>NC_137492.1:19150873-20551778 GCF_963082875.1 Corella eumyota
TTACATTTTTAAAATAACTTAAAAATAAAAAAACACTTTCTTAAATTGTAGGAATAATACCAGGGGTAATCGGGGATTGTCTTCAAATTCCTGACGAGGAAGTAGATTTTGGAATTATTGCAGATATACAAGATACCTGTTTATTTGATGTTACGATGTGTAATAACGGTAAACCAATTTTCTATACTTAAATATATTATCTTACAGGCACCGCCTACTATTTAACAAAAATACAAAGATTATTAAAGGTTTAATATTTATACAGGATTTACCATTGCCTTTTGGGTGAACGTGTACGAATGGCCTGGTTTATTAACACATATATTTCATACCGGAGTGTACCCTTTCCCAACCAAGGGTGTTGTAGTTTACCCTAACGTTATAGATACTGAAGTAATTGCCGAAGTACTTACGCCAAACGGTATGTATTGAACAACTATACATTTGCTTACGTAGAATTTCCGCAATATTATAGCCATTCAAACTTGCCTTTCATATTTTAAAGGAGAAAAGTATACGGCTTCTATTAATAATGATCTAATTGAACTTGGTACATGGACCTATGTTACTTTTACTTGGTCCGAATCAAATAATATTCGGGTAACTGTTTTATGTATTTATTTATAACAAAATTCTGCCTAATCACTTAATGTCAAAACGCTTTTTGAGGTAAAAGGTAAGTTACCGTTTAAAGAGTAAGTAATTGTATACATTTATAACAATACTACGCGAGAGCATTATAGAATAATTCAACAGCACTGCGTGTAAATAATGTCCAGTAACTTTTCCTCAATTTAAAATAAACCTAAGGTGTTTGGTTCAATACCATTCACAACAATCCATTTTAAATTAAGATATATTTAAATGGAACTGAAGTGGATTCGTATGTTGTTGAACCCAATATTGAAACTGGTATTTCTGTTTTTACTCTTGGCCCGAGATACCCACTTGCACTTGGAAGCGCAAGTTTAAATATTTCAATCGACGAAGTGAAGGTTTGGTATGAAGAACAAGACGCTTCACAGATCAATGATGCTTACCAAAACTTCATCAGTAAATATAACAAATTTATACCGTTTTAATTATTTAAAGGCTTCCGTCTTTACATTTAATTTGTGCAGGTCCTCCAACAACAAGCGTACAAACTACAACAACTACTACTATACCACTACCATCAACCACAACAACGATACCGACCACAACTATAGTGCCCGCTGTAACTACAACATCTACAACGACTTCCACAGTATCGGTTCCATCTTTGCCAACGGCCCCGACAACAACGACTCAACCTCCCACTACACTTGCAGGTCCTCCAACAACAAGCGTACAAACTACAACAACACCAGCAACAACTACTACTATACCACTACCATCAACCACAACAACGATACCGACCACAACTATAGTGCCCGCTGTAACTACAACATCTACAACGACTTCCACAGTATCGGTTCCATCTTTGCCAACGGCCCCGACAACAACGACTCAACCTCCCACTACACTTATTTCCAATACAATTCTTAATACAGAAACTACGACGATAATAGAAGAAGACCCAGGTGAATATATCGAGATTTTATAGCTTTATTAACTAAAAGTTTTTTACAGAAATAAAAATTTTAAAAAATATGAAAAAAGAAATATTGAACCTTATTGTAGTTTTTACAATTCTTGCACCATACTCAGGTAGCAATATTTTGTTAAAGATAGATATTTATACACTAAAAAAGAGCAGTAATATTTTTTCAAGTATAAATTCATTATTTTGTTTTAATAGGCAAGTGTACATCACCCGCATTGTTTTGGTCAATGGACAATATTGCCCAAAATGGGACAATTTACCCTGATATTGGTGAATCACCAAAATGGGATGGGTTCCTGGAAGAAGATGCAAGTAAGTTTGCTTTAAATGCAATTTTTGTATCAAAATAAAATTTAATTTTAACTAATATTATGGTTCACGTTTCTATGGTTGTTACATTTTTAAAATAACTTAAAAATAAAAAAACACTTTCTTAAATTGTAGGAATAATACCAGGGGTAATCGGGGATTGTCTTCAAATTCCTGACGAGGAAGTAGATTTTGGAATTATTGCAGATATACAAGATACCTGTTTATTTGATGTTACGATGTGTAATAACGGTAAACCAATTTTCTATACTTAAATATATTATCTTACAGGCACCGCCTACTATTTAACAAAAATACAAAGATTATTAAAGGTTTAATATTTATACAGGATTTACCATTGCCTTTTGGGTGAACGTGTACGAATGGCCTGGTTTATTAACACATATATTTCATACCGGAGTGTACCCTTTCCCAACCAAGGGTGTTGTAGTTTACCCTAACGTTATAGATACTGAAGTAATTGCCGAAGTACTTACGCCAAACGGTATGTATTGAACAACTATACATTTGCTTACGTAGAATTTCCGCAATATTATAGCCATTCAAACTTGCCTTTCATATTTTAAAGGAGAAAAGTATACGGCTTCTATTAATAATGATCTAATTGAACTTGGTACATGGACCTATGTTACTTTTACTTGGTCCGAATCAAATAATATTCGGGTAACTGTTTTATGTATTTATTTATAACAAAATTCTGCCTAATCACTTAATGTCAAAACGCTTTTTGAGGTAAAAGGTAAGTTACCGTTTAAAGAGTAAGTAATTGTATACATTTATAACAATACTACGCGAGAGCATTATAGAATAATTCAACAGCACTGCGTGTAAATAATGTCCAGTAACTTTTCCTCAATTTAAAATAAACCTAAGGTGTTTGGTTCAATACCATTCACAACAATCCATTTTAAATTAAGATATATTTAAATGGAACTGAAGTGGATTCGTATGTTGTTGAACCCAATATTGAAACTGGTATTTCTGTTTTTACTCTTGGCCCGAGATACCCACTTGCACTTGGAAGCGCAAGTTTAAATATTTCAATCGACGAAGTGAAGGTTTGGTATGAAGAACAAGACGCTTCACAGATCAATGATGCTTACCAAAACTTCATCAGTAAATATAACAAATTTATACCGTTTTAATTATTTAAAGGCTTCCGTCTTTACATTTAATTTGTGCAGGTCCTCCAACAACAAGCGTACAAACTACAACAACACCAGCAACAACTACTACTATACCACTACCATCAACCACAACAACGATACCGACCACAACTATAGTGCCCGCTGTAACTACAACATCTACAACGACTTCCACAGTATCGGTTCCATCTTTGCCAACGGCCCCGACAACAACGACTCAACCTCCCACTACACTTGCAGGTCCTCCAACAACAAGCGTACAAACTACAACAACACCAGCAACAACTACTACTATACCACTACCATCAACCACAACAACGATACCGACCACAACTATAGTGCCCGCTGTAACTACAACATCTACAACGACTTCCACAGTATCGGTTCCATCTTTGCCAACGGCCCCGACAACAACAACTCAACCTCCCACTACACTTATTTCCAATACAATTCCTAATACAGAAACTACGACGATAATAGAAGAAGACCCAGGTGAATATATCGAGATTTTATAGCTTTATTAACTAAAAGTTTTTTACAGAAATAAAAATTTTAAAAAATATGAAAAAAGAAATATTGAACCTTATTGTAGTTTTTACAATTCTTGCACCATACTCAGGTAGCAATATTTTGTTAAAGATAGATATTTATACACTAAAAAAGAGCAGTAATATTTTTTCAAGTATAAATTCATTATTTTGTTTTAATAGGCAAGTGTACATCACCCGCATTGTTTTGGTCAATGGACAATATTGCCCAAAATGGGACAATTTACCCTGATATTGGTGAATCACCAAAATGGGATGGGTTCCTGGAAGAAGATGCAAGTAAGTTTGCTTTAAATGCAATTTTTGTATCAAAATAAAATTTAATTTTAACTAATATTATGGTTCACGTTTCTATGGTTGTTACATTTTTAAAATAACTTAAAAATAAAAAAACACTTTCTTAAATTGTAGGAATAATACCAGGGGTAATCGGGGATTGTCTTCAAATTCCTGACGAGGAAGTAGATTTTGGAATTATTGCAGATATACAAGATACCTGTTTATTTGATGTTACGATGTGTAATAACGGTAAACCAATTTTCTATACTTAAATATATTATCTTACAGGCACCGCCTACTATTTAACAAAAATACAAAGATTATTAACGGTTTAATATTTATACAGGATTTACCATTGCCTTTTGGGTTAACGTGTACGAATGGCCTGGTTTATTAACACATATATTTCATACCGGAGTGTACCCTTTCCCAACCAAGGGTGTTGTAGTTTACCCTAACGTTATAGATACTGAAGTAATTGCCGAAGTACTTACGCCAAACGGTATGTATTGAACAACTATACATTTGCTTACGTAGAATTTCCGCAATATTATAGCCATTCAAACTTGCCTTTCATATTTTAAAGGAGAAAAGTATACGGCTTCTATTAATACTGATCTAATTGAACTTGGTACATGGACCTATGTTACTTTTACTTGGTCCGAATCAAATAATATTCGGGTAACTGTTTTATGTATTTATTTATAACAAAATTCTGCCTAATCACTTAATGTCAAAACGCTTTTTGAGGTAAAAGGTAAGTTACCGTTTAAAGAGTAAGTAATTGTATACATTTATAACAATACTACGCGAGAGCATTATAGAATAATTCAACAGCACTGCGTGTAAATAATGTCCAGTAACTTTTCCTCAATTTAAAATAAACCTAAGGTGTTTGGTTCAATACCATTCACAACAATCCATTTTAAATTAAGATATATTTAAATGGAACTGAAGTGGATTCGTATGTTGTTGAACCCAATATTGAAACTGGTATTTCTGTTTTTACTCTTGGCCCGAGATACCCACTTGCACTTGGAAGCGCAAGTTTAAATATTTCAATCGACGAAGTGAAGGTTTGGTATGAAGAACAAGACGCTTCACAGATCAATGATGCTTACCAAAACTTCATCAGTAAATATAACAAATTTATACCGTTTTAATTATTTAAAGGCTTCCGTCTTTACATTTAATTTGTGCAGGTCCTCCAACAACAAGCGTACAAACTACAACAACACCAGCAACAACTACTACTATACCACTACCATCAACCACAACAACGATACCGACCACAACTATAGTGCCCGCTGTAACTACAACATCTACAACGACTTCCACAGTATCGGTTCCATCTTTGCCAACGGCCCCGACAACAACGACTCAACCTCCCACTACACTTGCAGGTCCTCCAACAACAAGCGTACAAACTACAACAACACCAGCAACAACTACTACTATACCACTACCATCAACCACAACAACGATACCGACCACAACTATAGTGCCCGCTGTAACTACAACATCTACAACGACTTCCACAGTATCGGTTCCATCTTTGCCAACGGCCCCGACAACAACGACTCAACCTCCCACTACACTTATTTCCAATACAATTCCTAATACAGAAACTACGACGATAATAGAAGAAGACCCAGGTGAATATATCGAGATTTTATAGCTTTATTAACTAAAAGTTTTTTACAGAAATAAAAATTTTAAAAAATATGAAAAAAGAAATATTGAACCTTATTGTAGTTTTTACAATTCTTGCACCATACTCAGGTAGCAATATTTTGTTAAAGATAGATATTTATACACTAAAAAAGAGCAGTAATATTTTTTCAAGTATAAATTCATTATTTTGTTTTAATAGGCAAGTGTACATCACCCGCATTGTTTTGGTCAATGGACAATATTGCCCAAAATGGGACAATTTACCCTGATATTGGTGAATCACCAAAATGGGATGGGTTCCTGGAAGAAGATGCAAGTAAGTTTGCTTTAAATGCAATTTTTGTATCAAAATAAAATTTAATTTTAACTAATATTATGGTTCACGTTTCTATGGTTGTTACATTTTTAAAATAACTTAAAATTAAAAAAACACTTTCTTAAATTGTAGGAATAATACCAGGGGTAATCGGGGATTGTCTTCAAATTCCTGACGAGGAAGTAGATTTTGGAATTATTGCAGATATACAAGATACCTGTTTATTTGATGTTACGATGTGTAATAACGGTAAACCAATTTTCTATACTTAAATATATTATCTTACAGGCACCGCCTACTATTTAACAAAAATACAAAGATTATTAAAGGTTTAATATTTATACAGGATTTACCATTGCCTTTTGGGTGAACGTGTACGAATGGCCTGGTTTATTAACACATATATTTCATACCGGAGTGTACCCTTTCCCAACCAAGGGTGTTGTAGTTTACCCTAACGTTATAGATACTGAAGTAATTGCCGAAGTACTTACGCCAAACGGTATGTATTGAACAACTATACATTTGCTTACGTAGAATTTCCGCAATATTATAGCCATTCAAACTTGCCTTTCATATTTTAAAGGAGAAAAGTATACGGCTTCTATTAATACTGATCTAATTGAACTTGGTACATGGACCTATGTTACTTTTACTTGGTCCGAATCAAATAATATTCGGGTAACTGTTTTATGTATTTATTTATAACAAAATTCTGCCTAATCACTTAATGTCAAAACGCTTTTTGAGGTAAAAGGTAAGTTACCGTTTAAAGAGTAAGTAATTGTATACATTTATAACAATACTACGCGAGAGCATTATAGAATAATTCAACAGCACTGCGTGTAAATAATGTCCAGTAACTTTTCCTCAATTTAAAATAAACCTAAGGTGTTTGGTTAAATACCATTCACAACAATCCATTTTAAATTAAGATATATTTAAATGGAACTGAAGTGGATTCGTATGTTGTTGAACCCAATATTGAAACTGGTATTTCTGTTTTTACTCTTGGCCCGAGATACCCACTTGCACTTGGAAGCGCAAGTTTAAATATTTCAATCGACGAAGTGAAGGTTTGGTATGAAGAACAAGACGCTTCACAGATCAATGATGCTTACCAAAACTTCATCAGTAAATATAACAAATTTATACCGTTTTAATTATTTAAAGGCTTCCGTCTTTACATTTAATTTGTGCAGGTCCTCCAACAACAAGCGTACAAACTACAACAACACCAGCAACAACTACTACTATACCACTACCATCAACCACAACAACGATACCGACCACAACTATAGTGCCCGCTGTAACTACAACATCTACAACGACTTCCACAGTATCGGTTCCATCATTGCCAACGGCCCCGACAACAACGACTCAACCTCCCACTACACTTGCAGGTCCTCCAACAACAAGCGTACAAACTACAACAACACCAGCAACAACTACTACTATACCACTACCATCAACCACAACAACGATACCGACCACAACTATAGTGCCCGCTGTAACTACAACATCTACAACGACTTCCACAGTATCGGTTCCATCTTTGCCAACGGCCCCGACAACAACGACTCAACCTCCCACTACACTTATTTCCAATACAATTCCTAATACAGAAACTACGACGATAATAGAAGAAGGCCCAGGTGAATATATCGAGATTTTATAGCTTTATTAACTAAACGTTTTTTACAGAAATAAAAATTTTAAAAAATATGAAAAAAGAAATATTGAACCTTATTGTAGTTTTTACAATTCTTGCACCATACTCAGGTAGCAATATTTTGTTAAAGATAGATATTTATACACTAAAAAAGAGCAGTAATATTTTTTCAAGTATAAATTCATTATTTTGTTTTAATAGGCAAGTGTACATCACCCGCATTGTTTTGGTCAATGGACAATATTGCCCAAAATGGGACAATTTACCCTGATATTGGTGAATCACCAAAATGGGATGGGTTCCTGGAAGAAGATGCAAGTAAGTTTGCTTTAAATGCAATTTTTGTATCAAAATAAAATTTAATTTTAACTAATATTATGGTTCACGTTTCTATGGTTGTTACATTTTTAAAATAACTTAAAAATAAAAAAACACTTTCTTAAATTGTAGGAATAATACCAGGGGTAATCGGGGATTGTCTTCAAATTCCTGACGAGGAAGTAGATTTTGGAATTATTGCAGATATACAAGATACCTGTTTATTTGATGTTACGATGTGTAATAACGGTAAACCAATTTTCTATACTTAAATATATTATCTTACAGGCACCGCCTACTATTTAACAAAAATACAAAGATTATTAAAGGTTTAATATTTATACAGGATTTACCATTGCCTTTTGGGTTAACGTGTACGAATGGCCTGGTTTATTAACACATATATTTCATACCGGAGTGTACCCTTTCCCAACCAAGGGTGTTGTAGTTTACCCTAACGTTATAGATACTGAAGTAATTGCCGAAGTACTTACGCCAAACGGTATGTATTGAACAACTATACATTTGCTTACGTAGAATTTCCGCAATATTATAGCCATTCAAACTTGCCTTTCATATTTTAAAGGAGAAAAGTATACGGCTTCTATTAATAATGATCTAATTGAACTTGGTACATGGACCTATGTTACTTTTACTTGGTCCGAATCAAATAATATTCGGGTAACTGTTTTATGTATTTATTTATAACAAAATACTGCCTAATCACTTAATGTCAAAACGCTTTTTGAGGTAAAAGGTAAGTTACCGTTTAAAGAGTAAGTAATTGTATACATTTATAACAATACTACGCGAGAGCATTATAGAATAATTCAACAGCACTGCGTGTAAATAATGTCCAGTAACTTTTCCTCAATTTAAAATAAACCTAAGGTGTTTGGTTCAATACCATTCACAACAATCCATTTTAAATTAAGATATATTTAAATGGAACTGAAGTGGATTCGTATGTTGTTGAACCCAATATTGAAACTGGTATTTCTGTTTTTACTCTTGGCCCGAGATACCCACTTGCACTTGGAAGCGCAAGTTTAAATATTTCAATCGACGAAGTGAAGGTTTGGTATGAAGAACAAGACGCTTCACAGATCAATGATGCTTACCAAAACTTCATCAGTAAATATAACAAATTTATACCGTTTTAATTATTTAAAGGCTTCCGTCTTTACATTTAATTTGTGCAGGTCCTCCAACAACAAGCGTACAAACTACAACAACACCAGCAACAACTACTACTATACCACTACCATCAACCCCAACAACGATACCGACCACAACTATAGTGCCCGCTGTAACTACAACATCTACAACGACTTCCACAGTATCGGTTCCATCTTTGCCAACGGCCCCGACAACAACGACTCAACCTCCCACTACACTTGCAGGTCCTCCAACAACAAGCGTACAAACTACAACAACACCAGCAACAACTACTACTATACCACTACCATCAACCACAACAACGATACCGACCACAACTATAGTGCCCGCTGTAACTACAACATCTACAACGACTTCCACAGTATCGGTTCCATCTTTGCCAACGGCCCCGACAACAACAACTCAACCTCCCACTACACTTATTTCCAATACAATTCCTAATACAGAAACTACGACGATAATAGAAGAAGACCCAGGTGAATATATCGAGATTTTATAGCTTTATTAACTAAAAGTTTTTTACAGAAATAAAAATTTTAAAAAATATGAAAAAAGAAATATTGAACCTTATTGTAGTTTTTACAATTCTTGCACCATACTCAGGTAGCAATATTTTGTTAAAGATAGATATTTATACACTAAAAAAGAGCAGTAATATTTTTTCAAGTATAAATTCATTATTTTGTTTTAATAGGCAAGTGTACATCACCCGCATTGTTTTGGTCAATGGACAATATTGCCCAAAATGGGACAATTTACCCTGATATTGGTGAATCACCAAAATGGGATGGGTTCCTGGAAGAAGATGCAAGTAAGTTTGCTTTAAATGCAATTTTTGTATCAAAATAAAATTTAATTTTAACTAATATTATGGTTCACGTTTCTATGGTTGTTACATTTTTAAAATAACTTAAAAATAAAAAAACACTTTCTTAAATTGTAGGAATAATACCAGGGGTAATCGGGGATTGTCTTCAAATTCCTGACGAGGAAGTAGATTTTGGAATTATTGCAGATATACAAGATACCTGTTTATTTGATGTTACGATGTGTAATAACGGTAAACCAATTTTCTATACTTAAATATATTATCTTACAGGCACCGCCTACTATTTAACAAAAATACAAAGATTATTAACGGTTTAATATTTATACAGGATTTACCATTGCCTTTTGGGTTAACGTGTACGAATGGCCTGGTTTATTAACACATATATTTCATACCGGAGTGTACCCTTTCCCAACCAACGGTGTTGTAGTTTACCCTAACGTTATAGATACTGAAGTAATTGCCGAAGTACTTACGCCAAACGGTATGTATTGAACAACTATACATTTGCTTACGTAGAATTTCCGCAATATTATAGCCATTCAAACTTGCCTTTCATATTTTAAAGGAGAAAAGTATACGGCTTCTATTAATACTGATCTAATTGAACTTGGTACATGGACCTATGTTACTTTTACTTGGTCCGAATCAAATAATATTCGGGTAACTGTTTTATGTATTTATTTATAACAAAATTCTGCCTAATCACTTAATGTCAAAACGCTTTTTGAGGTAAAAGGTAAGTTACCGTTTAAAGAGTAAGTAATTGTATACATTTATAACAATACTACGCGAGAGCATTATAGAATAATTCAACAGCACTGCGTGTAAATAATGTCCAGTAACTTTTCCTCAATTTAAAATAAACCTAAGGTGTTTGGTTCAATACCATTCACAACAATCCATTTTAAATTAAGATATATTTAAATGGAACTGAAGTGGATTCGTATGTTGTTGAACCCAATATTGAAACTGGTATTTCTGTTTTTACTCTTGGCCCGAGATACCCACTTGCACTTGGAAGCGCAAGTTTAAATATTTCAATCGACGAAGTGAAGGTTTGGTATGAAGAACAAGACGCTTCACAGATCAATGATGCTTACCAAAACTTCATCAGTAAATATAACAAATTTATACCGTTTTAATTATTTAAAGGCTTCCGTCTTTACATTTAATTTGTGCAGGTCCTCCAACAACAAGCGTACAAACTACAACAACACCAGCAACAACTACTACTATACCACTACCATCAACCACAACAACGATACCGACCACAACTATAGTGCCCGCTGTAACTACAACATCTACAACGACTTCCACAGTATCGGTTCCATCTTTGCCAACGGCCCCGACAACAACGACTCAACCTCCCACTACACTTGCAGGTCCTCCAACAACAAGCGTACAAACTACAACAACACCAGCAACAACTACTACTATACCACTACCATCAACCACAACAACGATACCGACCACAACTATAGTGCCCGCTGTAACTACAACATCTACAACGACTTCCACAGTATCGGTTCCATCTTTGCCAACGGCCCCGACAACAACGACTCAACCTCCCACTACACTTATTTCCAATACAATTCCTAATACAGAAACTACGACGATAATAGAAGAAGACCCAGGTGAATATATCGAGATTTTATAGCTTTATTAACTAAAAGTTTTTTACAGAAATAAAAATTTTAAAAAATATGAAAAAAGAAATATTGAACCTTATTGTAGTTTTTACAATTCTTGCACCATACTCAGGTAGCAATATTTTGTTAAAGATAGATATTTATACACTAAAAAAGAGCAGTAATATTTTTTCAAGTATAAATTCATTATTTTGTTTTAATAGGCAAGTGTACATCACCCGCATTGTTTTGGTCAATGGACAATATTGCCCAAAATGGGACAATTTACCCTGATATTGGTGAATCACCAAAATGGGATGGGTTCCTGGAAGAAGATGCAAGTAAGTTTGCTTTAAATGCAATTTTTGTATCAAAATAAAATTTAATTTTAACTAATATTATGGTTCACGTTTCTATGGTTGTTACATTTTTAAAATAACTTAAAAATAAAAAAACACTTTCTTAAATTGTAGGAATAATACCAGGGGTAATCGGGGATTGTCTTCAAATTCCTGACGAGGAAGTAGATTTTGGAATTATTGCAGATATACAAGATACCTGTTTATTTGATGTTACGATGTGTAATAACGGTAAACCAATTTTCTATACTTAAATATATTATCTTACAGGCACCGCCTACTATTTAACAAAAATACAAAGATTATTAACGGTTTAATATTTATACAGGATTTACCATTGCCTTTTGGGTTAACGTGTACGAATGGCCTGGTTTATTAACACATATATTTCATACCGGAGTGTACCCTTTCCCAACCAAGGGTGTTGTAGTTTACCCTAACGTTATAGATACTGAAGTAATTGCCGAAGTACTTACGCCAAACGGTATGTATTGAACAACTATACATTTGCTTACGTAGAATTTCCGCAATATTATAGCCATTCAAACTTGCCTTTCATATTTTAAAGGAGAAAAGTATACGGCTTCTATTAATACTGATCTAATTGAACTTGGTACATGGACCTATGTTACTTTTACTTGGTCCGAATCAAATAATATTCGGGTAACTGTTTTATGTATTTATTTATAACAAAATTCTGCCTAATCACTTAATGTCAAAACGCTTTTTGAGGTAAAAGGTAAGTTACCGTTTAAAGAGTAAGTAATTGTATACATTTATAACAATACTACGCGAGAGCATTATAGAATAATTCAACAGCACTGCGTGTAAATAATGTCCAGTAACTTTTCCTCAATTTAAAATAAACCTAAGGTGTTTGGTTCAATACCATTCACAACAATCCATTTTAAATTAAGATATATTTAAATGGAACTGAAGTGGATTCGTATGTTGTTGAACCCAATATTGAAACTGGTATTTCTGTTTTTACTCTTGGCCCGAGATACCCACTTGCACTTGGAAGCGCAAGTTTAAATATTTCAATCGACGAAGTGAAGGTTTGGTATGAAGAACAAGACGCTTCACAGATCAATGATGCTTACCAAAACTTCATCAGTAAATATAACAAATTTATACCGTTTTAATTATTTAAAGGCTTCCGTCTTTACATTTAATTTGTGCAGGTCCTCCAACAACAAGCGTACAAACTACAACAACACCAGCAACAACTACTACTATACCACTACCATCAACCACAACAACGATACCGACCACATCTATAGTGCCCGCTGTAACTACAACATCTACAACGACTTCCACAGTATCGGTTCCATCTTTGCCAACGGCCCCGACAACAACGACTCAACCTCCCACTACACTTGCAGGTCCTCCAACAACAAGCGTACAAACTACAACAACACCAGCAACAACTACTACTATACCACTACCATCAACCACAACAACGATACCGACCACAACTATAGTGCCCGCTGTAACTACAACATCTACAACGACTTCCACAGTATCGGTTCCATCTTTGCCAACGGCCCCGACAACAACGACTCAACCTCCCACTACACTTATTTCCAATACAATTCCTAATACAGAAACTACGACGATAATAGAAGAAGACCCAGGTGAATATATCGAGATTTTATAGCTTTATTTTTTACTTACAGAGCAATGTAAAATAACTTGGTATAGTGGTAATGGCATCAGACAAAAAGCCGAAAGGTCTAAGGTTCGAGCCACACCAACGCCACACTATATTCGCCCTTGAGCCCAGCGTTTATATATGGCTTTAACACGTCACTACAGCACAACCCTTTCCCAAAACAAAAATCTATTACCTTTAGTAAATATATCTAAAAAGGAACTTGCCTAAGTAACTTCTAAATCTAACTTACATTCCGATCTAGGGTGGAGCTGGCAAGCAATCGTTGCTGTGTCGGCCGGAGTGTTTATAACAACCTTAGCTATTATAGTTGGCATGTGCGTTTGTTGCTGTTTGGCAAGAAAGGAGGACTCTGGAACCCAAGTTTAGATGTCAGAACATTCCAAAACCAATGTTTAAAAACATTGTAACATTTTTGTACAGTTTTATTAACGCAAATAGAGATTTTGAAATAAAAATGCAAGCGTTTGTTAGTTTTACCTCCTGGCTTACAAAAGTTGACACGTATCTAAGTAAAGACCGACAATGTCTTAAAATGTTTTGACCCAACCAGTGTGGTAATAAGGTTTTGTTTCTATAACCTTATCCTATTTCCTACGATGTTACGCCGAAAATTAAACCTTAAGAGAAAATGTAACTAAATCCGTAGCAACTATTATCGGTTTCGTTGACAATATAAATTAGGGCAATTGTTTCATGTTTACTAATACTTTGTTAAAGGCCCATATGAAGTTAAGTTAAAAGTTTAAATGATATTATATTGTTAAAAAGAACACAATTTAAAAATTAAAGCAGGCGAAATACAATATGTTTAAATTCATATTAAAATTTATAATAGTAGGTATTGGTGGATAAGTAAAAAAAGTGGATTTTTAAAGGGTGTTATTACGAAAATCGGTATGGTGAAAATAACCTTAATGTTATAAGGTTCTACGTTAAATTTATTAAATTCTCATACAGTAAGGGTTTGGTATAACCATACAAAATAATATAAATAATGCATACCACTAATAACGAGGCTCCGAATAGAGGTTATTCTTCCTATACACAACCGTCAGGCCCAAAAATTCTGATCACTCCTCGCATGCAGGCTCAAGCAGGTCCTGGTGCTATACCGTCAACTGCAAATCCAACAAGTAGATACAAGAAGCCAGTGCATCTTTCATATACTTCAGCAACACCAGATTTTGCAGATCTACCAGTCCAGCATGTGCCGCAAGGTAACTTTACTAACTTAATGTTGCTAGAAATTCTGTAAATTGTTTTATGCAGTAGAGGTCAACCGCCATTGTTTTGATATGTTACGCATCAGTTAATAAACAAAATGGTGATGCAATGAGGAAAACTTGCAATAATTATTACATCTATAAGCATTTTTATAGGCACAACTTTTTACTTTATTTTCTTGGTAATTCAAAGTTATGTTATGTTTTTAAGCTTACAGGCAAGAAACTAGTTATACACCAAGATATCACGGAAGAAACCGACTCCGTGCGTATTCAATGGCAGCACATTACGGTGTTGGACAGGAACTTAATATATTTCCGCAAATTAGACCCTGTGGGAAAGGAAAAGAGGTCATTATTAAGGGCACCCAGCAACTTCCGCAACTCTCAGTACTACCTGGTAAGTTCCTGGTTTTAAATTATGAACTGTTGTAAGAGTTCAACGGCGAACAAAATTGATAAAAGGTTCTGTTACTTTAAGGACATGTTAAATACATGTTACTTTAAGTTGTGAAAAGGGATATTACTTTAGGCACTCCGCTAATGTTTAAAGACTTTTGGACATTGTGTTTTTATAAGCATTAAAGTTTACTTTATTTTTAACTTTGTGCTGTTATTTAGCACCTAAGCACAACAGAACTCAACAAAAACGAAAGTCAGGGTCAGAGTTAACCCAACAACCTCAACCGCGACCAATCATTGTCAAACGCGTCCAAGTCTCACTCCATGAAGTCCAGCACACCATAAGAGGAGCTACAAGCTCCCCATCACATTCTAATGAAGAGAATTTTATCTCGACTTCTAGAAAACCTGTGAATTCAAAGCCAGTGCTACAGCCGCAAAAAGAAGTAGTGAACCTACCTTTAAAGTCAGTGGATTTAAACAAAGGGCTTAACACCGCAGCTGCTATAAAGCGCAAGGGGCGGACTAACTCAAAAAGCGCGGGAACTACTTTAGCCGAAGCGCTCGCCACTCGGAATGACGCGAATGTTATGTCATTGAGCCACCTTCCTTTAAAAGAAGTCTATTTGAAACCTGACCCGGTATCGGGGCGAGAAAATGCTTGTAGACAGCAGCAGGACAAAACCATTCGCATACTTCGTTGGTTAAAAGATTTAAAATACTTAGATGAAAAAACTTTACAGCGAGGAAGAAGCGAAGTCGAAAAAACGCATTTTCAATTGCCTGAGATTAAAGATTCAGGCGTTATAGGGTTTGTATGAATATTAATGCTAATATAAATTGCAGTATTACCCATTTAAACATACAAGATAGGGTTGATCCTATTTTTGCTAAAGTTTTTTTTAAAGTACTCAAAAGTTGGATTTTATTTGTTTTTAGGATAATTTCTTTTAAATATTTTTGATTTATCTTTTTGTATTAACCTAATGATACCAAATTGTTTAATAAACAACAATACCTATGTTTTTATTGTCAGTTCTACAATAAAACATGAAAGAAAAAACATAAAATGAACCTAAAAATCAATCAACTATTAAAGAAAAATAACTTTTGAAATTACCAAATTAAACGTTAAGAAGTAATATTAACATAGAAAAACTTGGCTTCAAGATATTAAAACTGTAAAAAAAAACATATTTAAAAAAGGCTGTACAAAAACAAGATTGTTACTAATATTAAAAAAACACATCAAGACATAATTTAAAGCAAATGTTAACTTTGAGATCGGTTAAAATCACTTCTATGATATCACCAAGTATTATTATGAAGGCACGGTGCAATAATAATGCAGTAAGGTGTTTGCATAGCACTTTAAACAGTTGAAAAAGTAATTTTTTCTTGAATCTCTACTGCTAGGGATGTTAAATAACCATGATTGGAATTAACGAAACTTGTAAAAAAAAAGAACAAACGAATAAAAAAATCCAAGTAATACAAATGTTATATAATTCAGTACCATTTTTTGCAACATTATTATTATAAATATTTTATAATAATTAAAATCTTGTTAAAAATGGTTAAAACTATTAATTTTTTGGGCAGAAGACTTGATATAAAATAACAGGTTTTAGGAATTTAGTTCAAACATTAGAAATCCAAAAATAAGAACAGACTTTACAAATATATTAAAAATATTAATGGCACCATTACATACTGAAATAGTCAGTTTCAAAAGTTTGCTAAAAACTGTAAAAATAAATAAAAAAATTGACACAAAATTTTCTACAGAACAGTCTGTTACAGAAATGAGTGTAATCGGAAATATGTAAAAGTTTGTACAAGTTAAAACCTTGAAATGTGCAAAATAATAATTTTCTCATCGCCACATTTAGTTCAATATTCAGAGGTAGGAAAGCTGTGGCTATTAAACAGCAGAGTACCTCTGTATTAAGTCACTCTTATTACAAGTTTACCGAATAGTAACTTCACTATCTACAGCCCACAACTCCATAATGTTAGAAGCAGTGATGGAATGTATATGAAGAGAAATAGTGAAGTTGATTTTATTCCACCGCAGGTTGGGCAATCAATATGTTGAGAGTCTCCATTATTACTGTAAAATAAAACACAATTTTAACCTTATTTAATCATAGAAAATTGCTACAAGATTTTAGCCGAAAATTTAAAAAGAAAATAAGAATTGGCTATGGCGTAAGTGAATGCCCTTATCTTAATTACTATTCATATATATAGGACTTGGTGGACTATACATTGAATATATAATATATGTACATGTATGACCAATTTATAGGCCTACAAAAAAAAATTGTTGTTTTTGGTGTGCAGGTAAATGGTAGTTTAGGGTTGAGACCATATTACAACAATTAAAATGTCAGCCATAGGGCATGCTACCAACTAGTTAAATTAAAAATAAAAAATTGATTTAAATTGTTGAAAATTTGACTTACAATATTTCTGGAGAAATTTCTCCGAATCCTGATCCCTCTCCGGACCCAGAATAATCTCCAGAAGACTCCTCAAAAGTTGTGATCCCAACTTCTAGAAAAAACATAAAAAGTTTAAAAGCAAATTTCCTTTAGAAAAAAAGAATAATTTTTGTAGAGAATTAAAAAAGAATTTAATGCGCATCCAATGCAAAATATATTAGAGGCCTAAGGTTGAAAATTTTATTTAGTAATAGGCTATTGTTCTCTTATGATTTGCAATTAGGTGTAAAACTTTAAAATGCATATTTTATTATACTCCAGCATTAAACTTACGATCATGAGGTAATTGTGGATCATAGCCATGCGTGGCCATTTTTAATTCACTGATTGTGGTCCTCAGAAAAACAACTAAGGAATCAAGTTTATGAGGTTGTGAAGTTTCACCCAATAACTCAACTGAGGTCTCGTCCTTGGTTAAAACCGAACCAGAGCTAAATTCAAATCAATACTGTTAAAAAATGAGATGCAACAGCATTTTAACCAAAAAATCGACCACAGGGATAGTAGATAATAAATCTTTAGGTGTAATTATAACATGTTTGTACAGCCATTCTTGGGTCCAAACCAATAGTATAGCATTACCAAAACTTAAAGTTAAGGCCTATAGTGTTTTAACTTAATGCTACAACCATACCATACTACTGGCCCTTTTAGAATACTTATTCCAAAAAAAAAACATTGTCTTAAGTAGAGAAGTCTAGGTAGAAAATAGTTTGAAGCTTTATTAGTAAGCTACTTTATTAAAAATATCCCAGGCTTACTTTTTGTTCCAACAGGTAGTCAAGTCTTTATCAGCAATTTCATCACAAATTGACCCAGGAAATAACCTCCAATAATTTCTCATGCTCTCTAGTGCCGCTTTCATTTCAGTGACTAGTGTTCCAATACTTGTTTGAGTTGATGTTGCAAAAATCATTTCCCTGTTACTCTCATCAATATCAAGTTCAAATTCAAACCTAAAGAAAAAATAAAAAAATATGTAACAACTAAGTTATTGAAATAGTTTTTACTTTATTATTTGTTATTCTAACAACTTTACAGGGTGAACACATAAAACTAAATTCCTATTGCAAATAGCTTATAACAGTTTTAAATATTGTTGATATGACGATACTAACTTATTGGTAATTAACACGTTAGTTTTAGGGCTCTGATATGGAAGCGGTGGGAATCAAACCTGGGGGCCAGTAGTGACGCCCAGTGCCTTGTCTAATCACCTTAGACTTAGTTTACACACTTTTTTTATACTTACTCGTCGTTTAAGTTTTGGTGGGAAGCTTGCTTGAATCTTTCTTCACGAATTGATAAATCTCGAGATTTCTCGTGGCCTCTTGTTTTGTCGGGATCTCGATCTTGTTCACGTTTGTTGTGCTTCCGACTTCTGTGCATCTTCGACTTTATTAAAGATTTTAAAATCATTAGTAAACTTAGCAAATCAATTCTTGAATTAGGTTTAGTAAAAACTGAACGTTTTTGATATCTATGAAAGATACAGAATTATATGAATCCATGTATTCCATGCAATCCATTAAATCCAGTGAATAAAGTACAAAAAAAAACAAAAACAAATAAAAATAATTTAAATAAAATTTCAAATTTTACTTTTTTGTTGTTTTTGTTTTTAGTTGATCTTGTGCTTCTTGAAGAAGGGGAGGAGGGGGTAAGATCATCATCGTCATCATCAATCACAAACTCCTCATCTTTAATATCATCAAAATACTCAAAACTCTCAAAAGGGTGGAACGAAAAGGTTCCGTCCGTGTTCTCCTGACCTGGACCCATCCCGGGGAAGTTCAAGTTCATTGGGTTGAACATATTTATGTAAGTGGCATTTGGGTCTTTCTTGGGCTGTCCACAGATATCAAAAACCTAAAAAATAAATTGAAATAATAAATTATTAATTTTTAATGAAAAAAAAAAAAAAAAAAAAAAAATGATTTTTTGTAACAATTAATAGTTTAGTTTTGATTAAAAAAATAAAAATTAATTTTACATTTGCGGTGTTTATAATTTAAAGTATTTGTTAATGTATTTCAAAAATTAAATTAGGGACTCAGTGGATGATTTTTAAACTTGACTCGGGAAATTGGATATTGTACAATACTTTATATAAAGCTAAGTACCTAATCGAGTTGGCCCTTACTCAAAAATCTATAATCTGATAATTACTTTGATGTTAAATCAGTAAACTCAATATTATAATGATCTTCATCATGTAGTGTTAATATAAAAAATAATGCTTGTTATATAAACCTTTTATTTTTACCGTTTTAGTAAGCATGTCCTTGTTGTTCTGTAGGACCATGATGGCATCTGACATCTTTACATCCATAGGATCGAGCATTGATTCAATGTTGAAAGGTCCACCAAGTCGCTCCAACACAATTTGCATTAAATCTGAAAATAAAAACATTAGATTTAAACTATATTATAGTAAGATTTAATAAGAAAATCCCAAGATTGTAAACTTAGAAGGTATTGTAACTACTTTTTTGCCCAAATTTTTGTTTCAGAAACACCAGTTTAGTGTTTTAATTTTAATTTTTATTTAATTTAAATTCATACAACAAAAAAATAAAATTTTACATGCTTATAATACAGTTAAGTTTAATTTTGATATACAGCCTTGAGGTTTTAACAACTAAAATAAAATTGAGTCAAGGACATTAGTAAACAAAATGGTTGTTTTAATAAACCTAAAATTTGGTTAACCATTTATTAAATTGGCACATAAAGTTTGTTGACATAAACTAGGTTTTATAAACAAAAAACACAGTTTAAACTCATAAATATTTGCCCATGTTAGTCATTATTTTGTCATTATGTTCACTGTAATAACGTCACTCACATTTAATCTATTTTAGAAGCACTTTAAAGAAAAGTGTGACTAAAATTAAAATTCGAATTTCGTTAAAATTTTTGTTATTAGTTTTTTTTTTCCACATTTCACCGAACCCTTTTGTGAAATGTTAGATAATGACATTTAAGCCTAGTTAAGTGTTTTTTTGTTAAGTGAGTAACTGAACTTAATCGATCTTTTCATTGTCTGCAAAATTGGCTACCAAATATAGAAACCCTAAACCCTAAAATAGTCGTCTAACTTTTTAATTAACCAGTTAGCCTTACAAACAAATCTTCAAAAATGTGAAAATATATTGGTGTCATGTTATTAAATGATAATATAAATATTTATGACTAAAGATTTTTACAAATTTGCGTGAATCATTTTTGAGTGATTTTATGATTTGGTTTCCTGTTCAGGTAAGGTCTGTGCAAACAGGTCAAGCTTGAGAAAGTAGAATAGAAGTGTCATTTCAAAACGTTAAAATATTTTTTTAATAACAAAACAAATAGACTGTAATCCCCAGCATATTTTTAAACTTTTTTAAAGTTTCGAAAATTTAAGTTTTTTTTTTTTAAGTTTTTTTAGTTTTATTTAAAAAAAATATACTTAGGCTATAAATGTCTATATTTTTTTTGATTCCACAATCACTTTATCCAAATTGTTGTATTTTTTACCTAATATATTCACTAAAAATGTAAAGATTCGGAGCTTTGAAAAAAAAACATTTTTGGACTATTTAAAAAAAAAGGTTACTAATGTCAAAATATTTAATATGCTACTGCACTAATAAGTTACATTTTTTTATAGTTAACTTACCAACGTATTCATTCCATAGAACGTTTAACTCTGAGTATTCCTTTATACAATCATTCAACACATTCTCACATAACGTGTGGCAAGGCTTTCTTGATATAAAACCTTCACACTTGGAGCAATGTTGGATTTTCATCAAACTATCGGGGCACATATTGTCCGACTTTATCTACAACATAAATCAATGATTGTGAAAAAATATTTAGAATTTTTCTTTAATTTAAAGAAAAACTGTAAAAAAATATAATTAGCCGATGTTTTTACCTTTGAAATTTTCTCAAAAAATAACCTTCCAGCTTCTAAACCTTTTACAAAAGTTCTGGCAGCTACAAATGCTCGTTGAATCTGAAAAATCAGATAAAAATTTGGTTTAAATAAAATAATAAATGCTATATTCTGTAGACAACTAACTAGCGCAATTAAGTATTTATTTTCCTATTTATAATATATTTATTAATAATTGTATTGTAAATCATTTACACTAAAACAACAAATTTAAATACCCCACTTACCTGTGTTGAAAGTTTAAGGGGCATATCTTCAAATGGTTCGATAACAAGAAAGTTATCCGATATACATTGCATGTATTCGTCACCTAGTAAATAACTTGGGTTCAGCATCTTAAATACTCGCTGCATTAAAGTTGTGAAAAAAGTATCAAAAATATCTTCAATATCAACTGCTGAGCCCCTAGAATATATAATTTTTTATTTTAAATCTGGCATTAGAAAGATTTTGTATTTAAATTTATTTTAAAAGTTTTGAAAGTCAAATTTTGCTAAAAAATGTTAAAAAATTTAAAGTTTGTAAAGAAATTATTGAAGTACAAAAAAAACTATAAAATATAACATTTATTAAGACAAAATATTTACATTTATAAAAGAAATATAATATACATAACAAATAAAAAAAATTAACTTTATGTTGGTAACCCTACAGTCTTAGTAATATTAAGAGCTTACATATAATAGTTCTTTAAATTGACAAAGAGATCCATGAAAGGTTGTGAGTTATCTGAGTAAGGTTTCCCGTAAGTTTTAAACAACAAAACATCAGATGCTGTCTTCGAGTTTTCGATCAAATCAACAAAAAAATCTAAAAACAAAAATATTTTTAATAATACCATATCACAAAAATAATTTTTGAAACATTTTTTGTTGTTTTTATTTAGTTTGAACTTTGTCCAAAAAAATTATTGGTATTGTATCAAAAAACCTAAAGTTAAAAATATTTTAATGCTTTTTGGTGTTTTATTTGAAAAGAATGGACCTAATTTCTCCTTTTTTAGTCATTCAGAACGCAATAATAAAATTCAATATCCTTAGAAGGTGCGTCTCAGTTATGGGTCATGGGCAGAACAAAACAAAAACAACGAACCCAGATAGAAAAGGATTGTTATGAAATTGAACGCAGCGCACTAAAAGCCAATTCACATGCTTGGCTTAATCCCATGATATTAACTTGAAATAAAAGTGGGCAAACAAAAAATGCTTAGGTTTTAAGAGATAAATTTCAAATTTTTTGCATTACTTTTGTGCACGTTGTTGTTAAATTCAAAAAACACTAAAAATCGACTTGGAAAAATATCGAAATTCAAAAAATTTAGGTTACAATTTGTGATTTTAATGAACTACAAAATTAACAAATGAACATCTATTTTCTTACATTCATTTTAATAAAAATTTTTTTTATTTAGATTTTTGGCGCTTTAATAAAAGTAAATACAAATATAGGCTATACAATAAGGACAAAATTAATTTTATAATTTAAATATATTTTTTGAAAAGAATAGGGCCTACCTTTAAAGCACAGTACAGAGAAACACACACTACCCTATGACCCAAAGAATTGCAAAATAACTTAACTTTAAACAACCAATTTAAAACAAAACACCCGAATTTATAAAAAAACAAAAATTATTGCCGAACAGAAACGTCACACTATTCCTAAAACAAAGAACGCTTTTATTAAGAATTTTATCAACAAAAAATTAAGGAAGCCCAGAAAAATGATAACAATTGAAAAAAAACACAGTTTTATTTTAATAACACGCAGGGCCGGATAAAATGCGCAGCTGCCAAAGTCACATTTTTTGCGCCGCTGTTTTATTGTCAACGGTAGGAAACGCGAATATGTGACGTAATAATTACCGCGGCGAGAAAATTAGCGGTTTCGCGGTCAAGCTGGCTTTGCCAAGTAAATAAAAGATATCTTTAATTTCGGAAGACAAAAGATAAAATATCTTTAAATTAAATTTTACGATAATATTTTATAGACACATTGCGAAAGTTTGGAAAGGCAAAAATTCCAATCGTAACAAAATATTTTTTGTTAACGCAAAAACGTATTTCATCAAATTTTAAATGTCACAAAGCCATTAACTTACTTTTTATGGTTGAACCATACTTTTATACAATAATAAGCATACAAAGTAACGTTGTTAAATATTAATAACGTAATAAAATATGAATTTGGTTCCTCTAATAAAACAGTAAAAAAAGATAAGCATACATTTACAAACTGAACGAAAATATTTAATACGTTAAACCCAATAATGTTTTTTAAAGCCATATTAGTCTTTATCATAAGACTTTACAGACAAAGGTTTGAATGGGTACACGGTTTAATAACTAACAATTAACGCCGCGCAAAAATGTACGAAGGAAAATAATAACCTATTATTATAGCAACACATATATTTATGCTGGTAAAGTGAGCCATTTTCTCTGCTAAAGTTAATACGACGGCAACAAAACAAAGGATTTGAAATACGTTATTGCAAGTAAGCGGTTTTGGTTGAAAACAATGCCATCTATTATTCTCAACTACTTTAAACCAACTGTATCAGTAGTTTAAACCAGCGCTCGTTAACACTTAGGTAAAAAAACAATACGGTAAAAAACAAATAAAAATCCTTCATTTTTCTATATTACAATTTTAATTGATTTTAACAAAATCATTGTTGTTTTGAAAGAGATAAAGGGTAAAATAACGATTTTTTTATATTATGAGACTTAATTTTTAAAGTTGCCAACGGCATTCAAAATTAAGACTAATTTTCCTTTTGAAATAAGAACTGGGTGTGTTTACAGATAAGCTGAAACGAACAATTATAAATCCTTGTTTACAAGAAAAATAAATAACCACGCGTTCTACCGCATCAGGTCGGCAATTCTTATTAAAATACTGAACAAACTATAAATTGAATACCATTTTTAAAGACGCAAAACTACAATAAAAATAATAAAGTGGATTTTGATAATTATTTTGTGTAGTTGATAGCAATAGTTGCTAACATACCATTCCAATAAAAACGTTATATAAGAAACGTTAAATCAAATCGTGCTAACAAAATAAAGTTGTTTTAGACGGGACCACGGCAAAGCCACGAAGCGAGCGCGGGTTTTACTTTATCTTACCTGGGTTCTGATATCTTAGTTAGACAAACACTAGAATTCGTGTGTGTTCCGCTTAACTAGGTTTTAGTGGACTCGGCGAATATGTAAACAGTTCGGCCACAAAGCCCAGTTTAATATCGAGGTATTTGTTTGTTTGTGTTATAGCGTTTCCATTTCGAAAACAGAGTTTAAGTCAATAAGCAAAAAGCACTTTAAACGTTCTTATGTAAGACCCAATTTTGCTCTCTTTTCTGTCATTTCTATTAAAATTGATTCCAAAAATTGTTACCGAAAATTGGTTGAGATCGTTGAAATGCGTAATTTCATGAAAAAATGTCTACGTTTAATCTCGGATAACGATCATGACGTAACAAATATTATCGCAAGCCGCATCAATTTTATTAACTTTGCCTTAAAAAGCATCTCCAAGTCAATTTAGCATGATCGAAAACGGTGTCGCATACATTAACGTTAAAACCTTTCATGGTGGAAATTGTATTAAGGTTTCTTTGTGTGAGTTAGTGAACGGGTAATATTAGAAGTGGAGCGGGGAGTAGTTTAATTAAATTTCCTGTTTTAGTGAAACTGTTTTTTTTATATTGTTTTGCATTTTAAAAATTGGGAGTATTTTTTTAACAACAAAAAAACAACACAACCTTACAATTTTATGTTTAAAAAATCACAAGTAGTGATAATTTAAAAATTTAATAAATTTTTTGCTAACTTAAGAACAAAAATTTAAATTTTTGAATGTCAAAGGAATATTTTAAAAGTAAATTTTATCTTTATAGTCTCTTCACATTTAAATTACGATGTGCTACAACCCATAACTGATAAACAAGCAAACAGTTCATCAAAATTAGGATCAACAAAAGCAAAAACAAAAGCTTGAAATTGATAAAATTCTGAGAGATTATCAGAATGCCCTCAGGCTAAATTTATTCAAATAATTATTTAAGGGAGAGCATACAAAAGATACAATGCAATAAGGAAATTATTAAACCAAATTAATGACTACCAATATAATGGTAATACAGATATAATAATAAGTGATTATTTAAACTATATAACATCTATTTTACTTATAAATAGAACTATTTTACAATTAATTCTTATTTTATAATACCCAATATATAAAAATTATTTATTTTATTTGTTTAAAATTAAAAAAAAAATGAACTTACCATCGGCTGTTATATATTTTTGCTCTAACAAAACCTCAACCTCGAAGAATTTCTCTTTTATTTGAGTTTCAAACTCCTGGTTAGTTTTGGTTAGCAGATCTTTCTCCATTTTCCTAGTACAGCATGTGTAATCACTTTGGCATGACAGCAGTGTGTTTCCTATATTAACAATTGCATATAAATTATTTAGTTTGTGAAAGATATAAAAAATAATTTGTGTATATATATATTTAATGTATATATTTATTTTTAGTTTCATTGTTTTTTAACTTTAAAAATTAACCCAACAAATACTATTTCTTTTAAAAAAACCCACTGTCTTTACCACATTTCAAATATATTTATAAAACCACAAACTGATGCTTTTTATTTGTTTTAATAAAAGTTTTTTTTCTTGATTAAAAACAATTTTTTTACCTCGTTGAGGGGTGAGTAATTCTGAGTAGTTGAAGGTTTTGAGAAAATATTCATTTGTAGGCGAGCATGAGTCCGAAGCTTTAAAATAATCCTCGTTATTGATGTTTTTACTTGAAACCAATGCCATCAAATATCCAATAAAGATGGATTGGATAATCAGTAACCTCATTTTTTATTTTCTTTTATTAATTTTCTTAAAAATATTATTATCTAAAATAATAGAATAGATTAAGAAACCTTTTAAAAATGGTAAAATAATTTTATTAAATATTTAAGTTGGATTTTTAGAATGTTTTTTAAATTTTTTTGTAAACACACCAAACAAAAAAATTAACAATAATTTATAAACACATTCTTGCCATTTAACAAACAAACACGTTGTTTGTACATTCAATAATATTTTTCTAACCGTACTAGTTCAACAAAATGTTTACCTTGCTATATTAAAGTGCTGAATAGATTATATAAATACGCGCGTTTACACAAGAGGTTTACAAATTTAACTTTACCTATAAGCTGATAATATAATAAATCTTGCTAATGACTTTACTAATTATAGTCAGATAGTTAATAAAGCATTTAAATTCAACAATTAAAAATACATTTCAGAAGTTTTTCGACTTACCTGCTTTCTGACTTACGATTATAATTAAACCGACAATTTTATAGATTAAACCGAAAATTATAAAAAATGAGGCCATAAATCACATAGAATAAACGTTTACACACGTATGCTGCCCATTAAAATACATTCTATCACTATTTTTTGAAGCTAACTGACAATAAGATCAAATTTAAAGTGTATTTTACCACATGCAGAACAAACTCCTGTCACCTCGAACATTACACGCTAAAAAACTTGTTAAATGATTGAAGCATTTTTTTCTTTGAGACGACTTTTTACTTTTGCCTTTTTCTTAAATTTTCGAGAGAGGCCAAGATTAAAAAAAGTTTTTTTCGTAACTCTCTCAATTATCTATTGGTTTAAAATTAATAAGATAACATTATATTATAACAGCAATATTCTCCCACAAATTGTTAAATTTAACATGTACAAAGTTCTTTTACAATTAAGTCATTTTCCTAATATTAATATACAGGATTATTTTTTGAGTATCATGCTGTTCTAACAACGGGAATTCCCCCATAAACTTCTTGTTTACCTTTTAAATTTCTGCAGCGTGTGGTTTGCCCCACTTTAATATTTCAAACTGCTGCATTTAATAAAACAAATAACTTAACTATGGATGCTAACTATATTGCAGTTGATGTCGGTACACAAAGTGCTAGAGCAGCTTTGGTAGATAGCAAAGGTTCAATTTTGAGAAAAGCTGAAAAACAAATTTCGATTTATCATCCCGACACAAATTTCTATGAACAATCTGGCGATGAAATTTGGGAGAGTTGCTGTTGGCTTGTAAAGGTAAATAACTAAATGCAGTTGTAAGCACAAAAACCTAACAAATTTTGCCTATTTTTGGTTTGTTTTTTAGGAAGTTACCAAAGATGTGGAGAAGAAAACTATAAAAGGAATTGGATTTGATGCAACCTGCTCTCTTGTTGTATTAGATAAACACTTTCAACCATTGCCTGTGAACAAAGGTAAGTGTCTTATTCTTATATACACCTTCATACTCAAGCTAAACTGGTCTTTAAAAAAAATCAATAGTTGTCTAGTGTAATAGGCTTTATATCTCCTTTGTTTATATTTTACAGAGCATGACCCCACATCAAGGAAATGTTATAACATTATTATGTGGATGGACCATCGAGCTTTTAAACAAACTGAGCTAATCAACGAAAAAAACCATAAAGTTTTAAAATATGTTGGTGGTGAAATGTCTGTGGAAATGCAGCCACCAAAGCTAATGTGGATCAAACAAGTAAATTAAGTAAAATTCTTAAAAGTAAAAAAACAGATATTTTTGTAAAGATTCAATTTTTTTACTATGACATTGGACAACATTATTAGATTACCTTTTTTAATCTACAATAAGCACACTAAAATGTCAATTTTATTTATTTGCATTTTAGAATTTACCAGAAGTATGGAAACAAGCTGCACATTTCTTGGACCTTCCTGATTTTTTAACATTTAAAGCCACCGGAAAGTTATCCAGATCCTTGTGTTCATTGACTTGTAAGTGGACTTATTCACCACAGACCAAATGGAGTAAGGAGTTCTGGGACACAATTGGTCTTGAGGATTTGGCCTTAAATAACTTTGAGAAAATTGGTAAGTGATAATAATTGTTTGCATTTAATGTTATTGGCTTGCTGATTGATTTTAGACTTGTAAGTATATCCAGTGTCTTAGGCATTGGAGTTTGTCACCAATAAACTTAAATGTTAACTTTTGGTAACAGGTAACATAGTCCTTCCTCCAGGAACAAGTATAGAGGGAGGATTGTCGGAAGAATCTGCATCCAAAATGAATATTTTGCCGAACACAGCAGTTGGAACTTCAGTTATCGATGCACATTGTGGTTAGTACAGTAAAACTTTAAACTTTATGATGGCTTATTAAATGGCAAATCTTAGCTTATTAAATAATTTTGAATTGGTTAACTTAGATTGTTTTTATGCTAGGGGCGTTCTAGAAACTTGAGAAATAATGTCAAATGAAGTTTGTTTTGTTAAGGTTGCATTGGGACAATTGGAGTCGATGTAACTGGACTAGGTCTGGAGTGTGAGAACAAACCAATTTCGGAACGAATATCTCTAATATGTGGAACATCATCATGTCATATGGCGGTAAGTAACTTTAATTTAATAACCTTTTCAAACTTAGTTTACTTAGTAGAAAAATCAAAACTTTGTCATAAACCTATGTTTAAATTTTGTTGATAAGCTTCTAAATGGTGTTCAAAATAATTATTACAACCCAACATTCTTAATAGATAAGTAAAGAACCCATCTTTGTTCCTGGGGTGTGGGGTCCCTACTACTCAGTAATTGTCCCAGAGTTTTGGGTGAACGAAGGAGGCCAAAGTGCGACTGGAAAATTGGTAAAAAGATTTATTTTAATTCTTAAATTATAAAATGAATAAAGTATTACATTGTTTGTTTTAGATTGATTATATTGTGCAAACACATCCAGCCTATCAAGAGCTTCAAGATGTCTCCAAAAAAAGGTTAAAAAACTGTTGTTACAAATAACTTAGCTTCGTTTTGTAGACAATATCTGGTTGTTTTTTCTTTAAAATTTTCTGTTGTCTTTAAGTGAGAAGAATGTGTATCAGAGTTTAAACGAAATCTTTTGTAATTTTGCTGAAATCAATAAACTGCCGGTAGATTTTATTACAAGACATCTTCACATGTGGCCAGATTTCCATGGAAACAGATCACCAGTAGCTGATCCAACTTTATGTGGTTCAATTTGCGGCCTAACTTTAGACACATCATTACATGGCCTTGCCAAGTTATATCTTGCAACACTTCAATCTTTAGCAGTAAGATAATAAACTGTAAAGCTAATGGCATGCAATATTTAATTAAGTATATTATATAGTAACTTCATGAAATGATTTAGTGTGGGTCAAGGCATATTATTGATGAGATGGAAAAGAATGGACACAATATAAACACAGTTTTTATGTGTGGGGGTTTAAGCAAAAATCCAATGTTTCTTCAAACACACGCCAACATATTAGGTTAGTCAATTAATTGTTTCAAGTTCTAGCACCAATTTAGGTACCAAATGTGTAACAGTAAGTAAGTTAATCAACTAAGACTCAACTAACTAGGCCTTTGATAAAAGTAAGAAATATTAAACTATTTTTGTCTTGAAATCTAATTAGGCAAACCAGTTGTTCTGGGTAAGGAAGATGAATCTGTGTTAATAGGAGGTGCTATAATTGCTGCTATGGCATCAAATAAATACAAAACAATGCGGGTACGTTTTGTGTTAAAAATATTTGATAAACCCAACTTAATTTAAACAATTACAACTTTGGTTTACAGGAAGCAATGCAGAAACTAAGTAAACCAGGAAAAGTAGTTCATCCACAATTGGAAGTTCAGGAGTTTTATGAAAAAAAATACAAAGTTTATTTGTCGATGTTGAAACACCAACAGGAATATAAAGCAACAATGACCAACTAATTCATATAAAATTTGTTTATATTTTTATAAAAGGTGCTTACCTTGATTTGTATTTAACTTTTAACTGGTACAAATTATGCAATCCACTGCTGCTTACTTAAAGCTACTAATAATAACAATGCCTAATGTTCAAGTGAATTTTACTTCTTATGAAATTAAATTACATGCAAGTGCTTTCAAAGATGATATTGCAAAAAAATGATGATTAATTAAAAGGTTCTAATATTGTAAACTGATAATGGTACCTCTATGATTTATCTTTAAAACAATAAATTTAATCTCTACAGCAAGTGCAATTACGCAAGTGAATAATATAAAAGAACAAAACCACACAAAATTTAATAGGAAAACATCTTCTTTTAAAACATTTAAGATTGGATTGCAACAGTGTAATTATCCCATCCCAACACTAAGGTTGCAACAGTGTAATTATCCTATCCCAAAACTAAGTTCAAAACTTCAACTCATTGCACTAATTAGACTGCTTCAAAAAATGATTAAATATATAAAAAAATATAAAATGCAATATCTGGTTGGAAATGTAAAAAAAAAGAATATTTTAAATTAATTTATTTTAAGATTTTAAATTAGGGTTGACCTCCAGTTTGTTGTATAGGATCAGCTTGAATGTTTTGTCCTGGAGGAGGCGGAGGTTGATCCAGCTTGTCATCTGTTAATCCTTGGACTTTTTTAAGACTCTCAAACTCCTTGTGAGCTTGCTGGAGTCCCTCTTCCCTCTCTTTTCCTTCCTCCGGAAGTTTATCAACCTTCTCCTTAATTGCTTCAACAACTTTTTCGCTAGACTCATGCTAGATTAAAATAAAAATTGAATTTTAAAAAATTAATTAACTTAAAAAATATAAAAATTGATCATTTAAATAAAATTTACATTAACAGAGTTAAAAAAAGAAAGTCCCAAAAGCTGATTAAAAAATATAAAAATTTCAAAAACTAAATAAAAATAATTAATAATCTCAAAATCTAATTAAAAAATTGAAAATTTTAAAAACCAATTAAAAAATCCTGACAAGTTAACATTTACAGATTAAAATTTTAGTTCAAATTTACCTTGACAACTTCTTGTTTTAATTCAAGAACAACTTTGCTTTGTTCCTGGAGATCTTTGTGTAGCTCTTTAAGTTTGTCTTCCTGTTGTTTTATGTCCTTTTCTCTCTGTTGAAAGCGAAGAGTTTCATCTTCTTGGATTCCATCCTAAATAAGTTTCCAAAATTTTGTTTCAAAAACGAGAAAAAATTTTTGGATATTTTTGGCCAAAAAAAATCAAATAAATGATGTCAAAATTAGTTAACAATAAAGTCCACATACCCTGGAAGATTCTCTTTTATCTTCTCCATACTCTTTCCTCATTCCCCCTAAGTTCTTGGCCTCAGCTTTCAATACCTCCAACTTTGCTTTAATTTCAGCTTCCTGATCTGCAATAGTGCTTCGGTATCGAGCAAGTTCTTCTTGTGTGTAAACAGAATGCTCATATAACTCTTCCTTAATTGTCTGAAAATAAAAAATAAAAATAGTATTATTTGCCCGGCTTATGGTCGGCACTTTAATTGTCGTAATATGGTCACAACTCTCAACTAATATTTGCCCAAGAAAATTTATCCGGCTCTTACAAGCAAAAGTTTTATATAGTTTAAAGGTCATTAAACTGAACATCTATTTTTAATAGAGCTTTGTGGATGATATATATATATATTCAATTTATAGCCCTATAAAATTTAAAAACCTGCCATTTGTGGTGTGCAGGTAAATTATCGCAGGTAAATATTAATTGTGAGTTGCAACCATATATTGCCGATTAAAATCCCGACTGTAGGACTAGTAACATACAAACCTACACTTATATCGTTTACTAGGCTTCATAGTATAAATATATTAATTGTCTTCTTTTTGATAGAGTTAAAACAAGTTACCTTGTAAGAATCTTTGTCTGGGTCACTAAATTCAGTTGTTTGTGAGTAAGTTAAAAATTCATGTAAAGAGATGAGATTATCTCCATCTTTATCCACTTCCTTGACAACATGCTCCCGCATCCTTCTTCGCTCCTCATCCATCTGAAATTGATCAAATCCATCTCCACCTTCGGTATAAGCTTTGGCCAGCTACAAAAAAAATTTACATTAATAAGAGAATTTTTGTTTATCCTCAATGTGGGTAAGTTGACTTCACAACCTAAACATAGAGCAACACCAGTTACTCCGACCTAATCTTGTGTTGCCTTTAGCAGTTTGGGATATTATAGATTATAATTGCCCGATAATTATGCTGCTGATTAAGTGCTGGCTCAGCAAGAGTTTATACTGATTATAGCACCTTGGCTCTACAGCATAAAAGCGGTGGGGATGGAACCAAGGACCTTATGTAGTAGAGCCAAGAACTCATTTTAATAAACTACACATTATAGGCAGTTTGATAGGCATTTCAATTTTAAAACAACTTTAAAAATACTTACATCTTTTTCAAATAACGCTTCTAATTCCAATTCATCCAAATATCCATCGCTATTCAAGTCTTAAAAAAATTAAAAAACTTGTTTGTCAAACTACAAAAGTGTCATATTGAATTGATTTACTACTTCTATTGCTACAACAACTCTCAATTGTATTACGTTTTATGTGACATAATTTCAAATGCCATAATGTTTTATAAAAACCTAAGTAATATATATATATATATATATATATACACCTTAAAACAATAACTTTGTGATAAAATGCATGCAAAACAGAGTGATCCAGTGCAGTTGAACACACGATATATTCTCACCATGGAGGTTGAAGAAAGTTTTGGGGTTGAATTCCTGTTCTTTTAAACCATCTTCTTCATTCCAAACTTCCTCCAGCTGGGCCTTGCTTCCCTATTAAAACAAAGGTTTAAATCCAATAAATTGTTTAAGTACTTTTTATTAAGAATAGTACAGAAGGTTCTGGGTATGATTGTCATCGCTTTTATGCTGTAGGACCATCGAGCAAGTGCTATAAATGGTATGAACTTCTGCAGAGCCAAAAAGCAATTAAAGGACTAGTTATCGGGCAATTACAATCAATATTATTCTAAACTGGGAAATTTAACTCGAGACTGGGCTGAAGTAGAAATGTAACTCTATGTTTAGGTCGTGAAGTCCTATCCAAATTGGGGATAAATGAATATATTTTAAAATTACCGGGTGATGCATATCAACGTTTTCGGCAAATTCTTTTTGTTTATTTCGATATTCCTCCTGAGCTCTTTCACGATCTCGATCGTTCAACATTTGCATTTTCTGCTCCCGCTTCAACTCCTTTTGCATTTCATGTTTCTTAAATTCTTCGTGTCTCTCTGTGTCGTAACTTTCAAGATCTTTGGTAGCCTAACAACCAGTAAAAAACAATTTGAATTATTTTAAATCATGTCTTTCAAAATTTTTATTTGAATAAAACCATCATTTAGATTTTAAATATGAATTTTAAATTGCGGTCTAAATTATACTAGACATTAAATTACTTACAGCTTTAATTAAATTAGTGAGATCAGTTGCTTCAAATGTATGAGGATTTTCATGATCCAGATGGTCAGCAATTTGATTCAAGTATGCTGTCTTTTTCACTTTCTTACCTTTAATAATTTATCAATAAATATTCTATGCTACACTTTTACAATATATATGTAAGATTTTTTTAAAAAAGGGATTAAACCTAAATTGAACCAATTAAGGTATTTGCCAACAATAATTTACACACATCAAAAACGGCAGTTTTATTTATTTTGTAGTCCTATATATTGGCAATACATATATAGTCCACCGAGCTCCATTAGATATGGATTTAAAAATGTTAAACCAATTTGGATAACGACGATAACAAAAATGCATTTAAACAGTATAATGACTTACAAGAAAATGTTGATATAATTTGCATACCTTTTTCTAAATCTCCACGAGCTTGTACAACTTTACGTAATCTATTAATTTCTTCTTTTTTCAGTTGCGTCAGCTTTTCACGAATTTCGGTCGACATAAAATTTATTTCATTGCTTAGTTTTCCATTCTGCGATAAAACATTAATAAATATATTTCTAATACAAAATCAAGCATATACTTTGCTTGTAAATAAGTAAAAATGAAATGATTTTTTAACAGCTTACTCTAATATCATCAAAATCTGTATTTTCCATTTTTTTCCTAAATGATTCGTCCCCTTCTAAAAGTTTAACAACATTTTGAAGATAAGCATCATAATACAATCCAGTGTTCTAAAATAAAAAAAACAAATTTAGTTTTATACAAGTAACAGTTTCACTAACCTTTCAAAAAAGTCTTAAAAAGACTAGCCGACTAGGTTAAACCCTTTTAGGTTAGTAAAAATATACAAATTATTATTAAAGAAAGATATATTACAATGTCCAAATATACATACCAAATCTTCGGTTGCTTGCCTAGTTACATCTTCATCCTCAGTTAGTGGCAAAGCTTGTTCTTTTTTTAATGTAGGGGCTGCATATATCATGCATACCATTAAAAAACAACAACAAAATCGTAACATCTTCGCTACGTCTCGCAAGAAGTTGGTACGCCAAGTTTGCTAGACCTTATATTAATTCAACTAACTGTTTTTCACAAGAATTCCTATCCAAAAAAAACACAAGCAGTGAAATTTTCGTACTATTTAAAAGTTTAGATAGTTGGCGAAGCGGTATCACGCAGATAGATCTCTAATTAATGAATGCCGCAGGCAATAACGCTTGGACACGTTGTCATTATAATAACTACATGTGTTCTTTGAATAGTGAGGATAAATAAATCAAAACAATAACAAAAGAAAATCAATACAGCTTTTCTTTAAATTAAAGCTGTAAAATCGAATAATAAAAATCTTTTCAACCCTTGTAATGCTTTGTAGAAATTTTCCTTGTGTCTTAATTGGTAAATACAACTTTTCAAGAATTGGACACGTCAACATAGACATGATCGTGCTAGTGGAAATTTTTCATATCTAATTATGGCAATTAACCAAGACTAATGTATTTTAACTTTTAAACATTTAACAAAATGTAGTTTACTTTAACTGAAGTGTCAAAACAGTTTAACATTGTGTTTTCTATTCACGCTGCATATGTACATTGAATATGAAAAAAAAAACAATAAGAACCTTGAATGTAAATTTAAACAGTTTCCTACTTCTAACTGTAGACATTTTTTTAATTGCATTATTCTTCTGGTACCTGTTGTAGATTATGTTAAGTAAACCATTATGCATCAGATTTATTTCCTTATAATACACCTCTAACAATAAGAACATCTTAAATTTTAAGGTGTTTAAACCAAGGTCATACAAGCAAAACAGATATACAAAAAAACAAGGACAATTACCACATAACTAAACCACAACCTTATATATTACATCAACTAAATATAAATTCTTTAACTCAACAACTTTATACAATCTTAAAATAATAAACTATGGCCAATACATACAATTTATATAAATTAACTAATTTTTACATAAGTATTTTTAGTGCATATACTCTAATGTGCATTATAGTAATGGATGGGTGTTTAAACAATAATGTTGCATCTTTATATCTACTGTAGCAAGCCACCATTTCCATGAAGAGTTGATATACATTTAAGCAATATTTGGTATGGCTTAAACTGGGCTCTGGTTGAAAAAATTGATTGAAAGGATCTACGATCTAATTCTTCTGTTAACTACAACAACATAATAAATGTTTAAAATATAAAATACTGTGGATTCAATAGTTAAGGCACTTGACATCTTCACATTAATATTATGGGTTTAATTTCTTCTGCATAGGAAATTAAAATGCCGAAAGTAACCACAAAATTGCCAAGTCTTATAAATAAATTAAAAAAGGCAACTTACCAAACAGGTGTAAAAATCCAAAGCAACTTTGCAAAAGATTGAATAATCACTTGTTGTATTCATTCGATTTATTCTGCCAACCAACAGAGGCAGTCTTTATTATGTCAAAATATTAAGGTTAATAACATTAAGAATATTTCAAAATTTACACATGAACTTATACTGATCATTACCAAATATAAAAACCGGCAGCGTTGTGTGGTGGTCAGAACACTTGAATTTACTACATGAGGTCCTGAGTTTAATTCCCACTGCTTTTATACTGTAGCGCTTTTGAATAAGGCGGTATAAACTGCCAATACTTGAGACTAGTTAAGGTTACTGATGATACTCTACGTTTAGGTTGTAAACCATTAAAAAGTTTCCTAATTTTTAGTGGTTCTATACTATATTTAAACAAAGGATACAATGAAGTAATATGTTGATTTGTTGAGGCACTAGCAAACAAACAAGTCAAGCACCACACGGCAGTAGAGAGAGGACTTTTCTGAATCACATTGCCTAGCGACAACATCACCCATTCACGCACCAGTTGACTCTGATCACGGTCATGTAAAGTTTGAAACACCTAAAGTAAAAATTTGGCTTCAATTTAAAGATAAAACAAATCGATATCGAAATTCAAAGTTTATTGTTAAATGTTTGCTGATCCAAAGTCTGCAATGTTTATGTTTTATCAAAAAAAAAATCAAACCTAGGACCTCAGATGGTTATAGACAGTACTTTGCTTCTTGTGACATAATACCAACCTCATACAGTTTAAATTTAGCAAAAAAAGGTAGATGTTCAATATAAAGTTTGGCGTGATGGTAACTAATATTATCAAACCAATCTTACCTTGAATAAAACCTCAGCAATAAGGTCAGGGTAAGGTTGTTGGGTTGTGATAAATTCTGCAATAACTTTGTTTAAAATATCTTGAGTAGGAAAGAAGTCGTCCAACATACTTGGAAGAAACCAAATCAAAACTCGACTTATTCCTGGATTCCCTTTCTTAATCCTGTCAAACATAATCATTACTAGTCAATAGCCTGTTCTGTTCTAGGTCAAAATTTAAATTGTTAATATGGTTGCAACTCTAAACTAATATTTGCCTGCGATAATTTACCAGCTTCATTATATATAGATTGCAATTAAACAATAAACACATAGTACCACTTGTTTTTTTTAATGCAAATACTTACAATTCAAACAGAACTGAGATTCTTTCCATAGCAAGTAGTTTGGTTTCAATCACATCATTTGTTTTATTTTCTTCATTTACATTTTCATGTTTACTTGGGGTAAGCTTCATTTGACCTTTTAAACACAAAATCATATGCGATATTATTCATGAAATTTGTTTTTTAGGTTAATGGCATATTGTCTTATGCTCTGTGCATTACCACATAAGGTCCTGTGTTAAATTTTAACTGCTTTTATGCAATAGCTTTATTTGGTAAAATAATAGCAGTAAAAAAACCTGCCAAGCCAAACAATTAATTGGCAGTTTAATTATCAGGCAAAAAAATAGGTCAACAATATACAAAATATTACAAAAATTCAAGAGGTGGCCAAAGCAATGTAATTTACCTTATAACAAGCCTGTTAAGGCTTCTTACATTTAAAATAAATACACACAAAAAATTTAAAATCATGTTATTCTTACCACAATACATACAAGTCAACATCAACCCACAAAGAAGAACAACTCTTTTTAAATTCTTAGTAATTTGAAGCTGCTCCGTAGCACATTTCAATATAGTTTCCCGCTCAGCTGAAGAAAGAGAAAAGGTGAGGATTGATCGTTCAAGGCCATGAACAATGCAGTTGTAAACACGAGGGGGAGTGAAGGAGATTTCCTGTGATGATAAAATTGATACTGATGCCTGAAAAAATTAAGAAAACATTAATTTGGTAATGATTCACATTAAATAACACAACCTAATTTTAACTATTTTGTAAAGCTTTATAAAAATTAGTTGATACCCCCCTACAGTCTGCATTTTAATTGTCATAATATGATCACAACTCACAATTTATATTTGCCAGCGATAATTTACCAGCGTACCACAATAAACAGTTTGTCCTATTTTAAAGGCCCATAAATTGGACATCTATTTATTGTCCACCAAACTTTTTTACATATAGAAGTAAACTGTCATATTAAATTACACAACAAAACTTTTAAACCGAAGATTTTTTGTTACAACAGCACAGCTGTCTACAGTTAGAAATCCTATGTAGCAGTTAAAAGTTCTAAAAAGTAAGTTTAGCTTACATGAACTATCAGAGAGGTAAACTCTGGCATGACAACATCCTGGCATTTCTCAATTAAATAAAACACAACCGATGTAAGAATCACAATGTAATCCTCATTGTAAAGAGTAGGACATCTAAACAAAAAATATCAAAAAATTAAAGTTAGGGTAATCATAAAACCATGGTTTACAGTTTATTGATTTTGTAATTTCAAATCACAAAAGGCGTGAACAAGGGCAAAAAAATCCATGAAAAATATTCTTTATTTCTAAGCGTTTATAAAATAAAATATATTAAAGAAGAATAACATTAATTAAACATTGTTGATGGGATAATAAAATATACATTTAGAATTACAGAGATTGTTTTTTTATCAAAGTAAAAGTATATTAACAAATACATTATTCAGACCAATATTTAACATTTACTCACAAACAACAGAAAATACTTACGTAGACAGGGAAACATAGCTGCTGGATAAATGGGTGACCATTACATCCAAAATCGACCTTATTTCAGGGTTAGGATAACACTCGAGGCAGTAAAGAGCACCATATAATGACATAATTCGGCAAGATATTAGTTTACTGTTCAGTGCTGCTTCAAAGGCTGGCAATAATTTTTCAACAATTTCTGCATCCTAAATTAACAATTAAAAATTTAACTAAAAATTTTTTGGTCCTTTTTTTAAATCTAAATTTAAATTATAAAATATTGGATTTAATTTTTCCTTTCAAACACTGCTATATAAATAATTTTAAACAAAAAAGATTACAATTCAATATCTAATATAGAACAAGCTTACCAGACTTAATACAGTCCCAGCTTTGCATAAAGTTATAACAATATATTGCAATAAGATATCATCTTCAGCTGGCTGTGATCTTAGAAAAAAATTGCAAGTTTATTGACATTTCTAAACATATTGATTGAGCTATTATATTTACTATATTGCAGAAAATTTACCTAAACTTCAAGTTTGTTAAAAATTAAGATAAAATTTAACTTTAAAATTATAATTTAAATTTAATTAACAAATAGACTAGAGTAAAAAGTTGTATTTAAAACATAGACTAATACCTTTGTAAATTTTCATACATTTTAACCCTAATAACTTGACTAGTTATTCACTTACTCATATAACATAATCAATGAACCAAACATCCATTTAAATTGTTGTTTCTCTGTGAACATATCAGAAATTAACATCAACGAGCGTGCACACTCAACTAACAAGGGACGAGCCATTGGAGAAGTAACTTCATCGGACTTCTGAGGGGATGCAGAGTAGAACCACTCGGAGTAAAGATCAAGAAGAAATTGGACGCAAGAATTAACATCAATTCCACTCTGAACCTGAATGTTGTTTTAATATTAATATAATTTGAATGTTTGAAAACAAATTTTAAAGATTAAATTTAAAGTTATTTTAAATATTTTAAAAATTAATACAAAAAGGTAAAATATGAAGATTTAAAAAAATCTATTAACTAAATATGCAGCCCTTTTTTCGACAATACCAACATATTTACAACACTTTTTAAAATATTATCAATTAGAAATTTATATTTATACAATGTTTAAAATCGTTGGAATGTTTTGACAACAATAAAAATATAAGACTTACCTTGGATGGTGATTGTTTAGCTTGCTTGTTCGATAATGGAGGGACTTGATTTGGTTCAAACATATCACTAACATCACTATCACCTTTAAATTAAGTGTAAATAACTTGCTTTATTAAAGTTAAATAATTTACTAAAGGATGTATTTTATTATTGACTACACAAAAGTTTTTAAAATTGCCTGTTTAATTTAATGCAATGTTTTTAGATCTGTGAGATAAGTTAACAAGTTTAATTTAAAAAACATTAATACCAAGACCATAAAAACAATTAAATCTTGTAGTAGTATCTGATATAAATTTCAACCAACAAAATAAAATTTACCATTTTGTGGATTGTTTTCTGTGTTATCTTCACTGTCATACATATTGGAATCGGATGAATCGACATTTTCTGAGTAAGTTCGACTTTGTTGGTGAAAATTGATATCATTTAAAGAGCAAAGAGAGGATATAGATTTCTGTACATAAAAAAATTACAGTTAACAACTTACTTAGCTTATAAGTATGTTAATAATTACACATTTAATAAACAATTTTTTTAGCTTAATTTTACGAATAGAAAAATGTTAAGTTGAATTTTTTTGTATTATTGCATACCATTCTGAATGGTTAAGTTTTCTTTTCAAATTTAAAAAATTAAAAATCTATGTGAATTAATAAATATTATCAAGCTTTATTATTTACTTGACCAAGCCCATATTGAAGTGGAGAGTTGAAATCGTGTTCCAAGTTTCTAAAGTTAAACTTATCTGAAGTAAGGTCAACCTTTATAAAAAAGTAAAAATATATTTAAATCAGAATTTTATATATTAATATATTATTTTTTTTTTCTTTGAAGTGATAAACAACATATTCTACATCCATATGTCATGGAGCTTGGTAGACGATATTTATGTATGTCCAATTTATAGCCATGAAGAATAAAATGAATGGAATTCATGGTGTACAGATAAATTATTACAGATGAATATAAGTTAAAAGTTGTGACCATATTATGACAAATAAATTGTCGACCATAGGGTTGGCTCTCAACTAGTATATTATAAAAACATATTCTAGTTTTAAATCAAACTTTTATTTATTTCTATATTTATAGTTTCTGTGGTTGTTTATTAATATTTTATTTACTTTATATTTGTGATGTGTTTCTTGATGAGTTTGTTTTCTAGTTAAAGCAGAAAGTTCTTCCATGATTGGCTGTTGTATTAAGATTAGTTTGCGACCAATTGTTGTATTTCCATATTTAAATTCACCTTCTCTATGAAAAACCTAACAAAAAACAAGCAATATTTAAACTACATGAAACAACGTGTTTTAAATGTGATTTTGTGATCCAAAAACTTACCTTATACTGATTAGATGATGGCTGTCCACTAATTGGCCACAATGAACAGTTGATAACCAATGAGGTTAGACCTCGTATGGCTAAACAAGATAGTTCCATGGAATCCTCCTAAGAAGTATTTTAATTTAAAATTTTTTTTTATTTATTTATCTTTGCAGTGGAAAAGCAAGCCATTTACAGAGTCTAACTTAAAGTTACATTTGTTGCCTAGACCCAGTCTTAAATTCTCTTTTCTACAGTTAAGATTTAGTTTAATGCCTTAAGTTGAGTTTTAAATTTGTGCTCCAAGTTAAGTTTTAGTCTTATGCCCTAAGTTGAGTTTAGTTTCTACCTCAAGTTGAGTTCTAGTGCTATGCCTTAAGTTGAGTTTAGTTTTATGCTTTATTATAACATAGGGGCTTACATTTTGTTGTTCTTTGGTAGAAGTAGATTGTGAGACTAATACCCCGAGTAAAGTTGCCCAAGTTTCCTCAAATTGAGTTCGATCAACCCAACCTTACAAAAAATACAATTTATTACTTTACCTAAACTTATACAAATTTAAAAATTGGCCAAGTTTCTATGTGTAAAAACCAGTTTAAAAAATAAACCATGTTGTTTGTGTTGCTTAATTTATAAACTTACCAATTAAGTTAACAATTTTGATAAATTCTTTAAAAATCTCTTTTTCTTGAAGATAGTTCGCAGGAATATCAGGAAATAAATGAATATCCTTTCTTGCTGGCATCCATCCATACTTCCACACAATTCCAGGTACTCGAACGAAGGAATTAAACAATTTCATTTCACATAAATGCAATATCTAAAATAGTTAAATTGATAATATTTTAATTAGGTTTAATAAACTATTTGGGCATACCTATAAAAAAATAATTTCTTACTTTTTTTTAAGGCTAATATCAATTAATTATTTTAGTATAAACAATTTAATTAAAAATTTTTAAACCTGCGATAAAAAAAAATTAAAATTTTTTAGTGATTTAATTAACTTACAATATTTTTAAGCACATTTTTCATTAAGATTGGAATGTTGTATATCAAATTATTTTGTGAAATTAAAAATAGAAGTTGTGACAACCGGCCACAAGCACTTAAAACATGTTTTTGGTCTTTTAACAGTGACAACCCTTCCTCCGTAGTGATATCTTGTGGCAGAAATGGGTCAGGTAATGGTATATCTTTAACATCTTAAAAAAGAGTAAGTTTAACTAAAATGTTTTTAATTAAAAATTTACAAAAAAAAAAAAAATTATAAAAAAAAAAATATATTTTAATTTTTTATTTAATTTATTTCTTCTTTAATGTGGGAAGGTCGTCTTCACAACCTTAACATAGAGTAACATAATTTACCCCGACCCAGCTTAGAGTTGACTTTGGCAGCTAAGGATATTATAGATTATATTTGCCCGATAATTAAGCTGCTGATAAAATGTTGACTCAGCATGAGTTCATACTGTTTAGTGCCTTATTCAATAGCGCTACATATAGTGAAGTCAAGTGTTCTGACCACTACACCACGCTGTCGGTACATTTTAACAATATAAAAAAATAAATTAAATAATAACTAATTTTAATTATAATAATACAAAATTGAAACATGAGACCATATAGGTAATAACTTACATTGTTGTGCGATCAAATATAAAGTTTGCACAACCAGCATCAAACCCTCCTCATTTGCTTCAAAAATAATTTTAATTTCTTCGATTTTTAAACTCTGTTGCAACAATTCCAGCACAGTGATCAATTCACTAAATCTTGCTTTCTCTTGGTTCAAAATTAAAACCTTTGGACAAAAGAAAAAAAATGAAAAAGTTAATAAAACGCAAAAAATGTAAATGGTGTTCAATTACATACAGTTTATAACTAATATTATAGCTACTTCAACATAATGCAGTCAGAATGCTTGGCTTCGCTGCATTAGGTTCTGGGTTCGATCCCCACTGCTCCCATGCTGTAGCGATCTTGAGTAAGGCGCTATAAACGATATAAGCTTTTGCTAAGCCAATACTTAATCAGCAGCTTTAAATTTTGAAAAAATATATTCTAATATCCCAAACTGAAAAAGTCAACTTAAGACTGGGAGGGGGAAACTGATGTTACTTTGTCTTTAGGTTGTAAAGTCAACCTTCCCACATAAAGAATAAACAGATGTTAAAAAAAATGTACATAGCATTAAAAGATTAATTTTTAAACTTTTTTTAATAAGAATAACGTACCTTGAAAAGGTGAATAGTATAGAGCACCAATTGATTAAAGTTGGAAGAATTTATTTTATGTTGGTCAGATAGATTTAAGTGCACCTCCATGTAACATACTAAACAATCACATAATATAAACACTTCATTGCACCAATTTGGATCATTTAATAACATTTCTGTAAAATATATTTTAAAATATTAAAATTAAAACTTTACTAATAGCTGGCCAAAACAAAACTATTTAATTTTTGTATTTAAAATTTTTTTATATATATAGAGAAAAGTATTACCAAATTTTTCTTGCTGAATTTTTTGAACTTTTGATTGAAGATGAATTAACATAACATCACAAGCTGCTGACATTACTGAACTAAATAACAAATATGATCAAGTTTTACCTATTGTGCCAAACTTAGTGAATAATAGTTTATTTAAATCAGTATATAAATACGTAAATTGATTACCTTGTATTGTCTTTATTGGTAAAAACATCTGATATTCCTAACTGTATTGCGTTTCTTAAATTTAAGAGATGGAATTTCTAAGATGGACAACAACAAAAATTAAAAAAAAACACAACTTTGAAATAAAGTTAAAAGGTTACCAAAGTATAATTGAATAAAGGTACCTGATTGGTCAATAAATCTATGATGTCATCGTAGTCACAACCTCTTAAAACTTTTGCACTTTCTGTTGTTCCCTCATTGAGGATAAATTGAGTAAGCAAAATATTTTTAAACCAAGCCTACAACAAAAACAATATTGTTAAAGTAACACCAACTAACACATTTAAAAGTTTTATTTTTTGTAAAGTTTTTATACCAACATAAATATTTATTCATAAGATGCCGACAGCGTGGTGTAGTGGTTAAAAACACTTGCTACACCACACGAGGTCATGGGTTCAATTCCCACTGCTTAATTATAAGATAAAGATTTAATCCAAAATTGAATGAAACTACAAGGTAGAATAAACTAAAGCATCAATTTGTTAAAACATTAAATTAAGTACTATATAAAAAACTATATTAACATAACACAAAATAAACTGATAAACAGTCCAAAAGTTCATTAAAATTACCTTATCTGCTGGAAAAAGAATAGTGTCCATATCAATTTGTCCATCTTTAATAATTTCCAATGAAGTTGTTTGTTTTAACTTTGTTAGTAAACAATATAAACGACCAAAATCATCCTGAACTGGGGCCAATTTACTCTATAACAAAATACAAACGGAATTCTATCACAATTTTTTTTGCAAACTGTAGTTTTATTTATTTTAGGCCTTTCAATTGGACATAATTATATACAGCATTTTGTAATTCTAAAAACTTCTAAATTGGATATACAAATATACAATGTTCATTAAGACCCATTGCATATGTATATTTACAATATTAATTTATGTAAGTTTAAAACAATAAGCAACAATTAACTGTAATAAAAATGTTAATAATAATAAACTTTATACTCACCAAAAATTTGTCAACAAGCGCTTCTTCCATTTTAGTTTCAATGTTTTTAGATAAAAACAACTCGACAGCTTTACAAGCTCTTCTATCACATAACAGTGACATGGCAATCTCTTGTGAAAACAAAAAGTTTTGTCCAATCAAGATGTCAAGTAAAGATGTGGTGTGAGGAACTGGGATGTCTTTGAGACATTTCAGAATTTTCCGTGAGAGAGAAGACTAAAAATCAAAGAATTGATTGTAACTTCAATATTTTGAAAGTTGGCTAATTTTACAGCTCAAATGTAAGGTAAATTATATAATCTTATTCTAGACTAGAGTTGCAACTTTTTTATTAGTTTGTCTTTTCTCATTAAATTTTGCCAAAGAAGAAATGCCAACTTTACAGCCTAATTTATACACTAAATTTTACTACTTGGTCTCATCTTATACTGAATATATTATACTTAAATATTCTTGTAGTAACTTTACAACACAAAAGCAGTGGGGATCAAATCCATTACCTAATGTGTGTGATTTCTTAATATCTTAAATATATATTAAGTTACCTTTATAGATAGTTGACTTGTATAGTTGCAAATTGCATCCAGAAACTTTTGAGCCAGTTTTGAAGTAAGTACAACGCTTATAAAATCCTGAATCGAAGGCTCCTCATTCAAATTAATAATTTCAAACAAGAAATTATCAATTAACACTTCCATCAGTTCAAAGTGGTTAAAATTTTGGCACTTTAATAAAACAAAATTATTAATTAAAACTTTGAAAAATTCTTCTACTGTTTAAAAGAAAGGCTTATTTATTTAACTATATAATAATGGAACAGCATTGGTATAATTACAGCAATTCAAAAGTAACCATTTTTTGCCAAAAACAAAAATAATATATCAACAAAAGTAACTTAAAAACATAAATCCTAAATAAAATTTGGTTAGTTTTTATTAACAACTTTATATTTTAAAACAATATCACCTATCAAGTAAACCTATGCATGCCACCAATATAACTTAAAATCTAAGTTCAGTCACAAAAATAAAATATTTTTGTTTAAAAATATATAACTCAGCAGCAATATTTAAAATCGATTTTAGTGTATATTAAAACCATGGTGCTTATGAAATAAAACTTTATATTTTTTACTAATCAAACTATATTGATGGAGCCAAAAACTGGGTTTTGAAAGGGTTACAGTATATAGTGTTACAGATGTTATATTATAACAAACTTGGCTAGTATTTTATGATATTAGACTACATGTGCAAATAGAAGTTAGATTTGTGCAATTAGTGCGATTTAACTTTTGTGGGTGATCCTAATTATAATACGCTATACTGTTGCCTACAAGAAAATAAAAAAATCAATCATAAATATTTTTTTTTGATTTGAAAACATGGTATCTAGAACTAAGTGATTTTAACTAATGTGAAAATCTGAGAACAATGTTAGTGATTGGGTTAATGTAAAATAGATTTGTTAAGCCAGATATCACCCACAGTTCACCAAATAAAAACATACCATGACAAACTTATTGAGGAGTCTTTTAGAGTGTGTCAAATTAGGTTCAAAAAAGTTTAACTAAAACAAGAAAATATTGAGGTAAAAATTACGAAAAACTTTTAAAAATGTTGTAAAATTGATTTTCTTACCACACTATCAGCCATTAATATGATGGCACCTCTTTTAATAATGCTTTTGTTAACTGGAAGTGCATTGCCTTTTTCTGATAACCCTAAAAAGTAGAAAAAAATTAAAATTGAAAAAATATAAAATTGTCTAAAGTGTATTACGTTAAACTTGATAAAGTAAAATTTTCTGATCTTAAATTTAAAATTATACAGTTTTAAAGAGCAAATAGTAAAAAATATTACTTGTCAATTTCTCCCATAATGCAATGTCCCAATACCCCAAATGGGTCAAATACTGAGCCCAAAACAGGGTAACAACCGGAAAGTTATGACCCAAATTCATGAAATATTCCAGAAGAATGTCAGATGGAAAACCACGTTTAAATGTGGTCTCAGAATTCATTAAATTTAATAATTCTTTCGAAAAATTCTTGTATTGACCTGTTTAATATAAAAAAATTACATACTTATTTTATAAACCTGTCCATTCTTAATAGTATAACTCATATAAACTTAACATATAGCAATCTTAGCAATTTGGCCAAGTCTCTAGCTGCCTTAAAAAATTGATATTGCTTTGTTATCTATTGGAGTTTTTTTTACATATTTTATATATAATTTATATTACCTGAGCGTAACATATAGGTTAAACTTAGCAATAATTCATTAAAAACTGAGCACAAAAAGTTTGAAGATTTTGTTTTAGAAGAATTCAGTGTGATGGAAACAGCATCAGACAAATGCTTTGCGATAACTCCAACAACATGATGAAAAAATCTAAAAAAAAAGTTATTTAATTTTAAAAGAACATACTATTGGTATATAAAGTTATTTATAATAAAGTTAATATTATTACATTGCCATTTGTTGTATTGCTGAGATGTTGTTTAACGGTTGTCCACAAAGCACATTCGAAAACTAAAATATAAAAAATTTATTTAGTTAAATATATAAATTGTAATATGGTGCAATACGTATATAAACTTTGACAAAAACTCAAGTTTTTAGAAAAATAAACCATTCCATTTCTAGATTTTAACAATTTTCAGACTGTTATTACCACTACATTTTATAAATAAAAATATATATATTTTTAGGGGTAAAGAAAACTTACGGAAAAGTTGAATTTTGTTGCATTTTCTTCAATAATTTGTTCGTTAAATTGGCAAATAACTACTCGAAGTAAAACAACAACTTTTACAAGCCAGCGTTGCATTACAAAAACAGAACTCTAAACAAAAAATAAAGGTTTAAAAGGAGTTTTGATTACAAAAAAAAAATATTCTATAAATAATGAAACTTGCTATGCATGACCAATTTATAGATTTACAAAATAAATAAAACTGCCATTTGTGGTGTGTGGGTAAATTATCGCAAGCAAATATTAGTTAAAAGATACAATATCAAACAGGGGTAATAGTACAAATATTAAATTATTTATATGTAGAGTTTGGCCATGAACAAAATAGTTACCAGGCCTTTGGGAACATTAAATAAAATCTGTAGAACATATTCGATTGGTCGGAGGGAATTAGTGTAAAGTGTTTCAAACAAAATGTGAATCTTTTTGATGTCTGCACAGCATGAAATATCGACCTTAAAAAAACATAACAAAAATCATATATTCTATATAAGCTATTAATATTTCCAAAGTAGATATGTGTTCAACTCAAAATACTACACTATGGAAAAGTAACTTAAATATCACTATATAACATTCTTCAGTTAATACTTAGTATTTATGAGTTATTAGCAGAAGGTTTAAGTAACAAAAACTAGCCTTAGTTTCAGCTGCATAATTAACCTTATTACGCCAAGAATAAATATATACAAAGTTAAATATATATACGTAAGTTACGTTATTTTTATCCAGTTGTGGAAGTAAAGTTATCACAACTTGTTTGGACAAAACTTTCCAAGACTCTGAAGCTTCTTGTCGGCAATATTGAAGAATTGTGGTCAACATTTCAAAAACCTTTAAAAATATGCCAGTATTTAATATTTAAATAAAACTTGTTATTTTAAGTAGTTGCTAAAGACATAACTGTTTTGATAACATGAAACAACAATATTAGCATGGCATAGTGTTAAGAAACAGTCTATCACTTCATAATCCTAGGTTTGATTCCTTACAGCCATCTTTAAATGACATATTGATGTGAGTTATAGGTTGGAGTAATCAGACAACAACATCAGGTATATTTAAATTAAGAAAAGCCAGAATAACAAAAGTCACTTAAATTTAACTTTACTCTGAAGTAAAAAAATATAAACAATTTTTAAAATTGCAAAGACCAAGGTAGCACAAATTACCCGACAATCATTTACATCTCACATAAAAAATCAACCATTTGTTCAAATAGCCCAGAAATATATATTTTAACTTTTATTTTTACCTGTGGATATTTAATTAACCTTAGCATCATGGACTGGACAACTTCTTGTTGGATTTTTATCTCATTGTCTTGTTTTAAGGTGGCACGAACAACAAACAAATCGTAAATAATTGGCTCCATTGCTGGAATCACTGAAACATTTTTAGTTTATTAAAATAAAGGTAAAAGTAGACAACAATATTTAAGATTATTATGATAAAAAAAGTTAAAAAAACTCAAGTTATTTTTGATTGTTTATTTTTTTGTAACTTAAGATATGAAATTGTATTAGAAATGATATATTTACTAACAATTTATAAAACACTAATTTGTTTGAGTAAATAATTTAAATGCCATTTAAACAGTTAAATTACCATGGGTACAAAGCCCTTGACCACTTGCCATAAGTCCATCACATAACTGGATTATCTTTGACATTGTAATCACACTTTTACTGTGGTACTTCTCATATGATAACAAAACAAGAAAGAAAAAAACATGAGGAACAAGAGTTTCAGAACCTCGGATCTAAGAAAAATATATTTAATACGTTGGTCAAAAATAGTTGACAATATGGTTTGGGTTAGAAGCTTTGGCTGCACTATAGAAGGTCCTAGGTTCGCTTTCCAGTGTTTCCATGCTGTGGCGACTCTTTAATAAGAAGCTATAAATGGTATAAACTTTTACTAAGTCCAAAACAAATTGGCAGAATAAATATCAAATATAATTTATAACATTCCAAACTGCCAAAATCAACTTGAGACTGGGTCAGGTTGTTTAATGTTAACCAAAGTCCTATGTTCAAAATGTTAAACTTACCAAACCACCTTCTATTGACTCAAATTGCTTTAAAATAAAATTAATAAAAACTTGATCGGAATCCAACATACAATAATTCACTCGCAATTGGACCAACTGAGCAAGCAAATTTAAAACTTGTTTCTACAAAAATAAAGTTAAATTAATAAAATTCCACAATTAGTATATTATTCAATTTATATTTAGACTTTAAAATGTTTTTTTTTTAATTTAAAATGTTTTTTTATTTACCTGAAAATCCACACAACTTGTAGTTGTATATTTCTTCAAGGACTTGATGACCAATGATTCAAATAATCGAATGTAATGCTGGATTGAAGACTTGTTGCTCTTAGAATTTTTGTTAACCTGGTTCAGTTGTTTGTCAACCTAAAACAAAAAATTGCTTTTAAAATGTGTTCACATAGAATTTATACAAAACAAGTTTAACTTTATGAAATTGTATATTGCAAAATGTAAATTCATGAAAGGATTATTTGAAAAGTTTGTGTTTGCACAAAAATGAAATTAACTGCCAAAAAAATAAATAAAACTGACGTTTTAGCATAACTAAAATTGCGAAAAATGATTTGTTGAGGATTGTGAATATAAAATGACAATTAAGACATTTAACATAATGCTGGTTATTAACTAGTTATTTAAATGCAATATAGTTTATCAAGTGCTATTAATAATTTCACCACAATAGAAGATGATATAAAACTAAATAAAAAAAATTAATGAGAACGAAAAAATTAGTTGACCTTGCTTTTAAGAGATCCAAACCACCCTGAGTTCTCTTTCTTAGGAGTTGTTGGTTCAAGGGAATGATGAAATGAAGAGTTTGCAACTGCCATGGTAAACTGGTTGATGGGTTGACGAAACACCTGCAAAAAAGATACTTAAAATATGAAATTAATTTTTATTAACACAATTTCTAAATATTAAAAAAATTATTATCTCAAAATTAATCATTCATAAAATCTAAACTTGACTTTAAATAACAAAAATTTGCATGCCAAAGCAGTATGGATATATTTTTAACTTTTAAATACAATATTAAACTCATAACTTGAACATAATTTGATTTAAAGTACCAAAAATAAGTACAAAAGTATAGCTTATATATTTTTAACATTTGAAATGTTTACCTGATGTGATAAAGTTTGTTGAAAATCTTGTCCAGCACCGACTGAAGTTGAAGGTTTGTTAATTTTGGTTTTATCCTGAGATTCAAGTTGACCAATCAGATTCGTTCCAAACAAGGATTTTAAAAGTTGTTGTACACACCTATGAATAAATAATGTTTAAAGTTTGTCTTTTTGAACTTTATTTTTATGATCTACAAATACAAATCAGCTTCATTTATAGTGTAGCACACTTGGCTTTACTTAATGAGGTTCTTAATGAAGTTCAATCCCAACTGCTTTTAAGAAGCAGTGCCCTTAAGCAAGACATTATTACAAACTCTCGCAAGGCCCAAAACTAGTCAACGGGTTAATAATCCGACAATAAGATCTGACACATCCTAACTCTCAAAGTAAACTAGAGACTGAATTGGGTAACAAATGTTACTTTATGTTTGGATCATAAAGTCAGGCCTTTAAATAATAAAAACAAACTTACTGAATAGTAAATGTGGGTTCATGTAGAAACAACGTTTTTAGAAATCCTAGAATTTCCTCAGTATAGATGCTAACATCGTTGAATGAAGCAATCTCAAGAAGTTGACAGGATACATCCAAACAACATCTCACAAAAGCACAAAACTTGTCCTCATTTCCGAACTCTAAATGACCCTAAATTGATCAAAAAAAGTGTGATTAAATGCTGCACAGACTTGCATTAACATTGAATGTCCCAGAATAGTAGATTTGCAAGTGTAAATGTGAAATAATTGGTAAATTAAAGTCAACAAATTACAAAAACTTAGGGGGCCTACTAGAAACTGCACATAACCACATCTATATATAAATTTTAATCTTTTAAAACAATTTAGAATTAAATATTTGCCCTCTAATAATTCAATATTTTCACTTACATTATAGTTTTTGTAGCTTCCTAAAAGTTGATCGTATAACTTCATATAAATACGAAGATGATGAAAACTACCAATGTACTTTTTCTCTTTAAGATTTTCCTTTTCTGTGTCCTGGAAAAAAAGGAATAAAGTGTAACAAAAAAAATCTATGTTAAAAAGTAACAAATGTAGTCTAAATCATAAATTATATATGTTTATTAGTTTTTTTTCTGTTCCCTTGAATATAAGAATATAAAATGCATTCAATATAATGTTGTACGCACAAACTGAAACTTTAACATCAATAAATTAAATTTAAAATAAAATTACTTCTTTTCCAGAGCTTCCAGTTTTAATATTCATAGTTGATGCTAAAAATTTTCTCGGCAGCCCTGGTGAAGATTTCTCGTTATTCGTTTTCTCTTTTGATCTGATTGGATTGGGAATGGTAGAACTTCCAGATAGAGTTGGCAACACAATCTGTGAAAAAAATATATTAATTATTAAAATCATAATCTATGTGTAAAAGAGCTTAGTGGACAATATATATGTATGTCTATGTGTATGTCCAATTTATAAACCTGCAAAATAAATAAAACTAGCATTTGTGGTGCATGAGTAAAATATCGCAGACAAAAATCAGTTTAAAGTTGTGACAATATTACGACAATTAAAATGCCGATATTAGGGCAGGCCATTGACTAGCAAATTTTATAAAATTTTTAAGCACAAATTAACAAAAATTGACTAAATAATTTTAACCTTGTTTCCTGGTGATGATGGAACGGTGTCAGAAATCACGTGATGTGAAACAGAAAAAAGTTTCATGAGGTGACCAAAAAGTTGGTGAGCATATGATGCAATAATGGGGTCATTGTATGACGAAGAAAAGGCATCTAAGAAAAAGCAAATTGAAAATTTCTAAAAATTCTAACATAAAAATATATTATAGCAAACAAGAAGTTTTACTTGTTGATTTTGTGGGTTTAATTTCAGCAACTGGAGCATCATTCATTGCCTTTTTCTTAAAATCTGAAAAAGAAAACATTTGCTAAAAACTGGTAAATATATATCTAATAAAATACAATTTTTTATTCTTTTTTTTGAACCTTTTTTTTGTTAAGACAACACTTTTTAAATAAATTTTTAACCACCATTTCTTCTGGTAACAAATTCAGTTTTATTTATCATATCATAGTAATTTGACCATTTTTTTTATACATTTATTTGTATTACTATTACCTACCTACTACAGCAGAACCTGCCAGTAGGTTGCCAGCTAGTATAAGAGCATCACAATGGGCATTGGTATCCAGTGGCAACCAGCTTAATTGAAGACATCCTATAATAATTGGCAGTACACCAAGCTGCTGCTGCAAACTATGGCCATTCTTAAACCAAAAAAATAAATATTAAATAAACTCATTTTAGGTAGACCGTAGATTAATACTGAAACATATTTAAACTAGCTTTACTTTTAAATTGAAAGTTTAAAAAATTCCAAATATTAACTTACCAAGTTAACATACGGTTTCTTTGTTAATTCATTTGTTGTTGAAAAACCATTTGAATCAGCACCACTATATATAAAAACAATAAAATTAATCATTTTTAAACAATCTTAAATATTTTTAATGTAAGAAGGCCAACTTCACAGCTTAAACAAAGGGCAGCTTGTATTTTAACTTTATTTGTAGTTGTGCAAAAAAAATAACCGTAATATTTAATTTAATCACATTTAATACATAAAAGCATTAAAAATCAAATGTGTCAAATTAGAAGCAAAAATTAATCCAACAATTAATTATTAATTAAAAAAAAAGGAAAATTAAAAGTTTAATATTTCAAATATTTTTCTTACTTCTCTTGAGTTTCAGCGAAATGACAGCCCCACGCTGAAGGGTAATCCCCAACTGGGTACTTTTCACTTAGGACACGAAGGGTGAGAAGACATCCCCGATAAAGTTGCTTGGACCTTGCATGACTTAGTCTGGTTACGACTTCTCTTATTATAAGAGACAAACTATACAAAAAAATATTTATATGTATTTTTAATTTATAAGCCCACAAAATAATGAACTGTCATTTGTGGTGCACTGATAAATTGCAGGCTATTGACTAGATATATGTAAAGGGAGGCCTCGGTTCAATAAATTTTGCTATCAAATTGAAAAAAACAAATACAAAGCCAATTTGTTTACTATAACAATGACCTTTACTATGTCATAACCAGCCTTCGTACTAACCTTTCTTTTACAGATTCCACAGGCATTCCAACCTCATATCCTCTATGTGTTCTTAACATACTTTTCGCATGGATGCTATTATCAGACAAAGAATTCTGATTTAAATCATTCGTTTCAAGCAAGTTCAACCCAACTTGATCCCCACTTAATTTAAAGGCTTCAGAAGTGATGGAATCTTCAGTAAGGTTGTTTTTGACGGAGGATTTTTCAACAAATTTTGCAATAAAGTCGGCAAAGGATTTTCTAACTCGATGATCATCATCCGAAAGACAATCAAATAAAATATTTATGACATCACAAGACAATGTTTTTGCCTACAATTACCATAAGATAAATTACCAACATTAAGAAAAATGAAAATTAAAACAAAAAAACACTGTCAATGATGCATGGGTGAACTACCATAGGCAAATATTTATGGTTTTCTAAATTTAGCTCGAAAGAATTTAGCTTAAAGGGGGGTTGCACTTGTATATCATAATAAGTAAATTCCCAATACTTACATTTTTTGTTGAAGAATCGGAAAGTGCCAAGTATTGCAGTTGTCTGTAATTCAAATTCCCCAATATTTCTAAAATAGTGACTTTAATGAGCCAGTAGTTTGATGATTGCAAAGCAAGAACTGATTTAATTGCACTGAGACCAAAATTAATATACTAAAAAAACAAAAACATTTATTAAGTTTGTGGGTTAACTAATATAAAATACATCTTCATTATACAACATATATAATTTACTTGATAAAAAATACACAAACATAACTGTGTATAGCTTATTATACAAATCTTTGAAACGACTAAACGTGTTTATTTTTTTCATTTTTTTACCCAATTATTGTTTTAAAAAGTATAGTATTTTTAATTTACAAAAACATCAACATACCTTGCTATTAAGTAAATTTTCGATGCATATTGAAACAGCTTCGCAAGCTAATTTTGAAGTAACCAAATCTTCATCATTTAAACCTGTTGTTATCATAGAAACTATTTCAGTTACACTCGGATAAGTTTGTTTTTCTAAATTGAGATGGATTTTCTTTTCATGTTCATACCAAGTTTCTAAACCTTCCCTAAAAAATCAAAATAAAAACGAAATTTAATAAAGAAAAATGCAAAAAAACACAAAAATTACAATACTTAAAAAAATATTTAATATTACTAAATAAAATAATCACTTTTTTCTAAAAAATAATATAACAAAATTTAATAGTTTATAGGCAAGATAAAAATAACATTTAATTAGTTTTAATTCACTATAAATTACACAATAATTTAAGTTTACTAACTTACCTATTTTTGGCAAGCACGCTGTTTAAGAATCGACTTGCTACTATCAGAGCTGCACCTTTAAGTTTAGGATCTTCATGTTTAGAATATTGAAGGATTTCACTCATTAACCTACAATCTTGATCTGTCTGTGAACATAATAATTTACAATTAAAAACAAAAATATTTAACACAAAATTAAAGAAAACTTATACTTCCTTTTTATAAAACTAGTCGATAGCCCGCCCTCTGGTTAAAATTGGAATTGTCATGATATGGCATGACTCTTAACTAATATTAGCTCACAGTTATTTAAAGTTTTATTTATTTTGAAGGCCTCTAAATTGGACATACAAACATATATCGTCCACTAAGCTCCATTATATACAGATTACATATTACTTTTTATAAATTATATTTTTTTTTTCATTTAAATAATATAATACTAAAGTAATCGTTAAAAAATAAGGCATAATTTACCTTATTGCTGTATATTGGGATGCAAAGGAGTCCAGGAAAAATATTAACCAACAGCGAAACACAATTCATTGATAAATGTTTAACACTTATTTTAACCTGTAAATATAAAGTTGTTAAGAATATCATTTTTATATTATCTATGATGTTAGAAAGCTTAAATAACAGTTTAAACATGGAGTAAATTTTGTTACCTGACCCAGTCTTAAGTTGCATTTTTTGAAAATTAATAATTTTTTTATTTTTAGAAGATAACTAGCATAGTTACATCAAAAAATATCCTAATTAAGGTTACAATTTATGCAACTCACTTACTGTTTTATCTGCAAGAAATATCTCCGTTGAATTCAATAAAAGAAACCTAAAATACATAAAAATTAATTTTAGAAACTATGAAATATTTTTTTTTTTTTAAATTGAAAACTAAAAATTGAACTGACTTACTACAAAAATTAACATAAAAAATGGTTTACTTACCTTTGACATAAAAACCTCATTAGATTAGTGATAAAAAGATCATTAATATTATCAGATGAGTTTATATCAACAGGTTTATGTCCTTTAATCACATTTTTTAAAGGCTGGTGTTTCAACTTTACTCCACCAATATTGTTCGATGATATTTCAGTGAATTTTTCAGTTAATTCAAAATGATTTAAAGCAGGATATCGAGATACAACATGGCATAGATCACTTAATAGCAAACTTGTTTGTATTTTTATTGATTCTGCTGATTGTATATTAAAAGTGTTATTATCCAGGAATTGAGTTTCATGACATGAGATAGTTTGATCTGTTAAAAAATAAAAAGTTTTTTACAAGAATAGCTAATAAAAAATGGGTATTTATTAAGGCAGTATTGTGAAGTACATATAGCAAAATTTTTTAGTTAAATAAATATAAAATTTTTTGTGAAAAACAACTTAGAGTTCGCATCAGTACAAATATTTTAAGGCCTAATTGATAATAACAAAACAGTTTTTACTTAAGGTCCATGCAAATTTTGAGCCAAAACTTTGCAACATTTGTTCAAGCAACTCTAATGAAGAAGTTACAATTGTGTGGTCTGAACTTGATAAAAAATACATGGAGGCCTCAAAAATCTAAAAAAATATTCACAATATTAAGTCAAACCAAATATAATTAAAAAAATGTTAGGATCTTGGTTAAACATCTCTTGCTTTGTAATTAAAATAAGAGTGGCATAGTGACAAAGCGCAGGGCTTTACTACTAGAGGACTTGGGTTTAATTCCCACAGACCACTAAAAACTTAAAAAACTTAAAAAAACTTAAGTTGAACAGCTCTTAAAATTGTAATTTAGTGTAGGGGTAATGAATTAGCACTTAGTATCACTACCTGAAGGCTTGGGTTTGATTCCCACAGACAACAAAAAACTTGGCCAGAATGACATAGAAATAGACTATAAAGTTAGCCTACCCACATCAAAAAAAATATATATAAAAATTAATTCTGGTAAACTTGTATTACCTTTAAAAGAATGTCTTCATGTTTTTTAAGTGTTAAATGATCAACATCAACATTAATTGAATCATGTTCAATATACAACATTGTGGATAAACCTCTGAGTGCTTGAAGACAACCGAGAATCGTGGATCTATCATCACTTCGTTGATTTAAAATATCTTGAAGAAAAAATTAATTTAAAATATGTTTCTTTATCTAAAAAGATAGGGTATGTTATCTTAGAAGATAGGTGGGCCTTATAAACACTAAAAAATAGCAATGAAAATCCAATTTTTTTACATCGTAAAATAATAATGCTACTTAACATACATTTATAAGTTCTATATCAATATTTTACATAACTTACCTAGAATTGATTCTAATAGAGAGCTTAATAACACCGGTTGTTTTTTGGAGTTTTTTAAAATAGTTAAAAGGCAGATACCAGCCGTTCTTCTTTGTGTGGGAGAAGAATGGGAAAGGTTTTTCAGAAATGAGGCAATTAAGCCTTGAATTTCAGACTCATTTGCAAACATACCAAGAACAAAAAATATTTTCTAAAAAAATTAATTTTTTCGTTATCGTTATTATTTTTAAAAAGGTTAAATTCTGCTTATAATAAATTGTACTAAAAAAATGATCAAAGGTACTTTTTCAAGTAGCAAATAGCCATAAAAATATTAATTTTTTTTATTTGTTTATTCTTGATGTAGGAAGGTCGTCTGAACATAAAGTAACATTTGTTCAAGGATGCTACAGCATAAGACAATACAGCATAAGAGCAGTGGGGATCGAATGAAGGACCCTCATGTAGTAAAAGGTAAATCTATTTTCCATTTATAATATAAATACCTCCATTGAAGTCCCCAAACAATCTTGTATTAATTCTTCATTTCTTTGAGAAATTCGGCACAGACAAGGCAGAAGATTTAAAATATAAGGACGACATTTGCTCGATCGAATATTCGAACAAAGTTTACTGAACCTCCATAAAGCAGCTCTAAGACATCTAGCTGATCCATTCTAAAAAGAGACATTATAATTTACAAAAAAAAAATAAAAAGTTAAACCAAATATTATTAAATATAGCAACTTGTAAACAAAATTCAGTATGCCTATGCATCTCATAATTTTTTATAAAATATTGATACTAGTTAAGCCCCCCTTACTGTCATGATTTAAATTGTCAGAAAAATGTTGCAACTCTCAACTAATAGTTGCTTGCAATAATTTACCAGAGCACCACAAATGGCAGTTTTTTTTATTTTGTTGGTTTATAAATTGGATATACACATATCAAGCTCTATTATTATATAAATTATGTAGTTTTAATAACTTAATGATACATTTATTAATCACATATTGTTTTTTTTATAAAATACCAAGGAATTAAATACAATCACCTTTTTAATTTCTTTATAAAGTTCAACCAGAATTTTACTTATATGCGTGTCAAAAAAACTTTTTATTAATTTATTCAGTGAATCCCCAGCTTGTAAGCGAACATCTGCGCTACTGTCATCACAACTCAGTAGTAGGATCTCAATAGATACAGCTAAGTAAGACATTAAAATATTATCAATTTGTTAAAAATGTACTATGGTCAAGTGGTAGGAACACTTGGCTTTACTACATAAGACCTTGGGTTTGATCCCCACTGCTTCAATGTAAAAAATTCCTTATTAAGATTCTAACATTATATGATATGCATTTCCAAATTTTTTTTTTTTTTTTGAAATACTTTTTAAACAAAACGTAAAAAAACAATTAAATTTATTAAACAATCATGTACCAAATAATCCTGAAAAATCTGCATTTGATTTAATAGAATTTGTCATTATGACTTCAGTTATAGTAATACAACTATTCTGTCGTTCTTTGGATGTGAGAGCATCTTTCTGCCTACAAAAATAGTAAAACAATAAAATAAACAAATCCTCAAATTACAATAAATCGTTAGCTAACTGCTTTTGTAAAATGAATCGCGTATTTATTTATTTTTTTATAATAAACGTTGTTAAAATATATTAAATAAAATACGTACAGTTTTTCTTCGTCGCTTAGGCCCCCATAAAAATACTTTAAAGAGTTCACAGATTTAATCAACTTCTCCATATTGGAGGGGATCTGTATAAGCTTATAGTAAGCCCTGGTATTTGTTTATATTTTTCATTTATTTTGCTGTTTACAATGATTAGCAATATTATAAACAACTTTAAATAGCGGAGTAGACGGAATGCCTACTACGCAAAAATAGCGGAGTAAAGTGAAACAAACCAAATTCCGTTAACCAATATCTATTTCCTTTAATAACTAATAAAATATTTAAAAAACATTATTTTTTGTTTTTAAAAAACTAAATAATTTATTCTAAAACATTATAAAAATGCGAAATTATTTAATGAGCAAGGCTTGTCACCGATTTTATAAATACTAAAGTTACGACACCGATGCCACGTGCATCAAAAATTACAGCAAGTAAAAGATAGAAAAAATTAAAAAGCGATTTTCAAGTTAGTTAAATTGACATAATTGTTTGTAATTGTGTAAGCTTATATTATTATTAAACTAACACTTTATATTTTCACATTGTATTACATAGTTATATCGTTTTTTTTCAAATTTATTGCGTTAAAATTCTTGAATTTGTCATTTAAAGTGTTACGTATTTAATAACACTAAGCCATTTAAATTACTTAGCACTTAAGCTATCTAAAACAAGCTTTACTGTCAATTATCCCCATCACATTACTGTATTATTAGGATTTTTTACCTGTTTAATTTGTCAACAATAATCAGATAATGGATGCAAAAAAAATAATTTTATTATTTACTATACGACTTTGTTAAACTGGCAGACTGGTCATATTTGTGTTCTTATATTAATATTGTGTTTTAAATTACATTAATTTAATATAAGTTAAACCAATACACAATTTCTCAACCCATCTTTGCTTTCATACAGATATAATTGTTGTAAAAATGAGTAATAATCAATTAAGTCACAAGACCATATTTGTCCAAGGCATACCTGCATCCTGTAACAATGATCAACTTAACGAAGTTTTCAGTGTTTTTGGTGGAATAAAAGAAAGTTTTGTTGTAAAATCCAAAACCTTATCCGTTGATAGCAATTCTAAACAACAGTTTTATGGATTTGTGACATTTCAAACTGCAGAGGATTCAAAAAGTTGTTTAAATTCCAACCCCAAAGATTTAATAATAAATGGAGTTCAGGTGAAAGTGAGCATTGCAAGGAAAAAACCTCCGAAATCATCAAAAAACAAAGCTCCCCAAAACCGGAAAGAACCCTCCAAAAAAGTTGATGATGATGATAAAATAAAAAATGAGAATAATGTAACCGAAACCAAAAAATCGAAAGATTTTGTTGTAGTTATAGCTGGCCTACCTGACAACTGTGACGAACAAGATCTTACAAATATTTTGACAAAGAAATATATCAAATTTAAAACAGCTGAGGTGAACCTAAAGACCCAAGAGGGACATGTTCATTTAAATAACAAACAAGATGCTTTAAAACTTATCTCAAGGTTGAACGGGACTTCTTTAAACGGTGTTTCTTTAATCAAAGCCATTTTGGTGTTAGACGAAGATTCAAAGGAATATCGGAAGTCTTCGAAAAAATCGAGACTGATTATTCGAAACTTGAACTTCAATTGTAAGGAGAAGGACCTGCGCGAGGTTTTTGAAAGGTAAGTGTAAAAGAAAAGGACAAAAATCTTTTTTCACAAGTTTTTTTATAAAAAAGCATTTTCCTTATATAAATATATATTTATTTCTATATATATATACATGTTTTTAAAATTAAAAAGTGTGTTTGCAAAACCAATTTCTGCAGCCCAAATTTAAAGCAAGTATTTAACTTTAAGCAGTTTTTTGGTAGACAAAATTGGTAAGAATGGAGCATGCAAAGTAAATGGTTAATTAGTTAACACAACTCGCGAGTTAAATTTAATTCTTATTTCTATAGATTTGGTAAAATAACAGATATCAAGATCCCAACAAAATCAAATGGTCAAATGTTTGGGTATGGGTTTGTGCAGTTTACTCACGTTCTTGAAGCTACAAAGGCCTTACAAGCAATTAACATGACGATGATTAATGAGAGAAAGGTGGCAGTGGACTGGGCGTTACCGAGAGAAAAGTTTAAGCAAATGTCAAACACAACTGAAGCACAGAACAAAGCAAAAGGTATATAGTGAAAAAAAGTTTGTTGTATTAATATTAACTAGTTGCTAGTCTACCCTATGGTTTGAATTTTAATTGTTCTAATATGGTTGCAACTCCCAACTCGATATTTGCCAATAATAATTTACCCGAGCACCACAAGCGGCAGTTTTATTTATTTTGTGTAAATTGAACATACTTATTTAAAATTTACTAAGTCCCTCTGTATATTTTAAAAGATATTGAAGAGGAAGAAGCTTCTGAGGACTCTGATCACGCTTCAGGTGATGAAGAAGATTCTGCAAACTTTAGCGATGATGATAAGGAAGAAGATCAAAAAGAAGAGAAGGAAAGTGATTCTTACAGTGAGGATGAAACTGATTCAGAAGAAGAAGAAGACAAAATAGATGACGATAAAGATGTCAAAATCAAAAAGGGTAATTTTATAACATTTAATAATATTATATACAAAAATAGAAAATATTAGTTAAATTTTACCAGTTATTGTTACTTTAAAACAATTTTTAAAAACTTTTATGTCAAATTACTTTTAGAGAATCTTCAAAAAAAGCAACCGAATTATTCTTCTGATGTTCATGAGGGGAAAACTGTTTTTCTTCGGAACATTTCATTTGATGCGGTTGAGGAAGAACTTGCTGATGAAATGATGAAGTTTGGAGAAATTAAATATTGCAAGGTTAACTAAACAACACTATTGCGTATTAATAATGATAATAACTTCTTAAACATGTCATTGTGCAATTGAAGCCCTGAGCATGATTACATAAGGTCCTGGGTTCGATTCTTACAGCTCTCCTGTAGTGGCACCCTCGAGTAATGCACTTTAATGCTACATACTTTTGCCAAAGCAAAAAATATGGTTAATGGTTTAATAATTGGAGACTTAGCTACTTTTTGTAAAATCAACCTACCATATATAGAATATATAAACGTAAAATTTTACCTTTTATTTTTGTAATTTGATTTTAATTTGTTTATTTTTTAGATTGTTATGAATAAAGCAACTGGCCTATCAAAGGGATGTGCTTTTGTTCAATTCATAAATAAAACTGATGCTGATGAGTGTGTACAAACTATTGGAAACGAAGAACAAGGCAATGTATAAAAACTTCTAGTTATTTTTAATTTTTGTATTTTTCTTACTCATCATAAAAATATAAAAAATTTTTTAGTCCTATAAAGTAAATGGAAGAGATATTCTGGCCTCCATAGCAGGAAGCAGAGATGATCAAAAGAAATTAAATAAAGCCAAGGAAAAGACTCATGAAAAGGATGACAAAAGAAATCTTTATCTAGCTAACGAAGGACTAATACGACCAGGTTCGGATACTAAACAACACTTTGTTAAAAAATTAATAAATGTGTCATATAATAATATTATTTTTATGTTTTTAGGTACTCAATCTGCCATTGGTTTAAGTGAAATTGAGTTAAATAAACGTCAGAAAATTGAGCAAGCTAAAAGAACAAAATTAAAGAATCCACAAATTTTTGTTTCCAAAACGAGACTCTGTGTCCATAATATTCCGAGGGCAATTAACGAACAAAAACTCAAGGTGAATTTTAAAACTGTATTTAATATATTTACATGTTTCATGTTTATTTAACCCAATGACAACCTAACCTGAAGAGACAACTTAACAACTTAAAAGAGACAACTTAACCTAATAACGCCTTCTTTTTTTCATTCATTGTAGTAAGCTAAACATTATTAAGGTAATATTTCAATTGATTTGAATTATCTTTTAGTTAAGTTGTCCAATAAAGAGTTGTCATTAGGTTAATTACTTAGTCAATATATTTACAACTAAACATTATATGAATTTACTGGTTGTTATAGGAGATATTTCTTAATGTGATGGAGAATAAGAAGGTTGCTAAAATCACCGAAGTTAGAATTATGAGAGATCGGAATAAATTAAATGAAGAAGGACTTGGAAGATCTCTCGGTTTTGCGTTTGTTAATTTTGTTGAACACCAGCACGCACTGAAAGCTTTAAGAGAACTTAACAACAACCCAAAAATATTTAGCGAAACAAAACGACCGATTGTTGAGTTTTCTTTGGAGAATAAACTTGCAGTTGCCCAGAAGGAGCAAAGGAAAAAGCGACAGCTCGTCAAAAATGAGCTCCAACAAAAAATGGCCGTTTCTACTGAAGATAACGCTGATAAACCTGTGATGAGCCGTAAAGCAAAACGAAGAGAAAGACAAAAGAAATTCCTGGAAAGAAAAGCGCAAGAACAAGCCCAAGCACAAAGTGTTCCTAATATTGAAAAGAAGTCTTACCAAGGAAGCACTGGGATGACCACATCTGGAAAGAAACTAAAAATGCCGAAACACTCTGGTCCGAAAATCCGGAAAAGAAATAAAGGCGAAGTGTTGGAGCAGATAAGAATCAGTAAAAAGCTAAATGCTAAACAAAGAGCACCCAACCTTAAACTCAAAGAGCGAAGAGAAAAAGATAAGAGTGTTGCTAAAAAATCTCCTTCATTGCTCGGACAGAAAAGAAAAATTTCAAAGGATCTTAAAGAAGATCGAGAGTTTAATAAGTTAGTTGAAACCTACAAGAAAAGATTTAAAATGTTAGCATAAAAATGTTTTCAAATTAATAATAAAATTCAACGTAATTTAATAACATTGTAAAAGGTTTAATTTAATTTGTAGCATAAATACATAAGGAAAGTAGGTAATTTTAGACTAATTTAGGATTTTGGGGAAAGCTAATATATATTAATATTTACTATTATTAGTTTAACTTAAACTAATAAATTACTAATTTAATTTTTCTGGATAACTAAAGGGGAAATTTAGTAAATAAATACTATGCTGTTTAAATAAGTAAAATAAACTTAATATGTAAACAAAAAACACTTCAAAAAAAGAAAGCAAATGGTTAAAACAACAAAAATTTGTATATATAGAAATTAAGAACAGACTTTTCTTTTAAATAAAGCTAATTATTATCAACAACTTTTGCTTTAAACTTTTGTTGACTTTGCATTCACTGTCTGTTAATGGTATCTTTATTGTCTATTTTGTAGCAGATATTCTGTAAACAAAGAAAGTTTAATTGCATGTAGTGTCTGACTCCCTTTTTAAAATACACACAATAACTTTTATGTGTAAATTTAAACACTTGCTAACAAAACACAATGTGCTTTTAAGTATGATGTTAAGTTAAACAGAGTTATACACTTATTATTTAAATATTTAATAATAGAACAACATGAACAGCTATAGTTCATGTTTGTTAATGACCTATACACTACAAACAAAGTTAAACAACAAAAAATAACTTTATATATTTTACATTAATACTTTTATTTGTAAAAAGGGTTTTAAACACATTGCACTGTAATATTGAGCGGTATTAACAAACAAAAATATTCGAATCCATGAAATTTGCAACAGCTATAACACATTCATTTTTTAATACACCATTTATTAATACTAAATTTTATTAAGTTATTTTAGGTCATCTTTTTACTGTTTCGGGGTATTTCTATAAATATAAAAGAACACTTAATAGTTTATAGAGACTGGCTGATGTATATAAAAATAAGAGAAAAAAAATTAAAATATCGAAAAACTATTTTGTGATATTAATTAATTGAAAATACACAAACAAATACAATATATTATTGTACCACATAATATTGAAACACTTTTTCTAAAATGAATGACGTTTCTTTTAACGAAAACAGTTTTATAAAAGACATTACCAATGACTTCCTTGTAAAAAAAACTTAATTTTTGAAAAATTCTAACCTAATGTTTAGTAAATTTTGTTTTGTTTGTTAATTGTCCATTTTTTTAAATGTTTTACATGGACAGATACCCTCTAAACTGACCCATAAATAAGGGCAACAGTATAATTTTCAACCAGTGCTGTTTAGGTTTTTACACCTATAGCTTACGCATGTCACATTTACAATAAAATCCATGAAAAATGACTTAACCTTCCTAAAAGTGGTTTTTACTTTCATGTTATTACTCAGATCCGTTGACATCATTTTTTGCCGAAGTGAAACGAATCAGTTTTTCATTGACAAAGGTTTTATGGTTGACTATGAGGACTCGGTGCTTATACATTGTACAACATAACCTCTTTCTAATTTATATTGTTCTATCCGCATTTTATTGGTCAATAACTTGCCCGAGAAATACCAGCGTTGATTTTCAGCAGGAAGGTTTTCCTAAAACAAGAAAGCAAGATCAAAAAATCAAAATTTTTAGTTTTTTTTTGTATATATCTTTACTCCGATGTGGGAAGGTCAAACGGGTGACCTAAACATAGAGTAACATCCGTTACCCCGGCCCAGTCTCGAGTTGGCTTTGCCAGTTTGGGATATTATTGATTATAATTGCTCAATAATTAAACTGCTGATTAGGTGCTGGCTCAGCAGATAGTAGGTAAAATGGAAAAATTTATAAGTTGAAAAAAAACTCTTACAGATATTGTTTCGAAAATAAACATAAGGTTAATAACAAAATGTTGGGAACAGTTATAATTACCTGAAGTTCCAATCTCTGCTTTGCAATTGCTATTGTATCACTTTTTAACATTTTTAATTTAACTTCTTTTTCGGATGAAAAGCGAATTTTTAAGGTCAATGCAGATCTAGTTTAACAAAAAACAATTGTCATTTAACAAACAAAATAAACAAATACTATTACAGAGTTTCATATTTTGGCATACAATTTAAACATATAATAGTAAGGTTTTCTATATATATAATAAGGTTTCCCATATATGTATGTACATAGCAAGGTTTGCTATTAAGCCATACAATTTAAACATATATATAAACAACTGCCTACTTGTCATTCTCAGGTATTGTCGGTAAAGTTTCTGTTGTACTGTTACAATTACTTGAAATATCTTGTGAAGCTCTGATAAGGTTGACTGGTGATGATAAACAATAAACTGGAAGTTGGTAGTGAGTACCTAACTCATCGTAGCAATCTAATAACGTACCTGAAAAAAATGAATTTTAAATTGAAATTTGAACTTCATAGTCCTTAAATTGTTATAACTAGTCAATAGCCTGCCCTAATGTTGGTATTTTAATTGTCGTAATATGGTCGCAACCCTTAACTAATATTTGTCTGTGATAATTTACCCGCGCACCACAATTGGTAGTTTTATTTGTTTTGTAGGCCTATAAATTTGACACGCAATCGTCCACCAAGCTACGTTACATATAAGTTTGGGGTTATTAGAATTACTTGAAGACAAAGTTAATAATATAAAATTATTAGTTAATTTTTTATATGTTGCAGCTTAGATTTCCTATCCAGCTTGAACTCATAGTAACACATGCATGCAAGTTATTGATACCACTAAGCTAACAAAAATAAAATGACAATGTTTGCCCTTTTAACATACATTGTCAACTGATGACTAACAATTGTTCAATCATATTTATAATACATAAAGTTACCATGGGGCAAAGCAATGTTAGCTCCATCAATAATAGCTTGAGCTAAAACAAAATCTCCATCTTCCATAGCTGCTGCAGCAGCTTTCAGTGCATCCCAAATTTCTTTTTGACCTAGAAATAAATTTTAAAATTTAATAAAAGGAATGGTATATATTTTCTTTAAAAAACTGAATAAAATAAACACTAATTTTGTCATTATGAAAAATGGCTAATAAAATTTTTAAAATGGCTTATAAAAAATTCTTTTTAAATGGCTTATAAAATTCTAAAAATATCTTGCATTTAATACCCACGTATACACACAAATAGTCGCATAATAACCTCGTATTTACAATCAATTTTAATATTATAAAAACAACTGACTGTGTACTTTGATATGAGCTATTTATAGAATTATAAATAGCTATAAATTAAACAGATTTTTCACTAATCACTGTCAAATTTTATTAGAAAATAACTTTATTTCATTATGTGTGATTTAAGGATTATTTGTAAGTATACAATCGTTAATAACAGTTTACAAGTTTATATTTTTTGTAAGCTTATAATGTATACGAACCATATATCATAAATAACAATTAGACTTTCAAATTCTATATATATATTTTTTTTTGTTAAACCAAATACAAAAATGACCTTCAAACGCTGGCGCTGTGTCCCAAAATTCATCCCGCTTGCTCCTTAATTGTCCCTCAGTTAATGTGACATCACTTTTCCATTTTGGATGTTCTTTACATAAACGTTGGTTTTTTCCTATTGCTAAAACATTAAAAAATAATTAAATATTTTTAAATATGGTTAAGTGTAACTTTAAAACCATTTAAATTAATCAGATTAAGAGGGTAGAAGTACGAACGTTGCTTATGATTCTGTCAGAGAGTTATTTATCAAACCTGGATATCGTGAATTCCCATAATTTTGCAAATCTTGTGATCTATTAGCTCCTAAACACGAACCCATATCACAACTATGCAGCTATTCTTGATTAATTTGCTATGGTTTACAATGATCTACGCCACAATATTCGCATATTGCAACAGTTGAAGCTAGCTGCTGTTGTTTTTAGAGATGTGAGTAAATATGGAGAAGTAAATAGAGTTACTACTCAATTTGCAAACTTAATTAGATTACCACAAATAACCGCAAAAGTTACAGACATTTTTAGTTGGCACTTTAATATTGACAAAAATTTATAACGATATTTTACATATTTGGTAATAATAACATATCATAAATTTATAATTAATTAACTTATATTTTTAGGTGTTGTTTTACAATATTTAGGCTAAAAATTAAGGTAAGTAAGCTAAGGCGAACGTTGCAATGCGATGCGCTAAAAAATTAAATAAAAAAATAAATTTTATTTAAAATACAGCGTAGTATATATTAAAAAAGGTATACTTTAATTAACTATTTGCTGGCTTTATAAATTTTTTATCATAGCCTTATTTATAAAATTACAGTTAAGTCGATCTTTTATTTAATACATCACATGCAATTTTACTGAATATTGGATCTAGAAAAAAACGTTACTGTTTAAATTTTAATTCATTACAATTGCAGACAAAAATATTTGGTTGTGTTTTATTTTTCTTGTTAACCTTTTAATCGCCAACAGGTACTTCAAGTTTTTTCCGAAACAACAAAAAAATCAATTTGCCCCCAAGGAAAATGATTCACGATGATCATTTTTTTACAAAAACTTATATTTAAGACATTGATAGCATTTAAAGATTAAAGTGAGTAATATCAAATTGCAGAACAAATTAGCTAAATTGAACTAAGTACAGTTACTTAAGTCTTAGTCTAACCTATTTTATGTAAAATTATTTTACTGTAATGTTGTTATTTATATATTAATAAATCCTTTTTTAGCAAGATATTTTACTAAAGTTTAAAATGCTTAAGTTTGCTATTAGTTTTATTTTTATAATATGTGCATTGCAAGGCACAAGAGCGCAGTTTTACTTCGACTTTGGTAAGAAAGCATTACATTATTAAACAAGTTTAATTACTTTATATAGTTGAGTAAATTTGCAACGAAATTCGATATTTAATTTATAGTAAAGTCGCATTTTGTATATAATTACTATAAGCCCGGAAGGCTTTGATGTCATTAAAAAGAATCCTTGTGTAAATGTAGTTATATTTTAAACATGTCTTCAATTTAAATAAATGATATATTTATGTAGATGAGGGCTGCTCTTTACCTCCCCCACTTCTTCCAAACGGAATATATATTGCAAATGATTCTGGTCCTGTATATCCAGTTGGCACAGTTTTAACTTACAACTGCCTTGACGGATTTCAATTAAATGATACTTTAAATAAAGTTACTTGCCAGGAAGATGAAACATTTACCGAACTTATGGTATCGTGTGATCTCGGTAAGTATTTAAAAAAGCTGTATTTTTAGCAAAAAAATGCAATAAAAAAGTTGGTAATCTAGTTAAAAGGTCGGCGGTGATGTTAGTATACTTTTCACAAGATTTTTTACGCATAATGCTGAATTATTCAATAACATGCAAAGATAAAGTTTTATTAAATGGAAACACTGAAAACTATTTACAAATGGCAACATGGCAAGCACGTGACCAGCCACGTCTTCCATTTGAATTTTTTCATCAAAAAAAATTAACTGAAGGACAAACTTGGTTTTGAAATGAATTAATAGGTAAATTAACATACTAGATAATTAATTTTTTCTCTTTAGCTCCCTTTTTATCAGAGTGCAGAGGTATAAATAATGAAGGCGATCAAACAACGATTTTGTACGACGAATGTACTTCATTTTGCTGCGGTAAATTATTTCATATGATAGCTAACTCGTTATTAAACTTATTGCTTTCCGTTTAGTGCCTTTAAAAATAAAATTTATTGTTTTCTTAACAGGAGGTCGTGGTGTTGATAATTCTACTAACCTACAATGTTGTGGTTCAGAACTTTATGGAAGTCCGTACAACCCAACGTAATTTATAAAATAGCATTTTTAATTTTGTGGAACTATCTTCAATGTATCGTTGTATTGTAAATGTTAAATTATCATAACTAGCATATTTAAATATCTGTGATGTAGTGGAACTGGGGTGTTCTCTTAAAAATAGAGAATAACATCCTAAGGTAAATAATATCAAGTCAATAATATCCGACAGCAAGGTGTAGTGGTCAAAACAATTAGCTTTAATACATGAGGTTCATGGTTCAATTACCACTGCTGTTATGCTGTGGCGTCCCTAAGTAAGGCGTTATGACCGGTATTAACTCTTACTAAGCGAACACTTAATCAGCAGTGACTATCGGGCAATTATAATTTATAATTTCCTAAATTGAAAAAGACAACTCAAAACTGGGTTGGGGTAACTGATGTTACTCTATGTTTAAGCCCTAAAGTCAACTCCATATCAAGGATAAATAAATGTAAAAAAAAATATTGTAGCAACCAAGAATGCTGCAAATGGTGGACAGGCCATGGAAAAGGACATCGTAGACCAATTGGTGATCAAAGGAGAGGTAGTCCAGGCTGTTGTGGTGCAGAAAGAATATTTTGGAATTCTGAAAGTTGTTGTTACGGACATCCAGACCCTCCTCAACTTTTTAACCGAGAAAATCAACTATGTTGTAATGCCCACGCTGTAAGTTGTGTTAACAACCCATGTTATTTTAATTAATAATAGCTGGGACTTTTATTATTAGAAATACCTAAGATTGTCAAACTATTTTAATTTTAATGCTAAACAAGGATTAAAAAAATATAACAAAGTTTTTGTAATCAAATTTGGGTTGACAATATAAGCAAGCAAAAATTATACATAAACTTGAAAATTCAATAATGGGCCAGGTTATTCAAAATTACTGATAATACAGGCTTTACTATATCAAAAAAAAATACTAGATTTATTTGATAAATAAAATATGGTTCGAAATTGTTTGATTCTTTTTTATAAATATAATTTATTTAGTACGTTTATTAATTAAATTATAAATTTAAATATGAACTTTTTTATATTTAAACCTAATTTTAACAAGCAAACACGCACTTATTGATATTGTAATATAAAAGTAAACTAAATTTAAAAGCAAAATACCAATCTTAATTTTTTAGTAATCAAACAAGTATTAAAATATAATAATAACAAAACAATTAAAACAAAAATTTTACACATTTTTTACTTATATTTTAACATTTTACTTAAATTTTCAACCAATATTTTTTACTTTAATGGACAGCGAAAAGGACGATTTTTGACGGCGACCAGAACACTATTAAATTATTCAAGCGTTAAACTCACACTGATTCAATATTTTATAAAAAAAACAAAAATAGTGATTAAACGATATTTAGCTAGAGTTAAATCTTTATTTTAAATAGCAACATACAAAATAATAATACCAACCACATATTAAAATTTCAGCAAATTTAATCCTTAAATTTTAATAATAAAATATATTAATTAGTAATTAGTGATAATTAAATGTCGTTAATAGGAGGTTTGCGATTCGTTGGGATAATAACAAACATACTAAAAATTTTGAACTTTTAGTTTTAGAGAACAAAAGTTATCGTCTTTCAAAATTCGTCAAATAAGAATAAAAACAATAATAATAATAAATATAATGACAATAACAATATGTTTCGAAATCTAAGATTTCGAACCATAATTAAAGAAATTGGTATTTTACTGAAACTCCTGAAACTTTGTTTTTATATGTTTATAGGTGGACATTGATGTAGAACTTCAGAGGCCATTCTGGGAGTTTCGTTGTTGTGGCGACCGGACCTCATTTATACCAAGAACACAATCTTGTCCGTGTAATGATGGCCAGGTGCTTGAAGTAAGAGATACTAAAGCAAGTTGCTGTGAGTCCCCTGAAGGCTTTAAAACTCCTTATCTGAAGGAATCTCAGTTTTGCTGTAATGGTGATGTGAGTCATTGATTATTTTGCTTAAAAACAATATTTTTACATGTTTTGACACTGTTATTTAAATAGTAGTATTATGCCTAGGCACTTAACATGGCTATACAATGCTCTTAGTTTGGTCTTTTACTATACTATGCCTAAGCTTAAGTAGGACTTATAATAAATAGTACTCGTTGTTGTGTTGTTTTGTCAAAAAAGCACAAGCAGTAATTAAATATCACAAGTAACTATGTTAAAAAATGACAAAATCAAACCAAGACTAAGCTCAAAAAAATTAGTTACTTAATGTTTAGACTGTGTTTTCACTTTAATTACATCTGAAATTAATTTAAATTTAAGAAATTTTTTTAATTACAACAGAAAATTATTTTTGTAATTTGAATTAACAGGTTGGTGATATTTCGAATCAGTTTTGTTGTGGGGATCAAGAAATTGGAACGATCGGCGAATCTGTTTGTTGTACTGACAAACTTTTTAAGTTAGATGTGCAAGGAAATACTAATTTAACTGGTTGCTGTAATGGGGAAGGATACGATCCGAGATTCAGCATTTGTTGTGATGTAAGTAGCTGAAATTTTTGCTATTTTATTACACTGCGTTTTTAATTTATTTTTTATATATTCATTGAGTAACATAATGGCTCAATAAACTAGACATCACTTCATAAAGTTCTGGGTTTGATTCCCTCTTCTTTCATGTTGTATTATCCTAGAGAGTAAGATAATATAAATCGTGGTTCTAATAAGTTAGAAAAAACTATTGATTAGGATCATGCAACATACTTGGCTTGTTATATTAAAAACTGCCAAAGATAACCTGGGACTGGGTCAGTGTAGCCAAAGTAATTCTATGTATGGGTTGTGAAAGGGCCACCCCACATCGAGGATAAAATACTATTTAAAAAAATTGCAACCTAGAAAATACAACATTTTATGTTTTTTGTAGTACTAAAATTTATATTAAAAATGCATTTTTTTTAAAGGATGTGATTCAAGAGATTATTGAAGATGCTGACCAATGTTGTGGAGAGATTCCATTTGATTCTTCCAAGTCTATTTGTTGTGACACTTCTATACATAGTATAGTTACTGAGGGTACATCCTGCTGTGCTAATCAAGCTTTCTTTGCTGACAAAGGTAAAAAATTAAACTCCAACCCAGGCTCGAGTTGTCTGTGGCAGTTTGGGATATTATAGATTACATTTGCCTGATAATTATACTGCTGATTAAGTGCTGGTTCAGCAGGAGTTTATACCGTTTATAGCGCCTTACTCCAGGGCGCTACAGCATGGAAGCACTGGGGATTGAACCCACGACCTAATGTGTGGTGTAGCAAATGTTCTAACCGCTACACCACGCTGCCGGTCAATTGTTTATTTCTATAATTAGGTAGTGTTATGCATGTATAAAGTAAGGGTTAAAAAAATAACCAAGTTTTATAATATTAAAGGTTTCTTCTGTTGTAATGGAGAGGTGTTTTCCACTGATGTTGGCGGGGATCAATGTTGTGGAAGTGGACTTGATGTAGAATTTTACTTTGAAGATGAACATATTTGTTGCGGGTAAGTTTAAAATAATTCCTTTTTAATTTGTGTTTATTTATATGGTCTAACATAGAGTATCATTTGTTATCCTGACCCAGTCTTGAGTTAAGCTCTATAGCATGGAAGCAGTGAGGGATTAAACCCAGGACTTTATGTAGTGTAGCCAACTGTTCTAACCGCTACACTATACCACCAGATTTTTTTTATATTGTTGTGAAACTACTTTTACACACCAATTATTTATAAAGCATGCATTACAGTTACATAAAAAGTCTTAAACGCAAATATTTAATTTTGTTTTTAGTGGGGAAGTCGGTTTCCTTACTTTTGGGGATTCCTGCTGTGGGGTAACTCCTTTCCCAAGCAAAACAATGGTTTGTTGTGATGGACAATTGTCAGATAACAAAGGAGGTAAAAACCTAGAATCACTTGTACTTTACAGTCCCCAAACAAACTGTTCACTTTTTTAAATATTGTGGTCCTTATTTATTCCCTCTCATACTTTACATTTCTTGCTAATTATCTCTTGTACTTTACAGCCCTTGTTAATTCTTCCCTGTACTTTATGGTTGAAGATGTAAAATTTCAAAAAAAAATAAAATTTCATATATATACCCAGAAAAAAATTTAAATCCTAAATTTTTTTTTAAAAGGAAGAGCCACTGCTTGTTGTAATGGGATTGCTTATGACCCTAGTGTACAGTTTTGTTGTGACAATGGACCCTTTGGCCCCTTTCGAACCCCAGCTTGCTGCAATGGAGAGGGTTACGACATTCAAGGGGGAACTGTTTGTTGTGGAACGAGAGTTTTTGGAAAATATCAGTAAGAATTTGATTTGTAAAGTAAAATAATTTGGTCATGTGTTTCATTTAATATTTTTAAACAACTTTTAATAAAAAGGCAACATTTTTAACAGCTTTAAAACAACTATTACACAGACTAAGCCTTTAATCTTTTTTTAAGCGCTAAACTAAAAGTTGCATAGTTAGTTTCCTTAATAGCTGTTAAGTTTTGACTTTATGTGCTTCTTTAATTTTTGTATACAATTATTGCCGTTTTTGACCACAAATTGTTATACTTAGCTAAGCAGTAATTAATACTGCACAAAAATAATGTTTGAGGTTAATAATGTTACTTTATATTTGGTCATAAGTTATTTCTTCACATTAAGAATAAATAAATATGAAAGTTAATTTTACAGATGGCCTTCCTGTTGTGTAAACGAGGGTTATGACGCACGAACACACTCATGCTGTGGTGCCACTATTCGACCGAACCCTAATAATTCAACACAGACTGGATGTTGCTCTGATTTACCTTTTGACTCTTCATCTGATTTGTGTTGTGATGGAGAAATTCTTCCAAGACCAAGTGGTATTTATAATGTTTAATTATCATGTCAGCAGTGTGGTGTAGTAGTTAAAACCAATGACATCACTATATGAGTGTCGGGGTTCGATCCCTACTGCTTCTATGGTGTGCCACCCTTGATTAGCGCACTATAAATGGTACAAACTCCTGCCAAGGTAAAACCTTCCAATAGCTCAATTACTTAGAAATTATAATCTATATTATCTTAAACTCAAAGGCAACTTGAGACTAAGTCAGGAAAACAAATGTTACTCTATGTTTAGACTGTAAAGTCAATCTTTATACATCAAGGATAAATAAACATATTAAAATGATGTGTTTTCTGCCCCTTTTCGTTGTAGTGTAATAGCTTGACCCCTTATTATATTCTTGAAGGTGTGCCAAGAAGCAGAGCACAGTGTTGTGATATAGTTGGAGTTTATAACACCAGGACTCAACTTTGCTGTATTGACACAATCTTCAATAAAACAAATCGATTCACAAGCAAGTGTTGTGGTTTTGAGATGTACAACACAACTGAGCAAATATGCTGTGATGCTCTGGTAATTTTATGTAAAAGTTCTTTATTAAAGTTTGTGCAACTCGATTTCTATGCCATATGTTTTGTTTATCTTATTCTGCCAAGCTAACCGGCAGCATGATGTAGTGGTCAGAACACTTGGGTTCACTACATAAGGTCCTAGGTTCAAACCGTGCTGCTCCAAAGTTGCAGCGCCCTTAAGTAAGGCACTTAAAACAGTATAAACTTTTGATCAGCCAATGCTTAATCATCGGGCAATTATAACTTGTAACATCTTAAACTATCAATGGCAACTCAAGACTAAGTCAGGGTAACTAATGTTACTCCATGTTTAGGTTGTGAAGTCATTCTTTTACATTAAGGGTAAATATAAAATGTCTATTTTTAATTACAGGATCCCTTGTTTTTTGAACCTCTTCTTAGTGATTTTGTTTATGGAGTAAATGATACAGCATGCTGCGGAAACAACCTTTACAACAAAAAGGAGTCTGCCTGCTGTGATGGTGACTTGTTTTCTACTGATTTTGAGGAAAGTGGATGTTGTAGTGGAACAATTTTTGATCGAACTCAATTTATTTGTTGCGAAAACCAACTGCTACCAGTAAGTAAAACGAGTGGTAATGTATTATGTACATTTACAGCTCATAAATACCATCAAATTCCTAGTTTTTATGATAGTGTCCATAGTATTAAAAAGCTTTAAACTATGTAAGGTCCTGGGATCAATTCCTACTGATTTTATGCTGGATCACCCTTAAGGAAGTTGCTATAAACAGTACAAACTCCTCCCAAGCCAAAAAAACAAATTGGATATAAATTATCAAGCAATTATAATTAAAAATATTTCAAACTGCTAAAGGCAACTCAAGACTGGTTTGGAGTAACAAACGTTACTTAATGTTTAGGTCGTGGATTCGATCTTCCCACCAAGGATAAATAAATACAAAAAAATCTAAATTTTAATTCAACTATATAAAACATTTTTATTCCCCCCTGAAAGATTGGAGGTGTTGTCCCTTGGCAAGAAGCTGAGTGTTGTGGTCGAAAATGTATTTTCAAAAACAAAATGACTTGTTGCAACGATCGAACTTACATCAATAATGCATTCACTCAAATGGATTGTGAAACTTATGTTGAACCATAAGTAGTTCAATATTTTGGTAAATAAAAAACATACAGGTGACTATACAGTTTGTATTTGTAGAGAGACTATATTACTAATAAAATATGTCTTTAACTTGGAGTTTTATATAGCTAAGGCTATTGATATACTGAAACCATATACATTTAAAAGCAAATACAGTATTGCATATGGTTTGAATTGTTTATTTTCTATAAAAAATTTGTCATTTTGGATTTGGTTCGCCAGTAAGTATTTCCCAATTGATGCTAGTAAAAGAATTGCATTTTGGTGGTTCATGTTGGCGTCTTCTCTTCAACATATATGCTTGCAGTTTTTTGCTACTGTAAAACGGTCTAGTGGTCCCGTTGTTGGCTAGTTTGTCGAAACAAAAACAAAGAAATATGGTATCCATAGCAACATCGTAAGTATTAAAAATAAAAGTTGAAATTGTGAAAGATGTTGCTGATACTACGGCAATTGGAACTGCGTATTGAAGGGCGGCGCTGTTGAATTTAATGCTGGCAGTAAACCATATCAAAGAGGTTAACATAACTGAGCATACTATAACAAGTTTAATCACGTAAAAACAAACTTGTTTTACCAGGTATAGAGAAAACATTTTAACTTTATTTTTTGATATAAGGCTGACAGCTCTTTTTCCACCAAAGCAAAAACTGTCACCAAACATCCCAACACAAATATAAGCACTATAGCTCATCTGTATAAGAAAACGATAGCAAATAGCAAGACAGTTTGCCACTATACCATTGCTAGAGCTCTTCTTTCTCTTAAAGCATGTGTACAACGAGCAGAAGATGATTTTAACCAAGCGTAAAGTAAGAATAATCATAGCTCCTAAAGCTGCTGAACCTAGGTTGAATGCAATAAGGTATCCAGTAGAATAACATGTTGGGCAGAACACAAAAGACCTTTCACTGAAGAACCATGATGACACTGAATCAGCCAAAATAATCTTTTAAGTAAAAAGATTTTTTAATAATATACCAATAAGCGTTACCTTTATAACATACATACACGATACAAATATTACAACACAAGGCCTTAATTTAGTAAGTAATACTAACAAGAAACCGGCTGCGAAGTGTAGTGGTAAGAACACTTGCTACAACACATGAGGTCGTGGGTTTAATTACCGCTGCTTTTATGCTGTATAACCCTTGAGTAAGGCGCTATAAACTTCTACTGAGCCAGCACTTAATAAACAGCATAATTATCGGGCAATTATAATCCTTATAATATCCCAAATTGTTGAAGGCAAATCGAGAGACTGGGTCGGAGTAACTGATGTTACTTTAAGTTTAAGTCGCGCATTCGACCTTCCCACATCGAGAACAAAATATATACAGAAAAAAAAAGCTTACCTGCTGGCAAGCAAATATAAATTCAATTAGGTATAAGCAGCCTAATACATGAGCACAAAGCAATCCGATATTAAGCCATGTCACTTCAAATTGAAAGGATATTAATCCATTTCGATTAAACGGAACTTCCATTGATGAAAACAGCAATGCAAATACTAAAACAATGTATGTTAAAACTACAACAACAAACAGCATCGTTTCTAAAGCCTGTATCAACAAAACTGGTCTTTTGTATACAGTTTGGCAAGCCTCGTCAAATAACCGTATAGTCAACGAGATGCTTTCAGACATAAAAGCGATTGTTATAATCACTATAAGCTGTTAAAATAAAAATAATTTGGTTAGCAAAAAATTTAAATGTGATAATATAGAATCTAATTTAAATACCGAAATTAAGGAGGCAGCAATGGAAAAGACTAACAGATTCGATGAGTTTCGTAATTCTGGAAAAGTAATCGAATTTAACGCATTTGTAACGTTAAGAAAGGGCAATGCATTGTTGAATGATAAGATGATCTTATTCTCATCTGCAGCTCCAATTGAAACAACATAATTGTACCAAAGATATGCTGTTGCTACTAGGCTTGTAAGTACGCCACATATAATCAACAGAATAAGGAGTAAACGAGTAAATAGTTGTATCAGTAAGACTACTGCCATAATGAGAAAGAACGTTACTAGGCTAAGATATATAATATCTCGCCAGTAGTGTTTTAAAGGCTGGACGACTAGTTGAACTACTTCATTGGCTGTTCCGCGTATTAGAAATCCATGATGATTCGAAGAGTTTACCTTTAACAGAAAAGCTATACATACATTTATGGATAATAATGTTAACATGGGCTTATTTATTATAGATGTTCTTACCACAAAGTTTGATAAATGCACACATTGATTTCCAAACGAAATGTGCTGTGAAATCGTTTTGTTGTCACAGACTTGATTTTTAAAGGTGTCATTAAATGCATATATAGTTTGGTTTAAAAGCAAGTAGCAATCAATTTTAGTTGCTGGACATCTGTTTATGCAAATGTTTATCTGTTCTTGTTGCTGTTCACTGTTTTTAAAAGTAATTGTAAGGCCGAAATAAGCGTCGGCCATGTTTTTATTGGAAAGAGGAATTCCGGTATAGAGGTTGTTTTCTTTTCTTCCGCAAATGTTTCCCCAAGAATCTGTATTATAAATGTATCGACCTATATCACCAGTTTGAAATGCTCTGACTCCAAGGTAGCTAATACCTAAAAAAAACATATAAAAATATAAATAATAAGTCGTAGTTCATAATATAGACTGGTGGGCCTTACAAAATTAATACTTACCCCCTAGAATTACAAGAAACCCCCATAGTGGTAATATATCTTGTATTATCTTTCTTTTAATTGGAGTATAACCTTTTAATAAAATGTTTTCTTTAATGCCAACAACTGGAGTTGCATCTAAATTCATTTTATTGAATAAAAAAAAAAAGTTTTTTGTTTTAAAAAAAATGTTAATTTTTGAAAATTATTGTTTTATTGTTACGAATTAATAAAAATTTTGTTACGTAATATTATTTAAATTAGTTTAAATAATGTGTATTTGCTAATTAGTGACTATGTTTAAAAAAAAGTTTAATTATTTTTAAAAAGCAATTTTGTTGATAAGATATATATTTTTTGGTAACACTGGTAAATCAACTTCCCGCAAAATTATCACGCACTTATTTAACCAGGTTACCACATTTAAATTTAAAACAAGCCGAAGATAGTGATTGACTAATTGGATTTAAAATCGTAGGTTTTTATTCATTTTAAAACTAATTTTAGTATTATTTAAACCATAATTGTAACAAAAACGCATCGACAACGTATATAGATAGGAAAAAGGTTGTAAAATAGAATAAACATTCAAATAACCAACTGACAAATAATTTGTATAAAATAACAACTGACTAAACTTAGTGACAAATTGGCTGGCAGAATGCAAGACTGCTTGGCAGAAAGGGAAGTTTTAAAGTGTGGCACTTGTTTATAAAGTTACGGTCGAATTGTATGGCGTAATTTTTAGTTCCGCATTTAACATTTTGCGTAAGTAAAATCGCGATTTATTTCTGTAGTTTAAGTTAATTTACAATTCTTCAAATATTATCTACTAAATTTTAAGATTCTTGTATTTTAAAACTATATAAAAGATTGAAAATGAGTGATGTTCTGGATTTGCACGAAGGAGGGGAAGAGTTTGAGGTTGATGATGAAGGGGATGCAGGAGTTGAAAAGTTGAAGGATCGAGCAAAGAGGAGAAAGGGAAGAGGATTGGGAGGGGATCGAGATATTAGAATGGAAGTCAAGTATGAGGGAATGGAGGAAGATGATAACGGGATTGGACCGCAGAGATCAGTTGAAGGATGGATTCTATTCGTCACAGGAGTCCATTCTGAAGCTAAAGAAGAAGATATTTATGATTTATTTACTGAGTATGGATCCCTTAAAAATGTGCATCTTAATCTTGATCGACGGACAGGGTTCATCAAAGGATATGCTCTTGTTGAGTATGAGACATTCAAAGAAGCACAGTCGGCTTTAGATGCAGTAAATGGTGCTGACCTGTATGGGGAAAAACTTTCAGTTGATTGGGCTTTTGTAAAAGCTCCTTCTCGTAAACCAACTGCTTATGTGAAGAGGGAGAGAAGAAATCGTCGTTGAATTATCAAAAATAGCAACTATCATGTTTTTAAACAACTTTGTAAGCCCGCCAGCAAAACGGCACTTTAATTTGGCTACTGATAATGACAATTTGCATTCATGAATTTAGCAAAATGAGTTATTTTTATATTTTTGTGATTCCTAACTTTGTATAAAACTTAGCTTTTATTAAGTTTGTGGGCTACCACATTGTTTTAAATCACACTCAAATAATAAATGCCAGTTTTTAAAATAATCTATTGATTTAGGCACATTATTTATTAAAGTATAGGAAAATGGTTTTCAAAATGTGAATTTATTTACAAAAAATGACACTACCAGCATTTGTAAAAGGTACATTTCTGTACCAGTTCTGGTAAATGTTTGAAAATGTTTGAATTTCTTAGGTTGTGTATTACGAAACACAAAATTTACATTTTTACAATTTGTATAGATTTGTTTTTTCAATATTCCAGCGTAAACAAAAACAAAAACATGAAAACACAAATTCAAAAGAAACGTGAAATTTAAAGGTTTCCATTACATGTCTTGTTTGGATATGATCCAAACCTCGTTTCTTCTTCTAATGAATCGGAATGGGCTGTCATAACCTACTGCCATATAGGATGTCATGTCAAGGGTGTCGGTCGAGACCTTGTTCCGTTTAAGATCCTCAAACAAGGCAACTACTTCGCGACGCCAGTCGTCCGAATACGCGTATCCAGAAAATCGCCTAAAAATTTAATAGTAAACGTAAAAATTAATGGCGGTATAAAGAGGTCCTTGGTACGATTCTCACTGCTTCCATAATGTAGCTTTCCGAGTCTTGCGCCCCAAAGACAAATTGGCAAAATGTTTGTAGAGCGAATTTCATTAATAATATCCCAAACTGTTAAATTCAACTCAAGACTGGGTCGATCCAACAAATATTACTCTGTTTATTAAATCAGTCTTCCCACATCAAGGATAAAAAACACATAATATATGTTTAAGTTGTTTAAAGTCAACCTTCTTACCTAACGTAAACGGTCATTGAAGGTCGTTGTTCAATAACGACCTGGGGGTTTGTTGGTTTAGGAGGGTCGGCTTGGTGAAGTTTAGGTTCATAAAACGACATCGTGAACGAAGAGTTGCAGAAAATGCAGTTTGGGGTTCGCATTCGAATTGTGACAGGAACTGTCATGTCGATGTTAACTCCTACAACAACAAAAAAACTTATATAATCCTACAAAATGCAAGGTGCGTACACTAACCACAATATATTAAACACTAATAATGTGTCCTAATTTTAGCTGACCTTGCCCATTAGACCCTTGGATGTAGCTGAATAACCTCCAGAACGAATATTTGCTAACTGCATCGGAGTTAATACCTTCCATTGTTGTACTTGTCCAGTTAGCTGCTGGGTAGTATCGTACTTCATACGAGTTATCCTAAACAAAATAATTTTATCAACAAAGCAGTAATATAACTTGTTACGTAGTTTTAATTAAATCTTTTTACCTCTGGTTGCTTTCCAACTAGTTTCCATTCTGCTTCCTCATAACTGTTGTATTTGCCCTTTGCAGAGCCTCCAAAAACTAACGACAAAACGATAAGTAACGTTAACATTATAACTTACAACTAAAACTTAACACAAAAACTAAATAAGATTTTTGTTGTTGTACTAACGGTTATAAAGGCGCTGCATTCCCGAAATTATTTGCACAAAAGCTAAAAACTGAAAACTTTGCAGACTAATTAAAGAACTAAAGGAATTTTCCCTATTTTTTGTCTTGTTTTATTTAAACTTTACTACTTAAGGCATAGTAGAGAAAAAACTGCAAACATTTGTAGACATGGACTATTTTTCAACTAAATAAAACTATTTTAATTCGAATAAATATAGATAATAAATTAAACTTCGCTGTGAAAACATTGGTAAACATGTATATTACCTTTACCCTACATGCTCTGTGTAAAATCGTTTGAATAAATCATTTTATTCACGGTAGTGATTTACAGCAACGTCATATGTCAGCTTATATAACATTTTAGGTTACGTAACATGTCAACTTATGTAACATACCAACAAGGGAATTAATCAGTCTGAACGTATATTGCCATGGTTATGGGATGAGTAATAATTTGTTTTTTGTGTTGTTTTTATTTTATTAAATGCACCACACGCGTTTACAAAAAAAACATAAATTACGATGAAAAATTGCACAGTGAAAACAAAAGGAACCGTAGAATAGATTGTACATTTTATAAACTTGAACATTAACTGAATGTGAATCATTAAGGAGAACTAATGGATTATTGCTTTATCTACTGCGGTAATAACTATTAAGAACTCTTTAAAAAACATTCATCATAAATGCAAGTTAATTTATACCTCGATCCAGCGAGATTTCTAATTTGTTTTAATTCATATTTTGTTGTATAACATCAACAACTTGGCGAATTTTCTTTGGATACTACTAACTAGCAACCTGACAGCTTATTGCCGTGTATAGTAAATAGGTAAAATCGTAATAGACTTAACTATCTATTAAGCGAACAATATGGGGCTGATTTATCCAATAGACAATGTACGGTGTAAAATCTTGTCGGGTCTTCGAGTTTGCTAAAACTCGGTTCAATTCCTTTTGTGTTAATTATGTTGTTATCTTTATTCCCTACTTTGTAGCTTAACGTTACCTAGAAATAGAAAAATAGATTTCGGTAAGAAATTAGTGTCCGTTAGAGGGTGATGTGTGCATTAAATTAAAAAATATATATAGTGTGGTATAACTGTCATGGCCACGGACTGCGAGCCGAAAGGTTTCGGGTTCGAGCCACGCCAATGCCCCAGTATTTACCCTTGAGCCCGGTGTTTAAGGATAGCTCAAAAAATACCTTATAATATACGAAAATGTGATATAAAAATGTATGTTATTAATTTAAACCTGTTTATTTAAATACGATGGATGAATGTCGGAAAGAGTTTCTAAATGTGAATGTAATAAAGTTGATGACGTCAAATTAACTCCAAGTCTGTTGTAAATGACGAAACCTAAAGTACAATCGTCCGGTGCTTTTAAAGCTTCTGATGTCTTAATCAGCATTCCGTTACTACAAAAAAAAAAACAATAAATTTGTACAGGGTTTGAATATAAACAATGTTAATTTAAAACAATTAATTAGGCCTTAAAAATTAATGTTTTTAAAGAATTATATTTAAGTTATACGATATAACATTATTTTCTTATAAAAATGAATAGCAATATATTTGTTTTAACAATTTTTTATCCATTATATAACAAGTTGGTTTTACAGCCTTAGTATAGGATAAAATGTATTACCCCAAGTTAGTTTCAAGTTAGAGTAACCTTAAGCCTCTATTTAATATCACAATAAGTTATATTTTACCTGCACCATGGCTTCATTTTAGTTGCTAAAGATTTTGAGACACAAAGACCCGCACCACCGGTCGCAAACCAAAATTCCTCGTCCTTATTTTCATATCCAATCTAGAAATCAAAACATTTTAAACTCATTAAATAAAAATATAAAGATTTTTTGGAGTTTAATTAGTTGTTGTCAAAAATAAGGGAGTATTTTATTAGCCTCGCGTGAAAGGTTCATTAATGAACTTGTGTCAATATTTAAAGCAATTAAATTTTGTTTTTATACAAAAATAATGAACTTACTATTTCTTTAAAAAAACTTTTAATATACCAGCAGCGTGGTGTTGTGATAAGAACACTTGCTACGCTACATAAGGTCCTAAGTTCGATTTCCACTACTCTCATGATGTAGCCCCCTTGGGTAAGGCGCTATAAACGGCATGAACACTTAATCAGTAGCTTGAACTCGGGACTGGGTCGGGGTAACTGATATTACTCTATGTTTATCAGGTCGTGCAGTCGACCTTCCCACATCGAGGATAAAGATATATTAAAAACAGAGTACACATATAAACACTTACGTCGAATGGATGCTCTAAACTAGGTCTTCCAATGTAAACGTCATCATTCCAATCGTGCTTTCGTAAAAGTGACAACAATCTCTTAATATTGACGTAATTATCATCATCAAAATGGCACCACCATCTAAACAGGGATTAAATTTTTAATTTTTTGAAGCAAAAAATATAAGAAATGTGATTACGTAATTTAAAGTTTAGCGTGCTTGGCATTAGTGCATGACCATTGCATCGAATTACAATAATTAAAATGGAGGCATGACGAAGTGGTTTGTTAAGAAATGTGTAATATTCTTAATTATAACAAAAAATACTTTCTATATATCATGGAGGACGATATTTAAGTATATCCAAATTATGGTCTTCAAAATAAATAAAACTGTCGTTTAAAGTGCGCAAGTAAAATATTGCGGACAAATATTTATTGAAAATTGCGACCTTATTTTAACAATTAAAATCCAGTTCATAGGGCGGGCTATTGACTAGTATAACTGAAACTTAAAACAAAAATAAACAATTATTATGATTTACTTTTTTCCTGAGTCAATGTAACTGTCGTATTCCATCCCCAATTTGCAACTAAGATCGTTTCTGTAAATAAATTAAACAATTTTAAAATTGTTGTTTTTTCACTTTATTGATTTTGTTGAAATTGTTGATGTTTTAAATATCTTACCTAGAATGACCCCCAGGACACCCAGTGTTTATTAGATGACCCCCTAAACAAAACAACGATTTAAGCAAGGATGTAACGGAAGGTTTTAAAAATATTTTTATTGTTATATGAAGTTTAAGATTTTTACAGTATCTTGTTAACTTACCTGTTTTGATAACGTATTCAATATCAAACTTGTCTGTAAAGAAATAAGTCTAAAAATAAATAAAATGCGTTAGTTTAATAGTCCTGTAAGGTTTATATAAAATTAATTAAGTGAAAAATACTTTTTATGTGGTTAAAAAAACTTGAAGACATTGTGTACAATTACAAATTTAGCCTTTGAAACTTCGTCATAAAATTTCTTTATAACAAGTCGACTTAAAAGTTTAATGTCAGACAATACTAGCGATTGTCCTTGTAATTATACCCTGTCAGAACTTGGTCATTCTATGCGACTTTGCAGCTGCCTACATCTGGTGTTCAAGGTTAGATTACCAAACACCCGCGTTTTTCCCATACCGTAGGCTTAAAACTGTGGTCTGGGCCGCTGTAGTGATTATCGTATTACGAGTCAAGGTGTCAAGTGAATATTGGTTACACCTGTATCAAGATATTAAGGTCTTGTCCGTGTGGTAAGGTCGCGTTTGATACAGTTTCAAATAAACAAAAATGTTTGTGTTGTATTAGGTATAACTGTGCAATAATTTAATGTTTAAAAATGTTGTTTTTTTTATGTGTGTAACACTTAGCCTGAAACAACGTCAAGGGCTTGGCTATATAGGTAAAAGCGTAACCCTCTAATAAGCTATACTAAACTGGCATATTGACTCTCCGTTCCCAAGACTTTTTAATCTCAGATTGCAATCAAATAATGTGCATTATAGCTTATAAAGTTTTGTGATTTTTGTTAAAAGTTTCAAATTTGATCCCTCCTTAGCGAACGAGTTGCCTTTAACAATGATGAAAGGAAACAGATTGACAGTCGATTGCAGCATTTCTGTTTTTATTCCCACACAATTTCGACAATAAATAAATAAATAATGTGTGCTGTTACGATTTTAATCAAACGTATAGAGGATTATGTCTTTTAGATTCTGTTCGGATTGAATAGACAATCTTTCAGAGACTATTTAAAATATTATTTTACGGTTTGGAGTATTATTAAAACGACCTTTAGGAAAATTATGTTTTTTACATTTTAAAGTACTTAGATAAAAAATGGCCAAAGTTTACAAAATAAAAAACAAGTTCATGTTGGAAAAAAAGCTTGTTGCGCGGTGGTAAACGTGTAATAATTAAGTAATATCCGATCTATTTTGCGTTAACTTCCTCAATAGAAAACTTTGTATTCAAATAAAGGTCTCAAACTACCAACTCGAACTTTAATAGGAAGGTCAAATACACAAAACACAAACAATGTCATGTTCATGGACCAGCAGAACACCTGGCTTTACTACAAGAGGTCCAAGGTTCGATCCCCACAGTTCTCATGCTGTAGCGCCCTTGAGTAAGGCGCTATAAACAGTATGAACTCTTGGTAAGGCAACATTTAATCAGCAGCTTAATAATCAAGTAATTATAATCTGTAATATTCTAAAACTTGTGGCTGGGTCGGGGTAACTGGTGTTACTCTATGTTAAGGTCGTGAAGTTAACCAAGAATAAATAAATGTAAAAAACATTAATAGATTGTTTTTAAATTGTTAAAATAAAGGGGGAAAAAGGAAGTGTGTTTTTATGTTTTATTTGATATAACATCTGAACGAACTTCCGGCCTTGAGATGCGTGGGAACGTTTAAACGATCAATGCAGTAAATGCATCGGTAAAACATCAACAAGTTAACCTAACAATTAAACCACACAAACTTCTGTTAAGAATTTTATTGCTTTTCTACCTTTGCAGTGTAAGGTGCGACGACAAATTCTAAAGTGGTCTATTGTTACAAAAACCTCTCATTTTTAGAATGCGCCTTTACCCAATTTAAATTGAAATTTAAGGCAAAATTGAATTTTAAATCTATATAATTGAGCGTATAATGTATAAGTGTGTATGATAATTTAATTTAAGTACTATACCCTACTTATATTTAATAGTTTTACTGAATTACAGCTGCCGGCAAAATTTATAAATAATTTAACTTTTTGCTATTAAAAGAAATTGCCAAATTGCCTAAATTGCGCCAGTTTAAGCAGGTTGATAATATTTACAAAGTGTAAATTTAGTTAATAATTCAATTTAAAATAAACCGCACCCAGAACATATACAAAAATTCGTTAAAAATAATATGTTTTTTATTTATAATTTGGTCATAGAAATTTCCCAGTATGATTTACGTTAAAATAATTTTATCAATTTTTGTATCTAAACCTAAATGTGTATTATTATATGGTAAGGTTGTATTTATTGCGCAAATTTCACCTTTTATCGCAATCATTTTTGGTGTAAAAAAACACGATAAAATGTAAGCAAACCTGCGCTGACGCACTTACATTTATTCGACGATTTTAACCCAGACCACGACCCAGTCTCTGCCGCTCAGGGTATTGTGTAACCGAAATTAAATCTGTGCATTTTTGTTCATTTATCCTGCCTCGTGCTATTGTGTGGCAAAGTAGTGTGAAATACTGATAAAGGTTGAATCAAAAATCGAAGCGTCGCGATCCCCCTATTATTACACAATAATGTAAATGGCAATCTTGCGCATCGATAATGACTATTGTCGCGTATTCATCGCTTTAATTCCAGTTTAGACGACCCTCGCAAATTCCAGTGCGTAAACCTTTAACTGTCTTCGTGGATTGGAACCTGTAGTTATGGATTTAAATATAGATACCTAGGAACGACATCTCAACTTTTCAACAATCTTTGACGCAAACTTAAATCTATAATTTGATCTTTTTTAATTTGGTTTCCGAAATGGTTTTAATAGATAACAATATACGGTGATAATGATATATCGTACTAAGAGTAAAAGTCTAAATTATAAGTTCCCGTTATTATTAAGTTAATATGTACAATAGATTTCTTTTTTAATGAACTTATACGCAATTTTAATTTACGTATTCTAAAAACGCATCCTTTTTAACCTTTATTATAACTTCTAGGGTCTGTAAGCCATTAATTATTTGTCTTTAAAAAGTTTTATTTCAGTGAAAATTTTTAAATTCTTGATGACCTGATGTGGTGTAGCAAGTGTTTTTAATACTACGCCACGCTGCCGGTATTACTATATACTTTTTAGTGTTATTAATATTAAATATTTGTCTATAAAGTATTTTATTTTAGTGAAAAATGTTAAAATCTTGATATTTTGATTATGTTTGGGTCTTACCTGTTTTCTTGCATGTTTAAACCAGGTGTCAATTAAAACTTGTAATCTTTTTCGATGAAACTTCCCGCTTGTTTTCACACTAATATAAACGTCGTCCAACTGAAGCTGCCCATCGTCTGTGACGTCATCAAAATCAATCTCATAAGAAGTGACGTCATTTTTGTTATACGCGTTCTTGTAAAAAGTTGTTATTTTTTGAGTTCTCTGTTTTTCTTGGATTTGTTTTAAATTGTTTTCTAATAAACTTCCGATTGTTTGATGACAAACAAACAAAAAAATCCAAAATATTAGAACAAATTTCTTCGTTAATTTATTTAAATTATTCATATTTTTAAATGTTTATTCTGCTTCTAAAAATCGAAGAAAATTTAAGCGTATTTAGCTCAATTTAAACCAGTATGTTATTCCATTCTATAAGCTATTAACGGTTAGACCAAGTAGACTAAAAATATAATAAATTCCCGCTTTTATTTATCTTAAATTATTTATTTTTTTAACATCTGACTTAGGATTTTCAATCTCAAGTATAGACGATCTAAAGTCAACAAGACTAAGCCTAAACCTACCGTATTTTATCTTATAAAGCCTTAACAATAGAAGGGCATCTGGTATTCGTAGGGATATCAACGGTAACTGAGCAGAACGGGGCTCAGCGAAAATCTAACCCGTCTAAGAAGGGAAATTTGAGTCGAGCGTGGCGGGGAAACGGGCCGAGCATTGTCGGTGGGATTCCGTTCCCTAAACCTGATCTACTGCTAAGGGTGCTGTATGCATTTGCTGACAGTTTAAATGCTACATTCTAAAGCTAAGTGACTCGACTAGTATTGCAATGACGGGCGCTGACTTCTTGCATTACTCAAAAGCCCAAAACGAGAGAACTCGTTAATACAAGTGAGAGAATGTGACATCACTTCTATTTCCGATTCTGATTGGTTCCCATGCACTAAACAATGTTAAAGGCTTTAAACTGGCGGAAAGCTTACTTTAGTAAACAAATAAATAAATTTGTTTTAGGATTTAAAAAACAAATAGTTGTGGTAATAAGATAAATTCGTAAACACTATTTTTAGCACCTATGTTGTATAGAGCATATTATAATCGACCTTTATATATTCAAAAATTAACAAAAAAATTGTAATCCAACCCGTTTTAAAACATATTTTATTTTGTATCACTTAAAATTGTATCCACCATTAAAGTCTCGCAAAGCGGGATCATTTTTTTAGTTTCGTAAAAGTTAAACAGTCCACCGTTCGTATCATGTGACTTGGTTACAAACATGGCCATGTACATATAAGATGAATGCTTAGCTGGCCATTTTTCCCTCCAATAGTGGAAACCTGAGGGCTTCTTCTCACGAGTCATTATTTTTCCTTTCTGTACAACAAACGAAAATTACTTTTCGAAAGAGTATTTAATTTACTTTGTGATTTTAATATAATTTATAAACGAGGATTTCGATGTATTTTATGAATAATGTTATACAAAGGTCCTTGGTTCGAATCTTATTGCTACTAACCGTCCCTTCTCCTATCGAGCATTTTAGGCCACTCGGAAGGTTAATTAGTCAATTATAAGCAATATCCTAAACTGTAAAAGTCAACTCCAGATTGGATCGGATTATTAAATGTTATTCTATATTTAGCCCACTCATATCTAGGATAAATAAATGCAAAAACATTATTTACCATAAACACATTTCCAAGCCAGACAGAAATCGCAGAAGTTTCATTTGTCTTCAGATTGTGTGCGTTCGATTGCACGTATTTATATATGACGTCATAAGTCTTACGATTGTCCACGTAAGCGAGATGACCGTTCGAACGACGCTCACAAGCTCTTGCAGCCTGATCTCGAACTAACGCCGCGGATGGACTCCCGTTACCATCCAGTAGAAAGTAACAATATTCGTTAAATACAACCCCGCTACAGCCTATGTTAAACGATCTTGTTATGTAAGCATTAGTATATGTTTAGGTTTTATATTTTTCGGTAAAGATTTCATTAATGTATTGTATGCCATTTGTAGAGTTTATAACAAAATTTACTAAATTTAAAAGGTAAATATACAACACGACTATTACCTGGTTGTCCCATCTTTCCCTTGTTTGATTTTTTGCTCTTTTTAACAACTTTTTTTGTACATTCTATTTAAATACGGGGTAAGTTAAACGGATTAGTTTATAGTTTAAGTTATATTAGAGATATGCTTACTTTAAAAAATAGTAAATAAGCAAATTTTTTTACCTTGGTTTTCAATCTTCAATTTATCGACTTCATCTGCAATGTAAAAAAAAGTTAAGATTACTCTTTAGTGCCAACACGCGGAGAGGTTATTAGTCACTTTTTGTAAAACAAATTACCTTTCATTTTCTTTAACTCATTTTCTAGCTTCTCTATCTCTTGTTCATATTTTATCAAACGTTCTTCTACATCATTGTCGTTTGGTTTTTTATTAGATTCGACCAAAGGTTTAGAGCAACTATCAATCTCTGACCAACATGTTAAAATATTGGCCAATAATATTAAACCCAAAGCTAAATACTTACTTAACATCTATTAACATCCAAAATCACATGCTTAAAATTAGTTTAATGTAAACCCCTAACTATTTACAATTTTAACATAGGTTTGATGCTCTATTTTTATACCAAGCAAAAGCTGTTTAAAGTTCGGTCCTAGTAGTATGTAAAATTTACTTTAAAATATTGTAATTAGCCTGCCTATATGTATACGCGCAGACACGATTTTTGTTAACATAACTTACGTGCATCACCTGCCTGAGGACATGTAACGAGTTGCTATACAAAAACTTATACAAACAAAAAACTAGTTTTTTTCACAAAATAAATTTATTTTCGTTAAATACAACTATAGCAACACATTATAGCAACACAGAAGTAATTAATTACTTGCAACATCACGACAATGAAGCACGTAATATCAGCGCGTGGCAGTTTTTTATTTCGAGTTTGAAATCGATTTTTTATTCTTATTTTGAACAATATCATCGAGTAAGATAGGTTAAGACCAATGCACATACGACTTCTAAAATGACATGGATTTTCAAGCTGTGGTGCATGTTGTTGCCTGCTAATAAAGAAGTAAGCATTATTACTATTTTGGTTGTATATATTTTATAAAGCTTAACAAAATGCAAAAAAATTAAAAGTTGTATTTTGGCACAAAAATCTATCAAAAAATTTTTTTAATAAATTTTAAGGAAACTATTTTACCTGCCCCTCTACCCCCACCAGGTGATAAAATTCCTTGCACTGGAGTTGTACTACGCTGCCTTCTAGTATTTTGGTCTGGTATTTCAAAAAATGGTAAAAATTTAAATTCGAATTGTTTTTTTATTTTATTTTATTTTTTATTTAAAAAAATAAAACATTTTTTTACTTTTTGGTTTCTTCGTTTTAATTTTAGGATTAATTTTAGTTGGTGTTGTTGTCATAGCAACTAATTTCTTTTCGTCCGTTTTCTCCGTGGATTCCTTAGTTGTGGTTTCTATTGTTGACGTCACCATTGCTTTAATGACGTCATCAAACTCGGTGGAGTTATAGGAACGTGAGGGAATCACGTGGGTTGTTGTAGTTGTTGATATAGAACTTGTTTTAAAATTATTATTTGTGTCTAAAGGGTAAATTGAAAAGAAAATTTAAACAAAAATAAAAGTAAATTTAAATATTTTTTTAGTATTACTTTAAATTAAGGATTTTTTAGGAGGACGGCGATTTAGTGTAAGCTATCTTATAATTGTTGTTTTTAATTGCTAAAAATATGGCTTTGGTGCGATTCGAACGCTAAACATTTCGAACAGTAACCCGACTTATACTATTTTATGCTCAATAAATATGTTATTGAAAAGTAATTTTAAATTGACTTTATCTTTTAAACAGCCAATATCTAGTAAACCTTTTATATAATCCCCAAGCATGGTTAGGATATGTTATGATCAATAATTTTATATTTAACAGCAGTTTAATTAAACTTTACCTTTTGGACAGTCGATATTTCTGACTGGTGCTTCCTCAATACGCCAATGTTTGTACAAGTTTGCTGTTGGATCGTATCTTGAAGCACTGTTACTCGCTCTACATTGATATATCCCTTCGTCAACAAGCTTCGAATCTTGAATTATTAATGTACTTCGTACCACGTAGAATTCCTGAAATAAAACGCAAATTAACATACAGTTTTTACCATGTTTATATCAAGGGCTTGTAAAATTTTAAACCAAAATTTAAATACAATATTGGGCATGCCTACTTTTGAAAGAATTTAATTTAAAAGGTTGTTTTTTTTATATTCACATATCTTCGATGTGAGAAGGTCAACTTTAAGACCTAAACATAAAGTAACATCAGTTACCCCACCCAGTCTTGAGTTGCCTTGGCAGTTTGGGATATTGTTGATTATAATTTAAATTAAACTGTACAGAACATATGTTATTGTAATTACCTCGACCTGGACTTTAACTCGTCCATCTCTGTCCATTCTTAGAAGTCTTTTTGAAGACTTTGCTGTATTTAGATCGTTCCCTCTGTACCACCATTCTATGTCGGGAATGTCTGCCTACAGGGAATAGAAATTAAGATAGTCGTATAGCAATTAAGCTGCTTTAAAATAGCTAATACAATTAGAATACAATATATTAATAATTGCTTAACAAAAAATGCTGCTGGCCAAAAAATTTTTAGTATTTTAAAATTTTATTGAATTGTGTTTTTTTTATTGAAATTAACATTATTGTCTTATTAGGAATTACTTGGTGACCCTGTCTTGATTTTGCCACGCAGCCCATTCGTATTTCCTTTCCACATTGGGATCCTATGACGTCATTTGGCCTCTGTAATATTTCTGTTGAATGCCTGCTTCCTATAAACGACAATTTAAAAAATTAATTCTATTCACCTTATATAAAACTAAAACTAAAGCGTTGACAGATGGATCCCATTAATAGTAAGATATTACTTTACAATTGGAAATTTTTGTAATTAAATCACTATGCTTTTTTGTTTTAAAATCAATTAACACCATTATCACTTCATCAAATTTTGTAAGTGTATTTATTATTCATGCGCCTTTGAGAAAGGCATTAAGTGTATTGGGGACTAGGGAATGACGTAATTGTTAAGAATGACTTAAAGACAACGGTATGCTGGGTTTTAATTGTGCATATGTGAGATTATAATCCTAATATTGATTTAAGTGAATGTTTATGTATCAGCTGCTGACAGAATGCCAATCACAATCAACAATAGAAATTAATTAGACATAAAAATCAATATCCATGTACATTTAATGATAGGTTAAGATAGTATTATATTGTATCTTATCTATAAACTGATTCGAATATTTATAACGATTTTGGGATTACATTTTGTTATGGTTTTGACTTTATATATATCGGAAATATAAATTGATTTTTATAAGTAGAGGATTACAATATAATATTTTATTATGACATTGAATTAATGGCTCACATTTAATTTAAATTTTCGAATTTTAAATATTAAATTTTTTTTTAAAGACAATAATGTATTTTTCTTTATAATTTCAATTTTAATGTATCTTTCTTTTTTAACATTTTAAAACTATTTTTAAAATTGCTTTAAAAGCTTTACTTGTATATAAATAAATTATAAATCGTGTTAAATAATTTAAAATTAAAAAACGTAAAAACTAAATAACTTACCTCCGTTGACTAAAATGAAATATTTAACTAAAAATATTACTATCGACTTTAAACTAACTGCCATGCTATAAGACTTCCTTCTCAAACCTTCAATATTTTATAAAATCAAAAATAAGCAACGTCTACATATAGAGAATAGGGAATCCAAAATAATTCCTATACAGGGTAAACAGATTACGTAACACTAAAAACTGATGCATCATGCAGCAGAGTAAAAGACAAAGACGGCAGCTGCTAGAATAAAAAGAATTTTTTTCTTTTTTGCATATAAAGCAGTTTTTAAGATTTAGATAAACTGACTGACACGACATTTTATTGTGACTAACCAAATAGTAAATCATGACACTTACTATAGATATAAATATCAAAAACAGTATATTATTTTTTAAGTTTTATTTAAAAAAAAACGTTTATAATTTTTAATTTTTATATTAAAGAAAAATATATTTTTAGGCTATGTTAAACCTTAAAATGTATTTTAATTAATATAACTTGGCTTTAATAATTTTTTTTGAGTTTTTGTTAGTTTATTGAAATCTTTAATGTGCTTTGCTTATATATAGCAAAAACTATAGGCTATGCTGCGTAGTTTAAATATTTAATTGTTTGTTGTACAATAATATTTTTAGACTAATTTTTATTGATTAAATGTAAATAAAAAATGAAACAAATTTGTTTGTATTTAATTGTTTTTTTGGGCCATAATGCACAAAAACAAATTAGTCTAGGACACAAATTAGTTACGCACCTTGTCAGGCATGTGGATTAAGGTCAAAGTTTGAATTTTCCTAAATTAAACAAAACTATTTAATTTAAAAGTTTTTATTTCTTGTTTGCTTAAAAAATGGGAAATTCACAAGCACCACAGCCGACCGATGCCACCAATTCAACTTCTAAGCCAGGTAAATTTTGAAATAGCTAAACATAAAATGCGCGTTATTTTTATTTTTAACAAGTGTAATTTGTAAAATTAAAATATTGTTCACTAATTTTAAATTTTTAATGTGTTGTTAATTAAAAAAAACATATTTCTCTTTAAAATTTGCTTATATATTATAATTACATTAACCAAGAGATTAGTTTATTAAAAAAAAAACTATTATATATACAATTTTTTTTTTGTATATATCTTTATCCTCGATGTGGGAAGGTCGAATGTGCGACTTAAACATAGAGTAACAACTGTTACTCCGACCCAGTTTCGAATTGCCTTCAGCAGTTTGGAATATTATATAGATTATAATTGCCCGATAATTATGCTGCTGATTAAGTGCTGGCTCATCAGGAGTTCATACCGTTTATAGCACTTTACTTACAGTACTTAAGGGCGCTACAACATGAGCCAGTGGGTATTGAACCCATGACCTTATGGTGGTTCCCATGACCTCATGGTGGAATCTGTGATAAAGATCAACATGTTAAAAGATTTTACCAAAAATTAACTGTTATTAAATTTTTTTATTCTTTATCACAAACTTTAAAAAAAAATTATTTTACCAAAAGAAATAAAACGCCAATACGATTTTTGAAAAATATAACTCTTTTTTCTATAATTTAAAGCATGCATTTAAGCAGTGGTGCCCAGGTTTTATGTCAATATACATTTAAATATTTTGCAGATGCATCGAACAGTTTAATACCAGCTCAAAATCCTTCTCAAACTTATCCAAGTGAATGTCCAATGCACCAAGCTGAAAATCAACAAATTGGCGAATGCCCAGTTGACCACAACCAAATTAATCCAATGAATATGGTAGGTTGAGTTTACTTGTGTTTAGACTAGTTGTTAAGAATTTGTGTATTGTTAAATTTGAAAAAATTAGTATTATAGTAAGGGTTTAAATACTGTATATATATTAAGTAGTAATTGTTTTTTAACACATTTGTCATTTAAAAAAGTTATAAAATTACTAAAAAATATAAATAACTAGTAATTGTAAAATTATTGTTTACTAAAAAATACAAAAATCTTTTCTAAAGTCTTTATTTAAATTTTTGTTGAAAACAGATGCCACCACCAAATCAGATGCCATCAGAAGGTCAACCCTTTTCACTAAACACCTCAAGAGTTCGTTCCACTATCCCTAAAGGCAATGCTAAAGAGGGGGAAACATGGGTGTATCCATCTGAGCAAATGTTCTGGAATGCAATGCTAAGAAAAGGGTAAACAATGTTAATTAATTTAATTTTTTTTATTGTTTTTGTGTTACTTAGTAACCAGGTAAGGGGACATATGCCTAGCTATTAAACATGAATTTTATAAAATATCCTTTAATGGCCAGATAGCTGTAAGTGTTTTTGTATTTTTAAATGAAGTTTAAACAAATAAGTCAAAAAAATGGTGTTAAAATCTTTATCAAATAGGTGCTTATATATATATATATTCTAAAAGTAAACAGAAATGTTTCTATATAGATGGAGATGGAAAGAAGATGAACCACAAGCAAAAGACATGGAAAATATTATCACAATACATAATGCTAACAATGAACAAGCTTGGCAGGAGGTCCTAAAATGGGAATTGTTCCATTGCAAGTAAGCATAATTTACAATAGTTAAGAGAAATGTGAAATTTGTGAAATAAAAATTATTTTTATTAAATATATTTAGAGAATGCCCAGCTGGACCTAAACTTCTGAAATTTGGAGGCAGAGCAAAAGATTTTTCACCCCGAGCAAGAATGAGGAGTTGGATGGGGTAAGATTAATAACCCACATATATTCTTATAAAAAATTATTTCTCAATGGTATTAAAATTACAGATATGACCTTCCTTTTGATCGTCATGATTGGATAGTAGATAGGTGTGGAAAACAAGTTCGATATATTATTGATTATTATGATGGAGGGGATGTGAATCCTGATACTCATCTTTTCACTTTACTGGTTTGTTGTTTGTGCATTTACTCTTTAAAGTTATTCTAGTTAAATTAAGTATAACTTTTACAATTAGTTTAATGTTATTTAAACCCAGGAATGTAATTTGGTTTTAAACTATTGTAATTTTTTTTTTAAACTTTAATATTAAAAAAAAGCTAGGTCATGTTAAGGTGTTTTAAATAAGTTTAAGCGGCATAGTGTAGTTGATTTCGGTACCTATAAAATGTACAGGATTAAATGGTTTAAATGTATATGAAATAGTTATAAAATGGGTTGAATGCATTAAGCAAATTCTGAATGGTTGGGTTTATATGTGACAGTGTATTTTATAGGTACCCAGTAGATTTTACAATTTTTAAACCTAGCACTTTTATTTACAAATTGGGTAAGTCCTATTATTTTGCTGTGTGGACATAAGGTACAAAAAAACATTTATTTAATATAGGATGTAAGACCTGCATTTGATTCCCCTGGTGCTGTCTGGGATAGAATGAAAGCTGCTTCAATGAGGTGGACAAACTTTAGCAAAGATCCTGAAACCGGAAGCAAAACCAAAGTTTATCATTCTGAGAAAGTACAACACAAAGAACAAACATTAAACGTAGATGCTCCTACTGAATGCCCAATGCATACAAAATCCTAATTGTACATTGTTAAAAATGTTGATCATTATTTATTTATACTTTTCAAAGTAAAATATGTTGTTTGTGTTTTTTTTGCAAATAAATCTGTTTAAAAATACTTAAGTGCAGCTGCCTGTGATGACTGTTAAACATAAAATATCACACATACTTTTCAAACGGAGCAATTTATAAATATTTTAATAAAAAACGAAATAGATTGAAATAGTTAATCAGATTCAGAGTTTATAGCATTTCTTTTCTCTCTTGCCATCAATCTCTTTGCTCTTTCATATTCTTTCATCCTCTGCTTTACACTGAAATATAAAAATACAGTTTAAAACATTAAGAATATCCATAAAATTGCAGTTTTTTGGATAGGCACTGCAGCTGAAGGCAGAGGGGATTAAACCCAGGATTTTATGTAGTAAAGCCAAGTGCTGCACTGCCAATTGCACAACTAAAAATTACTGTTTTTAAGACTTTGCACCAAAAAGTATTTTCAATGATGCATATTTGGTAATACTTATACTAGAGTAACTTGAAAAATTTAACCTACTCATTTTGGGTGCAATGTTGATATTTATGAACAATTGGTCGACATTCAAACATATTTGGAAAATATTCCCGCTTGCATTTTAAATAATCCAGAAAGTAATGAGCACAATAATCCCTCTTCTTGCGATGTATCATCGCTTTATCCATTTCATCAGTTGTTGCAACCATTTCTAAAACACAATTTTTACAAATGTTATTTTATTTTTGTGAATTAGTTTTTTTATTGCAATTATTTATCCTCGATGTGAGATTGTCAACTTCACGACTTAAACATAAAGTATCATCAGTTACTCCGACCCATTCTGGAGTTGCGGGGGATTATAGATTATAATTGCCCAAGGACAGAATGATTAAGCTGCTGATTAAGTCCTGGCTTAGCAAGAGTTTATACTGTTTATAGTGCCTTACTTAAGGGCGCTTCAGCATGAGAACAGTGGGGATCAAACCCACGATCTCATGTAGTGTAGCAAGTGTTCTGACTATCACACCACGCTGCAGATGTAATTAAAAAACGCAAAAGAATTTAAAAACTAAAACAAGTTATAAATCGTGTACCTCTAACGGGCCTGCCTTCATCTCTGTATTTCTCATAAAGGTATTCCTTGTCAACGGGTTCATCTTCGATGTAAATACTTTTGGTCAATGAAATCCCCATCACAAAGTTTAATACCAATATCAATCTAACACGAAGTTAATATTATTTTATTTATAAGCAAGGGTAAATAAGATGTTAGGAGTTGTAACTGAAATGACACGCATGCCACCGAAATAGAAGTTATAACTGAAGTTTTAAAAATATTGATTTGATCACCAAAAATAATAGATAATCTAGAAATTTAATTAACTAATATGAAATTGAATCACAAAAAAATTAAAAAATTAGTCTTTATTTAAATTGTGTAAAAAATTGTTTTTTTTAAATAGTAAATTTAAAATGACTTAAAAAAATTAAATAAAACATTCTGATTGAAAAAACCTATTATTTTATTAAAATATGTTTTATAAAAATGGTCTTTTGTGCATTTTTTACAAATTGACTTTAACTTTTGTTTGATTACAATTAAGTTAGTTTAATAACTACTGTTAAAAGTTGGTTAAATGGTGGCGCTAGAGGTGCAATCTAGAATAAATCAAAGATATTTTGTTTAATTGGTTATTTTTTCTGAAAATAGTTTTATTTATCTATAAAATACTTACTTAAAAATATTTAAAATTGTGTTGATTGCACTAAAAAAAAGTTTTCAAGGATGATTGATTATGGATTCACAAATGTTAGATCATTCTTACTTTCATAAAAAGAAATTACATCATAGGCTAAAATTTCAACCGAAGCTTAAACTAAATTTAAAATATAGGCCAACCAATTTATTTATATATAGTAATTGTATAATAAAATGGTGCAATGTAAAAGAACCCATGGGTAACATTAGATTCGTGCGTTGAAGATATGTAATTTGTTGTTAAACAAGGTCCGCACAATTACCTGTACGTAGTTAATACATCAACCTGGGACGAAAAATGTTTATACTAAACATTCTGATTGTGTGTTTTTCAATACGAAATTTTCAGGTGATTTTTAGTTATTGTGCTTCATATAATGAACCTTAAGGCACCCAGATCGATCTAAAACCAGTTGTTTATAGTTGCTTTTGTGTATCGTAACTTGTTTGATGTTTGGAACTAAATAACCTATGTTTTGGTGTTCAAACTAGAATAACTGTGTAGCGACAGAATTCTTTCTTGTTTCACAATTTACTTTTTAGTTCAACAATGCTTTTAGCGGAACATAAACAAACGCTTAACTACGATCCAATGTGAAATTAGTTTAATGCTTTAATTTAACTGGATCGGATCGTTTGATAAATCTTATATTACACTTTTTCAAATTAAAATAATTTTTTGTGAGAATAAATTTTAAAAAATGTTAACGGTTTAGTATATAAAAAAGAAATGTTTTGAAATTACTGGTAACTTGATACTAGTAGTGTTTATCTTGTATATATCACCAATCACCATAATTCGATGCATTAAAATTGTTTTTAATTCAAATATAATGTAAATGATTAAAGGTATTTTAAATAAACGCTGATGTAAAATATGTAATATAATCCTTCGTAAATATTTCTGTTTTCAAGCATGTCAACCTGTGTAAACTTGAACGATTCTAGTTTTTAAAATAACAACCTTTGTAACGATTTACATAGCATGTAGTTTAATAAATTATTGAAGAATAGGTTCCTGCGATTTGAAAACACATTTACTCGGTTAATTAAGCTAAAATTACATCGGTATTTGGCTTTTCTTTTAAGTGGATCAATACAATTTCGACCGAAACGAAAGTTGATTTAGGATTTACTTTACGATTAGTTTTTACAAACTTGCGTTAGCGCAAGAGAATATTAATATAACGACAAAGTATAGGTAATACGTAAAGCATAAGTTAAGAAGATGAGATATTGTAATATATAATTATAGTAAGATTATTTGCAACCATATATTTAAATGTTTATTTCTCTTCAGTTTCAAAACTTTCTGAGATAGTTTAAATCAGAACTTAACTAAAGTATTATTGCTATTTTCTACATGTTGTTTGTTATTTAGAATAATGACCAAATGTTGTGGGAATAGTTTTAGACTCAGATTCGTTCAAAACTTCGAATGAAAGAGTCAGTCCATGTAAATAATTGAGTTTTGCTGTTTTAACGTATTTTATTTCAACTGGTAACAAGCATTGATGTATTCAGGAATCAAAAAACATGTTTTGGGTATCTTGTTACCTCAGATTTTTTTCTCGTTCTAAGCGCCAAGCTTTCGTCTTTGGTATATATGACGTAAGGTGGTTTTAACGGCTTCGTTCTAGATATTCCGAGCATTTCAAGTTTTTCACAGTGTGATATACACAAGATTTAAACAAGATTTAACTTGTTTTGTTAGCTAGTGAAAAAGATAGCTGTAGATTAAGGTGAACTATTGTATGAAGTACATTCAAGAATTTTTTTGAAGACTAAAATTAGAATTTAAATCGTGGGTTTAGACTCAAATCCTTTTGTATAATGTCAGAAAGATATCATTATATGGTTATTTCATAATTTAACTTTATTGTACCAATTAAGGTTAGGCCTTTACAGAAGTGTTAAAATGACACATAGCAACGCAGTAGTCCGTGATTCCGAATATAATTAAGTAGATTTGCCCGCCAATACTTCGTTACAGTAAACAAATTTGGTTAATCATTACGCTTGATTGCTTTAAATATAAAGAAATGGAGGACGATAGATCATTTCAAAACTTATTGCAATATATTTACTAATACCCTTAAAATTGGGTGATTAAATATAAAAAATTAATAGTTAGAGTATTTTTAAATATAATATTTTTTAATTACCCAATGTCCCTAGAAAATGTTATGGCTATAGGTATATTCTTAAAATATATTTTATAATTTTATTTATAAAATTAATAATTAAGTATCACTTGGTTTTAATATAAATGGGCGTCGTTATAATTAAGCCTTAATATCCATGTTATGTGATTTCAATTCGTGGAAACCTGGTGTTAATTTAAAGTGTTATTATCTGAACGACATGTTATGTTTTCCTAGCTCTTCACGCGTTTAAATCGAATTCGGGCGTGAAGATTGCCTTTATTCAATTACAGGGGACGCTTAATAATTATTGCGCGCTAATATAAAATACCGATGTGCAACAACGTAGAATTATAAAAAGATTTAAGCTCTAGAAAACACGGCTGGCTCTTCAGTCCTTCAGTGCTGGGCATAAGTAGGCTCTTGAACACAAAATAGTAACTTTGTTATTCTTGAGATCGGGGGACAGAATGGCTAAACAGAGAAAGACTTCCCGTTTTTGAAATTAATAGGAACGTAAAGAGACCCTCACTCCGCCTACTCTATAACTGCCTTTAACATTTTAAATTCAACTTACAAAAGTCGTCAAACTTTAGAGTAAGGGCGGCGGTAAAGTCAACGACACTACTACAACAATGCTCTAATTATCCAAGTGTTATGACATAACAAAAAAATCCACAAAAATAAATTCAAAATTAAATATTTTTTTAAATTAATTTAATTACCCAATTTAGTTTCACCTTCTGTCCAATATAACCTTACACAATGAATAATCTCGTTATAAGTGACGTAAGTGACGTCATCTTTGGCGGACAGCTTGTCACATTAAAACGAAATGAATCAGAATAAGCCTGATCGGATTAAGAAGGTATTTGGTTGTTGTGATAAGGTGTGTGGCTTGATTACCACAACCGGCGCCCGAGTTTGTTTTTTTTCCACTACATTAGACCACGTAATACAACACATAACGGACGCAATATGCAATTAGACAGGAGCTATTCTGGAATAATTTGGGATAATGCGATTGTAATCTAGAACAAAAACAATGGCACGCTGCCTCACGACCTAAATACATCAGTCGGTCTACGATTTTTCGATTTCGCAACTCGAGAATTCAAAAACAAAACGAAGCTTAGAGTTTTTTGCTTGCCATTGCATTGTTTGCACTTCATGGCTGCTCGGTTGGATATTCAGGATGTATGCAGTAGGATTTCAAACGAATTTCTGGTGTTTTGCTAATACGTGCGTTCAGACTTAATCTCTTATTCGGCCTTCTGTCACGCCGAGAATAAAACCTAAAAACTTTGAAAATCAAAAAATGGATTTAAATTTACCACCATCACAAAGCGGGTGACTTTTTGTTTTTTTATTGATTAAAATAAACGAGATTAGAAATCTATGTTCACACGGTATGGGTCTGTTTAGTGAATTGGAACGATTGGGTATATGTTACTAATTTAAGCATAACTCTCAATTAGAGAACCGGTCACCCAAACGGTATGCTCTTATTTCTGTAAGCAAGTGATGTAATGTTATTGCTCTACCCACCACAAAAAGCGCCCTAGTTAAAGTAAATTATGGAAACAAACAGAATTGATTGATAAGGTTTTTTTTTATAAAGGAAAACGCAGAGAGCGATGTAATTTTAACTATATAAACAGTTTGGTATTGTGCGGTTTTTTCTCCTATGACGTTATATCTAAAAACTCTAATCTAATCAAGTTATCTAATTTCTACTAAATTTTAAATTTAATTTATTAACAAAACGGTTGCATAACTAAAATTAACAAATTTGATTTAAAACATCTATTACATTATGCATTATTTAGTCTATATATAGAATATATTTTAATGCATCCGTAAATAGGTCTCGGATATATTTTGATATATAGAAGCATTTTTTTGCTTTATAATATTATAAATTATTTAAATGGTTTTAACGTTAAACCATTGGCAGTCTCCCATGAACCTATTTTTCGCTTATTGCCATGTTGTTTTATTCTTTTCATATGCACAGAAAGAAAGTCTTATGTGCGACTGTATAGCATGTAAAAATGAATATTTCATGGCCCGCCGCTTTGTGCTTCGTTCATGCATATCATTCCACCTTTACCTTTCTGCAGTAAAAAATAGAGTAGAAAAATTACCTGCGCTTATATTGGTTTATATACTTTAATAATGTCAGTGGGTTGTTGTTAATATAGGCGGGCAGTTATTATTATATACAATTTTTAGTATCTTTTTACTATTGTATACTTGGATGCCATACAAACAGTGACTAATGCCATTACATATGCGGTATGCTGCGCTGGACGAGTCTATGTTTACATAAAACAAGAAAAGAGAAAAGTAAAGCTACTGGCCGTAGGAAACGTATTGTCTGAAACCCATAGTTTGTCTGTAAAAATTGTAGGGTACTGATTTTACCGCCATACAAAAGCAAACATGCTGTCAGGGTATGTAATTTGTGTTCTACATAATTCTAAAGTAGTAGCTTGGTTTATTGTATTACAGTAATGGCAGTTGCTATTGTGTATTGATAAAAACGATGTACTTGTAAAAGTTTTAGGAATATGAAGGCTGCAAAAAGGTGAAAATAGTCTCACCGTATAGTCCAACGTGCAGACTGTATTTGTATTGTAGACGTAGCGATTTTATCGGTGGTTATTAAACGTAAAATTTGAGGTTAATCCGCAGAATGTGTGCGCTTTCTTTACACAACTCGCAGTAGGAAGTACCTTTCATTCTCGCTCGCCATTCGCTCCAGGCAAGAGTCAGCGACAGACCGAACGACGACCCGCTGCTAGCTTTTATTCACAGTCGTAAATGACTGGTAGTAATAAACTGCTTCAGTATGTGCATTTATTTAGTAGTTGACGGTTAGTTTTTTTGGCAGACTGTTGTTTCGAATATAAAGAAAGATACAGTTAAAAGAAGTTTACTATTAAAGAATACAGTCGACCTAGCTGACAACTTTATAATCTCTAAGGAATATAACAAAATATGCTTTGAACGTCAGGTGTAAATAACTTAAAATCCACAAGGGCCATACTTTATTAGTGTATAGTACTCAGTGAATCATAGCTAAAGTACTAATTGTTGTTTTTTTCTTTTGATTTTAATTTTAGACTCACAAAGCACAGGATATATGTACATAAACTAGGTTAAAAGATTATAAACTACCAGCAGCCTGTTGTATATAACTTGGTAGTTAATGGATTTAAAACATAAACAATTTCAAACAGCTAAAGTTCGGATAGAAAACCACAAATGCTACAAGGATACAAACAAGAAAATGATCTCCCTTTTCTTATTATTGCTTTTAGGTAAGTTCGTAGTCACTTAATTTTTAATGGACAACTGTATAAACAAAAATGTGCCGTTGGATAAACACAGAATATTGTATTATGCCTGTGTATAGGTTAAAGCGATTCCGATTTTAATATCGCTAAATGAGATAACAAAAGTAAACTCAAGTTGTTAAATCAACACAACACATTTCATTAATAGAATGTAGTATTCGTGATCTAATTGTGTCACTTTGGCATGTCGTCTTGACGGATTTCCAAGGCTGTGTTACAATGTATCAAAACATAATATTCCGTGACATGCCTAACTAATTTTTGATTTTTGCGGTTTAAATTATACAAATTGTAACAAGCGATATAGATCGTATGTATGATAAAGTTTGGTATGGCCATTATAGTTCACCCCAAGGCAGAGTATATAGGTATTATTTGCCATTATCGTATGTTATATTGATCGTAAAACCGATATGTAACAAACTAGCACAAATAACACCAATAAAAGGGCAATCGTACAAGCCAGAAGTTATTTATCACATTTAAATCGTTCTTTGGTTGATATCAGGTTTCTGTAATAGTGAAAAGTCAGTCGCCACAGTCATTTGATCGCCCTATGCCTGTAACATTATCTCGTTGTAATTTAAACTGCGAATTACTTTGGTTTAAAAGCAGTCACCTTTAGTCGTTCCTTCTAACGATATCTGGTTGCATTACAATTGTATCATTTCGCTTTTATTTTTTACCGATTAGTCCTCTAAGTTGTAATTAATTTTGTTACGGATACAGGCGATAGATTGGGAATATTAAATTACATTTCGTGATTTTTGTGTTTTTGTTTAAGTTAAAAATAGTATAGTGTGTCAAGTTTGTTGAATTTTATTGATATGTGTCATAATAAAAATCGTCTTTAACCTTTACCACATAATTACCCCACACAAAGAACAATAAAAAAGATTTCGCCATTTTGCGCTGGCCCTTAAAGTGACGTCACCCAAAAATGATTTATATTTTTTACGACCCAAACATTGCGTTAAAATAAAAACGAGGCAGATATTAATATAACTAGTGTCTGATAAGTTAGCTTCGGGCAATTAAACGTCAGTTTTGATCCGTTTTAGTTCCGCCAAATTTAAATAAATGTCCCGTCATCTGTAGAAAAAAAAACGACTTGATGACGTAATTTGATTATTAATCGAGTTATGAATAAATTAATTCGTTTTCGTACACTGAACTTGATATTTGTGTACAGTTGTCAAGGCTTAACGAACCTCTTTTGACCTTATATAGCGATTATAACATTTGAGTAATAAAAGGCATAAACAAACCATGGGTTAGTTCGAATCGGTGAAAAATAACCAATCGGTCACCATTTCTGTTTTCATCTGCCACTAATTCATCACACACCTACCACGATTTACTTTGCGTATCGCTGCCATTAATCAGCTTAGCGTGATATTAAAAAAAATATTATCTACCAAAAAATCAAGAATTTTTAAGATTGGTTCCTAGATTAGATTTCAAATTAAATACCGTGGATAACGAATATAATGGAAATAAAAAGATTTGATTAATTGGTGTAACATTTATTTTAAAGAAATATTAATTTTTGACGTAATCTTTAAAGGTCAAGTGTGAGCGTTATAACTGCTTTAATTTTAAGTATGGCGTTTATTATTGTTTATAAAGTATATATACATTCACACAACATAAATTTTAATTAATACATGTTTTAATTTTAACAACTTTTACACACTAGAGTTTTTGTATATTTCCCAGTATTAACGTATATTTTTGTAAGGCCATTAGCTTTAAAATGGAGATTATTGTGTGCCACAATAGGAAATGCATGTTTTTGGTAGCGAAAATCTGCTTAAAAGGTTTATAATGGACGTGTATTGTCACAAGCTGTCACATGTTGTAGCTATTATTAAAAATTCGACTCACAACCTTGTTTATTTTCCCTTGTGCATTAAAATAATGTCCTAAAACCTTCTTTACCTTTATAGTTCATTTTTTGTGAATATCACAAAAAGCTTCTTAAAACAAAATGTTTATAGTAAAAAGTCAACTAAAAAACTAACATCAATATATATTTTACCATTGTTATTTTAATTAAATATTAATTAATTTAATTCAATAATAAATTAAATGATACGGTTAATATATAATTAATCTTTTGTATTCGAGAAGAAAAGATTTCAATGTCGTCCATTTTGCTTTATTGTGTTTTTGTAAGTCACTGTCACGTCATATTGTTCACTCTATTACGTCATAATGTTCCCCCTGTAACGTCATATTGTCCACCATTCATGCGTGTAATTGTCGGCCTTGAATTTTAACGTTTAAAACCGCAATAACTTGAAGTCGAGGTAATGCACGTTTTGGTAACGCCTGTCTGCCCCTTCTTTACCTAATTATAAAAGTGTCGTCAATCTTAATTTTGGTTTAATTTATAGTCGAAATATTATAGGTTTTTTCGGTATTTAGATATTTATAGTTTTTTTTAAAGTATTTTAAATTTTACTTTAAATGTTTGTTTTATTAAATCGCATTAACGCTGTTTAGAAAATCCATTAATCGCATAATGTCACTGTTGGATTATTTTTCGAGATTTACAATCTCACAATTTCCTTACGAGTTGGTAATGTAAAAGGACTGCCGTGCCACTTTCTCTTAATGAACTGTCAATCTGTGTACTTTGCCTAAAGATAAAACGCGATAGGGTAACACAACCATGCCAAAACTTTCTTGAAGTTCAATTAATATCAATAAAAAGCCTCTCACCCTTGGGAGGTATGTGTTAACTTGGTCTGCAGGCTGAGTAGACTAAATATTAAATTTTCACATTTTTGGCATACATTAAATCAGTTTTAAAATCAAAGTGCTAAAAAAAATAAAAAAATTGACAGTTTAGGTTTAAAATGTTTGTGTTTTACATTTGTTGCGTAAAAAACTGCCACCAATACTTCATTAAAACTTTGTCATGAATTTTAAATGAGTCAAATCTTTATCACAAGCCTAATTTGTGTTGAGCGACTGTTTTATCGAGTTTTTGTGTTGTTTATTGATTGTTATCAACCGATGTCTGTGATTTAAGTAAAACCAGTCTCAAAAAGATTAAGAAATAGCTCTAAAATAATCGCCCTGTCAAATTGAAGATTGTACCGCAGAATTAATGACATATTTGCTCCAACATAGCAGTTAAGTTTTAAATAAACCCGCGGGCTACTTGCTGTAAAGTCGTTCTAAAAACTAATTGCAAAATATTGTCATTACCTAGCGCTGTTTGTCCAATCTTCTATTTACAAATTGTCATTGGTGAAAAAATAAAAAAGACAAAAAAAATATAAACATTTTGGTTTACATATTAAACATTTAAAATTATATATTTTCGATTTAGTCAATTGACCTCAAAAATGTATTTTAAAACTAATTTTTCTGTGGGTTACATGACGTCATCGGGCGAAATTTCGCCAAAAGTTCAAACGTTATCTAGATGGGATTATCTGCTATGTTTAAGCACTTCAACAATAGAAATCTAATCCCACTCTTAAGATTGCGAGTTTTACATTAAATCCAAGCTTGTGAAAATTGTTAAACAAAAAAAACATGTAAATTTAAGAAATATTAATATGTAAAACAAATTACTTTAAGAAAAAAATTGATATTTTGTTGAACTTTATAACTTGGCCGAAAGTTTAAAGGGTTAATCTAATAGGATTAAAGTCTTGTCCAATTAACCCTTCAACCAATGATCTAAATTGCTTGAAGGGTTTTATTTATTAAAATAAATCATCAAAATACACAGCTTGTTGCTATATTAGTCTCGCTATAATTGAGAACAAAAATCGGAGAACTTTTATCGCAGCTGTCGTACTGAACCGAATCAAGAATTGGAGCGTAACTCGTCGTGTGTTTGTGTCAATAACTGCGATTTTTCACACTTTGATTGTCGATTTTTATCATCATTTTGCGTGTAATTTTAAATGTATATTCCAGGCTATCTATACAATCCAACTATAAACAGAATATACTGTTTTATTTTAAATTTTATAATACTTCAATGTGTCTATGAATAATGTATTACAAAAACATGTAAATTTTAAATTATAAATCCGGCTATAATTCAGATTATTTAATTTTTTAAATTACTATTGATTTCTTAGTCAACCTGGTACCTAATTTTTCCATTTAGTTACGACAGCTCTCGGTGATTTAAGCACACATACCGAGGTAGCCTGTGATGGTAACCCTCTTACTATAAGATGTCCCGGTAACAACTTGATCAAAATTCAAACGGCAACATATGGTCGACAGGATGATAGAATATGTGTCGTCGATAACAAGGCTCTGATGAGGAACACGCATTGTAGTCTCAAAGAAGCCTTCAGTGACGTCACAATAAAGTATGTGTAAAAATAATTGATTTTTTGCAAAAACTTGGTGTTCAAAAAACGTTTTTTTTTAATAATTTTTGGTAAAAATTTAACGGTTCTAGGTAGCTACACACACATAAATGTGTTTTTATTTGTATTTTATTTTCCTTTTTTTAAATGTGGACCCTTTTTTATCTTCAGATGCAATGCAAAGAGTGAATGTACCTTTGTCGTTGGAACCGGAATGTTTTCGGACCCGTGCCCGGGCACCAGCAAGTACCTGAACATCATGTGGGAATGTGTTCCATTCAGTAAGTCTTGATGTGCGAACTACATTTGTCGACAGTAAATTAAGCGTATCAAAACAAATTGGCTTTTCTGGTGTTGCTGAACGTCTCTTATCTAACGCGGCATTCCAGCACTAATAATTCAACAAATTATATTTATTCCATTGCTTTTAAATATGTGGTTCCATATAGGCTCAGTAGGGAGTGCATAATTGGCCAGTTTACAGCGCTTCGTCACAGTATTATAAACCTGTTTTGTTATTGTTTAATTTCAAATTGATAATAACTCGGTTAAGGAGGCGTAATCATAACATTCCTAGAAAAATTATATTTGATCGTTAGTGTTAGCGTTATCCTTATAATAATATAACACAACTTAAAATATTGCTTTTAAAATTAAGACTAAACTTTTATTTTTGAATTTAAATTATTTTTTGTTTTATTATTATAGTTACTGCTTGCCCAGGGTCTCTAGAAAGCGTTTCATCAAGTGAAAATTACTTAACAAACAAGATGGCGGATGCGGCTTGGGTTCGAGACCCATTTCAACAAACAATGAAGTAAAAAAACATTTAAAAAGACATTTAAAATAAAAAAACTTCCGTTTATCACAGACATATATTGGCTGTGGCCATATTATGATAATTATAATACAGTTTGTAGGGTCAGCTAACGACTAGTATTTCTAAAATAATACCAAAAATCATTTAAGTACAATCTTATCTAAAATTAATTATACTTACATAAAACTTTAACTTTTACAGGATATATTATATGGGATGGGCTAAATATGAAACGCCCCAACTTTACGAATTCGCCAATCCTGAAGCGATGATAAACAATAATGCAAATACCTTCCATCATATGAGGGACCGAATTGACGGGACGGGATTTATTGTGTACGACGGGAATGTGTATTACAATAAAGTAGGTTGTTTATTCTTAACACCATTCTATTTGTAGATCGTGACCAGAATGATACGGTTGTATGGTTGTTATGAAAAATTTTATTTGTAAAAATAGCGAGGTTTAAATGCTTTGTTTTGTCTGTTAGATAAATAATTTCAAAACAAGGATTTTTTAAAATGTTTTTACATGTTACAACTTTAACAAATGTATTAAATTATTTGAATTATTAGTTGGACTGCTTTAAGTAAATTATAACCTTCCGTAATTGAAAATTTACATCATATAATTTAGGATTTTATTGACATACTAATAACACTTCACAGTGGTTATTAAACACTGGCAATTAAGTTTAATCTAGTTTATTAAAAAACTCCAAGAAATACCAAACCACCAAAATACTTAAAACTCGATCTTTTTTAGGAACGTTCTAGAACTGTTGTCAAATATAACCTGGGTAAAAACACCGTAGACGCGGAGGCGGATCTTCCGGGTGCTAACTACCACGGGACTTCCCCTTATGGGGTCCTTAAAGCCACAGATATCGACATGGCAGTCGACGAGAGTGGATTATGGGCGATCTACGCCACCGAGGCCAACGATGGAAACATTGTGCTCAGCAGGTGCGTAATTTACCGCTTAAACACGACGATTAATCCCACCTACGAGTAACACATGCTCGTTAATGTAAAGTGGATACTCGATTGGCAAATATCATTAAAATTTGATGCGTCAACCCGCGTTCGATTGGCGATCAGTATAACACTACTATTAAGTGAATAGCGATACTTGAATTAAAGCGCAATTGACAAAATGTACCTCCCTACTAATTAAAAATCAATATCAGATTAGTATCGATTTTTTGTATATAATTTAAGTACATTATATTTGTTATTTGCAGACTAGAGCACCATTCTCTTAAAATCCTGAACACTTGGAGGACTTCTTATGATAAGTTGTCAGCTTTAAACGCTTTTGTTGTATGTGGGGTTCTGTATGTTGTTAATTATGATACACTTAAAATCAATTACATGTATAACACTACTTCATCTACTGAAAAAGAGGTATGAAAATATTACAACATTAATATACTTAAAAAATTGCATTTTTTATTCCACTTTAAATTTGAATCTTTACCATTGTTTTTTTTTATTAAGTTATAAACCCATTTGCTACATTTTTGTATTGTATTTCCAATTTTTTTGTTTTTTTTTAAATTATTTTTTTAAAGATTTTGTCAATTTTTTTGTAAACCAAATTTTAAAACTTTCACTTTTTATTTTAGATAAACATCTACGTACCTGGAATATCAAAAACCACCTCAGCCATTAACTACAACCCCAGTGATCAATCATTATACGTTTGGAAGGATAAAGAAGCAATTTTGCTCAGCATCCAATTCCAGAAAATTGTTGAAAAACCAACTGAACCTCCAACTGAAGTTATTCCAACCACTACAACGTTAAAAACTACAACAACAAGGAAGCCCAGCATTGGTGGTGGACCAATAGGATCAATAGATAAAGGTAAAACATAAATATTTATGGAACTTAAAGGCGCACTGAAAAAAAATTAAAGGGGTCCTGAAAAACAAAAATTTTTTCGAAAAAATGTGATATTAAAAGCCTTTTACATTTTTTAAGTTGTGAATTTTGGTAAAACACACGTAAATATGCATACCTTGATTTTAAAAGCTTCAAAAATTTACGTTTTTTTCGCAATACGAAAGTATATTAATCCAAATTGTAAACAACATTAGTCAAATATTTGATTTTGGACATTTATTAAAATGTATGTCTACCCAGTTTTTTAATAAACTATTCCGTTAAATGTTAATCTAACTTTGTTATTTTAAGTGGTTACATATGACTTTGGTTATAAAGGATTAAAATTGTTGTTATATACCAACAACATACTCTGTCGTGATACCACTATATTGTTGTTACTCGAGCGTACCATTTCTTTACCTCCCAGCCAAAATATTTCGTTAAAACGTCGACTCTGTGGTGCCAGTTACTTAAGTTTACTTAGTCTACCCACATAACATTTTAAAAGGTGGATTTTTACTTTTAGTGCCTTCTACTACAAGCAAACCCCAAGCCAACTCGACAATTATACCGACAACTGAGGTCCGTTATTGTATTGGTGAGGAAAAAAATGGACTTATTTGGCCAGATACTCCATACTCACAAATAGCCATGATTCAATGTCCAGGTAATTTAAATGTTATTTAATACAGAGTGCAATGTATGCAGTAGAAAACTTTAAGTTCTCTAAAATGTGCTCTAAAAATTGTGATGTAAAAAATTTGTTCGTTGTAAAATTATCTATGGTGTAATTATAGAGTGATATTTGCTCTATGTTCAATCACAGTTTAGTTTATAGCAGGATATTATCGCTTGATTAAACACATAACCTTAATTGTAGTTCTTTTTTATTTGCTCTCAAATTACCCCATACATTCCTATACGCTTTACGTTGGTATTGTGGGTATAACTGTGATTATTCCAAGCTTTATTATAGGCATATTATTTAAGTGTTCATTGTACCGGTGTATGAGTAAACGTAAAACAAGCTAAAGAAACTAGACTAGCAATTTTCCAGTCCACTTAACATCGATTGTTGGCTAAAGCCCGCGATTTAGTCACGAGGCTCAATTTTACATCTGTTTAAATCAAGCCAATTATTACGATCGCTCTCAATTTGCTGCTAACCACAATTTTGTTCTTGAAAAATAGCTAAAGCTTAAATAGCATGAAAATCAAAGTGTTTTAAATGCAATGTTTTTTATTAGGTCAAACGGGTAGTAATGCTATATGGATTTGCGGGGGGACTCAATTAAATCCACAATGGACCACCAAGCTTCCTGATTTAACTTTGTGTTCTTCGGTTTGGATCAGGGAAATCCAAAACGAGGTTTGTGTTAACTTTGTTCATTTTTCTACTTATTTAAAAATTAATTTATCCACACTATTTTAAAATATTGTTAGATCCGTAATTACCATATAGGTTTTGGTAATTTTAAGTATCATTTTAATGTAATGCATTTTTTAATTTGTTTTTACATTACTTTAGGTTAATAGAAATAAAAATATTTAATACAGTTTTAAAATCTTGTTGTTTATAATTAACCTTTAAATATGATTTGGTTTTGTTGTTTTAAAGTTTTATTTCCACTTAGGTATGCCCCCTTTTAACATGTTATTATTATTATGTTTAGCTTCTACAAGGGTTAACCAGTGCTAATTTAATGTGTACGAAATTTGAACGAAACCTTAATAAACATAAATCCAATCTTGCAAGTTGGGATATCCATGTAACAACTGAAATATTACAATGTAAGTGGAAAGACCTATATATTCTAACATTAACATCTGAACTACTTAAAATACCAGGCATTTTGTTGTTTAAATAACACTTAAAAAAAAAGTAAAATATCATTAAATCAACCTTTACAAAATGTCATGATAATCAATAATGAATGCAGAATTATAGGAAATTTAATGTTTTTAGATATTCTTGATTCAACTGGGTTTAATGCTAGAGATGCCTCGTCGATCACAGATTGTGTTTTGAAAGTTACAAACACTTTACTGGATCCAGTCGTTGATGAGGCTTGGTCGAAATTAAGTAACACTGTCCAGGTGGGTGTTATGACAAATAACTTTCTCAAAAATGATTCATCGCGTAAACTTGATCCTTTATGACGTCATTTATGAATTGTGTGTGTTTAATTGTAAACATTTTATAACACTTTTTTTTTGTTTTAGACCGACATTGCCTACCGACTTGCGTCTCTAGTTGAAAAATCAGCTTTTATTTTGGCCAAAGATATGACCGTTGCTGATAGAGTTCAAACTAGTTCACCGTCAAACGACGATGCCAGTCTTAATTGGTCGGGGGAATATGTTGCTATTGGTATCCGAATTGTTCCGGTTATTAACATTCTTCCACCAGCTGGATTACGTTCTGATTGGCTGCCTAATTCAACTGTTGATGACTTTACTACGTTTCGCGGACAACTTCCACAGCAGGTCACATGGCAAAATGGTGAGGGTGACGTTGTAACAATCGACGATCTTGCTTTGGTTGAATCGCTACGTCCGTCGATGGATGAGATGTTAGTTGTGGTATACATGACATTCGAAGGCCTCGGGAAATCGATGAGTGATTCCGCGGGGTTTGGAGGCTCTCAGTTCCCGGTAAACTCAAAAGTGCTGACGGTGTCAACCGGTATCTCGGATAAGAACAACAATATCAAATTATCACCCAAGCATCCCCTGTTTATTAAAAGACCTGTGGTTTTTACATTGGAAATGCCAACCAGAAACTTTCAAAACCATGCTTGTGTGTATTGGAACACTGCTAATAGAGGGTAGGTTACTTATATAAAGTAGATAACTGTATTTAAGGTTTAAAATCGGGCTGTATTTAGAGTTAATTTTGTAGATGTCTTTATTAAATTCACACTAAAAGTTTTACCATTTATATTTTTGAAAATCACCTTAGATTATAAAGCTTCTTATATAATTTCATCAACTATTGAATGAAATTATTTAATTTCATTCAGTAGTTGTGCCTTTAAACCATGTGTTAGTTATTTAAAAACAACTAGTTTAAGGACTATTAATATAAGGAATTGGCGGGTTTCAAACCCAAGACCTTTCAAACTGTAATCTGATGTCTTGACTATCTAATTTACCAATTGTTTTTTACTTTACAGGTCAGGAAACTGGGCCCAAGGTGGTTGCATATTAGCTGCTTCTAATAAAACCCATGCTACTTGTGAGTGCGACCATCTCACTAACTTTGCAGTTTTATCCTCGGATCATCAATTTCCATCAACATCTGTTGCTCCAGACTGGGAGAAACCGATCATATCAAAACCATATTCAATCAACGTTGATGTAGTGTTCAGTGGGATTATTATATCAGTTATATTTCTGGTTATAACTTTTGTTACTTTACTGGTGTATAGGTAAGTTTCAGAACTTTTTGTTTTTTATTTTTGTTTAAAATAAATGTTATTTTAACAGAGGATTTTGTTGAGTTATTTACTTATAAAATTTTGATGCAATTTTAGTTATAATTTGACATTAATTTTAGTTTAAATATGTCACACACTGCCAATATTTGATTCAATTTTTGGCGGGTCTTAATAAATTGCATCGTCAGCACCTAATTAAATATTAATGAAGTGGTCGCTGCTTTATTTAAATTTTTTTTTGTTTTTTTTTGCAGCAATTCGATGGATTTAAACACAATTCACAAAAACCTGACTTTCTGTCTTCTTGCCTCAGAGGTTTTATTCTTAGTTGGTGTTTCAGCAATTCTAGAACCGACGGTAAGTAAATATTCGTCAAATTGGATAATGTTTGTGTTTTCAACGTAAAAAAGCAAATCGTAAAAAATCGGCTTCTTTCTCTCTATTTTAATGGCATCGTTAAAATTCGTCCGTTTTACGACCACCAGACTTTTATATTTTCCTCGTCCGAATATTCAGTTTTATATTTTTACAATGTTTTAATTGTTTTTTTATCAGGCCTGTTTTGCCGTTTCCGTTTTATTTCATTTCGGTTTCTTGTGCGTGTTCACATGGGCGGCGATAGAGAGCTACCACTTGTACGTAGTGTTGTCTGACGTAGTACCACGTGACAACAGATGGCGACTTTATTACGTCATTGGATTTATATTCCCACTGATCATAGCTGTAATAAGTGGAGCAGTGAATTTTAAGGGATATCAAATAGAGACCAATATGTGAGTGTTAGGGCCCTAATTTTTTAAGTTAAAAATGTGGTTTATTTGTCTTATTGTATACAGATGTAAAAAGTACAAATTTTTATGTAAAAATTGCTATTTTTACATAAAAATTTTTACATAAAAAAATTTCTTTATATTTTTTTAGTTGTCTTTCCCACACGAATGGAAGTGCGATCTGGTCGTTTATAGGACCTTGTATATTTCTTATATGTTTCTGTGTTGTAACTTTGTCGTTTGTTCTGAAAAGATTACATAAAACAAGGTTCCCCGAGCCAACAAAATGCAAGAAAATAAGGTAAATTATTTTAATTTAATGCTTTTGATATAACGCCTTCATGATATATAGCTTTATATATGTAGCATTTGAATTTTAACTTTACTCATATTTTTAACCAATTTTTTTGAATTTTTAATAATTAAATTTTTTATTTATTTTTAGAAATAACACCGCGAAGACTTGTGCCTTAATGTTCCTACTATGTGCGATGTGGAGTTGTGGGGTGATGTGGATTTATGATATTCAATCTCAATTTACTGCTTATTTGTTCTGTGTCTTCTGCACTTTCCATGCTATCTCAACATTTGTGTTTTACTGTGTTCTTCCTAAACCGGTAAGTCAAAAAAAATAACTAAAATTTAATAATTTTTACGTCAACTTTGCCACAGAGTGGTGGGGTAAATTAAATTATTTGTCAAATCCAAAGTTTGGTGTTATTTTTATGGTATTTGTCTCAAAGGGGTCATGGTTTTTGATTTTAATTTAAGCATGCTTATTTAGACGTATATCAAGTTATTTGTAAACTCTAAACTTTAGTGCGTAGGCTAGGGTTGAACCCGAGTCCTTAAGTTCTGTAACCTGCATCTTGCATTATATAATATGACACACATAAATTAAATAAATTTAACTTTATCTTTTTTTGAAGGTAAGACAATTATACCGAAATTGCTTCCATCGGCTTTCCGGCAAAGAAGACCCCATGACGTCATCACCCAACCGGTTTTACCTTGACAACACCAGTCACAACCAGACCTTGCAATGCACTTTGCAAGGCCGAGATACATTAGCCAGTCGGGACCGGGCTGGGACCGCAGAATTCCATTACAGACCCGGTAAAATTTAATTACTTCGAATTTTTTTTTAAATTAAAAAATTAAACTAAGTTAGAAATGTAAGGGATAGGATTAAAAACGATTGAAGTTCACCGAATTAAATGAACATTTACGTCAGGAGTTTTATTTATCGATCGGACAGTGTTGTGTTACGACCTTTACTCTGATCTGATTAACTTTAACATTCTCTGATTAGGATTAGGTTTAAATTATTCAGAATGTACAAAAGAGTCTTCGATTTATTTCGTTTCATATTTCGATATTTAACTACAGTTTTTGGGTCACCTGTCGTTTTGAGATAATCAATTTAAGAAATTGGGGGAACTTTGCGTTAGAAATATATTAGAAAAAATATATTTATTTTCGATGTGGAAAGGTCAACTTAACGACCCAACCATAGGGTAACATCTGTTACCTATACCCAGCCTTAAGTTGCCTTTAGCAGTTTGGGATATTATTGATTGTGATTGCCCAATAATTATTCTGCTGATTAAGTGCTGGCTCAGAAGGAGTTGATACCGTTTATAGCACCTACCTCAAGGACGCTACAGAATAAGAACAGCTGTGGGAATCGAACCACAGACCTTATGTAGTGAAGCCAAGTGTTCTGCTGTGCCATTTTATTTTTATGTTGTAAATTTATTTCAAGGTTTTGCACCAAATGGAACTGAAATAAACCAAACCCAACTTGGAAGACACGAATCTCAACCCCTCATGACGGATGGGTATTGTTTAACATGTGAGCGAACGATGCAGACTCGATGTACAGCCATCTCAAGTGCAAGTCAACAATTCGACAACACTGGTGAGTTGTTGATATTTTGCTGAAAAAAAACTTTTGGATAAATTAATTTTGGTTTAGTTCTTTAAATCTTGGAATGTCAATGTTTGAATTAAATTTTAAAACACCTAAGATTTTGCTGAAAAACTTTTTAATTAATTTTAATTTTGCGTTGGTGTTTTGTACAGCTTAAAATATATTAAATTAAGTCTTAGAAAGCTTTTTTTTATGTTCTTTTCTAAGTTTTATCTATTACTTGTTAAAGGTTTTTGCAATTTTTTTTATTTAATTGACTTTTACTGTTTTTTTTAATTTAATTTTTGACATTTTCTTGAATTTTTCCAGATCTTAAACTTCCTTCATCATCAACTCATCAATCCCGTCGCCACCATTCCGTACCACACGGGTGCAACCATTATGTTCACCCCAGTAACGGACCTGTCTGCGATACCTGTGACGTCACAAGTCCACATCATCACCACGTGACCGGGTCGAACCATTATTACGAACAATCTACTCCACAATGTAGCAACGGTCACCCAACCATTGGGTCAGCATGTTATGATAGACTTCACGATATAGTCAGGGACCCACTACCCGCTATACCCAGCTATAACAACGAATTAGGGGTCGCTGTGGCTTACCCTCCTACGTCATCATGTTTTCATTCGCAACCCCGTTTAAGTCGACCTCATTCTCACCTGTACGAGACTTTGGGGACTCCCCGGCAACGCTCTATGACGTCACTTAACAACCCGAAAGAAGTTGTGTTACCACAGGTAAATATTAAAATCTTTAATTTTTTTAATTTTAACTTGAAAAAAAATTCAAAATTTTATCATTTTTTTACTTATTGTTATTTAGCATCAACCGATTCCATTACAAAGACGTAATTGTTACGAAGACGTCGAACAAAGAGTCGACTACCGACCTCCAAGTAGTCGCACAGATTGTCACAATTGTATTCAACTTCAAGGCCCAGAAATCCAACCAGTTCATTCCCATAGCAACTGTGGTTATGCATTACGTAATCCTGACCAAGTGAGGCCACAAATGCAGAGGACAGCAACTGGAAGTGTTTCATCAAGACGATCTGCCAGTCATCAAGTTAATAAAAGTGGAAGACGATCCGATCCTCTTTCCACCGACCAAGGTTACGACACTGACTCTCAGCAGCCTCAGGCTGTTACGAGACTATTCTCAGGCACGCCACATAGCGACGGTCATACTTCGAATTGGGTCGAATACAATGAGAACAAAGCACGAAGTCTTCGAGGTTCAGTAAACACTTTAAGTTCGGCGTCCATTGATCCAAATGTAGCCGAAAAAATTGAGAGTAATCAGAAAACTCAAACTCATGTTGAGTCTGATGATGCCTCAGAAAACGACATGGAAGTTGAGTTAATTACTCAATCATCCTCTCGTGCTCCCAAGGAAGCAGACGCAGAGGAATTAATAAACGATTTAAAATTATGTTCACATAAAAACAAAAAGCCATACCAACAACCTGATGCTATAGAGACAGGTGAAGGGGGGAATAATAGTGTATCCGGTAGTGTCACTAGTTGGTCGGCTGTTATTGGTTCAAATCCCCGCGCTTTTAACGCTTTATATGGTCTAAGTAACGAAAACGCTAAGAAAAAAAGCGTAGTCGATCCAAAAGTGATATTAGACAATGCGCATAGACAACAGCGCACCCAGAGCAGGGAAAGTGCCTCAGATTCTGGCGAGCCTGGAACTTCCGCTAAATCAACTTTTGCCTACACACTGCCTGGCACTGCAGAAGCTGGCACAAAAGCCAGGATTGATTTAAGATCAGGCGGAATTAGCATGGTCACTAATCTATGAATAAATACAGTTCTATAACGTCAATGCTTTTCAATTATATTTACTATTTAAGCTAATTTGTAGCCGATATCGTGCCGCTTTTACTAGTTCACCTGTGCTTCTTTTTTACCGCTTGTTTTTTAATGTACTTTATAATTGATTGAACCTAGGTAAACGTCAGCCTATTTGTTTTAAATTAGCGATAATGAATTAATTAAGCAATTTTTTTTTATCTTGTTTACTGCATGTTTGCGGATTTAATAAACATTTTATAAAAAAAACGTTTAATATATTTAAAAATAGAGTTCTAAAATAGAAATCAAATAATAAAGGCAGTTTACCATTTTAGAAAAATTTAGTCACGTGGTTCAAAATTTTAAATTGGAAAGTTTTCAAAAACTAGTTGTTTGTCAGCTTCGTTTAAAATATTAATAAAAACAAGTAATGCTGGATTATCTTTAACTATTTGACTATGATTTGAAGATAGTAGAAACCATCTTAACCGTCTTAATGGGTAAGTAAACCTATTTTAAGTTTAGAATATCGAAAAAGCGTTTTTGTTAGCTTCATTGTTGCCTGTGGTTGTAAAATTGTCGAATTCAAAGTCTTGTTTGCTCATAAACAAGTATTTTAAGCAATTTCCTTGGTATTTAAGGCCATTTAAAGAAAACCAAACTAAATGTTGTACTTGCAAAGCAATTATAACTTATCTGACAGTTTAACTTTATTTTTTGGCAAACAATATATTAACAAGAGACAACGTAACAGTACTGCCCTAAAATTTTAAATCTATATTACAATTAATGCATAATGGGATGTCATAACGACTAAGGCAAAGGACTGACTAAATTAAGTTAATTTTTAAGTTATAATCATAAAATTCGCTGGCATTATCTAAAAAATGCAGAAATAGATTAGATAGTAATTGAACTAAATGCGATATAAATATATACGGATTACATTAAGATAGCTTAGTAACTGCGAAAAATTTCGTAATTTATTGGCCTTAGCGAGCCTTCCGAGCCAGGGTTGGTATTATTAGTGTTATAACCAGACTGTCCTTCATAAGCGGAGTTTACGTAACCGGTCGGCTCTCTAGCGATCACTTGCGGTTGTGATGCATCAGTTGAAGAATACCATGCTCGCCCATTTTGCGGGTGAATCGCGGTAGGCAGTTGATGCTGTTTGACGTACGCTGTATCACGTGGATTTGTACTATACTCCGAAGTAGGGTAATTGTTTTTGGGTCTTGATACCCGTCTATCGTAACCATCGTATTGTATAGGACTCATGTAGGACGAAGAATAAGTAAAATCGTGACTTTTACGGGGCCGGAACGAAACGGGTTGAGATTTATATTTCCTCTTTCTTGGTATATGTTCTCTATGATTTCGATGTTTTTCTAACTTATACTGCTTTTGTTTTTTTCCTCTAAGACAGCAATAGAGCAAGGCGGATCCAATAATGATAATAACTACGCCGCTAAGAATGGAGGCAATCAGTGCAATTTGAAAGTTGTTTAAACCAGGAATTCCATTATCTAGAAGAATAAGGAGCACGTTAAAATCGAGAAATTTAATTTCTATAAACTTACATTGATTGGCATGTAAAACATGAACTTTCTTGTTGGTCAAAACATACCTTCTTCGCAGAGAAACGATCGACCGGACCAACCCTTTCTCTCGCCCGTACAAGTTCGCATTTTATCCCCGATCAAGACATAACCTTCCATACAACTGTACGACACATAAGACCTATACCCAACCTCATCTCCCTTTGTTGCACTGAGTGGATTATTATTTCTATCAAATACACTCGCACTACCGCTTGGAACGTCGAATACGTCGGGTGATATGATACAAGTGATCGCTATAAGAAGTAAGATGTATTTAATACTGACTGTTGTTTAAGTTTTTAAATAGAAACAGCACATCTTTGTTGTCTACAATTTAAAATAAGCCTTTTATGGTACATCAAAGACAGCAGATAATGTGCAAGTAATTGTTATAAAAAGGATATTTAAAGTTAACAAAGCTGTAGTAGTTATTTGAATTCTACAAGCGAACAACTTGACCAATTTTTCTGCTGTTTAAAATCAGTTTTTTTACCTTCACATGATGGAAATATTTCGTCCATTTGATTTGACCACTGCCCAAACTTATCACAGGTGATCACATACTGAACACTTCTCTTCTGGGTAAACTTGAACCCATCTGCACATGAGTAGGCGATAGGGAAAGCCCCGTATCGATAGTCTATCGATGTTCCGTTTAAGAGCAAGTTTGAGTTGGGCACAAAGTAAGGATCTCCACAAGCTACCGCTATAAATATAATATTTATTGACACTTGAGTCTGTAAGTGTGTTATACCGGTTATGGCGTCGGCTTACTAGCTAAAAGGTTTCGGGTTTGAGTCGCACTAATGCCATATCTTTTTAAATAGCCCACGCTTCCCCCAAAAAAACTATTATCATAACGTGATGTGAAAAAACACGTTTTTTTCTAAACCTTATGCAATTAACTGTTACTTACGTATACATGGGTTACTAATATCGTTCCACGTTCGTTTATTTGAGCATCTTCGTTCACTGTGTGCAGTAGTATTATAATATCCTTCAGCGCAGCCCAATAAAACTACGTCGCCAGATGGCACTGTGGAGTTGGTTGTACCTTCTTGTATTACCACTCCTTCGTGAGTTTGATGATTAAAGTTCATGCAATCTAAAACAAAACAATAAGACAAGTTTAATGTGTTTGGAATTTGTTATTAAATTCAATAGAACTTGGGAAAACTTTCCCGCGCACCGAAAAATAGTAATTTTTACTACAACAAAGGCCTCTAAATTACACAAACTGTCCAATAGTATTCTTATATATACATAAACTTACAAGCATTAAGGTCGAGTGCATTAAAATGCGCTTGGAATCCTGAATAAGAAATATCGGCATCGGCTGAGAACTCAAGTCTTAGCATGTTGGTGGTGGATTGTAAAGGGGCTGGGTCTTCATCACCGCATAATGTTGTGATCCAGTTATTTGGGTTGTCTGTCCCACCGTTAAATATTGTTAATTTATCTCTTACACAACCTCGGTTAATAACCTTTCCTTCCATAGCAAACCTGTAAAGTAATTTGCATTTATGTTTGTGCTTCAACTTATTTTAACACCATTTTACTGGTCAGTTATTGCATATAGTTATTCTGTTTGTTTGTGAAGACAGTTTTTCAGTATATAAAGAACAAATTTTAACGCTTTAGGTTTTGCAGTTAATCTAAACTAAACGGTTACTAAAATTGCACAAACTTTATGTCGACTTTTTGTTTACTCACGACGTAAATTTCAGCTCAATCACGTGACCTGGCTCGGCGATAATCACCCACTGACATTGTGACGAAGTAGGGTAAGCCCCTGGGTAGTTAGGGGTCTCGATTACGCCGTTGTTTTCGTAAATTTTGCCTCCACAATTCGGGTCCGAAACTAGGTTAAACGTCTCATCTGAACAAGTATTGGATAATTAATTATATGTTGTCTCAATTAAATTACCAGCTTAACATGATATTAAGGATCGGTGTTTCAAGGTTCAGGTGCAATTAAATATGTTGTAAACCAAGCAACAAAACGTGTGTCATGTTTTTTACAGAATAACACAATTTCTTGTTGCAGAACACAACAGTAAACACTTGACTGTGACTTGAAGTGTTTTTCGTTAGGTTTAATAAATCGGATTTAAAGTTAGACTCCAATCCAGTTTAATTGGAGGTTGGATTTAAATTTAAAACGTTGTTGTTTTGAAATGTAGGCGTTTTTATATAACACAGGTTTAAAATTCATATTAGTGGGCATCGTCAATTTTAACCACATCTATAATTAGAAAAATGTGGGCATACATTAAAGCTTACAGTACTACTATTTATAGATATGTTAAACTACGCTTAAGCTTAACTTACTCGCTGAGTCTGTTATCCAACTCCGATCCTCGTTAAAAGCGTTACACGAGTAACCGTCGCCTGTAAATCCGTTGCCACAACTACAAGTATAGCTCCCTCTCGTGTTCAAACAGTTGGCGTGCCAATCACATAGATTTTCTTGGAGGCATTCGTTTATATCTTAAACAAAAATAGTTAAGTTAATACAGGCCTTTAAGGTTATGGGTTTGAGCCGCACCAATGCCACATTATTCGCCCTTGAGTCTGACGTTTACAGATAGCTTAAACACGTCACAATAGCACACCCTTTCCTAATAAAATATAAAACCTATTACCTTACCTTACAAGGTAACGCAAACGAAAAGTAAAAAATTATTTAAATGGAAGTTTAAAATTCAAATTTTTTGAAGTAAATTGTATAAATCCCTTATTATTATTGGGAAAAAATGTGATAAAATTTCCATTAAAAAGTGAGTCAGTTTATTACACATAATTATTGTTTTTATAGACTCGGAAAATGTCTCGTGGGGGAATTTCGGAGAAGATTTGAAATTGATTTTATCAAATAGGTAAAAGTTTACATTTTTGTTGAGCGACAGACCACACCTCGGATTAAAACGTGAGGGCTTTAAATAGTTTAACTATTTACTTAAAACAGATTATATTAGAAAATTGTTTTTCTTAATTTTAATTTTTACCAATTCGAAGTTTTTCAGTTTAAATTACTTAAAAGTATTGGGTTTTATATATTTTGAAAAAATGGTGTGCAGTTGTGTCGTGTTTTAAGCAATTCGTAAACGCCGGGCTTGCAGATAAATATACTATGACATTGGTGCGGCTCGAACTCGAAACCTTTTGGCTCGTAATCCGACGCTATGACAGGTATCACGAATTAATTATCCTTACCTTCGCATTGGACGACGCTGTGCGACCACGTCCCGCTGTCGAGACACCGCAATTCAGACACCGAGTTTTCACTCTGCGAGGTCACTTGATAACCTTTTGCGCATCTGACCTCTATCGTGTCATTGACTGCGTAGTTGTTGCCAATCGATATAACACCGTTTCCTAATACGGGCGCAGGACAATCTGTACAAAAAAGATTTTAGTAAATTGTCATTGAATTAAATTACAAAATTACATTTAAATGAAATAAAAAAACGATAATTTGGCTTCATTTTGTATGCAAATTTTGTAAATTGGTCTTCGTTGTAATATCTGATAAAGTTTATCTAGATTTAGGGTGTAAAACTTACCCGGGACGCAGTTGTAGGAAAGGTTTAAGTAGTTATCCCCGTCATAACATCTTTCCCCGTCTTGTTCGTAACTTGTACCCAGAGTTTCTTCGTTTACTCTTAAAATACACGACTGCAATCCCAGACAAATATCCCTGGTACGCTCAGTGACATCTGGTGTAGAACAAACTTGTTTTCTGGCCCCACTATCGCTAAGGCAAATATAATCTGACTCTGATGACCTCCCGTACGCTGCTGTGACAACGTAGACTGAAGTGCTAGGATCGCATTCCAGTCGTATCGTTGCTTTGTTACATGAGATTACTTGTCGCTCTGTTGAAGATACATTAGTATAAATATAACAGTGTTTTAATTAACAAAATCAAGTACAAAAGTGTGTTAATAATTTAGCATGTAAATTGGTAAACTTGTGTAAATATCATATAATTGGTGTTTTGTACAGGTGTATACAAAGTGTTACATATTTTGTCGTTCAACGTAAGTTTTAAACAAGACATAAATAATAATTACATACAATTACCTACGCAGTAACCTAATTTTTAACTTGTCTTAAACGCCAAAAACAATATATATATTAGCAAAATTTAAAAATGAATATATGGTGTTTTTTGTGTTTAATATAAAGCTTTGTTGATGTTTAAAGTTACTTAAGTTAAACTGTATATAAACAATGGGCGATGTTACCTGTCGTAGTAGCTCTAATTTGTCTTTCACTTCCCAAACAGTCTTCTAATTGGAGTAAACTAATTAAAACAACTACAGTCGTCAATCTAATTGCTTTATGTTGTTGGCCAAATAATTTAAATATATCCATATTCTGTAATTCATTTATTTATTACATTTTTTGATAAATAAAAGCGTAAGTTTTGGTTACAAATAGATTAAGCTAAATTATTTAAACGATAAGTTGACGGTTTAAAAGTTTATAAATAAATAATCCCTCTTTAAATATTCATCCATTTTGATGTGTTTTTGTTAACTTTGCTTTATGATATCTTTTTAGTTTAACTTTCAAAACACTTTCCGTAACCTTACTGTCATAAATTTATAGGTACAATGTGGTGTTAGATTAGGCGTAATATTCTAACTTTTTTTAAATATAGTTTCTTCTGTAAAATCTGACTTAGGCTACGCTGTGTGCGGTATGGTAATATCAGCATTGGACTAAATATATAATCCCAATTACATCTAATTCTAAGGCGTATTTGCTCTGTATTGAGAAATACCTAATCTTAAACTTATAAGCAATTAATTTTGTCCTAGCTTATATATTTTCGGCGACAACGTGATTAGATGCTACGTCAGGATAAGTAAAAACACTTGAGACGAATTAAAAGAAAATTCGACGGATCTGTAAACAACCAAATTCCAGGGCTAGCTTAAATCTATCTGTTCTAACAAAGCCGAAATAAAAAGCCAGTAAACTTTGCGTAAGTCAATTAATAGGTCATAATTTAGAGACCTATGCTCATACCAGCAGATTTTTCGATTAAAACGCTTATAGTTTAATGTCAGATATCCGCGACAATTTTTTTTGCGGTGGCCTTCGCCAACTTTCTCGCTTACAAACTGATCCGGTTTTAAGCGCCGGGGGCTACTGGTTTAAGTCACTATCAAGTGTAAGCGACCGGTGATAAACGTTTAACGAATTACCGTAAAAAATCGAGTTTTAATATCGCTACTCATCGACAGAGTAAACTAAAATGCAATAGACATTTAAATAACTTAATTGTCCGGAAGAAATAACATAAAAACTGTATTTTACGACTTTTTAATTGCCTATAAACAAAAAAATTTGTTTTTTTAAAGTCCTAACCTTAATAGTTTTATGATGTATATAGTCTATATGCCTTAAATCATCTTTATAATTTATGCGACCTAGCGCTCTAAATAAGCCCTGAAGGAGCCTTGTACAGTTAAGATTCTGCGAATTTTTTAATTGCTTTTTCAGTGTAAATATTTTGGTAATAAAAAAGGTTTACACAACATTTTTGTTTAATCATTTTTAACAAGAAATTATCAAATGCGGATAAAATTTAAATACCACTTTTAAAACTTCAATTTAACCATATTTACATGAAAAAGGGTGTAAGTTACAATTATTAACTAATTATCTTAATCCTAATTAACTAAATAATATCAAATTATTTAACAAAAAATATAAATTAAATGTAAAAGTTGCAATTAAACTTATGCTAACTACAATTTAAATGATTACTGGTAAAGTGATAAAAATAAAGATTAAAAAAGATAATCGTCGATCTTAGCTGTAGCTGCAGGTTTATATAAACTTACACCTAGAAAAAATTAATAAAATTTTAATATCTCTTTGACACTCAGACATTTCGTGTGGTTTTTCGAAAAGTTTATAAAGATATTATCAGTATAATACACAAAGCATGATAAAATGTATAACCGTTGTCTACATTTTTTGAACGTAAACCACCAACTATATAATTTAGATAGAAAAACATAAAATATGGCATAAAAACAAATTGCTTTTAAAAGATTTCAGGTTTGAGCCGCACCAACGCATTATTCGCCCTTAAGTTTGGCGTTTACGGATAGCTTAAACACGTCCCAATGGCACACCTTTACCCGTTAAAAATATTAAAAACCAATCCTTTTGATGGGATATAACAAACGTACTAAGGTACAAATTATTTCCACATAACGTTGTATACAGTTCATAGCTGTTATGTGGAAACGTTAATTAGTGCAACTGAAGATTGGATACGTATAAAAGGTTAACAATAAACTCACAAGCCTAAATTGTGTATTGTTTTATTGTTATGACGCGGTAACTCTACACAAACAATACAATTGATTCAACCCACGTCAATTGTAAAGATCGAAGTAGGCCTTAAAATATATTTTTAGTAATGACTCGCTTTATTATTAGCGTTGTAGTCTCTCAGCCTAACATATGGATACGCATTGTTCCGTTATTTAACTTTTTTTAAATAATATTTGTTTTGTATTATGCCTTTACTACGTATTTTAACCATATTGAATGATGAATATATTTCGTAGCACTTATTTAAAGATTTTCTGCAAAGTGATACTTCTATTTAGGGGATTTACTATCAGATTATTAGTAAATATGGTCCTGCAAAACCTAGCATTAGAATTTATTTGAAATATAGAAGATTAAAAGGATTTTTTAACTATTTTTAATTTATTTATATTTTATAAACTTATATAGCTATCTCTTGTTGTTTGTAATATAAGACGTATTGTTTAACCAGCATATTTTTATATTCAGATGTTAGTCTGTTGTTAGTGTGAATACTTGTTGGACTTCTTTAAGTTTTAAAATGGAGACAGTAGGAATATCATCTTTTAATATATTTAAATCTTTTAATCAAGATTTTGAAAGCAATCATGCTGTTTGGTTATTAAATAAGTTAAACACGTAAGTAAAGTTTTGTCTTGTTAATTTTTTTTTTTTTTTGTATATATATCTTTATCCTCAATGTGGGAGGGTCGACTGCACGACATAAACATAGAGTAACAACTGTTACCCTGACCTAGCCTCAAGTTGACGCAGTTTGGGATATTATAGATTAAATTTTCCTGATAGTTTTGCTGCTGAGTAAGTGCTGACTCAGGCTCAACATGAGTTTATTCCGATTATAGCGCTTAACTCAAGGGCACTAGAGCACAATAGCAGTTGGGATTGAACCCAAGACCTCATGTGTGGTGTAGCAAGTGTTCTTACCACTACACCGTGTTGCTGGTAATTGTTAGGGATAGAGACATTTAATATAATAATTATAAAATATATCTTAAACTAACACATATCAATCTGCTTTATTTTTCATCTCATGTGTTAAATTAATTTATTTGTCACTTGCTAGAGATCGTTTGACTACCAAGGAATCATGTGATGTTAAAATAGTTGCTGGAACAAAGCAGTTTAGTGCACATAAATGCATCCTTTCAGCTTTTTCAGAATTTTGGAGAAAAATGTTTACAGTGAAGGTATGGGCAAAATTGTAGTAGTTATGACGAAGTCAACTTTTGTATTCAATATTGTTTTTTTATTCAGATGAAAGAAAACTATTCTTCTGAAGCACAAATCAATGGTGTTAATGGCGATATAATGAACATTCTGCTTACTTATATTTACACTGGGAAAGTTTCATTAAATGATGACAATGTTTACTCGCTGATTGAATCTTCCCATTACATGCAATTACCCTGTAAGATATCTTATACAAGAGATCAAGTGATTTACTTTATTTACCATGAATAGTCCTTTATATTATTTTATTAATGTTGAAGGAAAAAAATACAAAAAGATTTGCTACATAAACTAAAGTTAATTAATCATTACCAGTTATATACACCGGCAGCTGGGTGTAGTGGTAAGAACACTTGCTACACCACCATAAGATTGTGGGATCTTTCCCCACTGATCTCATGCTGCAGCGCCCTTGAGTAAAGCGTTATAAACTGCTGAGCCAGCACTTAATCAGCATGATAATTACCGGACAATTATAATCTATAATATTTTATTAATAATATTTAAATGTTGCAGTTATTTTGGATCATTGCAGCACATATTTGGAGAAAAATCTATCAGAAGAAAATTGCTTCGATGCTTTAAATTGTGCTGTAAAATACGATTTAGTTAAAATCACTAAAATTTCTCAAAAGATTATTATAAAAAGTTTGGCTGATGGAGAGATTTTGGAAAAATTCATGAATCTTGAATTGAAAAATGTTATAGATTTGATTAATTCATCACACAAAATGGTATTTGTTCATTAGTTTATATTTAATACATACAACTTATCATTTAATAAATTTTTGTACCATTTTAAACACAGATTTCTGAAGAAACAAAGTTCAAAGCAATAATCAAATGGGTAAACTCTGACAAAGAAGTTAGAAAAGAAAATTTTTACCAACTTTTTACTCTTCTTGATCTTCAAAATTTTTCCAAGGAGATTTTACAAAACTTTATTGCAACAGAGGTACTTACATTTACTTTCAGCTTTGTTTTTTAGTATTTCTTAATTAACTGTGTAAAAGTTTTAATTATTTTTATTTTTAGGAGTTGGTTGCCCAGTCATTTGAGTGTACAAAGTTGGTAATGAATGCTGCCTTTAATTTACCAACAGCTCCCATTTTACCTGAATCAAATAATAAAGATATCCAAACAGAACCTGGTATATATTTAAAAATTAATAACTATACCTAATTAACTTAAGCTTTCACTTTAGTTTAATTAACATCATGGTAGAAAAATTAAATTTTAAGAAATACTGTTTTTAGAAGTATTGGATGTAGAAGTTGCAGCATCTCGAATATTCGATTATTTGCAGTCACGTAACCAATATTCACCAGGTAATAAAAATGGTGATCCAGACTGTCCTTTTTTATGTTTGTCCCTAAATTAATTAATTTTTTATTTGACTTTGTGATTGTAATTAAACATTATTATACCAACAGTTGAAAATCTTCTTATAATTGGCAGTGATGCTCATCATGTTGCACAATTTAATATTAACACCAAAAAGTGGAAAGCACGAAAAGTAAATATTTTTAAAGATTATATTAGATTTGTTGCCTTTTTTATAAAATGAAGTAAATTATATTTTATTATTTCAGTTGAAAGTAACCAGTTTAAGTAAACTGCTTGTTTTTTTTGTATATAGTTTTATTCTCAATGTGGGAAAGTCGAATGCGCGATTAAACATAAAGTAACATCAGTTACTCCAACCCAGTCTCGAGTTGCCTGTGGCAGTTTGGGATATTATAGATTATAATGTGTGGTGTAGCAAGTGTTCTTACCACTACACCACCCTGTTTGTCATACCATAAATGTATTTGTTTTTAGAAACCAAGTAAATGTGGTTTGTACTCAACTGCATGTCGAACCAAAAATCATGTTTATGTGATGGGTGGAGGGGTGACGGAAAAATCCAAAGCACTTGATGTTGTTGAAAGATTTGATTTAAATGAAATGAATAAAGGCTGGGAAGAAGTTACCTCTATGATGATAGGCAGAAAACATGCCGCTAGTTCGTGTATTGATGGTAAATCTATGGTTTAACTCTAGATTAATATTGGGATAATAATTAATTGGCCACTGGAAAAAAATAATAAAAATATCTATTTTGCTAAATTTAAAATATATGTAAATAAACTATGTTTGCTGTGTTATAAAAAATAAAATAACAAAATTTTAAATTTCTTAATTTTATTATTTAGTTTAAGAGGAAGTGTGTATTTTTTAATAAAATATTTTTTAAAGAACTTACATTTATTTTATTTATGTTTTTTAAATAATTTCTCATCTTTCAATTAGTTATCTCTTGTAACTAGTTTGTTTGTGTAGATGACATTTTTGTTGTTGGAGGACTTGCTCATGACTCTGGCTGGCTTTCTTCTGGTGAATTTTATGATTCAGAAAGAGACGTTTGGTACAAAATTCCAGACTTAATTATAAGAAGACAAGATCATGCAATGCGTTGTATTGGACGTTAGTATAACATATTGTTAAAAATATTTATTTATATACTACTTGTTAAAAGCTGAATGTTAAGGTGCTTACTTATAATATTTGAAACTGGTATACCAAGGTTTAACTGTGGGGCAAGTTATCTTATACACTCACTAAATGAAGAAGTATAGTCAGCCTTTTTACATTAAAGTAAAATTTACGTTTTTAATAAAGTATTTGTGGTAAGAGTTTGTAAATTTTAGGAAAACTTGTTTAATATGAATATTTTTTTTTTTATATACGAAAATATTGCTGTTTTAGTTTTTTAAATATATTCATAGGGCAACTCTATGTTATTGGTGGATACACACCAAGTACTAGGCTATCGTCCATGGAAATGTTAGATCATCGAACTAATTCTTGGCGAAATGCATCTTCAATGTCTTGTGCAAGAGATGACTTAGCTTCTGTTGAGCTTAATGGGGAAATTTATGCAATAGGTTAGATTAGATGGATTTTTTAGGGTACTTTAAGTTAGCTGTACAAGATACTTTTTTATGCTATCCTTAGTATTTATAAATGCTTATTATTTTAGGTGGCGATAGTGGTAATAATACATTAGATACTGTTGAGATTTATCGGCCAAGGGCGAACAAATGGGTTTCTGGAAGTTCATTGCTTCATGCAAGAAAACAACATTGTGCCTGTGTTGTAGATGGAAAAATCTATGTTGTTGGCGGGTAAAATATTAATAATTTAAATTATTACAACTTGTTGATAGTCCGCTTTATAACAATGCTCTAAATTCATCAGATATTTGCCCATATAATAATTTACCTGTGCACCACGAACAGCAGTTGCTCTTGTTCTGTGGGTATATAAATGGAAATACATGCCAATATATACATATTCTTTACTAAACTGTACTATATATAGATTAAGATGAGGCATATGAAGTTTTGGGAGACTGTAATTACTTCAGTTTTTTTTGCTCATTTTTGTCTATTTATGAATGTGTTAGTTTTGCTCATTTTTGTCTATTTATGAATGTGCTAGTAGGGCAAATTTTTAATTTATTTTTACCATCCGAAACTTACCAAAATCAAAGCTTAGTTCTTTTTGCTATTATATTTTATGTCAGTAAAAAAAGTTTTAATATATTTTAAAATAGGTGTAAGAATCAAGGAAGTATTTGTATTGCTCAAAATTCCATAGAAATGTTTGATCCTGCTGTTGGAGAATGGCAATTAGTCACAAAATTAACTAGACCACGATATGATTCTTCTGTTGTTGCATTTTAACTTATTTACTTAAACATAATTAATTTTTTCTAAAGTTTTGCTTTAGTGTTCTAAACGTAATATTTATCACGCAGTAAATCTAACAGTTTAATTTGATTTAAAAAATTGTTTTTTTTTTTGTAGCTTTTTAAATGTAAACCTGTAATACCTAGATTTCTGCACTTTTTTAATAATATTGTAAACCTTTTTTTACCTTAGTAAATATTTAAATTTTAATGTTTTATTTTTTATATATTTTTTAACTTGTGTGTGTAAAAAAACTAATATTTCTTAAAGAGTAGTGCTTGGCAATTTATATATTTCTAATTAGAGAAACCTGTTGGGTTTACATTATTTGTTTTCAGCAAATGATTAGGTTACATTAGATCTATGTATAAACTTACTGAAATAAAAACACATTTCTAAGAGAAGCTGTTAAAGACAGTTTAAATAATAACCTACCCCCAAATTTCAGTGGGTAATCAAGCGTTTTCCCTTTTTCTGATTTGTCATTGCCATACATTTCTCCTAAAGATCTACACAGTGTGTAAAATAAAACTTGCTTTTTGACTTCAGGAAACTTCAGCCTGGAAAAACATTCTAGGCAGCTAGAGAAAAAAGTTACATTTTAGGCAGCTAAAGGTTTTTACTTAAAAGGATATTCTTATTATAAAAGTTTAAAAAGTAGTGTTTTTAAGATATCTGTGCAGTTTCTAAATAAAACTTTTAATTTGATTTATATCTATAAAATAGCATTAGTATTCATGTTTAAACTTATTGAAAACATCATTTCTGTTTAAATTGGAATATAAAATGGAGACAGTAGGAATATCATCTTCTACTGAACATTTTGAAAGCAACCATGCTGCTTGGTTATTAAACAAGTTAAACATGTAAGTTACTTCTATAGCATCTTAAACCTCACTTGATTTTTATATAAACTGTTATTCCTAATGTTATATTCTAACCTAGAGATCGATTGACTACCAAAGAATCGTGTGATGTTAAAATAGTTGCTGGAACAAAGCAGTTTAGTGCACATAAATGCATTCTTTCAGCTTTTTCAGAATTTTGGAGAAAAATGTTTACAGTAAAGGTATGAACAAAATAGTTTTATATTTATTTTTCATTATGTTGTTAAGACGCATTTTTTGTCATACAGTATTAGGTTTAAATTTTTTTCTCAGTTACTCCAACTCCAGTCTCGAGTTGCCTTCAGCAGTTTGGGATATTATAGATTATAATTGTCCAATAATTAAGCTGTCGATTAAGTGTTGGCTCAGCAGGAGATTATGCCGTTTATATCGCTTTACTCAAGGGCGTTACAGCATGAGATCAGTGGGGATTGAATCCATGACCTCATGTTTGGTGTAGCAATTGTTCTTACCACTACACCATGCTGCCGGGATTTATAAGCTTGTCATTTATTAGATGAAAGAAAACTATTCTTCTGAAGCACAAATCAATGGTGTTAATGGCGATATAATGAACATTCTGCTTACTTATGTTTACACTGGGAAAGTTTCATTGAATGATGACAATGTTTACTTGCTAATTGAAGCTTCCCATTACATGCAACTACCGTGTAAGTTATCTTATACTAAAAGTAGTGTGATTTACATAAACATAACGAAACATTATTTTATTAAAATAAAGCTTATTTGGAATTGGTTAAAAGACATTAAATTTTAAGTAGTTTTAGTTTTATTATAACCAGTTATAATTAAAGAAGAATTTATTGGGTATGTGAATAACATATAAATTTTAGTGATACTAGAGTGTACAACAAAACCTACATAATTTATACTCTTGTTACCACAATTTTTTTGGAATTATTGTTTTGCATTCAAGCATAAATTTCTGTAAAGGTTTTGCTTTTGTGCTTTATATTCTTTCCGCTTAAATGCATTTAAGAATGTGTTTACCCATTTTACTTTAGTTAGCTAGCTAAGGTTATATCTGGGCTTTATTATTGGTTCTCTAAATTTTTAAATATTTCACTGTCCTATCAAAAATTTCACTAAAAGTTATCATGATTTTTTAACTTGTTTTTTATTGAATAATAATATTCTTTTTTACCCGTAAATCTTAAACTTAAAAAAAATTAACTTTAAAAATTAAATAATAATAAAATTTTGCAGTTATTTTGGACCATTGCAGCACATATCTGGAAAAAAATATTTCAAAGGAAAATTGCTTTAATGCATTAAATTGTGCTGTTAAGTACGACTTAATTACGATTACTGCAATCTCTCAAAAAATTATTTTAAAAAATTTGACAGACACAAAAATTTTGGAAAACTTCACATTTCTTGATCTAAAGAGTGTCACAGATATTCTAAAATCTTCAAAAAAGGAGGTATTTGTACTGCAGATTGTACTTGTTTAAAAATGCTAACCACATGTTAAATATTTCACTTTTTTAAGATGCAGATTTCTGAAGAAACAAAATTTAAAGCAATAATCAAATGGGTAAACTATGACAAGGAAGTTAGAAAAGATCATTTTTACCAACTTTTTTCTCTTCTTAATCTTCAAAAATTTTCAAATCATGTTTTACAAAGTTTGATTGCAACAGAGGTACTTATATTCACTTACAAAGACCTTTTGTTCTAAAGTATAGAATTACCCATTCAATTGTGTAGTTGTTTAAAATAATTTATTATTTATGTAAATAAATTTACTTAATAGGAGTTGGTTGCCCAATCAATGGAATGTACATTATTAGTGATGAATGCTGCCTATAATTTACTAACAGCTTCTATTTTAACTGAGTTAAATGTTACAGATCATCCAGTAGTGTCAGGTGTTAATTTTAGAATTACCCACTATATTTTATTTAGTTTAACTAACGCGTCATCTCAATTACATATTAAACCAATAATATTCTTAATTTTACTTTAAAAATGTCTAAATTTATTAGATGAACCAGATGTTGTAATTAAACCATCAACACCATCTTGTAGCACATCAATAGAGCCAGGTAATTTAACTAAGCTATGTTTTTTTCATTTTACCAAAATTTTAGATTGCATGTTATAGTCTATTAGTCTTTGATTAAAATATATTTACAATGCTAATAGATCAACGTACTTCTGTGTATGAATCTAATCCATCATTACCAACTTATTTTCAGTCATCGTTTTCAATACCTGTAGAGCCAGGTATCTTAACTAAACCAAGAGTTGCAAAATTATTAAATTTAAATATACAATATTTTAAAAACTGTAAGGTTTTACAACTTTCTTATTTCTTAAGTTATTTGCAGTCAGTATTAAGTGATAAATATATAAATAATGTTTGCTCATGACATAAGTGTTTTTGCTTTTATATTTTTAACCTAACATTAATAGAATTATTGTTTTACTAAACATTGTTATAGAAACTGAAAATCTTCTTATCATTGGTGGCTTGAATGCAAATAATCATGTTGTTAAATATAATATTAACTCAAAACGGTGAAAGGCACAAAAGGTAATTGTGTAAACAATTTTAGTTTGGTTTTGTAAATCGTCTTTTTCCTTGTTTAATTTTTTATTTTTATAAGTAACTAGAAGCAGATAACTGCATTATTTTGTAAATCTTGTATCTCGATGTGGAAAGATCGACTTAACCACCTAAACATAGAATAACATTTGTTACCTTGACCAAGTCTCGACTTGTTTGGGATGTTATTAAATATATCTGGCCAATAATCAAGCTACTGATTAAGTGTTGGCTTAGCAAAATTGATATTGTTTTTGGCACTACAGCTTAAAAAAATTGAAACCAGGACATCGTGTAGTGAAGCAAGGGTTCTAACCACTACTCTACGCTGCCAGTCTTTAATTATCTTAAACAAAATTATTTTACATTTTAGAAACCAAGTGAATGTGGTTGGGGTTCAACAGCTTGTCGAGTTAATAATTATGTTTATTTGATGGGTGGAAGGGTTATAGGGAAAAAAGGGAAAAAATCCAAATCACTGGATGTTGTTGAAAGATTAGATTTAAATAACCTTAGCGATGGTTGGACGAGAGTTTGTCCTATGAAAAGTGGCAGAAGTAATACTGCCAGTTCCTATTTAATTGGTAAATTTTCCACATACATACTCTAAAATAATAACAAAAGTATTTGTTTTGTCTGTACAATAACAGTAATAAATTAGAAAACGTTAACAAATTTTTAATTATTTTTTGTTTTAAAATTTGTACTTTAACATTATGCTAAATAAACAGTAAATATGTTTTTCTTAGATATTATAATATTTTTAATTACATACTAAGATGCACTTTATGTTGTTGGAGGACTTGCTCATGACTCTGGCTGGCTTTCTTCTGGTGAGTTTTATGTTTCAGATAGGGATGATTGGTATAGAATCCCAGATATGTCAACAAAAAGACAAGATCATGCGATGTCTTGTGTCCAAGGTTAGTCCAAAAAATGTTCATTTAAATTATATTTACACGATAGAAAAAAAAGTTGCAATTTTGTAAATAAAAAAAATAATTTAATTAAAAATAAAAAAAACATTTTTAATTAAATTTATTTAAAACTTTTCAATTTAAGGACAACTTTATGTTATTGGTGGATACACACCGAGTACTCACCTTTCATCTATGGAAAGGTTAGATCATCGAACTAATTCTTGGCGAAATGCTTGTTCAATGTCTTGTGCAAGAGATAACTTAGCTTCTGTTGAGCTTAACGGGGAAATTTATGCCATAGGTTAGATGGACTTTAAGATTTTTAAATGACTTCACAAGATACTATAGTTGTCCACTGCATACATCAGTATTTGAAAATTTTAAATATTATAGGTGGCTTTGATGGTGGTAATAATACATTAAATACTGTTGAGATTTATCGGCCAAGGGCGAACAAATGGGTTTCTGGAAATCCATTGCGTCATGCAAGACTAGGCCATTGTGCCTGTGTGGTAGATGGAAAAATCTATGTTGTTGGAGGGTAAAATTTTGATAACATTTAATAGTTTAAAATTTTAAACAATTAGGGGTCGCCAAATTTAAACAGTTGGTTAATTATTGCACAACTTTATGCTGACTATTTATATACTTACAAGGTTGGCCATCACATATGGTTTTTATATATTTTAAAAAGGTGTTGTGGTGTTGATGACAATCATCATCTTATCCCTGAAAATACAATAGAAATGTTTGATCCAGCTGTAGGAAGATGGCAATTGGTCACAAAATTAACTGGACGACGATATGGTTCTTGTATGGTTGCGTTTTAAAGCTTAACATAATCATATAAGTTTTTTTAAATTTAAAATATTACTGTGAGGTTAATGATTTCTTTTTAAGCTTTTTAAATTTAAACCTATATTATCCCAGATGTCTTTTTTATTATTCTTTATCAATTTTTTTTACACTGTTAATGTGTTTTAACTTCAGTTGTTAGTTTTAGATATTTAGTTTGTAAACAGTTTTTTTTATGTAATGAAAAATAATATTTTTTGCTTGAAATTAAGGGCTTGGCAATTTATATATTTTAACTAGAGAAACCTATTGGGTTTACATTATTTGTTTTTAGCAAATGATTAGGTAACATTCAATTTTTGTAGAAATTTGAATAAATAAAAACACATTTCTAAGAGAAGCTGTTGATATTAGTTTAAATAATAACCTACCCCCAAATTTCAGTGGGTAATCAAGCGTTTTCCCTTTTTCTGATTTGTCATTGCCATACATTTCTCCTAAAGATCTACACAGTGTGTAAAATAAAACTTGCCTTTTTTGTAACTGAAGTTTAAAAAAAATTTCAGGAAGCTAGAGAAAAAAATTACATTCAAGGCAGCTAGATGTTTTAAAATAAGTTAAAAGGATATTTTCATTATAGAAGCTTAAAAAATAGTGTTCTAAGATATCTGTGCAGTTTCTAAATAAAACTTTAAATTTGATTTATATCTATAAAATAGCATTAGTATTGATGTTTAAACTTATTGAAAACATCATTTCTGTTTAAATTGGAATATAAAATGGAGACAGTAGGAATATCATCTTCCACTGAACATTTTGAAAGCAACCATGCTACTTGGTTATTAAACAAGTTAAACATGTAAGTTACTTCTATGGCATCTTAAACCTCACTTGATTTTTATATAAACTGTTATTCCTAATGTTATATTCTAACCTAGAGATCGATTGACTACCAAAGAATCATGTGATGTTAAAATAGTTGCTGGAACAGAGCAGTTTAGTGCACATAAATGCATCCTTTCAGCTTTTTCAGAATTTTGGAGAAAAATGTTTACAGTGAAGGTATGGGCAAAATAGTTTTATATTTATTTTTCATTATGTTGTTAAGATGCATTTTTTGTCATACAGTATAAGGTTTAAATTTTTTTTTTGTATATATCTTTATCCCCGATGTGGGAAAGTCGAATGCGCGACTTAAACATAGAGTAACATTAGTTACTCCGATATTATAGATTATAATTGCCCGATAATTAAGCTGCTGGTTCAGCAGGAGTTTATAGCGCTTTACTCAAGGGCGTTACAGCCTGAGATCGGGAGGGATTGAATCCACGACCTCATGTGTGGTGTAGCAATTGTTCTTACCACTACACCATGCTCCCGGGTATTTATAAGCTTGTCATTTATTAGATGAAGGAAAACTATTCTTCTGAAGCACAAATCAATGGTGTTAATGGTGATATAATGAATATTTTGCTTACTTATATTTACACTGGGAAAGTTTTATTGAATGATGACAATGTTTACTTGCTGATTGAATCTTCCCATTACATGCAATTACCGTGTAAGTTATCTTATACTAAAAGTAGTGTGATTTACATAAACATAACGAAACATTATTTTATTAAAATTTTGGAATTGGTTAAAAGAAGCTTATTTGGAATTGGTTAAAAGATGTAAATTTTAAGTAGTTTTATTATAACCAGTTATAATTAAAGAAAAATTTATTGGGTATGTGAATAACATATAAATTTTAGTGATACTAGAGTGTACAAAACCTACATAATTTATACTTCTGTTACCACAATTTTTCTGAAATTATTGTTTTGCATTCAAGCATAAATTTCTGTAAAGGTTTTGCTTTTGTGCTTTATATTCTTTCCGCTCAAATGCATTTAAGAATGTGTTTACCCATTTTACTTTAGTTAGCTAGCTAAGATTATATCTGGGTATTGGTTCTCTAAATTTTTAAATACTTCACTGTCCTATCAAAAATTTCACTTAAAGTTATCATGCTTTTTTAACTTGTTTTTTATTGAATAATAATATTCTATTTTACCTGTAAATTTTAAACTTAAAAAAAATTGATCTTAAAAATTAAATAATAATAAAATCTTGCAGTTGTTTTGGACCATTGCATCACATACCTGGAAAAAAAAATTTCAAAGGATAATTGCTTTGATACTTTAAATTGTGCTGTTCAGTTCGACCTTTTTTTAATCACTGCACTTGCTCAAAGTGTTATTTTGAAAAATTTGGCAGATACAAAAGTTTTGGAAAAATTCAAACTTCTTGATTTAAAAAATGTCACAGATATTCTTGGGTTGACTGACAATACGGTAATAAATATTTCATTTAATATTAGTTTTTAGTATATAAGACTTTTTTTTATTTTTTTTTTTCAAGTTACAGATGTCTGAAGAAACAAAGTTTAAAGCAATAATCAAATGGGTAAACCATGACAAGGAAGTTAGAAAAGATCATTTTTACCAACTTTTTACTCTTCTTAATCTTCAAAAATTTGCAAAAACAGTTCTGCAAAACTTTGTTGCAACAGAGGTACAAACACCAAGAAACAATATTGTTTTAAAATATTAATTATTTTTATTCATAGGAGCTGGTTGCCCAATCAATGGAATGTACAAAGTTAGTGATGAATGCTGCCTTTAATTTGCCAACTGCTTCCACTTCACCTGTGTTAAAAAGCGTTCCAGTTCAGCTAGGTTTAAATTTAATAAAACTTGGTCATTTTTTGTTAGCACCTTAAAGCATTTATGGTTTTATTTACTTTATTTTGTTTTATTAACTTCGAAGGCCTGTAACAGCTTTTAAATAATTAATTAAAAATTTATATAAATTAAAAATTTAATTTTTATTTACAATTCTTATAGCTCAACCTTCTGCTGTGTTAGAACCAACATCGCCATTTTCTAAGCAGCGTATGCTAGTTAAAACAACAATATTCTTAATTTTTAAGTTATTAAAAAAATATTATTTAAAACTAAAGTAATTTATTGTTTGGTGTTTAATTTCAAAATTTTCTATTAAGCTTTTTTGAATTTTAATACCTTTCAGTTTTTAATTAAGTTTTTTAGTCACAAAATATATTGTCTTATACATACTTTTGATAATTAACTCAGATAAAACTATATTTGCAATTCAACAACGTTTTGCTCCACCAAAACCAACACAACTGTCTTGTAGTCCACCATATGAGCCAGGTAATTTGTATACTAGAAAAAACATATTACAATGTACTATGTGTATAACTAAAAAGCATAACTGTGAAATGTTGAAACTTTTATTTTTATCTAGCTCAAGTAGTGGAACCAAACAAAGAAACTCAACAGTCCACTTCATCACATGGCCAAAGATCACGAAATAGAAACAAAACACCAAAAAAATGTAAAATTTATGTGTTTTTAATTGTTTCTAATTTTGGTAAATGTCTTGAAATAAGATACTTTCTGTTTATACAGTCTATAGTTTTGGATATTGTTGTATGTATTACTTGATAAATGAAAGCAAGTACAATTACTTTCATATGACTTGGAAACTGTAGAAAAAAAAGTATGGCAGTTAATTTTGTTTTGTTTAAATATTTTTAGCAAAACTTCAAAATCTTCTTATGATTGGTGGCTTTAATGCTGATCGACATGTTGTTCAATATACTGTCAGCACAAACAGATGGAAGGCTCAAAAGGGGTGTAGTAGGCTAAATTTTTAAGTGAAGGTTGGGTTGTGATGTTATTGTTAATATAATGTGGTGAATTTTAATTTTACATTCATAATAGTATAAAATGTTGCTGTAAGTAATATCTTATTTTAACGGATGATTTTACATTTTAGAAACCAGATGAATGTGGTATAAATTCTACAGCTTGTCGAGTTAATAATTATGTTTATTTGATGGGTGGAGAAGATATAGGAGAGTCTAAATCACTGGATGTTGTTGAAAGATTAGATTTAAACAACCTGAGTGATGGTTGGACAGAAGTTTGTCCTATGATGGTGGGTCGAAGACAGTCGGCTAGTTCCTATTTAAATGGTGAATTTTTTGATACATACTATAACATATTAACAGAGAAAATTGTTCTGTCTGTAGAGTAACAGCAATCAAATACAAAACAATAAATATTTTTTGTGTTAAAATTTTTAAGTTGATCTTTTACCTTATGTTAAATAAACCGTAAATATGTTTTCTTAGGTAATAATAATTATAATATTATTAAACACATATTTAGATGCACTCTATGTTGTTGGAGGACTTGCTCATGACTCTGGCTGGCTTTCTTCTGGTGAGTTTTATGTTTCAGATAGGGATGATTGGTACAAAATTCCAGATATGTCAACAAAAAGACAAGATCATACGATGTCTTGTGTCCAAAGTTAGTCCAAAATATTGCAAAAAAGTCTTCATTTAAATTACACCTTAATTGCAAAATTAAAAATTACAATTTGTAAATCGAAAAATTTAAATTTTAAATTCAAATTAAAAAAAAAATTTTATATTTAAATTTTATTTTAATTTTTTTAATTAAAGAACAACTCTATGTTATTGGTGGATACACACCGAGTACTCACCTTTCATCTATGGAAAGGTTTGATGCAAGAACTAATTCTTGGCGAAATGCTTGTTCAATGTCTTGTGCAAGAGATAACTTAGCTTCTGTTGAGCTTAACGGGGAAATTTATGCCATAGGTTAGATGGACTTTAAAATTTTTAAATGGCTTCACAAGATACTATAGTTGTCCACTGCATACATCAGTATTTGAAAATTTTAAATATTATAGGTGGCTTTGATGGTGGTAATAATACATTAAATACTGTTGAGATTTATCGGCCAAGGGCGAACAAATGGGTTTCTGGAAGTCCATTGCGTCGTCCAAGACAAGGCCATTGTGCCTGTGTTGTAGATGGAAAAATCTATGTTGTTGGAGGGTAAAATATTAATAACATTTAAAAGTTTAAAATTTTAAACAATTAAGGATTGCCAAATTTAAACAGTTGGTTAATTATTGCACAATTCTATGCTGACTATTTATGTACTTATAAAGTTGGCCATTACATATGGTTTTTATATATTTTAAAAAGGTGTTGTGGTGTTGTTCCTGATAGTGGTTCTATTCCTGAAAATTCGATAGAAATGTTTGATCCAGCTGTTGGAGAATGGCAGTTGGTCACAGAATTAAAAAGACCTCGATATGGCTCTTCTATGATTGCATTTTAAATTACCTACTTTAACATAATTAAATTCTTTTGAATTTTAAATAATACTATAAAGTAGTCGTGGTGTTTCTTTTTTCAGTTCAATATGGTTTAAAAAATGATTGTTTTTAGCTTTTTAAACCTGAACCTTTAATATCCCATATTTCTTCATTTTTTAAAAGTCTTATATACTTTTGCCTTTTTTATATAGTTGTTTGTTTTAAATATGTTACTTGTAAATAGTTTTTTATGTAATGCAAAATAACTTATGTTAAATTGCTATGTAATAATATAAACTTTGTGTGTAAAAAAATATTTTTGCTTAAAATGAAGTGCTGGATGATTAATATATTACTAATTAGAAAAACCTATTAGTATAACATTATTTGTTTTTGGCAAATGATTAACTAATATTAGATCTTTGTACAATACAAAAATAAAAACACATTTTTTATTTAACGGGTTGAGCTGTTAGGAAAAGGTTTAAAAATAGCTGGTACTAAACAAAGATACAAGTTTATTTGTTGTATCTTTTATATCTTTTATGTAAGTAGTATAAGGCTGTATGTTTAAACTGATTAAATACATTATTTTTTTATGTTATTTAATTTAAAGAAAAAATGGAAACAGTAGGAGTATCAGCTTCTAATGAACATTTCAAAAGCAACCATGCTACTTGGTTATTAAACAAGTTAAACATGTAAGTAAAGTTTTGTTTTTGATAATTAAATGTGACATAAATATAATTGTTATTTTTTATTAACTAGTACATATCAATTTGCCCCTACTCTTGTGTTAAAATTAATATTATTTAACAGAGATCGATTGACCACCAAAGAATCATGTGATGTTAGAATTGTTGCTGGGACAGAGCAGTTTAGTGCACATAAATGCATTCTTTCAGCTTTTTCAGAATTTTGGAGAAAAATGTTTACAGTAAAGGTATAGGCAGATTGTTTTTATAAAAAAAAAACTATTAAACTACTGTTAATTAATATTCCAATTTTTAGATGAAAGAAAACTATTCATCTGAAGCACAAATCAATGGTGTTAATGGCGATATAATGAACATTCTGCTTACTTATGTTTACACTGGGAAAGTTTCATTGAATGATGACAATGTTTATTTGCTGATTGAAGCTTCCCATTACATGCAATTACCCTGTAAGATATCTTATACTAAAAATGAAGAGGCTTTTTTTTTTTTGTATACATCTTTATCCTCGATGTGGGAAAGTCGAATGCGCGACTTAAACATAGAATAACATTAGTTACTCCGACCCAGTCTTGAGTTGCCTTTGGCAGTTTGGGATATTATGGATTATAATTGCCCGATAATTATACTGCTGATTAAGTGCTGGCTCAGCAGAAGTTTATATCGCCTTACTCAAGGGCGCTACAGCATGAGATCAGTGAGGATGGAACCCACGACCTCATGGTGGTGTAGCAAGTGTTCTTACCACTACACCACGCAGGCTTGCACTAAGCATTAATTTTTTACGTGAATAGTCACAAAATCTAAGCAAAAAATGCATAGGAATTTGACACATGTTACTTTTAAAAATGTGATTTAATGATTAACCTAGCTTTTTCAAAATTAAAATAAGGCCTTCATACCTTTCTTGAACTGAACTTAAAATAGTAAGGTTTATTAATTTGTTTATCTTCAAAAACATTAATTTTATTAATAATATTACAATGTTGCAGCTGTTTTGAATCTTTGCTGTGAATATCTGATAAAAAATCTATCAGAAGAAAACTGCTTTGATGCATTAAATTGTGCTGTTAAGTTTGACTTATTTCCAATCACTGCAATTTCTCAAAGTATTATTTTAAAAAATTTGGCTGATGGAAGAGTTCTAGATAAATTTAAGTACCTGGAACTAAAAAATGTCATTGACATTCTTCAGTTATCGAACAAAATGGTATGTATACTTATAAATAAGTTAATTATGTTTAAATACTATTTAGGTAATTTCTGCACTTTTTAAGGTACATATTTCTGGAGAAACGTTTTTTAAAGCAATTATTAAGTGGGTAAACTATGACAAAGAAGTTAGAAGAGAAAATTTTTATCAACTTTTTTCCCTTCTTGATCTTCAAAATTTTCCTAAGGAGGCCTTAAAAAACTTTATTGCAACAGAGGTACTTACATTTAGTATCAAAAACTGTTTTATACTAAATTTAACCATTTGTTTTTTATATATATATTAATCCTCAATGTGGGAAGGTCGAATGCGCGACCCAAACATGGAGTAACATGAGTTACTTCGACCCAGTCTCGAGTTGCTTGTGGTATTTTGGAATAATATTGATTATAATTGCCCGATAATTAAGCTGCTGATTAAGTGCTAGCTCAGCAGGAGTTTATACCGTTTATAGCGCCATACTTAAGGGCGCTACGGTGTGAAAGCAGTGGGGATTGAACCCACGACCTCATTAAATTATTTAAGTATTTTTTAAAAGTTTTAATTATTTTATTGTATAGGAGTTGGTTGCCCAATCATTGGAATGTACCAAGTTGGTAATGAATGCTGCACTTAATTTACTAACTGTACCTTTACCAATATTGGAAAATATAACTTTACCAACACTGGAAGTCGTGCCAATTGGGCCAGGTTTTAAACTATAAATATTTAGTTATCTTTAGTTGGCAGCTTAAAGCCTGCAGGCCTATTAAGATTTTATTGTCCTTATAAACAAACTTTTTTAGCTTATGGTTACCTTTTAATGATTACCTAAATGATTACCTAAATGATTTTAATGATTATCTATTACCTAAATGTTCACAATTCTAATAGCTCAATCTATTGACGTATTAAAACAAACAACACTATTGTTAGATCAAACATGTGGCATCTTTGCTAGGACAATAAAAGTTTCTAACGTTTTGTTAAAAAAATAATCAGTTGAAAAAATAAATTTGATCTTAGATTTAATAGAACTTTATTATTTAAAGATCATATGCTAGGATTAAAAGATTTTTATAGCATTTACTTTGAAAATATTATCAACGTATTGACACAAAAACTATTTGAATTTTTATAATCTAATAATATTTAACTAAATTGAAATTATGTTTACATTATTAATAGATCAAACTAGGCTACCATCTTGTAGTACAATACCATTTCATAATCAACCATCGTTTCCAGGTAACATACTTAAAAAAACATATTTCTTTATTTTGTATTAAATGTATTTTTTTTCTGATGATCAGTTGAAAAAATGATCAGTTGAAACAATAAATGTGTTCTTAGATTTAATAAAACTTTATTATTTTAAAGATCGTATGCTAGGATTAAAAGATTTTTATAGCATTTACTTTGAAAATATTATCAACGTATTGACACAAAAACTATTTGAATTTTTATAATCTTTTAATATTTAACTAAATTGAAATTATGTTTACATTTTTAATAGATCAAACTAGGCTACCATCTTGTAGTACAATACCATCTCATAATCAACCATCAGTTTCAGGTAACATACTTAAAAAAACATATTTCTTTATTTTGTATTAAATGTATTTTTTTTCTGCGTATATTGTTTTATATTATATTGTTACCTTTATTTTTGTTAATTATATTGTTAGCTAGAGCTGGAGTAATATTTAACTTATATAACTAAATATTACATAACTTAATTAGGGGAAACTTACGCAAATGTTCTACAGTTACCACCATCAGTTCAAATTTCACCAAATAGAAACCAAATACCACCAAAACGTAACATTTTTTGTTTTTAATACATTTTATTGTTTTAAAAATAAGCGATACTTTAAATAAAAATTATTATACCAACAGATCAAAATCTTTTTATTATTGGTGGTTGTAATGAAAATAAACATGTTGTTCAATATCATCTAAAGACAAAAATATGGGAGGCGCAAAAGGTAATTGCGTAGATAATTTTATTATGGTGTTATAGGTTGAGTGCATTTTTTCTATTATAAATTTTTCTGGATGTTCTCGATGTGGAAAGATTATCTTTACAACCATATTAAATAACAACAATTACCCTACCCAGACTTAAGTTGCCTTTAGCTGTTGCGATATCATGAAATATAATTGCTTGATATTTATGTGCTGATTAAGTGTTGGCTCAGCATGAGTTCATAGCGCCTTACTCAGGGGGGCTACAACATGCGATCAGTGTTGATCAAAAGCATTATGTTTATTTATTTACATTAACAAGTAAACTAGTAGTATTAACTGGATTTAATGCCTTAAACAAAGTTTATTTTACATTTTAGAAACCAAGTGAATGTGGTTTGTACTCAACTGCATGTCGAACCAAAAATCATGTTTATGTGATGGGTGGAGGGGTGACGGGAATACCCAAATCACTTAATGTTGTTGAAAGATTCGATTTAAATAAAATGAATAAAGGCTGGGAAGAAGTTACCTCTATGATGATGCACCGACGAAAAGCTGCTAGTTCGTATATGGATGGTAAGTGAATAAACTTTTAAATATATTTAGTGCCTTAACATTAATATTATTGCCAAGATTTTCTTAGGTAATTGTGACATTTATTTTATTGGTTTAGGTAATATTTATGTTGTTGGTGGACTTGCTCATGACGCTGGCTGGCTTTCTTCTGGTGAATGTTATGATTTAAATTTAAATAAATGGTACAGAATCCCAGACATGACTACAAAAAGACAAGATCATGCAATGTCTTGTGTGGAAAGTTAGTACCCTATTAATTATTGTATATTGTTTACCTAAGGGTTAAACAAAAATGGGTTAAACAAATTTAAAATTGATTGAAAATCTGCCTAAAAAAATTGCTTGGATACAATATTATTGTTAAGTTATATTCTGTCACAATAAATGTTTTTTTATAATGTTAATTTATATTTACAGTAATTGAAAATATTATTTTAAACATTTTAACCATAGAACAACTCTATGTTTTTGGGGGGTGGACACCAAGAAAGTATATATCATCCATGAAAATGTTTGATCGCCGAACTAGTCATTGGCAAGATGCTTGTTCAATGTCCAGTGGGAGAACTGAACTTGCTTCTGTTGAGCTTAATGGGGAAATTTATGCAATAGGTTAATCTTTTACCTATTGTTATTTTTGCTATAAAAAAAAATCAGATTTACTATAATTTATAATTGTGTTACTATGTCCTTTAATATTGCTAAACATTTAAAAATGCTTAATGTTTTTTTTGGTTATGTAAAATATCATAGGTGGCTCAAATGGTGACAGCTCGTTGGATACTGTTGAGATTTATCGGCCAAGGGTGAACAAATGGGTTATGGGAAGTCCATTGCTCCATGCCAGACAACATCATTGTGCCTGTGTGGTAGAAGGAAAAATCTATGTTGTTGGAGGGTAAATATTGATAACCAAAATAATATCACTTAATAAGGCTGTTTGGGTAATCGAATGTACATAAAAGTTAAACAAATTTATGTATTTAGGTGTAGTTATATTGATTATGATGATGGGAATGCTATTCCTGAAAACACAATAGAAGTGTTTGATCCAGCTGTGGGACGATGGCATATTTTTACAAAATTATCAAGGTCACGATATGGTTTTTCCATGGTTGCAATTTAATGATTATTAAAAGAATGATCTTTATTTTTTTAAAGACTTTATACAACTTTTGCTTCATGTATTTTAGTATAGATATTGTTGGTAAAAAACTAACCCTGCAATTTGTGTTATTTTTTAACTTTAAAATAATCTAGAACTTAATTTTTTTTAGCCAAGGCTTTATATAACAAATGTAAAAAATCTGAAAATGTGTTAAGTTAATGATATTACTTTAATTGGATTTATAAGGTGTTTAATATATGTTTGGTATGGCACTGCACAGCAAATAAATGTTATAGTATGCATGTACATTGGCTTAACTTGTTTAAAGGACTGACACGATGTGGATTTTGACCCTGTTAAATTCCTAATGTCATTGACAGACAAATGTTATTGCCCATATTGGTTTTTAATAAACTTTTGTTTAGCTTTAAAGAGATTAATACCAATTTATGTTGCCCTAACTTACAGTGAAAGGGGCAAAAAAGAAAAGAATTGGTAACCCAAACCACAATGGCAGCGTGGTGTAGTACCGGCAGCGTGGTGTAGTACCGGCTGCGTGGTGTAGTGGTAAGAACACTTGCTACACCACACATGAAGTTGTGGGTTCAATCCCCACTGTTCTCATGCTGTAGCGCCCTTGAGTAAGGCGCTATAAACGGTGTGAACTCCTGCTGAGCCAGCACTCAATCAGCAGCATAATTATCGGGCAATTATAATCTATATAATATCCCAAACTGCCACAGGCAACTCGAGACTGGGTCGGAGTAACTGATGTTACTCTATGTTTAAGTCGCGCATTCGACTTTCCCACATCGAGGATAAAGATATTTACAAAAAAAAAAAATGTCACCAGTGAATTATACTTCATCTGTCTATCTAAAAAATAAGTATTTTAAAATAATTAACAACTTTTTTATTATTCTTAACTACCTAACAACAAAAATGTTTATTTAAACTGGAACAAAATTGATGTAAAATATCATGACTTGAATGTTTGTGAGTGACTTCTGTATATGAGTTACAATTCAGTTACAACTTCAATTGCGATATATGTCGTGCGCAACTACGATGTTAAGAATCAAGTGTCAGAACGTCGCTTAAAATTATGGTTGCCACTTGCTTACTGAAGACAGGGGTTAATAAACAGGTAGACTATTAGCGTTGATCAGGCAGACAGTCTGGTTACCCTACTAGGCACTGTAAAATTAACAGATTACACATAAAATATTCACTTATTGTATGGTCAAAGAGTCATCAATTTTACGCTTTGTGTTATCATATTATTTTGTAAAATACGATTTGAAACTTTTGGTGGATGTGTTTAAATATTGCTAAATGAGGTAAAAGTAGCATTTCTTTATTAACAGGTTTATGAATATTTAGACTTTTGTAATTAATATTTGTTAACTATGTCTGGCCCACATGGTGCTAGGCCAGGTGCAATGAGAGGTGGTGGTCGCTTCAACTCCAACATGAACTCAAATGACGGACCAAGATTTCCAAGAATGAGGGGTCAATTTCACCCAGGAGGCCCTAGACACCAAGGAATGCGTCCACCCATGGGCTGGGGGGCTCCACCTAGAATGCCAATGGGAATGAATGGTCCTCCAATGGGTCAAGGGGGTCCACCTGGGCCCCCACCGGGTATGATGCCAGGTATGGGGATGCCGATGGGAATGCCCCCACAAATGATGGGGATGGGAGGAGGTATGCCGAATATGGGTATGGGTTCAATGGAGTCGGATAATACTCTGACATCAGCTGATGGATCAAAAACAGATTGGACCGAGCATGTTGCCCCAGATGGACGTACTTACTACTACAATGTAAAATCTAAGCAATCTAAATGGGATAAACCAGATGAATTGAAGAATTCTGCTGAAATATTATTGTCTCAATCACCATGGAAAGAATTTAAAGCTGATTCTGGCAAATCTTATTATTACAATTCGGAAACTAAGTCTAGTGTATGGTCAATACCAAAAGAGTTGCAGGAAATTAAGGATAAAATTGAAGAAATGAAAGCTGAACAAGATGCTGCTAAGGAAGCAGAGGCAGCAGCTAAATTGGAGAATGCAGAATCCAATGTTCCTGACACTTCAAATAGTGAGAATGATCCTAATGCACTTGTTCCTCCTGGAAGCGTGCCGGCTAATCCTATAGGAACATCATCTGGAGGCCAAGGACCTAATCAAATGGGAGGTCCCATGGGTGGGATGGGGCCAATGGGAGGTCCTGGTCCTATGGGAGGTCCTGGGCCAATGGGAGGAGGGCCAATGGGAGGACCTGGACCTATGGGTGGACCTGGGCCAATGGGAATGGGCCCTGGAGGCATGCCAATGATGGATCCAATGCAGATGATGATGCAGCAACAAATGATGATGCAAAGACAAATGGCAATGATGGCTCAACAAGGAAAGCCTAAGAAAAAGAACAAGAAAAAGGCGGCTAAACAAGAGAAGAAGGAGGAATCAAGCTCTGAAGAAGAAAAGAGCAATGATGAAGAAAAGGAAGTTGTAGAGGAGAAAGTAACAGAAAAAAAAGTTGTTAAAAAAGAGGTAGAGAAACAACCAGAATGGACTAACAAGGAAGAAGCAAAAGCTGTGTTTAAAGATGCTTTAAGAGAAAAAGCAGTTCCTGCTGCTTCATCTTGGGAACAGGCAATGAAGTTAATTGTTTCTGACCCAAGGTATTCTGCTCTAAAAAAATTAAGTGAGAAGAAGCAAGCTTTTAATGAGTACAAAACACAGCGTGGTAAAGAAGAAAAGGAAGAGGAAAGAGTAAAAACAAAAGTAAACAAAGAAAAACTGCAAGAATTTCTGGAAACTACGCCGAAGATAACAAGTGCAACAAGTTTTCGTGCAGCTGAGAAACTCTTTGCTACCACCGAAATTTGGAGTTGTGTAAATGACCGAGATCGAAAAGAAATTTACGATGATGCGATTATTTTTCTAGCTAAGAAGGAGAAGGAAGAATCAAAAGAACTTCGACGCCACAACATGAAGCAACTTCGCAAAATTCTACTTAGTTTGGAAAAACTTAACTATCGCTCAACTTGGTCCGAATGTCAACAAATGTTAATGGATAACGCTCTTTTTGCTGAGGATGAGGACCTCCAGAATATGAACAAGGAGGATGCTCTAATTTGCTTTGAAGAAGTGATCAAGGATTACGAAAAGGAGGACAACGAAAAGATGGAGCGTAAAAAGGTTCTTGAACGCAGGGTTTTTAGGAAAAACCGTGAACGTTTTATCGAATTCCTAGACAGTCTTCACGATGATGGAAAATTACATTCTATGTCTATGTGGATGGAGCTGTATCCTCTAATCAGCAGCAGCTCAATTTTTAATAAAATGCTGGGACAACCAGGCTCAACACCCTTAGATCTTTTTAAGTTTTATGTTATTGATTTAAAAGCAAGATTTCATGATGAAAAGAAAATAATACGTGATATCTTAAAAGACCAGGGTTTTGATGTAGGTATAAAGACAACTTTTGATGCATTTGCATTAGTGGTGACTGGTGATAAGAGAGCAGCAACCCTGGATGCTGGAAATATCAAACTCGCATTTAACAGCTTTATTGAAAAAGCTGAATCTCGAGAAAAGGAAAGAATAAAGGATGAAATTCGAAAGCAGAAACGAATTGAAGGCACTTTCCGTCACATGCTTAAACAAGCAGCTCCACCCTTAGATTTGGATAGTACATGGGAGGAGAGTAGATCTAGATTCGAAAATGAAGATGCATTTAAAGCTGTGTTAGTTGAAGCTGATCGAATTCGAATTTTCGCTGAACATTTGGAAAATCTTGAAGTTGCTGCAATTAAATCTGCCAAAGACAAGGCAGAAAAGGAGGCCAGAGAAAAGAAGAAAAAGAAGAAGAAGAAGCATTCCAGCAAACGGAGTCGCTCCTCGAATGAATCGGAATCAGAAGAAGAGCATGAAAGAGAGCGGAGCCACAAATTCAAGAAAAGAAACAGATCATTGTCTTCGGAATCAAGTATATCCGAGAGCGAACATAAATCAAAAAAGAACAAAAAGAAGTCAAAAAAACGACACAAGTCGCCGGCAGCTGAATTCGAAAAGAAATCGAAAAAGAGTTCCCAGGATAAAAAGAAACAAAAGAAGAGAAAGGAGAAAGAGATTTCGCACAGTGAGGGAAGTGATGATGGAAATTAACAATTTTTATAACTTTTCAACAATCATACTTATACTGGATTATACAACTTCTAAATCGATTGTGGTTTTAAATCCTTTATTCAGTAATATCTCGACCAAACAAATTTGATTAATCAACTTATCAATTTATAACAGTATCTTAGGTTTTTTGTTTAGTAGAATTCAGTAGAAGTAAATCAATTGCAACATTTTAACTAGTTGCCTATGCTTACTGTTGTGTATTTTGTAATAAAAAAAGTAAAACATTTCTTTAAGAATAATCCTTTTGAGTTAAATTGATGTAATTCTTTAAGCCTTTTTATTTTCTTACTGTTTTTGTTAATATTTCCAATTTTGTTCAGTATTTCAATAAGCAACCCATCAATACTTAAAATGCCAATAATTTTGTATCCAATTTTTTTGCAGATGTAAAAAGGTCAAATTTGATAAAATGTCGTAAATACTTAATAAATTAATTACTGCTGAAAGAAACAACATTAAAACATTAATGGTAGTTCATTAGTCAATACATGGTAAGTACTATATAACATATAAATAACAATTGTTGAAGTAAATTATATTGTAAAAATTTGTTTTTTTTCAGTCTTGTCCGTTCCAATTACCTCAACCCATTTCTTCTTCAATATTGAAATGATTTTCTTTCTTCAACTTTTTACTTTTATTTTTCAACGTCAAATTAAACTTCAATATAACCAGCAAAGCAACAAGAAAGAATTTACTGCCAAAAACTTTGATTTACTTGTAAATTTATCTTAAAAAAATTGTTTTTTTACTTTAAATGTTCAATTACTTTTTAAGATTTAATTTCCTATTTTATTTATAATTGGATATTAGTTTTTTTTAATTTTTGTTAAATGATCAATATTTTAACTGTATTGTATATGTTAAGTTTTTCTTTATTAGGAAGTTCTTGTTCAATTATGTGGGTCAAAAAACATCGAAGAAATTGTGAATATTTGTGCCACAGCATTCTCTTTGCTTTATCCTGACTGTGTAAGCTGTAACTCATACTAAAGTTTCAATAGCATTTGGTTATATTTAAAATGTAATTAGCAAGACGAGATGATAGATTGCCCTAAAGTCGGTATCAGGATTTTAATTATCATAATATGGTTGCAACTCTCAACTAGTATTAGATAATTTCCACAAGCACTACAAATGATTATTTTGTAGGTCTATAAATTGGACATATATACATGTTGTCCACCAAGCTCCGTTATAAATAGATTCAAAAAAACTAAAAGAAGGAGTAAATATATAATTTTATTTTAGAGTGATATTCAATGCCTTCAAACCAAAAAATATGACGATAAACAAATATGGATCAACTTTTACTCAAGTGAAGAAGTGTGTGTTAACAGACAAAGGTATAAACTGTTATCCTAAAAAGGAGGGGTTGATTAAATTCAGAATAACCTGAAAAATAGTGTTTTATAGATGACACTAAGACTGTATTTATACAAGTTTTTTGAAATCCAACATTTTTGTTTGCTTTTTCGTAGATTTCATGACAAAATCAACTTCCAAATTGCACAAGGAACCTTCAGTAAAACACAATATTTGGAAAATTGTAAAACAAAAACAAACTTTAATGATGCAGGTTTCAAATTTTGAATATAAGTAGATATATGTTTAAATTTTTAAACCAAAAATTAAAATAAAGGATCCAATTAATTCTCTTAAAGTTTGATGTATAAAAATATAATTTAGGTGTTTACCATTTTTGTTACGTTTATCTAGAAATATTTCTAAACTAATTTTAAAATTATTTTTAGTGCTTATTTATGTTGATGGATCAGTTCAAGTTCCCGACAATTCACTCCTATTTGTGGTGAGCACTCAAGTTTTTATAACAAAAGTGAACATTTAACATAAATTTTATGATACTTATTGTTATTTAGATCTCTGGTGAAGTAAAAGCTAGCCTGGCGAATCAATCTCATGTTGTAACCATAATACAACATGTAAGTAAATAAAAACATGTGACATTAGTCTAATGGTATTGAATTTCAATATATCTATGTAGGACAATGCATTTGTCTGTCAAACCTAATTTTCACTAATTTAAGTGTATTGATTTTTATGTTAAATGTCACAGGCAAGTTCTTGCTTATCAAGAATTCCTACAAACCAAAGTGAACTTTACAGGGAAGCCTCCACACTTTTACTTTCTGGTATTTATCAATTTAATTTAAATTTTATTTTATAATTAATATTGTATCTGTATATATTATTTATTTGTTTTTGCAGAGGAACTGAGTAATGCTGCTAATGCAACTGCTATGCAAATGTACCTTAATCAGTATGTAAGTATATATAAAATTTTTGTTAATTTTTTTTAAATTCTTTAAAATTTTTGTTAATTTTTTTAATAATTTTGATGTGATATGATTTTTTTTTTAGCTGTCAGGAAAAGTGCTTTGTGGAGATTGTTGTATTTTGTTAATCTCTAAAGAAACAAAACAAATAGTTTGCGAAGTTGTTGGAAAACGAAAACTTAACTTTGAAATATGCTGCCCAGTAATTATCAATTATTTCTAACCTTTTTTTACATTAACCTAAAGTTTATGATCCATTATTCTCTGCATTGTTTAATTATTAAATGTAAAAACACATCTATGCCTAACTATATATATTGTTTAATTATTAAATGTAAAACACATCTATGTCTAACTATATTTGATTTCAATATCAGCAATTAACTAAAATTAATTATGAACATTGTAGCATTAATTGTAAGTAAAAAACATCGAAACATCAACATTATCTTACAGTATTAGTTGATTAATGTTTTAAAAATTAGTTTATAATTATAAAGTTTTACACTTTTAAATTTTGTATGTTCTAACTACCTATTAAAAATCATTTTTTTCCATTTTGTCAAGATCTTAAAATTATTTTTTTATTTCAGATAAACACAAGTTTATTCCGAAAAGTTTGTGAAAACAAAACTTCTTGTTTTATTCATAACCCAACCAATGTAAGTTAACTAACATACTATTTTAATAAGTTTTTTTTTTTTTTGTATATATCTTTATCCTCGATGTGGGAAAGTCGAATGCGCGACTTAAACATAGAGTAACAACAGTTACTCCGACCCAGTCTCAAGTTGCCTGTGGCAGTTTGGGATATTACAGATTATAATTGCCCGATAGTTGTGCTACTGATTAAGTGCTGGCTCAGCAGGAGTTCATACTGTTTATAGCGCCTTACTCAAGGGCGCTACAGCATGAGGGCAGTGGGGATTGAACCCATGACCTCATGTGTGGTAAAGCAAGTGTTCTTACCACTACACCACGCTGCCGGTTACCTACAACTACTTCTTAATTTTAAACATAACATGTTTTGTTCAGGAAGAAAAATTTGAAATTGAATCTTTGTTTGGGTTAACGGTGGAATCTATTTTATATGTTCCAGTGTTGGATAAAATTACTGGAGAAACAGTTGGAATAGTTTGCCTTTTTAACAAGAAAAATAATTTAAAGTAAGTATAATAAATAATATTTGATATTTTTATATAAATAATATGTTAAAAGACCTAATGATGATCTAAAATACTTTTTTCAATATTACTGTTATTATATCTATATACATAAGAGCTTAGTGGACAATATTTATTTGTATGTTCAATTTAAATGTCTTCAAAATAAATTAAACTGGTGTTTGTGGTCTAAAAGGAAAATTATCGCTGGCAAATGTAGGTTAAGAGTGACCATATTTTATGATAATTTAAATACTATGGGCTATTGGCTAGTGTATATATATTGCAACTGCTGTGTTTAACTAAATGTCTTTGTTGTAAGGTTTTCACTACCTGACATTAAAGCAGTTAATGATACCATGTTGAGATGCTGGCCCGTGTTGTCAACTTCTTTGATGTTGGAGCAGGAAAGAAAAGCAAAGAATGAATGTGAAGCCATGCTACAAATTGCAAGGAATTTATTCACGCATTTAGGTGCAAGTTATTGAAATCTATTTTTAGTTAAACTTAATAAAAGTAGGTGGTATGGAATAGTGTGAACACTTTACTACATGAGGTTCTAGGTTTAATTCCCACTGCTTCTATGCCAGAATGCCCTTAAGTAAGGTACTCTAAATTGTATGAACTTCTGCTAGGCTAAACCCCAATCAATTATAATCAATAATATCCTTAACTATCACAGTCAACTTGAGACTGGGTTTTTGCCAATGCAGAACATAAAAATACAGTTAAAAATTTAAAAATTAACTTTAATAAGTTTGATGTAGATGATGTTGGAATGTTGCTTGGTGAAATTATCCAAGAAGCGAGAAATTTAACGAATGCAGAGCGATGTTCGGTGTTCCTTGTAGATTATCAATCGAAAGAGCTTGTTGCTAAAGTTTTTGATGGAATTGTTACAGTAGACGAGGTGAGCATAAAAAAAATATTCTGTTTATAAAAGTAATGGAGTCACTACATAAAGGGGGAGCATAAAACTGTATAAAATACGGCTTATTTTATTATTAATTTAGATCTTACTTAAGATTTAGTCATTTTGGGACATTTTTTGTTTTTTGATTTTAAGTTTTTGCTTTTGCAACGTTTATAGTTTTGCTAACTAATTTATTGAGTTGATTAACCTAGATGGTGATAGGTTTAGAGTAGGATAACCTCGGTATAAACAGGAAATTTCCAACTTGATATGTTTGACATTAATCATTACTCATTAGTTTTCCTGTGAATGTGATATCGTTTATTTAATAATAGGGTCTACCTAGCGAAAAAACTTTTTTTTATATAGGAATCTTTTGAAATGTTCTTTTAGGAGGGGGGGTTATTAATTGTTTTTTTTTAAGTTAAACCTTTTGTCTTAACTGTTGATATTTTAAATTATTTTCCTTATGTTAGGGTGTACAGTGGAAAGTTATATCGGCAAGTAGTACATTGCAAACTTATTTTAATTAAAATCCAATTTGCTTACCCCCAAATTTTTCATCCATTTCACAACAAAAAATTAAATCATTCTAGTTCATAATTTTTCATTTTTTCTTATCATTATTTTGGTGGTAGTTTTTAGTGATATCTTTTATTTAAAATACTCTTTAGTAAAAATTTGTCATTTTTTTGTTAACTTTTTAGTCACTGGACCCTAACCAATATGATTTCCAGGTATCAGAATAATTATCGGTGCAACTAATATATTATTTAACTTAGTTTTATTTTAAAACCAGTTATAGCATGCTTAATACTGGATAACAATTTTAAGTTTCTATTAACACATGCACATATTTTATTTTAATTTTGCTTGGTGATTTTTAATTTTTTTTTATGTTTTTTTATTTTTGCATTTTTTTACGTTATTGACTGTTGAACATTTTAATTAAATTAGTTGTTTAAATAAGTCATTGGTGAGCTATTTAAACATATTATTAAAAACAGCTTGAATAGGTATGTTATTAAATATCATAAAAAATCCAATTTTTAGTAAAGCGAAATTGCATTGAATATAATAATAACTTAAATTTATTTTAAAATTGAAAAAATTTGAAGTCTATTAATCTTCAGGAATATTATCTATAAAATATTGCATGATTATTGGTCAAAAAATATAGTAAAGTGTTTATTTATTTAAATAAAACACAATTTAATTAAAATAACTTTTTGCTATAAGGTTTATGTGTGTTGTATGCCTTCCTATATCTCATTCTATAAATTACTAATTACTAAAGTTTTATAACTTCTTAATTAAAATAAATTCTAGAACATGAACGAAGTAAGAATTCCATTATCTCAAGGCATAGCTGGACATGTTGCTACTACAGGTAATTATACAATTTAAAAATTACAAATTTGTTTAATCATCAAAAATAAAATATATATATATATTGTTTACTAAGCTCAGTTATAAATAAATGCCAATATCTCTAAATCTGTCAATTATGTCCTAATAATTTTGCTTTATTTTGAATATAAATTAATAAATTTGTGAATTATTCTGATCGCGTTTTAATAATTTGATTTGATTAGGTAAAACACTGAATATAACTGATGCTTATTCACATCCTTTATTTTATCGAGGAATTGATGCCACCACTGGATTTAAAACAAGGTACAATATAATTTTGTTAATTTTTGAAGCCAAATATTGGGTGTTTAAGGAAAATTAAAGTCAAGTTTTATTTTTAGAAACATTTTATGTTTTCCCATTAAAGATCATAATGGAGGTAAGCAATTACTATTAATTATGTATTGATTTTTATTAATTGATTTCTGATGTGAAAAGTTAAATTTACAACCAAAACATAAAGTAACATCAGTTACCCCGACCCAGTCTTGAGTTGACTTTGGCAGTTTGGGATATTATTGATTATAATTGCCCGGTAATTATGCTGCAGATTAAGTGCTGGCTCAGCAGGAGTTTTATTGTTTATTGTGCCTAACTCAAGGAAATCTAACTTGTAAGCAATGGGAGTCAAACCCTAGATACCCAGTATTTTTTCATGTCTAACTTGTGACTTAATTTTCATCGAATCTGTTTAATATTTTCCAATTAGTAATTTTATTTAACATATGTTTAGTTGTTGTTGGGGTATCTCAGTTGTGCAACAAAATCAAAGGTAATATATTAGTATTTACATTTCAAGCCTAATTTAATGAAAAATCTCTTATTGTAGAAATTAAAATTGATTTGTTAGTCTCAATTAATATTGATTTTATTTTATTGTTCTGTGTGTTCCCATAAGGTAAATATTTGTATTTTGTTGATTTTTAATAAATAGTCTATTATCTGCTTTGCTGTTGGGATTTTAATTGTTGTAATATGGTCACAATTAGCAACTGATATTTGCCCGCAATAATTCACCTAAGCACCACAAATGGCAGTTTTATATAGTTTGTAGGCCTATAAATTAGACATATTCTTTATTATATAGACATATTCTTTATTATATACAGATTTAAACTCTTTTTTCTTTTATGTTAGGTCCTTGCTTCACTTTATATGATGAGGAATTGGCTGAGAAGTTTTCAGTCTTTTCTGGGATTTCAATTTCTCATGTGAGCAACTTTAAAATTTAAAAACACAAAAAATTATAAAATAAAAATACATCCAAGTCAAAAATTTTAGGACTATCAAAGTAACGACGACAATGTTTATTAATTGTTATAAATATAAAATAATAATATTCTAACATAACTTGTATAATGGTCATAAATTTAGGATTAATTTATATATTTAAAAACTGTAACATTAGTTACAATTTTAATAAAAATTGTTAGCATAATCCAAATACTGTTGTAAAGTTTAAAATTTAAAATAGACATTTAAAAATATGGTTTTATCCCAAATTAATCAAAAAAATGATGAAAATTTTATGTCAGATTTGCAAAATTAAATGTTTGTTTTTAGTCGTTGTTGTACAAGGAAGTGGAGGAATCAGATGTCAGAAGTCGACTTGCTAACGAGCTGATGACATATCATATGAATGTAAGCTTCCCTTAATCTTATACCAATTTGGCCCTAAATTTAAACTTTTTACCTGTAAAGCATCATGTAATTAAGTCTTAATTATTTTTTAATTTGGCTTCTAAGATTGAACTTTTAACCTGTGAATGATAATATATTTATGCATTCAAAATAATTTACATATAATGGAGTTTAGTCACTGTTATATATATATATATATATAATGTTCTATTTATAGGCCTACAAGATAAATAAAACTGCTGATTGTGGTACAAGAATTAATTATTAAGGTCAAATATTAGGTGGGAGTTGTGACCATATTACAACAATTTATAACTAATTAAAAAACACAAAAAAAACTAATAAAATTAATTTTTTAATGATAGAAAGTAGAAATACATTTAATCATGCAATTTATTTTTAAACCTATATAATATTACTTAAAATTTTACATTAAAACTTAAAATTTTGACAATTTTTTTTGTATTCTTCTTAGGTGGAACAAGCTGATATTGTTGCCAATATTCCACCTACTAGACCTTTTCCTTCAATGTTCCATCCTCAATTTGATCAATTTATTTACCCACCAAGACTTCTTGATAGCGAAAAGAAAATTAAAGTTTGTAAAAGTTAAAATAATTTATAAATAGTAAACCATGTTAAAACTAAAAGTTTAAAATTTATTAAAAACAAAAATTATAAAAAGAACTCGCATGTTGTGTGAGTGGTTTAAACACTTGCTGGCTTTACAACATGGAGTCCTGGGTTTGATACCCACTGCTTTTGTGCTGTATCGTCCTTAAGTAAAGCACTATAACAGCATAACCTTCTGCTTAACCAACACTTAATCAGCAGCTTAATTAATCAGGCAATTATAATTAATAATATCACAAACTGCTAAAGTTAACTCAAAACTGGGATAGGGTAAAAAACATTACTTTAAACAACAATAAAATTTAATATAAAACAATCAAATACCTTAATGCACTTACACTACACAATTTGTTGTTAATACTACTACTTTATTTTGTTCCACAGGCCTGCATATGCATGTATATTGACCTGGGACTTACTACAAAGTTCCACATACATACTCGATCCCTCGTTCACTTTTTATTGATGGTGAGGAAAGGTTACCGGGATCCACCCTACCACAACTGGGACCACGCCTTCTCTGTAATGCACCACGGTTACCTGCTCGCTAAACATTGGAAATTAAACGAAAAATTAAGGTATTAACCTAAATGTGTCGGTGAAGTATAGTAGACCATAATAAAGGCTAAAAAATATATTTTAAGCAAAACTAAGACAATTTTTGTCAAGTAATTAGTCATTTGTATTGGTTAATTATGTTAAGATGTATTTAAATTTAACGGTAATCAGAAGCAATGATTTTTATTGATTAAAACTCCACCTATTAGTTATAAAGATTGCCTTATAAATTTATAATGTATCAATTTTATGAGTAAAGATCATAGTTCTTCTCATTTATTATTCATATTTAACTTGGGAATTACTTTAGCATTTAAAAAGGTTATTTAGTAGAGATTTATATATCACAGTTATCATCCTGAGTTAACCCCTAATTGTGCTGTACTATATTTATTAATTTTTTAAATCTATTTTTTTATGGATGCAATTTTTACAATGAGTATTTAAATTTTGTATTTCTTATAGTAAGCTAATACTGTCTAAATTTTAATATTTTTTGTATTTTAATTTTTTTAGTGATTTGGAGGTATTGGCATTTCTAACAGCTTGTGTTTGCCATGATTTAGATCATAGAGGGACAAACAACGCTTTTCAAGTTAGCTCGGTATGGAAAATGCTCTTTTGATGTGGCAATCAATCGTTAAAATTTTGTTTTTTTTACTTAAAATAAATTTTATTTTTAGCACAGCGTTTTGGCAAGTCTTTATAGTTCCGATGGTTCAGTTCTAGAGGTAAAAGATCCTATTATTTATTTGAAATAAATTATCTAATTAACCAAATAAAATTTACTTTTTTTTACCGTTAAAATTAAAATTTTATTAATTTTTACAGAGACACCATTTTGCACAAGCAGTTTGTATTTTAAACACACCCGGCTGTAATATATTTGAAAACCTAAGTAGAAAGGTAAATTAACCAAATACTTTTAATACCTAATATGCATAGATTTGTAAATTAAAATATTCTTTTTTTAAAATAAATTTTAATGATCAAAAATATTTTAAAGTTAAACTTTTATTCCTATTTTTTGTTAGGACTACAGCAGAACACTTGACCTAGTAAAAGAAATTATTCTTGCTACTGATGTTGCGAGCCATTTACAAATAATACCTGAGCTTGAAAAACTGGCCCAAACCGGTTTAAACTGGTCAGAAAAACGTCATAGAGAGCTTGTTCTGGCTTTGTGCATGACAGCAAGTGACCTTTCTGATCAAACCAAAGATTGGAAAACTACAAAAAATACCTCAGTGAGTGATTATATTGGAAAAAACTTATAAATTTAAGTGTGTGCTTTAACAATCAATGGAAACTTGTAATTTTTAACATATATTGAACATTACATTTGACATATACACTGTATATATTGTGTCTATGCTTGATTTTTTTAATTTTACTGGTAAAATAATAATTATTATTTGTTTAGAAATTGGTCTACAAAGAATTTTTCTCTCAAGGAGACATGGTAAGTTTATAACACTTTTTACACCTCTAAATTTTAATAAAAATGCAGTACATTTTAAATGAATCAATCTTTAATTCTTAATCTAACAGCCCATGCCTACCTATATAGTATTAAGATTGTTTTTATAAATGTAGTTAATAGACCGGTATAATTTTTACTTAATTTGTTTTTAGGAGAAACGAATGGGAAACAGACCAGCGATAATAAATGACCGGGAGAGAGCTTGTGTTCCTCAACTTCAAATCAACTTTATGGAACATATAGCTCTTCCTGTGTACAGGTAACAAGTTAAATAATCTAAGCATTTTGTTACTACCTTAAATATAAATCCATTACATTAGTTTTAATACCTTTGTTTTAACTTTTTATTGTCTTCTATGTGAAAAGGGCAGATATAGCTTTATTATAATCCTACCAACTGTTTTTTTTTTGAGCTTGTCAGGGTTAATTTCTGTTAGTACCTTTCTTAAAGACACTACAACATAAAAAGTATGTAATAAAACTGGTTAAATGGTCTTTCTATTGGTTATTTATATGACAGGGTACTACCAGACTGCTTGTCTTAGAGTGGCTTGGGGAAAAAGCACTCTGCGCACCACAAATGGCATTTTTTTAAATTTGATGACCAATAAATTAATTACAATTGAACTGCTTGTTGTAAGGTGGTTTATACTATATTTACCCTGTGCACCACAAATGGTGGTTTTATTATTTTGAAGCCCTATAGATTGGAAATACTTAAATATTGTCCACTGAGCTCCATTATATAGAGATTTTTCTTATTTTGCTATAAAATAACTTATATGCTGTTCAGGTTGTTGTCTTCATTTTTTCCTGAATATTCTCCTGTGTATGAAAGTGTTTGTTCCAATATCGATAAATGGAGGAAGGTTGAACAAGAGTTCCGTTCACGAGGATTACCTAACAACGATTCACTTGATTTCCTTACTGATGAATTCGACCGTGAGTTATTCAACGACCCATCTATATCATTGTAAAAAGCCATGTTTTCTAAAAAAATTGCAATCTCTTACAATATTGTTTTTTCTAAAATCCAGGGTATTGTTATATGTTTGTTTATTGTATGTTTTATCTGTAAATAGTGCACTAAAAGAGAGTTAAATTTATATTTATCCCAAAAAAGTTACAACAAATTTTGCAATCAATCTGCTATATCAGATTGAAATTTATAAAGAACTATTTTTGTTAGGGTAAAATTTATTCTATTTTTTATCACTAAAAACTTACAAAGCAATACTAAGTTATTTCTTTTTACATTTATATTGCATTCAATATTTTCCTAAGCCAATACTTTTTGTTAAACTAAATTTTACCAATTTTTTATTGTTGTACTATTAACCTTTATGCACAAATGTAGACCGTGTTAGTTTCAAGATTCTAAACTGTTTAATATTTATTTTCCTTAATATGAACGCACTACCTAAATGTAATTCTTCAAATTTAAATGCTTTATTCAAACGTAACGCACTACCTAAATACAAAAGATGTTTCTTTGTTTTTAAGGCACTCTTTATTTATGTCTTGTTAAAATGTCGAACCTGTTTGCATTATTTCAAAGTGTAAGGCCTCTAAAATAGTTTTATTAAATGTGTTTTTATTGGAATATTTCTTCAAAATGTTTATGTGATATTTCTATTTAGTTGTTTAAATTTACAATGTAGTATATATATTATAGTTTATAAATTGTTTTATTGGTACCTTAAATAAAAATAAAATAACTAAAAAGAAACTATTTTAAACATCATATAATTTATGATCAATTAATGTTTAAGAGATATTTGTTTAAGCTTTTACAGTTAGTTCAAACTTTTTTTAAGGAAGCAGTGGGTATTGAACATGTAACCCCTTGTAGTGGAGCCAAGTGGTTTAAACTTCACTTTTCGATGCTTAGTCAAACTTCTAAAATTTACACTACAATTTACTTTGTCAACCTATAACTAAATGACCCTAACGACCGGGATTTGCCTAGATTATGAAAGTCAAAATTCGTTTTTCTTGTTTGTATTGAGGATAAACTGAAAGTAAAGGTAAAATATACTTAAAAATGTTGTTTTTTAGTGAATATATAACATAAATTTTACTTGCGTTGATATAAGTGTATTTTTTGTAATTTAACTAAGATATTGATAAAAAATAATGTTTTTAATAGAAATCCAATAAAAAGTCTAGTCACATTTTTTTAGAAAATTCTTGATGAAAATATTTGGAAACACTGATTTACATATCTTAATTAAAAAGAAAACAATAACAAAAGAAGTCGTTCGAAGTCTTGTGCGTGCAAATAACTTTGTTGTTTAAATTTGTGATCAAATAACAAAGTTTAAAATGATTTGTCCGTCTTCAAGCGAGGAAGAATCAGATGTTGAGAACGTCGAGGAAGAGTTACAGAATTTAAATGTCGCACAACAAAAAAACCCGACTCGATCGCCAAGCAAAACTGATTCGTATTCCGTTACATCTAACCAGGTAAACTAAAATCTTGAAAGTTTTTATTTGACGTTTGCTTTAGTAATCGGATTTTAAAAATGCAGAAATAGTCTTTTGCAATTTTTGAAATTGTTTTTTTAATTTTGTAAAATGTACTGGCAGCATGATTTAGTAGTCAGAACACTTGCCACACTACATGAGGCTGTGTGTTCTATCCCCACTGCTCTTATGTTGTAGTACCCTTGAGTAAGGCACTATAAATAGTATAAACTTCTGCTAAACCAACTTGAAATTTTTTTTTTAACATTTTGGTTTTTACTAAAAAGACTGTTGTTATAATAAACAGGATAGTAGTCAATCTGTCCGTGTTTCGCCTTCTCCTTCTGCTTCAATCAGTATTGAGGATGTGGACTCAAAACAGAGGCAACGGGAAGAAGAAGAGAGAAGACTTCGCCTTCAACTCTACATTTTTGTTCTTAGATGCATTTCTTACCCGTTTAACGCAAAACAACCAACAGATATGGCTAGAAGACAAACTAAGGTTGGGATTGTTATCAATCAATGTTTAATTTGTATGTAATGTGTTGTTGTTGTGATTTTTATTTTACAGTATTCATTGTCTTTACTGCAGAACTTAAATTTTCTTTGCAAGATTTTCTCACTAGTGAAAATTTCTAAAATAATTTCTGCCAATTTGTACATCTAAATTGATCACAACTTTCCAAAATTAGTAAAATTTATGTCAATTTTTAAGTAATTCATGCCAGATATGTTCTGCATTAAGGGTAATTTTCTTTATTTTCCAAGGTTAACAAACAACAACTTCAAATCATCAAAGACCGTTTCAACACTTTTTTATCAGGAGAGACACAGATTGCTGCAGATGAAGCTTTTATCAATGCAGTTTCAAGTTATTTTGAGGTTTAAAGCTCTTACTATTGTCAAGATATAAAATCTTTATATATTCAAAAATATATTAATTTATTAAAAAAGTTGTGAGCTAAACAACCTTGACATTTTCTTTAATTTTTTAGGTTTTTCTAAAAAGTGACAGAGTCACACGGATGGTGCAAAGTGGAGGTTGCTCTTCCAATGATTTTCGTGAAGTTTTTAAAAATAATATTGAAAAACGAGTGAAAGGATTACCTGAAATTGATGGACTTAGTAAAGAAACGGTAAAAAACAGCTTAAGTCTAATATTAAATAATCTTATGTTATGTATTGTTTTTGAAAACTACACTTGGCTATTCAAAATTGTGAAATTTATAATTTATTTTGTTTAATTATCTTTGAAAATTTCTTTAAAAAAGATGATATTTTTTGCAGGTTTTGTCGTCGTGGATGGCCAAGTTTGATGCAATTTACAGAGGGGAGGAAGATCCAAGGAGGCCAGGACATCGACTTCCCGCATCTGCAGCATCCGAACTTATCCTCAGCAAGGAGCAACTGTACGAGATGTTTCAAAATATTCTCGGAATTAAGAAATTTGAACATCAACTCTTATATAATGCTTGCCAGGTAGGAAACTGGTTTATCTTTAACATAATAACACTTAAACCAAGCATTACAATATACTTGACATAGCTCTTACTAGTTTAAACAGTTTTTAAAAAATGTTTTGTAAAAAACATAAAAAAAATGTAAAAAAAAAAAAATTAAAATTAAAAATTCAGTTACACTTTAGATATAATACTATGTCGATAGGGCAAGCAATTTGACTTTGTAAAATAATGTTAAAATATTTCTGTAAAGTTGGATAGTTCAGATGAGCAAGCAGCTGCAATAAGAAGAGAGTTAGATGGAAGAATGCATGCTGCTGATAAAATTGAGGCAAAGAAAAGATTCCCAAAGTTTTTTCGGCACAACAACGAAGGCGAAAGTCAGTTACAACAACTTTATATCGATGAACTACGCTCACAAGTAAGTTTGGTTTATTTAAATCTTGTGCTAAAAAGTTATAGAGTTTTGTAAAATATTGTGTGAAAGATAAGAAGATTTTTCTTAACTGTTTTTTTATAGTTTGTGGTTTTAAATAATTTTTTAGTGCTAAATTTTATTTTATATTTATTCTATTTTATTCAATATTACACATTTTTATCTGTTAAAATTTTTTAACTTTATCTTCTTCTTTTTTTTAGGTCAACTTGTTAATGGCCAATCTTGAAAGTCTTCCGGTATCCCGAGGAAACAACGATCGATCTTATCCTCTTCGTGGATTCCGAAGGATTCAGGTTCCTACAGATCAACCTAACGATGATGAAGTTGCTCTTTCTAAAGCGGATGTTGTTCTGCAATTTACACTAGAGGTTTGTGTATTTAAAACTATTATGCATGTGTACAAAATACTTTTATATAGTGCTTAGAACACTCGGCTTTACTACATGGGGTCCTGTGTTTGATCCCAAGCCCTTTTATACTGTAGTCACCTTAGGTAAGGTGTGAAACTGCCAAAGTCAAGTCTTGGTCAGGGTTACAACACTTACTCTATGTTTAGGCTGTGAAGCCAGCCTTTCCACATCTTAAATAATGATGTATAGGAAAAGAATTAATTTCTTTTTAAGAATAAGCTGTCTTAAGAAATGAGTAAAATATAAAAACATTAAATAATTCTATTTTTACTAGGTTGTGGTTGTTGAGGTCCAGGGTTTAAAATCTCTTTCCTCAAACAAAATAGTTTATTGCACGATGGAAGCTGATGGTGGGGAGAAACTTCAAACTGACCAAGCTGAAGCATCTAAACCTGTGTAAGTCAATCTATTATAACTTAACTATTTTAAGTAAACTAAGTAATTTACCAGCAGTGTGGTGTAGTGGTAGGAACACTTGGCCTAACTACAAAAAGTTCTGGGTTCAATCCTAACTGCTTTCATGCTATATGGCTTTTAAGTAAGGTGTTATAAGTTGTGTGAACTTCTGCTGAGCCAATACTTTATCAACAGATTAATTGTCAGGCAATTATAATTATTAATATCCCGAACTGCCAAAGTAAATTAGAAGTTGGTTGGGGTAACTAATGTTTAATGTTACTCTATGTTTAGGCTGTAAAGTCAACCTTTCCATATCAATAATAAAAAAAAAAACTATACTTAAAATGTAGTACTAACTGTTTAGAAAAATAAAGTTGTATTTTCACAGAAAACTTGTAAATTTGTTGTGTTTAAAATGTTTTTGTTTATTAAATTATGTTTAATATGTTTTAGTTGGGACACACAAGGAGATTTTACAACTACCCATGCTCTGCCTTTGGTTAAAGTGAAACTATTTACTGAAAGTACTGGGATGTTGTCAATTGATGATAAAGAACTTGGAAAAGTAACCAAATATTTATGTTTTTTGAAATAATGTTGTGAATAAGGAAATTATATGAAAACTGGCTAATGCCATGCCTTTTTAAAGCATACAATTAACAAAATCAATTTCATGATTTAAATCATGCTATGACCATTTTAAGTTTAAGTAAAAAAATATGGTATATCATAATATGAACATCAAACTGCAAATTAAAATATTTTTTAAACAAATTTAAAAAATAAATGTACTATTATTAGGTTGTTGTACGCCCTACTCCAAACAGTTCAAAATCAGCAGAATGGTATCACATGCAAGTACCTAAAAACTTTCCAGATCAAGTAAGTTCTTATCAAGAAAATAAGCACCTTAATAATAAGACCACATTCTATAGATAGTTTACCCATAACTACAATACATACAAAGTATGTTGCGTTATTGGGGCTGAAAATAGCTGTCTTACCATTTTTTATACCAGTTAAGTTATGCCACTTTTTATTTTTAGATAAGAATCAAGCTTGCTATAAGGATGGACCGACCTTTAAACATGAAACATTGTGGTTATTTATGGGCACAGGGTCGTTCAGTTTGGAAGAAATGGAAAAAGAGATATTTTATACTAGTGCAGGTAAGTTTTGATTTAAAATTTTAAGTTAAAAATATAAAAAAAGGGTATTGAATTTTAATGTTTTAATGGACATTTTAATTTTAATGTGTTGTTAGCTATCAGTATAAACTTTATATAGTCTGCCCCATGGTCAGGATTTTAATTGTCATAATATGGTTGCAACTTTCAACTAATTTTTGCTTGTGATAATTTAACTGCGTATCTTAAACTGTAGTTACTGATTTCAGAGGCCTATAAGTTAGACATATATAACTTTGTCTACTTACTTCATTAGATTTTAAATTTATTTTATTTATTTTTAGGCAAGTCAGTACAACTTTGCAATGTGTAGCTACCAGGAAAGAAAAACTGAACCTAATGAGATGATGCAGTTGGATGGATTCACAGTGGATTACACAGTTCCTGAGTTGGACCATGAAGGTGGAAGGGCTTTCTTTAATGCAGTGAAGGAAGGAGACTCAGTTATGTTTGCGAGGTTAGAATTTTATTCTTAATTTTATATTTTTTTGAATTTTTAATAAATATAAAATATGTTATCTATATATGTCTTTAAAAATTGTTATTATATATTTTTTTTAATTTTGTAAAACGAATATAAAAAATGTTATCTATAGGTTTATTTATAAAATAACATGTTATTATTTTTTTATGTATTATTGTAGTACTTAAATTTTAGTAAAAACCGTTCGAATTTTAGATTTAGTAGTTTTTTTTTGTTGTTTATTTAAGTTTTAGAGCAGTTTTTATAGCCGTATTTATCCTATAATTACTTAAATCTCAGTATAAGTTTGTTTATCTTATGAATATTTAAACATATAAAAACATTATTTATAGCTTAGCTCTTAGAATAACATCCTGATTTTGTTTTGTGTTTAAATCAGTTGTCTGTCTAAATATTGGTGTTTAGGGATTAACTAAAGCCTATTATTATACTGCTCAAGTGTTAAAAAAATATTTAGTCCATAGTAGAATACAAGCATTGTGAAATAATAAGAATAATTATTATCAATTGTTTTTCCGTTTTTGAAATAGTTTAATTCTTTATTTATTTACATTTTTTCTTTTTTGAATTTTATTTTGCAATTTTTATGACATTTTTACAGTAATCATAAACTTGCATTAAGTATTTGCCCTTGATAATTTACCACCGAACTACAAATGACAGTTTTATTTATTTTTTTGGCCCCAAAATTGGATATATATATTGCCCATTTTTTCTCATTTTTTCAATTTTTTTAAAGTGATGATGAGCAGGATAGAATATTATGGGTTCAAGCAATGTACAGAGCTACCGGTCAATCCCACAAACCAGTTCCCCCAACCCAAGTACAAAAGTTAAGTGCTGGAAAGCACGGTCAACTTGACGCCCCAATCTCACAATTCTGTAAGTTCAATTATTGATTTTTTTTGTTTGAAAATTAATATTGATTATTGTATTTGTGCATTTAAGTAAACAATCCATTATTTTTTAATGTGATTGTTGTGTTTTTTAAACTGATTTAATTGATTTTTTTGAATTATTTAGGTTTTTTTTTCATTAATTAAAGCGTTAAGGGATCATACCAACTTAATTCAAAATTAACTTTTAATTCTTAATATATGCGTTAACTAAACTAAAAAATTGAGCATTTTATATCATTCATTATATTTAATTTTTAAGCATTTAAAGGGACATAGTTAAAAAGATTTTTGAGATTTTTGAAATGATTTTAACTATATATTAGAAACATAAAAATTTATTTTAACAATATTTTTTTAAACCATTTGATTTAAAATTGAGTGGTTTGATATATTTTATTCTGTATGTTGGGTGTTTACTGTATAGAAAGTTTAAGTTTAATCCAATAAATATGTTATGAATAAATAATGTAGTACACCATTTTCAACTTATTAAATTAAATTTAAAAAATTTCCAGCCAGGACCTTATTTTCTTGGCGATATTGTTAGATCTACTTCTGTTTTTTTTTTAAATTTCTTTTGACCAACTTTTAGATGCAGATAGAGCCAGGAAACATGGAATGGACGATTTTATTTCAGCAGATCCTTGCAAATATGATCATTCTAGTTTGTTTGAACTTTTACAAAGATTAACTTTAGACCATCGACTAAATGACAGTTATTCATGTCTTGTAAGTTAAACAATATCAAAACATTAAAATAATTTTTAATTTTAAACATTTTTTTTACTATAACTAGTCAGTTTACCCTAAGTTGGCATTTTATGTGTAGTAATATGGTTGCAACTCTTGACTAGTATTTGCTTGCAATAATTTATTTGCGCACCACAAATGGCAGTTTTATTTATTTTGTAGTGCTACAAAGTGATCATACATATACTTTGTCCAATAAGCCCCATTATATATAGATTTTATTTAAACTTTGAACACAAAAAACTTTAAATGATTGCTATGAAAAAAACAGTTTTAAGTAATAAAAATCAGATTATTTTCATTGTTTTAAAATAAGTTTTTTTTATGTCAGGGTTGGTTCTCACCAGGTCAGGTATTTGTCCTCGATGAATATTGTGCAAGATATGGGGTACGAGGATGCCATCGACATTTATGTTATCTTGCTGGTAAGTTTGTAAAGATATACAGTTTTAAGTAAACTACAAGTCTTAAGGAAAGAATGTAAAATTTAATTTTGAATAAGATACATTGTGTTCATTTTTTTTTATAATTTGAAAAATTGATTTTTTGGTGTTTTGTGAATTTTATTTAAAATATTTATATTTAGATTTACTTGAGAGATCAAGATATGGAATAATGGTTGACCCAACTTTACTTCATTACAGTTTTGCTTTCTGTGCAAGTCATATTTATGGAAACAGGTAAACTAATAAAAACCTAAACTCATTTCAAACTGTAAAAATAATTTTAATTGATTGTTTTCGTACTATTTGATTTATGTATTTTTTAATTGTCGTAATATAGTCACAATTTTTAACTAATAATTGCCCATCATCATTCACTTTAATCGAACATACATACATATTCATTGTCTACTAAGCTTCGTTTTATATATATATATATATTTATAATAATTAAATACTTTGTTAATATTTAAATTATGTTATAGGCCAGACGGGATAGGTACAATTACTATGGATGAAAAAAATCGGTTTGACGAAATTCAAAACCAAATGAAAACATATTTATGTCACCAAATCACTCATTTCCGATATTGTTTTCCGTTTGGGAGACCACAAGGTGCTTTAAAAGCAACTTTATCTCTACTTGAGAGGGTAGGTTTTGTCATTTTTTTAACTGAATTTTTATAATCAATTTTTAAATTTTTTAGGGTATTTATAAATACTTTTCTTCTATTTTATGCAAGAATAATTAACTTTTTAGCTAGAGGTTACAAGGCCTTTATTTAACTTTTAAATACAACAAAAAAAAGATCAGTTTTTAAAATTTTAAATTTTTTATTTTTGTTTTAATTCCACTAGTTAAAAATAAACATTATAATTTTGTCACATAAGTTTCCATTCAGCTTAAACTCTTGACTGTAAACAGTTTTAAAATCAATAAATGTAATCAAAATTCAAACCAATCAATATCTAACAATCACTAAAACTATTTACTTAGATTAATGAAAACATTTGTTACACATTTTACCAGTTCTAACTAACTTACTAATTAATTCTTTTTTGTGATTTTATTTTATTTTTTTGTTTAATATTTTATTATTTTAATTGTTAGAAATAAGAATTCTTAATTTTTTTAATTGGAATTCGATTTAAATAATTTATATTAATTTTGTTAGTTTTTTAAATATTTCATAAATCTTTTTTTAATTTTGAATTGAAGATCTATCAAGTTTTTTTAATAAAGTTTTATTATTTAACATATTTTTTTTTAATTACCATAACTATCGTTAGTTACTTTGACCCCTAACTTAATTAAGTCTTAAGTTTTAATGAAAAAATTTGATTAATTTTATATTTTAAATGCCAAATTTGTTATATTTTTAAATTCTCGATTTTTTTTAAGTTATATATTTTTTAATTTCTAAGTTTTTCTTTTAATTTGCACCTTTTGGTGCTTTATCCTCAAAATAAATATGTTTCAGGTGATGATGCGTGATATTGTGACCCCTGTTCCTCCCGGTGATGTCCGGATGGTGATCAGTAAATGTTTGGAGGAGGCAGCACTTGTTAACTACACCAGAGTGTCTGACTATGCAAAAGTTGACGGTAAGTTGTCGATAAGTTGTCGATTTTAAAGTTTAACTACATGTACTAATATGTGTGATATTGTATAAAAATCACATCAATATAAGACATAAGATGTTAAGACATAACATCAATTTGTGCAGTTTTTTGTTTTTTAATGGCCTACATGATATAGTACCTGTTATATATACTTAAAGTGTGTAAAAAATTGTTAATTTTATTTTTGAATATTTTTTCTTTAATTAAGTTTTAATATTTACCTGTTTTACAATTTGTTGTATTGTATAACACATTGAAATAATTTGGTTTTTCTTTTTGGTTTTTTATTTAATACATGATAAACAATCTTAATATTTAAAGTTAAAAAAAAAATTGTCTAGTTATTTTAATTTACTTTAAAAATTTTTTTTTTTAATTAAAGCAAATCAAAAGGATTTTAATAAAAATACAAATGGTAAGGTTAACTAATTAATTTAAATTCTTATTTAATAATTAAATATTTCTAAACACTATATTTTTAAATAAAATAAAACTTGACTTTAATTTTTTAGATGTATAATTTCAAAAACTCTTTTGTTTTTTTAGAAAGTTTAAACGAAGATGCCAGCAAACGTTTGGAGGTTATTATTCATTTGGCCGAACTCTGCATCGACGTTCTGCAGCAAAACGAAGAACACCATTTTGAGGTAAAATTTGATTCTTTTTTTAATTTTGCGTTTTTATTCTAAAGGCGATTCTTAAATTATTTTTTATTTGATTAAATATTTTTATTTAATTATTTTTAAATATTTCTGAAACAAGAATAAGTTGATATTTCATTTATATTTTAAATTACATTTTATTTGTTTTTTTATAAAAAATGTAATTTAAATTTTTATAAAAAAGAACTACAACTTTTTGTAAATAAACTAATATATGTATCTAATTTAAAAAATACGATTTATTTTTTACAAAAAAAATTGTATTTTAAAACTGTAATTATTGTCTTAGTAATGTTTTCAATTTATTTGTTTTAATTAATCTTTTATCTTTGCTCACTCAGGGGAAAGAGGTAAGAAATGGTGAAGCATGTTTGAGTTTTGTTTTTATTGATTTTTATTGATTGCCACTTTAAGTGTGATAAATGTTTAACCTATTTAAATTTGGACAACTTTTTTATAGTTTGGAATTGTGCCACATTTGTTTTTATTTATTAAAAAAATATTTTAAAAACTTGAAATTTTTTTTACCCAAATTTTTTACCCATTAACAAAGGCTAAATGGTTTTAAATAGCAGTAGTTTATAAGTTTTGCATTTTTTTTTACACTTTAAATGCAATATTTTACCATTTTTATCCTCTTAGTTTGTAAGTTTTTCTCCCTAATTTTAAAACTGATATTGATTGCCACTTTGAGAGTGATGAATGTTTAACCTATTTAAATCTGAACAACTCTTGAATAGTTCGGAATTGTGACACATTTTTCTTTTATTTGACATAAAACAATGTTTTTTAAACTTGGTGTTAACACTATTTCTTGGCAAAAAGGTTTAAAATAGTTTTAAATTGCAGTGGTTTGAAAGTTTTGCAGTTTTTTTCTTGCACTTGAGATTTAATATATTACAATTTTTAGCCCAATATTTTGTACATTGTCCGCTTTTTTTGAAATTTTAAAATTATTTAACATTTTAACTTAGTTTATTTTTAAAGTACCGATCTCCTTATTACAATAGGAAAACTTTGGGTCTAATTTCTGTTTCATTTTCCTCATTATAACATCATATTTTACTTTGACTTTAAATTAGGCGTTTGCTTGGTTCAGTGATATAATGAACGAACACTCTGAGATATTCTGGTCGTTGTTTGCTGTTGATATGGATAGTGTGTTGGAGAAGCAACCTCCTGATACTTGGAACAGTTTTCCTTTGTTTCAGCTTCTTAATGACTATTTCATTAATGACTGTAAGTAAAACGTAATGTATGATATATTTATACATAAATGTATGTCTAACAAATAGGCTTTTAAACTAAAAAAATGCTGTTTGTGGTGTGCAGGTAAATTTTATTGTGAATATTAGGACTATTAACTTAATGCTAACTGGCAAATTGTGTTAAAATGCAGTCTGTAGAAAGGGCACCTATTTATCTATATATAGTTTAGTTTGTTGAACATTACATATATATTTATGTCCATTTTATTGGCCCACAAAATACAAAAACTGCTTTTTAATGCGCAGATAAATATTAGTTGCAAGTTGTGACCATATAACGACAATTAAAATCGACTAGTGTTCAAAAAGGCATCAAGGCTATAAAAAAAATTTCTTTACTGTATGCTTACTACTATAAATACAACTTAAATCTAGCTTTGATTAAAATATATTTTTGTATAATTTTTTAGCAAATTTGTTCAATGGCAAATTCCATTCCCACTTGCGTGATGCGTTTGCTCCTCTAGTGATCAGATATGTTGATCTGATGGAGTCCTCGATAGCCCAATCTATCAATCGAGGATTTGGGAAGAATGGATGGGATACATCAAAGTAGGATTTAAAAAATGAATTAATATAAATGCTCAAAAATGTATTTTTTTAAAAAACTAAAAGGTTTCAAAAAATGTTAACATTTGAAAAATTGCACAATAAACGGCATTTACGTTTATTTTTTTAATGTTTAATTGCAAAATTTTACAATTAAAAAAATCCTTTTAATGCTCTGGTAACACATTTTACTTTAAATCAAAAATTTTAAATAAAGTTACCTTTTGTTGTAGTTCATCTTCAAGTAATGTAGCGAACGATGTGTTGTGGAAGTTAGATGCATTACAAGTATTTGTGAGAGAGTTACATTGGCCAGATGATGTGTTTGCTTGCCATATTGAACATAGACTTAAACTTATGGCCTCAGATATGATACAAAGTGTGGTCTCCAGGTATTTCTATTTTAAGTATTAATAGGAACTAGGTTTGAAAGGGCAATAAACACCACAGCATGAGGTTCTGGGTTTAATTTCCACTGCTTTCATGACTTAGCATTCTTTAAATGTTAATCAAGCAATAACATTATGCCTATAATATCCAAAACTGACAAAGGCAACTTATAGCTGTTTAGTTGGCCTTTTACTATATTATACAACTGCAAAATAAGCAATAGAAAATATATGATTTCTAATGCAGGTTTTGCAGTAAAATAGGTTTATTGGTAATATATTAAAAAAGTCTATTTCTTTACAGGACTCTCCTTCAGTTTAACAAGTTGTTGCAATCCTGTAATGCAACAGTTGATATGCAAGTTAATGAGAAGATGTGTTCATTGATCAATGTTTCATTGGAGTGCAGGTACAGTTATTACTTAGCTATAAAATTATGTTATGTAAGTGTGTTGATATCATACAGTGTGTAGAAATACTGCTATTAGGGTAGGCAATCAACTAATCTATACATAATGGAGCTTAGTGGATAATATATATATGTATGCCCAATTTATTGGCCTACAAAAAAATCAAAACTGCCTCTTGTGGTGCTGGGTAAATTATTACAGACCAAATATTTGGTAAAAGTTGTGACCATTACAATTACAATTGTAATGTGTCGACCATAGGGGGGACTCAACTAAAATTAACAAGAAAAAGGATAAGATACTCTAAAATATTTTCTTGAATGATGTTTATACCTAAAGTTTTGTAATATTTTGTAGAAAGCAGTCCGTAAAGATTTGTGCTTCTGGCCATGATGCTTCAGGGACCCAACATTTATATCATGTCCAAGTGGAAGAAGTTTTAGATTCAGCGTTTACACAAATGGAAAAACAAATCGTCGACAAAGTAAAAAAAAATTTTAATTTTATTTGGGAATTTTTATTTGTATAAATATTTAATGGCTAAAATTGAATTGTTAGAATAATTGAAATGAAACAATCTGTCAAAATCTCAGACGTTAAAAAGTTATAAATGAATTAAAATTTTTACTTTTTTTCGATCAATTTTTTCGTGGTCGAATTATAGTTTAACTGTAGAAATTGAATTATTTTTTGACAATAAATCAAGAAGTTAGCACAAATGTAATTAAGCGCACTTGTTTAATATTTTATGTGATTTAAATTTTTGTGTTTAGTTTTCAAAGGTCATGGAATCAGTTTTAGCCAAGTTATCAAGATATGATGAAGGTTCAATTACCGCTTCATTATTCAACCTCACTGTAAGTTCAAACCATTTATTACATTCTAAATTATTAATTTGTTATAAAATTGCATCTAAGTAAATTTAATTCAAAAAGTTGGCCAAACAGCATTGATATATTTTTAACAGCTTGTTAGGTTTAGAATTTTAATATTAAAAAAGGAATGGAAGTACCTTTTTTTAAGAATGTAATAATTTCTGACCATGCTTTTGTTATAAACCTCTACTTTTATCAGATAACCATGTCATAAAATGCCATTTTTATATGACCATACCAAAAATATGACCATACCAAAAATATGACCATTTTTATATGACCATACCAAAAATATGACCATTTTTATATGACCATACCAAACATATGACCATTTTTATATGACCATAGAAAAAATATGACCATTTTTATATCACCATACCAAAAATATGACCATTTTTATGTGAATATACCAAAAATATGACCATTTTTATATGACCATACCAAAAATATAACCATTTTTATATGACCATACCAAAAATATGACCATTTTTATATGACAATACCAAAAATATGACCATTTTTATATGACAATACCAAAAATATGACCATTTTTATATGACAATACCAAAATATGACCATTTTTATATGACAATACCAAAAATATGACCATTTTTATATGACAATACCAAAAATATGACCATTTTTATATCACCATACCATAAAATACCATTATAATGTGACCATATCTTAAATACCACTAATATAAGACCATACTTTTATTATAAACCAAAATGTTAAATTAAGCTAATTTAATAATGCTTGTAACAGTTATAAATGTTAATGTTTATTGTACAGAAACCAGGTATGGAGCTTGCAAATAACTTCACTTACTTTGTAAGAAGCAACCAAGATATTTTAAGGGAAAGAATAACTGATGAAGTGTTTGTGGATAGCTTATTTGAGGTAAAAATAATATTTTAGGTTTATTAATATAATACATTACTACTTGTAATTTATTTGGTGTGATAACAAAAGTTATAAAGCTTTTTTTTTATTTTTTTTTATTTTTTTTATCTTGATGTGGAAAGGTCAGCTTCGCGACCTAAACATAAAATAACATCTGTTACCCCGACCCAGTCTCGAGTTGATTTTGGCAGTTTGGGATATTACAGATTATAATTGCCTGATAATTGAGCTGCTAATTAAGTGTTGGCTTAGCAGGAGTTTATACCGTTTATAGCGCCTTCTCTAGGGTGCTGCAGCATGAGAGCAGTGGAATCGAACCCATGCAAACATATAGTGTAAAAAAAGTGTTCGTACCACTGCACCACGCTGCCAGTTGTTATAACTTGTGTAATTACCTTAACTTTTCTATAGGTTTGGTATACAAAAAGCACCAAGATTCTTGCCACTTGGTTAAGCACGCGCTCAGAACTTCAACTCCATCTTCACCAACTAAAAACTTTAATAAAACTTTTCAAGAAATTTTTCCATGATTTTGAGCTGCAAGGAGTCACAAATATAAGGAGTGATGAGTTTGAAAGTATTCACAAAAGACTGACCGTAAGTAGAACATATTAAAACTTATTTCATATATATATTTAAATAAATTTATTGTTGATGTTATATAGCTAACTTTAACAGCGAAAAATTATACTAATTTTGGACAACTTTTAGTTGCCCTTGTCAGTATTTGATATATATTGTTAACCTTACCTTTTATTCCCTGTTTATGGGGTCAGCAACTAATATATCTGTTGTATTTTTGATTTAAAGTGTTCTTTGAAGTTTTTTGAAGTCCCTAATTTGTGAAGTGTCTTTTGATTTAATTTAAGTGTACTTTGGCATAACAGAAATGCAAATTTGCAATGATCAACAATTTTAACAACTATTGTGCATTGTTTGTAATGACATTTTATATGGGAAATTTGCTTCTTACAAAAAGCCATTTTTTTTTTTTCTTGTTAAATCTTTTAAAAAAATTACAAAATCTTCCTCAGGTTGAGGAGGCAACTGCATCAGTGACAACTGGTCCCCTTGGCAACCACATCACAATGAAAGAGACGGAGGAGAACGAAGATGATGATTAACTTTCATTATGGGACACTTAATCCCCTCTCTTTGTCATGTGGAATTAATAGTACCCCTTCAAAAAAAAATCTATTTTACATTTTTTGATGTTTCACTTTGTATACTTTTTGTTATTTTTTCTGTTTACTTTTATGTGCAATTTCTTTTTATTTTTTAATTATGTTTAAAACATGGCTGCAGATCTTAAGTGCTATAATATCTTTCTTCAATCATGACTTTGTATTATAATATTTACTTGGCAAGCACTGTAAAATCTGGTGTTAAAAGAATCTATTTAAATTGTGTAACAGTATTACTAAAATCTGCCTATTTTAAAAGTGTAAAAGTGATATATATTAATGGACTTCATGACTTCATGTTAACTTTTGTTTTTTATTTTTTGTTATGGTTACGGTTTGAAAAATTGCACACTCTTTATGTAAAGCAATTTGCACATGACTAAATATATTTGTTGTTTACTTTACATTATAACACATTAATATAATTTAAATTATGTGATACCTAATTTAAATGGGTTGTTTTTTCTTAAGCTTGCTTTTAGCATACAGTAGTTACTTCAATATTTAAAACTTTCTTCAGCATTTTTTTAAAACCGTTTTATAAATTTTGTTTAAATATTCAAACACAAATGGCTTCAAAATTATATGTAACAGTCTTCAAATGCTTACTAAGCTATCTTGTGATGGTACCAAAGTGAACTAAATGTGTAGAAACTTCAATACCTAATTCTTCATTGAACTACTTCTTACAAAACTTAATGTTGCACAAGTATTTGTTATGTTTTTATTCTTTTAACCTGACTTAGTTTCCATTAAATTAGCAATAAATTGAATGTATGTTAATGTAATGCACGTAAGTTGGTAACAATGTATTTCTAAAGCAATTTATTAAATGTGTTGTTTGTTATTTAATATAGAATTAACAGCATTGTGTAGTATTATGTGCTTGTTACTCGATACATTCACAATATTTTGAAAACACTTATTTTTTGTTGTATGTAAAGGACTTTAAAAATAGTTGTTTATTGTTAGATTTTTTGTTTAGGATTTCTTATAAGGTTTAAGTTGTATATGATGGTTAACTGAATTGTAAATGATATTGCGCTTTGATATGAAGTTTACAAAGGACAAGAAAGAATAAGGAAAAGTATTTGGTATTGGTAAGTTAAACTTTTTTTTTACAAGTTATATTGTAACTGTATCATAAATAGCAAATGTAATTAATATACAGAACTTCTAGAACACCCAGGAAAGCTATCCAGTACAGGCTAATATTTTTATGCGAAATGACAAGTTCTTTTCTATGTTTATGTTTCTAATAAAGTTTTAGACATGTAAGGACCATCCAGTTCATACCCAAGCTTTCTGTAATAATTCCTTGTACCAACACCTGAGATAACAGTTATTTTACTTGACCCATGCTCCTCTAACGCTATTCTTTCTGCTTCCTCCATTAACAATGTCCCAAAACCTTGGTGTTGAAATTTTGCAGGATCTCGAGAGCTGACAGGTACAACGCTTCCATAAACATGAAGTTCACGAACTATTGAAACCGCTTTATCTTTCAGTTCGGCTCGAAAAGTATCGGAAGAGCATTTTCGAAGTCTCAAAAGACCGACTAGAATATCCTGCTCTGGGTCTTCGTAGGAAAGAAAAGTCTCCCATCCACCATTTGCTGTGTAATCTCGTCTTATTAACTCTATCTCATAAGGTTTAACTTTGTTGTGAATGCTTTGGATCCCAGCCTCACGGGTGCGAACATCTCTACAAGTTGTTCCAAGATCTTTCATGCGAGCCAGTGCTAGTTCCCTCAAGTTACCATGTTCAACTCCTGATGTTACAAGGGGCATCGGAATATCTCTTTGTACTCTAAACATAAGAGAAACAATTATAATTTAAGTGTGGGATTATGTACTTGCTAAACACTCTATTTAAAGTTTAATTTTGGCCTGCAGGACATTTATTTTAGTTTTACCTATAAACTCTCGTCCAAGGTGGAACTAATGCAAGTATCCTTGCTACTAGGTCAACCAAAGTAAAAGGCGGGTAACTTTTGTATCTTCCAGTCTTCCACAATTCGTACAATCCAGTTCCTCTTATCACCAAAGTGGGATAAAGTTTTAATCCATCCGCTCTAAAGGCTGGATTCTCAAAGAATTCTACAAATTGAGCAATATCTCTTTCTAGAGAAACATTCGGTAAATTTGGCATCATATGGACCACAACTTTAAACCCCGAATCTTTTGCGAGTTGAAATGATTCTGTAACAGCCCTTACTGTATGTCCCCTGTTTGTATCTCTTGCTACATCTTCATACACACTTTGAACACCAATTTCCAAGCGTGTGCATCCATATAATAACATCTCGCTTAAATGTTTCTTTAAACAATAATCAGGCCTCGTTTCTATTGTTATGCCGATACATTTTGTTGAACTTCTTTCAGAATACTTCACAGCTTCTTCCACGTTATTACTTGTGTGCCCAGATAAAGCATCGTGTAAATTCCTGATAAAGTAATCTTTGTAAGACTCTGGTAATGACATAAATGTTCCACCCATGACTATAAACTCAACTTTATCGACAGAATGTCCAAGTTGTTTTAACTGCTCCACACGGTGTCTTGTTTGCAAGAAGGGATTATATCTTGCCCGAATAGCTCTCATTGATGTAGGTTCGTATCCAGTATAGGACTGCGTTGAATATTCAAAATCAGAGTCTGGCCCTCCAGGACAATAGACACAGATATTTCCCGTCATGTTAATATGTGGACAGCGATGTGGTTTACACATCACAGCTACAACCGCTATTCCACTTGCAGTTCGAACCGGTTTTGCTTTTAGTTTAGGCAGTAAAGCTTTCTTGTATCGGTTTGGTACTGCAGCGATTATATCAGTAAGTCTTGGTTGTGATTTTAAGCCATGTTTTGAAGACACTTTCCCCTTTAACTTATTAAGATTAACGTCTTTTCCATTGTCATGGGCTTCTATTAGTGTACGAACTATTTCAGCTGTAGATATTGCAAGAAGTTCAGACTGTGATGCACTAGGTTCTCTATTCTTTCCCATAATTACTTTAAAATAATTATTATAAAATTAAAAAAAAACGAAAAACTAAAACAACGATAAATAGCAGAATAGATTTAGTTATGAAGTCTAATTTCAGATGTAAGTTTATTTATATACAAGCCTTTGGCTTTTACAATGAAAACCAAGTACTAATTAGACCCAAATATTACTTAATTTATACAAATTAATAACTTAAGATTAAGTTAACACACGTGTTAGTTGTTTACGACATTAGGAAAAATATTACGTGAGAAAAACTTTTTCTTATAAATCTCTCACATGCCTTTTGCATAGAAGAGAGTCGGAAAAAGAGAAAGGGTATACAAATCATTCTATTGCTCTTAATATTCTTCTAATGCGTATTTTTAATAAGTTTCACCGCATTAATTAAGGGTTTTTAATAAGTTAATGTGATTAAATTAACATGGACCAGGAAAATTGGTTCTTAGATTGCTCCAAAGACCTTCTGGATGACGATGTATACGCCGCTCGCAGTTGGCTTCTTGCTGCTAAAACAATATTTCCACACAGCTTAAAATTGCAAGTGAGTAAACGTTTTTTTATTATAGGTTTGTGTATATATATGTTCAAGAGTTTAATACATTGAAAGTTTTATTTTTTTTTTGTATATATCTTTATCCTTAATGTGGAGAAGTCGAATGCGAGACTTAAACATAGAGTAACAACTGTTACTTCAACCCAGTCTTGAGTTGCCTTCAGCAGTTTGGGATATTATAGATTATAATTCCCCAGTAATTATGTCGCTAATTAAGTGCTGACTTACCAGAAGTTCATACCGTTTATAGCGCCTTACTCAAGTGCGCTATAGCATGAGGTCAGTGGGGATTGAACCCACGACCTCGTGGTGGTGTAGCAAGTGTTCTTATCACTACACCATGCTGCCCGTTGATTACATTATAAAATACTAATGGTGTAAAAACTAATTATGGCATGATTTCATAAGATCCAGGGTTCGATCTCCAGTGATGGCACTTACTCTCGCTAAGTCTAAACAATATTTGTCTGGTAAATTGCTAAGGATCAAAATGTTAAATTATATTCTGCTTTTTTTAGCTCGAGGAATATAATTTGGAGCTTGAAAGAAGAAATGTAGAAGAGTGCTCGAAAATATTAAATGACATGTAAGCATTAAGTTTTGTATCTGTGTATATTAAACTATTTTTTGTAACTAAAAAAGTATTTACCCTTTTTGTTTTTTTAGTTTTAAAGATTTTTCTTCGGAACCAACACTTTGGAAAGAAATTGAAACATTAGTTCAAGCTGTACAAAATAACTCAAACACCACTCATCAAGGTAGAATTTTTATCTAAGCAAACTATAAATTCTATTTGTGAAATTTGTGGACTGTTTAATGTAATAAATAAAGACTACATTTAAATCTTTAATCAGCGACATGTTGTTGTGGTTGAAACCACATAAGGTCTTGTGTTCGATCCCCACTGCTTTCATATTGTAGTTACTTTTGTTAAAGCAATATTAATCTTACAAACTCTTTCTGAGTTAAAAATCGATCGACAATAAAGTCATTTTTTTCCCAAAGAGAATAATTATAAAAAATGTTCATTATAATAATTGTATGTTATGTTTTTTTAGTAATATTTGATGGATTACCAGTTACCACCCAACAGAGAATGATAATTGGTTGTGCTGATAATGAACCTGATATCACAAAACATTGCAAATTAATGATTTTGTTGATGACCAAGTTTCCAGAAAAGGTTGCTCAATTTGGGGTAAAAAAACTAAAAGAAATTTTTTTTTTAATTAAAAAATTAGGAAAAATACTAAAATTAAACAGTCTGTCCTTGTTTTTAGTTTAGATATAAATATACTGTTATTATTTTTATAATTTTTTTTCTTATTTTTAATTATTATTTTTTTTGAGTTCAGAGAAATAATATCTTAAAAAGTAAATGGTTTGTATTTATACTTCTTTACAAATTCTAGATTTCTTTGACTGAGAAACTTGTAGATCGTGAAAAACGAGATTCAGAACAATCTGAGATCAAGAAATGTCGTAAAATTTTGGTGTGTGAAGTTCTTCCTGTGATTTGTAGTAATGGAAACATCAATGTTTCAAATCGACATTTCTACAAATGGATACAAAAGTCTACTGAGTTTTATGCACTTTACTACACCAGTCAATCAGGTGGGGTAGTTTTTACACTGAGTTAATATTAAAATTTTTTTATATTTATTTATTTGCGATTTGAGAACGTCGAACTAATGGCCTAAACATAGAGTAACATTAGTTACCTCGACCCAGTTTCGAGTTTTCTTTAGCAGTTAATTTTTAGAAAATTAAGCTGCTAATTTAGTGCTGGCTCAGCAGAAGGTCATACTGTTTATAACACCTTGCTCAATCAAGTGTGCTACAACATAACATCACTGGGGATCGAACCCAAGACCTCATGTAGTGTAGGAAGTAAATTTGACCACTATACCATGCTGCAGGTTTTTGTTTACAATTTCTCATATGCTTTTGTTTTCTTCTACGGTTTAAAAATATTTGCAAGGTTTAAATGTGTTTAATTTTTAGAAAAAAATGTTTTAAATTGTTGGGATGAAATGGAGAAATTAAGATCTTCGATAGCCAAACAATGCAATTGGAATATTGATGAAAATTCTACTGGGTAAATATCATTTTATTAAAAAAAAAATGGGTTAATACATTTAACTAAATAGCCTTCTCCCTCTGCCTGAAATTGGCTGAATAATATAAAAATTTAATTTTACTTCCCTTATTTTTAAGTTCAACTGGTTTAGTGGAACGAATGTCGTTTATGAGAGAACTTTTTCAACGAAGTAAGACTGATGTTGACGGTGCAGTTAATCGAAAACAAATATTTTATTCCACAATCATTCTACTTTTCGAAGCCTCTTCTAAATACATGCAGGCCATTTCACCAACGATATACAGAGGTAATCCTTTTAACTAACTAATTAGTTGGTGTAGTTTAAGAAAATGTCACTGAATGTATATAAACTCCTACAATTTTTTTAACATTCTTGTTAAACTTTAATTATTGCAATAGAAATTAGGATAAAGGTGATTTTTAACTGCCAATTTTCGTTTATTTTATCGACCTGTTTTAAGCCATAACTTTGGTTTTTTAATGTTGGCACTTAACAAATTGAAATAACTTTACCAATTTCTTTTATTATTCATTCTTCTTGGTCTTGTATTTATTTAAACTTTCTATACCTTTGTTTTTAGATCAAGAGAAGATCGAAGACTCTTTTATTAATTTTGTGAACTTAAATGAAGAACTAGATTATTCTTTAACAATTAAATCAAGCGAGCAAATTAAAGAAACATTTCATGTTGCTCGTGAAGCTTGGAATATTTTGCATAATAATGAAACCTTCGAGAAAGGTAATATATATTTTTACCATTTTTGTTTTGTATTTATCTATGCTGTGAAAAGGTTAATTCTGCGGCCCTAACATAGAGTCCCATGAGTTACCCTGATTCAGACTCAAATTGACTTTGGCATAAAATTGATTTTAATTGCTCGATACTTAAACTACGGATTGGTTTTTGGCTCAGCAGGTGTTTATGCTGTTTTTAGCGCCCTACTCAAGGGTGTTATGGTAGGAAAGCAGTTAGGATCAAACTAACAATTTAATAAAAAAAGCCAAGTGTTCTAACCCTTACACCTTGCTTTAGTCTTAGTTATTTTTTAGACCCTTTGTAACTTGCATTTTTTTAGATTTTAAGCATTTAATTCGACGATGGAAATGTGAGAAATGGTTTTGGTTTCAACTCTGCCTCGTTGATATTTACAATTACGAAGCAAACTACAAAGCTGCCTTATTTCAACTACAACAAATCGAATCAAAATTTGTTGATATCAAGTAAAGTTTTAGGCATATTTAAATAAAATAATTTTTTTATGGTTTACAATTTAAAATGTATTGATGTTAACTTGTGTTTTTTTTTACAGAACAAGAAAAGAAATAATAACAAGAGTCCATTGTCTTCTAGCATCAACTTATTTTAACCTTAACATGTACAATGTAAGTGAAATTTAATATTCTTTATCTGCTAATTTTATTTAAATATTCTTTGTATAATTAAGTCGACTTTATAGTTTTAAGATAACGTAGCTTTGACATTTTTTTAATAGTTAATATCAACTTAATAATGTCGCCTAACTATGAACTTGCCAATATGTTTTTAAACTTGGCTATTTAAGCAGTGGGTTTTAATACCAAGACCTCATTTAGTAATGCCTTGTAACTTGTGCTATGTTAATATTATAAAGTATCCCTATAAGTTATGCTATTATTTGCATTTAAATTAAATTTATTGTTGCTAGGAATGTTGCCATTTTGTCTTCAAGTCATTACAACATTTTTATGTTGTTGAACAACTGATTTATTATGTGACCAGAATCCAACCAATCACAATCAAGAGAAAATGTTACTTTAGCTTACACCCTAGTGGTCATTCTCCTATAACACAAATAACTTTAAGTTCAATCAAACTTTCAATTGATGAAATGATGCCAATGTGGGTAAAGTTTCTTATATCAAGGTAATTATATTAAAGTGGTTTTCCTAACTATTTCACGTGCATGTTGACCTAGATTTTTCTGGTTTAAACTTTTTTTATAAAAAGGTATACTCTGTATATAAAGCTTATGTCTAATATAACAAACACTATGATTACATAAAGGGGTTTAATTTTATGGGGTTTAAATATAAAGGGTTTAGATTATGGGGTTCAAATGTGAAGGGTTCAGATGTAAGGGGTTCAAATGAAGGGGCTCAGATAAAGGTGTTCATTTAAAAGGAGTTCAAATCGTTGCCCACCATACTATGTTTATATAATTTTTTTAATATTTTAAATATTTTTCTTACAGTTTACAGCGTACCACTTTATCAGACCAAACACTTGGCCACCTAATGGTGTTATGTCAATATGAGTGGCCCAAGTGGAGATCAAGCTTTGAAGTTGTTTTACAGAAAATCATTCAAAACCAAAAATTTTCTTTTCCACTGTTTTTCAAGTATATTATAAGTAAGTTACCGACTGTTTGTTGTATATGGCACATTGCCTATGTTATATTTATTGTACTATATATTTTTAAATTAACTTTTTCTGTATATTTATTATTGTTTATTGTAACAAAATTTCTTTTATTACAGATGTTGATATTTTAGAAGAAATAGCTTTCCTGAAAAATCAAAATAAATGTCAACTTTTCTTAAAAGAAACCCCCCATGTGTAAGTTACTTGATTTAGTCGTACATATTAAAGTTTACTGGCAGCCTGATGTAGTGGTTTGAACACTTGGCTTTACTACATGAGGTCAGGGGTTCAATCCCAACTGCTTTCATGCTATAGCACCCTTGAGTAAGGCGCTATGAACGGTGTAAACTCCTGCTTAGCAAAAAACTAATGGTCAGATTGACTTTCAGGCAATTGTTATCTATAATATCCCAAACTGTCAATGCCAACCTGAGACTGGGTTAGAAAACTTAAGTTTCTCTATGTTTAGGTCGCAAAGTCGCTCCTCCCACATTGAGGATAAATAAATATAAAAAAAAGTTTGTTAACCCAACTTCATAAAGTTTACTCCATGTTATTAGTCGTGCCCACGTGACAAGGGGAGTGAACCGTGAAGCTGATGACGATTTCTGGAACGCAATGAAGTGTAACGTTTGTCGTAGTGGGGAGCACGTGGACAAACTTATTTTTGATTATTTATCCTCTGTGCAGGAAGATATTATGTCATGTTTATCAGAAGAAGAAGTCATGGAAATCACCTAATTTCTCTTTATCATATAAGTTTCATAAGCGTTAAAATTTCGTTCAACGCTAATGGAATAAACGTTCTTGGATTTGGTTGTTATATAATTAAAGGTTAATGTATTTTTGCCAATTAATTAGTAAGAAAAACTGCCCATTTTTTATAGCTTACTAGAAGAAACATGATTTGTGATTTTGTTTCTTACTAATGTGACGATTATAAAGTTTCGTCATTACCCGTTTCCTGTTATTCCTGTCGTGATAAATTGTCTTAATCATTTTGGTAATTGTTCGCACATAAGGCTTTAGTTAAAGATATTAAGACATTAAGCTGCAGCAAGATACGAAAAAAAACACAGATAAAAATGGATCCAAATTGCAAATGCGCAGGTATGGCTTCGTAAATTAACTTTTAAAATATACCTAATTTGTGTATTATGATTTTAAGAATAAAATTTGTATGTTTATTACAGAAACTGGTAAATGTACCTGCTCGCCGTGCAAATGTACAAACTGCCCTGGTAACCCTGCTGCCCAGCAAACCACTGCAGGCTGTAAATAATGGGTTAGTTTGTTTAATTTAAATTGTTCGCAATATTTTGCCTATTTATTGTTGTGTAACCCATGTATATTTGTGTTTTTTCTAGGTTAAAGAAGTTATTGTTATTATACCAGCAGCATTTGTAAATTTACCTCATCGTAAATAAAATAATCAAGTGAAACAAAACATGCGTTGTTGTTGAATTTATTTAAATAGAATAGCTTTAGCTTCTGTTTGACTTTAACCAACATAAAAACGGTTAAAATGGTGCAGTGAATAAGACATTTGGCTACATAGGATTAGGGGTTCGATACACCATTTTCAAAGACGATATAACTGGAACAATCTTTTCCCCAGACGAAAACAAATAGGCAGAATTAGACATTTATATTCCCAACTGTCAAAGGCAACTCAAGGCCTAGTTATGTAAATATTGTTACCCCATGTAGAACTTGTAAAATCACCCTTACCACATAAGAAAACATGAACAAAAGAAAGGTTTGCTTTGTTTGGTTTATTTAAAAACGTAATCTATGAAAAAACGGGAACCTATCAATTTTTAGTTTTAAAATATGAACAATTATACGCATGACCATTAACTTAATTTGTAATTATATATTTTTAACTATTGCGTATTATAAAAATTAATTAAATAAAAATAGTTTTAATCGGTACCGGGTACCAATACATTGGGAACCATGCGAAACCGTTTTAGTAAATGATTGACATTTCGTAACTTTTATCTTTCTTATTTAATCAATTTTCCCGCCACCATTCGCTTTTAATTTAAAATGTTTATCTGTTACTTCAGTCGGTCTGCCACTATAAAATTAATTAAGAAGGTCTGTAGTAGTTCTAAGGCTAATCGGGTAATAATCTTTGTGTGCCAAGTTGTTGATATCGATTTTTTTCTTCTAGACTTTGTGATCGTTAATTGTTAGTAATTATTTTCAGGCAATTTTCTGATTACCGATTGTTTAAGGACATGTCAAATCTGCAAAAGTTTACTAAAGCTCAGTTGAAAGACGAACTTATTTCTTTAGGTAAGTTGTTACGGGACAAAAAATTTACATTTCGTAACAATTTGAAATAAATTAACATTTAAATGTGTTACCAGTTAAGTTTAATAAAATTATGTATATATACATTTGTTGAAATTATACAATTTAGAATTTACTGGTATAAAAAAATTAGTTTGCATTTAAGGGTGTATAAAAATTCTAATATGTTTTCTAATATTAAAAAATGGTTTATATTTAAATTAATAATGTCACTATTTTAAATCTAATAACACTATATATGAAAATTAATATAAATGTTTTAAACTTTTTTGTTAGGTGTAAAATTGCCAGCAGGAAATCATTTGAAGTCAGTTTATGTTGATCTGTATAACCTAGCCACCGATAAAATGGAAAAACAACAATTTTCATCCGATGAGGAAGTTGCCGAAGTTAGATCTTCAAGTCGCAAAAATCAATCGGTAAAACTTTTTTTTTTTGTATATAAAATAACCGTTGTTATTGTAATATAGGCTAGATAGTTTAAGTTTAGTAAGCTTGGTAAATTGTTATGCTTTTGGTTTATATATTTTAACAATATTTATTCATTGTGGTTTAAATTAAAGGCATGAGTAAATAATTATACATTGTAGAATATATATTTGTTAGCTTTGTAAGTTTAGTACTATTAAGCGAAGATCACAAAAAAAATTAGTTAATAATATAAAAAAAATTTATATAAATATATATGTTTAGTTAACAGGTGACCTTTCGACAATATTAGAACTAGCTGAACACAGGGAAGGTATTTTGTTTTGTGTAATATTAAAAAACAGTATAAACTTTTATATTTCTGAACTATTATTTTGTTGCAGTTAAGGCTTTTGTCAATATTAAGCGTTTGGATCAGAAAAGTACTAGACTGCCTTTGTACAAACATGCAGAAAATGTAGCTATTTAAAAAGTTTGCCTAGTCTTTAAGAAAGATTAGTAATTTAGTAGTTATGTTTTGTTAAGTGTAGGTGGATAACCTGACAAAAAATTTATATAAACAAAAAAATAGTGGCATGTTTGTAGTCTGTTGGCTTTTTATTTTTTTTAACTTGGTATATTTAATATTTTTTTGTACTTAAGAAAATTGCCAGATCCAGGGACGAAGAGGAATCATTGGACGATTTAAACAATAATGAAATTGCCGCTAGATTGAAGTCACTGGGTGTCTCTGTTGGACCAATTGGACGTAAATATATATTTTTTTTTAATAATAGTAATAGGATTTTATTTAAATTGCAATATATAAAATATTTTTGAATTTAATAAAAAATATATCTAAGGTACGACAAGAAAATTGTATTTAAAGAAACTTAAAGATAGACTGAAGATGGAATCACAGAAAAATGAAACAGCATTTTATAGTGATGCAAGCAAAGAAGGTAATAAAATAATCTTCACACTATTTTAAACAAATTTTGTTAAGTTTGGTTTAAGAGTAGACTCTTATTTTTATTTTGTTTTTTATGTGATTCAAGTTTTTGATATTTTATTAGTTAATGTATATGTTTTTTTGAATACTAATACTTTATAGTTTTTTGCAACTAAACAAACCCATTTTTGTTTATCAAAACTAGAAGAAGAGGAAGAAGAAGAAGAAGAAGAAGTGGAGATTCCTCCAGTTCATGAAACTAGAAGTTCAACTCGTCGTCGAACAACAAACTTTGTCGGAAACATCCCCGTTGTTCACCACACCAGAAGGTAATCTTTTCATTTTTGTATAAAGTTTTTCGATCAGATTTTTAATTGTTATATTTAGATTGCAACTCGCAACTAATATTTGCCCTTACTAATTCACCCGCACATCACAAACTGCAGTTTTATTAATTTTTTTGTACATACATATAAACATTCTTCAGTAAGCTTCTTTATATATAGATTTAAAACTTTTTTGTTGCCAATATTTATGATCTATATTGAAACTTAATTTAACTCTGGCATACTAGATACATTTCTCAATAGTGATACTAGTTAAAAACCTAACATGGGCATTTGTTATTAAGTTACTATTAAATCACATTTCATAATGAGGTTGCAACAAAATGTTGCTTGCTGACCACAAGTTGCATTGTTTTTTTTTTATCTAATAAATAAACAAACATTTATATTTTTATTGTCAATTAAGCTCGAAATAGATTTTTTAATCTTTTTTTTTCATTATATTATTTTACTTTTTAGCGAGGGTGGCAAAACAAGATCAAAAACTACAACTAAGGAAACATTCTTTGCTTCCCAGACCACAGCGTAAGTTAATTTTACTTTAAGTTTTAAATTGCATGAAACAAAATATTAATTTGTCATTTAGGCCAAAAGCAATTCAAAGTTATTTAGACGGTTCATCTTCTGATGAACTTTTTTCTGCTTCACATCTTTTTAATAAAAAATCTCATAAATCTTCTGAAGATGTTAACCCTAACTCTCCAGCTCTCTCTTGGGTTGAGGTATCGTTTTCCGACTTACACAAAAAAAAATCTAAAACTGGATTTAAAAGCAACAAAAAAGATGATTCTATAAACTTGAATAAATGTTTAAATGATGATTTTCAAATAATACATTCTGTTGGAGAATCAGAAAAAGAAAATAGTGACTGCAAAAAACTAAAGAACCCGGCGTGCGATGAAGTTAAGTCCTCTGTTTTTGACCCAAAAGTTCAATCTCCTTTGATTACGAGAGATCGTAGTTCAAATGTTCTTCGTGATATCTATTCACCAGGGTTAAGTCGGAGGATCTCGTACGTTCCACAAACACGTTAAATTGTGGCTCACTTTTAATCACTTTATCTTTAATGTTTTGGCACCTAGAATTGCACTTTTGGCTTGATGTTGTTTTGCTTTAAAAGCCTGTTATGTATAACACCTCACATTCTTGTACTGCATTTTTGGAGTCGGTTGTTAATTTTGTTGTGAATTTTTTTTCTTCAAAGTAATTTTGTTTTATTTTCAGCGAAAGTATAAGACCTAGAAGACCTTTACACAAACATGCTGGAGATAATGTTAAATTCACAGAAACTGATTCTTTCAATAAAGATGAAATAACAAAGACAGAGGAGGTAAATTAATAAAAATTCAATAATTCCACACTTCAATAAGGAAAGTTAATTTTAAATTAAAATATCTTATGCCAATTCTAACCATTTTTTTCACAATTAGTATGTTTTATAAATACACCCATAATACAAGTTTGAGAATGACTTAATTACTCAAAGTTTCTGTATTTAGAAAATTGAGACCCCTACTGTGGTAAAAGTGGTTGCCAAACCAGAAAGACATTGGATTCCAGTATGGGTCCAGGTAAGAAAACTAATGTAAAAAATATTTTATATTCCCAATGTGAAGAGGCAGCGCAAACCCAATTTTATTTTTTGTATATATCTTTATCCTCGATGTCGGAAAGTCGAATGCACGACTTAAACATAGAGTAACATCAGTTACTTCGACCCAGTCTCGAGTTGCCTGTGGCAGTTTGGGATATTATATGTTATAATTGCCCAATAATTATACTGCTGATTAAGTGCTGACTCAGCAGGAGTTCGTACCGTTTATGGCATCTTACTCAAGGGCGCTACAGCATGAGCTCAGTGGGGATTGAACCCACGACCTCATGTTTTATGTTGGTATGTTGAATATATATTGTCATTAACCTGCTACTTAGTTTTTGGGCTGAATAGAAATTAATACTGTTAGCTTTTTATATAATAAAATAAAGGGTAAACCAGAATCTTTTGTGGTGAAGCCCGGTGCTTATACCCACTACACTGAGCGCTGGTGTAAATTATATAAAAAAAAGTCGTTATAAAAGTATTTGTATATTACTTTTTTGTTTCAAAGACTGCATTTTGGTCTTTATTGATTGCTCTGCCACATTGCATGTATAGAAAGACATTGTATATATATTAAACCTTGGTAAATATCTGTAACTGTTCAGGTGATTATTACTGCTCTTGTTGTCTTCTTTATCTACCTCGTTTTTCAAGCCATGGAAGGTAACCCCGGAAAGTTGTTTTTGCCCTCGAAAAATTAAAGAATTTGCTCCATTTGTTGGACACTGATTGTTGTAGTTCACAAAAGTTTGTGTATGAAGGGTTTGCATGAAAATATTTTAGGTTAAAATTTACATTTAAACAGAATTTTGGTTTTGTTTCCAAATTTAAATATGATTGTTTGTCATTTTTTTTAAATTCTTCAAGTAAGGTTTGTCAATGCTTTTGTAAAATCCAACTCTGCCTCATTTAAAAAAGAAAAAAATTTAGTTCGTTAGTAGAAAATAACACAATAAACCGTATATAAGACTTTTAAATAAGCTTAACTATTACCTTGTTGCATTACATAGCTGCCATTTTATAAATTACTATACTGCTGTTGGTTGGTCTGTTTAAGTTTTGGCTTACTTACTAAAAAATTAAAGTTAACGAAATTATTTATTAATTGTTTACTATACTGTATGGTTTATACACAAACGTTTAATATGTTAAAATGTGGCACAAACTTTTTGTTTTTTTTTGTATTGCATTATTTTAAATGTTGGGTTTATGATTATTATATAAAAGGTTGCCATCTTTCAAAACTAGTTTTAAAGTTTCTTAAAAAATTAGTCAAAAATTAGATTGGTCAGCTGTAAGTTATAACCATTGGTTTGAGTTAAAATTAAATAAATTTTTTTATTAAAAATAGTTTTCTAAAAAAAGTTCAGTTTTTGCGTTAATTTGTCAAAGTGTTTAAAATTTGCTACACCAAACATGAGGTCGTGGGCTCAACCTCCACTGATCTTATGCTGTAGCGTCCTTGAGTAAGGCGATATAAACGGGACGAACTCCTGCTGAGCCAGCTTTTAATCAGCAGCTTAATTATCGTGCAATTACAATCTATAATATCCCAAACTACCACAAGCAACTCGAGACTGGGTCGGAGTAACTGATGTTACTCTATGTTTAAGTCGCGCATTCGACTTTCCCACATCGAGGATAAAGATATATACTAAAAAAAAAGAAAGAATGTGGGTCAAAAATTTTTATATTTAGTTACGCAACAAACATTTTTGTAAAGAGATTTCGGAAAATTCCGTTAAATATTTTTATGTTATTTGAAGGTAATACAATTAAATATACAAGAAAAAATTTTCCATGAAAAACTTTAAAAAAATTTGTCTTTATTTTCTAAGAATGAGGTTGTTTCGAGTTTCGTTGAAATGGGTAATTTCGGTTAAATTGTTTTTCTCGGAAACTGATCCCCTTCGGGCAAATACATAGCAATAAGAATTTCTCAAACTTTGCTTAAAATAACATTATGGAATTTATTTGTAACTTCAAATTTTTAGACTAAAATTCGACAAAGTTGGGTTATTATTGAAAATTTCATATAAAAATAACATACACATTATATTTATTAATTACGGTCTAGTTGTGAATATTTTTTTTATTTTACGGTTTTCCCAAAAATACATTTTTTTAAAAAGACAAAAATGCATAAATACTTCTTCTCCAGAACATTTATTTGGAATTTGACACATATTTAAGTTTACTAAGTTAATATATACATTTACAAGGGAATATAGTCTTTGATACCTTTTCAAGCAATACCCTAAAATTTCCATTTTCATCGATACAAAAAGGGGGTGTTTTTTACATTTATTTTAACGATTAAGCTGCTCTTAAAATATGCTTTAAAAAATTATATTTAAAATAGATTGCATATTTTACCAAGTTATTTCGTCGCTTACAATTGACGTCAATTCTTACATAAACTTCACGGCTTTCAGTAATCTTTTCCCAGAAAGCGAGCTCACAGAAATTATCGGTTGTGTGATTTCCAGGAATCGGATCCTTCGTTCTGTAATATGCTGTTTGTTGACATTGCTATTTCGCCTCCAGGCAATGGCGAGCAATATTACATTTTTGATAAAATTTTAAAGGAGGCGATTTTTTATCTCGAAATTTTTTTTAATTGGAATAAACATGAAATACAAAAATTGAAAATATTACACGAATTTTTGTACAAAATTTTTAAGGGCAAGGAAATATAAATATATTTACAAACAAAACGAATACAAAATACTGAACTTTTAACGGAAAAAACGTCTATTAAACACTTTATTTAAATGACAATGAATAGGTATTACAAGTACATGCCATATCGTCTGTTTTTCTCTAATGTATATTGAGGAGTGGCGAACTCCGGAAAAGTGCATTTGGGGTACAGAACTGGGGTTAAAAATTGAACTTTACGACTGGAACTCATGGAAAATAAGTCGTTTTCCGATTTGTTTGTTTGTCCATTATTCAAAATCGATAATTCGTTGCCTGGCATTGTCTGCTTGATTCGTAATTTGTATGGCAGCTGAAATTTTGAACTTTTAGTTTGAGGGTTTAAAATTGGGGAAACGGCAACTTTTTCGTTCGGAATTTCAGATCTTGGACTACTTTGTTTATTAATTTGTTGACTGAATGAGAAGGGTCGGTTTGTGGGGTAGTTTTTGGGACTTTTTTCGGGGTAAGGAGAAACGCGTCCCGTAGATTTTGAAATTGATTTTTCGACCTCGCTTGGAACTCGATTATAGAATGACATCAGTCTTTCTAACGTGTTTAATCTTTCCTAAAATCAAAATAATATTTAAGGTGAAAAAGTTTTCTATTTTTTATTAAAAAGGGTGTGGAGTTGTGACGTGTTTAAGCTATTTATAAACGCCACGCTTATGGATAAATAGTGTGGCATTGGAGCGGCTCAATCTAAAAACCTCTCGGGTCGTAGTCCGATGCCTTGGGTTTGGACGACATAACAAAAGTTACCTTGAGCTTAGGTTGTGAAGTAAGCAGTCTTTAAAGATAAAAAAATAACAAATATGGAATTCTAACCTTTTCTTTTTGATAATAATCCAACGATTTAATTTCATTGCTAGATAACACGTTTTCTTCCTTCTTTTCACCGCCATATTCGTTCAAATTTTCCCGCATAATATGCCCACATAGGCTATACAGATCTTGTATGGCTCTCATAACATTAGTCTGAGATTGCGTTGGTCTTATGTCACTTGCTTGATTTTTTAAATAATTTCTTAAAAATTCTTTATTTGTTGTTATGGTATCATTAGTATCTTCACAAGATTGTGGAGAGCCTTGCGTTTCATACAAATCTTTACCGTTCCAATTCTCATTTTGAGCTGGGATATCTGCTTCTTTGTTAAAGAACATTGGCGATAGTAAACTAGCGCATTTTTGACCTGTTAAATTACAAAAATTTTAGATTAAAGTTGCGACCTTGTATGCCTTATTTATTAATTTAAAATTATGTTGTATTTGGTTTACAGTTACCTGAATTGTTGACTAATACAGTGGCGCTTGTGTCTCCGATTGTGTTAGTGAACAATTGAGATTTTGAGGGAGATGTGAGCTCCTGGTCTTCAAATGAGCACCCTTTAAAATCAGAAAAATTGTTAATTTAAATTTTAAGCTACAAAAAACGAGTTATTTAAACTTATATCATTTTAAAGCTATAGAAGGAAGTCTATAGCCATTTTTACAAAGTTTATAAAATTCCCAAATGAAATAATTATTGGATATTGTTATTTTCCATTTCTTACAACTATACTAAATGCATTGTTTATTCTTGTATGCTTAATGTGGGTTCACTGGGATTGATCCACTTTATATGTTATTTGATCGCCCGCCTTATGGTCGGAATCTTAATTGTCGTAATATGGCAACTAATATTTATATATATATTTTTTGAATGCCTATGAATGCATATATATCATTCACTTAGCTTAAGTATATATAGATTACATTTACACACCTGGGCTTGAGCGAAGCGGTAGCCTTTCCATTTCTCCGTATTTGATTTTAATTGTCATCAGTTGGGTCCTCAATCTTTTGTTTTCTTCGGATAGTTGCATGACTCGTCTTTCCAACATTATATCATTTATTCTCCGTTTTTCACGGGACCTTCGGGCTGCTTCGTTGTTTTTGCGTCGTTTTAACCAATATTCCTGATTCTAGATACAATTATTAATATTTAAATCTGGTTAAGATTATGAAACTATTAATATTATTGTGCTTTTTTGTGCAAAATTTTTTTTATTTTAAATAAAAAATTTTGCCATAAAATATAAAGTTTTTTAGACGTGTTAAAAAATTAAATAGTGCCGTATATTGTTAACGTAACAATGTAACTACAATACCTTTATATCTTCTGCCATTGTTTCTTTTCCATTAATTCTGCTGTAACCCATCACACTCATGACTAATACGATTCGCGTTATTCGTAATTGCACAAAAAAAATCGCAGAAATTCTCGTTCGGGCCTAATCAAGCTTTATAATCAGCAGGTTCTATAACTCACGTTATTACCAATAGGAATGAGCTAGCTTGATTTTTCCTGGAAACAACGAACCTATAGAGATACCGCAAAACTTGAAGTGGTAATGGTGTTTGTGCGAAGATCGTGGCACACCAATTTGGTTACGTGTTTTTTTTCGCTTATATATAAGTGCAAGTGTTTATTTATAACATATATCGACGTTAAATATAATATAAATACTTTAAGGATTACAGGCTAAATAAATAAACACTAAAACTGAAACATAAACAAATTTAAACTGTTTTTTTTTTAATTTTTTACAAAACAGTTTTGGAAAAAAATGGTTATCAATTATTTGATAAAAATTGTAAATGTATGACGAATAAAAATTGATTTTTTTTATTAAAAATTTTCATTTTGTAAGCATAAGTTTAATTTCTATCTTACGCTACCTTAAGGTTGAAAAAAAGTATAAACAAAACAACTTGAGGCGCTATTGAGCACTATTTTTGCAATAAATTTTAAACTAATTATTAGATGAGTCTTTTTTGTGGTATATGGGTCATGGTATTGGGTTATGGGTCGAAAGGTTTCGGGTTCAAGCCGCACCAACGTCACATAATTCTTCTTTTAGCATGTCGTTTTCTTTAAATTTTCAATATTAGAAACGAAATTTAGAATAAAAATTCAATATAAATTGATCCTGTGTTTTATCCTTTATAAAATATTAAATTAAAAACCAATTATATTTTCTATTTTTAGTTTAATTGTTAATTAAAGGCTAAAGGAAAAAATTCAAAGCGCTTTAAATAAAGTGAAACTAATAGAAATTAAAACACATAATTGCGTCATTATAGAAGATAGTGACGTAACAATATATGCTTTAATGACTTTTTATGTTATTGGTAAATAACTGGTAAGGCTGTACTAGAATGTCGTGATATCATATTTCGTAAAACGATCGGTTGGTTTTGATATTTATAGTAACTTGCGCTTGAAATTAATAGATATAAAATCATATGTGTAAATTTTCAAAGAATTGATACTAAAAACTTGTTTTTTATTAGGTATTTTACTATAACTATAAAGCTTATAGAAATTTAAAGTTTTTTTCCCAAAATTGCCAATTGTGCATCTGAAAAGGTCGATTTAAAATGTTAAAAAGGTAACGTTTGACTGATTTAGTTAGCTAGTATCAAGAATTTTAAATATCAGTTCTAAAAATATAAATATTTAGTCAGATAATTGAACAAAATCAGTCCTTTAGCCTTAAAATTAGGAGGCTGAACTAAAAACTTTGGTCGAAATTGGGCTGGATCGTACCACGTTCGATTTGATTTATTTCCCCTTTTAAATTTATCGTTTTGGGGTAAAAGTCTACCCCTGTGACCTTGTGATTAATTAACTATATTAGTCTCGGGCTAATATTCAGCTTTGTCATGGTATGGTAAAGTTATAAGTAGCACTTGAAGTTATCTTGACACACCCTTGACACACAGAGTATTTCTTGACACACAGAGTATTTCATCACAATATCTCACAATGACGTCAGAATTGCTTCGGTTAATGTTTACCAAAGTTTTATTAATCACAAAAAATTATAAAATTTGGAAGATAATTTAAGATTTTTATGTTGAGTTAACCTGCCCTTTAAAAATATCAACTTACTATAATATAAAGAGATGTACGTACTGTTGATTTAGTGTAAATATCACATACGTTTAACAAATGTAATTTACTAGTTCACTCATTAAAATGGCATTTTTATTTACACTAAACCAGTGTTAAAATTAATTATTTTGTTAATATTTAATCTTTTAGTTATGTTAGTGCTTAGTGGTTATTACAAAATAATTATTTTAAGAAAAATGATTTTATAAAAACTCCATTGTATGATTTACTAGGATAAATTGAGTTTAAAAATAGAAAAAAGAAAAAGGTTAAGAGAAAAAAAATAGCAAATAGCTTGTATTTTCTATTGAGCTATATATGTGTATTTTACGAATTACATTCTTAATTTGTAATTTTGAAATAGGTTAGGTTTATTTTAGCATAGGATCTTTTATAACTCAGCGTATTTCGCTTTAGGCTAGTTTCTAGCATACGTAAAACCAGTTGTGGCTAGGCCGCAAAAAGCACAGAACGTTTTAAGCACTCAGCAGGCCAACTGAAATTTTAAATTGAAAATTTATTCGATTTTTCTAAATGGATTGCACTAGCTTGGTAATTATAGGCCATGTGATTGTAAGTTTTAAGTGGTATTTAGCAGCTTAAAATGTCATCGTAGTACTTGGTGTTTTAGACAGTGCTGACTGATATGTAGCACATGCTAAGCGACTCTAGAAAAAGTTAAATTGTATTTAGCACTGTAGTGACAACCAATCGGACATGGTAAAGTAAGTCATGAAAACGCAATACCGTTCAAAATTTGTCGGCGCGGAGGTTAGACACTTTTATGTAATGTTTGTTTTTCGTTGTCGTGTAAACAACACTTTTAGTGTGATTTATTTATGAGTAGAACGAGAGCCCACTTTCTAACTACGCGCATTTAGTAATTACAAACTGTTTAGTAAATGCTTAAATATATGAAGGTAGTAAATTTTATATTCTAAGATATCGTTAAAATGTTACTTAGAACTTAGAAGCCTAGTAAGTCGACTCCCTTGCGGTGTGTAGTTCTAGCTGGCTGTAATCACTGTTTTTCAACCAAATAATAGTCCTGCCACGTTTCTAGTCACAGTAATAAGATATAGGTAGCGGCAAAAGTCGGTTCTGATAATAAAAAGTAACTGGAAACTGAATAAAGAGAAATACAAAACCAGCAGTCAGCGTTTTTCAAATTAACCTATTGTTTAATCAATAGCCATTATATAATTCTATATTTTTATATAATTAGTTCAATAGTAAAACTGTAGTGGTTAAGAACCGAAATAAGGCTTATTTAACCTATCACTCTCTATACAGTAGAGTCAATAGCCTATATAGGTGTGTCGTTTTATTTTTAAATTCAAGTAGGCGTGTAATGTTATATTAATAAATTTTGAACTCATTTACAAAAAGTTTATTATGTTTTGGTTGAAAACCCCGTAAGGCAGGCATACTTAATTAACAATAATATTTATAATTGCCAGGAAATAAGTAAAAGGGAATTGAAATAGGTGACCTATATTGCTATCTAGTTCGTGGAATTTGCTGTTTCTGTTTACTACATGAGCCGGTTGTATTTACTGAGATGATAACTAGCCGATTTGTGTAAAAATAGTACAAGCAAATCAGCATGCTTCCGCATAGAACTCTGTTATATCATCGTGGCATAGACGACCACGTTGGAACTTATGCATCAGACTACGTTCTTTTCGTTGCTTGTAGTATTTTTGCTGTCGTTCTTGCCTGGAAAAGCTCGCGCAGTAGACATATTCCAGACGTGGTGTTAAAGTCAACGTATTCTGTAGTCGGGCTCTTGACTATTATGTCACTCGTAGCACTTATTGGTGGATTAACTCATCAGTTTTTGCAAGAGGTAGGCATGCCTGTTTAATTTAACTTTTTAAAATCATTCATTTTATTATATAAATTAATTCTACAGCCGGCGCTACAGAAATATTTATCTATTAGCTTTACACATGAAAACACTTGTAATACAAGTTACGACAAGGATATATCTGTAGTTAGTAATTTACGGAATACAAATTCTTGTAACAACAACCTTTCAAAATGTATGGCTTACGCTTCAAAAATTCAGGCCAAAAACCGCAGCAAATTGCCGGAAATATTAGATGTTTATTCATCTAGCAACTCTAATTCTATTTTCCCGTAGTAGAAATAAACGTTATAGGCTTATGATAAAACAAATAAACGCTTTTGTAAAGGTTGTATTTTGTAATTGCGCGTTGGAATGTCAGGTGTTTTTGGCACAATTTTTAAGGTGTCCATTATACTGAGTCATACAAACATTTTAAGGAAACTATTATAAAAAGGTTTCTAGTTAGTTCAACGCCATTAAAAGTCAAATATAAATGCCATTAAAAGCTGCATTTCACCTCAAGTACTTGCCATTAAACGATGGGAATTTCGTTCGAAGCATTTCCGTAATAGTTTTTATCTACATCCGCCCTGTCAACAATACCAATATGTAATCGAGGCCAAATGTATTTTGTTTTTTCAGGTAGAGCCGTACGAAACCTGGCATGATAATTGGACCTGGTTAATTGTGTGGAGATTTGGAACCAGCCTAGCTGTTGGGATCATATTCGCTCTACTTGTGCTGGGCTACAGTTTGGTAAATCACAGAAATCTATTTTGATTCGCACATTCCATTTCTTTGTCCGTACGCTTTTTAATAATATTTCATCGCAGCATGTTGGCTTAAATGCCTGGGGTCATAACACATAATATTTTACATGTAGTTTAATATGTCAGCTTATTTAACTTTATGTGAACATTCATTTATCAAAAAATGTCTTGACATTAATATTAAAATAAGGGAATCTGTGTTTAAAGTTCAATTAATCAGATTTTAAAGGACTTCCCTGAATGACGTTTGATTTAAATTTACACATCCTGTTATTTGTCATTTCAAAATTTAATTTTAAAATTTTTTTATCAACAGCTTGAGCAGGAAGATATTATTCGCTGGTCGAGGTCCGCGGTCATCGCGTTCTACGTCATAATAACCACATTGTGCGTGGGATTATTCGCGGAGAGTTGGTGGCGGATATCACATCCGGAGGACCCATGGTCGGTCAGGGTCACTTTTATGTCGATGTTCGCAAGTACGTCACAATACCTTACTTTATTACGTAAACCAATAAAAACAGCTAAGCTTGTAGTTGCGTGGCATATTAATTATGACGTCATAATCAATAAGGGGTAATAATATCATGACGGAAATGATGTGAATTTATGCAACACACGTTGTATGTAATAAATATTTAATGACAACTTTGTTTCCGTTTAATTGAAAAAAATATAAATCACATTTTAACATGTGGCATGAGCATTTGTGTAAATACTTACAAAAAAAAATAAAGAAAAATATAATTTTCCATTAAAAAAGTTTTTGCAAATTGTAAAATAAAAATATCCTTAAGGAATTTTGATATTCTGTGTGTAATATTTTTAAACATACTTAATTAATTAACTAATTAAATGCATATTGTTGTGTTTTAGGCGCCACTATTGAGCTAATTTGTGCCATTATTGTTACCTGCAAAAGCTGTAAAAAAACAACCAATATGTACCCCGAGAGAGAAAACACGAATACTTGTTTAACTAAATCATCAGGTGAATATAAACAAGATAATGATAGAATAATATGTGTAATGTATTCACTGTATTTGTTTATTGCGTTGCTTTTTGTGTATTGGAATTTTTACAACGTAATTATATAGCGTGGGATTGTTACGTTTGGTATAACATAAATGTGCTAATTCAGTTAGTGTCTATAAATAAATTGCAATTATAATTATAGGCATTAAAGAAAGTGTTTCAGTTTTTTATCATTCATGAATTTTATTAATGTTTCTTCGTCATTTTTAAACAAATATTTTATTAACAAAATTTAGGATTAATTTTTTTGTACTGCTTGTTTAAATTCAAATATTTTTTTTAGAATGTCCGAATAACAACGAAAAAAAGGATCCCACGACGACCTCCGGTGTTCGGATCGATTTAATTTTCCACACCTTGGCGCCGTTAATTTTTATAATCGGAGGTAATTATATAATTTGTAAACAAACTGGCATTAATGTTTGTTGATACTGTTTAGAATATAGAGGAGGGCAAATACTTGATTAGTTTCGACAAATCGTCCGGAAAAGAATCAAGTGTGATTATAGATTAATATTTTAAGCCATTGCTTACATTAATTAGCACAAGGTCAATTGGTTTATTAAATACTTATAAAGACATTTGTAACAACCTTTTTAATGTAATGGAAGCCTATAAAAAACGTATTTTTAGGCATTGAACTTTCAAGGGCGAAAAATTTGATAAATGTTAAGTCAATTTGGCTTTGGCATTAATTCCTTAACGGAACATTTATTTGATTACATAGTTACATCATTATATTTAAACCCCCGGGCGCTGTAATTATGTAATACATCATTACCTCATACCAAAACCTGCATGCATGCAATAAATATTAGATATCGTGGTATAAATATTTTTAATTGCCTTGTTTTATGGTAATCTATTAAGCCTCTATTAATAACATTAACAATGTTTAAAAATTTGCGATAAAATTTAAGTATTTAAATTAAGTTTGACAATGTATATCTATTACAGTTTAGAGGTTTGTGTGTTATTAGATTTTTAATAATTTTGGATTGACTTTCTAAACGTTGTTGATTTTAAAGGAAATGTCTTATTAAACATACAGTAAAATGGTAGAATGACTTACTAAACGATATCGCTAAGCCAATGCGAAATATAATAGCGCGTTTTATGTACTCTGCAATTAAAAAAATTAGTAAAATGAATGCTCAATTAAAGCAATGGTTTATATACCTATACTACCAATACTTTATATATTTAACAATAAACCGAAAGCGCAAACGTTGTGCATTTTTTTTAAAAGATTTATTCTATTTTTTAGGTATTATCCAATACGTACTAGGCCATATGGGATGTGCTGATCACGATGATGCATATTCCGTTGGTTGTCCACTGCCAAATAACTTTAATCATAACGTTGTATTGCATTTACTCCATGTGTTAGCCATGACTGTTTATTTTTCCGCTGAAATGTTAGCCATTAAAAGACGAATAATACTTAATAAATATTCTGCCGACGATGTTACTACTGATTCACTAATACATAAAAAGCACTTAGCAAACATTATATAATTACAATATTTTACAAATACATAATAACGTTTAAAAGCCTTAATTTAAAGTTCGCTGTATTTTTATTGGTGTGCAGAAAGTTAACTCATTTTTCATTTTCTTTTTTTACTTTTTTTTTTTATTGTTTCAAGATTATTTATCAAACTATTTATTTCATATTTGTTAGCGTACCTCTCTGTATATTTGTTCTCACTGAATTAAATAAATCGTTTAATTTGAAATGACCAAAGATAAGATATTTGTTATATATTAATATGCCAACAGTTACAGATATATTAAATTTAAATAGCGGGATTTTTTGTATAAAAATGTATTTAAATTTGGGCTAACGACATGCCTTGTAACATAATTAGGTGTCATTTAGTAAAAATTATATAGTTAAGTAGTTTTAATATTATATTCTTGTCTAAAATACTTATTTTTTCCGTTTAAAAACAAGCTTTTTTAGTGAGGATAAAAAGGTAAATATTTAGTGAGGATAAACTGAAAACAAATTTGTGGCGTAGAAGTTACTTTTTTTACTTTGAGTCTACGTTAAAGTGTCTACCAAATCACTTCTCTGTTTAGTTCGGTTGTGTACGGACGTTTAGCAACTCTTGCGTAATTATCTTATTTTTGTATTAAATCTATGGATATTATCACAAGATGAAATATACTTGGATACTATCAGACAATGAAGTTAGTACTTTTATCAATTTTTACAAAAAAACACATTTTTAGGCCTTGTTTTTATATTCTTAGTTCCGCTTTTAAAAACCCACTAAAACTTTTAAACACCTTAAAGACTTATTTAATATTTTAACACACTAGCGTACAAGTTCTGTTTAAATTTTACTGTAAAAGTTGTTTTGATTGTCTGTTACAAATAAGAGTTTAATTTAAATATGCTTTAGTGATGTCTGCACAAATTTACCTTTTTCTAATTATTATTTGCATTTTAAAAATTTGTAAAACATTTTTTAATCAAGTTGGTTAATAAACAAAATTTCAAAAGTTAGTCTTTAAAAACCTCAATATTGATTAGATGGTAATTAAATGTCATGTATGTTGTGTTTAAATTGTTATATTTTAATGTTTAAGATTTGAAATGCCGTTGACAGCTTATCAAATAACAGATAGACTCCTAAAAGTTATTGACAAGGAAACAGGAAAAGTATGTAAACTAACTAAAATATATTTTGACTGTTTTATTGATTTTTAAACAAAAAAAAATGATTGCGAAAAAGTTAACTAAATTGTTTAATTTAAACTTTATTTCATTGTGTGTATATGTAGTTTGTTTTGTTTATATAGTAAATCTTTTACGAAAATGGAACCAAATGTTAAATGTGATCTATTGTTAAACTTGTTAAAGAAACATATACCTCCAATCTAAATCAGATTATTAGAAAAGTCCTCCTTGAGAATTTTTAACTTGTGCATTTAAAATTTATACAAATCTAATTAAGTTAAACTGGTTTATCTCTAATTAACGCTCAGCAGTTTAATATTTAACAATTAACACTTATTAATATAACTTTTTAGGTAACAGATTTATCAATGACCCTAGAAATTATCATCATGTTAGAAAAAACAACAATCACCAAGGATGAACTAGAAGTAGGTGTTTTAACATTTAAAAAAAATAAGTGTAAAGAGTTTTTAGGTTAATATTTGTAGCTTTATTTATAAAGACTGTTCTAAATTAACTTGCTAATTAATTTTTATTGTAGACATATATTCTAATTTTTTAGAATCTTAAAATGCATTTGAAGATTAATTGTTTAATTCATTGTTTTTTAAATTAGGCATTTTTTATAAATAATAATTTATTGAATATCACAGGAAACTAGGTTAGGAAAATACATTAATCTGGTGCGCAAAGCTGCTAAAGATCCAACACTACAAAAACGAGCGAAGAAACTAATAAAATCATGGCAAATAATGATTTCAAAGACAATGCAGGTAACTTATATTTAAATGTTTAAGGTGAATGTGTTGTGCTTCTATTTGCGCTTTAAAGTTAGACTATAAACAGTACAGTCTCCTGCCGACTGTGGAGCTTTATTCAAAACTGGCAAAGTTATCTTAAGACTGGGTCAAGGTAACAAATTTTACTCTATGCTTAGTCCGATGTTGAACTTCCCACATCGAGGATAAAATGTACAAAATAAATGTACAAAAAAATCCCAATTTGACTTCTTGGTTAAACTCTGGTTGTTGAGCCATTATCTATTTTTGTAAAGCCAATATGCCAACAAATTTCTATTTTTATACACCCTTTTTAAAATTTAAAACATAAAAATTTTTAATTTAGAAGCCAAAAGTCGTGGACACACCATCAGTAGCAGCAGCAGAGAAAGCGACCAAAAACTTAAAAGAAAATGAAAAACAAAAAACATTTAACAATAACCTCACTGTGGAAGAAAAGATTAAACCAAATATTCCTCCTAATAATTCGAAAAGAAAGTACGACAGTATTTCTGAAACTAAAGAAACTGTTTTAAATAAAGAAAAAAATGCTTCTAGTCCTGGAGAATCATCGTTTACTTGTATGACTAATGGACTAAAGCTAAAATTTACGGTAAGCAAAATATAAAGAATGTAATTTAGTGCTACTAGTAGATACCCTGCCTTCTGTATGAAATTATAGTTTTTGTAATATGGTTGCAACTCTAAACTAATTCTTGCCTGTGATTTACCTGCGCACCAAAAATGGCTGTTTTTTATTTTTCAATGCTTCAAATTAGATATACATTTATTTTCATTATATATAAATTGTAAAATATAGGGACCAGTATAACCTTAATCAGAGACACTTTAACATAATGTTAGGACCTTACTTAGGGATGCCACAGTTTTGTTTGCAGCCTACTTGGGGTTGTCAAGCAGTGGGGATCAAACTAGGGGTCTTGCAGTTTAAGATTTTAACTACATTTTCAACCAATGGTTCAGGGAGTTATCTTTAAAATAGTATCAAAAAAAAACAATTTGTAAATGGCCAAATGTAAGTTACATCATTACATTAAGATTTTTTTATAGAGTTTATCTTCTTCATCTTCATCTGCTCAACTATTAAATGATGACACAAAACAAAATAAACCTCAATCAAAGCGAAAGAAATCGGAGAAGAAAATAGATTCAACAATTTCTAAAGAAGTTCAAAAAAATAAACTAAATAGCGCAATTAAAAGTTTTAACAAACTGCAAGGCCACTTGCCCGAAAAACAATCATCAAATGTACTCGAAGTACAAGAAACTTTAAAGGTTCCTAAAATTGAGAAAGACACTGTGCACAAAGAAGAAAAAGCAATTAAAAGCAAACATTTTAACATAGGTATTGATCCTAACGAATCAACGATGCCACAAAAAGATGACAACCAATGGTCCGGGGTTACCGGGTGTCGTGGCACGAATGGTACCTGGTACTCTTGGACAGATAGTATTTATTTAAATCGAACAGATAACCAAATATCTGGCGGTGATGAGCCAGAAGTACTTAATATTTTACCGTATGTAGAACTTGACTAAACCGTCCAATATAAAACATTTTGTTAAAGTTAATACCTTTTTAAAAAACGTGAAATTAAGGCATTCACGTTAACTTTACCACACACTTTTCTGTTCACTAAATGAATATTTCGTTAGAATATAAACAATGTAAAATAAAAGGTTTTTTCAATTTATGTTACTATAAGATTAATATGTTTTTGCACAATAAAGTGCGAATTGCTATATGAAGAATAGTTAACTGGAATTGTAGCTTTAAATAATGCAAATTAAATTAATTTATTAAGTTATTTCTAAAAAGGTTAACTAACTTATTTGTATTAGGTATGAAAACACTTTAATTTACAAAAAACCGGTGTACATTATATTGATCCTATAGTTGGAAAAAAAACGGGATTTTAATTGTCAGGTAATAGTATTCAAAACTAGCTAAATTAACTTGAAACCAAGTAAAGAGATCTATAAAGTTGTCCAATATCGAGGATAAATTAAAGTGAGAAAAATGGAGAGTGGTCAACCACGAAAAAAAGAAAGGCTTGTCCGCTTGATTGGTTTCTTCCATTTTCTAATTTTCGACTTGCTTCTTACAATTAGCGGAACGAGGAAATTATTTTTTTGCAAAAATATATTAATAACACACAATTACAAAATATTTGATCGTACCAAACTACATTAAAGTCACATATATGGTTCTTGTGGTGTTATTTTTTAAATACAGTGTTTTAATGTTACAGAAACGCACACTGGCATACAAAATGACAAATGTCTAGTTGCTAGTTGGTTTTTGACTTTTTTTGTGAATTTTAAAAGGTTAACTTACTTACTATGTATACATATAAGTGATACTGGATTAGAGTGATAAAGATAGTTTGTTTTATTTTGTATAATAGTTCAGTATGTTTGTTAAGGTCAAAGTTAATTATGCTTTAAATTTTTGGTTTAATTTTTTTTAATTCTTTGTTACTTTCATACGTTTCAGCTAGAGCTTTATTTTATATATTTTATTTTAAGGATTATTGCTAAATTATTCTATCATAGTTTCTAAACTAGATATATATACCCAAAATGGAAGAAACCCAAGTTACTATGGAGAAAGTACCTGTAAGTCCCAGTATAGCTCCACAAGCATCAGTAACTGACACAGTTTCCTTTCCATCTGCTTCTTTACAATCTTATGAGTCATTAAGTCCAAAGGTAGCAGACTTGAGCCAAAGCAATAATGGTGTTCCTGTAACTTCATCAAGCCTTTTAAGTGAATTGTCATCACAAATGCTACAATCAGCTCCAAATCCTGCTCCATCTGATGTCACCGACATTTTAAAACCACCTCCGCCAGCAGCAGAGAGTAATGTTGTACCAACACGGCAAAGAACCCCAGTCGAAGATGTCAATTCAAATGCTGATGCCGATGAGCTTTTAAGTTTTGGAAGCTTATCGGAGGTATCCCCCGGAAAAGTTTCGTCGATTGCTTCGACTCCTGAACCTATGTTAGTAAGTGAATCAACTCCAGTGGCCACAATTAAATGTGAAGGAGAGCCACCAAGTGTTCAACCTCGGTCCAGAACTTCATCTCAATCATCAAGAACTAAAAGTCCATCAGCCAAGAAAAAGAAACCCCCAAAACCTAAAAATGATGAAAATATGGTAACCTTAACTTTATTTTAATAATGTCTTTAAAAAATACTTATAAACATAACAAATAATTAGTTTTACAAATTGACTTAAGTTTTTTTATAATTTGTCTATTTTTACAGCAAGATGGGAGGAATGATTTTTATTGCTGGGTTTGTCATAGGGAAGGAGAAGTGTTGTGTTGTGAATTATGCCCAAGAGTTTTCCATGCTAAATGCATGCACCTGGTCCAGGTAATTATTTCTTTTGATATTTTATACTAGATTATGTTTTTGTTAAGTTTTGTCTATGCTAGAAAAATGTTGAATTGATCAACCCATACTAGTCGATAGATAGTCTTACAGTTGGCATTTTATTAGTCATAATATGGTTGCAACTTTACCTAAATTTGCCCGCGATTACCTGTGCATTGCAAATGGCAGTTTTATATGTTTTAAGGCTTACAAATTGGACTTATGTTTATATATATATTGCCTACCAAGTTCTATTATATATGTCCTTGTCTTATAAAAGACTACTTATAACCAAAAAAATATAAAAATTTCATTATGTTGTAGGAACCAGAAGGTGATTGGCATTGCCCTGAATGTCAGAAAGTGATGGAGGTAGAATGTAAAGAGACCCAATCTCGAGCAATGTCCCAACTTAACATTGACCAACTTGCCCTCCATCTCAGATATGCTTTACAACGAATGAAAACAACTGGGGTGAGTGGAATTATTTTATTTTATCGACAAATATTTTATCTTGTAGTTTTTTTCTTTTTTTTTTATATTTTTATAAATCTATAAGGCTAACCTAAAAAACACTATAGTAATACTTTGTTATTTTATGTGATTTAATAATTTTTTGTTGTGTTTTGTTAAAATTTAACCCTGCTTTTTTAAGTCTGAGCCATTTCTTGAACCAGTTGATACAAAGACATTCACAGATTACTTGGAATATGTTTTTCATCCAATGGACCTCAATTCTTTGGAGAAAAACATAAAGAAAAGAAAATATGGGAGTACAGAGGTAACATAACAAATTTAAGTATTTGTTAGTTAAGTAACTTAGGTCCTTTGTATAATCAAGACAATCCACTAGGATAAATAACTAACATTTGATATACATATTTTGCTCTGCCAAATGTTATTTTTTATTATTATTATAAACATATTTTCTTTTGTTTTAGGCATTTCTAGCTGATGTGAAATGGATATTACATAATTGTGTAATTTATAATGGGCTACAAACGAAACTAACTCACATTGCCAAAACCATGGTTAAAATTGCTCAACATGAGGTATACTTGTTTCTATTTTATCATTGTATAAAACCAGAATTTTGTTCAATTAAAATATAAGTTAACCCAAAAACATAGTTACAACTATTTGTGTATAAACAAAACAACATTTAAGTTATGCGTGGCTTGCTAGAGTACGGGTAACAAAGTTTACTGTGTTAAAATATATTTAAAACTTATTTTTAATTTAAAAAGTTTATATTTTGCTTTGAAAATTTTTTGTGTATCGCGTGACCTAATCATCATATTAAACCACAAGGAGTATATAAATGTTTTAAAATATAATTTGTTAATTTTATTTTTTTATAACGATTTATTTAAATGCAGATGAGTGAGATTGAGGTTTGTCCTGAATGTTATTTAAACTCGTGTAGAAAGAGGGAAAACTGGTTTTGCGAACCTTGCAAGGAACCTCACATTTTAGTCTGGGCAAAATTGCAAGGTTTTCCTCATTGGCCTGCTAAGGTATTAAAACTAATTTCTAATATGTGGAGCATGTATTTATTAGACTGTTCTAGTGTATAGGACCTGTATTAAAATGGACTAGATATCAATCTACAATTTTTAAACTTTATATAATGGAGCTTAGTGGACAATACATATATATGTGTGTCCAATTTGCAGGCCTACAAAATAAATAAAAATTGCCATAAATAATATTAACTTTAACTCTGCTGAGCCAAATTTGACCTTTGATTTATCGGGCAATTATATTCTATAATAAATCACACTGTCAAAGTCAACTTAAGACTGGGTCAGGGTAACTGATGTTACTCTAAGTTTAGTTCATAAAGTTAACCTTCCCACATCAAGGACAATCAAACACAAAAAAATATTCATAAAATTTTGTTTTACAGGCTTTAAGAATAGACAAAGGAATGGTGGACGCCAGGTTTTTTGGCCAACATGACAGAGCATGGATTGCTCTTTCAGGATGTTATTTGATGTCTAAAGAGATGCCGCTTCCAGTAAAGAACAAGAAGAAGGGAAGAGGACCTGGAGCCAAAGGTAAAATTGTTCATGTTTCAATGTCAATTTTGTAACAGTATATAAAGAGGTTTTGCTTCATGATTTAGACTCCTTAATATTGACTACGTGCTTATAATAAACCTAGTTAATAATTAATGTTTTAGTACAACATTGTTTTTTTGAAGAGAATTTGTTATATATTATATGTTTCTTTATACTTTTGATTTGATTTATAATTTTAAGATACTAAACGAAACATTTTTTAGTTATTATTTGTTGATAGGCCGCCTTACATATTGGATTTTAATTGTTGTAATGCAGCCACAACTCTTATCTAATTTTTACCAGCAATAAATGACCTGCGCACCGCAAACAGCAGTTTTATTTATTTTATAAGCCTGTTAATTGGATATCCAGACATATAGCTTTCACCAAACTTTGTTATATATATAAATAGAATTTTTTTAACTGAATTCTTCAATTTAATTTTTTTTTGTGATATTTAGGAGGGCTTGATAATGCAATGATAGAGTGTAACCACTACATTGATAATGTTGTTAAAAAGTACGGGGAGTTTGATTATGCCCCACCAAGAACTCCTCTTACCCACATGGATCTCTACAGAAAGTCAACCGATATAAAAGGTTAACAATTTAAAGGTTTTCTTAAAGATTTTTTAAAAATTGTTTTGCTTAAAAGGGACAAGATTTGCGTTTTAGGTTTAAGCAAAATTTTAAATATTAATTTATTTTGCCTTTGTCCAAATTAAAAGTTTTTTTTCTTTTTATTTTAGGGGACCAAAAGGCGTTGGATTTTCCTGGAAAAAATGTAAGTTATCGTGAATATGAATAAATGTTATAAACCACTTATATATATTCGTAGTACAACCTGATAACTTATATTATATTTAAGATTAAGATAAAGGAGGAAGTTGTTGATTCACAATCTAAATCATCTGAGGATAAAATTTTAAATCTTAATCTGGGAAATTCAGGTAAAAATTATGTTTACAATGTATTTAATAAAATAATAATAATATCTTCCACTGAGGCTGTAGTTCAGATATTTTCATTCACTAATATTTGCCCTTTGATCTGACCTTGTGAAGTCCTTGACTTGACCCCCATTCGTGCTCATAAACACCCCCTGGCTTAGTCCCTTATAAACTCTTCAATAGTCCCAGGTTCCTTTAAGTCACACTTTATTACCGCAATCTTAAAAAAAAAATTTTTACACAATTTAAAATTTTGACAGATATGATTGAGGGGTTAACAACCACCCCCCAAAAACGGTCAAAGGTTGTGACAACAAGTGGGGCTCACCCCCGGTCCATGCAGAAAAAGTTTGCCCCCAAGAAAAAAGGGTCAATGGCAATGCTGGAAAAAACAATCGAATCTTGTAAAAACTCCCTGCTAGAGTCTATTCAAAATGTAAATAAAAAATACTTTTTGTAAAAAAAAATGTTAAATCTTTATTTTGAATTTTTAAATTGAAAAATAAAAAAGCATTTTTTGTGTTTGAAAAAGAAATTTTAAGTTAATTTTTACTTAAATTTTACTCATTTATTTGCACTCAAATTTAACTTATCAATTTTACTCAATTTTTACTCAAAAATTTTTTACTTATTAATTTTTACTTAATTTTTACTCAAAAATTTTTCAGGACTCGGATGAATCGACAACCGATGAATCAGATTCCTCCAGTGAAGATGAAGATGCAGCAAAATCATCAACTCAAGACAAAACTTGGAATGAAGCAAATGCAAAAAGTAAATTAACCAACCTTTTCTTTTTATTAATCAATTTTTAAAATAACTGAACAAATTTTAACTTTTATTGTAATATAAAAAGGGGTTCTGTATTTTTTTAAACTTTTGTTATTCTTTTTGTTCTTAATTTTAAATTTGTATAATTTAGTGGAAAATGATGATTTGGAGAGTGAATTAATCATGGATATTTCAGACGGAAAATCCCAGAAAAATAAGGTAAATATAATGTGTTTAAGTGACTGTACATTTATTATGTAAAAACTAAACTATATTTTTTTTATATTAAATTTTTGAATTTGTCCAATGGATTTTTTTAATTAATTTATTTCAAACTAATGATTTGACAAACAGAAAGACAATCCAGCTAGCAACCTCGTTGAAAAAGGTTTTGCCAAAATCAAAAAAAAATCTTCTGTTTCTGGGAGCGACAATCGACCAATCAAAACCAAATCTATTCTGACCAAAAGGGATGGGGAAACCCCTAAGAAATTGGGGTCAAATGTGCCCATGCGCAATCCAAAGGGGGTTGGAGGCATAAAGAGGAAGATAGATGAGGATCACTCTTCCTCCTCGAGTAATTTACCTGCGGGGAAGATCAGCAAAGTTGATCTTTTAAACAAGGATAAGAAAAAACATATTCTTCTTCTGACTGAACCTCCAAAATTAAAACCAGACAGGTAATAAAGTTAGTTTAAAGCTATATATAATGGAGCTTAGTGGACGATATATGTATATAAAAGTTTGTACAATATATAGGTTAACAAAATAAATAAAACTGCCATTTGTGGTGCGCAGTTAAATTTAAATGAGTCTAACTTCTGCTAAGCAAAGAACAAAACAAAATTTTAAAATTTTGTGTAGGTTGGCCTTTTCACCCAAATATAAATATATAATAAGGATGTGGCAGATATCTTGGAAATAAAAATTTATTTAATAATTAGTTAACCATTTTTACAGGGACTTAGATGGGGGTAAATTGAAGAAAATAGGGGATTCCCAGAAAACTAAAATTCTTTCAAGCAGCCAGGTAGGAATTTAAATATAAATTAATTGAAAAAAAATTAATTAAACACAAATTTCATAATAATCTAAATCTCTTATTTTTATAAGGTTGTAAGGAAGAAGTCAATACTTAAAACTGATGATGGAAAAGGAGGTAATATTTATAAATTTTATAATTTTTTGTTAAACTAAACTTGTAAATTTCTCATATTTTAAACCAGTTTTAATTTGGTATAGAATTACTACTTGATTATGGAGATGTTAAAATAATGTTTAATTTTTTTTAGATAAATCTAATCTGAAATCTGCAGCCAAATTATTGTCACAAAAAGTAATGAATAGGAAAACACATCCTGAGAAATCCTTCAAATCTTTAGAGGTAATTTCTCACCAAAATATTTACAATTCATCCAAACTAACCCAATTTTACTCAATATTTTATAAAACTATTAGCAGTAGACTTCTTTTGTATGGGATCCGCCATTATTACTTAAAATTAAAATTTTATAAACTACATTCTACAAGAAGAGGGTTTAGATAGAAGAGGCTGAATAGAAAATGTGTTTTTGTGTGTAAAATAATGTTTTTGGCGCATAGCGGTCTGTCTGTAAAATGTCAGTAATTTATTCTCTTTGTTGCAGGATAAATCGAAATCCTCGATGATTGAACCGACCAAAAAACTTTCAACCTTTACAATTCCAAAACATAAACCAGTATCCAATATTACAAAGAGAACTGAAAATGGTTCGTTAAAATTTAAAATGATTTTACAAAGTTTTTTAATACAATTTTATTGACATCTTATTGTATGTAAATATTTCATTTTTGTGGGGTGATTTTCATTTAAATAATGTGCTTAAATTAGGTTTAGTAATGGTTTAATAAGTTTATATTGTCTAATTACGTTTCAATACAATTTTACTTATATGCTACTATTCAAATGTGTTCTTATAGCTTGCATATTTTCTCTTAAATGTATATTAGAATATTAAATTAAGTTTTATTAAATTGCAGATATGTCTGATAAGCAACACAATGTTGGTAAAAGTACCGAGGTTCCACATACAACTACATCCAACTTTCCAGTGCAAAAACTTCAAAAATATAGCGATAAGTAAGACTTTCGTTTAAAAACATTATTTATATTATTTTTATCAAAATATAAGACCTTATTGTACTATATTTGTAGTTGTGTTCTTGGCATATTTATTAAGGATTTTTTATATATTGGTATATAATGGGGCTTGGTGGATGATATATACATGTATGTCTGTTTATAAGCATACAAAATAAATAAAAATGCCGTAAATTAATGTGGGCAAATATTGGTTAAAATTTGCAACCATAATACAGCTATTAAATTTTAACCAAAGAACTGGTTTTTAACTATAGTATATCTAATAACTGTGTGAATCTTGTTGTTAAAAAAATGAAAAAACGGTATTTATAAAAAATTATAACAATTATTATCTTTACCTAAGGGTAATGCATGGAGTTCAACAAGTGTTGGTTGAGATGTACGAAGACATGATGGTCTTGTTTGATGAGAAATCAGGTAAAGATCATAACCAGGAGAACAAACAAGCTAGTGAGGAATTAGCTCAAGTTAGGTTGGAGTTGGAGAAATTAAAATGGATGCACAGACAAGAAATAGCAGAGTTGCAACACAATCATGGTAATATCTTTATTATAAAGGTTAAGGAATGATATATGTATTTGTATGTGCAATTTATAAGCCTACAGGATGTATAAAACTTTCATTTGTGGTGCTTGGGTAAATTATTGCAAGCAAAAATAAGTTGAGAGTTGCAACTATTTTGCGACAATTAAAATGCCAACCTTAGGGCAGGCTATTGACTAGTATATTCAAATACAAGTTTTGCTTTTTAACCATTTCCTTTAGTCTAATTTTCCCTATTTTAAAGCATTGAGGGACACTATTCTAATTTATTTTGTTATCCTGTTTCACATTTTCAGATCTGACAATCGCAGAAATTCGCCAAAGTTTAGAAAACGATAAAACCCAACATGTGAACGATATAAAAAGCAAATACGAGAAAGAGAAAAAAGAAGTGATTGAAGAAACAAAGAAGAAACAGTGGTGTGCCAACTGTGGCAAGGAGGCCATCTTCTATTGTTGTTGGAACACAAGTTATTGTGATTACCCATGTCAGCAACTTCACTGGCCCAAACACATGGCTACTTGCTCACAAAACAGTGCCGCTGCCTTAGCAACACCTACTACCCCTAAAGAAACCAACCCATTGGCTGATATTCCAACAGAGTCGCAGCATGTCGAAGATAAAGAATCTAAAGAGGTCAGAAATCCTCCTCTGGAAGAAGAGAAACAGCCTCAGAAGATGGAGGAGTCGGCGATGAGTGAGGTTGAAGAGGATGTTGAGGATAGTGACAATGATGACATGGTAATCGACGAGAGCGGACCAAAAGAAACACCGGGTGTCAGTGCTGAGCAAGTCTCACCCGAATCTCCAGAAGAATCTAAAACACCAACCGAAAAACAATTTGAAAATACAACAGAACCAAAATCTGAACCAGAAATAACAGCAACTACTTCCACAGTTCAAACTCCTATTGTTTCAAGCATTATTACCGACAGCAATTTTAAATTGTCAGAGAGTATTACAACTTCGGCACCTGAAGATATAGCACAATCTGAATTAACAACAACTGATGCAGTTTCTAAAGAAATAAAAGAAGAAATGATAACTGCTGAAAATAAAACGGAATCGGAAACTAACGAAGATCTAAAATCAACTGATGAAGAATTAGTAATAAATTCAAGCATAAATAAAGACAGTGAAAAGACTGAACTACTTTTAACTGTGCCAAGTCAAGAAAACCAAGATGCTAAAGTAGAGGAGGATAATGAAATAACTAATAAAGTTGAAACATTTACACCTACTTCACCTTTGCATTTTGAAACACCATTGTCCCCCGATTTGTTGGCTTTGGGTGATGATCCATTGCCTGTTGTTGAGGAAAATGTAGAAATTGAGAGAAAAATTGAAGAGAGATTAGATTTCCTTGAACACCAAACTGATAAAATGACAAGTGATAACCAATCTAAAAATCATGATAATATAGTTGATGAATCTAAAGATGATATTCTACAGAATGTTGAAAAACCAGACCATTCTGAAGAGCAAAAAACTGTGGATTCAATAGAAAGTACAGAACCCGATTCAGCAGCTTCTCCTGTTTTGGAAACAGAGGTTAATCCGCATTTCGATGATGAAAAAATGAAAACAGAAACGACTGAAAAATCGCTTTTTCCGCCAATTTTTTCTGATTCCTATCTCACCTCGTTACAAAACCAAAATCAACCTTTAAATATTCAATCAGATACACCTGCAGATGAAGTTATGGAAATTGATTTAGATCCAGCGGTATCCAAAGCTGAATAAAACCTTTTTTAATCACAATGTACATGATATGGTCATCAGATAATTTATTGATTAAAAACAAGAACTATGTCTTGGGTATTGTACATAAAATAAAATACATTGGGTATAATTATTTTGTAGTTGTAACTAAGTTTTTGCTCTTTAATTTTTATTTATGTTTAAATGTCTTGCTTTTTAAGAATTGCAATATGTAAAATGATAATCGTGGGCAAAGTAGGTTTGCTATAGTTTGTTGCAAAGTGTTCATTTAATGTTAATGAATAAATAATTATGTAAAGTTTGGTTAGTTAAATATATTAGTAAGTTTAACTCAGTATTTTTTTAATTTTTATTTATCCTTGATGTTGGAAGGTCGACTTTACGACCTAAACATAGAGTAACATCAGTAACCCTGACCCAGTCTTGAGTTGCCTTTGGCAGTTTTGGATATCATCAAAGATAATTGCCTGATAATTATACTGCTGATTAAGTGCTGGCTTAGCAGAAGTTCATATCGATTATAGCACTTTACTTATGAGCGCTACAGCATAAGAGCAGTGGGGATCAAACCAAAGACCTCATGTAGTAAATGATCACAAGTTAGAAAAATCATTCATTTTTTATATACCTTTTTAAATAGTAAAAATATAAAAGACAACTTTTAAAAAATTAAATCAAAAAAGTTTAAACTATATTGTGAAGAATGCGCAAACGGGCGACAAGGTGGTATAAACCAATTTCCTGGTTTCTTGTTATTGTGGGAAAATAAATTTCTTTCGGTATTAAAATGGGGAATTTTTTCCGGTCAAAAAAATTATACACGTTACTACCATTTTAAAACGTTAATTGTACTTAACACTTTAAGTTTTTGCTGTTTTAATTGCAATACTACTAGTTTTATTAAGTTGTAGCATTTTAAATTGTTTTTGAGGTCCAGATAACTGAACTGTGAAAATGTTATCTGCAAATTTTATAAAGCTAAAAGAGATTTCCAAATTTCAAAAAAGTTTTATGAAAAATCTTCCATTCGCCACAACAACTAAAGGTTTAAATATACATTTTTACTCAACAAATACGAATACTGATACTTCAGCTACGCAAATTGTCGAGGATAATAACAAATCAATTGTAACTCCAACTAAACCTGACTTTCCTGAAGTTATTGTAGCAAAAAAACATGAGGTACTAATTAAACCGAAGAAACCAGACTCAAAGGTAAAATTGTTTTGTATATATCTTAATCCTCGATTTAGGAAGGTCGAATACGTGACCTGAACATAGAGTAACAACAGTTACTCCGACCCAGTCTCGAGTTGCCTGTGGCAGTTTGGGATATTATAGAGACTATAATTGCCCGGTAATTAAGCTGCTGATTAAGTGTTGGCTTAGCATAAGTTTATATCGTTTATAGCGCCTTACTCAAGAGCGCTACAGCATGAGAGCAGTAGGGATTAAACTCACAACCTCATAACTACAACACCATGAGAGCGGTAGGGATTAAACCCATGACCTCATAACTACTACACCATGCTGCCGGCATTTGAACTAATTAAAATTTATTAATTAATTAGTAATCGATTTTTCAGTTTTTATTTTAATTTATTCATATGTAGTTAAGAGAAGCAACATACACACAAGTAGCTAGGGTAGCAAGGTTGTTTACCCATATTGAGAATTATAATAATCGATGGGAATCTGCAATGAAACAATTGGAAGTGAGGTAAAAGAAATATTTAATAAATTTGTATGTACTTGTCGATGGCCTGTCTTATGGTCAGCTTCTCAATTGTCATAATAAGGTTGCATATCTCAACTAATATTTGCCCTTGCGCCACAAAAGGCAGTTGTATTCATTTTATAGCCCTATAAATTGTTAATCGCATTTGTTTTTGTAGACCTAAAAAAATGAATGCTAGATGTGACAAAATTTTAACAGAGCATGGGCCAGAATGGGCTTTGGGTGACGTTGTTTTTAAACTAGGTGGAGCTATAAAACTTGTCACAGATGACAGATGGGTCGATGACCCTCGTCGAATCAGGTTTTAAAAGTCTTTAAGTGCAGATTTGCTACAATTTTATTTTGAATTTGTTACTATAATAATTAGAAATCTAATGTACAACAATTTGATTACAAAAATTAATTGTTTCAAGTATTATATGTATTTAGAAATTAGTTTCTGCTTTATTGAAATTGTAACAAATTGAAATGTTTAATAGAACACCAAAGCAGAAAGATTTTACTGTTGAAGCAGTTGATTTACGGCACACGATCATAAATCAAGAAGGACTTCAACATCTGGAAAATGTTGGATATCTCAGGTGCCTAAAATTTAAAGTTTATGTTATGACATAATTCTTTTTATTAAATCCTTATTCTCAATGTGAGAAGGTCGTCTTCTAACCTAAAGTAAAATCAGTTATCTTGACCCAGTCTAGAGTTGACTTTAACAGTTTGGAATGTTATAAATTAGAATTGCTTGATAATTATTTTGCTTTGTAGGTTTATGCTGTTTATAGTGCCGTGCATGGTTATACAGCATGTTCTTTTATAGTGGTTCCAAGTGTTTTAACTAATACACCATGCCACCAATAAATTCTATAACATCTGTTACAAAACTTAGGGCAGTAAAACTTCATCATGAATTATGTTTTTTAGATATTTAAATTTAGCGGATTGCCCACTGATTGATAACTCTGGAATGTCGTGTTTATTTCCAATCGTGGACACTTTAGAATATTTGGATATTAGTGGGACCAACGTTTCTCCTGAAGGATTCTCATATTTAAGACTTTTTCCAAGATTAAAATGGATCAACTTAAGTCGACTTCCGGTAAATAAATTTCACTAATATAATGATGATTACCAAATGTTTATAGTTAGGATTTAATGAAAATGCCTCTTTTATGAAAAAAGCTTATAGAATTGTAAAAAGTTTATAAAAACTTGGGCAGCCATATTGTCTCAACTTTGTTTTTATTTAAACATTGCCTATTTCAAAATCCAAACTTATTTTTTGATACAGAATCCAGAATTAATGAACAAAATGTTACCATTTATTGCTGACCTCCTTCCTCCTGATTGCATAGTTGTAACAAATGATGACTTGCCATCTACTTGTTATGGAAGTGAAATTCCTTACAGGAGTTTAAAGGATCCAGTTGATGATATGTTGCTGGATAATACTTCGGGAATTGGTATGTACTTAGCTTATAAAATAAAAAATAACTGGGTTGTGTTAAAACAGTAAAATTTTAAAACTTGTTTTAAGGTGATGTAGTAGTATTCAATGAAATACATGGAGCAAATAAACTTCAGCTTGCTGATGTTACTCACGTTCATAAACTTTGGAAAACTCCAGCGCTCAACAAAAATAGAAAAATGAGAATGACTCGGCAACATAATTATAAAAATAATCCAATTCCAAAGATGGTGAAATATTTAAGAAAAGCAGAACAATATGAACCCTTGTTTTAAAAACTTATTTAAAATTTCAAAAAATCTGAAAAAACAAATGTTGCATTTCTGTACTTGATTCACTACATTGTGGTTAATCACTTAATATAATAACTTTGCAACCTTTTTTTATATTTTGAATTCTTGTTTCAAATACTACTTGTTTGTTGTTATATAGATCTATGTTTAACTTAGGTTTGTATTTTTAAAATGTGCCTTCAAAAAGTGTCACATATTACTTGCCAGTTTTTGACAGCAACCCCAATTTATTCATTTGATTGGATGCATGATAAGAACAAAATAGGATGTGGGTTGCACCATAACAAACAACACAAATTATGGTCGGAAGAATGTCAAAACGACATCATAAAAGAGGTTGGTATTATATAAATTATAATGGTTTAGTAAAAGTTTTATCTTAAAACAACTTAAGCACTAATCATGTTATATTTTGGTAAACATTTTACTTCACAATATTAACTTACTTCACAAAAAAGGAAGAAAATAACATAAATATTAATTTTCTTAATGTTTTAGACTGTTCAGCATCAAACTACCAAGCAATACCCTGTAAGTGCAAGTTACCAAAAGGCATTTTTAAAAGCATTAATTCGGCAAGTAAGACACCAATTTTAATAACAGCATACAACAGATTTTTTACTTGATATTTAAGTATTTTAATTTAAATTTTGTTGTGAATTTAAGGTTGAATCTTCTGGCCAAGATCCATGTGAAGAGCTTTGTAGCATTTACATGGAGTTTCTAAATGCTGTTTCTCAGAAAACCTCTTTTAAAAGTTACTACCTGGTAACATTAATATACAAGATCACAGTTTAAATCTAAATGTTTACTGTTAACTATATTTTGGTAATTTTTTTAGCCAAAGAAAAATATATTTGTAACATTGGAGGAAAATACGAATCTACTTTCTAATGGAACTACTGGCCTTGTCACATGGAAGGTAGGATATTTTAAAAATTACTTTTGGGGCGTTTATTTATCCTTGATGTGGTAATGCCAACTTTAAAGCCCATTTTTAGAGGGATATTTGTTACGAAGGCCCATCGGTAAGTAAGTTTTAAATAATAATAATTGTAGCTGCCTGATAATTAATCTGTTCATTGGTTTTTGACTCTAGGGGTCATGTAGTAAAATCAAGTGTTTTAACTGCTACACCAAATTAATTTGTCCTCAATTTTAGGGGAGCTTAATAATGTCAGAGTGGTTGATAAGTAACCCCCAATTGTTAAAAGGAAAGAGAATTATTGAACTTGGTTGTGGGTCTGGTTTAACTGGGTTAGTTTCATTGAAAGTAACTGAAGTGGCTCACTACACTTTTACAGATTCCCATCAGGACGTTCTTAACCAAGTTAAGAAAAATGTTGCCATAAATAATATTAACAAAGGTGAAAATACCAAATATGTAACAAAGTTTAAAATTGTAAGAATTAAGCAGTCTTGTATCTTACCATATTCTTACATTTTTCAGATCGATATAATATTCAATGTTTAAATTGGGGAGAAGATTTAGAAAGCATTTTATCAAATTTTGATATTCTTTTAGCAGCAGGTTAAAAAATTGTTTTTTTTTAATTAAGTTTGTATAAAAATTAAACCATTTTGTATTTTTTTAGATGTTGTTTTTGACCCTAAGTATGTCCCTCTGCTTGTAGAAACTATATCAAAGATTTTAAATTTAAAACCTGGTTGTATAGCATATATTGCATCAACTGTTCGAAATAAAGAAACTTTTCAATATTTTTTGGATCAAATAGGTATACAAATGAATAAATTATAGTTAGTTTATTTGTGTTAAACTGTGGCTTTTATTTTTAGCTTTAAATGGCCTTTCTATGCAACATTTGGATATTAAAGAAACCAACCAAGTTTTTATATTTGATCGTAGCGGGGATTTTCAATTAACAAAAATATATGCACTGTAAAAAGGTAAATATACTTTATAATTCAATAACTTTTGGGCTTTTATTATATTTTATTTCGTATAAAGTGCAAAAGTGTAAAAAATGGGCAAAAAAATAAACATAAAACAATTAAATAAAAAAGTCAGATTACGAAGCAATAATAATATGATTTCAATTTTTGAAAATATAATTATTACTTGCAATTAAGTTAATATAGTAACCAATTATAAATTTTCCATATAATGTGCGTATATAGTGCACTAGTACTGATCACAGCCAATATTATGGTAAGCAGTTACTAGAAATAAAAACAGTTAAAAATCGACCTAAAATGTTGATTGTGATTTACACTTTTGTACCACAAGGTTGAGGTGTGTTATATGAAAAATCACAAGTTAATGTTCCAGTGCTCATATTGACCATGGTTCCAGGTGGACAGCTGATTGGACCAAGAGGCTCTAAACCTTCGTAAACGCATCGCACAAATTCTGTGCATGAAAGTTGGATGAAGTCTTGTTGTATTTGCTCTGCTGTGCAACGACTTATTCCTATAAAGATATAAATTATTATAATGTTTGTTGTATTAAAATGGTGGTTTAAAGGTAAATATACTGAAACCTATTAAAATCTTTAAAGACTACTCCAAAAAGTGCAATTTAGAAATTAAGTTATTACAAAACCCAATAAGAATTAGAGGTTTAAATGTTAAACAATCAAGCCCTTACCTTCTGCAGGGAATGCTTCAGCAGAATTTTCTGTTGTAGTTGAACTTGAAACAATTGTTGAAGTAGTAGTAGCTGCTGTAGAGCTAGGTTCAACTGTTTCTAACACAGTAGTAGTTGAAAAAAATGGTTTTGGGCTGGTACTTGATATTGTCACAGTTTCTTCTGTTGTTGTTGGTGGTGCGGTAGTAGTTGATGTTGATGGAGTTGGGGTTACAGTAGAAGGTTCTGTTCCGTTGTCGAAAATTGCTATGTCGGAGCACCCATAAAATTCTTCTTGTGGCCCGTTGCCAACAGCACCGACGCCATTTTCATCAACACCCCAAGAATTTCCTGTTAAAAGGGCCAATTCTTTTATATTTGGTCAAAGTAATTACTTAAAATTCAGGTTTAGCACATAAAGAATTTTAACGTTACCAGGTTTAGCGTTTTGGCCTAGCTATTTAACAACGTTGCCTTTGGAAACTAAATACAAGTTAGAGCTATATTTAAAGCACATGTATATACCTGTGTGGTAACGCCATTGTAAAACACATTGTGTGCAAGTCACATCTTTAGGTAAGTTAGCTTGCAAATAAACTTGTTTTTCTAACTCGTTCGGGTAGTATCTTGTTTCTCCATTATTAAGCGTTAACAAATGCCTGTAAAAATTAACGTACATTAGGCATATTACTTTAATGCAGGCACTTTCAGCCTAGTGTATTACTATACTATTTTAAATGTAGGTAAATATGTTATTGCTAGCTTACTTGTCTAAGCACTCTTGCTTTACTATTGTAGTAATGTCGTTGTTTGGGCACAATCGAAATTCAAAGTAACCCTTGTGAAATGCAGTGAGGTCAATATGGATATCTACTTTACCAGCACGCTCGTACGTTCTAAAAACATATAATTTAATTATTACAAGTGATGTAAAATTTACTTAAAATGGAGGTTAGTTGACAATATTGATCTCCGTTTAACTTATAAGACTTTATATAGTCATAAATTCCTTTTAGTGCGCGGGAAAATAACTACGCCCAAAAATCTGCTTTGGCCAAATTGCAACAAATAATATTCTTTCCTTAGCGTTAGAAATCTACTAGTACAGATAAATTGCAGTCCCAATTAAGTTTTGTAAAACACTTACTTTGTTATAATCCCCGTGCCGTAAGTTCCGCCAGCCTCGTTTGCTCTTGGTTGGGGATCTGAATACGAATCCCCGCAGACCCCACAGTTACCACCGTTCACATACCATTGAGTCTGTAAAATTTAATTTTATCAATTTTAGGATACTTTATAGAAATTTAGTTCCAATTTTTTTGGTTTTATAAAATGTTTATTTACTATTTTTCGCAAATTTGAGGTTTTAAAATTTTTTTTTCTTACCGAAAAACCGCCACAAAAAAGTTGATTGTCGTTGTAGTTTTCTTTAATATCTTCAGCTCTAGATGCATATTCTTCTTCATTTTTAAATCTCCACAAACTTGATCTTCCTGGAGGGTTTAAAAGTCGTCCATGAGCGTTAACAAACGCAACATCTACAAGAAAAAAAAAATTATTATAAAAAAACACAGACCAAAATCAAAAATATATCGTAACCAGCAGCAATTATTTATAGTTAGTTAAATCTTAATACTTACAATATATTAAACAAACTGCTGAAACTGTATAGATGTTCATATTTGCAGATTAAGTGAAGCTTATAGTAATGTAGTTAGTTGTAGTCGTTGTAGTTATAACAAAATGAACCACCTAACGGTCCTTATATAAGTTTTCGATGCGGAAACAAGAAAGGGTTTGTGATTGAGTTGTCTGTAACAAAAGCGGCAAATCAAGACGTTATGACGTAACAAATGTTATTCTCATAACTTGGATAACCATGGTGATTTCATGTGGTCTAATGATAAAAGTACTGGCCACGTTTTAAAGCTTTTACGAGCTAAGCTAAATTTATTTACTCGGCACATACTTTTCTATTTGGACAGACAAGTTGCTTGACGTATTGTAATAAATTTGCTGACGCATACAATGTTGTTATCATATTGTTTAGCGACGGCTTGTCCCAAAATTTATTTTCTAGACTATAATGTAACCTAAATTGCGAATATCGACATTTAACAAACAAAACAACTTCACAAACAACATGTTTTATATCTTTCTAAACAAAGTATACCGAACTTTGATGGTTACGCAATGTTGAGCGAGTAAAAGCTCTCAAAGAAACATGTTTTCTTGAAATTAAAGGCAAGAGTGCTACTGCTGCAAAGTAGTCAGTGTTATTCGGTAAAACTTTAATAATATGTACTTTTATTGTTTTGGTCCTTCTGAATAAGCCGTAAACTTGACTGTGCAAATTTACTTTAACATAAAAGTGTTAATATAGTATATATTTTACAACATAAAATCTTTATTTATAGATTATACGAGACCAGAGATCAAATGCGGAAACCTGTTCAGTCGATGATCTAATGCTTGTTTGTATAAAGCAAAGTAATGGTAAACATTACAGTTAGCTTAATGTCTAAAACAATTGTGTACAGCCAAAAGGTAATTCTCCTTTTGATGTTAATCGAGTTCTAGCAATAAATACATCCGTAGTAACAATATAAATGTTTACTGTTCTGTTGCATTAGGTACTAAACCAACAGTTTGTTGTATAAAATATCATACAAATATAGTTTACCATATTTAGTCATTACTCCAAGGGCATTGACCTAATGTTTTAATTGCTGGGATAGGCTAAACTTTGTTTATTTTTAGATTTTAATTTTCTCATAAGTGCAAAGGCTATTTAAAAAATAAAACGACAGCCTAATTAGATAAAATTCTTAATTAAAATTGGCCATTTTAGTTATTCAAAATCGTTACTCTGAATTTATCTATTTTGTTATACATTTTATACAAAAAATAAATTTTAAAAACAGTATTAAATAATAAAAAATGTAAATAAAAGTTATTTAAAATATAAAACAACAGGACAAACAAATGTTAAAAAAGACATAACTAAGAAAGTAACATTGACATAAAAAAAACTATTATGAAATAAATTAACTACTGCAGTATACATAAAGAATTGCAAGGTCATAAACGGAGCCGTTGTTAAACATACAACACTAAAAAGTTTTCCAAAATATTTTTGAGGGTAATAAGCCATCATAAAATTTGGCGATGAGGCGACGCACAAAATTTTACTAAGATCCAACAATATAAAAGATAAACACTGGATCGGTAGATATGGTATGAGAATAATTCCTGATGCTAAAAGGTTAATAAGACATACTAAAGCAAATGTTATTATAGCAGAGTAGCGAAACACTGTGCTTTCAGGTAGCTGTTTTCTTCTAAATTTTTGAAGTATTTTTTCGATTAAAAATGCAACTAAAGGTGATAATACTAAATTTGTCAACGGCAGGAATCCGAATATATTAAGGTAGTAACTAACTATATGAGTATCATGAGCTAATGACATTAGCCATGGATAAAGGGTCCCGAATGCGAAAACATAGCGCAGAATAACAACTGCGTTAAAGAACCAATACAGGAAAAACGGAAGAGAAATAACACAATCTTTAAATGATACTTCCACGTTCTTGTTTGCAGACTTGCTGTTTTCTTTACGAGGTACCAATTCCGTTGTCAAAGTATCAGTAGTAGACTTCTTTTTGGAACACAACCCATAATCAAATCCCTTCGGTACGTCAAACGGAATATGTTTTCGAGGGCGAAGAAAAAATGTTTTTAATAAAAACAAGAGGGACAATATAGCCAGTGCTAAAAAACTATAATTAATACCAATCCCATCCCCATACAACAGTTTGATAATAACTGCAATCCAAGGGGAAGTCCCAAATGCGGTCGTTATTATAATTAAAATAAAAGTTCTTCTCTGCCCGAACAAATTTGCTACAGTAAAACTAGAATCAACTAAAAAGCGACCTCCCATTCCCATCAGGGGCACCGATATATACAGTAACCATGAAAAGTTTGGTTTAGTAAGCGATGTTGCAAGGCACCCAAAAAAAATAAAAAATGTCCCAATTCCCTCAGAAACCCAGTCTCCAAAATGATCATATATTGGCCCCCATAAGATACCGATAAGCATTCTTGATACAACCCGTATTGTAAATACCAAGTTGAATTGTTTCCGCTGCGAGGCGCAGTTAGTAGACTCACTTACATTTAGAACACTACTTGGTTCAATAAAACTAAAATTATTGTGAAATTTTGATATTTCTGGGTTTTGATAAGTTGAATTTGTGCTGTTTTTTGTTGTTGAGTTTAGTATTTCTGTACAACCTGAACTGAACAGATATTCTTGTTTGAAAACGTAGTTAATTGGTCCCCAGCCGGCAGTAATTCCTCCGAAAAGGGAAATATGTAAAGTTGTTAAAACTAGAGTCGCTATATATTTACACTTGAGTTTCATCATTGCCCTATACTAAATGTAACTAACATTTTACAAAAAAGAAATTTAAACTTATTTTATATAGTTGCAAAATAAGTTACACTTCAGCCATTGGTTTATTTTGGCTACAAATTTATGAATTAAAATTGTTTGCTATTCGTACTAGATTTTAAAATCTAGTTTACTAAATAGGTAAAAATCTGAGATTAACTCCTATAGCACCACCCATTTCTGCTTATTTTTAACCATGTTTTTAAAAATTGCTCTAATAATAAACTAAGCTAAAATTTGCGCAGAGAAAAGTTTTTTGTAAACCGGGTGGTAAATGTTGAAGCGGAAACTAAAGTCAATTCTTTGTCGTAGGTTAAATAATTAGCTTTTCTGTATTATAACGGATTGTAATTGTATATTTACATCCACTAATTTTCTGAAAATTGTCAAATTCCAATTTACAAACTTATTTCTGCCTAATATCTAGATTTTTCAAATTATATGAAACAGAAAAACAAGTGTGTAAAATATTTTCTATCGCTTTGTGTAAAAGCAACCCAAGCCTAAACTAACAAGAATTCCCAAACAGCAAACTAATCCATTAACACAATAGAAAAATGCTAAGCAAATGGCTACTTTCCTGATATTTAACAGACTTTTTTGGTGGCCTTTAGTTTATCGATGCTTAGTTATTTTATCGTAAATCTGGACCAAAAGTATATTAACTGCAAATTCTTTGACTTAGTAAACGAATTTTCGTAAATAGCTTATTTTGATAGATGACATACCTAATCTTTCTATAAATATTTACGAAATCCGTTTAATGTTTTGCCGTAAATCCCTTACGAAAGGTCAAATTTTCGCCTGCCTGGGCCTGTAGGCTGTACACTACGAAAACAAATTATCTTTTCGAGGGTTTTTTTAACTGATGAACAATATTCTGTTACGCAATTTGCATTTTAGTTTCGTTGTAAAGCCTTCAAAGTGACTCAGACTTTGGACATTTAAATTTTAAGCTGACAAAACAACACTACAGGAAATCATAAAAACATGAAGGGCAATAATAACAAATATGGAGGACTTTTATGCATTTTAACTATGACGTCATTTTAAAAAAACTTTTGGCGCGAAACTACTTTTGTCCAAGTTATTCTGGAGGTGCCTAACAAATTAAAGTAAGTAAAATTAATTTTTCTTGCCGGTTTTCGTGATATTTTAGCTGGCATACGTTCTACCTAGGCTTATATTCTATTTTAGGTAAAACGTTATTTTTAGGTAGCCGCGGGGTGGCACGAAAGCGTTACATTTTGGAGGATAAAATAGTCTGCAAAAGAAAAAAGAATTCACATCAATTATCTATCATTAACTGGCTGACGACCAGCAGCATAAAGGTACTTATAAATTTAAAATAATAGAAATTGGAACATTTATATTAATGTTTAGCAAAAAGTAAATAAGAAACTGAAAGTATCGGTTAATACCCGCTGTTAGTTAAATATTGCATTTTTTCGTTTTGTAATAATAGAAAAGTTGCCTTCAAGTTACGTTTGTAGTTTGGAGTAACCCAAACGTTTATGTGATTTGATTTTGCGTTTATGTGATTTGAATTAAATTAGTCATGTCATATTTTTGTCATAACTTTACGTGATGTATTACTTTATGTATTAGAATGATAATTCTATTTTATTGCTTTAAAAATTGTTTTTGAAATTCTTGTTAAAAAAAAGCTATCTGGTATATTAAATAATTTTAAATTGCACAGTTTTTATGTGAGAGTTGGTGTATACTAGGGTTTATTTATAGGACTACTGTTTTTAATGTTTGGTGTATTGTTTGTGTTTTTTACAATGCACCGTGATTTTGTCTACGGTAAACTGATATCATTTCTATGTTTCTACATGATTACAAATCGGCGAAACTCGTTTAATGTCTGGGATAATAACGATATAGATTACCTAATTATTTTGGCAAGTTCTGTTTTTGTAGGTTCATGTAAGGTTGAAGTTACAAATGGGTGTTCCATAAACAACAATAACATCTCTTTTTTGTTTCTTTGTAGCTACTTTTAAACGCACTCTAGATTGAATTACTGGTATTGACTTCCTTTTCTTTGTGTCTGTGAAGTCATTTTCGAATGTATTCCTACTTGTTGTATTTTGTTAAGGTTAATTCAGTAAAAGTTACATGATATGTAAGCAAACCAAAGCTCATAATGACGTATGTTCACTGCTTATAGAAATCATTAGAGTTGTTTTGTAAGCGTAACCTTTTTTCTCTTCTTGATATAGTGTGGGAAAACACAGTTGTAGAATCTTGATTAATCACAACCAGACTTAATGGCTACAACATCATATCATGTTCAATGATTGTTTTGTTGTGATTGTATTTTTTGAAAGTGAAAGGGAAGTTGTTGAGCTATAATGAGTTTATCAAGAACATTTAAATTTGAAAAAAATACAGCTTTTTAATATTATAGGGTAGTTTTTTCAGCCTCAGTGTGGAAGTTTTCATTTATTTCATTAGCAACTGACAAAAACGTAAAAAAAAGATTTTTAGTGTATGTTGTATTTAACATGACATTGTTATTGAGTAGGTGGTGTTTATAAAATTTAAAAATTATATATAACCTTATTATGCAATAAAATAGAAATTATTGCAACAGATAATTGCAACTGTTTTGTTATTATGTTGCAATATTTATTTATGTGAAAAGTTTCACTTTTAATTAATGTGTATAAGTGTAAACAAAACACAATATATTGAAAGTTTTTAATCCAATACAAAACAATAATTTCCTCTATGTTCTATTGTTTCCTGCTTGTTGGTTATGTTACATTATATTTTGATTAAATTAAAATTTATGGTTTATTCATAAAATTTTCTGTTACGGTGTCAATATGTTACATGTGATAGTGATAGGCAATATTTATTTTATTCGAAATATAAAAATACTCTGTTTCGAGTTGATTTTGACTTTGGCAGTTTGAGATATTATCAAGTATAATTGTCTGCTAATTAATCTGTTAATTGTTTTTTGTCTTACCGGGAGTTTATATCGTTTATTTGGGGCACCATGGCATGAAAGCAGTGGGGATTAAACCAAGGACCTCATGTAGTAAAGCCAAAAGTTTGAACCACTACACTATGCTGCCAGTTTGTTTTTTATTTTTTTAAGTATATATTTTTAGTAATTTTATAACTTTTATTACAGAAATTATACCAATTAAATGTGACATTGGTTAGTTGCTATGTAAATTGTTCAACAAATATTCGAAAAGGGCGATCTCTTTGTGATATGAAAATACTTGTGTTATATTAACCCCTGTACTGGAACCTGTTAAGCATGAAAGCAGTGGAAAGTCCCCAGAGTGAAAATGCATCCTTGGATAACAGTGAAGGTAAATTACATCATATTAAAGTTTGTTTTTAAAACAGTGTGTGAAAATATTTTCTTATACTTTAATTTTATTTAACATTTCTTTATGTCTTTTAAAAATGACACCATTAAATTTAAGAGCTAAATGTTGATGAACATCATGTTTTAACCAATGGTAATGGAACCGCAAATGGGTTTAAACCAACATCTCCTTACGGAAAACTTTTAAACGCAATCAAGAGTGATTCCAGAATTCAATGGGAACTTACCATTGGAAAACGAATCGGTTTGTACACTTTGAAGGGTGAACTAGGATGTGGGAACTTCTCAAGAGTGAAGGCAGGAGTCCACGCTTTAACTAAAGGTAAATGATAACAAACTTAAGCATTGTTGTTTGAATGTTCTTTCATACAAGACGAAGTGTGGTCACAGTTGTCAAGTATGTTGAAATAGCTCACTATTCATAGTTGACAATGACATTAAGAGTTTTCTTTTGAGTTGGACTAAAACAAACAACATAGCATCATGTGAGAAGTGCTATAGTCATTGTTGTTAATAAGTCAGTTGTATTTAACATGAACCTTTTCTTAGAAATTTAACTATTAGGTAACACATTTTGATTTTTGATTTTTTTTTATATTTTTAAATATATTTTTTGTGTTTTAATAAGTAGGCCTATTTATAATAAAAAAAATATGATTTAAAAACATGACCTTCACCTATAAATAACTGTGCCAAAGTTTATGTTGTTTTATTACCATTTTTCTATTTATTAGCAACAAAACTATAAATTAATTATTCATTTTATTTTCACTCTTACACCCTTATTACACAAAAGATGGTATTTATATATAATGTTAATGCATTCACTTGTTCATTTTACTTATTAACATGGCTTAAACAAATTACTAAAGCCCGTAATTTTGATTCTAATAATAAATTTTGTATTTAAACTTTGCTCTGCAGAGAGGGTTGCTATTAAAATACTGGATAAAAGAAAAATGGACAAAAAGACAAAGAGATTATTGTCCCGAGAGGTTTCCAGCATGGAAAGACTACACCACCCCAATATTGTTCATTTATACGAAGTTTGTTTCTTTCTTTATTTAGATTACGAACTAAATGTTACGGTGTCACGGTTCCAAATATAGCATGTTTCAATAGTGTGTTTGCTTTGTCAATTTAATTTACAATATTATTGACTTTATACTGATTAAATATTTAAACATTTTCTAATACATCGACTGTTTTGTAGCTATTAATATTTAATAAGTATTAGTTATTTTAGTTTTTTAATATATATTATTATATATTGAATAGGTAATACATACCGACACAAAACTACACTTGGTAATGGAATATGCAAGTGGAGGTGAACTGTTTACTAAACTTTCAACACAAGGAAAAATGCCAGAGTCTGACGCTAAAATTATTTTCTCACAAATTTTATCAGCTGTACAACACATGGTAGGCAGACTTAAAAAATAAAACATTTTTTATAATGGTAGACTACATTTAACCTAACTTGGTTATTTTTTTATGTTTAAAGTAATGCCAAAACCATGTTAATATGATAGTTGTAGCCCTTAAAATATGTGTATTTTTATATATGATTACTTTACCCACACCATGGCTTTGACTTTCTATAACAAGTTTACTGTGTTTTAAAAAACTGAATGAAAAGCTTAAGTTACTTAATAGAATTTGTGGATAAGTAGTCATCGAGTGAAAAACATTCATCTTTAAATGTACTTAGCCCCCCCCATCTGGAAATTGTTACATATTTTAAGCACATGATTTATAGAGCTATTTACTTTGGCCAAATTAAATAGGCTAATAATGGTCTTTATTCTAAGTTTACTTTCATCGTAAATATTGAAAAGTGATTAAATGTTAGTGACCCTATTATCTTTGTTACAGCACAAACACAATGTTGTCCATCGTGATTTGAAAGCTGAAAACGTTTTCTATTCTGAGAAAAAACATGTAAAGGTAAGCTATTAAAAGTGTTTTTAAATCCACATTATTATAACTTTCTTTAGAAGTTCCTTTTTTCTGGTATTTGTTCATTAAATATTGACCTATTTAATGTACTAATAATGAACATAGGTTACAATGGACTTACATTTTTTGACTATAGTTTAAAACAGTTAATAAAATATTTAAAAGTGAATTATTCTTCAAATTATAAAAGTTTTTGGGCTCAAATTTTTTACACAACTTGAAAAAGTTGTGAAATCTGGGTAAACCAAATAAAATCTTTAACATTATGTTTTTGAACTTAATTAAAGGTGGGAGATTTTGGTTTTAGCACGGAGGCAATTTCCTCAAACCAAGCTTTGAACACCTTCTGTGGATCACCTCCATATGCAGCACCTGAGTTGTTCCGGGATTCGTTTTATTACGGAGAGAGTGTAGATGTTTGGGCCCTCGGGATCCTTCTTTATTTCACTGTAACAGGTTAGCTATCATTTGAAGTGAAATTGGTAAAAACTGACTGGTATTTAGATTTTTATTGATCTTAAAAAGTATTAGCTAGCTTTTTTTATTTTTGATTACAAGTTTGATTTGTATTTTAATAATACTAGTAAATATAGGTTGTCCTATGATCGTCATTTTAATTGTCATAATATGGTTGCAACCTTCAACTAATATTTGTCCCCAATAATTTACTTTGAACCACACAAACAGCAGCTTTATTTGTTTTGCACGGCTATAACATGAACACATATATTTATATAAGTATATTTATAATTTTTAATGTCAAAACACAGTAAAAAAATACCATTTGCTACTTATTTATTTTAAATAGTTTCGTTAAAAAAACACAACTGTAATAGACGTTGATGAATTTTAATTTAAATATATTTTTTATTTAGGCACCATGCCATTTCGAGCTGAAACTGTAGGAAAATTAAAAAAGAGAATTTTAACCGGCCAGTTTATTATCCCATCTCATGTTTCATATGAATGTAAAGAACTTATTCGAAATATTCTTCAACCTGTGCCTTCCGATCGCTTCTCAATTGGGGACATTTCAACTTCTGATTGGTTGGCTAGAACTCCATTCCCACGACCAATGGGGTTTTTTAGGTATTTTTGAAATTTATCTATTTATAATAAAAGCTTGGTGAACAATATATATGTATGTCTAACAAAAAGAATTACGAAATAAAAAAACTGTTGTTTGTGGTGCGAGGGTAAGTTTTCACAGGAAAGTATTAGTTAAGGATTGTCTCCATAATATGGCAATTAAACTTCTGATCGTAGGACGAGCTATCTAAAACTAAAATAAATACAAGCTTGTTTGTCATTTTTTGAATTCAGCACATCATCAACATTATTGTGGATCATTAATATTTATGTTGTTTATCGTATTTAATGTATACATATATCTATCTATATTTTAAGCTTATATTATATTTTTAAAATCCTACAAAAAATACTAATTATGTCATTATATTTATTTTGTAGATTAGAGCCCACAAGCCTTAATTACAAATGTGCAAAACCTGAGGAAGCATACGCTCTTTACTACTTAGAAAAACTTGGAATAAATCAAAACCACATCGATAGGTTCAAGTTCGATTCCAACCAATCTCCCTTTTCTTGGCACTCGACACGGGTAAGTTGTGAAGCCTTTAATTTCAACGATGCTTAAATTAGATTACTGTGTCTCAAGTAGAATTATAACACTTGTGAAATTTTATTTTTCACTTTGGTTGAAAGAAATCGATGGATTGCCTAAATTTGCGTATTATACTCAATTTAAATTAACAGCTTTTTGAATAAAATTTTTATATTTTTATGATAGAACTTTTGTAAATTTACTTGAAAGTTAAATATCAAAGAGTTATAATAGATAATATCCAAAACTGACAATAGCTAATTGCTTAACTCATAAGGTCAGTTTTCCTTAGTGAAAAATATATGAGTATACACCTACAAAGCATTTTTTGCGGAGTTTAAATGTTGAATTAAAATTGCAACTTGGTTAAATTAATACATTTTTAAACATACACCTAAACATTGATATTTCACATCTAACAACTAAGGCTAATACAATAAAACAATGCTATGAGCACTTATACTAAACATATATACACTTTAAAACACTTATTATAAGTATTTGAAATAATAGCCCAGTAAAGAGATTACTTTAAGATATATGACCTTATCTTATTCCCTGCTAAATTATTAACATTTCTTATACCTGGCTCACCTTTTGATGATAAGATAAATGTGATGGGTTATAAAACTTTAAATAGTTCTTATAAAATGCTCTGTTGAAATATTAAATATAGAATGTTAAAATCGTGTTTGGTTAAATCCTTTACATATCGGTGTTTAAAAATATAAAATTTATAATAATAGAATTATTTGTTAGTGATATCTAACGTGCCTATATCTTATTTTGCTTTTGCTTAACAGTCAGCCTAATATATTCATTTATTACCTTAGACTGACATTGAAAATTAATTTTAACTAATTTTTTAAACTTTTTCAAGGCCAATGATTCTGAGCATACCCCGAAGAGACTTTTATTCAACGCTCTGTCGACGCGTGGTGGCAGTATTGAGTACGAATTAAACGAACAAAGTGCCATGGTTGGGACTTATCGTATTTTGTTACTACGAGCCCATAAAAGATTCACCGGACCAAGCGCTAACGAAGAACTTCGCAAACTCAAGGTTTTAACCGAACAATTGTGCACTAAGTCACACCAAGATCCACATCACGTGATGGACGTAGAGATTATGACGTCATCGCCCACGTGTTCGATGTGCGAGAACGGCGGGGCGGGTCATAGCCCAGTGAACTCGCTACATTCACAAACGCGGCATTATTATAACAATAATGAACGAACTACGAGCGATATAACGAGAAAGTCTTCAACTCATAATAGAACAAATGCTAACTCGGTTTCCCAACATAGCAAAGTTAATTCTAAAGATAAAGATAAACACCATCATAATACTAGAACGTCTAAGCAAATTAAATCTAAATTCTGCACAATCCTATAAAAATAACTGCAAGTCATTTTTTTAATGATGATCTAATGATGATATTTAGAAAGCATTAAATATTTAAAAAAATATTTTTAGGCTGCCACTAATCCTCTATTAAACTAAAGTTTTAAGATGATTTAAAGCATTTTATCTAAAAAAATGTAGTCTTAACTAGAATACAATATTATATTTTAATAAAAAAAAACATTTTATTTCATATTTTAGGTTCTTTTTTAGGCCTTTTTTTACTTTTATTTTACTAAAACAACATTTTTTCATTTTTTTTTTTACTTTTGTTTTACTAAAACAACTTTATGTTACAATAGTGCAATCAACTCTATTTGTTCAATTACTTTTTGTGTTTTGCATCAGTTTTTTACTATTTTAAAATGAGTGTACTTACTAACATTACTTAATAAAGCAAAATAATTCGTTTTTTCTAAGTACACGCATATTAGTAACCTATCCAGCACTTTATTTAATATTAACTTTTTTATTTTGTAGACGAGCCTACCTTTTAATGGTAAGCGAATAACATTTCTAATCACTGTGATTTTTGAGTAATTTTTTTTTAGATAAATCTAGTTAATTTTGTTTAAATTTTAATTTTTTTGATCATGCATTTCGTTTTGTGTGTTCTTGGAACGTTTTATCAAATATTAAATCGTTTATTTTATGGTTTTGTAAACCAATTTAAATCGTAATATTGTTTTTTTGTTATTTTTAAATAAAATTTCAATATGTTTTTTTTGATATATAGGTTGACGAAAATGCGGAATTTTGTAAACCGCTTGAATTAAAGTTCGATCCCCTTTTTTAGAACACACGTGGTCTTTTCATCGTAATAAAATGATAACAATACGAAAATTTCGCTAAATTTAACTTAATGATAAAGCACGTGTACCTTTTGACTGTAGTCAACCAATAATTATAAACACATTAAAAAACGAATATTGGCAAAACTTACATTTTGCTTACTAGCGTTTGACGAAAAGCAATTGGTAAAAACGAAATGGTGGGTTATTAAGTTAGTTTGTGAAGGCATGAGTTGTCTTTAGGTTGAGTTGTCCCCCACTTAAGTTGTCTTTGAGTTAAAGTTCTGTTTTTTGATAAGTTAGTCTAGTGTTACGCTGCCTCTGAAATGTCATAAAATCAACCCCATATATCAAAAATTACAAAATATTCATTTAGTTTTACATTACCCAGTTATCATAGTCTGATAGCATTATTAATAATGGATACAAAAAAAGATGATTATGTCCAACAATTTGGATTATTTGGACCAACTTTGATGCTTAAGGATGGAGTTAAAGTGGACTCTCTAAAAAAAGGTATTCTAACATTTAAGTATTGTAAATTTTATATATATTATATAAAGGCTTGATTGTTTTATTTTTAAATATGTATTTATCTTATTTTTTCAACTTTTTATTTACTTGAAGGTGTGGAGTTAGAGTTTTCAACTGACCAGTTAGAAAATAGAGGAAAAGATGAATTGGATAAAGACTTCAACAAAGCTTATTTTGGTAAATTAAAACCTTATTAGTTTATTTAAAACCTAATTTTATAAATGGATAGTTTGTCTTTAATAATACTACATAGTAACAGGCATCTTACAATAAATTTTATAGCACTTTTGTGAATTTAATAATTTAAATAAATGTTGTATTTGTGTAACACTTACACTATTTTTTTTTTGAGATGGAATGAATAAGTTCTCTTATATTCTGGAAAATGAGGACAATGAGGAGGAAAATAAAGATGGTTTATCCTGGTTTAAAAGGATGAGCTTAAAAATGAAAGTAAGTGCTGGATTTCAAGATTAAAATTATATTTTTGGATTGTATGACTTCTATACATTCATTTTATTCATTTCTTATGTTTTTTATAACTGTAAAATTAAACCATTAAGAAAACCATAAAAGTTAGATATAGAATTTATTTTATTATTATTATTAAGTAAGTTAATACAAATTTGTAGCTCTAAAAATCTTTTAGCAAAACTTTAATAATACTTGTTGTTAAATAATTCAGTAGGCTTCTAGACATACAAAAAAATGTTTGGTAAAAACTATATTTGTTATTACTAGAATATAACTGAAGATGGTGGAGTGAAGAAGTTTATTAGAAAGGAGGGAGTACAAGGAATAGTACCAGCTGGGGCTAGAGTTAAAGTGCATTATAATGGGTAAGTCTTATTTTATTAGATCATTTTATTATAAGGTAATCAGTTTTATTTGTAAGTCACTTTTTTCTGCTCTAAAGCAAAATATATTTAATAAAGAGTTATGTTGTATAGTATTGTTACATTGTCTTATGCTTTATCTGTTTATTATTGTATTAACTTTCTAATTTATGTCAACTTTTACTCCCATAAATTTGGTAATTTGGTATCTACTTATCTTTTTATAAACACTGGGTTTTAATGTGTTATATTTTCAGATATATTGAGGATTTAGATGAACCATTTGACTCAACCAGATTAAGAAATAAAGATTTGCAGGTCTATAAAATTAGTTTAGAGTGCATCAATCTTTAACTTTAAATGCAGCTTTCTAATAACATTTCTTTATTGATTTTGTTTTTAACTGTACATTAAATACTTTTTAAATAATTGTTTATATGTTCAGATTACTCTTGGCAATGGTGAAGTTATTTCTGGTTTGGAAATTGGAATTTCTACGATGCGAAAAGATGAAATTGCAAGGTAGGCAAATCCTCAATCTAAGATACCAATTCTTATATTTATTTAACTACTAGTCGATAGCCCATTCAACAGTCAGGATTTTAATTGTCATAATATTGTCATAAGCTCTACTAATATTTGACAGCAATAATTTGCACACTATAAATGGCAGTTTTATTTATTTTGTGGGCCTACAAACCACTCTGCTTTATTAAATATAGATGTTCTGAATACATTTAAAAATGCAATTCTTAACTGGTTTTGTTGACTTTAGGTTTTTGATTTCTTCTGAATATGCTTATGGAAAGTTGGGTTGTCCACCCCGGTTGCCTGGTAATACTATAGTGTTGTTCGAAGTTGAGTTGCTGTCATTTAACGAACTTACAATTATGGACGGATATAATGATATGACAGAAGAAGAAAAAAAGAGTTTACCATTTGAAAGGTTTTTTATCTTTATTTTTGATGTGGGAAGGTTGAATACCCGACCTAAACATAGAGTAACATCAGTTACTCCGACCCAGCCTTAAGTTGCCCGTGCCAGTTTGGAATATTATAGATTATAATTGCCCAATAATTAATCTGCTGATTAAGTGCTGGCTCAACAGGAGTTTATATAGTGTTTATAGCACCCTACTCAAGGGTATTTGAATCCATGACCTCATGTGTATGTGAGGATTGAACCCACGACCTCATGTAGTGAAGCAAGTGTTCTTACCACTACACCATGCTGCCGGTATGTGATATGACAAATAGAGAGTAGTAAAATAGATCGGTTGTTTTTTTTAGAACTTTAAATAAATAAAGCTTGTCTTTTAGATTATTAAATGTTGCAAAATCTGTGAACTCAGAGGGAAATGAATTTTATCGAACTGATCATTATGGAAAAGCGATTCGTCAGTAAGTTTTGTTCAACTAAAAATTTAACCTAATTTCAATCCGGTGTAATTTTAAACTCTTTGTAGTATCACTGGTTGATTGCCTGCTCTTGGGCTGCATTTTAACTACCATAATTAACACTCAACTAATATTAACATGTGATAAAATCTCACAAATTGAATTAATATTTATTTTGTAGGCCTTTAAATTAGACATTTATAATATATGTATGTAGGTGGTCATGGTGATCATTAAATATAATGTGAAGTATAAAATAAATTAAGATGTGATATGTCTTAAATCCTCATGTTAAATGCGTTGTTATGTATTATTTGTTCCCATTTACGTTTTATAGGTATATGAAAACAATCAACACTCTTGAAACAGCAAGATTGCAAAATCAAGAGGAAGAGGATCAAGTCTTGGAGGTTTGTATGAAAGCCTACATGAACATGGCGTTGTGTTATTTAAAAAAAGCAAGTTTTGGCAAAGCAATAGCTGCTGGTCGAAAGGTTTTAGAAAGACAAGTAGAACACCCGAAAGCTCTTTATGTTTGTGGAAAGTCCCTGCGTCATATGGGGGAGTTTAATAAGTCCAGGTAAATTAATAAACTGATACGTTACAGTATTTCTTAATTCTTATATTTTTTAATTATTTAAATTTGTGTTTTCATGAAAAATTGGTTTGTGCTTGCCTAATGTAACTGGCATGAGTCTCAAGTTGACTTTGGGAGTCTGCTATTTGCTTTTTAGCTTGGCAGAAGTTTATATTGTTTGTAGCACCTACTTGAGCATGGAGATCGAACACGTGACATCATGTTGTTATGCATAGTGTTCTTCTAACCACCACACCGCGCTACCATAACTTGTTTTAAACTTTAGGAGATATCTGTTAAGAGCTCATGCAGTCTCTCCAAAGTCGAAAGATGTTTTGATTGAACTGAAAAAATTGGATGAGGTTGAAAATGAATGGAAATTTATGGAAAAATCCATGTGTGAGAAAATGTTTAAACATTAGTGGGTAAAACAATTTGGGATGAGCAAAAAAGTTTATTTTCTTTCATATTTTCAACAATGTTCTTAATTTTGTTTTTTATAATTCTTCTTATTTTTGTTATCATGTTTGTTTTAAAAACGTTTTTGTTTTGATTGAAAAATGTTCCTGATAAATTGTAAATAAAATTTTCATTTTCAAGTTCATTTTAATCTGTCATATGACTTAATAATTAAATCGAATGTAGCAGTGGATATGTAAAGAAATCAGGAATTATCTTGTATAACCATTGTCAATGCTTCAGTTTTTTTGCACAGTACTACAATTGTATAGGTCGGTATAAAAAGTTACTTGTTTCAAAAGTTACTTTGACCTTGTTTCAACGAGGATAAATAAATACTAAGAAACAATTTTTAGCAATATGTGATGTGGTAACAAGTTATGCGAATAGTATTGATGTTTTTACATATTTTAGAAGCTAATTGCTGGCTTGATTAGTAAAAATAATATAGGATTTCAAGAGGCTTGCTAGGGTAAAAAATTGTGGCGCATATCGGTCACAACTTTTAATCTATAATGTCATTATATCTTTTTGTAAAACGAGATTTGATTAATTAAAAACACAAACTAATAACTAAGGCAGATAATAATTCATTTAAGGTGTAACTTATCTTAATTAAACGATGTATTTTTATTAATTATGTATTTAGAGCATAAGATTTATTGTAATATGGAATGGCTTTCAGGAACGCCAATAAAATCAATAGCCGCTTGTATCAGCATAGCTATAATTATTTTGTTGGCAAATTTTTTACAGCTTTATGATGGAAATATACAAACTACGCGATATCCTGTCCAAATAAACGTAAAAAAAGCTGAAATGCCACCATTACAAACGTCTGAAAGTACGCCAATTGTTACCTCTAAACCAGAAGAAATAGATAAGTAAAAAGAACAATTTTTATTAGTATTAATTTTAAATTGTTTGTATGTGTTTACTTTTAATGGGAAAAGGCTGACTTTATGGCATTTTTTCATTAAAAAAAATGCACGCCTGATATTAGCTCATACTTTGTAGGGCTTTAAAATGCAAGTATAAAAATTAAACTTAAGACCTTATGTGGTAAAGTGTTCTGATTACTTCACTATGCAACTAGTAAAACTGGGTTTATCTAATTATTTTTATTTTGTTTAGCTCTACTATTATGATTTTATTCTGGAGGCCTCCATTTGGAGTAAAGAAAACATACTTGTATGATAAACAACTTTGTGGGGATTGCGAATATACTTATGATACAAAATATTTTGAAGAAAGTGAAGCGGTGATTATTCATTACTCAGAAGCTACTCCAAGCAATTCTCCAAAAACAAGGTAAGAATTTTGAATAGTGAATTTGGAGTTAATCTTTATAACAATCTTTTGTCACTAGTTGTCTTGAATATGTAGACTCATTAGTAAAAGGAATATTATTATGGATTAGTCATATTTAGGTACATTCCCATTTAATTTTGTGCCATGTGCCACGATTAACATTTAAAAAACGATTTGCTAAAAATGAGATCGCATTTTTAGAGCAATGATTAGGCCCAAGTTATGATTCTTGTTTTTTTTATAACACTTGACGCCTTTTTTAAAAAATGTCTGAAGTTTAACTATATTGCGCAACAACTAATAACTTGAGGAAGTGAAATTTACGGATTGTAATATCCTTAAAGTTATTGTTAAATTTGCTTTTAGCGAATAGCAACCCGTTATTTCGTTCCCTGTATAATATGCTCTGTTTTTCCAAAAATTGTAAATGCCATATTGGATTACGTATTGTTAAAATGATTCAAAGGAAATACTATTAAAATGATTTGATTTGAATGTATTGGATTACGTATTGTTAAAATAATTTAAAGGATATACTATTAAAATTATTTGATTTAAATGTATTGGATTACGTATTGTTAAAATGATTCAAAGGATATACTATTAAGATTATTTTATTTTGTTGCTTATTTTACAGAAAATCTTCACAAATGTTTATATTTTTTTCAATGGAAAGTCCATATGCTCTTAATGTTCTACGTGGTATGAGGTTTAATAGCATGGATTCATATTTCAACTGGACGATGTCTTACCGCCGAGATTCCCACATTTTCTTTCCCTATGTTGAGTGGAACAAGGAAAATGGAGTGTTCAACGGCGACACAAAATCTCAATATTCTCCAGATAGAGTTAATAATATTATATCTAAAAAGCAAGGTGATCCTTATATTCTGTGGATGACCGGAAATTGTGGATCCACACATGGAGCTAATTTAAGGAAGCAAATTGTGTCCGAGATGGAGAGTTTTGGATTAAAAATCGATAAAAGAGGCGGTTGTTTTGGGATGCCTGTCCCAAGAGATGAACAATATCTTTCATTTGCTGAAAAATTTAAATTTTATCTTTCCTTTGAGAATGCTTTGCATTGCCGAGATTATATCACAGAAAAACTGTGGATTAATGCATTAGAGGCAGGGGTTGTTCCTATCGTATGGGGACCAAAACGTGAGGATATTATAGAAATCGCCCCTGCTGGATCATATATTTTTTATGAGGATTTTTCATCCACTAAAGAACTAGTTGACTACATTCAATATTTAAACTCTAACACAACAGCATACGCTGAATATTTTAACTGGAGGCTAAAGCCTGCTAAGGATTATAAATATCGAGATAATGGAGATAAATTTGAAAGAAATGCCGGCATGTGCCAGTTGTGTAGAAAATTATGGACCCAACGTAGGTTTCAGAATTTAAGTAATGTTATAACTTCTTTGGATGACTGGTGGTCAGGCTCGGAACGTAGTGAGTGTTTAAGTCGAACAGTCACCTTACACTAGTTTATTAGTTCCTTAAAGTTTAATGTAGATATTGGTTTATTCTTCAGCAGTGCCAAACATGTTAAACAACTCTCATTTACAATTTCTTTTTTACACAATTTTTTTTATATTGCAAACACGTCTATTACACATGTTAAATTTACACATAATATTTATTTATAGTACAACATTGAAATTTGTTAAATTCATGACACAATTATTATGTATTTTGTTTTATATATCAGAATTTTAGTTTAACCATTTTAGGTTTAAATTTTCTGTGCAATAGGTAATATTCAACTGTCAAGGACAAATAACTACCCATTTTTTCTGAATTTATTTTGTTTTGTTTAAATATTGCATATAAAAATTGATTTAAAGCGTTTAAATACTTATTTTTATTATAAAATTTTTATGTTCAGTACAAAATACTTATGTTTATTACTAAAAGGGTAATTAAAATATTTTCTTTCATGAGATGGTATTGTAAGTTTCTTTATTGCTGTTTGTACTTAAGTATATATTGTATGCTACATGTATTTTTATATTGCATCTAAAGCTTAAATGTGTTAGTTTTTTATTTATGCTGTGATGTTTTTGCTTCTATAAGCGTAATATTTTTTAACATTAGAACAGATTTATTTTGTTTTGTTAATTTGTAAATGGATTTAATTTAAATTGTTAACAACCGTTGTGTTCCCTTAAAATTTTTTCTCGTTTTGTATTGCATTTTTTTTTTCTCAACCTAACCCAAAACTAGTCTTTAATGAGCGTATTAAATATTTGGAAATAGGTTTGTAATGTTAGAGATGTTAAGAACACTTAATATGCCTCTCTTGCAATTTAATACCGGAGTTCTAAGTAGTTCAGTAATGTGTTGACGCATCGGAAATTCAAGTCGCTTCTACCATTTTTCATTATTATTTTTTTTTGTATATTTCTTCATCCTCGATGTGGGAAGGTCGAATGCGCGACTTAAACATAGAGTAACATCAGTTACTCCGACCCAGTCTCGAGTTGCCTGTGGCTGTTTGAGATATTATAGATAATAATTGCTGGTAGTTATGCTGCTGATTAAGTGCTGGGTCAGCAGGAGTTCATACCGTTTATAGCGCCTTACTTAAGTGCGCTATAGCATGAGAGCAGTGGAAATTAAACCACGACCTCATGAGTGGTGTAGGGTAGCAAGTGTTCTGACCACTACACCACGCTGCCGGTTTACATGGAAAATGGTGGATTTGGCATTTGCATAAGAACTTTAATTTTAACTTATTTTAAATCATGCCGACATTAACAAACAAAACTAATCACTCGGTGAGGTCGGCTTAACGTCGAGGCTTTTTTGTGTATTGCGACCATATTACGACAAAACCATTTTGAATGGTAACCTTTATAGAGTCTACGAAAAAATAAACTTTGCATTTTTGGTTTTTATCATAACAATAATTTCAGAATTCTTTAATTTTTATTTAATATACCATCGTAGAATACAAAATTGGGTATCTTAAAATAAGTAATATCAAGGAAAAGTCAGTCTTACAAGAATATGCCTTTTCGTTGGCACTTAACTTTTGTATTTGTCGCCCTAAAAATTCTGTTATATTAATTTAAAAAATGTAAAAAAGACTTTATAAGTAAATTGATTATAAAATATTAAAACTTCTTAAAAGTATAAATGTTTTACATATTTTTATTAAATGAAAGTTGTATAAATTCTATTGTATTGTAAGTTTTTTAAAAGAAACAAAATTTTGAAATTGTTAAAAAAAAGATGGCGTATTCCAATGTGAAAAAGGTTTAATTGTTGCATCATAAACATCTGTTACCAAACTTAAAATTTTCATTAAGCGAGGCGCGTTGGAATGTTACGTCATAATTAGCGCGCCTCTCAGAGAAGCGTCTCCCGAGAAATTCCTTTAGCACGAGGTCTTAATTGCTGCATCATAAGCGCTTTGCGAAAGCACATGTTAGTTGTTTAGTTGTCTTTTAGGACGTTAATTGTTACAAATATTAATTAAAAAATAAATTAACATTAAGATATTACTATAAGTTATTAGTTTGTGTTGTTATATTAACGTTTTAATGAATTGTTTAGAAGATTTAAGCTGATATATTTTGAGTGACAGTTTGAAAAACGCTTTGCAGCGTAGAACGGCGCCGAGCAAGTACTACGTAACTTCACGTGACTGTGACGTAGAATTTTTTAGCGAATTAGAATTGAAAGTCGGATTTCTAGTTCTTTCTAGATGGACTTTCGAGGTGAGTAGACGTGTTCTCTTTAGTTGTTTGTAGTTAATATTAATAGAAATGTTATTTGCAAGTACATAAGTTATCAACTGATATATAATTATAAGTTTTAACTAATATTTTAACAAAATTTATGTCATTTTTGTTTGCTTTTTGATAAAGATTTATTCTAATTTTTTTTTTTACTTAATGCACAGTAATAATGGTTTTAACAAAAAGTACAATCAAATATTAAAGATAATAGTGAAGTACCTTTTTAACAAAAAAACTTATTTTTCTAGTTAGTAAACAAGAAAGAACTTTGCTCTGGTTGGACATCTTGTGATCATGAATTTCCAGAATTACTTCAGGTGATTTATTGTTAAATTATACTAATGAATATAATTATTGAACTTTATAACATGATTTGTCACATTTTTGTTTATTAAGTCAAAATTGTAATTAAGTATCCCAAACAAAATAATTAATTTTAACTCAGAAATTAAAGCAAATTATAAAGTTGTTTTAAAATAATTAAATAAATTTGAACATTATTAAACCTGTGTTGATGCGCAGGTATCTCTACAAAGTAGTTAAACGAGGTATTTAAACTATAAAATAATAGTACTTTTGGCATAAATTAATGTTTGGCTTGTAAAATTTAAAACTGGCATATCGTAACTTCTATATTGATATAAAAAATTGGAAGGTTTTAAAATTTCTGCACAAAATATCAAAAATTGGCATCAATGTAACTTTTTGGCACAAAAATTGACAAATCTTAATTCTTTGTCATTAACGATAATAAAAATTGTCATATCTTAAAAGCATTAAGGCACAAGATAACATATCATAAACTTATATCTGGCATTTAAAAATATGTGCAAATAATTAAGTAGGGTTTAGTGTCTTTTATCATTTTCTAAACAATATATTTTTTGTAGAAGACAAATGGATTATATTTGGATTATTTAATTGGAGGAAAAAGCTAATGGCAGGAATTGGAGGAATGGAAAATGGACGGAATCAATATAAGTCTTCTTTGCAACTAGCAAAGGGGATGTTAAGTTTTAAAAAACTCAGGACCCGAAGACAATTTTGGAACGGATTTGATCATTTTACAAACTTGAATAACTCAGGACCTTAGGATGAGGTCTGTAGGGTTGTAGGTTTTCACGTGCCTATTTTTTTCTATGTACTGCATAATCAAAGCGCTTTAAAATTTTCACGGGTTAAAAGTTTGTAGTATCATGTGTCTGCTTTTTTATTTTATTTATGACTGGTTAAAAACTCATAAATTTGCGCATTAAAATTTGTATAGTTGACACAGTCCCAAGTGTGTTTAGGTTTCTGTGTGATCATAATTATATTAAACGGGACTGTTTAATGGGTTTTTAGATGTTTTGGCGCAAGTAATATATAGAGAATATAGAATAGGTTTTTATAAAACTAGGCCTATGTGTGTGTTATGTGTATTTTATGCAAAAGAAGAAACCAAAAAATAGTCTCGGGCCTCACTTCAATAAAAAAAGTCTCAGGACCTCATTCAACAAAAGGTGGGCTATAGAGCTTCAGGTCTGTAGGGTTGTAGGTTTTCACGTGCCTGTTTTTTTATGTACTGCATAATCAAAGCGCTTAAAAGATTTTCACGGGTTAAAAGTTTGTAATATCACGGTCTACTTTTTATTTTTATGACTGGTAAACAACTCATAATTTTGCGCAATTAGAAGTAGTATAGTTGACACAGTCCCAAGTGTGTTTAGGTTGATGTGTGTTCATAATTATATTAAATGGGACTGTTTAATGGGTTTTTAGATGTTTTGGCGCAAGTAATATATAGAACAAGTTTATTTAGAAACTAGGCCTATGTGTGGATATCTATATTTAAGTGTGTATTTTATGCAATTTACTGTATTTTATTCACCTTATGTTCTATTTATGCTATACTTAAGTATGTGGGTGGATGGGTTCCAAATTTAAATATTATATGTATTCGTGGGAGGTTCCCAAACTTAAATATTTCTATGTGTGGGTGTTACCCAAACTTAAATATTATATGTATTCGTTGGAGGTTCCCAAAATAACATAGGCAGAAAACATAAGAATTAGCAACATACTAACACTTTCATCTGTTTTTTGCAGGCGTTTCTTATTTTCCTCTAACTTTTAAAACCCTTTATTTTTTGCAGGCGTTTCTTAATTTTCTAATTTCTTTATTTTTTGCAAGCGTTCCTTTTTCTGGATTTTTAAATCCATTTAACCACTAAGCCTATTCTTTTTCCAGGGGCATTTTAAATAAAATGTATTGTTAGACAGTGGCCTTTTTACCTAAACATACTTATAAGAATTTTTTTACAGGGGCGTTTTAACTGTTGAATTTTATTTACAGGGGCATTACTAACCAAATTATATTTTTTTTCAGGGGTCTTTAAAAACTAAAACCAAACTAACCATTTTTTGCAGGCTATTCTTTTTTCTTTTTACCTTTAAACCTATTATTTACCTCCACAGGGGCCTCTTAAACCATTCATTTTATTTTTTTACAGGGGCCTTTAAAAACTAAAACCAAACTAACCCTTTTTTACAGACTTTTTTTCAGGTTAGATTACCAAAAACAAATTTAAACATTCTGTTTTTTTTATTTTTAGATGCTGGTTGAATATTTCGGAGATCTCGTCGATTTGTTTTTGGCCAATTTTAATTTGTTCTTTATTTTTAGAGTTCCTGTTAAAAGAAAACTTCAATCTAACATTTTTTAGTTTTCTTGCAGGGTAGATTACCATAAACAAATACTAACTTTGTTCTTTATTTTTAGTATCTGGTTGACAATTGAACAACGATCTGGTCGACAAGGATGGGATATCTAAGCCTTTTTTACCATTCAACATATTTGTTTATTTTAAACAAAAATTGTTTTAGTTGTATTGCCAACTTAATGTTAGTGTATGTGGCATGTGTATTTATATTTATCAATATTTTTCAATGTTCATTAATATTTTTTCTTTCGTTTTCATAATTATAACAATTAATCGTTTTTATGTTACTCATTACACTAAGTAATTAAATTTATATAAAATAAGAAACTTATTTTTTTGTCTTTTATCGTACATCGTATATTTTTTATTTCTAAATTTCTTTGTGTAGTTTCTTGCAACAATTAATAAACATGTAGAAAAATTGTTTTAATTTAATCCTATTTAACTTAGTCATACTTTGTCAAAATGTTCCACATTGCGGCAACTTTGTCCCATAACATAAAAAGTAACTTAAATTTTGTCCCATACCATAAAAAATAACTTAAATTTTGTCCCATACCATAAAAAATAACTTCGAAACTTTGTCCTGTAACATAAAAAATAACTTGAAACTTTGTCCCGTAACATGAAAATTAACTTAAATTTTGTCCCATAACATGAAAATTAACTTGAAACTTGTCCCATAACATAAAAAAGTTACTTAAATTTTGTCCCATAACCTTAAAAATAACTCTTTTGTCCCATACCATGGAAAATAATTTAAACTTTGTCCCATAACATAAAAATTACTTTGAACTTTGTCCCATAACATAAAAAGTAATTTAAATTTTGTCCCGTAACATAAAAAAGTAACTTAAATTTTGTCCCATAACATGAAAAATAACTTGAAACTTGTCCCATAACATAAAAAAGTTAAATTTTGTCCCATAACCTTAAAAATAACTCTTTTGTCCCATAACATGGAAAATAATTTAAACTTTGTCCCATAACATAAAAATTACTTTGAACTTTGTCCCATAACATAAAAAGTAATTTAAATTTTGTCCCGTAACATGAAAAAGTAACTTAAATTTTGTCCCATAACCTTAAAAATAACTCTTTTGTCCCATAACATGGAAAATAATTTAAACTTTGTCCCATAACATAAAAATTACTTTGAACTTTGTCCCATAACATAAAAAGTAATTTTAATTTTGTCCCATAACATAAAAAAGTAACTTAAATTTTGTCCCATAACCTAAAAAATAACTCTTTTGTCCCATAACATGGAAAATAATTTAAAACTTTGTCCCATAACATAAAAAATACTTTGAACTTTGTCCCATAACATAAAAAGTAACTTAAATTTTGTCCCGTAACATAAAAAAGTAACTTAAATTTTGTCCCATAACCTAAAAAATAACTCTTTTGTCCCATAACATGGAAAATAATTTAAACTTTGTCCCATAACATAAAAAATACTTTGAACTTTGTCCCATAACATAAAAAGTAACTTAAATTTTGTCCCGTAACATAAAAAAATAACTTAAATTTTGTCCCGTAACATAAAAAAGTAACTTAAATTTTGTCCCATAACATAAAAGATACCTTAAATTTTGTCCCGTAACATAAAAAAGTAACTTAAATTTTGTCCCATTACATAGAAAATAATTCTTTTGTCCCATAACATGGAAAATAACTTGAACTTACAGCATCTCGACATAGTTTTAATTTTTCCTTTTAATTAAGCATAATATATATACTATGTCATAAACCAAAATACCATGCCTAATTTAAAATATCATAGTTATGTCCCAATGTCATGCTGAGTATATCGAAATTTGGAACTTGGGTATAAAAAAACAGTTAATTAAACCAAATTCTTGAACTTATATAATAAAACTGTAATCTATTATGCTATATTTACACAAATGTCAAAATTCTATGGTAGCATAAGTGCAAATAAGTAATTGTTTAATTAACCAATTCCAGGGTTAATAAAAGTTTACAGGCAAATTTTTAAGCAGTTTAAACTGTTGCTTTTGTGAAAGCTATGAAGTATCATAAGTGCATTTAGGTAAGGCAATTAACATAAAAAATTTTTGTCATTTTAAAGCATTCAAAAAATCCAAAAAAATAAAAGGTTAGAAAACGTTTATGTAGAAAGTATAAGATAAAACAAAAGTCAATAAAAAAGGGACCTAAAAAATGGTTCAAGAACGAATTTATAGGTAATAGTTGGAGTATATTGTGAAAAAAATAAAAATTTATGTTTTGAATTTTTTTGTTAAGAAATTTTAAATATTTTTAAATGTAAACCAAATTCCAATGAACCATATACATTTTATTTTTCGTTTATCCTCGACATACTTTAGTTCTATAATTTTGTAATAAACATAAATATTAACTTCTTAAACAAAGCTATCATACTTGTATTGTATATATAAAAAATTAAACTTATCAAAAATGATAAAAAAAAGGTTTTTTATGTTTTTGAAGTTTTTTAAATTGTTGTGACGTCACAAAAGTCGCGATAGTTTTCGAAATCTCATGAGTTAGGGTTTGAGCTTGATTAGGGTTACGAAAACCAGGGTTAGAGTTTCTAATCAAAAATAAAAAGAGTACACAGAAAATCGTTCCAGAATAACAAATGAGGAAAACGCGGAGTTCGGAGTGAAAGCGGTGACCGATATGCTTGGTCGGCTATAAGTTGAATGAAAGTTGACTTCCATAATGGTTGATATTTTTAAAAGTGGTTCGGGTCGCATAACTGTCCTTGTTATTCTGATAATGGTGCTATGGTTAGATGGTTCCGCTTAAGAATGTAATGTAGTTTATTTCTTATTTTGTCATTTGTCTGCCAGTCTGGTTAAACTTTTAGATCAATGACGTGTCTGACGGTCGTTTTTTTATTTGGGCATCATCAATAGAATAGCTTAAGTTATGAGTCCGATTCTCACTAAAGTCGTAGCGTAAATAACTTAAAATACTAGAAACATTACTTAATTTTACCTAGCTTTAAAATAAAATAGGTTTAAGATCAGGTTATATCTATCAGATCACAGAACATCACTAGTTTTAGTAGTTTAAAGGTTTTTTAAATATGTATTTTTAATTACAGGATTCTTTTTTTAAATAATTGGGTCAAATTTCAAAATGAATGCCTGCAGGATTTTATTAAAATCTAACATCGGAAGATCTTCTTTGTCTTCTCGTGTGTTACTTAACTCGAGAAGTGGAAAATCACAAACAAGCGTAGTTCCTAAGCGATTGTTTATTTCAAGTGCTGAAACTGGAGGAATTAAAACCATTAAACCTGCACTTAGATTTGGAATGAATTGGAAGGCACCTGCTGCAATTGGATTCGTCAGCAGCTTTGTTATCTCGTACCAGTTGTTCGTAAACAGATACGATGTCGGAAAGTTTTTGGATACGGATTTGAATGTCGGAGCCGGTGCTTTGCTTTACCTGATGGCGGTTGGAATTCCGTGCGGAGTGGTTTTATTTTGCTCCACGTTGCCGTTTTAATTTAGACAATAATTGTGCTGATATTTTCTATTGTTCAAAAAAATTATTCTTTATTTATATTCAAAATGGTTGGGTTTAGTTGAAATTTTAAACTGTAAATTCATAATTCATTTATCTCAAAAAAATAGTTCAATATTTAAAATTTTTTTCATTTTGTGGTTTATTTGTTAGCTTATTCAGATGCCTAGATGATTGAATACATGTTAGTTTAATTAATAATCTGGTAACTTAAATTTGGTCAAAGAATTTTAAAAATTTCTGTGATGGAGGAAAACAATCTTGAGGTTGAAGAAGAGAGTGAATCAAGTTCATCGGAGGACAAAGAAGACTTTTCCGATAATGTGTCGAGTGTTGAAAGTTTTGACAACTCTGTGAGTGATGTTGTTGATGTTCCTCATGAAGTTGCATCTGGTCACCGCATCCTAAAAGAAATTATTAAACAGAACAAGTAAGATTAACTACTCTAAAATAGATTGTCTTAACAATTTTATTTACCTATTATTTTAGTTACTCTACAATAAACAATATAACCTTTTTTTGGTGTCACAATTGTTTATCTATAAATTACCAGATCTGATTTGTTTTACTGTAACCTTTCATGTATTTATTATTTTAGTTACAAGAAAATGACAAAATAAACAAAATAAGCTTGTTTTTCTTTGTTTACAATTTTTTAACTAAATCAAATTGCAGATCAATTTGTTGGCCATTCATGGACAAAGTGGATGTGAAAGGTCTTCAACTGTGGGACTATCCTGAAAAAGTAAAAGAACCGATGTGGTTGAACAAAATCAAAGAAAAGTTTGCCGATCATATTTACAACACTTTTGCGGAATTTGCGAAAGATTTTCGTTTAATGGTTGAAAACTGCTACAGGTATGTAAGTGTAAGTAAAGTAAGTAAAATAATTAATCTTTTTTTTTCTTCAGTAAATTTTTTTTTTTTAGATATAATTCAACTGATCATCCTATTTCAAAAAAGGCAAAACGTCTTGAAAAGTTTTTTGAAGGAAAGCTGGCTTTGCTATCAAGGTGAACATTACAACATAATTATTCTACTTTGTCGATATTAGTTTAATATTAAAATAATCAATTTGTGCAGGGATATTAGAGAATCTTGTACTCTTGCTATAACTTCGAACAGAAGATTTGCAACTCCAGATGATGAAATTGCTACCTCGAGGTAAGTTAAACATTATTCACGCCAAAAACAGATTCAACTATTAACACAAAAAAATAAGTTCAATTTTTTAAAATGATATTTTAAATAAATTATGTTATATATTATGCAGAGGACATTTTAAAACAACTGTATAGCTTTATTTTTAATTTTTATTCTTTGCTTCAGGTCTGGAAGAATTAGCACTAATTCGTTTTATGGAGGTAGAGATTATGAGTCCGGGTTCGATTCCCAGGCTCGTCTGGTATATGATTTTGTGCGATGTGAGGAACTAGCAGTTGTTGAAGATGAAAGACAATCGAGCTACAGAGAGAAACGACAGCAACAAACTCTTTACCAACAAATTGCAGCTGTTTTTATTGATTCTTTAGAATCTAAAGCAGAAACCAAGCTGGTTAAAACTTGCCCTTATCTTCCTGAAATAGGTAAGTTGTTTGAGTTCTTTGTTTAGATTATTTATCCTCGATATGTGTCAATTTAACAACCTAAACCTAGGGTGGCGATTGCCTATGTATTTTATTTAACAGGTCTGCAACATGAGAGCAGTGGTAATTAAACTCAGGGGCTCATGTAGTAATGCTTGGTGCCTTCACTAAATTTCCCATGCCCCTAGTTTTATAAAAAACACAAGTTTATGTTTATTATTTTATGTTTTAGCTTTATTCTTGCACATCAACCAAGGGTTATTACGTCTTCCTGACCTTGCCATGTACAATCTTGAAATGTCTTTGTTAATCCCGCAAGATTCTCTTTACCTAGCTAAAATAATGACTTCTTTTTTGTGTTCTTACTACGAGAAAAGTATGATAAGTCAGCGGCCACCAATGCGTTTTAAGTAAGTTAAAATAAATTTATCTGTGTTTTCATACATATTTTTGATATTAAGCTTAATTATACATAGATTGCCTAATTTTTAAAGTTTAGTTTTGTTAAAAATGATTTATTTATAATTTGCATCTTGTAGAACTTGGGAGAATAGACTAAGAAGTCGCGTCACAAAATGGTTTGACACTGCGTCAAAACAACAATCCTATGAAGTAGCTGCCGATAAACTTTTTATCAATCTTGAGTTTTTTCGTGAAATGAAATGGAGAAATCCTTTTGTTATTGAGAACTCGAATGAATTGAAATCTTTCACTGATCTTTCCTATTTTGAGAAAGCTCTTATTTTAAAGGTAAACAATTTTTATTGGTATAAAGTGGTCCCAAACTGTTTAAGTTGCAAATAATCAATGTGATAAACAAGGCTTTCAAAAATATTTAAAAAGTTAATGCAAAGAATTATTAAATACGGCCTTAATGTTTTCATTAATTAAAATTTTTTTAGTGGGTTGTTAAAAAATCACTCTAGTAGGATATGATTAAAATCGTGTAAATATTTTTTGTAAGACTTTAAATAAATGTATATAATGTTTTTGTTACAGGCACTGTGTGGTTATTCTTCATCTCTTCAAAGCATTCAAAATAATATTGCTGCTCTACCCTGTGAAGAGGTGAAGCTTTAATAATATAATCATTATTTAACACTTAAGTTTGTGTATTAAAATTGGCTGTTGTTTACAATTAAACTGGCAGCGTGGTGTAGTGGTAAGAACACTTGTTACATCACTATTAGGTTGTGGGTTCAATCCCCACTGCTCTCATGCTGTAGCGCCCTTGAGTAAAGCGCTATAATTGGTATGAACTCATGCTGAGCCAGCACTTAATCAGCAGCATAATTATCGGACAATTATAATGTATAATATCTCAAACTGCCACAGGCAACTTGAGACTGGGTCGAAGTAAATTATGTTACCCTATGTTTAGGTCGCGCATTTGACCTTTCCACATCGAGGATAAAGGTATATACAAAAAAAAAAATTAGCTAAAAGCTTTTCTTTTTTTGCAGTCCAGACCCATGACGCTTGGTGTTGATATTTTTGGCAACATGTACATTTATTTTCCTCAATTTTGTGGCAATGATGTGAGAGTCTATCGCCATCGGCAACATGCTGAATTACCAGAGTTTCTTGTACCTATACCTGACCTACCCCGACAAAAGGAAGTGAATGGAAAACTGTTGAATGATGATTTGTATGTGGATAGCCCGCTAAGTGAAATAAAAGTCGACAATTCAAGTCCAAGCTGTAATTTTAATTCTGAAATTGCTGACCTAAAGTTAAAAGAAGAAAATGATTCAAATTCATGTAAGGATGAATCAGAAATTGAGTTAAACGCCAAGAAAACTTTAGACAATCTAGTTAATTGTGTTTCTAGTGAACAAGACATAGTTGTTGATGATTTTGAATCAACAAATTTGCAAACAAAATCTACAAGTGAACAACAATCTGACAAAACAGAAGAAATTTTCAAAGAGACTGAAGGAATGTTACCTAATGATTTAGATATTGTTGAAAACTCTGAAAAAATGTGTAGTGACAATACTGAAAACAACATTAAAAATGATACAGAAACCAATACCAATGAGCCTAAGTTAGATGTATCTTTAACAGAATCAAAAAATATTGAGAATACTGAGTTTAAAGATAAAGAATTATCTAAACCTTTAAATGTTGAACAAATCAAAAGTGAACCAGTATTACCTTCTACTGCACCTGATTTATTAGAAGAAAATAAATCTGATTTAGATGACAGTCAAATTTCAGTAGACAAAGTTGATTCTTGTTTAGATGAGGATGTTTTAACTAAGAAGTCAGTAGCCTCATCATCTTCAAGAAACACAAGGAGAAAAAAATCAGGAGTCAAAGATGAAGTGAAAAATTATTCTCCTTCCACTACTCCAAAGAAATCAAAGACTAAGTGAGTTTTAAATAAAAAATTTTAAAAAGGGATTTTAAATTAATAATAGGAACTATCACCTTAGGAATTTAATTTTTTTTATGATTTATATGTTAAGGAAAACTTATATTTTGTATTATTTTAGGTGTACTCTGCCGGCAGAGAATTCACCCGTTCGAAGAAGTTTGCGAAAAAGAGCGGCCGTCAATTATTCAACAATGGTTGTTACTGGATCAAATGAAATGGACGAAGGTTTTCAAGAAAAAAGTGAAACTCCAAAGAAAAAACCAACAAGGAGTACTTCAAGAAAAAGAGCAAAAAAAGTCGTCGAACCAGAAGTAAATTTTTGAGCAAATTTAATTTTTTAAAGAGTTTTACAAATGATTAGTAGTTTAAAAACTTGATTTTTAATTTAATTTTCTGCGCACTTTTTATCCCTATCTGACCTATGTTGTTTTATATATGATTTTAAGCTTACAAGTTTTTTAATATTTGTTTTTTAATAATAGGAACCAGATGAAGAATATGGAAATGTAGATTTTGAGACGGTCTGTGACAGTGTTGAGACTTTAAAGAAACTTGTAAAAGTCATTGAGGACCAAAAATCTGAAGCTGTCAAATTACACAAGGTAAAAAATACAACTAAAAATTTCAATTGGTAATATCATACAAAATCCAGAAAATGTTAAAATAGAAACAAAAATGAATTACAAAGTTTCTAAAAAAGTTTTTTATATTGTAAATTAACACGATCCTATACACTTAAAAAAAAATTTAATTTTTTATCCCTAACAGTCAAAAGTTGTTAAAACTAACATCGCAAACTTATACGACCAACTACAATGGTTGGTGGGTGAGTTATCAGAATATGAAACCAAGTTGGAGAAAGCGAGGTTCGATGCCAAGCTCCGGCTAAAGAGGGAACACGATGAAATCCTCCACAATAACACAACTGGAAGAAGGATCAATAATAATGTGGATCCATGGGAGGGGGAACAACTGAGCAAGGTGATTTTTAACTGTTTATAACACATTTATTAAGAATACCTTTATTTTACCAAACTATTTACCAAACTAAATTAAGCCTGTTCTAGGATTAACTATTTTTGACTTAATCATATTTTAATAAAGGGGCACCAATGTGGTTACCCTTGTTTACACTAAGTTGTAAAACGCTATCCTAAATGACCTTAAAAAATTGTGTAATTTTATTTTATGTAACAATAAGTTAAAGTAAATATTTAACATGTTTTTATACAAAGCATTTTTTGAAAAATATTTTAGAATTCAATTCCGATCTTGGATGCTACATCCTCTTCCACTCCATCATCTTCCACTTACCATCCCACTCCTCCAACATCTATCTATGCTGAGGAGGAAAGCGAAGAGAGTGAGCCAGAGGTCAGGAGGACAAAAAGGAAGCCGAAGAGGTATGAAGAAGATGAGGATTTTGTTGTGGAGTCCTCCGAGGACAATTCACCGCTTCCTTATCATGTTGGGCAGTTTTTATATGATGAATTTGATGAGGGTAAGTCTAATTAATTTTGGAAAAAAAATAAAAAAATTTTTTTTTTTGAATTTTTAAGTTTTTTTTAAATTTTTAAAAATTTTTCCAGTTCGAATAAAATTGGTCCCAGCTGCTCTGGAGGAGCTTTATTCCATCCTCCAAAACAACTCCACTGATCTCCACAAAATGTTGGGTCAGGATCACGGAACCAAAGATGAGGAGAAGGGGGTCGTCGGAGAAAGGAGGACAAGGCAGAAGAGCAAAAAGGAAAACAGGGTACTAAAGACAAAAAAATATACAATTTTTGCGTCTTTTTAAATTAAAAAGCAGGGTTCTTTTTTCTGATTTTGTTAACATTTATTTACTTTATGTATTTTGGGTTTAGGTTTTTCGCAAAGTTCTTTATTTTTCTGCCAAAAACGTGACCCAACACCCTTCTCTATTACCTCTTCTAAGAAGCGATCAATCAGAAATCTCGGAAATTGTTGACCGCGTGTTGGCGCAAGAGGCCGTGGCAAGACTAGAGCGAAAGGCTGCGAGGCAAGAGGAGCTTAAACGAAAGCGAGAGGCTCGTTTGGAAGCTCAACTGGAAGCTAAGAAGGCTAGAACAGCTGAAAGACTATCTAACAGACGGCGTAGGAACGTAGTCGATTATGTAACTAGTAATAATGGAAAATCATCCTGGGAACCCCCAGCAAGCAGCACTAAAGCAGAGAATGTTATGGTCCGATACAAAAACGGTAAGATCGGTCAAGCTATCCGCTTTTCTGACGGTCGTGTTGCACCAATTTCCCGCGTAGATGACAGTTATAAACCTCCACCTAGTATGGATGCTTTAAAGTCAACGTTTTCACCGAAAAAGAAACTTGCTACCGCGAATCAAGTGCCGCATATTTCTCTAACTGGTCGACGACGATCTGTCGTTAATATTCTGAAACGGGCGTCGGCCTCAAAACCTGTCATTCCACCAACTTCATCAGCTTTTAATGAAACAAGCGAGTCTGCAAACAAAGTTATAAATATTGCAGAGCCAAAATCGCAGTCTGGATTTTTAGAAGCTTCAGTAACTCAAAACCAAGTTTCCCTTGCCCCGATAAAAATAACTCAAACCCCGCCATCGGTTTCCCGACCTCCTGTTTCAAGCAACGTAGCACAGAGAGTCACCTTACCTTCTGGCCAAGTTATAAGCCTGGTTCTGCCAATGCAAAAACGCCAGCCGGGCATGCTAGCCAAGCAATCGAATCCTAACCAAGTACAGAATAAGGTGGCGTTGTCTGTTAGCCAATCAGCAGCCAATACTGATACAATTTCTTTAAATAAATCAGAAATTCAGAAAACGATCTCTGTTCCGATTGTACAGAACGCTCCCTATGTTTATTCTAGTGGGGCGCAAGCAGTTTCGAACCTACAACCTCAGGTACACTCTCATTCCAACGCGATTTCAATTCGGACAACACCTACAAAGTCGATTTTATTGACTAGTACTGCTTCTCCAAACGCCATCCCTCGACAATCAATACTCTTGCCTTCTTCATCATTAATACCAACCCAGCAGAGCAATGTTCATGATAATAAGGCTGTGAATTCAATCTCACAAGTAACCTCGTTTCACAGCAACAAGCCAATGGGAATTGTAAGCCCTATAAAAGTTCAGCAACCACAGAATCGCCATCTTGTTACGTCACAGCCAAGTTTTGCCGTCAATATCGTTCAAAATCAACAACTCCAGCAGCAAGGTGTAATAGCCCGGCCTATGCTCCAACCGGTAACGTACTTAGCGCCGCAAGTGTACAACCCCGCTCCTGTGCAAATCCTACCAGCTGGCTCGATATCTTATGTTCAGCCTCAAATACAAATCGTTCAAACCGTACCCCTCCAGGTTCAAAACCCGGTGATGTATTTGGCGCCGAGACAAGCTACAATGCCTGTCAACGATGTGGTGACGTCACAGCATTATCACGTCATCAATCCACAAATGCCAAATGCTTTGAATACTGGAGAACAAATTGCTGAGACTTCGCAATTTTCGGTCACAAATTTACCGATGCAGGAATAATTGAAGGGAATTCGTTGACCGTCAGTTGGCGTAAGAGCGCTTGTTTTTTGTCGTTTTAGATTTGTATTTAGATAATTCTAGTAAATTGCACGCTCTTTAGACGAACTTTAATGCTTTAGTGCCCTTTTAAAGGGCAAGAAAATGAAGATCATTTTTATATCAAATATCAATTTTAATGAGTTTTCAAACATATTAATGAAGCTATAAAAATGAAATAGTAACTGCCGTTTTGTTTTTCCTTATACCTATTCATTTTTTGAAATATATTCAACCCATTATTTTTATAAATACAACACATATCCACTTTAATTTATTCTTTGATTTCTCTAAAATTTCTGCCAACTTCACAAAAATTGCGGAAGCTCTTTTCCGCTGGATTTAGAATGGGCAGAAAAACGGAAATGGTTGAACAACAAAAACTTAAAAACCTGTTTTTTTTTATAAGAAGTTTTGTGCGAAATTTCGTCTCATTAGAAAGCAGTTTTACGTCAGACTAAATTGCCGGAAATATTAAGGATTAGTCGGCAAAATCGGACGTTAAAAGTAATTAAATATTTTTGAATGAAAGCTAGAGTGGGGAATATGGAGCAGCAGTTCGCAGCCAAGTTGCTAATTTTTTCTTTAAATTTGCAAAAAATGAAACAAAAACATGTCCTCTAAAGTTTAAGGGTCAAAGAGTTCATTTTTTGCATTTTTAATGTTATAAGGTTATGACTCGGTCATAGGTTTTTGCTTGCTTGCCATATTACAAAACTTGATTATGACGTCACGTGGTTTGTTATTGTTTTGCTCGAGTTCCGGCACTTATTGTGTATTAATGACGCAACATGAATTTTAATTACTCTACCGGATACGATTTCACTTGATCACGTAACACATTTGTTTGTTGCTCTACTATGACGTCATATTGGTTGCAATGAAAGTGCAATGCTAAAGAAAGGAAAACAATGGAGTCGCGAAGGTTCATGCTCGCTTTTGCAACATTTGACATTGAAATTTCGACATAAAGTTATTGAGTTATTACAAAGATATTTTACCCTAAACTTACAAAACTTTACAGCATCACGTGCCTGAAAAAAGCATGACTTATTATCTCATATACTAATAACGTAATTCTATAAGTTAAAATATATTTAAAACAACTTAACATTTGCCACCTAAAAAAGGCGTTGTTTTGTCAAATAAAGTGCGTATGAAGCCAATTGTGACTCCTACATATGCGCAACACGTTTTCATATTGACACTACTACACTTCAACTTAGTTCAAAAACAAGTTTTTTATAGATTTTGGCAGAGTCAAAGCATTGGTGTTTTTTTCATCACATTTGGCCAAGTTTTCGACTCGAACATTTGTGTTCAAAAGGTGTCAGATCACTTTGTTTGATGTGTTTTGTATTATGGTGACGTAGTTCATATTAACTTCCGTTGTTTTGAAGGAAAGGCACGTATTTTGACCGAAGAAAATGACCTAACCGACTTTTTAATTATGCGGTGAATAATTTTCATTCAGGAAAACAACAAACCGAAAATTTATGGCTGGTAATTAAAAAGCTAATTGGCAAGTCACTTAAAAATGGTAAACATAATTTTTGACTGCTTAAGATACAACAAAACAAATAAGAAATGTAGTAACAGGAATTTGATTTTAAAATGATGTTTATTAAAAGAATTAAAATAATAAATGGGTCACCTTTTTTGTGCAATATTTTCGCGCGAAAATCCTGTTATTTTTTTAAAAATTTTCCAGGCCGACCTAAGTATTTTTTTTACATTCTAATAATAGCTGCTTATCTTTTTATCTATATTATGTCAGTTCTGACAACTATTGTCTTTTTCCGTTCTTGCTTTTATGGTTAAATTTGTGATATGATTTTGCCATATAATGGGCTATATTTCTGTTATTAATAACCGACATATTGCCCTATATGATTTCTGTGTCGGAAAACATGGTCCCAATATTAATTAATACACAAAAATGTCGTTGGTGTGCCCTTATAAGTAATTTTCAAGTTAAATTGTTTTTGCTGATAACAAAAAAACAACTAAAAATGACCCCAACTGCCTGTTATTAAACCAGCAATAGGTAACTGGACTTTATACATTTTCTATTTTGTAATACAATAGCAAATGTTTCTTAAAAAATTGCAAGTTAAATTGTTCTGTATCGGATTCTTTATAGTTATTACAATGCGTTATTTCAACATAAAAGAGTCATGGGGTTTTGTAATTGAGATTTATTGATAAACATTATACAAATCACAAGACAAAGAATATAAAAAAAGCAAAGGCCGAAAAATAAAGAGTGTTCTAAAATACGTTCTGTCACATTACAAAACGTTAAAGTTCTTAGTTTTATTGTATATTTGGTAATTTATTTTTAATTATAATTTGTACTCAGATTTTTTTTTTACTTTGCCCTTTAAATGTGTTTTTTGCACTAGATTCTTATTCTATTGAAAGAAAACAAACTTGGCATTACGTTGTGTGGTTTTCTTGTGGTAATTTATAACATACTGACAATCCCTCGAGCTTTCAAAGACCACCAAGGTCACAATAACTAGTTCTCAAGCCACAGACATGTCAAATACAAATTGATTCTATCAATTATTTTGCAATATCATGATATAGGTTAAAAGCACAGTTGCATTGGTATATACACATGATTGTTTTGTGATAAGGCAAGACAGATATGCTTATTAAATCAACATTCAAGCTCTAGTATCCATACATGGCCCTACAATTTTTTGGTTGGGTTTTTTCAACTGTTTTTAAAAAAGTTTTTATTTAGCCAACGACTTGATTTGAACTATGGCTGTACGATATTTCACTATTAAGTGACTTCGTTGATGCCATTCTTGAACGCGGGAAATGTTTAGCCGATCTTCCGCTGCCGCTGCTGCTTGCCTCCGATCCACCTTTTAGTTTTTCAACCCTTTTTTTGATCGATTTTCTCCGTATAGATTTATCCAAGGATGTTGTCGTTGCCCAAGTCGCACCCAAATATCTAAAAAATTACAAGTAAACGGTAAAGACAAAACCATAATCTTTAAAGATAAAAACAAATAAATTTATCATAAAAAAAACTACTAACACTTTACCGAAAATTATATGACCGAAAAAATGAGTAAATAACGTTTTCGGGAATCTGTTTATTCGGTAAAATGGTTTTTGGTAAATGGGTAAATACTTTCTTAAAGTAAAAACTTTATCTTACCTGTGTTTGTCTCCTCCGAATATGCAGGGTAATGCAACTCGTTTAACTGTATGTCTCATTCGTGGAAGCCGTATCGAGTAAATGATTGGATTTAAAAATGAGTTAATAACAGAAGGGACCAAAGCGTAATCAAAAACTAAAAACAAAATAATTATTGTACATATCTGATAAGGTTACATATAACATTTTATTATATAAGGTCAAAGGGCAATTTGTAATTTTCCTTGTGGTACTTTTTGTGACTCACAAAACCCAAATTAGGGCGGCGCCTTTAGCCTAGACGAGACCGATGATAATTCGACAATAAACAGGTCATATTATTGATTTGGAAACAACAGAAACCCTCAGGTCACGTGACAAAAAATAAAACAATTATATATTTACCAAATATAGAAGATTTAGACATTATATATTTTTTTAAATTTCTTGGATATTGGGTATAGGGATTTATTAAGATATAAATTTTAAAAATTTGATTTTTTGTTGATAAAAATGTGTTTAAAAAAAAAAAGTTTGCTTATCTTATAGTAAATGCTTCAAATTCAGTTTGTCAAAAATGCATACGTGCAATTATTTATGTGTGATTGCCTGTTTCACGTACTACAAAGGCCAGTGCATTTATTTATAAATTTACAATCTGTATTTTTAAATACCAACTTAAGTATTGCCTATACCTTTAGCAAGTTGTGTAGTGGGTGAAGTGATCACCAAATCAGCTACAAACAGGGCCATAACTGGTAACCAACACACTACGAACACTCCGAGTGTTATAACTAAAGTTTTTGCTAACTGGACTTCCCGTTTCTGTGAATAAAATAAACAAAAAATATTAAAAATTTGTTGCTTGATTTTGAGAATAAGAATTGTATTTTGGTTGTGCATCTACGTAGACTATACTATATAGTTAGTTGTTTAAAAAGGTAATACTTTGCTTTAAATTATTACATTGAGTTACTATGACATAAATGTAGTTATTTGTGCGTATACCTAATACCTAAATGATATTTTAAACGTTAGAAAAACCACAGATATAACCGTGCATTTAAAAATACAACATTCAATACTGGATATTCGTTAATTTTGCTACCACCGTTCGATAACTATATATAAATAAAAAAAATTTCTGCCCGCCATGCCACCACCTTGTTTACGTTTATTAAATTTACTTAATAACATAAACCATTTAACCTTGTAACAGCAATATTATATCGTACGATATAATATTGTTATAACGACAACAACACCCATGCATTTTTAAATCATGCAAACATATATTTTATACCATTAGTGAAATTTACCGTAAAATCTGGGCGTGATTCTTTCTGTAAAAAGTATTTTCTTTGTTATTTTAAGTCAACAAAATGTAAACACGCTTATTTTTGTAAAAACAACTGTTTTAAAAGCTTGTTAAAACACAAATCCATTGATAAACATCAAAGATTTTAATAAAGTTGTAATGTTACGTAAATTTATAACCTATTAGGCACCTGACAGCTTGTTTAACATATATGTACCGACAAAGAGTTATGTATTTAAACATGTATTAGTAAAGTGTGGTTACTAATAATTGTATTACATAAAATACGCGTAAATTAATGCATCCGGTCAATAACCACTAGTAACTGTAACTTTTATAATTATTACTAAAGGTGTAAGCTTAAAAACAACAAAGTAAGACACTTAAGCACTTTTAAGTTAATGTGGGTGAATTTATCCGTTACCATGTAGGCTGTAATAAGATTCTACTTTTAATTGAAGGTAGGTTTGATGACAAACTACCCGCGCTTTCCGCGATGATTAAGCATTCGACCTAATTCTAAAGGAAATTTGCCTGTAATAGAATACCATTTACTATACCAACAGACACCGCCCTAATACATTTGTAAGTTTGGTAAGCGGTCAAATCAACCCTGGATAACTTAACCCAATGACAACCCATCTCTCTGGGGTTTAAATTATTAAAATATAGAAATAATAAAAATGTGTTATATGTTGGTTTGTCCAGACCTTGGATAACTTGAGTCAATAACAACCTGGCTTTTAAGGTTAAGATTTTTAAAATATACAAATTAAAAGAAGGTGTTATTATGTTGGTTTGTCAAAAAGCTGAATTGTCTCCAAAGCATTGTAACCGTAACATTCCTAGCTTAAAATATTTCTTTCCCAATAAATCAAGTTTCGAATTGGTAAACAAATTGGCTAGTCGAATGCGATTTAAGCGACACCCAAAGCGAGTAGGACATTTCCCACGCGAGGTTTGGAAATAAAATGCAGGTAATTATTTAAAAGTGACCGGTACAGGATTTAAGCTGCTTCCCTCTCACGACAGCAGTCCTGATTTCGGCGCCGAGAAAATTCTAAAATCGAAGATTTCGTAATCTTTGAAAGAATTTTGTCTCTGGTATTGATTTTTTAAACACAATAACAAAATTTTTGTGAAGTAAACAAATGTATTTGTCTTTGCTAGTCTGCCAACAAACGCCATTCTTGTTTTTTAATTGTTAAAAACCCTAAAAATGTCCTGACATGTCTATAAGACGTTGTTTTTTAAATTCTTGACTTTTAGGTTATTTTTTCCCAAATTTGTTTATTTTAACCCACTTTTTTTAAATCAAAAAAAGGGTTTACAATAATTCAAATAAAAAGGTATTTTTTGCACCATAAGAAGCTTAAAAATTGAGTCTGTTGTAGATAATAAAGGGATACCAATCCCCCAACCCTTGCTGTTATTTTTGTACGATTTCCTATTGCCCCTCAAAACTGTTTTAATATGATCATTCTGGCCCAAAATATCAAAAACTTTTGCCAACATTTTAGTGATAAAAATGTAAAACTTTAATTAATAACTTTAAAACTGTGTGGGAAAAGCAAAATCAATTAATTTTAAATAAATACCCGCTATTTAAAAATATTTGTTACGTCATATAACCTGATTTCCGGAAAAAAATTATAAAAATTAACAAAACAAATTTTGTTCAAATTTTTTTTTTGTTGACCCTTTAATTAAGTTTAAAAACATAATTTAAATCAAACTCAAATATATATTCAATTAAATCGAAATCCCTAAACGGAAACCAGCAAGTTCATTAATCAAAAGAATCAACAGTAGTTAATAATCAGCTATTATTTGAAAATAAACAAACGCATCCCTTTCAAACCTTAAACAATTAACATTGTACGCAAACAAAGGATCATTATAAATCACAATCAAAAGACAATGTAACAATTCTTAAAAATAACTTACCTTTAATTTTGTGTCTCCACCCGATGTGGAATTACTTTTTTGTGTTCCAAAAGTTTTTTGTTTAACAGCCTTGAAGAGAAGAGAGTAAAATCCCACCATAATGGCGATGGATATTAGGAAGTAGATCACCCCGGACAAGATATAGGTTTTCGAGAATGGGACAAACGATTGAGAACAATCTAAGTTGCAAACGCTGTCGCCGAATTCACTTCGTTTGCAAACACACAACCCTTAAAAATAAAAACAAAAATTTAACAAAAATGTGGCCCATATACCCAAGCCTAAATTTTATGTTAAATCCTTTTGCATTCATTGCATTTTACTTTGAATAAAACATCTTGGATTTATTAATTTAGTATCACTATCAGTGATTAAATTCATAAGAAAAGGGCGTTAAAACGTTTGTAAAACCGCGCAATATTGCTAGGTAAGTCAAAGGAAGGGCAAGTTTAAAAGCGAAACCTAATTCTCAAAACTTTTCTTAATTTAGAAACCGGTCGGAAATTAAAAATGCTAGTTTGCGTTTAATCTGAAAATGACGTCATAAATTTCAAAAAAATGAGACTTTTTTGAAGTTTTTCCGACAAATTTCTCAAGGACAAGTTTATAATAACAAACAGGTGTGGAAAAAAAGGAAATCGGAAACGGAATTGGCCCTGGATCAAAACCAAACCAAAACGTAAACAGGAACACGGCAACAGCTGGTCCACTATTACCGCGCCTTCTTTATATTTCTTAACAGTTCTCGTTTTTTTATCTTTATACATACGTCATATGACAACAAAAAAATCCAAAATTGCTGGAAAATTTTCAGTCTTTAAAACAAACAGTAATTCTATGGCTGTTATAACCGGTTAGTTAAGTTATAACGCATTTAACTTACCGTCTACTGCACAGCAATGCTGCTCTGCGCATGACCATCCCATTAATGGCGCGAAAAGGAAAATCCCGAACGACATTAGCCAGGACAAAGCGATAAGAATAATAACCACTTGTCTCTTCATAATGCGGTCATAGTCGCTGTGGTGGGCGATGCGTAGATAGCGATCCAATGAAACCAGAAGAAGACTGTTGATTGACACAATAAATGTAACAACAGCCATACCCTAAATTTAAAATTCCATTACAAAAAAACAAATATAATAAAATGTACAATACAATTTCTGCTAAAAAACCTTGAATTTTTTTAAAGGTTTTAAATTTAAACATTTTTCGAAGTATCTTTAATATAAAAGATTATATTTTTAGTTAAACTCATTACTGGTTATATACCGGTTCTGTAGGGAATGAATGGAAAAGCCGGCTTCCCATACGTAAAACGATCAAATTACATTTATATATTTTTGCAGTAACTGCTTTAACTTAATATTAGTTTAATTTAGTCAATAGCATGGTCATAAATGGGGTAATATGACGATGAGGTACGTAGACAAAGTAAAACGGCTTCTAGTAAACATATATGTGTTAAGTATGTGTGTATCATCAACTTTTATAACAAAAAAACACAAAAATAATGCTTTAAAATTGCACCCTTAAACTTAAAATAAGTTTTATGATAATGTAAATTACCTTTAGTACTATTCTTGAAATAGGGGACGCACCGACTGGAACAAAAATTGCCAGTACGACCTCAAAACCAGTAAGTAGGTCAGCTGCTGCTAGGCTGGCTATGAACCAATACGGAGGTTTGCGTAGGCTTCTAGGGCCTTTTGTTATCGCACCTAATATTGCCAGATTTTCAAGAACGGTTAGGATTGAAATAACACAGGCTACTCCTTCTGCTAAACTGACTGTCCTGGTGCCTGGACTACTGCAAAAATCGAGTTCTGAAATGTTATTAAAGTTGTTTTCTGACCAGTTTGTATGGCTCAAATTCATTGTGGTTGGTGTCGTAAAACGTTCAGTAAAATAAGTATTTGGTTCGGTGGTGTTTAGTTTTATTTGCGTAATTTCTGTGCCCGAAAAGAATGATTTCTCTTCGGAGCGTTGTAGCAAATTTTTAGGAAGTAATTCCGACATTGTAATATATAGTTAACTGTTCTTAAAAAAAGATAATTAACTTAATTTAACAAAACATTTAGCCCTGTATAATAAACAGCACAACTATTAAATGATTTAGTATAACTGTTTTTTTAATTCTTTACTTAAAGCATCTACTACACCTATCTGCTTTCTACCGCATATGCTCAAAAATTTCAACTAGACTGATTTTATTTACCGCGTAACTTCAAAAAGGAGAAAAAGGCGTTGCATATTATCCATTTCCTATTTGTAATGAAGGGCATGTACATATTAAAGAGAACATGTAAAGTGTGCATACTAAATCTTATACAACTAAAATTATATTAATTAATAAAGCAAAAGTTCTCTTTCTTATTTTGATATAACATACAATTATTTTAAGATTGTTAAACTTTATATTTTATTTTGAAATTCTGTTGCTTATTTTTTTTGTACGGAAATCGTGACCTTCCTGAACTTCTGGTGACTTTTTTAAACATGATGTTAGCAATTTAAATTTTATTCCGTTATGTGATTAACAAAATAAAATTTATTGCAATTAAAAGTATAAGCGTAAAAAGTTGCAATTTAGCACTGTAGCGCCACCTGCCAGTAGTGTAATTATTGGAAAATTTTTAGCCAAATATAATTTAAAGCAAAAAAACGAATTAAAATATTAAATAAAGTTAAAATAAATACGAAAAGTTTATCCCCGTTGCATTTGTTTTAATAATATGACGTCACAAATACTCAAAAAATTCTATGGTGCTATAGGTAAACCTTAACTTGACTAGTAAGCCTAACGAAAAGCAAAGAAAGTTTTGTAGTTTAGATTTAAATATAAAATTGAACTAGTTTTATCAATTATATTACTTAAGCTTCCTTTAGGTTATTGTTAACAGTCTTGAAATGAAGCTTAAAAAGTCAAAAACGGTTGCAGTAAATCAAGAAATAGAGACCCCTTCCAACCAAGATGAAAGCAACCAGCAAGATCAAAACTTAGATCCGTCTGATATAACTGTTACAGTTACAGATGTTCAAGCGTCAAAATCGCGCGATAAACAAACAAATAAAACCAAAACCATCAGAAAAGCTGCTTCCAAAAAAATTAAAAAGGTTGAACAAAATTTCGCTCAAGAAAATGATGTCGAAATGCCACCAACCAACTTAGAACTTTTGCAAGATATCATGAACGAGCAAAATTCAATTAATAAAACACAACATGAAATTGAAAGGGCTATTACCTATCCTTTAAGAAGTAAGTATATACTTTAACTCATTTTTACGATAGTCTAATAACTTGATCAAAATATATTTAGGAATTTCTAGTCTTCCAGTTGTTTATAAAAACCAGCCGCTGCATAAAACTTTATTTCCCGATTCAAAAAGTGTAAACTTGGGGTTTGAGGCCCCAGTACCAGATATTCCAAATAACATTCTAGTGATGGAAGATCAACCCGTGAGAAAACTTAAAGAAATGGAAAGTTAGTTTACGTTAAACTTTTTTAAACATATAGGTTCATTTTTTAAGGGCCAACTCATAGGCTAAGCAATTAAAATTGAAGCCCTTAAATACAGAAATGGATCTTGGAAATTTTAAACCAAAAGCGTTTACTCCGGGTGATTCCTCAGACTTAAAACTTTTAAATGAATTGACCAACCAAGATGGGAATAGTTTTCTTATACGAAGAGTTGGAAGGAAAAATTTTGAAGCAATTCTTGATCATATGAAAGAAAGCAGCTCAGCAAAAAGTTGGTATCAAAGTAAGTTTAAAACATCAACCAAAAAGTGAAGAACACATATTTAAAATTAAACCATTTTATGTAAATTATTACATTACAGAAATAAAGGAACACCAACTACTTCTTTTGATATGCTTTGCAGCATTTCTTTTTACTGCTTTAGCAGGTAAATTTAAATTGTAAACAACATTCTCAATTTTTGTTTGTGCGTGTATTCAGTTAGTAAATAAATTTCAAAATATTATTGTTATTTCAGGTTTCGGCGTTTGGTTCTTTATATTACAGGAACCAACGTTAAGGCCTGTACAAGTAAGTAAAATGTGCTAATACTTGTCAAAACCTTAGATTATATAAACGTATTTTTTACAGTTTAATAGGTAAAATGGTAAAGTCAATCATGTCTCTTTAGATTGCAGACTCCCCTATTATTCGACAGTATGAGCCACCATCTAAAGAACACAAACTTTTCGCTCGTTTCTCTTCTTTGTGTTTAAAGAAAAATATGATAGAAGTTTACCAAAACATGAGTGAAATACCAAAGTGGGGTTCACAGGAATATGTTAATATGGAAAAGATTTTTCGTAATGCTGTAAGTGGAATTATCGATGTCAGATATATGCGGACTTAACGGACTAGTTTTAAATAAAAATAAATTTAAATCTAATTTATTTTATTTAAGTTAACAACATCGATGAGAGATTTCGGGTTTATTGATTCAATTGTTTATCCATTTAAACTAGAAGTGGCAGATACGAAATATTTTTCAGTAAGTAGTTTGTATAGAAATATCAAAATCCTAAAAAAAGGATAGGCAACCTGGAAAAAAGTTATCCAAAAATTGTGAATACTATTTCAATATAACTATAAAATATAAATTTAATATTTTTTATATTATTTGTTGGTATGAATAATTAATTAAACCTTTTATCACATGCTGACGTTCATATTATTGTGAAAAATTGGCATAATGGGTCAGTATTAGATGGAGACCAACGACAGATTGCTTTGTTTAAATGGTATGGGGTTGAATTTGTCGGAGATTATAGCGTAGAAAACGGTTTAATCGTTTTTTTAAGGAAACTTTTACTGCCAAGAGCCACTCATTATGGTATATATTGTACAACAAGCGCTAAAGATTTAACAGGTAAGTAATTGTAGGGTTATTAAACTTTACGATTTTCGATGTGATTTTTTTCTCTAGCCTTTTAGTTAATTGGTTTAAAAGGCATTTTTCTGTTTATGATTTAAATATTTTTGACCCCTTGAAACTAGGTATATTTTTGTTGGCTATACAACGTGAGGTTGTGACCATGTTTTTATAAAGCCCTACGCCACATTTTTATTAGTTTAAACGCGTATCTGCTAATTTTTTAGTTAAATATAGTAGCCCTTCATTAGAAAGTCGAGTTCTGAAGACTTTAATTTGATACTAAAAACTTGATATTTTACGAATAGGTTTAAGAGACGCAGGCAAAATAAAACCAAATATATTTTTAGCTGATTTTGCTTATGTATATCAACGTGGAGTAGAAATGCCAGAACGCCAACCTTATGGCATATTACAGAAGTTTAAAGGATTCTTAGGAAAGGATTGCATAATTAAAGACTACGAGTTGATAAATCTTCTCTGCAGAAATGACAATTCATCTCTGATTGTCAAAATTTAAAGTTGTATTTAGTAATATTTGAAGAATGGGTTTCTAGAAGTTTATATATATATTTTTTTTTGCTTAACTGTTCAAATCTATAGCTATTGCTTTTTTAGGGATAAATAAAAATTTGTTTCGTTTTTTATTTTTTCCGCAGTTTATTTACTCCGCGTTCCCAATAAATTTTTCGCGTTTATGATGTATAGAGCTTTACGTCACGTCGTATTTTAAATACTGCAAAAGTCAATAAATGTGATATTTCTACAAGTTTAAAAAACGCTTATTAAGGTTAATGACATGTCAAAGAAGAGCAATGGATTTAAATCGGATAAACATAACTATATTGTTTTTAATGCGCCCAATCATGAAAAAAATGAGCTAGAAAATTTAAGAAAAAATCATAGCGGGGAAATATGTGGATTTAATTTAGGCAATCATTCTTCTGGTGTTCAGTTCTCCGTTTGTGTTGTCAGCATCTTTTCACTCTTTATTATTTATGGATATTGTCAGGTTAGTTTGCTTTTAAATTGAGAAAAAAGGAAATGTTTTTAAATGCGTTTTGCAATATAGATTTTTTTTTGTATATATCTTTATCCTCGATGTGGGAAAGTCGAATGCGCAACTTAAACATAGAGTAACATTAGTTACTCCGACCCTGTCTCGAGTTGCCTGTCGCAGTTTGGGATATTATAGATTGTAATTGCCCGATAATGATGCTGCTGATAGTTTTTCTTAATATATTTAAAAATTTTAAATCGTTTTACAATGTTCTTTCTTTCAGTACAACTAGGTAACTTTATTTGTTTTATTGCAAAGGATTGAATATTTAAAATTTAAACTTCTGCATATGTTTTATTAAGGAGTGGTTATTTCGAATTAATGAAGTAAAAAAGCATGGTATGTTTGTCACTTTAATGCAGTTTGGGTTTTATTCAATGTTTGGAATGCTGGAGCAATCGGTTTATAAAGCTGAAAGAAGGTAATTTTCTCTTGTATTAAAATTATATTTCAGAAAAGAGTATTTAGATATAAGAAAACGGACTAGTTTATAAGTTTTTATCTTTCTTTTTTAATTTTTTAACTTGTTTTATAGCAAAGTTCCATTAACTTCTTACATGCTACTTGCTTTTCTTACCATTGGAACGATGGGTCTTTCAAATACTTCTCTTGGTTATTTAAATTACCCTACTCAGGTTATATTTAAATCAAGTAAACTCATTCCAGTTATGATAGGGGGAATACTTATACAAGGTATATTAAAGCTGTTTTCTGAAAACATTTGTTACCACTAGTTTTTAATAAAACTTAATTTTTAGGTCATAAATAATATTAAATTTAACCCAAAATTTAAGTTACCATGACAAATAAGTTTTATATAGATTTTGTGATTAAAATTAATTGAAAATTTGACATAGGTAAAAGGTATACCGTCTTGGACATAATAGCTTGTGTTCTGATGACAGTTGGATTAATTTTCTTTACATTTGCTGACCAGAAAGTTTCCCCAAATTTTGATCCAACTGGAGTGGTATTAATATCTTTAGCACTTTGCGCAGATGCTGCTATAGGTAATTGATATTATAAATATGATAAATTGTAAACTAAGTTATACATTTTGAATTTATTGTAAGCTAAAAAGTAACTTTAAACATGGGAAGTTGTTAAACTGATATGTTTTTTTAAATATAACCTTAGGCAATGTACAAGAACTGGTTTTAAAGAAATACCATAGCAACAACGCTGAACTTGTACTTTATTCGTATGGAATTGGGTTCTTTTATTTATTGGCTGGAAATTTTATATTTGGAAGCGTTTTTGATATTTCTGTTTTTATGTTAAAGGTAGGTTTAATAAATTGCACATCTATAAGTGTAGCTTAATAATAGTATTAAGTAATACCAAAGATAAGTTAATTGGCAGGTTACTCAGGCAGTTTAACAACGTTTTACATTTAAAACTGCATTTAAATCTTATCTTTTAAATTAAAGCTGATTTTTTTCTTATTTTTTTAGAATCCGTTAGTGATCTTTGTTATTTTTTTATTCTCCGTTACCGGTTATATCGGTCTCATGTTTGTGTTACATTTGGTCCGAACATTTGGTGCTCTTATCGCTGTAACTGTATCTACTGGTAGAAAAGCTGTCACCTTAGTGCTATCTTTTTTGTTTTTTACCAAACCATTTACTACACAGTAAGTAATAGAAATTTGTTAAAATGTTTTAGTGCCAAATTCGGATTTTTAAACTTATATATAACATTTTTTTGATAAATTTTAGATATGTATGGAGTGGTTTCCTAGTGTTATTCGGCATATGGCTTAATGTATATAGCAAAAACAAGGCAAAAATTAATACCTATGTTCTAAGCTTACTGAAGCAGCCAAAGGAAAAATTAAATTCACAAATGAGCAATAATATCGTTTAACATTTTATCAGCATTTTTCTTTACCTTACTACTTGGTGTTTTATCATATTCATTTATACACACGCACTTATTTATTTATACCTTGTTTTTATATTTTACGGGAAGAAGTTATTAAATATTTAAATACAAAAGAAATTGTTATTAATATCGCCATCCGGTGTTTCCATAAAGTCCGGGAACGACATCACCTACCATCGCACTTCCCTTTTTTAACAATTTATTTCTTGCAACCTGTTTTAAAAAAGACTAAATTAATCTCTTGTTTAAGAGCATAAAGTTGCATTAAGTGATGAACAACTGGATATATTAAAGGTTGTTAACTAAGTTATTCTTTATCTACATACACAACTAATTTTTACATTATTGTTGAGAACAACAACTAAGTTATATAGTGTTTCAATCTTTGCATAATATATTAATTATGATTTCTGCAAAAAACAACATGCAACAATTGCCTTGAAAATGAGTTTGGCAGTAACTCGTGCTTACCCTTTTTAAACCTGCTTCACACTCTGCTAAATCTTCACTTTCCCTCCAGCACTCAGCTTGAGCATGTCTGGAGCTCATGTTTCTCATGCACATATATCGGGCAAATTTCTGAACGTCACATTTTTTTTCTTGCCTACAACAGCATTAGAATTGACTTAGCATATAATGTTAGGTCCTGTTAGTTCAAAAGTATTACTTCATTGCTAGTTATACAAGTAATATTATTTCATTGCTAGTTTTTATAACTTTACCCTAGAGCTGCTGGCTTAGCAGGAGTTTATACTGTTTATAGCACCTTACTTTAGGGTGTAACAGCATGAGAGCAGTGGGGATCGAACACAGAACCTTAGTTTAAAACCTACCTTGCAATACGTTCATTGGGTTCTTCTAATGGTCGTAACTTTTCGTTATTCATTCTGTACATAGCATCCTCCCAATCAGGGTTTGCAGAAAACACTTGAGGAGTGGGTTTCCTTTTTTGCCTTTCAATATAAGCATCGTACTCTTCCTTAGTCATCGTAGGTTCTGCTCTCTTGAACATTTTTATTGTTTACATTTACCCAAGGTTTAAAAAAAAAAATCTTAATAAAAGTATTACAGTTTAATAGGAATTCTACCAGTTTAACAGTATATTAAATATTGCATACACAATTTTAAATTTGTTACTTATAATATTGTGTTATTAGTTTGTTTGTGGTTTTATACAGAATATATTATATGACATATTTTGGGGATCAATCTTCACTTAAAGAGCTCTCATCTGAACTTGGTGGTGTTGGGTTTAGTTTATAATTTGGGTTTCCACATTCTATATTTAAATCAATATCAAATGGATCTCGTTCGTTTTCATCGAGTCTTGCTTGAGCTTCATCAGCCAACCACTTCTGTTCTGCAGCTATGGTTTCATCAGAATTTTTACAAGTTTGATAAAGATCTAAAAGGTCTTTGTTAAGAGATATAAAACCATGGCCCCACTTGAATAGTTTAAGCAATGTCTGTGCTTCACTAACAAAACCACAAATATAAAGTGTTGCAGCATATGCTTCGGCACATGATAGTTTACAAGGACGACCATAGTTAATTGGGTTAGCAGCTACTAAGTAAGGTAAAAGTCTTGGAACTCGACCCTTCATTTTTGAAAACGGTGTTTCTTCTAAACGTGCCCACGAACAATCAATCACACTAATGCCCGATTCCTCTACGAATTGTCTGTCACCCCCAGAAACATATTCGGTTGCCATGGGGCTTAATACGATACCAGAAAAATGTTGGGGTAACCGTAAGATCTTTACAATGCCTTTACGGGCAAGTTTTCTACCGCTACACTTTTTCGGATCACAGTGTTTTAGATCCCACATTGCAAGTGGAAATGGTAAGTTTAACTCAAATTTAGAAGAAGCTTCTTCCATATTTTCGTGATCAAAAATCTCCGAACCTTGTGCATCATCTTCATTGATGGATAATTTACTTAGCTCTTTGTTGAATCTAGAGTGATTGTAATTATGTTTTTTTCTAGATCCTTTACCACCATTTTTAGGCATTTCTTTTTTTAAACCACTAAACAAAAAACCTAGTAAAGAAAACTAATGAACAATAAAAAAAGTAATTTTTTTTTATACGACTATGTACAGATGTATTTTAATTATATTACAATAACATTCAAGAAAGGTAGGAAGGCTTTGGTTTAAAAAACTTTGAGTAATCAGCAGATACAAGGCTATAAAACTGGTAAACAACACCAAATACAACATGAAATACCGGTAAAAATAAGATTATGTATAAGTTGTAAAGTTGACCTTTTTAAAATTGAGGATAAATTAGCACGACAAATATTACTCGTCTGCTCGTGTCATATTGAGTTATAACTTTTGTTTACGCTGTATTGTTTTTGTATTTCAGAACACGCGCGAAAATTTTTTAAGAAGTGTTTACTAAAAACTGAACCAAAATGTCCGAATTTCAATTAAATAATTGTCCAACAGATGCAATATCTGCTGTTAAGTTTAGTCCAAATTCTTCCCAGTTCCTGCTGGCTTCGTCATGGGATTGTGGAGTTAGGTTGTACGATGTTACCGAAAATAATCAACGATTTCAATACGATCATAAAGTCCCTGTTTTGGATTGCTGTTTCTCGGTAAAAAACAAATATTTATACTATCTTAACAATATTTATATTATACTATCTGTTTGTGTAAGTCTTAAAGCTTTAATTTAATATGTCAATTACTTGTAAGAAATTTAGGTAAAGGCAGAAAGGGTTTAAATTTAAGTGGTTTTTATGAAGAGGGTTTAAATGTAGGGTGTTTAAATGTTAGAAGTCCAGATGTAAGGGTTAAAATGTATGGGGTTTTAATTTAAAGGGTTAAAAAGTATGGCATTTAAATGTAAGAGGTCCAGATGTAAGGAATTAAAATATATGGGGTTTAAATATAAGACGTTCAGATGTAGGGGTTCTTATGTAAGGGGTTTAGATTAAATGGTTTAAATTTATATATATTTCTAGGATTCAGTCCATGCATTTAGTGGTGGTTTGGATGGAGTTCTTGTGAGTTATGATTTTAATTCAGGAAGGGATTTTGAGATTGGAACTCATTACAATGCTATTAAGTGAGTGGAATTACAAATTGAATAATTTCTCCATCTGATGCCAAGACTATGATCTTTATTGAAAATAACTAACTCTTAGTTTTAAAAGCATTTTTTAAGCAATTTTTTATTACTTTGCCAATGTTGAAGTCAAATGTCATTTGCTCAGTGCTAATTCTTAAAATTACTTATATTAAGTGTTGATATGATTATAAATTTATTCTTACATAAAAAAAAACTAAAAAACTTCAACCTCCGCTTTTTTAGTTAATTAAATATTAGATTTAAATGTATTTTATAAATGTTGCAGATGTGTTGAATATTGTACAGAAACTAATCAAATTATCACAGGAAGCTGGGATCAATCCATTAAACTTTGGGATCCAAGAAGTCCAACTGGACCTCTAGGAGTTTATACACAACCTAATAAGGTCAACGTTGTTTTTGATTTTAGGGTAAAATTCTATGTCAAAGAAATTACTTTTTGACTAGGATGACTTTATTTAAAATTCTTAATAATTGTGTATGGCGCATTATTATGAAAACTGTTATATTTTAATTGTGATTTTTCATATAGCCTTTACCTTGTTTTTTAGATGGTTAAACCTTAATTCAAAAACTAAATGTTTTTTTATTATTTATCTTTTCTAACAGTGACTAGTTTCGAATATAAAGTAATATTCTGTTAATTGTGCTACTTCTTATTTAACCTTTGTTTAATATATGGAATTAATGAACCATTATTTATAATAATATTTCAGGTTCTAACAATGTCAGTATGTGGGAACAGAGTTATAGTAGGAACAGCGGGGAAAAATGTTCTAGTTTGGGATTTAAGAAACATGGCTTGTGCCGAACAAAAACGGGATTCAAGTTTGAAATATCAAACAAGATGCATCAGAAGCTTTCCTAACAAGCAGGTGTTTTTTTAGTTAAACTTGTTATAAATTTAATTTTTGTCATTTGTTTTATAAGTTTGTAGCATAAAAATAATCGTATATATTGCGCAATTTAATTACAGTATTTAAATTTTATTAAAATTTTTTAAAAAAGTTTAAATAGTCTATACTCTACACTAAATCAATTGCTAAGCAATTGGAACCTAAACCTTTGTTAACTAAAACGTATCTGCCTACTCGTGGCGTTTTTGAAATGTGTTTTTCATTTAAAAAGTTAGCAAGTTAAAAGAATTTTTAAATTCAGGGATTTGTGTTGAGTTCAATCGAAGGAAGAGTAGCAGTCGAATACTTGGACCCTGAACCTGCGGTACAAAAGAACAAATATGCTTTTAAGTGTCACCGAATTAAAGAAAATGGAATTGAACATATTTATCCTGTTCATGCCATCGCTTTTCATAATAAATATAACACCTTTGCTACAGGTAAATGAAATATACAATTTTTTAATTAAAAAAATTGGGAATTTTTAATTGTATGTCCCCTATTTTATTTATTGGTTTGTTATAATGTTTGATTTACTGATAAAATAGTTTGCCCTAAAGTCTGCATTTTTATTTGTCGTTAAATGGTCGCAACCCCCAACTAATATTTGTCAGCGAAAATTTACCCACGCACCACAAACGAAAGGTTTTTTATTTTGTAGGAATATAAATTGGACATAAACATAAATATTTTGCAATCAAGCTTTAATTTTTATAAACCGACAGCGTGGTGTAGTGGTAAGAACACTTGCTACACCACACAAGAGGTCGTGGGTTCAATCCCCACTGATATCATGTTGTAGCACCCTTGAATAAGGTGCTATAAACGGTATGAACTTCTGCTGAGCAATTATAATCTATAATATCCCAAACTGTCACAGGCGACTCAAGACTTGGTCGGAGTAACTGATGTTACTCTATGTTTAAGTTGCGCATTCGACTTTTCCACATCAAGGATAAAGATATATACAAAAAAATAAATATCTAAATATTTAAATGCTTTAAAGTGAATATTTAATTTTTCAAGGTGGTGCTGATGGTTTTGTAAATATGTGGGATGGGTTCAACAAAAAAAGACTTTGCCAATTTCACAAATTTCCTGGTCCAATATCTTCCCTTGCGTTCAGTGATGATGGAACCACTTTGGCTGTGTCTGTCTCCTCTTTATATTGCTCCTCTTCCACTCCTGATGAAAGTATTCGAGATTCAATTTGTATTCGTCATGTAAACGATTCTGAAACAAAACCCAAGTAAGATTGTTTTTACTTTTTTAAATTCAAGTCTATTTTAAAATTAACTTGCTTTTAAATATTTACCTTTTCTTGATGTGAGAATGTAGACTTCACGACCTAAACATAGCGTAACATTTGTTACTCTGACTCATTCTCGAGCTGATACTTTTGGGATCTTATTGCATATAATTGCTTGATAATTATGCTGCTAATTAAGTGTTGGCTTAGCAGGAGTTTGTACAGTCTATAGCACCTTACCCAAGGGCGCTACAGCATGTGACCAGTGGGGATTGAACTTAGGACCTCATGTAGTAAAGCCAAGTGTTTTAACCACTACACCATGCTGTCAATTAGGTTTTATTATTTGTTGATAGTAATCAAAATATACTAAAAACAATTTATTTTTTAGAACTGCCACCTGAATGTTTGGATATTCTATAAATACAGAAGCTTGTTAATCTATAATAAAAAAGACAATCTGATTTTTTTTTTGTTTTGTAAACAATTGCTTTAAACTAGCATAGTATTTCTTTTATTGTTTTTTCCCTTTTTCACTTATTACATAAAAGGTAAACTTTAATTCAATGAAAAGTTTTGTAACACCATTTGTATACTCTTTTTTAACAGACTTAAGGTCTTAAGAGTTAATAAAAAGCATTAAAAAAATAAGAATGCTTTTAACTAGTTGTAGTGAGGGCTTATATGATTTAGGTAGGGCTATCTTTACCAAACATATAGTATTAAATTTAAAACTATAGTATTAAATTTATTAAATAATAAACTAGATTAATGTGATTTTGCAATCATTTTGTATCGATTTATATATGAAAAAGGGCAAAAAAAATTTAATTATGTTAAAAATGAGGATAATTGAAATATTGTAACAAATTTATTAGGTGACGTCATAAGTGGTGATGTTAAAGTGTGATTTATATCCCACCGTTTGTGTTAAAGTAAAATTTTTGTTTCTATTCTGGATTTTTCACGTGCAATTTCAACATTAACTTGAAAACAGAGTTTAAGTAATAACAAAAGGTGGCGTATGGTTAATCTATCTTATTAACAAACATTTCTGACATTTGTTGTCAACGCAGAACAGTTTTAAACGTTGCAAAATAAATATTAACTAACGTCAGAACGTAAAGAACGTAACGCTATGGGGTATAAGAAAGGAAAGTATAGTATATACGATATTTAAAGGACAGAAATGTGCTTTATTTTTTTGTATATATCTTTATCCTTGATGTGGGAAAGTCGAATGCGCGACCTAAACATAGAGTAACATCAGTTACTCTGACCCAGTCTCAAGTTGCCTGTCTGCCTACGGCAGTTTGGGATATTATAGATTATAATTGCCCGGTAATTATGCTGCTGATTAAGTGCTGGCTCAGCAGGAGTTCATACCGTTTATTGCGCCTTACTCAAGGGCGCTTCGGTATGAGATCAGTAAGGATTGAACCCACGACCTCTTGTGTGGTGTAGCAAGTGTTCTTACCACTACACCACGCTGCCGGTTAAATTTTAGTTACATTTTGAGTTTTTAGTAAAAAGGAAATCTGCGTTGTATAAAATGAGTATTTAAATACCGCATATCGGTTCCTATAAAATATACAGGATCGAATGTATATCAAATGGATTACTTGGATCCTAAATGACTTAGGATTTACTCCATGCAATCTTTTTAATAGATCTATTCCTTTAATATTTTTGATCCAGTACATTTTATAGATACCCTTGTTTTAGGTTTTTACTAGAAAAGTCTACTTTTAACACAGATAATTAATTAGGAGCTCTATTAGCATTGTCCGCCAAGTTGATAAAATGCAGAATTGCGGAGTTCTTATACCCTTACCTTAATCTTCTCTTGTACATTCCGCCTTTTCCGCATTTATTTTAGTACTATTCATTTCAGCAGCGGCAACGCTAATAAATTTCCATTAAATATTTATATTTTTAATCCATCAGACGTTTATTTTATTTGTCTAAAACAGATTAATCAAAATTATGTCGACATCGACAACTAACAATGTGGAACTGCCAAAAATACAAACACTTCTGACGGAATGGAATATTCAGAAAGATAAAGAGGGATATGATGTTGTGGATTTCTTAATCAAGTAAATTTTCTTTGTTGGTTTTAATTGGTCTAATTTTTTTAAAACAACAAGTCAATAGATTGTTCACGATCATGATTTAATTTTTTTTTGTATATATCTTTATCCTTGATGTGGGAAGGTCGAATGCGCGACCTAAACATAGACTAACATCAGTTACTCTGACCCAGTCTCGAGTTGCCTGTGGTAGTTTGGGATATTACAGATTATAATTGCCTGATAATTAAGTTGCTGATTAAGTGCTGGCTCAGCAGGAGTTTATACCGTTTATAGTGCCTTACTCCAGGGCGCTACAGCATGAGAGCAGTGGGGATTAAACCCATGTTGTTGCAATATGGTTGCAACTCTTAACTAATGATAGCCTGCATTAATTAAGCCGCACACCACAAACAGCAGTCTTTTTTTTGCAGGCTGTTACTTAAAACATAAATATATTGTTTACTAAGCTCTATTAAAAATATATATTTTAAATTTTTTAGGTTGTCTGAAAGATTTGAAAAACTAACTGAAGATTTTTTCAAGCAAGATCCAGATCCATTTGATGACAGACATCCTGGTGAAAATTTAGATGTTTTTTGTATTCAAGCTTGTATAATAAAATATTTATTTATTCCTGATGCGGGAAACCTCAATTTAACTGATTAAGGCAGGATCAAGTATCATTAACATTTTACTCAAGGTTGCTTAAAGTTGTTAGCAATGAGAATCAAACTTAGAACCTTTCATAGTAAGACCATATGTTCTAATATATTTTTTTAAACTATTGTCAATTGTAAATTTTTGCAATATAAAATATTTTTTTTAGCTTCTACAGCTCCAACTAGTGGATTTGCCGAATTATTAAAAGCATTCACAAAGCAAGAAGAATATGTTTCTTTTTTGGACACACTTATAGACAAATACCTTATGCATAGTGAGTCGAATATACCCAAAAAAGGTCAAAAATTTACAGTTACTGAGGCAGCAACCAGACTCTTGTTAGCTGTTATGCCAGGGCTTGATGCAATCAACATTTTAACAGAAAAAAATGTGAGTTACAAAGCAAAATTATAAGTGTCTATGCAATTATAAGAAATCAATCACTTTTAAAAGCTTAAATCTTTGGTTAATTGCATTAAATGGTTTACATTTTTAATGGTACAGAAATTTTTTGTTACTAAAACATAGACCAGTTTTTAGGCTTAACTTTAAACTTTTGTAAATATGTTTGTAGAGTGAACTGTTGCAAACGTTGTACAATTGGGCAGAAAAAGCGAAAGAACCATTAAGAACATATGCAGTTGGCTTGTTAGCTAATGCTGTCGAAAATCAAGAAGTTGTTACATCAAACAACAGGGATAACCATCTAATATTGGTAACTTGTTTCGTTTCTAGGTAGTAGGCTTTACTACATCGAGTTCTAGGCTGAATTTTTATTGTTTTATGTTGCAATACCCTTGAGAAAGACACTATAATTAGTACAAACTTTGATTAGTCAAAAACTAATCAGCAGTTTGATTTTCAGACAATTACAAATTAATAGCCTATTATCTGAAAGTGCCAAAGCCAACTTAAGACTGGGTCTGGGTAACTGATGTTACTCTATGTTTTAAGGCTGTAAAGTCAGTTTCTTACATCGAAAATAAATAAATATTTTTAATTTAAAAAATAATTTGTTTTTAGGTTCCAGTTTTGTTGAAGAGATTGTGGAACAATATTGAACCAGGTCGATACCCAAACCAAAATGAAACCTCAGATGCAAAAGAAATACCTCCAATAAAAACTCAAAACTCAGACTTAAAAGTTTTAAGTTTGAGTAAAAAAAGAAAAACCACGGAAGAAAATGGAAAAAAGACTAAAGCGAGAAAACTAGAAAATCAGCCGTCAACGAGCAAACTAAAACCAACCAAATTAAGTCTAAACGAAAAGTTAAATTTTACTTCAGATAATGATGAGCTGGGAATGTTACCACATTTCAGTGAATTAGACAATGAAGTTAGTAATAGTAGCTGGTGAGTGTGTACCTCTAACTATGTTAATCTGCTTATAACTATCATTACTATTATTCCTGTTTGCATACTGTTTACAAAAGCAGTTTTTTAGTTGTTATTTTTTTAAAAATATTGTTTTCTGTAAATGTAAGCAGGCTAACTTTACAAATAAGTTATAGGTTAGTGTGAAGTTAAACCTAAACATTTAAATAGGCTCTTATATAATCATCTAACCTGGTCCACTGAATGATATGCAATTCTACCTTTAGCAATTGATGTTATATGGTTTTGTAAACACTGTAATGTTTATTAATCTTTTTATTTTTAGGGTTGAAATGATGCCCGTTGTGATTGGTTGTGGTTTTAGTTTAGCTCCACCCCTTTCTGATGATCTGTCCAATCGCTTTATCCTCAAGTTTTTAACACCACTTGGTAAGCAGCATTAGCTTAAATCATAAATTTTTATAATTGAATAGGCAGTTATTTTATGTATGTCTATATATAACAGAGCTTGGTGGACAATATATAGGGCAACTAATTGTATAGGGCAACTAATTGTCGGCCATAGGGCAACTAATTGTAAATTTTAAATGGTGAATTGTTTTGATTTTGACTGTTTTTTTGCAGCTGAGTATCAAGACTTGTTGTCTGTATTCTTGGAGCACAAAGTATTGGATTTGATTCGATATTTTTTGGATAAAAGCAACACTAACGACGGTCTGCTTACTTTTGCTGCACTCAAATTTTTTGCTTTTATGTTGTGCCATAATAAGGTAAGATTTAAAACTTAAAACACCTCTTAAATATATTATTATTAACTTTGTAACTTATGGTTTAAGCCAAGAAAGACCTCCATGTTATGTCATACCAAAGTAAGATAATGTTTTAAAATGTATTATAACTTCACCATTAGAACCAAAATCCACTGTTTAAATCAATAGAAAACTCTTTTTTAATTGCTCAAATAATTTATTCATGTTTTAGATAGCAACTGAATTTATAGACACTGGTGGTCTACAGAAGTTGTTGTCAGTGAGAAGACCATCGCTAGGGGCAACAGGGGTGTCGTTGTGTCTTTATTATCTTGCTTATAACTTGGATGCTATGGAGCATGTATGCCAGCTTTCATCCAAAGTAAGTGACACCGATATTTGTTATAGTTAAAGGTGATATTATTAGGTCTTTTACATGGGTAACATTTTTTCCACTGACTTTATTACTAAAGAAGATACAGTGCTTTTAAAACTGGTTGTAAAATTGTGTAAACAACTGTCATTACACTAGACTAGGTTTTAACTGTGAAAACAAAGTAATATTTCAATTTAACATGTTATACTATATTGTTAAACTATATTCCTTTTAGTTAGCATATATACTTATATTTTATTATCTTATTTACCATTTAAATCTTTAAATTGAGACCGCTGTTACTTATAAAAGGAAATAAAATATAAATCCCTTTTTTAACTTAAAATGTTGTTTATGTTTATGTAAGGTTTTACAAAGTCTTGTTCGTTATGCATTGTGGTTGCTAGAATGTTCTCATGAATCTGGAAGATGCCACGCTGCTTTATTCTTCTCCATTTCCTTCCAGTTCCGAGCTATTCTTAAAATATTCGACCAAAAAGTAATATTTGTAAACAATTCTACTTTCAATTTGCTTAAAATTATAAAAGGTTATTTATTATCTGGATAAAACACAACTTAAACACCTATGTCTGGATTGTAATTTTGTTGTTTTTTTAACTGTTAAATAAAAATATTTTTCTAAAAACTAATATTTTAACAGAAAGGGCTTCGTTGTCTTCTTAACCTTCTTAGTACACTTCCATTCATAAGACAAGGTGGTGATTTCCCGCAGGAAATCCCCGACGAAATTCCCCTTCCTAATGAGAATAATAACAAAGATGATGAAATAAATAACAGCAGGCAGACAGCTCGGACAACTTGCTCAGCTTTAAAAAAGTGAATGTTTGTTAAATAATATTTTAATGTAAAATGTTAGAAGGGTGTAATAAGGGGGCATTTGTGGGTATCAAAAGGGTTATGGTATTTTAAGGAAATTTTAAAATGGATCATTTTTGGGGGGGGATTTTTAAAATGGATCAGTTTCTAGGATAATAGAATGCCATTACCTGTACTCAAACTAAAGACTATGGGATCATAGCCAAGTGTTCAAATGACAGTTAACATATATCATTACCAACTTAAGTTGTTTTAATGAACATTTTTACTTAAACTTAACTTCATTTTTAGGTATTTTGAAACTCATCTTATTATAAAATCAAAACATTTAAAAAGTCTTAAGGATCATTCGATGGTTTCAAACTCTAATTCAAAGGTAAATGTAATAAACTCTTAATATTATTATTAGCTTTATAAAGGCAATGTAGGTATAAGTTTACTTTTGTGCAACTAACAAAAATTTCTTCATTACATTATTTTTAAGTTTTTTTTATATAATTTTTTAACTTTAGTTTCTTTGTAACTACAAAATATTTATGTTTAGGTTGTAGCTTATGAGCGCGAAAATGTGAGCGAAGCGATTGACTTTTTGTTGGCTTTTGGTTCACCTTTATCTTGGGATCCAATTATTTTCTTTATGGAATTGGATGGAATTCAAATTTTATTAAGGGTGGGCAACAAATATTAACATTTTTTACATATTATGATGTTTATTAAGGTAAAACCGGAGGTATGGTGTAGTTGTTAAAACACAAATATTTATTACGCAATGTTAAGTACCCAGGCAGCATAGTGAAGTGGTCAGAACATTGGCTTCATTACTTGGGATCCTGGGTTTGATCCCCACTGCTTCCATTTTTGTAATGATCTTGGGTAGTTTAATAACTCCAGTTTTGAAAAGTCAATTACAGGGTAAATAATCAGAAAATGTCATCGGTGGTAAAGTCATGGCTGTAATTCCAACTGCTACTATGTCAAAGCCTCATTAGTATAACTTGTTTACTTCGGAAAAGATAAAAACTAATTGCTAGGTTAATACTTAGGCAATGTAAAGAGGGCAATAATATTTAAATCAGAAATGAGTATATTTATAATGTTTAAAATTTGCGACATGTTTCAGAAATAGAGTAATCTGCAGTTCTGTAAAAAATATTTTTTATACATACTTCTGCTTTAGTTAATAGCGTCCGCTAGTGATTGGTCGAACTACAGTTGTCGAACTGACACTGTCCGAATGGCGCTCGACTGTCTGGCTGTTCTGACACTTTCTCAAACTGCTCAAATGAAGTTGTGTCAGAATGTTGATTTACCTTTGGATTTTACAAAAGAAACTGGGATAGGGTAAAATAAGTATTTTTTATTGTTTTAATCTTAGACTAAGTTTATTCATGTTTGGTTTCTTACTAAATGGTTAGACAGCTGTTTGTATCGGCATGTTAAAGAAAATATTTCTTGTATATATCTTAATTCTCGATGTAAGAAGGCTGATTTCACAACCTAAACATAGAGTAACATTTGTTACCCTAACCCAGTCTGAAGTTGACTTTGGTAGTTTGGGATATTTTATAAAATTATCCTTTGTTATCCTCTTTAAAATAAAGTTACATTAGTTACTTAAACATAAAAAAATTAAAACTAAGTAACCCTGCCATGTCTAAAGTTACTTTGACTTGACATAGTCAAAGCGCTGCGTTTGATTATGACTTCTTTTGACTGCCTCTTAGTCTTTTTGATTTTTTACTTTAGGATAATCATTGGAGTTGCTGAGGGTGAAGATTATCTTGGAGTGGAACCCGAAGCTCAAAAGTTAGCACTAGTTGTTCTTATCAACTGTTTATCAAAACCAGCTTATAAGGTAGGCTTATAGTTGAGTTTTTTTGGTATATATCTTTATCCTCGATGTGGGAAAGTCGAATGCGCGACTTAAACATAGAGTAACATCAGTTACTCTGACCCAGTCTTGAGTTGCCTGTGGCAGTTTGGGATATTATAGATTATAATTGCCCTATAATTATGCTGCTAATTCGGTGTTGGCGCGCCAGGAGTTCATACTGTTTATAGCGCCTTACTCAAGGGCGCTATAGCATAAAATCAGTGGGGATTAAACTTAGGACCTCATGGTGGTGTAGCAAGTGTTCTTACCACTACACCACACTTAACATTGTGTAGTAAATATTGATATTTTTTAATCAGGCAAATGTGCTGGACAAGATACCAAAAATTAAGGCAGCAATAAAAGGAAAATATGTTGAAAAAACAACAACTGAAGTGAGTGAATATTTGTGGGAGTTGGTCAAAAGTGAAAATGGAATCAAGGTCTGAAGTTTTATTTAAATTATTTGTAAAAATATTATTTTGTGTTTTGATATATTTTTGTTTTTGTGTTCATTTATTCTGGATGTGAAAAGCACAACTTTATGACCTGAACATAGAGTAACATTGGTTACCCCAACCCAGTTTCGAGTTGCCTGTGGCAGTTTGAGATATTATAGATTATAATTGCCTGATATTTATGCTGCTGATGAAGTGCTGGCTCATCAGAAGTTCATACCTATTATAGTGCATTACTCAATGGCATTTTATATCATTTTGGCACTTTACTCAAGGACGTTTGAACATTGAAACAGCGGAAATCGAACTTAGGATCTCATGTAGTTTAGTCAAGTGTTTAAACCACTTCACCATGGAAGCAGTTTTTAACAGAAAAATATAAACTTTATTTAAAACATATTTTATTAGATCTTGCTTGAGTTACTTCTTACAAGTGAGCCTCCCACTCATGCAGATGAAGTTAGGTTATTATCTTGCAGGGTGAGTTTAAAATATACTAAAAATATTTCGTTTTTAAAAAAGTATCAAGTATAGCAAAACAATTTTTTATATCACTAAACATTTGTTAATAATGCCTCATAAAAATATTATTGATCGTTTTTGCTACATCAGACTATCTTAAAAACAAATCAAAATTTAATGAATTTTTTTGTAGGCCCTATGTGGTCTCGCTGGTTGTGAGTCAGTCAAACAAATTTTATCTAAACTCCCTTTATTCAACAATGGTCAAGCTCAAGGGCTGACCAGACAACCTGTTATGCCAGATAGAAACAGAATTCATGCAAAGTTTTGCAAGTATATGGAACAATTAACAGGTTTGATTGTAATTTCATTTTAAAATTTGTTTATAACGGAGCTTAGTAGACGATATATATATAAATATATGTATATCCAATTTATATGTCTACAAAATAAATAAAACTGCCATTTGTGGTGCTTGGGTAAATTATTGCAAGCAAATATTAGTTACAAGTTGAGATTGTATTACAACAATTAAAATGCCAATCGTAAGGCGGGCTAATGATTAAGTTTATTTATAGCAGTAATTTTTATTGTATTGGTGGATTTAAATAGGCCTTTGTTTAATATTGTGTTTATAAATATGTTGTTTAATTTGGGGCAATATCAAGTAACAAAGAATTGGTTTTATTTTACTTTACAAAAATGAATTAATTTGTTTACGCAAAATAAAAGAAATACAAATTTATATTTTTTTAAATAAAAATTCTTTTAGAGCTGGTTTCAGGAAAGCCAAGTACTTCACACATGGACTTAGACAGCATAAGAAAAGTAAGTTAAAGTTAATTAAAAAATTAAGAAAAATAATTAAGTGCTAAATACCATTAATACAACAAAAATACAAATAATTTTGAAAATTGTTATATTTTGGCAAATAATAAATAATTTTTAATAATTTGTGTTATTAAATGTTTAATTTTTGTTAGGCCCATATCGTATCACAGACAGTTATTCGTTACGACAACCGAGAATTACTTCAATTAATTCAATCCCACCTAGTGAGGTCAGGTCTTTATGAAACGGCTGCTATGCTAACCAGAGAAATGTGTCTCCACACTCCATCAAATTGTAACACTTTGTTGTTCAGCACTCCAAGAAGTCAACAAAAAAATGTAAGTTCTAAATTTGGGTCGCAAATCTACATATATTGAAATTTAATAGAAGATATATATATATATTTTTGTATATACCTTTATCCTTGATGTGGGAAGGTTCATTAAGCGACCTAAATATAGAGTAACATGAGTTACTCCGACCCAGTCTCAAGTCGCCTTTAGCAGTTTGGGATATTATATTGATTATAATTGCCCGATAATTATGCTGCTGATTAGGTGCTGGCTTAGCAGAAGTTCATACCGTTTGTAGCGCCTTACTCAAGGGCGCTACAGTATGAAAGCAGTGGGGATTGAACCAAGGACCTCATGATGGTGTAGCTAGTGTTCTTTCCACTACACCACTTTGTCGGTGTAAATGTCTATCCAAATTATGGGCTTACAAAAAAAACAAAACTGCTGTTTGTGGTGCTCTGGTAAATTATTGCAGGCAAATATTAGTTAAGAGTTGCGACCATTTTATGACAGGCCACTTATTGAATCATATCTTGTGTTGTTTTCATTTAAAAAAAGGAAACTTATAACCAAACCTCTGTTATATTAAAACCTGTTATATATGGGTGTTGTTATTAAATGTATTATACATAATATACTTATGCTTTTAAAGTATTATGGAATTTATAAATTTTTTCTTTAATTTTTTATTGGTTTTGCATAAAAAATGTTTCAATTGTGATAATTTGTTTTGAAGAATGGTTCGGGCGATGGTGTCTTTGTTTCCCCTTCACCACCCTCTAGGAGGATAAGTTTTAGCAGGGGTGACCATGCAATGGGACAGACCCCTACTTTGCAGCCCCATGCTTCCCACCTTCTAACCCCACAAAGGGTAAGGGTAATTTTTAAAAAACAAAAAAATAAAATGTTTTAAAAAATTTTAATTACGATTTTTTTTAGAAGGGTAAATTTCGCTTTCAAATGGATGGATCAAATTCTACATCTTTGGAATCCGCATCGGACTCTTTTCATCTTTCCTCCAACGGAAAAGTAACCGTGGTTGAACCAGGAATCTTCGATCCTCAAGATAGGGGTAAAGGGGGATCCCCCAAACCCCAACAGCTTACCTTAAACACAATCGTGGCGGGGTATTTAAAGAATCAACATGCTCACTGTAAAAATCCAGTTGTCACTGTTCCTGAGTTTTCACTCATGAGGTAAGTTAATTTAACTTTGATTTTAATTTCATATTTTTTAAATTTGTTCTTCAAGTTTATTTGTTAATTGAACTTAAATCGTTTTATTGAGCCAGAATCTTATCTTTGTTTGTTTATTGAACTAGATTATTTTTTTATAAGTTAAACTTATATGAAAGTAACATTTTTTTTTAATGTTAATAAATATATTAAAAAATTTTAGGCCTCATAACTGCCCCGAGCCCAGATATTGTATAAAAGCCCCCTTAAACGTGGGTTCAAGGTGTATAAAAAGACAAGTTAAACCTTCATATGGGGGTCCAGGGGGGGCAAGACGTGATCGACAATTTATTTACAGCAGGTATTTTATATTCTGTGCAAATTTTTCAATTTTAAATATGATGTTGTTCTGACTTTAAAATTTGTTTCAAGATATCGACCAAGTCATGTTTTTCGGCCACAAGATGATGATGGTTCTCCATATACTTGTTGCTCATTTTCTGTAAGTATAACTATTGGGTCACATATGTTGTCAGGCTCTAGGCAAAACAACATGCCGTTTACTATAGGGGAGGATCCGTAATCCGTAGGTGATAATTCTCTCGAACCGTAATCCAGACAAGGAAATTTAGGAGAGCCGTACTGTAATTATGTTTTGTGTAGAACCGGACAACATTCGTGATCCCAAATTTTTACTGTAATAAACTATATGAGCTTTTGATGTCATATCTAAGTACTTTTATGGTGTTTTGCCTTTGTATTTTCTATAGCTTTTAAGCTTATGAGTCTGTATTAGTTGCACAATTTAAAATAAGTAAGGTATAAATATCAACTAAGGGATAGCATTTTTTTGTTTTTAATCTTTTAACATTCTGTATCTGACCTTTTTTACTTGCTATGTTAGTAACTAGGTCTAGAGTAATAGAACTGTTGGTCGAAAAGTTTCGAATCCGAGCTACACCAATCCCACACAATTTTCCTTTTAGTTTGGGGTTTACCAATATCCTTTCTCAACAAAATATAAAACCTATCATCAGGTTATACAGAAAATAAAAATGATTGTTATTTTAGTATGACGATCAGTTTCTAGTTGCGGGGGATTGTAACGGTGACCTTGCAATCCACGGGTTACATACAGATCAAGATCGGGTCATCGAAGGAGCAGGAGAATCCCGCATTTCTTATCTTCAATTAACAAAGGATAACGAAACAACACTCCTAGTGGATGAAAGTGTTCTAAGAACGACATGTAGTTTGTTCTCATTGACAAGTCTGGACACCAAGTGAGTAAATTTTAAATATTTTTTTTACATATATTTATTCTCGATTTGGTAAGGTCAACTTTACGACCTTAACTTAAAGTTACATCTGTTAACCTGACCCAGTTTTAAGTTGACTTGTACAGTTTCGGATATTATAAACTACAATTGCCAAATTACTAAACTGCTGATTAACTATTGGCTCAGCAGGAATTTATACGTTTTATAGTGCCTTACCTAATGGTGCTATGGCATGGGAGTAGTGGGGATCAAACCTCGGATATTAAGCCAAGTGTTCTAATCACTACACCACACTTTAATGCAATATTTTGTAGGGCTATATTTTTATTGATTGCCTTGGTTTTAGGTGTGTGTTTAACAACACTTACTATGTTGAATTCTCTAAAACAAATGAGGATAAAGTCATTGGAACCAAAAACTCAGTTGCAACAGTAAGTAAAGTTTTAAAACATTTTATACTTCCAAGTCTAACTTATCATTAACAAGCCTTAATAAAAGATTGGTTAATATACCACCATCTAGTAAGCAACATATAGGGAAATGTATATTGAATAAATTTATTAGAGGCTATCTTATATTTGAGCTTGGAAATTTGTTCTTTTCCAAGTTTTTTTAAGGAATTTTTTATTTGATCTGTTTTTTTTACATTTTATCTGTTTTTGTGTAGTTTATTTCTTAAAATATTTTTGAATATTGTTATGTTAAATTTTCAGTGTTTTTTTAATTCAAAAAACTTTTTAAATTATTATTTTAGATTTTTGATTCAAGGACTGCTCAAATAATCCAAACCTTTAAGGGTGAAAATTCGACGAGTCATTATACTGAAAATAAAGCGACCTTTTCTCCTGATGATGATCTAATTTTATCTGATGGACTTTTATGGGATGTTAGAGCAAATCCAACGAAACCAATTCATAAATTTGATAAATTTAATTCAAAAATATCAGGAATTTTTCATCCAAAAGGACTGGAAGTAATTATAAATACTGAGATTGTAAGTTTTATGTTTTTAACTTTTTTAAATAATTTTTTTGTTGGTCTGTTTTATTTAAACTATAGTGTTTTTATTTTATGTGACCAACATTTAATTTTTTAATTTTATTTTTTCATTTTATAATTTTTTTTTTCGATATAAAAGGATCGAATTTACAAGGATCGAATTTCGATATAAAAGGATCGAATTTTCGAATTTAAAAATAAAGTTACATTGGTTACCTTGAGCCAGGGTTAGACTCTAAAGGCTAGGCATAAAATTTTTTTTTCATTAAACATTGTTATAAATATAATGTAATTTTAAACTTTATATTTAAAACAGTGGGATTTAAGGAACTACCATCTCTTACACACTGTGCCTTCACTTGACCAATGTTCATTAAAATTTAACTACGATGCAAGTATTATGTACGCATGTAAGTATACATCAATGAACCTGTTTTTTTTTATTCAAAATCGAGCAATTTTTAAATAGTTGAAAATTAACTTTTAGCAAAGTCCGTGATGGATGCTGAAGAAATGGAAGAAGAAACTCAAACGTCGACAACTTTTCAGACAATTGATGCTCGAGATTATAGCTCAATCAGCGTAACTGACACTAAACATCAGATTTACGATCTTGCTGCCGATAACAGAGATCTTTTTGTAGCAGTTGTTGAGGTAAAGATTCTGGGTTTAATTCCCAGCGCTTGTATGTCAAAGTGACCTTTAATAAGACAGTAATAAATTCTTTTTCTTCTAAAAAAATAACTACAATGACAGAAATTTATTTCTACTTAAAAAAAGTAGCTACTACAACAAAATCTTATTTTTTTGCTTGGTGTCAATTTTTTTTTTATTATTAATAGAAATTAAATTTTTCAGAGACAAAGTCCAGATGGGGACCAGCAGTGGGAGAATGCTTCTTACATGAGTGTGTGTAGGATGTATGAAGTAGGAAGAGTTAGAGGTGGAATGACACTTTTTCATAAATTTGCAATATTCAAATTTTTTTTTAATTATTTTTAAAATTATTAAACATTTTTTTTTTTAATTTTTTTTAAAATAATTTTTTTTTTCTAGGAGAGGATGAGGAAGAAGAAGATCACTTGGATCAGATGGAAGACGAGAGTAATGATGATGAGGATCTTAATGACCAGGAAGATGATAATGATGACGATGCATCTTCCCTTTCCTCCCAGTCTCTTCGATCTGCTCTGGGAGAGCTACAGGGAAGAAGAGATATTTTGGATTACTCGGATGATAGCATGGGTAGGTTGTTTTAAATTGTTTTTTTAGTTTATCCTCGATGGGAAGGTCGATTTAACGACTTAAACATAAAGTAACATTAGTTACGATACCCAGTCTCAAGTTTCCTTTGACAGTTTGCGATACTATTGATTTTAATTGCCTAATGATTAAGCTGCTGATTAAGTATAGGCTTGGCAGAAGTTTATACCCTTTAAAGCGCCTTACTTAAAAGCGCTACAGCATAAGAGCAGTGGGGATCAAACCCAGGATCTTATGTAGTAAACCCGTAGTGTCAACCACTATACCTTAAAAGATCTTTTTAGATTGTTAATTTTATTTCCAGAAAGCTTTGATATGGATTCCAGATCAAGTTCGAACTTTTCTGATTTGGACTAAAAAAAATTTAAGTCGAAACCTACAAAAAAACAATGAATCTGTCGTTATAATACATTTCCATAAATTTTTTTATTAGCAATATATAAAAGCTTGTTATATTAAAAACAATAACATTTTATATTAATGGATAAAAAAAATGTCATATGGGTATTTAATGGTTTTGTTTAAATAGTTCTTTTTTATGTTATTTAGCTTTTGTTCTTCTTTTTAATATGAAATCTATTTATTTCCTCGAATCCAGCTTATTGTTGCCTAAATATTACTGATAAATCAATAAGAAACATCATAGGTTAAACTCTTTAATTAGTGTCAAACCCATATTTTTTAGGGGGGTTGGGGATAAATTTTCCTAACTTCTGGAAATGTATCTTGTGCAATGTGTTTTGTTATAAACTTCAAGCTGCCCTACTTCTTAATATTAAATTATTCTTTCTTATTGGTGGTTATCCTTTTGGTTTGATTAAGTTAGATATCTAAGTTTATGTTATTTTGGATTAAAAAAGTTAAGAATTTCTTTAACTTTATTGACACAACCACTCGGATATCTACAATATTTGAAGGTGGGTAAACTACTTTCATATAAGCCCCCTATTAATACCAACACTTATTTACCCCCTAGCAAGTTATTAGGGGTAAAATCATTCATATGTTAAAGTTACTAAGGAAACAAAGTTTACCTCTAGCATTTGACAACATTAGTTACCTGTTACCGGTCAAAAATATCAACTCGATTCCATATGCTAACAGCATTTTTAGTAAAAAATTTATTTAAAACATGATTAAGTTAAAAAAAATACAGTTACATATAGTTTAAATATAGGCATATTTGTTGTTGCTGGTGTACAATAGTTGATCAGTATTCTAGTCTATAGCGTTATTAAAAAAAATCCCTTTTTCATGGCCTCTCTCGTTTTAGCTTCATTCTCCGATTTTGGAACCAAACTTTTATCTAAAAACAAAACATTATCATAAAAGTTAGTCAATAAAATGAATTACAAGTTTGGTTTATGGTTACCTGTCTTTCTGTGAGGTTTAACTTTAATGCTAGTTCATATCTTCTTAATCGAGTTAGATAATGATTCTCGATAAAGTCAGCCTCGAGCTGGCGCACTTGAGCTTGGGTAAATGAGGTTCGTTCCTTCTTTCGAGATTCATTTTCTTGTTGGAAAACTTGTTATTTACAAACAATATAAAAAAAGCTTTAAAACATTGTAAAACTTACTTCTATAAACCAGCCGATAGGCTAGTTAATTATCAAACCAACATGGCGCTGGCTAAAGGGAGTTAACCTACTAGTTTATGCTGTTTATTACATATTTTCTTACATTGAAAGAGGAAAAGATAAATGTAAAAAGTCACCTTTAGCTGATGACGACACAAAAGGAACCTGGCCATCAATTACTATCGGTGGTGTTTGTGGTGAATTATAAGCTACTACCTCGTTACTGATCGGTTTGTGGAATGCAAAGTCGTTCTTAAAACATTGAAACCCCGAATTATTATCAGAATACCGGTATTAATAAACAACATTGGTATTATTGTTAAACAAGGGGGGTTATAAATGTCATTGACAGAGACAAGAAGACTGTGTTACGTTTAACATAGGCTAAAATGGTGGAAACTTATTATTAATTTTACTTGCGAATGTTGGTATGAAATATCATGGTAAGAAATTGGTCTTGGAGATTCTTCGTTAGTTAAAGGGAGGCAAGCTGCACAAAAATAGCGTTATGTTAAATAAATACCCATATTATATATGATATTTTACCTGATTTTCTTAAAAAGGTTTTCTTACTTGGGTTTACAGGATACATACACTGGTACATCACGTGACTATTTTCAAGCTCGTATGCCGTCGATTCCGCTACTTCCGCGTAAACTGCATGTGCCGCGTCACACATAATTTCGCCAACCGAGTTTTGTTTATTTAGAGTTAAACTGTCGTCTTCTTACTACTGCATTAACTTGCGAATGTAGATTACAATAGGTTAGGCCTGAAGCTTCGTAGATGGAATTTAAGAAAGCAGTTATAGACTTAATCAAGTTAGTATTACAACTATATCTTTAAGTTTTTACTAGTTTCGTGTTAAAGCTTTGAATATTAGGTTTCTTTTACTGTTTGTTACTGCTCTGCTGATGGTTATGTTAAAATGTCTGCTACATTTGCAGAGAATATACAAACTGGTTTGTAAGAGCAAACGACATCTGCTTTTACGCGACCAGGCCATCAACACGACCTCGAATTTTAGACATTTTTTCGCGCCATGTCAGTTCTCGTTTATTCAGTTTTACTGAGTGTCATAATTCGGATTCAGGGCGCAGATTATTAAATCATAAAACTTTAAATGTTTTGGGTTTTAAAATTAACAGTTTGTTCATATTTGTGATGTTTTAGGTTAAGTTTATGACATTTTTTTAAAGTTTTTGTAAGATTAGAATTAATAATAAATTATAGGTTGAATTTTACTTGCTATTCAAAGTCTCGTAGTTTATACTAACAGATTTTTATTGTTTTACAATCAATGTTAACAAATGCGTTAATTCTGTTTGAATATTGTTTCAATGGTGTTTAGACTAAACATGTAATATAATAAATTAAGATGTTAAAGTCTAAAGTTAAGGTCGGAAAAGTTCCGATTCCAAATGCATTAAAAGTTTAATTAGCACATTTAAGCCAAGCAATACCGGGTAAATATCACCCGCTACCTAAAAAAAATAAGTTTTTGCTACAAATATTTTACATTTTTATTGGTTCAATAATAAGGGGTTTCCCCGTTCCAGTCGATGTTCGCTTGCGGCCATTTTGTAAATAGTAGAAGCTCTAACGAAGGCTGCTTCTTTTCTTTTTCTTCCTCATCATCCCAGATGTTGATTTGCCGATCCGGATCGATTCCCTCGACTCTTGTGCGCGTATCTAAAAGAATATAAAAATTTAACACCCAAAAATTTTTTTAAAAACCTCAAAAATGACTTTTTTTTAACTCACCTATAGTTATGCATGTTTCGTTCTGTTGAGTAAAGTGCCCGTTGTAGTAATGCAAGCAGAAATATCGCTCAGTCTTCCAGTCGGTTACAAGGTCACGTGATGTGCAAAATAAGATCCCGTATGTTCCGTTAACGTTTGTCATCCAGATAGGCAGTAATGGTGTTTTAAACATACTTCCAACCTTTCAATTAAAAATACATTAAAATATAATGATATGTTTTGTAAATAATTGTGTTTGGTATGGGTCGACCTTCAGCCTAAACATTTAGTAACATTTGATACATCGGCCAAGTCTTTCCGTATGTGTTTTTTGACTTGGTATGAGTTACTGTAGACTGCTTTATACGATTTACAAGCGGTAAAAATCAAGCGAAAGATCTCATGTTTATTGTCCAATGTGTTAGCCAGTGCGTTAAAAGGTCGTTTTATAAGTAAAATGCCTTATTATTAGCTATACATACAAATTCAGTTTATATTTTGATGTACCTGGGTGCGTTTATTTTCATTTTCTCGCTTGTTGAAAAATAGAAATCCGATTTCACTTCGCGATCTTAATCCGTTAAGCGGATGCTTTAACGGATTCCCTTTATTATCCGTTCGGGCCACTCCGTTGTGCAAATACGGAGCCGCGTTTCCGCTTAAAATGAGGCTGATTAGAGCCTAAAATGTAAAGAATTTAAATGTTACAAGTTCAATGAACTGTCTTGGTTGGTGAACTGAAAATCAATTTTTAAAACAAAATTTGTATTAATTAACAGTTTAACTTAAGCATGAATTTAAATGTTCTATATTTAAGTAAACAAATACCTGCGTTGTTCTAGCGTTTTCTGTAAGTAGACAGTCTTGCTTTTTCCCCATTTCTTTCTTGATAAGCTCAAACGTATGAGATAGAACGATGCTGTAAAGTAACATCACCCCTCCTGGGTAGGCCATTGTGGAAAACTAAAATAATTGTAAACATAGGAATATGTGTTTTACTGATGTTTATACTGGAAAACAGTGCATTAGTTTATCTTTATAGTCTATTTAAAATATTAAAGTTTACGTAATGAATATTTCTTCGGATGAATTTCTTTAGCTCTTGTTTTGAGTTCAGTGCATAGATCCAAACCTAGAATTATAACAACAAGGTTTTAATTCGATTTTGAATATTACAGTAAAGCAAAAAACAAGATTTTTTTCAAAAAAAATGCAATTTTTAAAATTTACTTTTTCTGTGAACCCATCGGCAACAAAAGTGGTGTGCGTATCAAAACAGGGAGATTCCCCGATTAATGCGACCAAGGTTTGACGTTTCTCGTTGCCCTGGTTACGGCGTCCGTGACCGGCTGACGTCACTTTCCATAGAATATCGACAACCGCGTCAACAAGAGCCTTCTCCTGCTCGACTACATTTGGACTCGGTGAACTAAAAAAATAAATTATAAAATTGTGCAAGTTGAGTTTAAAAATTATAGTATCTATACACAAATTAAAAAGGCATAACACTTTTTTTTTCATAATACTTTTTTCCGAAGTAAGCACTTTTTTCCTCCACTCTTTCACTGGCAAACATCAAACTCTTCATGACGTAACATTGCACACACAATGCCACTGCTCGAGGACCGGGCTGTACAAATACAAAACTTATAAAAAAATATTTGAATCAATGCAAATTTTTCAACCAAAAGTGAGTTAGTTGTTTTGTGCCACATTTTAAATTATTAGTGGGCTTTTCGTTTATTAAAACATGTATGTAAAACCCTCTTGTAAATGTTAGGTTACTTTTATAAAGCTTTTGTATTCAAAATTTTAAAAATATTTAGAAAAAGAATAACTGATGAGGCATCAATTCCATAAGGAAGTTTAGATTTTGCATCTCGAAAATTAAAGAAAAACTTCTTCCAATCTGTTGTGAATGATTGTGATGCAAATCCTAGGATTATCATTCGCAGTGCCTAAATAAAGTAAGAACATTTAAATATAATTATATCATTAAACTATAACTGGTAAGAGATAAAAAAAAACTCTTTTTAAAAAGTTAAAATTATGTAAACTAGGTAATTTCCCCTACAGGCTTTATTTAAAGTGACGTAATACGGTCGCAAAAACAGATATACAGACACGTTTCATAAGCCTTATCATGTACAATTTAATCTACGTCCCTTAGCTATATATGACAGTGATAGTTTAAAACAAGATTAAAATTCTAAAGTAAATATCACAATAACTTAAACTTACCCTCGCTGTTTGTAAGTCGATAGGGCGGCCAGGTATTTTTGTCTTTGTCATTGGACCATGGCTCGGTGGCACAAATTCATCTTTCTTTAGAAGTTTGTGACTGTGTTTAGGCACCTAAAGTATTAATGATTGGTTATGTGTGATTTATGTTTATTTGTTTATTTAATCCTCGTAAGTTATAAAATGTGATACCTTGTGTAAATAAATAAATGGAGTTGAATATATAGAAGTAAAACAGATTAAAACTTAATATTTACCTGTTCTTGTTTAACATTTACTTCATTAAGATTAAACCTAAAAAGTTCAAAAATTAAAATTACTTTAATTCAAAAAAATAACTTTTGTTCAGTTATAAAACTTACTTATTTTTGAAAGTATTTAATTAAGATTTAATAATTATCCCCCTACCCGGACTCAAAGATATCAGCCAGTGACGTCAAATTCCTGTTGTTCCATTCTCTGTTGTTAGCATTATTATGTCCTCTGTTTTCTTTATTCATTGTTGTTTATTTTTAGCACAAATCTGGTATGGGTCATAAGACCTAATATTTACAAAAATTCCATTTAAATTTAAGAAGCTTTTCAGTCTTATATGACTATTTCATATTTTAATAAAGTACTGTAAATATTTTGCAGTTTCTAAATGCTTAGTACCAACTCTAATTTTAACTACACATAAATTATAATTCTACAGGTTTAACTAAAGCAATCTTGCTCTAAGCTTTATGTTTAATCTACTAGTCAATATTTAATAAATACTTCTTTTAAAAAACGAATTGAACAAATAAAGCTAGGTTTTGTATTTTTAAGTATTATTAAACACACTACGTTTACTATACGCTTTAAGATTTAATTAAATAGAGTCAGTGCTTGCGCTACAACTAAACTGTATTGTAAGGTATGAAAGCTGATATGAAAGGGCAGAGTAGGTTGTTTTATTTCTGTATTTGATTTGTTCATGTAATAAGGTTCATATGTTTAAATGGTAACGATCGCGTTCGTTTTTATTAAATAAATCTTTTAAATATGTTTATTAAGTTTATATTTTTAAATTGCTTTGCTATAACTACATCTGCTTGTAAATTAAAAAATCTTAAAAAACAAACGGTATTTAAAGGTAAAATATAAAATAAAATTTATTAACAAAAAGCTAATTAAAATACTTTACATTATTAGGTAAAACTAATTTTACAAATGCTGATAAAATTATTGATGCTACCTTTTACAATGTGAGATAATATATATTCATTTACAAATTAAATTTTTAAAACATTACATTTGTTTTCATTTGGCAACACTGGACTTTTAGCGCGTTTTTTGTTTACATTTTTTGCAAGATTTTGCAAGAATGTCCAACTACTCGATGTTATTCTTTAAGTATTTAATGATTTTTATAATATGTGAGCTTTTAAACAAGGAATATATTATAATATAACGTGAAGTATACCGTAAAGTACATTCCAGACTACCAGAAAATTTTACAATATATACAATGCGTACTGACAGACTGGGTAAATGACTTATTTTAATTTTATTGATTCTACATTTTGGGTGTCATTTTTATGTTTTTTATTTAGTTATATTCTGCCCAAGGTCGGCGGGATTTTCTTCTTAGCTCACATCCCTGCAGCGCTCTCTTAAGAAGCTTCAGTTTTTTAGTTGCACTAATTTCTTGATTCCACTCAAATAAAATCGTTTGTCCTCGATTGAATTTCTCTTCTTGAGATTTGTACATTTTCTGTATCAATAATAAGGTTTGTAATTAATTAATTTACAAAGTAATTAAAAATATTTGAGCTCTATTAGCGTCGTCTGCCAAGTTTAAAAATGCGGAAAAGGCGGAATTTTTATTCCTTTACCCTAATCTTCCCACTACTTGTTTAAACTGGTGGACGACGCTAATATTAAATTTAAAATTTATGAAAACCAATTTTAAAAAGTTTTTATTTATTTACCTTCATGTCAGTGATAAGTTTGTCACATGGTAACCATTCTTGAGTTTCCAACATTTGGAGCAAGGCTTTTGCTGAGTTGGGATTATACCACGTGCCACCGCATTCATAAACACAACAGCACTCCCCTTCCCTGCCTACGACCGCCCTCTCATCTCCTAAAACTATCTTGACTCTTTTTTCTTTTACAGCTGCCTCCAACCTGAAAAATAGCGCCAAATTCTTTAAAAAACTACATTTTTTGCACTGAAAAATAGCGCCAAATTCTTTAAAAAACTACAAGATCGCGGGTTTAATTCCCACCAATGCCACCAAATTACATTTTATGAGTAAGTGTTAAAAATTTAAACATTTATTTATTCCTAAAAATTAAACCCAATTAATAATAATCATTTGGGTACCTTTGCAATCGATGTTTGTACTCCTCACACTGCTTCTTTATGACGTCATAACTTGATTGTATTTGGTCGCGTTCAAGTGTTAACCTCTCGACCAATAAGCGTTGAGTAAATTCGTTTTCCATTTTTAAATCCTAATTTTATTAAAATTTGAAAAATTATTTGATTTTTTACGCCCTGTTAACATTTAAATATTGCTTAAATAAAGAAGAAGTCGTCGCGACTTTTATTCAACCGCGAATATTGTTTGTATTACACACCCGACATTGTGACGTCACAATTAAAAACCGCGACCTAATCTGAACTCGTTACTTTGTTTCGATTTTACAAAATAGAAGTTTGTTTTATTCTAGATCTAGAACGAAATTTAAGAAACAAACATATGTGAACGTAATTCGATATTTTATTATGACGTCATAAGACTTTAAAAAAGATTTTTATTACGAACAATTGAATTAAAAAAATAGTAAAATTGCTATTGTTCACGTAATATAATTAATCAAAATTATTTTATTGTTATTAAACAATTAAAATTGTTGCCACGATTTAAGTTGATCCAGGTTTTTTGTCTGCAAATTAAACACGATCTCAAAATATTTAAATTTCTTGAAAAAAAAACCTAAAAATTTTCGGAAAATTACAAAAATAATTCAACAACCGACTTGCCGGTTAAAATAAACAATTTGTAAACTTTTAATGCATGACTATATTAGTCTGCAAATAACCTGCACGCGAATTAATTCCGTGATTTCTATAGTGAAAATGACGTCATAAAAGTAGTGTCACGTTGTTCACTATTTAGCGAAACTTTAAATTATAATCGAAAAAGGTTATTTATTTAATTATAAACTCCCAAAAGGTGATTTTAATTTGGTCAACTCTCCGATAAAACCAGAATTTTTTTGAAATAATTCCATTCTTGAAAATTTTCTCGTATTGTCAACATCTAAATAAGGACAATGGATTATTATTTAACTTTTATTACGTCATCAATTACTAGTTTGAGGTTGGCCTTGGTAGCGGTCGTTATAGTTACCTACGTCACTCGTGATTACGTCATAGAGGTATATGAACAGTATGTGAGGGCGAGGAAGATAGATGGGATAACTGGGACTTACCCAAAACATTGGCTGCTGGGACATCTACCTGAGGTTTGTTGAAATTTTTAATTAATTAAATTAGTTGTTAATTAGAAACTTTTTGTGCTTGGGCAATTATTTTTTTAAATGCAAAGTGCAAACTTTTTTAAGGTAAAAGTCAAATGCCTTTTTTTAAATTTTTGGATAAAAAATCACGCCATTTTTGTATTTTGTAATCTTGGTATATACATAAGTTCTTATAGTTAATAGTTCAGTAAAATTGTTTGTAAAATTTAATGTTTATATTTGTAGAAATTGTTGAATTATTCGATTAAAAATTTATTGGTTCTTAGCAATTTTTAGTTATTAAGTTAAGAATGTAGATGCTTTAAAAAAAATGCGCAAACTTTACAAAAATTGGGTCAACAAAATTTTAATTTTTTTTGGGGGGGAAATTTATTGTCTTTATTACTAATAATAAATTAAGTTTTAATATGGTATTATTGCTACTACTAAATATTTATTGGAATTTTTTTCAAATTATTGTGCATTTATATAAAAATTTTATTCATGTGTGTAAGCTATGTCTTATAAAATTCCATTTTCGGTCAAAAATATTAAAATCATTCTAAAATTTTTTTGGTAAAATTCCATAAATTTATTTTTGTAAAATTTTCATTTTTTTGGTAAATATTAAATTGTAATTTTTTTTAGTTTCTGATAAACCAAACCGAAGGAATGTCGAACTTGGCGAAACGAACTTTCCGATTTCCCGAAATGTTTAACTTCTGGATTCTTCCTATGACATCACAACTGCACGTTTATCACCCAGAACCAGTTAAAGATCTCATTAAAAGTGAAGGTAATGACGTCACAAATTTATCTTTATTACGTCATTACAACACGTTGAAATAGAACTCCCTTTTAATGTTTTCGGAAAAAAAAATCCCTAAAAATTTGTGAAAGAAAAAATAACCTAAAAATGTTTTAAAATATTCAAATTTGGATTTATATAGTCATTAATAATAAAATAAAGTCATTAATATCTTTATCCCCATATAAGGTTTGCTTGCGTATTTTTAATCGGCATCATTATTGGAAATTTACCCGCACCAAAAATGACAGTTTTATTTGTTTTGTAAACTTACAAATTGTTCAAGCATATAACATAGACATATCCTCAAAAATACTTTATTTTGATTACGTCACACTTGTTAACACTTTCTTTAATTTAGCCCCAAAAAGTAATTTTGGGTACAACTTCTTAAGTTCGATTCTCGGCGACGGAGTTTTTGTAAGCAAGGGTGAGAAATGGAAGCGCAATCGAAGACTGATGACGTCATGTTTTTATTTTGGCGCCCTCCGCAGGTGAGTTCTATTTTTGTTGTCATTTAAAGTTGGCACGGAATTCGTGATATTGTGCAAAGGTGAAGTGTTTATTTTTAACAATACCGATTGTTTTAACATTATGACGTGTTTTCATTCTAAAAATTTTTTAAAATTTTTATGAATCAAAAAAAAACTTTTGGCATTGTTGTTGTTAAATGACGTCACAATAACTCGTTTGTTTTATTATAATCGATTGCAAATCACGAAAAGTTAAATTTGAGAATATATTTCGTGTTTAAATATTTTATATTCACCTATTTTTAAAATAATTTAATTGTTTAATTACTTTCTATTTACGTCATAATTGATATTTATTTTCAGACAATCGCAAATGTTTAACGATTGTGTTCGAGTCATGATCGACAAATGGAGTCACGTGACTAATAATCAACCAATCGAAGTGACGGAAAGTTTGAATCTGATGACGCTAGATAATATTTTGAGATTTGCGATCTCGGAGAAGACGAATTGCCAACTTGTAAAGTAAATTACAATTTTTAAAATTATTTTGACATTTAAATTTTTGGGATTCAATTAATTAGATTTAAACTAGTCGTTAACCCGTCCTTCAGATTGTATTTTAATTGTCATAATATGGGCACAACTCTCAACTAATATTTGCCAGCGTTAATTTACCTGCGCACTACAAATGGTAGTTTTATGTTTTTTAAAGATTTTAAGATACACACACATACGTTAACTATAAACATTTTAATTTTATTAATTTATTATTTATTATTTGCTGTTTTCAACAATAAAAAATACAGACACATGAATTACAATTTTTTTCATCAAGATCTGTTTCTTAAAATTCCTTTTTTTATTTAAAATTTTTTAAACTTAATTTTTATTTTTTCCAGAAATAATCCTTTCATCGAAGCTTTAAACTTGAGTTTAATTTTATTGGAAAAAAGATTAAATAACCCGTTCCACTTCAGTGATTTTATCTATGACCGAACAAACGATGGAAAGAAAATGAAAAAGGCGACACAAGTGTTGAAAGAACACGTCGAAAAGGTAAGCAAGGTTTATTTATGACGTCACAACTAAAATAATTCTTAATTTAAAGCTGTCTTAATTAATAGGACGTAACAATTTTAATTCGAAAATTTGTGACGTATTTGTTGTTTTGTGACGTAGATAATATTGGAACGCAGAGAGGCAATGAGTTCAATCAGTATGACGTCACCATCTGATGACAATAACAACGAAAAACAAGATTTCTTGGATACTCTTTTAAAAGCCCAGGTTCGAATAAAAAATCTAAAATTAAAATTTTTTATCTAAATTATTACAAATAATTAATATTATGACGTCATTACAGGACAATGGAGGGCTGAGTGACAAAGAAATACAAGATGAGTTCATGACCTTTGTAGGGGCAGGACAAGACACCACTGCTTGTTGTAAGTTAATTTATTTTCATTTTTTGAACACCAAAAACAATTTAAAATACAAGTAATAATTTAATAGAAAAATAACTGTTATAATATGAGCTTAATATTGATATAGAATTTATAATTTTATTAATTTTTTAACTGTTTTTTTTAGCTTTATCCTGGGCTTTGTACAATTTGGCAAAATATCCAGAATTCCAGGAGAAATGTAGAAAAGAGGTGCTTTCCCTAACCGAGGACAAAGAAATTATCGAATGGTAGGTTTAAAAATAATTTAAGTTTTTTTTATTTTACAAAAATAATAATTAATTAGCTGGTTTGTTTTTATTTTTAAAAATGCAATTTCTTAGTAAAAGTGTTTTGTATAACTTCTATATTTAATGTTAGTTCATTGTTGGTAAATTACCTCAAAATCGAGTTATGACAAAGCACGAAATATTATTACTCATTTAATTATAAAAAATGACACAAAATAAATTTAGTTTTAGCAAAGTTTAACTAATATGACCTTTCTTGGAAACTATTAAAAATATTTATTATGACGATATTCATTTCCTATGACGTCACAATCTATCACCTTATGTTTAAACTCGCGCCAACTTTTGAAATTCACAGAATTTTTAAACACAGTATTGTGGTAAATTTATAAACACGTTTTTACCTAATTTTGTATATAGTTGGTTTCAGTTAGTTTACACGCTATGTATTAAATTTAACATTAATTTCACGATATAAATAAACGTGATTCTAAATTTAAAATTGGCTTTTATTAAAATATTAAAATCTATTTATATTTACACTTTAGATTTTGAATTATATTTAGATTTTTTTCTAAATTTGTTTTTTTTTAATTAGTTTTTAATAGGTGTTATTTTTGTATAGAGTTGATATAGAGATTCGTGAAGATTAAATATAAAGTTTTATTAAATAATTATTATGTATATTTTTGTAAATTTATTTTCATATATTTAATATTATTAAATTTATTTGTAGTTATTTGATAAAAAAATAACTATTATGAAAATGCATTAAATTTCGATTTAATCTGATTGTGTCATAAAACTATTTAGAATTTATTTATAAAATTTAAATTATGTTTTTTAGGAATGATGTTTCTAAGTTCGAGTATTTGAAACAATTCTTAAAGGAGAATCTTCGTCTTTACCCCCCTGCTTGCCTCATCGGACGGGAGTTACCCTCATCCCTTAAGATGGGGTCAAAGAAGAGTGAAGTCCCCGCGAAAACTGTGGTGAATTTGTGGATCTATTCGCTCCATAGAAATCCTCATGTGTGGAAAAACCCAGAAGTAAATACTTGTTTATTTTTTAGACATTCTGTTTTAGCACTTTAAACTATTGTTTTAAGGTATTTAATAGTTTTTTATTTTGTTAATAATTAGATTAATTTTTAATAATTTTTAATTTTTTTAAGATTTTTGATCCTGAACGATTTTCAAAAGAAAATGTTTCCAAAAGGAATCCATTCGCGTTTCTACCATTTTCAGCCGGTTCCAGGTAATTATAATTTATAATAACTAGTCAATAGCCCGCCCTATAGCAAAGATTTTAAATGTCATAATATGGTCACAACTATTAACTAATATTTGCTCACTCATCACAAATGGTAGTTTTATTTTTTTGTATGCTTAAGTATTCGACATATATATATATTTATATGATACGATCTACTATCATGGCGTCATGACGTCGGACCACGAGCCGAAAGGTTTCGGGTTCGAGCCGCACCATTGCCACACTATTCGCCCTTGAGCCCGGCGTTTACGGATAGCTTAAAACACGTCATAACAGCACACCCTTCCCCAATAAAAAATATAAAACCCATCACCTTAAGATGATACGGAAAATTTTTTTTTTTTGTAGAATGTGTTACACTAATGTGCTAAAAATTCATGACCTTCTGTTACGTCACAGGAAACTCGTGACGTATGCTTGTCTTTTTATTCTAACAATTTTTTTTTTTAGAAACTGTGTCGGCCAAAAGTTTGCGATGGTTTTGATGTCAATTGTTTTAGCTCAAATCTTAAAGAAATTTGAATTATATTTGGATGACGAAACACCAGAACCAGTTATGCAAATGAAAATTACTTTAAAATCAAAAGATGGAATTTATATTAAATTAAGAAAACGATAAATCTCGATCTAATTAAAAAAAAATTTAAAAAAATTCTGCTAAAATTGAAAACTTCAACTTTTTGGTGACTAGCATTATGACGACATAATTTATTATTCGCGTTTTTGTTTATTGCCTTTTTTGTATTTTTATTTATTTATTTTTGTAAAAATTTCTTAAATTAATTTATTTTGTAAATTTTATTTCTTATTTATTTATTTTACCAGTAAGTTCAATCCTTTGCAGCAATTGTTAAATTTTATTTCGCATATTTAGGTCACATAACTATTAATAATTGTAATTAAAAACTCGTTAAAAATTTTAATTAGGTATTTGTGAAAATTTATACGTGATCAAATTACATAAAAATCACCTAATATATAAATAAAAAATACCTTCTTTCAATTTAATTTTTAAATACCAATTACGTAACAAAAATCGTATTTTGGTGTTGTTGGAAACTAAATTAATTGTTTTTTTAATTAAATAAAATAAGCAACTTTAACAACTGGATTTAACGCTAAAAACGCGTATTTTGCCAAAATCAGATGTTCTTTTTGTTACGTCATAATTAAAGCACTGCGTTTTTAAATTGAGGCGAAACTTGAAATATTTGTTCAAAATGTTGCAACATTTTTAAGTTTTTTCTTTAACTGTTGAAAGTTCTGACTATTTGTAAGTTATAGTTGTTTAGTTGGATTAAAATGAACTGTTTTTTGAAATACAGATACCATAATGAGTTAAGTTAAAAGTTTAAGAAGATTTATTTTATTTTGGTTTCGAAAAAGTGTAATAATCAATATTAATATGACTAGTACAACTTAAAAATTGTAAAACTGTTATTTTTGTTTAATATCGGTATTTGTTTGGCCGTTAGTTGGCGTTCGTGAGCTTAAGAAACACGTTGTGTACTTAGCCCAGAAAAATATTTAACTTTATTCTATTGTAAAATCGTTTTTAAATATTTTATATTAGTAATGACGTCAATAGTTTGTTAGTAGTTAGTTGCCAAGGTTACAATGCTATTTTATAATTGCGTGCAGGAGTAACTATGATGTTAATATATAGAAAATAAATGTTTATGTTAGAATAAAATGATATTCTAAGTCTGGCAACTTTTTAATTATGGGTTCGACTTTTTACAATTTATTTTGACAGTTTTATTATTTTATGTGAACTTTTTTCTTTCATGTTTTGGCGACTTATAATTCAGGTGCCTTGGGCGTTTATTTAAACCCCATGTTCGCTTTTATTGCGTCATAAATTAATCTTTTGTTTTGAAACAAACAATATTTAATTTTCTTTTATGTTTTAAATCGTATTTTAGAAAGTATTTCTGAAGAAAACTTTTTTTCACAATTTTTAACGTCGTAAACTTTTGGTGAATTTTAGTTTAGATTAAGTTTATTCATATACAGGTAGGTCGGTGATTTTTAACTTGAAAAAAAAAAGTTTTCTTTTTAAAACAGTTTTATTTTAAACTAGTAGAAATATAAAATAAACTGTAAAATAAAACATTTCAAAATTGTTTTTATTAATTTTATTTATATTTAAACAGATATACAAGTATAGAAATCAACACAAAAATCAGTAAGTTCCTTGGATTCGGGTAAGTACCTAAGTTAATACTAGCTTTTAATACTTTTTAATATTAATAATATCTTAAGTAATATATATTCTAACCAATCAAGTTTTTTTAAGGTACTTTTTTTTCCTGTTATCTTTAAAATTATAATAAATATTGCATTAACATTTTAACCTGTTTGTTTCAGGTTAACTTTATTATTTTTCTAACTTTTTATTAATTTTAACTTTATTATTATAACGATATTTTTACAGGTTAGCTTTATTTTGTTAATGCCTTATATTTATTTATCTTTTTAACTAACCTAAAATCTAAACTTATTTATGTTACTTGATTATTTTAAACTATCTAAATTTTATATTTTAACCAACTAACTATTAATTTTACTTATATCTAACTAACTATTTTATCCAATTAACCATTATTTTAACAAACTAACCATTATTTTATCCAATTAACCATTATTTTAACCAACTAACCAATTATTTATCTATAACTTACTTATTTTTAAACTAACTAACTATTTAATTTAACTAGTTATTTTAACCATTTACTTTATCTTCACCTAACCAATTATTTTAACCATTTAACCATTATTTTAACCATTTATTTTATTTTTATCTAACCAATTATCTTTTAACCAATTAACCATTATTTTAACCACCATTTACTTCCAGGAAATAACCAAATTTTATTTCTTTCTAACCACTATTTTTAAATTTTAAATTACTTAATTTTAATAATTTTGTTAATTTTAAAATATTTAAATATAACTTATCTAAAATAGTTAAGTGTAAACGTGACAAATGTGATAATGACGTCACAAAATATAACAAAGCCATATTTACCAAGCATCAATTTAACAGGAATGTCCACAATTGGATGAATGGAGAGATTGGAGTGTGTGCACGAACACATGCGACGGTGGGGTTCGAACTAGAGACCGTGGGTGCATGAACGGTGAGCTCGGTGATGAAGGATGTGAAGGTGAAATGAAGGAAACCGAAGACTGTAACACTCAGGTATTTATAACGTCACAGTACTGCTATTTTTTTGTTTTTTTGGGTTTGCTTAATATAATTAACAATCTAATTAATTACTTTTTGATTAACCTACTTAATTAATTTTTTTATCTAGCCTTGTGCTTCTTGGTCGGAATGGGCTCCGTACGAAGTTTGCTCTTCTTCTTGTAACGGGGGAACCACCTCCCGTATCCGATTGTGTGAGAATGGTGACGTAGGCCAACCTGGTTGTCTTGGTAACGATACAGAAGTGAGCGATTGTAACACAGAGGTAGGTTTGAGGTCTGGAGTTCAAATCCCGCTAACGACAACTTTTTAAAGCTTTAATTTTTGGATTTTATTTTTAATTTATTATTTTAATTTAGCCGTGTGCATCGTGGATGCAGTGGTCTGATTGGTCAATGTGCAGTGTCACGTGCTCTGGCGGTAACCAATCACGATCGAGAATTTGTGATAATAACAGCACGGAATGTCAAGGTCAATCAGAACAAACCCAAGAATGCAACTTACAGGTAAAAGAAACGTAAAATTATTAATTTGAGTTAATTAACATTTTTATTTAAAATAAAGTTAAAAATTTGATTTTATTATATTTAAGGCTTGTTCAACATGGTTGGAGTGGTCTGATTGGTCAACCTGTAGTGTCACGTGTGCAGGTGGCAGCCAATCACGAAACAGGGTTTGTGAGAACAATGGAACAGAATGTGAAGGAGAATCAGAACAAACCCAGGAATGCAATTTACAGGTAGACAAACGTAAAACTATTAATTTAAGTTTATTTTTTTTTAACATTTTTAATTTAAATATGGCAAATAAAAATTAAGAAAATGTTAAAAAATGGACTTTTTAATTTTAGGCTTGTCCTACTTGGTTGGAGTGGTCTGATTGGTCGACTTGCACTGTCACGTGCGCAGGTGGCAGCCAATCACGAAACAGGGTTTGTGAGAACAATGGAACAGATTGTATTGAAGATAAAATAGAGACCCAGGAATGTAATCTGGAGGTAAAAAAATATTTCTCGAAAATAGTGATTTAAAAAAAAATGAGTAAACACTTTTTTGTTTGTAATAATCAGGAAATCGTGTTTAAAATATGAACTAAGTTACAGGACTTATTCAAAAAGTACAATTTTTAATTTTTATTCTATAGGCTTGTCCTTTATGGATGAATTGGTCTGATTGGTCGACCTGTAGTGTCACGTGTTCAGGAGGAAGCCAATCACGAAACAGAGTCTGTGAAAACGAAAGCGAAAACTGCGAGGGAGAATCCGAACAATTACAGGATTGTAATTCTCAGGTAAAATTAATTAAAAATAGAAAAAAAAATTTGTATTTAAAAAGTAAAACAAAGTTGTAAAAAATATTTTTGTTTAGAATTGTCCACGTTGGTCAGGTTGGGAAGTCTGGAGTGATTGTGACGTCACATGTGGCGGAGGAATACGTGCTCACACGCGACAGTGCATCGACGGTGTTGTTGGTGACGTAGGATGTATTGGACCAATCACAGAGCAGGAAAACTGCAACGAACAGGTACTTAAAATATAAATTTGAAAAAATCGTAATGGTCTGTTATATCTTATGACGTCATTATTAGTTATAAATGACGTCATCAATTTTTGTCACAGGATTGTCCGTTCTGGTCCGAGTGGTCTGAGTTCACTTCCTGTAGCGCTTCGTGCGGTGAGGGAACTTTTACGCGTAGTCGATCTTGTAATATTGGAAACACTGGAGATGAAGGTTGTACTGGAGATGACCTTGAAACTTCTCCTTGCAATGCAGGGGTAAGTGACGTCATAGTTAAGTTGTTTAAATGACCTAACGAATAGAAATTTTACGCATTCGAGAAAAAAATCTAAAATTGTTAAAAAAAATTTAAACTTTTTTTTTTACTTAGGCTTGTCCACAATGGAATGAATGGAGCACTTGGACTTCATGCAGTGAAACATGCGATGGCGGGGTTCGAACCCACGACCGCCAATGTTTGAACGGTGTTGAAGGAGAAGAAGGATGTGAGGGGCCGGTTATTGAAGAAGAAGATTGCAACAGACAGGTGAGGGAAAATTAATTAAAGAAAATTGCCATAAGGATAGTTAGATAAATTAACTGACGCAATTCTAATGATTTTAAATCTAAGAATATAATGAGCTTCAGATTTTTACTTTTTAAATATATTTGTTTTAATTTTGAAGTTAAATCTTGTGAACTTTGCATTTCATGTTAAAAATATTTTTTCTTCACTTAGGCTTGTCCACAATGGAACGAATGGAGCAATTGGACTTCATGCAGTGAAACATGCGGAGGCGGGGTTCGAACTCACGACCGCAAGTGTTTGAACGGTGATGAAGGAGAGGAAGGTTGTGAGGGGCCGATTATCGAAGAAGAAGATTGCAACAGACAGGTAGGGAAAAATTAATTAATTAAAATTAGTATTTTGCACAAACTGAAATTAAATTAAAATATTTAAATATGCTTAACTATTATTCTTCTGTTGTTCCAGTTATGTCCCATGTGGAGTGAATGGGGTTTGTGGTCAAATTGTGACGTCACATGCGGTGGTGGAACTTACAAAAGGAACAGAACTTGTGAAAATGTTCCATCTAACTCAAATGAAACCTGTTTTGGTGAAGATCACATGACAGAGGATTGTAACACTATGGTAAGTTTACTAAGCTCCATTATATATAGATTAGAAACTAAATTTACAAAGTTAAAGATTTTAAAAAATTATATTTTTGATTTGTTTTTTAGCCTTGTGCGCGTTGGTCAGACTGGGGAGTTTGGAGTGATTGTGACATCACTTGTGGCGGGGGAATACGTAATCACACCCGACAATGCATCGACGGCGTTGTTGGTGATGTAGGATGTGAAGGACCAATCACAGAGCAGGAAAATTGCAACGAACAGGTAAGTAACGTTACATAATAAGTATATACATTGTTAAAACTATGACATCACAAACTAAATCTATTACGTCACAGCTTTGTGCCACGTGGGCAGAATGGAACGAATGGAGCTCTTGTTCATCACCATGCGGTGGAGGAATGATGAACCGAACTCGGGGATGTTTGAACGGTGAAGTCGGCCAACTTGGTTGTATTGGGTTGATTGAAGAAACTATGGAATGTAACTTACAGGTAAATAGTCGATTAAACACTGGATTACATTTGTCATGTTTTTAATAAGCTAAGATAGTAGAAAGCAGTAATTTAAATAATTTTTTCTTTTTAGACTTGCGCGCGATTTGATGAATGGAGCACTTGGGGCCCTTGTTCGGTCAGCTGTGACGGTGGAACGCAGACCAGGTCACGTGATTGCTTAGATGGAGTTGTGGGCGAACCCGGGTGTGATGACGTCATTAGCGATGGACAAAATTGCAACTTCGAAGCTTGTCCTAGTAAGATATTGTCACCTCATGTTCTTAAAATTTTTTCAAAAATTTTATTTAAAACTGAAATTTTTAATTGCTAATTATTGTGAATTATAGGATGTGATCCCGATTATGACGTCATCGGGTTATCGAACGGTGATGTAAATTGCTCGAACGCAAACAACGAGGAATCTGAATGTGTTTTTACTTGTAACCACGAACATTTTATCGTTGGAAAATCGACCCTGGTTTGTGGAAATGATTTTGGAGAAATGTTGTGGTCGTCTGAACCCCCAATTTGTCTTGGTAAGCTCGTTGCTAAGTTAAAAAGTTGGGTTATTTAATAAGGAGAGTTGCATGCAAAATAAATTGCATTTTTGAAGTTATTTTCCTATTTAAAATCGAAGTAAATTGTACTTGCAGTAGTTTTTATGTATTTTGTTCTTATAATAGTTTTTGCAGTAGTTTTATGTAATTTGTAAGCAATTTATTTGTCATTTTCTAAGGAATTCTCATTTTTGTAGCTCAATTAACATAACTATAATTATACACAATCTAAATAACCTCAGACCTATCCTGTTTTCCTTTATTACATACAACTTAATAACATATAAAGTTTGACTTTTTTTGTACCTTACAGAACGATGTAGTGATAAAGTGGATGTGGTGTTTGTGGTCGATAGCTCATCGAGTATTGGGACTTCAAACTTTGAGTTCGTTCGAGGATTCTTAACTCAACTTGTAAGGAGGTTTAGAGTGGGAGAAGATGCTGCTTTGGTGAGTATTTATTTTCAGTAAAAAGTCGTTTTTGATTTGCCTTTAAATAGGGTTACTTTAAAAATATAATGCATTGGCTAGTGTACTAAATCGTATTAAAAATTATGTAAATAACTTATACAAATATTATTTTAAAATAATTACAACAAAATTGTTTTTCACAGTTTGGGGCACTCCGATACAACCGTGAAATCGACCACTTGTGGGACTTAAATAAATATTCCACAAAAACTGAAGTCTTATCCGCGATTGAATCAATTCCTTATGATGGATCGGGTACTTTGATTGGCAAGGCTATTAACTACACGAGAAACAATATGTTCGAGCCGTCAGTGGGCGCAAGAGAGGGAGTACCAAAGATTGCAGTTGTGGTAACTGATGGTAAGTTTTTTAACTCAACTTAAAGGACACATTACTCAACTTAAGTTATACATTTCCCAACTCAAGTACCACGCTTCTCAATACAAGTAGCACATTACTTAACTCAAAGAACACGCTACTAAACTTAAGTAGCATATTACTCAACTGAAATGACATACTACTCAACTTAAGTGACACATTACTCAACTCAAGTGACACATTACTAAACTCATGTGACACATTACTCAACTCAAGTGACACATAACTCAACTCAAGTGACACATTACTAGACTCAAGTGACACATTACTCAACTCAAGTGACACATTACTAAACTCAAGTGACACATTGCTCAATTTCGATATTTATTCAGGCATATCGTTTGATGACATCACAGTCCCATCTATGATGTTAAAAGACGATAACGTCTTAGTGGTTAGCATCGGAATCGGGAGAGTTGACCATGATCAGGTTTATGAGATCGCGTCCGGTACCAGGTCCGAATTTGCCACCACTGTGACCGGATTTGACACTCTAGGAACCATTGTAAATTCGGTGGCAGATCAAATTATGCTGTGTCAGGTGAGAATTGTAAATTTTAAATATATGACGTCAGCGTTTAGTCACAGCGTTGTTTTGTGGCGTCACCATTTTATTTGTGACGTTATCTTGGTTCATTAACGATTGCCTTGTTCTTACTACGTTTTAATATTCTAATAGACATTGTATATTATTTAATTACAAGTATGACCTTACAATCCTATTGTTTACAATAGTAAGTTTAATAATGACGTCATAAATGATTTTAGGGGCGCGAGAACATCACGGAGTGCCCGGAGGAGCCTGCGATGGATATTTTGTATATCGTTGATAGTTCGTCCAGTATAGGGGATGCCAACTTTGAACTTATGAGAGACTTTATCCTCAACATGATCGAAAGTTTCATGATCGGGGTGGATTATACTCAGGTATGACGTAATAAAGGGGCATTTATAAAGTGTGACGTAATCATAGCTTAAGAGGTATAGAGTATAATGGGTTTAATTAACTTAGATACAAGAACAATGTTTTTGACAAATTTTTGACACTTTTTACTTTTTTTAGATCGGTTTTATCAAATATAATCGAAATGTTTACGAAATATTTCAACTCGGAAACTATTCAAACATCGATGACGTCATGAGAGGTAGGAAAATTAAATTTAAATATTCGATTATTAAATAAAGTTAACAATTTAAACTTGGTCACTTTGGTTGATATATTTAAAGCAAATTTAACCTTATTATTATTTTTACAGCTATAAGAAGAGTCGAATACTCGGGTATTGGAACCAACACCGGGCAAGCGTTGGAGTTCGCGGCCGGAAATTCGTTCCGAGCTTCCGCGGGAAAAAGACCCGGGGTCCCTGCTGTAACAATTGTTATTACTGATGGTAAGTGGTTGAGTAAATTATATGATTTTGTTAATTTTAGTAGGTTATCAAACCTGTTTGAATATTTTAAAACTTCTGAATGCTGTTTTTTTAACACCACTAGCCGATAGCCTGTACTACAGGCATTTTAATTGTCATAATATGGTTGCATTTCTTAACTAGCATTTGTCAGTAATAATTTACCCACACACAATAAACAGCAGTTTTATATATTTTCTACGCCTATATGTTGAACATATAATAAATAATGGTCCACTAAGATTTATTATATATAAATGACAGCAATATATATTTAAACATTTAAAAGTTTACCTTTGTTTATTTAACTATGGTATCACATAAATAAATTCATCTTAGCATTATTACATTACTTTAACTTTACAGGTAAATCGCAAACTCCAGTATATGAGCCATCCCAACAACTACAAAGATACGGACAAGTCATCGCAGTTGGTATCCAGAACGCTAACTTGCAAGAACTTACACAGATTGCATCACGTGATGAATTCGTTTTTAACATTGATTCTTTCGTCGCTCTCGATAGTTTTATTGACGTCATCAATCTGGCTGTCTGTAAGGCCGGTTACAGTCCACTTTCGTTGCCACGCAACAAGTAATGACGTTATATTTGTGACGACTTTCGTGACGATTTTTTGATTCGTTTTTTTTTTACTTGATTTTGTTGTTTTATTTAAAAGTTTTTGGGTGTTTTTTTACTTTTTTGTGTTTTTTAATTTATAAATAAAATGGTGCCTAAACGGTTAACGATTTTCAAAATTTCTTTTTTTTTATTAAATTAGTTTATCATCGACGTTTATATTTGGAAACACTGCAGATTTGTCACGTGGTTTTGTTGACAATTTGTTTCTTTATTTAAACAGGATTTTTAGTAAAGGTTTTTTGAAAGCGCTATGCTACTATTATACAAGGAATTTAGACATTTAATATTACCTGAGTTGTTAAAAGATATCCTTTATGGATCTTATACAAGAAGAAATTGAAGTTTTAAAGTCAATATATTGTCAAAAAAACGAATTTGTTCTTAATTCAACATCACAATTAGAACCAAGTTTTACGATTTGTTTACGTAACAAAGATGATAACAATATTCGATTTTCTATACACGTAAGCAAAGAGTATCCTATTGTTGTTCCTACTGTGCATATTCTGGAACCAAATATATCGCGAAAAGATCACGAAATATTTTTAAATAAAATGACTGAATTTTTACAAAATAATCAACTAATTAACACTCAAATGTTAGTAGAGATGGTTTATTGGGTAAATGAATATTTAAAGACTTATTTATTATCACGAAATGCTGATAAATTGATTGTGGAGCAATCTGATAATCAAGTATGTTTGTGTCAACTTAACCATATTCGTGATAGAAAAAAATACACAAAATATTTAAGCTTGTGGTCTAATGAACTTTCGTTATGTATATTCTTAATTGATTTTCATAAATTTATATTTATTTTGCTTAGTGGTGCCAAAGGTAATATTACTGAGTTTATTAAAAGATTAAAAACGCAAAAAGTTGATGTAGATTCGAATGGGAAGCCTTGTAAAGAAAGACTTTTAAAAAATTTAACAGATTTTAAAACAAAAGTCTGTTTTGAGACTAAATTTAAATCAATTGAATTTCAAACAATTTCTGAGATGCAAAAATGGTGTAAAGAACAAAATTTAGAAAGTATGTTCATTGATTTTATATTACCAATAGTAAAGTAAAATATTGTGTATTAGATTAGGGAATTAATTGCAACTGCCTTTTACTAAGACAAACATACAACTTGTGATAAAATCTGTGTAAATAAAACTGCGTTTGATTTGTTTACCTTTGTATACCTATAACAGTGCTTTAACATGGATTAATTTATATTTTAAATTTTAGAGTTTAGGCAAATGAATTAAAATTAAATTATTTTTGGATTATAACTTGATGGAAGAAAATGAAAACCAGGGTTGGAGAGATGTGGTGAGCAATAATATAAATGTTTAAAATATATCCATATCCCTTTATCTCTTTTGTATGATGTTTTAATAAATAACTCCTTTTTTTAGAAAATTAACAGTGATGATGAAATTTGTAACGAACAAACTCCATTAATTAACGATAGAGAAGGTTTCTATATTAACTTAACCTTTTTTTAATATATTACAAATATTAGGTACAGAATGTTATTATTTTACATTTAAATTTGCAACAAGAAAACAGCATTTTATTGACATATAATTTAACACAATTAATCTTACTTGTTTTTATGCCAAATATAATATAACAAATCTGTACCTATTTTTGTTCCTTCATGAATAAAAACTTCAGTCCTACAAAAACACTGTTTAACAAACAATTTAATTACAGAGCCTCCTATTGGAAGAATATATTGGTATAGATGGTATATTTTGCTCCAATTTTCAATGTTGTGTTGGATTCAAACTGGAGTTGCAGGATGTTGGAGTCCAATCAATAAATCTGCCAAGATTGCTTATGGGTTTACTGATCGTGAGTCTGTTGTTGTTTAATTTTTATCTATTGTTAAAAGAATTTGAACCGGCAGCATGGTGTAGGAACCGGCAGCGTGGTGTAGTGGGAAGAACACTTACTACACCACACATGAGGTCGTGTGTTCAATCCCCACTGCCCTCATGCTGTAGTGCCCTCGAGTAATGCGCTATAAACAGACTTTCACAACTTTCAACTAATATTTGCCTGCGGTAATTTACCTGCTTACCACAAACAGCAGTTTTACTATTCTGTAGGCCTATAAATTGGGCATACATAAATAGATATACAATAGCTTAATTATGTGTAGATGTTTAAAACATATACATTAATTTTACTCGATAAAATTTAAAAAATGTTTTTTTTAAACTGCATAAATTGTTTTACAATAGGTACTGTCATAAAATTCCTTAATATTGTTTTATATTTTTAGATGATTTTGATTTGTTAATATTATGGGGTTCGGTTGGAGTTGTTATTTTTCTTCCATTGTTTATGTGGTTGGCCACTAATAAGGGGTTGAGGATAACTATGTTAATTGGTAAGCACTTTTACACACATGCATACATTTTTTATCCAATTTTTAACGCACCATTAACAAAAGTCGATTATGTAGTGTAGTAATGCATAGAAAACATGTCAAAACTGAGACCAATTTCTTAGTTCAAAACACGTTTTAAGTTTAAGATTTGTACAAATAATTTTAAAGCATGTTATCCATAGCCACCCAACCATATATAGTTTAAATATTTGCATAATTTCAGGTTCTTTCTTTGTTTTTGTTGGAACTGGGTTAAGATGTATTCCTCTAAACGGTAAACCTAAAAAAATGTGAGTTTATTTATTTTGAAAAAATAATATAATATATACAATTTATAAAAGCTTAGTAGTACCACTTTATAATATGACAATCTGAAGTCTATATATCTACAAAATAAACAATACTGCTACTAACAAACTCTTTCATTATTGTAGATTGATAATGGCAGGTCAGTTAATAAATGGTTTCTCAGGTGGACCGGTGTGTGGAGCTGCCCCACTAATATCAAATGTTTGGTTTGCTCATAAGGAGAGAGTGTTAGCTACTTCAATCATGCTACTCTCTGGAAATCTAGGTAATTAAACTTGTTAGGAAATATAAAGATATTTTATTGCATATTAAATATATCACAAGTATTTAAATGAGGAATTTTTTTTATATATATCTTTATTCTTGGTGTGGGAAGGTCGACTTAGGTCAGCATAAGAGTAACTTCAGTTACCCCAACCCAGTCTTGAGTTGCCTCTGGCAGTTTGGGATATTATAGATTATAATTGCTCAATAATTAAACTGCTGATTAGGTACTGACTCAGCAGGAGTTTATACCATTTATAGCGCCTTACTTAATTGCACTACATTTAATATTAATCTGGTTGTAAATATTGTTTTGCAGCCTTGTTATTCAAATTGATTTTTCCTTTTTTTCCTCTTTTTTTCCTCTTTTTGGCATACGATAATTTAATTAAACTTTTATATATTAAAGGTGGAGTAACAAGTTATCTTCTTGGCCCTTTCCTTGTACCAACCTCAAATCTAACAAACTCTAATGAAACCAACTCTGTTCAACTTATCAGGTAGTTTTAAAAACACATTTTTTTGGGATATAGGGTTATTTTTTTTAAAGTTTTTGTTTTAACTATGATCTGGGTTTAAGGTAACTTCAATTTAAACTTTTAGCCATATTTCATGTTAGTAGTTACTTAGTATGTGTAATACTATTAATATTACTAATATAGAAAATTTAATAACCATTTGTGTTGCAGAAAAGACATTGAAATCTACTTATTGATAGAGTTTGGTTTTGCTATTATATTATTGTTAATGGTCATAACATTCTTACCTAACAAACCACCAACCCCTCCAAGTCCCAGTTCTGTGGTTACCAGACTCTCCTTAATAGTAAGTTTTTTTTTATATTGATTAATTCCTGATATGTTATGGCATTATATACAACCTAAGAATAAGATGACCCTTAATTAATCTGCTAAATTAGGTTAATAATAGGTTTTCTATACCATTGTTGGATTTTAAATTTTTAAGTTTTGTAGTGTACTTGGTAACTGGTATATATATTTTTTTTTACATTTAATTATGCTCTATGTGGAAAGGTCAACTTCACGGCCTTAACATAGAATAACATCAGTTACTTTAACCCTGTCTAAAGTTGACTTTGGCAGTTTAGGATATTATTATTTATAAAATTGTCTGCTAATTATAATCTACTGTTTACAGTTTGCTTAGCAGGAGTTCATACTGTTTATAGCATCTTACTCAGAAACGGTACAGCATAAGAGCAGTTGGGATCGAATCCAAGACCTTATAAAGTAAAGACAGGTGTTCTGACCACCACACCACCACATGCTGCAAAAGTGTATATTTCTAATTAGAGGTGTTTTTCATATTTTTAGAAAGGTTTAAAGTCAATGTTACACAACAGAACTTGCATGACATTCATGTTTGTTGAAATATTTACTGTTTCACCTTTTTATGCTTGGACTGGAATTATGCCTTTACTTTTTCCACAAGTTTCACAAGTTAGTTTGTGTTTAAAACCTTATAAAGCATTATTTAAATGTTGATCTACTTTGGTTGATTTGTTTACTATACTTAAAATCACAAAACCATTACTTTGTTTAAGAATTGTGTAAACAAATGTATAATCAGATTTATGACTACTTTAATATAAATAATCAACAATAGTGGTCAGAACACTCTTCTACCATACAGAAGGTCTTAGGTTCAATCCCTAATGATCTCATGCTGTGAGCCAGCACTTAATCAGCAGCATAAATATCCGGCAATTATTATCTATAATATCCCAAACTGCCAGAAGCAACTCGAGACTGGGTTGAAGTAACAAATGTTACTCTATGTTTAGGCCATGAAGATGACCTTCCCACATCAAGGATAAAAATATATACAAAATATTAATACACTTTCACTTGTTTTTTATGAAACGTTGCTTATTTTTTGTTCTCCAGAAAGAAATGGGTTTAATTGGAACTATGATGAATGTTGCTGGCATTTTTGTTGGTATAATAATAGCTTTGTAAGTATTTTCATTTCAAACTTTAAAACTTTGGCACAGAATCTGGTAAACTTAATTATTTATCAACCTGTTAATTTAATTACAAACTACTAAACACACCAAAATAATGTAACTTTCTAACAAAAAATATTAATTCAGGATAGCAGATAGAATAAAAAAGAAGATATTCACTATTTTTATCATTCTTGAATTCCTTATATATCTGACCTTCGCCTATGTGGTTATTATAGCAATGGGTTGGATTGCTATACCACCATTTCAATTCACTCACGGTATACTATTTGTTTTTTTATTCAAGTTTATTTACTAACTGTATTTTTTTTATTTTCTAGCGTAAAGTTTTAGCCTATATTATAATTTATATATACTAGTCAAAGCCTACCTTATGGTCAGCATTTTGTTTGACATAATATGGCCTCAACTCTCAACTAATTTTTGCCATTTATAATTTACCCTCGCACACACGGACAGTTTTATTTATTTTGTAGGCCTATCAATTAACATACATATATATTTATTGTCCACTAAGCTTAATTTTATATATAGATACATTTTTTTATTAATTATCTTTGTATTTTAGTGGGTTTATGGATTTCAGTGCTCATCTACGGTTCCTTAAACTTCACAAGTCAACCATTTGCAATGGAAATATTGTCAGATCTAGCTTTTCCAGTAAGTGAAGGGACAAGTGCTTTTGTATTGATTTGGTTGTCTCTGCTTTATCAAACTTTATTCTTTGTTGTTCTTAATTCAATGTCAAGTAAGTTTATTTTTCAGATATATTTGAAATTAAAAATAGGTTTATTTGTATATTTGTTTATTCACGATGTGGGAAGATTGTCTCAACGAAATAAACATAGAGTAACACTTATTACTCCGACTCAGTCTCGAATTGACTTTGCCAATTTGGGATATCATAAAATATAATTGTCTAAAATTTATGCTGCTGGTTAAATGTTGGATCAGCAGGAGTTCATACTGTTTATAGCACCTAACTTAAGGGCACTACCGCATTAGAGCAGTGTTGTTCGAACCCAGGACCTCATGTAGTGAAGCCAAATGTTCTGACCAATACACCTTGCTGTCAGTTAAGATTTTGGTAAAATCACTAAATGAACCTGACTTGTGGGATTAAGGGCTCAATTACAGTAGGCCAACTTTATAACTTTTTTTGTATTGCCTTCAGATCAAAGTGTTGCCAATTATATTGCCCTTGGATCTTTATTAGCAACTCTGCCAGTCCTGTATTTCTCAATCCCTAAACATAATAGAAGGGAGGAAATGGATTCATCTAAACAAGAGTGATGTCATCATTTATGATGTCATAAGGAAAGTGCAATATTTTATTTCTTATTTAAAATTGATTTATTATTTCTGTATTTTAGATTTTATCAGTATTATTTTATAGTTTAAAATTAAAATAGAATTTAGAGTTTTTAGTAATTCTATGCATATATGGTTCGTAGTGCTTTATATTTTATTTGTTATATTAATTTTTACCTAATTTTTTTTTAGTTAATTGTAGCGGTATTTAGTATTTATCTTTGAGATTTAATAATTTAAGAAGCATGTTGTAAAGATGTATATAATTTGTTTATAGCAATAAGAAAATATGTTTTAAAGCATGAATAGCAATTGAAAACTTTTAAAGTGCAACTTTTGTTTGTTTTTAAGTTACCTCAAATTGTAAAGTGCTCTTTTAAATAACTTTCGAAAATTCTTAACTTTTTAAGACAATTAACTTTTAAATGTTTTGTAAACAAAAAGAGATTATCATGTAACAGTAAACCCTTTATGATGACATAATAGAACTCTTGTGATACAGGCTACATTGTAACTTAATATGAGGGTTAAATTCCGATGTTTTGAAACTGTATTGTAACACTTTACACCGAAATTGTTTTATAAACATTGGACCAATGCATTGCTTGTTTAAAACTAGATTAGTTTATTAAGTTTTAGATTAGGTATGAGTTTTAGATTAGGTCTGATATAGGTGTGCTCTGGTTTTTATATTAAGTTTAAAAGTAGTTTGGTAAAAAGAGAACTTAATTAGTTTGACATTAATACAACGCTACCTTCATTTATATTGTTTGTGAAGTTTTTAATTTATAATAGTTGAGGTAAAATTGGATTAAAAATATGACTGAGGAAATGGACAAACCAGAAGGAGCAGTGGAGGTGACTGAAGAAAGGTAACTTTGTTAATTTTTGTTGTTAATTATGCTGCAATTTTACATTTCAAGTAGTGTAAATATATAATATATAGTATTATTTCATATGTGTAATCAAAAATTTATGTCTGTCAACTGTCGGTAAATTCTGTATAAATTTGAAGTTTTTTTTCTGTATAAATTTGAAGTTTTACCTTCTAGAAATTTGTACCCATTATAATGTTTTAATATATTTTACAGCCAAGTTATTCCACCAGCACCGGCTAGACCACCAGTAGAGGGCAGTACCCGCCTCCCTCCGATCCCGAGAGTTCATATTGTGAAACCCAATATTGGAAAAAATCAGACAATTTCTTACAACCAAGTTCAAAGGCTCAGGTTGGAGTGATAAAGTTTTTAAGATATTTAACAATAAAACCTCCAGTTACATTTTCCAGTTATGAATGTGATTCTGTTAATATGCCTGATAATTAACCTATCATTTCAAGTATTTTGTATCAGATAAATGTAATGTCAAATTCCTGGGGATCTAGAAATCTAATTTAGGGTCTTTTTTAGTGATCCTTATGCCTTAAATGTATCAGCTCATTGTTTATTCCTAATTATATTGATAACCTTTTACTCTTTTAACTGTTAATTAATTTAAAAAAGTTATTGCAATATAAATTGTTGAAATACTTGAAATTCATTTTCAGGAAAGAAATGAAGAACCGATTGTTTGAAATTGACAAGAAAGAGAAATTGAAATACGACTTCACTCGAACGTATCAAGACTTTTATCGCATGAAACTGGATTGTTTGCACGAAATTGGGGAGGACAACAAGAAAAATATGTCAGCCGCTGTTCAGGTATTTATTTACTTATTTGTTAATAGTAGAATAGACAGTTATTTTGGTTTTGTATTCAATTGTCCTTGATGTGGGAGGGGTGACTATATAACCTAAACATAAAGTAACACCAGTTACCCCAACCAACACTGGCAGCGTGGTGTAGTGGTGAGAACACTTGCCATGAGGTCGTGGGTTCAATCCCCACTGATCTCATGCTGTAGCGCTCTTGAGTAAGGCGCTATAAACGGTATAAACTCCTGTTGAGCCAGCACTTAATCAGCTGTAAATTACCAGGCAATTATATATAATCTATAATATCCCAAACTGCCACAGGCAACTTGAGACTGGGTCAGAGTAACTGATGTTACTCTATGTTTAAGTCGCGCATTTGACTTTACCACATCGAGGATAAAGATATATACAAAAAAAAATGTTTAGAACACTTTACTAAATGTTTATAGCACTTAACATTTTTATAATTTTTAGGTTTATCTTGGGCAGTCTACTGGATCAACAAGGGCATTGAAGAATTTAATTAAACAAATTGAGTAAAAACTTAACAGTGTTTCGTGAGTTTTTGATTTTTCCTTTCTCCTTTTTTGTACATTGTCGTTATAAATGTATTTTAATTGTTTTAGATTTTAAAATTTAAATGCCTCATTATTAAACATGTAAATTAATCTATTTGCCCTGTTAACCATAACAGAATGAATTAATTTAATTTTTGTTTGCGCTTTATATGTGTTATATATTTGTAAGTTTAAATTAAATATTTACCTTATTAAGTAATGTCTGTTTATTACATAGGGCTATTTATAACAGGCTATGTTTTTAACCTTTATAGGTTTATCTGTAACCATTAGATGACCATTTTAAAAACACATTTATACAGAACCATCTGGATAATCTATTTCAGTTTAATTCTTATAACTTCTATTGCACAACAAATATACACTTTGTTTAATGTATTATGACATCACATTAACAAGATATTTACTCTTTGAGTGCTGCCAAAGCCTCATTAAGAGCCTGTACCATTCGTTCACCAAATATGTTAAAATCGTAACCAATACCATCCCAAAAATTACAATATTGGTCCAATGGGGAGGTCTCAGTATAAGAAAGGGGGGCATCTAACCCTATGCTACCCCACTCTTGTGACCCAAGACCTTCTGGGACGGTGTAAAGGGGCCATTCTGGGAAAGTCCCTAGGTTTTGCACGACGTCATCAGCTAGTCCCTTGTTTACATTTCCGCTGTGGACGAAGTTACCTGCAATGGTATTGTGATGTCATTAAGGTATGGTATGGTGTAATAATGGGTAAGAAACATTTTAAATAGGTAATGCATTCTATTTATATAATTTTTCTTATACATTTTTTAACTTTTTTTTTACCAGTTTTAACTTTACAGTGTTTTACAAGTTCACACCATCCTTATAAATCACCATCATACCTATATAGGATGACCATGCATTAACATACGATATTTCTTCCTGCATGTAAGTTTGACCAACATTGGGACCAGTTCTCCACACATAAGATAACTCAGCTGAGTGATAGACATTACCACAAAGATTCTATTAAAGGTAAGTATTCTTATACTTTGGTTTGCGAAGTTTAATGATAATTGGTTTAACATTTAGGGCCTAAATGCATCAATTTCTTTCGTCTAAAACTATATTTTTTGTAGTATAATGCTTTGATACTGGCTACAAATTTAATTGATTTATTAATTTAATACAGATATAGTTTTATACCTTTAATGGGCCTAACAAAGTTGGGCAGTCAGGTCCAGTTAGTGGATGGTAGTTGGTGTAGTAATAAACATTTGAAGAACTGGTTTTGGTGCTAGCAGCTTGCCTTGCCAAGTATCTTGATGAGCAGGTGAAAGCATAGTGGGTTAACATATCACCATAAGCATTCCTATGTAAGTAAAGGGTTTGTTTATTGTTTTTATATATAAGGGGTTTATTTTTTGGTCCAAACATAAGGTAACATTAGTTACACTGACCCGGTCTATAGTTTACTTTGCCAGCTTTGAATATTCTTAAGGGTGTTAATTGCTTTTATGTAAAATTATGTTCAATGTATAAGTGTTCGGAAATTGTAACTAAGCGTTATTAAGTTGTGCATTTATTGCATTACAGTTATTTTAGATAGTTAAATGCCCTTATTTAAGACTATTTTCGTTAACACTTTGTATAAATCCGAAAATTAGCTCTTTTTGAAAGATTTTTGTCACTTTTTGCTAACATTTAAAAACTGTATATATACAAAATTGTAAATTCCGTAACTAAATACACCAGTTATCTTTACATATCAAACCTGTAATCAGGTAATGTTGTATCTGGGGCATAAAGGTTAATAACTTCAGTTGAGATTCCAGGCCACATTTTAACACACATGCTTTCAAACAACTGTGATTATTAATATTTATTAAACTTCTATACTTACAAAATAATTAGTTTTTTTATTTAATTCTAAAAACATTGTGATTTTTAAGCAAAAACTTACATTATTAAGATTATTGCAACTGAATATTTTAATAAATACTTCCTACAATAATACATCATTGACCTTACTTTGTTACATTTTTATGTAGTGAATATATAGTGTTACTGATTATTTCTTACATTATATGGTAGTTGGACAGGGATCATAGCTGAAACAAGATATAATTCTTCGCTGTTTGTTCCGATGATAAAACTTTTGTCTGTGCTCCAATGACCATCCTTGAGAGATTATAATAAAAATATAATTTAGAAAAGGTAATTAGGCATTTAATATTTAAAGCACTTTTGAATTTACAGAATGTGAAGCAAATTTATATTAGAAATTTTACTATTTATTTTTTTGTTTACATGAACTAAACAGAAATAAACTTTATTACAGATTATACTCACCCTGAATGCATCTGCTTGCTGTTGGGTGAACTCAACCCCATCAATAATTGGGGCAAAAGGTTCAATGAACCCATAAAAGTCCCCGCTAAGCATGTTACCCATCATAACTTGAAAGAATGCCGTCTTTATTTCTTCGGAAGTTTTTTGCCTGTTTCACATAAAAGGTAATTTTGTTGTTATATATTTATTTTCAGGTAAATATCAATCTTGTCATTCTAGGTAAGATTATTATGACATCACAATGTTTTAATTTGTGACATCACAACTTACTTAAGACAGTTAAAGCTTCCAGTTACACAACCAGCTCTCCTAGCCAGTCTCGTTCCCATTTCTTTTGCTTCTGCCAAGTTTTTGAATGTAAATGCAACTGGGTTGCTATCCATGATGCCCTTTTTAAACAAAGGTTCACTCAGTGGGGACATAAGGTGCAGGCCAACTGATTGGGCTCCAGCACTTTCCCCAAAAATTGTCACCTTAAAATAAATTAAATTTTCTTCAGTTTTAAGTTAGTATTTGCTTGTTATCATTTTATTTAATCGTTTGGAATAATAAACTTTGGTTTTATATTTTGTTTAAGGTTTAATAAACTAGAGAAATGTATATATTATGTATAACATTTAGTTAATAGAACTGGCTAATTTAAAATATAAAAATACATGTGTGAATGAAAATATAAGAGATATGATAGAAAAGTAGTAATGTTTTAGTTAGCAGCCTAACAAAAATCAAGTAAAAAGGCAACTAAGAATTTGTAAATGTTATGTACAAATAAAAATAAGAGCACTGTGTAATTGGCTTATCTTAAAACTGATCTCTTTTGAGGATAAACAATAAGAGTAATAACTCTTAAACAGCACTTGTCGTAGAACGGTCATTTTTATACCTCTTGGGGGTTTCCCCCGAATTTGTTGATGTTATCTTGTACCCATTGCAAGGCGACTCGTTGGTCCCGGATCCCCATGTTACCTGGGGCTGAGTTTTCACCCATAGCTAGGAAACCAAAAGGCACTGCAAGTAAAAGGTGAGTTTTATAACTAGAAGATTGCTAATTATGCGATTGGACAGTCGTAAGTCAAGTTGTTGAAAATTACATTATTATCTTATCTTTACAAGCTTTAACGTAGTTTTTTATTTATTTTTATCTTTGATGTGGAAGGGTCGACTTCACAACCTTAACATAGAGTAAAATTTGTTACCCCAACCCAGTCTTGAGTTAACTTTGGCAGTTTGGTATATTATGGAATATAATTGTTTGATAATTTTTAATTAGGCTGCTGATTAAGTGCTGGCTCAGCAAAAGTATATATCATTTATATCGATTTACTCGAGGGAACTGCAGGATAAGAGCAGTGGTGATCGAACTAGGACTGCATGTATTAAAGCCAAGTATTTTATATGTTTCTTAGTAAATTTAAACTTACTGTATCTATAGTTTAAAGTGACCACAATTGCATCAATGGTCCCAGCCATAGCTTGCCCATCATACAAGGGTGCTAACCCTGCCCCAAACCAAAAGGCCCCACCATGAAACCAAACAAGGACATTACGATCAGCTTTTGGGGGGTTTAAACTATCAGAGAGGTCAACATTATTTGGAACATAAACATTAAGGTACAAGCAGTCTTCTTGTTCCTATATAAGTGATATTTAAGTAATTTTATTATATTTAAACCCAAATACTGAGATAAAATTAATTAAATTAAATTATTTAACTGTTTTTTACTAAAATAGATATTTTACTAAATTTAACTAATATTTTTTGGATCTTTTACTAATAAAAATACAATTATAAAGTTACAACCTTTATTTTTTGCATTATAGTTACAATCTCTGCTGTGCCACATGTTAAGTTTAATTAGTTTTATTTTTCCCTTTTTAATTTTAAACTTTAATCACTGATTTTAAAATAACTTTTAAACAGAACTTACAAATTCTGCACATTGACCAATGGAGCACATCAACCTCACCCCGATACAACCAACCCCAGTGTTATTGGCCACATTCATATCACCATGGTAACCGATTGGAACCGGATTTTGGAATCTTAAGTCATCGACTGGAGGCTGTGCATAAGGGATGCTAAAGTAAGAGTAAATTTTTTTGTTTGCATTTATTCTCAATGTGGAAAGGTTGACTTTATGGTCTAAACATAGAGTAACATTTGTTACTCTGACCCAATCTCGAGTTGACTCTGACAGTTTTGGAATATTATAGATTAAAATTACCAAAAAATTAAGCTGCTGGTTAAGATTTGGCTCAACAGGAGTTCACACTGTTCAAATCGTCTTACTAAGGGCACTACAGCATGAGAGCAGTGGGGATCGAACCCAGGACCTCATGTAGTGAGATTTTATTTTGAGGAGTAGTCATTGCCCTGATTTTTAAATAATGTTGTATGACAATTATTGTTTGAAAATTCAGGTTTAAATTGTTATTAATTTATTTATATAAAGATTTACCCAAAAACTTATTATAAATTACATTTAAACGAATTCAGTTAGTTAAAAATTAAGTTAATTTTCTTAAAAATAAGTCGCAAATAGAATAGTGATAATTATAAGTTTAAAGGGCCAAAAACCTGTAAAAGACTTGTGCATCTTTTTCGTTTGTTCCAAACAGTTGACCATTGTTAATTTTAACTGTCGGGGTTCCCAGAACAATAGCAACTGAAATTGCTAATATCAAAAATTTTAACATTTTTCTAACTTACGAACTGTGCACTAAAGCATAAAACAAATTAACACTTTTTCGCATAAAATCAATTTAAATTTAAAGAAATAAATTTTCTGGTATATTAATGCTTTGTTAAATAATTGTAGAAATGCTTCTATACACTTATTATGCTTACAATTAAAAATAGTTTATAAATATATACTTACGATAAATCAGCTGTTCACTTTCCCATGTTAATAAACATACATTGTTACTTAAACAATGGCTAAATTTTTAAATAATAAATATAGAGGTAGGTGTATCTTCTTTTATCAAAATATTTTTGCTGCTAAGAAATTACTAAATAATTTAAATTTATGACGTAATCATTTTGTGACGTAATCATTCAATTTGTGACGTAATCATCCTAATTTCAATTTGTGACGTAATTATACTAACCTATACCTGTTTTAATTAAATGCAAGGGGTCGTAACAATATGGCAAACATTTTTGTTAGATTTTAAATTTAACTTTTTTTAATTCTATTAGTAAAAAAAGGGCACTACGAAAAATCGGTTAAAAAAATTAATATACACGAAAGTTATGACGTAAAATATTAATTTTTGCAAATTTACCAAATTGAAATTTATGAAGTCAACTGATCATCTTAAAAAATAAAGATTTTACCGAAATTTAGTAAAACTATTTTTTTTGGAAAAAATAAAAAGTGGAAAAAAACAACTCTTGTGCATCATCTTGCGGTTGGGTAAAAATATTAATTAAAAAATTTTAAAAATAAAATTTGAAACATTTTTTTGCAAAAAGAACACTTCAACGCAATGTTAGTCACCCAAACGCATTGAAAACACGTTTTTACCAAAATCTATTAAACTTTTTTTTTAAAAACAGTAATTTTTGGCATTTTCTGTCTTGTTTTTTTTTCAAAATTTAGCAAAAAAACAAAAAAAAGTTTGTTTGTTTTTTAGTAAAAAAAGGCACTTGCAGTCCATTACAATGTATCTCAATGTTTAATGAAGGGTCTAAATTATTTAAAAATTATGTTTTTATCGAAAAATAAAAAATGAAAAAAAACGACTCTCGTGCATCATCTTTCGGTAAAAAAACGATTAACGAAAATACGTAATTTTGACATTTTCTTGCAAAAAAATGCACTTTCAATCCACTGTTGGTCATCCAAACTTTCAAAAAATCATTTTTTTAACAAATTTTGGCGACTTATTTTTTCTTCCCAAAACAGCGATTTTCGGCATTTTCTACAAGGGTATATATAACCTTGGTGTTTTTGCTAAATTTGGCCGAAAATGAAAAAAAAATATTTTTGCATTTTTTTGCAAAAAGGGCACTTACAGTCTACTATAAGCTATCCTAGCGTTTTAAACCTGTTTTTAACAACTTAAAATCACGTTTTTATCCAAAAGAAAATTTTAAAAATGCAATTCTCGTGCACCATCATCTTGCAGTAAAAAAATAACTATAAAATTGAAAAAAAAATAATTTTAGGCATTTTGGGGCAAAAAACTCCTTTTAATCTAATATAAGTCAGTTTAACGTCTTTCAAATCAAGTTTTTGTCAAATTTTGGTGACTTAATTTTTTCTTCCCAAAACAGCGATTTTCGGCATTTTCTACAAGGGTATTATACTATAGCCTTGGTGTTTTTGCTAAATTTGGCCGAAAATGAAAAAAAATTATTTTTGCATTTTTTTGCAAAATTGGCACTTACAGTCTACTATAAGCCATATCCTAACGTTTTAAACATGTTTTTAACAACTTAAAAATCACGTTTTTATCAAAAAATAAAATTTGAAAAAAAGCGATTCTCGTGCACCATCTTGCAGTAAAAAAAATAATTATAAAATTCGACAAAAAAAAAATTTCATGCATTTTGGGGCAAAAAAGTCTTATTGGGTAAAATAACCTGTTGCTTTCTGGTTGACCTTGACGTGGTGCAATGGCTTATTACCAACGAACCAGAGTTAAAAATATACTTCCTTTAAAGTTTTGAATGTTAGTTAGGCCAATGCGCGTCTAATAAAATATAAAATTTTAGGTTTTAAGAAAATTTTTTGTTTTGAGAATTTTAGGTTTTGAGACTTTTGAGAAAATTTTAGGATTTGAGGCCAATTTTTAATAAAAGTGTCATAACTTTTATGAATATTAATATTTTCAAAAAATATTTTATAAACACGTTAGTTGGACCTGTGCGGTTCTAACAGAACAATTATTTTTCGATTTAAAATTTTTTATTTTTTTCAAAAAATTTATATGCAATAACATTGGCCAAAAATATCACGTGACCTAATTAAACCCAGAATAAAAATTTGCTGTAACTTTTGTTTTATTGAAAATTTTTGCGAAATGTTTTATCTTGAATGTTAGTTAGGCCAATGCGCGTCTAATAAAATATAAAATTTTAGGTTTTGAGATTTCATCAATTTTTAATAAAAGTGTCATAACTTTTATGAATATTAATATTTTCAAAAAATATTTTGTAAACACGTTAAATGGTCACATGACCAATTAGTTTCGCTTCAATGAGCACGTTGATTTTATTTTAAAAGTAATTTCTTTTTAATATTTATTTTTTATTTCTTATTTAATTAACGTTAATTAGTCACGTGACCAATTAGTTTCGCTTCAATGAGCACGTTGATTTTATTTTAAAATTTTTGTTTTTCTGTCGTACTTCGGAATCGAACCTTCGATGTACAGAGCAACAACCAAGCGTCTTACCTCCACACCACCAAGTTACGAAAAAACAACAGGTTATACGAGTATATAATGTGCGAGTTACACTTTAACAAACAAAAAAAAAATTTAAATGTTTTTATTTTTATTTGTCTCCTGTATTTAATGCGTAATCAACGTAACAAGGTAATAACAAAATAATGTAGTTTTTAAATACAAGATTGTACAAATAGAAAATTTTGTGATCCAATTCTACAGATCTTTTATTATAGCTTCGACCTCATCTTTTGTAAACATATGAAAGTTATCCGATTTGGTTACTGTGGCAACCTCTACGTTTGTTGACGTCAGTTTTTCTTCCATAACTTGTTTTAAAATGCCAAGAACCGATTTGCACGCCTCATTTATGGTCATCGATTGTAATACAAAAATAAACCTAACAAATTTCGATTTGGTGAATTTGCAAAAATTAATATTTAACGTAATAACTTTCGTGTTTGTTTATATTTTTAACCGATTTTTCGTAAATACGATTATTAGGCTAATGGGGTTGGTTCAAACCAGTTAAATTAAAAAAAAACATTTTTTTTAATTTTTTTATGCTATGTCCTTTATTGCATATAGCATATAGCATAAGGTTAAAGGTCGCATACGACGCCAACAAAAAATGGCTGTAACTTTTGTTCTACAGTATATTTAAAAAAAATGTTTTATCTTGAATCTTAGTTTGACCATGGCGGATACAATAAACGTAATAAATTTCGATTTGCAAAATTAATATTTAACGTCATAACTTTCGGGTATATTAATATTTTTAACCGATTTTTCGTAAATACGCTTATTAGGCTAATGGGGTTGCCCCAAACCAGTTAAATTTAAAATACAAAAAAAATATTTTTTCAAAATTTTTTCATGCAATATCTTATACGGCATATGACATAAAGTCACGTGATATTTTTGGCCAATGCTATTGCATATAAATTTAAAAAAAAAATAAAAAATTTTAAATCGAGAAATAAGTGTTCTGTTAGAACCGCACAGGTCCAATTAACGTGTTTACAAATTATTTTTTGAAAATAATAATATTCATGAAAGTTATGAATGACACTTTTATTAAAAATTGATGAAATCTCAAAACCTAAAATTTTATATTTTATTAGACGCACATTGGCCTAACTAACATTCAAGATAAAACATTTCGCAAAAATTTTCAATAAAACAAAAGTTACAGCAAATTTTTATTCTGGGTTTAATTAGGTCACGTGATATTTTTGGCCAATGCTATTGCATATAAACTTTCTGAAAAAAATAAAAAATTTTAAATCGAAAAATAAGTGTTTTGTTAGAACCGCACAGGTCCAATTAACGTGTTTACAAAATATTTTTTGAAAATAATAATATTCATAAAAGTTATGACACTTTTATTAAAAATTGATGAAATCTCAAAACCTAAAATTTTATATTTTATTAAACGCGCATTGGCCTAACTAACATACAAGATAAAACATTTCGCAAAAATTTTTAATAAAACAAAATTTACAGCAAATTTTTATTCTGGGTTTAATTAGGTCACGTGATATTTTTGGCCAATGCTATTGCATATAAATTTTTTGAAAAAAATAAAATATTTTAAATCGAAAAATAAGTGTTCTGTTAGAACCGCACAGTTCCAATTAACGTGTTTACAAAATATTTTTTGAAAATATTAATATTCATAAAAGTTATGACACTTTTATTAAAAATTGATGAAATCTCAAAACCTAAAATTTTATATTTTATTAGACGCGCATTGGCCCTAACTAACATTCAAGATAAAACATTTTGCAAAAATTTTTAATAAAACAAAAGTTACAGCAAATTTTTATTCTGGGTTTAATTAGGTCACGCGATATTTTTGGCCAATGGTATTGCATATAAATTTTTTGAAAAAAAATAAAAAATTTTAAACCGAAAAATAAGTGTTCTGCTGGAACCACACGGGTCCAATTAACGTGTTTACGAAATATTTTTTGAAAATATTAATATTCATAAAAGTTATAACACTTTTATTAAAAATTGATGAAATCTCAAAACCTAAAATTTTATATTTTATTAGACGCGCATTGGCATAACTAACATTCAAGATAAAACATTTCGCAAAAATTTTTAATAAAACAAAAGTTACAGCAAATTTTTATTCTGGGTTTAATTAGGTCACGTGATATTTTTGGCCAATGCTATTGCATATAAACTTTTTGAAAAAAATAAAAAATTTTAAATCAAAAAATAAGTGTTTTGTTAGAACCGCACAGGTCCAATTAACGTGTTTACAAAATATTTTTTGAAAATATTAATATTCATAAAAGTTATGACACTTTTATTAAAAATTGATGAAATCTCAAAACCTAAAATTTTATATTTTATTAGACGCGCATTGGCCTAACTAACATTCAAGATAAAACATTTTGCAAAAATTTTTAATAAAACAAAAGTTACAGCAAATTTTTATTCTGAGTTTAATTAGGTCACGTGATATTTTTGGCCAATGCTATTGCATATAAATTTTTTGAAAAAAATAAAAAATTTTAAACCGAAAAATAAGTGTTCTGCTGGAACCACACGGGTCCAATTAACGTGTTTACGAAATATTTTTTGAAAATATTAATATTCATAAAAGTTATGACACTTTTATTAAAAATTGATGAAATCTCAAAACCTAAAATTTTATATTTTATTAGACGCGCATTGGCCTAACTAACATTCAAGATAAAACATTTCGCAAAAATTTTCAATAAAACAAAATTACAGCAAATTTTTATTCTTGGTTTAATTAGGTCACGTGATATTTTTGGCCAATGCTATTGCATATAAATTTTTTGAAAAAAATAAAAAATTTTAAATCGAAAAATAAGTGTTCTGTTAGATTGGCACAGGTCCAATTAACGTGTTTACAAAATATTTTTTGAAAATATTAATATTCATAAAAGTTATGACACTTTTATTAAAAATTGATGAAATCTCAAAACCTAAAATTTTATATTTTATTAGACGCGCATTGGCCTAACTAACATTCAAGATAAACATTTCGAAAAATTTTTCAATAAAACAAAAGTAACAGCAAATTTTTATTCTGGGTTTAATTAGGTCACGTGATATTTTTGGCCAATGCTATTGCATATAAATTTTTTTGAAAAAAATAAAAAATTTTAAATCGAAAAATAAGTGTTCTGTTAGAACCGCACAGGTCCAATTAACGTGTTTACAAAATATTTTTTGAAAATAGTAATATTCATAAAAGTTATGACACTTTTATTAAAAATTGATGAAATCTCAAAACCTAAAATATTATATTTTATTAGACGCGCATTGGCCTAACTAACATACAAGATAAAACATTTCGCAAAAATTTTTAATAAAACAAAAGTTACAGCAAATTTTTATTCTGGGTTTAATTAGGTCACGTGATATTTTTGGCCAATGCTATTGCATACAAATTTTTTGAAAAAAATAAAAAAAATTTTAAATCGATAAATAAGTGTTCTGTTAGATTGGCACAGTTCCAATTAACGTGTTTACAAAATATTTTTTGAAAATATTAATATTCATAAAAGTTATGACACTTTTATTAAAAATTGATGAAATCTCAAAACCTAAAATTTTATATTTTATTAGACGCGCATTGGCCTAACTAACATACAAGATAAAACATTTCGCAAAAATTTTTAATAAAACAAAAGTTACAGCAAATTTTTATTCTGGGTTTAATTAGGTCACGTGATATTTTTGGCCAATGCTATTGCATACAAATTTTTTGAAAAAAATAAAAAATTTTAAATCGAAAAATAAGTGTTCTGTTAGATTGGCACAGGTCCAATTAACGTGTTTACAAAATATTTTTTGAAAATATTAATATTCATAAAAGTTATGACACTTTTATTAAAAATTGATGAAATCTCAAAACCTAAAATTTTATATTTTATTAGACGCGCATTGGCCTAACTAACATTCAAGATAAAACATTTCGCAAATTTTTTTAATAAAACAAAAGTTACAGCAAATTTTTATTCTGGATTTAATTAGGTCACGTGATATTTTTGGCCAATGCTATTGCATATAAATTTTTTTTAAAAAATAAAAAATTTTAAATCGAAAAATAAATGTTTTGTTAGAACCGCACAGGTCAATTTAACGTGTTTACAAAATATTTTTTGAAAATATTAATATTCATAAAAGTTATGACACTTTTATTAAAAATTGATGAAATCTCAAAACCTCAAATTTTATATTTTATTAGACGCGCATTGGCCTAACTAACATAAAAGATAAAACATTTCGCAAAAATTTTCAATAAAACAAAAGTTACAGCAAATTTTTATTCTGGGTTTAATTAGGTCACGTGATATTTTTGGCCAATGCTATTGCATATAAATTTTTTGAAAAAAATAAAAAAAATTTAAATCGAAAAATAAGTGTTTTGTTAGAACCGCACAGGTCAATTTAACGTGTTTACAAAATATTTTTTGAAAATATTAATATTCATAAAAGTTATGACACTTTTATTAAAAATTGATGAAATCTCAAAACCTAAAATTTTATATTTTATTAGACGCGCATTGGCCTAACTAACATTCAAGATAAAACATTTCGCAAATTTTTTTAATAAAACAAAAGTTACAGCAAATTTTTATTCTGGGTTTAATTAGGTCACGTGATATTTTTGGCCAATGCTATTGCATACAAATTTTTTTAAAAAAATAAAAAATTTTAAATCGAAAAATAAGTCTTCTGTTACAACCGCACAGTTCCAATTAACGTGTTTACAAAATATTTTTTGAAAATATTAATATTCATAAAAGTTATAACACTTTTATTAAAAATTGATGAAATCTCAAAACCTAAAATTTTATATTTTATTAGACGCGCATTGGCCTAACTAACATTCAAGATAAAACATTTCGCAAAAATTTTTAATAAAACAAAAGTTACAGGAAATTTTTATTCTGGGTTTAATTAGGTCACGTGATATTTTTGGCCAATGCTATTGCATATAAATTTTTTGAAAAAAATAAAAAATTTTAAATCAAAAAATAAGTGTTTTGTTAGAACCGCACAGGTCCAATTAACGTGTTTACAAAATATTTTTTGAAAATATTAATATTCATAAAAGTTATGACACTTTTATTAAAAATTGATGAAACCTCAAAACCTAAAATTTTATATTTTATTAGACGCGCATTGGCCTAACTAACATTCAAGATAAAACATTTCGCAAAAATTTTTAATAAAACAAAAGTTACAGCAAATTTTTATTCTGGATTTAATTAGGTCACGTGATATTTTTGGCCAATGCTATTGCATATAAATTTTTTTTAAAAAATAAAAAATTTTAAATCGAAAAATAAGTGTTCTGTTAGAACCGCACAGTTCCAATTAACGTGTTTACAAAATATTTTTTGAAAATATTAATATTCATAAAAGTTATAACACTTATATTAAAAATTGATGAAATCTCAAAACCTAAAATTTTATATTTTATTAAACGCGCATTGGCCTAACTAACATACAAGATAAAATATTTCGCAAAAATTTTCAATAAAACAAAAGTTACAGCAAATTTTTATTCTGGGTTTAATTAGGTCACGTGATATTTTTGGCCAATGCTATTGCATATAAATTTTTTGATAAAAATAAAAAAATTTTAAATCGAAAAATAAGTATTTTGTTAGAACCGCACAGGTCAATTTAACGTGTTTACAAAATATTTTTTGAAAATATTAATATTCATAAAAGTTATGACACTTTTATTAAAAATTGATGAAATCTCAAAACCTAAAATCTTATATTTTATTAGACGCGCATTGGCCTAACTAACATACAAGATAAAACATTTCGCAAAAATTTTCAATAAAACAAAAGTTACAGCAAATTTTTATTCTGGGTTTAATTAGGTCACGTGATATCTTTGGCCAATGCTATTGCATATAAATTTTTTGAAAAAAATTAAAAAATTTTAAATCGAAAAATAAGTGTTTTGTTAGAACCGCACAGGTCAATTTAACGTGTTTACAATATATTTTTTGAAAATATTAATATTCATAAAAGTTATGACACTTTTATTAAAAATTGATGAAATCTCAAAACCTAAAATTTTATATTTTATTAGACGCGCATTGGCCTAACTAACATAAAAGATAAAACATTTCGCAAAAATTTTCAATAAAACAAAAGTTACAGCAAATTTTTATTCTGGGTTTAATTAGGTCACGTGATATTTTTGGCCAATGCTATTGCATATAAATTTTTTGAAAAAAATAAAAAAAATTTAAATCAAAAAATAAGTGTTTTGTTAGAACCGCACAGGTCAATTTAACGTGTTTACAAAATATTTTTTGAAAATATTAATATTCATAAAAGTTATGGCACTTTTATTAAAAATTGATGAAATCTCAAAACCTAAAATTTTATATTTTATTAGACGCGCATTGGCCTAACTAACATTCAAGATAAAACATTTCGCAAATTTTTTTAATAAAACAAAAGTTACAGCAAATTTTTATTCTGGGTTTAATTAGGTCACGTGATATTTTTGGCCAATGCTATTGCATACAAATTTTTTTAAAAAAATAAAAAATTTTAAATCGAAAAATAAGTCTTCTGTTACAACCGCACAGGTCCAATTAGCGTGTTTACAAAATATTTTTTGAAAATATTAATATTCATAAAAGTTATGACACTTTTATTAAAAATTGATGAAATCTCAAAACCTAAAATTTTATATTTTATTAGACGCGCATTGGCCTAACTAACATACAAGATAAAACATTTCGCAAAAATTTTCAATAAAACAAAAGTTACAGCAAATTTTTATTCTGGGTTTAATTAGGTCACGTGATATTTTTGGCCAATGCTATTGCATATAAATTTTTTGAAAAAAATAAAAAATTTTAAATCAAAAAATAAGTGTTTTGTTAGAACCGCACGGGTCCAATTAACGTGTTTACAAAATATTTTTTGAAAATATTAATATTCATAAAAGTTATGACACTTTTATTAAAAATTGATGAAACCTCAAAACCTAAAATTTTATATTTTATTAGACCCGCATTGGCCTAACTAACATTCAAGATAAAACATTTCGCAAAAATTTTTAATAAAACAAAAGTTACAGCAAATTTTTATTCTGGATTTAATTAGGTCACGTGATATTTTTGGCCAATGCTATTGCATATAAATTTTTTTCAAAAAATAAAAAATTTTAAATCGAAAAATAAGTGTTCTGTTAGAACCGCACAGTTCCAATTAACGTGTTTACAAAATATTTTTTGAAAATATTAATATTCATAAAAGTTATAACACTTTTATTAAAAATTGATAAAATCTCAAAACCTAAAATTTTATATTTTATTAGACGCGCATTGGCCTAACTAACATTCAAGATAAAACATTTCGCAAAAATTTTTAATAAAACAAAAGTTACAGCAAATTTTTATTCTGGATTTAATTAGGTCACGTGATATTTTTGGCCAATGCTATTGCATATAAATTTTTTTTAAAAAATAAAAAATTTTAAATCGAAAAATACGTGTTCTGTTAGAACCGCACAGTTCCAATTAACGTGTTTACAAAATATTTTTTGAAAATATTAATATTCATAAAAGTTATGACACTTTTATTAAAAATTGATGAAACCTCAAAACCTAAAATTTTATATTTTATTAGACGCGCATTGGCCTAACTAACATTCAAGATAAAACATTTCGCAAAAATTTTTAATAAAACAAAAGTTACAGCAAATTTTTATTCTGGATTTAATTAGGTCACGTGATATTTTTGGCCAATGCTATTGCATATAAATTTTTTGATAAAAATAAATTCGGTTTTAAGTTCGGTTTTAAATTCGGTTTTAAATTCGGTTTTAAGTTATCTAAACATCATAAATATAAGGTTTTTACTGAAATTTAGTCAAACATATTTATTTTTTTGTTAAATTATATTTCGTTATACGAGTATATAATGTGCAGGTTACATTTTTTTATTAAGTTTTTAGTTAGGTGTGGTTCGAACCTCAGATATCCAGAGTGACAGAGCTAAAATCTTACCACTGGACCAGTGGCCGAACGATTACCAGTGGCCGAACGAATGAACGTTAGATTAAGCAATTATATAATGTGCTACACTTTAATAAACAAAAAAACTTATTAAATGTTTTTAATTTTATTTGTCCCCTGTATTTAATGCGTAATCAACGTAACAAGGTAATAACAAAATAATGTAGTTTTTAAATACAAGATTGTACAAATAGCAAATTTTGTGATCCAATTCTACAGATCTTTTATAATAGCTTCGACCTCATCTTTTGTGAACATATGAAAGTTATCCGATTTGGTTACTGTAGCAACCTCTACGTTTGTTGACGTCAGTTTTTCTTCCATAACTTGTTTTAAAATGCCGAGAACCGATTTGCATGCTTCATTGATTGTCATCGACTGCAATACAAACATAAATAAGGTTATAGAATAGGTCACCGCAAAATATAAAAATGCTGTAACTTTTTTTCTACTGGTTATTTTTTGAAAATGTTTTATCTTGAATGTTAGTTTGACAATGGCTGGTACAATAAACCTAATAAATTTCGATTTGGTGAAATTGCAAAAATTAATATTTAACCTCATAACTTTCGTGAATATTAATATTTTTAGCCGATTTTTCGTAAATACGCTTATTAGGGTAACGGGGTTGCCCCAAACCAGTTAAATTTAAAATACGAAAAAAATATTTTTTAAAAATTTTTTCATGCATTACCTTATATGGCATAAGGTCAAAGGTCGCCTACGACACCAACAAAAAATTGCTGTAACTTTTGTTATACAGAATATTTTTTGAAAATGTTTTATCTTGAATGTTAGTTTGACAATGGCTGGTACAATAAACCTAATAAATTTCGATTTGGTGAAATTGCAAAAATTAATATTTAACGTCATAACTCTCGGGTATATTAATATTTTTAACCGATTTGTTGTAAATACGCTTATTAGGCTAACGGGGTTGCCCCAAACCAGTTAAATTTAAAATACGAAAGAAATATTTTTTAAAAATTTTTTCATGCATTACCTTATATGGCATATGGCATAAGGTCAAAGGTCGCCTACGACACCAACAAAAAATTGCTGTAACTTTTGTTATACAGAATATTTTTCGAAAATGTTTTATCTTGAATGTTAGTTTGACAATGGCTGGTACAATAAACCTAATAAATTTCGATTTGGTGAAATTGCAAAAATTAATATTTAACGTCATAACTCTCGTGAATATTAATATTTTTAGCCGATTTTTCGTAAATATGCTTATTAGGCTAACGGGGTTGCCCCAAACCAGTTAAATTTAAAATAGGAAAAAAATATTTTTTTAAAATTTTTTCATGCATTACCTTATATGGCATATGGCATAAGGTCAAACGTCGCCTACGACACCAACAAAAAATTGCTGTAACTTTTGTTATACAGAATATTTTTTGAAAATGTTTTATCTTGAATGTTAGTTTGACAATGGCTGGTACAATAAACCTAATAAATTTTGATTTGGTGAAATTGCAAAAATTAATATTTAACGTCATAACTCTCGGGTATATTAATATTTTTAACCGATTTTTCGTGAATACGCTTATTAGGCTAACGGGGTTGCCCCAAACCAGTTAAATTTAAAATACGAAAGAAATATTTTTTAAAAATTTTTCATGCATTACCTTATATGGCATATGGCATAAGGTCAAAGATCGCCTACGACACCAACAAAAAATTGCTGTAACTTTTGTTATACAAAATATTTTTCGAAAATGTTTATCTTGAATGTTAGTTTGACAATGGCTGTTACAATAAACCTAATAAATTTCGATTTGGTGAAATTGCAAAAATTAATATTTAACGTCATAACTCTCGGGTATATTAATATTTTTAACCGATTTTTCGTAAATACGCTTATTAGGCTAACGGGGTTGCGCAAACCAGTTAAATTTAAAATAGGAAAAAAATATTTTTAAATTTTTTTTTCATGCATTACCCTATATGGCATATGGCATAAGGTCAAAGGTTGCCTACGACACCAACAAAAAATTGCTGTAACTTTTGTTATACAGAATATTTTTCGAAAATGTTTTATCTTGAATGTTAGTTTGACAATGGCTGTTACAATAAACCTAATAAATTTCGATTTGGTGAAATTGCAAAAATTAATATTTAACGTCATAACTCTCGTGAATATTAATATTTTTAGCCGATTTTTCGTAAATATGCTTATTAGGCTAACGGGGTTGCCCCAAACCAGTTAAATTTAAAATAGGAAAAAAATATTTTTTAAAAATTTTTTCATGCATTACCTTATATGGCATATGGCATAAGGTCAAAGATCGCCTACGACACCAACAAAAAATTGCTGTAACTTTTGTTATACAGAATATTTTTTGAAAATGTTTTATCTTGAATGTTAGTTTGACAATGGCTGGTACAATAAACCTAATAAATTTTGATTTGGTGAAATTGCAAAAATTAATATTTAACGTCATAACTCTCGGGTATATTAATATTTTTAACCGATTTTTCGTGAATACGCTTATTAGGCTAACGGGGTTGCCCCAAACCAGTTAAATTTAAAATACGAAAGAAATATTTTTTAAAAATTTTTCATGCATTACCTTATATGGCATATGGCATAAGGTCAAAGGTCGCCTACGACACCAACAAAAAATTGCTGTAACTTTTGTTATACAAAATATTTTTCGAAAATGTTTATCTTGAATGTTAGTTTGACAATGGCTGTTACAATAAACCTAATAAATTTCGATTTGGTGAAATTGCAAAAATTAATATTTAACGTCATAACTCTCGGGTATATTAATATTTTTAACCGATTTTTCGTAAATACGCTTATTAGGCTAACGGGGTTGCGCAAACCAGTTAAATTTAAAATAGGAAAAAAATATTTTTAAATTTTTTTTTCATGCATTACCCTATATGGCATATGGCATAAGGTCAAAGGTTGCCTACGACACCAACAAAAAATTGCTGTAACTTTTGTTATACAGAATATTTTTCGAAAATGTTTTATCTTGAATGTTAGTTTGACAATGGCTGGTACAATAAACCTAATAAATTTCGATTTGGTGAAATTGCAAAAATTAATATTTAACGTCATAACTCTCGTGAATATTAATATTTTTAGCCGATTTTTCGTAAATATGCTTATTAGGCTAACGGGGTTGCCCCAAACCAGTTAAATTTAAAATAGGAAAAAAATATTTTTTAAAAATTTTTTCATGCATTACCTTATATGGCATATGGCATAAGGTCAAACGTCGCCTACGACACCAACAAAAAATTGCTGTAACTTTTGTTATACAGAATATTTTTTGAAAATGTTTTATCTTGAATGTTAGTTTGACAATGGCTGGTACAATAAATCTAATAAATTTTGATTTGGTGAAATTGCAAAAATTAATATTTAACGTCATAACTCTCGGGTATATTAATATTTTTAACCGATTTTTCGTGAATACGCTTATTAGGCTAACGGGGTTGCCCCAAACCAGTTAAATTTAAAATACGAAAGAAATATTTTTTAAAAATTTTTCATGCATTACCTTATATGGCATATGGCATAAGGTCAAAGGTCGCCTACGACACCAACAAAAAATTGCTGTAACTTTTGTTATACAAAATATTTTTCGAAAATGTTTATCTTGAATGTTAGTTTGACAATGGCTGTTACAATAAACCTAATAAATTTCGATTTGGTGAAATTGCAAAAATTAATATTTAACGTCATAACTCTCGGGTATATTAATATTTTTAACCGATTTTTCGTAAATACGCTTATTAGGCTAACGGGGTTGCGCAAACCAGTTAAATTTAAAATAGGAAAAAAATATTTTTAAATTTTTTTTATGCATTACCCTATATGGCATATGGCATAAGGTCAAAGGTCGCCTACGACACCAACAAAAAATTGCTGTAACTTTTGTTATACAGAATATTTTTCGAAAATGTTTTATCTTGAATGTTAGTTTGACAATGGCTGTTACAATAAACCTAATAAATTTCGATTTGGTGAAATTGCAAAAATTAATATTTAACGTCATAACTCTCGTGAATATTAATATTTTTAGCCGATTTTTCGTAAATATGCTTATTAGGCTAACGGGGTTGCCCCAAACCAGTTAAATTTAAAATAGGAAAAAAATATTTTTTAAAAATTTTTTCATGCATTACCTTATATGGCATATGGCATAAGGTCAAAGATCGCCTACGACACCAACAAAAAATTGCTGTAACTTTTGTTATACAGAATATTTTTTGAAAATGTTTTATCTTGAATGTTAGTTTGACAATGGCTGGTACAATAAACCTAATAAATTTTGATTTGGTGAAATTGCAAAAATTAATATTTAACGTCATAACTCTCGGGTATATTAATATTTTTAACCGATTTTTCGTGAATACGCTTATTAGGCTAACGGGGTTGCCCCAAACCAGTTAAATTTAAAATACGAAAGAAATATTTTTTAAAAATTTTTCATGCATTACCTTATATGGCATATGGCATAAGGTCAAAGGTCGCCTACGACACCAACAAAAAATTGCTGTAACTTTTGTTATACAAAATATTTTTCGAAAATGTTTATCTTGAATGTTAGTTTGACAATGGCTGTTACAATAAACCTAATAAATTTCGATTTGGTGAAATTGCAAAAATTAATATTTAACGTCATAACTCTCGGGTATATTAATATTTTTAACCGATTTTTCGTAAATACGCTTATTAGGCTAACGGGGTTGCGCAAACCAGTTAAATTTAAAATAGGAAAAAAATATTTTTAAATTTTTTTTTCATGCATTACCCTATATGGCATATGGCATAAGGTCAAAGGTTGCCTACGACACCAACAAAAAATTGCTGTAACTTTTGTTATACAGAATATTTTTCGAAAATGTTTTATCTTGAATGTTAGTTTGACAATGGCTGGTACAATAAACCTAATAAATTTCGATTTGGTGAAATTGCAAAAATTAATATTTAACGTCATAACTCTCGTGAATATTAATATTTTTAGCCGATTTTTCGTAAATATGCTTATTAGGCTAACGGGGTTGCCCCAAACCAGTTAAATTTAAAATAGGAAAAAAATATTTTTTAAAAATTTTTTCATGCATTACCTTATATGGCATATGGCATAAGGTCAAACGTCGCCTACGACACCAACAAAAAATTGCTGTAACTTTTGTTATACAGAATATTTTTTGAAAATGTTTTATCTTGAATGTTAGTTTGACAATGGCTGGTAAAATAAACCTAATAAATTTCGATTTGGTGAAATTGCAAAAATTAATATTTAACGTCATAACTCTCGTGAATATTAATATTTTTAGCCGATTTTTCGTAAATATGCTTATTAGGCTAACGGGGTTGCCCCAAACCAGTTAAATTTAAAATAGGAAAAAAATATTTTTTAAAAATTTTTTCATGCATTACCTTATATGGCATATGGCATAAGGTCAAACGTCGCCTACGACACCAACAAAAAATTGCTGTAACTTTTGTTATACAAAATATTTTTCGAAAATGTTTATCTTGAATGTTAGTTTGACAATGGCTGTTACAATAAACCTAATAAATTTCGATTTGGTGAAATTGCAAAAATTAATATTTAACGTCATAACTCTCGGGTATATTAATATTTTTAACCGATTTTTCGTAAATACGCTTATTAGGCTAACGGGGTTGCGCAAACCAGTTAAATTTAAAATAGGAAAAAAATATTTTTAAATTTTTTTTTCATGCATTACCCTATATGGCATATGGCATAAGGTCAAAGGTTGCCTACGACACCAACAAAAAATTGCTGTAACTTTTGTTATACAGAATATTTTTCGAAAATGTTTTATCTTGAATGTTAGTTTGACAATGGCTGGTACAATAAACCTAATAAATTTCGATTTGGTGAAATTGCAAAAATTAATATTTAACGTCATAACTCTCGTGAATATTAATATTTTTAGCCGATTTTTCGTAAATATGCTTATTAGGCTAACGGGGTTGCCCCAAACCAGTTAAATTTAAAATAGGAAAAAAATATTTTTTAAAAATTTTTTCATGCATTACCTTATATGGCATATGGCATAAGGTCAAACGTCGCCTACGACACCAACAAAAAATTGCTGTAACTTTTGTTATACAGAATATTTTTTGAAAATGTTTTATCTTGAATGTTAGTTTGACAATGGCTGGTAAAATAAACCTAATAAATTTCGATTTGGTGAAATTGCAAAAATTAATATTTAACGTCATAACTCTCGTGAATATTAATATTTTTAGCCGATTTTTCGTAAATATGCTTATTAGGCTAACGGGGTTGCCCCAAACCAGTTAAATTTAAAATAGGAAAAAAATATTTTTTAAAAATTTTTTCATGCATTACCTTATATGGCATATGGCATAAGGTCAAACGTCGCCTACGACACCAACAAAAAATTGCTGTAACTTTTGTTATACAGAATATTTTTTGAAAATGTTTTATCTTGAATGTTAGTTTGACAATGGCTGGTACAATAAACCTAATAAATTTTGATTTGGTGAAATTGCAAAAATTAATATTTAACGTCATAACTCTCGGGTATATTAATATTTTTAACCGATTTTTCGTGAATACGCTTATTAGGCTAACGGGGTTGCCCCAAACCAGTTAAATTTAAAATACGAAAAAAATATTTTTTTAAAATTTTTCATGCATTACCTTATATGGCATATGGCATAAGGTCAAACGTCGCCTACGACACCAACAAAAAATTGCTGTAACTTTTGTTATACAGAATATTTTTTGAAAATGTTTTATCTTGAATGTTAGTTTGACAATGGCTGGTACAATAAACCTAATAAATTTTGATTTGGTGAAATTGCAAAAATTAATATTTAACGTCATAACTCTCGGGTATATTAATATTTTTAACCGATTTTTCGTGAATACGCTTATTAGGCTAACGGGGTTGCCCCAAACCAGTTAAATTTAAAATACGAAAGAAATATTTTTTAAAAATTTTTCATGCATTACCTTATATGGCATATGGCATAAGGTCAAAGATCGCCTACGACACCAACAAAAAATTGCTGTAACTTTTGTTATACAAAATATTTTTCGAAAATGTTTATCTTGAATGTTAGTTTGACAATGGCTGTTACAATAAACCTAATAAATTTCGATTTGGTGAAATTGCAAAAATTAATATTTAACGTCATAACTCTCGGGTATATTAATATTTTTAACCGATTTTTCGTAAATACGCTTATTAGGCTAACGGGGTTGCGCAAACCAGTTAAATTTAAAATAGGAAAAAAATATTTTTAAATTTTTTTTTCATGCATTACCCTATATGGCATATGGCATAAGGTCAAAGGTTGCCTACGACACCAACAAAAAATTGCTGTAACTTTTGTTATACAGAATATTTTTCGAAAATGTTTTATCTTGAATGTTAGTTTGACAATGGCTGTTACAATAAACCTAATAAATTTCGATTTGGTGAAATTGCAAAAATTAATATTTAACGTCATAACTCTCGTGAATATTAATATTTTTAGCCGATTTTTCGTAAATATGCTTATTAGGCTAACGGGGTTGCCCCAAACCAGTTAAATTTAAAATAGGAAAAAAATATTTTTTAAAAATTTTTTCATGCATTACCTTATATGGCATATGGCATAAGGTCAAAGATCGCCTACGACACCAACAAAAAATTGCTGTAACTTTTGTTATACAGAATATTTTTTGAAAATGTTTTATCTTGAATGTTAGTTTGACAATGGCTGGTACAATAAACCTAATAAATTTTGATTTGGTGAAATTGCAAAAATTAATATTTAACGTCATAACTCTCGGGTATATTAATATTTTTAACCGATTTTTCGTGAATACGCTTATTAGGCTAACGGGGTTGCCCCAAACCAGTTAAATTTAAAATACGAAAGAAATATTTTTTAAAAATTTTTCATGCATTACCTTATATGGCATATGGCATAAGGTCAAAGGTCGCCTACGACACCAACAAAAAATTGCTGTAACTTTTGTTATACAAAATATTTTTCGAAAATGTTTATCTTGAATGTTAGTTTGACAATGGCTGTTACAATAAACCTAATAAATTTCGATTTGGTGAAATTGCAAAAATTAATATTTAACGTCATAACTCTCGGGTATATTAATATTTTTAACCGATTTTTCGTAAATACGCTTATTAGGCTAACGGGGTTGCGCAAACCAGTTAAATTTAAAATAGGAAAAAAATATTTTTAAATTTTTTTTTCATGCATTACCCTATATGGCATATGGCATAAGGTCAAAGGTTGCCTACGACACCAACAAAAAATTGCTGTAACTTTTGTTATACAGAATATTTTTCGAAAATGTTTTATCTTGAATGTTAGTTTGACAATGGCTGGTACAATAAACCTAATAAATTTCGATTTGGTGAAATTGCAAAAATTAATATTTAACGTCATAACTCTCGTGAATATTAATATTTTTAGCCGATTTTTCGTAAATATGCTTATTAGGCTAACGGGGTTGCCCCAAACCAGTTAAATTTAAAATAGGAAAAAAATATTTTTTAAAAATTTTTTCATGCATTACCTTATATGGCATATGGCATAAGGTCAAACGTCGCCTACGACACCAACAAAAAATTGCTGTAACTTTTGTTATACAGAATATTTTTTGAAAATGTTTTATCTTGAATGTTAGTTTGACAATGGCTGGTACAATAAATCTAATAAATTTTGATTTGGTGAAATTGCAAAAATTAATATTTAACGTCATAACTCTCGGGTATATTAATATTTTTAACCGATTTTTCGTGAATACGCTTATTAGGCTAACGGGGTTGCCCCAAACCAGTTAAATTTAAAATACGAAAGAAATATTTTTTAAAAATTTTTCATGCATTACCTTATATGGCATATGGCATAAGGTCAAAGGTCGCCTACGACACCAACAAAAAATTGCTGTAACTTTTGTTATACAAAATATTTTTCGAAAATGTTTATCTTGAATGTTAGTTTGACAATGGCTGTTACAATAAACCTAATAAATTTCGATTTGGTGAAATTGCAAAAATTAATATTTAACGTCATAACTCTCGGGTATATTAATATTTTTAACCGATTTTTCGTAAATACGCTTATTAGGCTAACGGGGTTGCGCAAACCAGTTAAATTTAAAATAGGAAAAAAATATTTTTAAATTTTTTTTATGCATTACCCTATATGGCATATGGCATAAGGTCAAAGGTCGCCTACGACACCAACAAAAAATTGCTGTAACTTTTGTTATACAGAATATTTTTCGAAAATGTTTTATCTTGAATGTTAGTTTGACAATGGCTGTTACAATAAACCTAATAAATTTCGATTTGGTGAAATTGCAAAAATTAATATTTAACGTCATAACTCTCGTGAATATTAATATTTTTAGCCGATTTTTCGTAAATATGCTTATTAGGCTAACGGGGTTGCCCCAAACCAGTTAAATTTAAAATAGGAAAAAAATATTTTTTAAAAATTTTTTCATGCATTACCTTATATGGCATATGGCATAAGGTCAAAGATCGCCTACGACACCAACAAAAAATTGCTGTAACTTTTGTTATACAGAATATTTTTTGAAAATGTTTTATCTTGAATGTTAGTTTGACAATGGCTGGTACAATAAACCTAATAAATTTTGATTTGGTGAAATTGCAAAAATTAATATTTAACGTCATAACTCTCGGGTATATTAATATTTTTAACCGATTTTTCGTGAATACGCTTATTAGGCTAACGGGGTTGCCCCAAACCAGTTAAATTTAAAATACGAAAGAAATATTTTTTAAAAATTTTTCATGCATTACCTTATATGGCATATGGCATAAGGTCAAAGGTCGCCTACGACACCAACAAAAAATTGCTGTAACTTTTGTTATACAAAATATTTTTCGAAAATGTTTATCTTGAATGTTAGTTTGACAATGGCTGTTACAATAAACCTAATAAATTTCGATTTGGTGAAATTGCAAAAATTAATATTTAACGTCATAACTCTCGGGTATATTAATATTTTTAACCGATTTTTCGTAAATACGCTTATTAGGCTAACGGGGTTGCGCAAACCAGTTAAATTTAAAATAGGAAAAAAATATTTTTAAATTTTTTTTTCATGCATTACCCTATATGGCATATGGCATAAGGTCAAAGGTTGCCTACGACACCAACAAAAAATTGCTGTAACTTTTGTTATACAGAATATTTTTCGAAAATGTTTTATCTTGAATGTTAGTTTGACAATGGCTGGTACAATAAACCTAATAAATTTCGATTTGGTGAAATTGCAAAAATTAATATTTAACGTCATAACTCTCGTGAATATTAATATTTTTAGCCGATTTTTCGTAAATATGCTTATTAGGCTAACGGGGTTGCCCCAAACCAGTTAAATTTAAAATAGGAAAAAAATATTTTTTAAAAATTTTTTCATGCATTACCTTATATGGCATATGGCATAAGGTCAAACGTCGCCTACGACACCAACAAAAAATTGCTGTAACTTTTGTTATACAGAATATTTTTTGAAAATGTTTTATCTTGAATGTTAGTTTGACAATGGCTGGTAAAATAAACCTAATAAATTTCGATTTGGTGAAATTGCAAAAATTAATATTTAACGTCATAACTCTCGTGAATATTAATATTTTTAGCCGATTTTTCGTAAATATGCTTATTAGGCTAACGGGGTTGCCCCAAACCAGTTAAATTTAAAATAGGAAAAAAATATTTTTTAAAAATTTTTTCATGCATTACCTTATATGGCATATGGCATAAGGTCAAACGTCGCCTACGACACCAACAAAAAATTGCTGTAACTTTTGTTATACAGAATATTTTTTGAAAATGTTTTATCTTGAATGTTAGTTTGACAATGGCTGGTACAATAAACCTAATAAATTTTGATTTGGTGAAATTGCAAAAATTAATATTTAACGTCATAACTCTCGGGTATATTAATATTTTTAACCGATTTTTCGTGAATACGCTTATTAGGCTAACGGGGTTGCCCCAAACCAGTTAAATTTAAAATACGAAAGAAATATTTTTTAAAAATTTTTCATGCATTACCTTATATGGCATATGGCATAAGGTCAAAGATCGCCTACGACACCAACAAAAAATTGCTGTAACTTTTGTTATACAAAATATTTTTCGAAAATGTTTATCTTGAATGTTAGTTTGACAATGGCTGTTACAATAAACCTAATAAATTTCGATTTGGTGAAATTGCAAAAATTAATATTTAACGTCATAACTCTCGGGTATATTAATATTTTTAACCGATTTTTCGTAAATACGCTTATTAGGCTAACGGGGTTGCGCAAACCAGTTAAATTTAAAATAGGAAAAAAATATTTTTAAATTTTTTTTTCATGCATTACCCTATATGGCATATGGCATAAGGTCAAAGGTTGCCTACGACACCAACAAAAAATTGCTGTAACTTTTGTTATACAGAATATTTTTCGAAAATGTTTTATCTTGAATGTTAGTTTGACAATGGCTGTTACAATAAACCTAATAAATTTCGATTTGGTGAAATTGCAAAAATTAATATTTAACGTCATAACTCTCGTGAATATTAATATTTTTAGCCGATTTTTCGTAAATATGCTTATTAGGCTAACGGGGTTGCCCCAAACCAGTTAAATTTAAAATAGGAAAAAAATATTTTTTAAAAATTTTTTCATGCATTACCTTATATGGCATATGGCATAAGGTCAAAGATCGCCTACGACACCAACAAAAAATTGCTGTAACTTTTGTTATACAGAATATTTTTTGAAAATGTTTTATCTTGAATGTTAGTTTGACAATGGCTGGTACAATAAACCTAATAAATTTTGATTTGGTGAAATTGCAAAAATTAATATTTAACGTCATAACTCTCGGGTATATTAATATTTTTAACCGATTTTTCGTGAATACGCTTATTAGGCTAACGGGGTTGCCCCAAACCAGTTAAATTTAAAATACGAAAGAAATATTTTTTAAAAATTTTTCATGCATTACCTTATATGGCATATGGCATAAGGTCAAAGGTCGCCTACGACACCAACAAAAAATTGCTGTAACTTTTGTTATACAAAATATTTTTCGAAAATGTTTATCTTGAATGTTAGTTTGACAATGGCTGTTACAATAAACCTAATAAATTTCGATTTGGTGAAATTGCAAAAATTAATATTTAACGTCATAACTCTCGGGTATATTAATATTTTTAACCGATTTTTCGTAAATACGCTTATTAGGCTAACGGGGTTGCGCAAACCAGTTAAATTTAAAATAGGAAAAAAATATTTTTAAATTTTTTTTTCATGCATTACCCTATATGGCATATGGCATAAGGTCAAAGGTTGCCTACGACACCAACAAAAAATTGCTGTAACTTTTGTTATACAGAATATTTTTCGAAAATGTTTTATCTTGAATGTTAGTTTGACAATGGCTGGTACAATAAACCTAATAAATTTCGATTTGGTGAAATTGCAAAAATTAATATTTAACGTCATAACTCTCGTGAATATTAATATTTTTAGCCGATTTTTCGTAAATATGCTTATTAGGCTAACGGGGTTGCCCCAAACCAGTTAAATTTAAAATAGGAAAAAAATATTTTTTAAAAATTTTTTCATGCATTACCTTATATGGCATATGGCATAAGGTCAAACGTCGCCTACGACACCAACAAAAAATTGCTGTAACTTTTGTTATACAGAATATTTTTTGAAAATGTTTTATCTTGAATGTTAGTTTGACAATGGCTGGTACAATAAACCTAATAAATTTTGATTTGGTGAAATTGCAAAAATTAATATTTAACGTCATAACTCTCGGGTATATTAATATTTTTAACCGATTTTTCGTGAATACGCTTATTAGGCTAACGGGGTTGCCCCAAACCAGTTAAATTTAAAATACGAAAGAAATATTTTTTAAAAATTTTTCATGCATTACCTTATATGGCATATGGCATAAGGTCAAAGGTCGCCTACGACACCAACAAAAAATTGCTGTAACTTTTGTTATACAAAATATTTTTCGAAAATGTTTATCTTGAATGTTAGTTTGACAATGGCTGTTACAATAAACCTAATAAATTTCGATTTGGTGAAATTGCAAAAATTAATATTTAACGTCATAACTCTCGGGTATATTAATATTTTTAACCGATTTTTCGTAAATACGCTTATTAGGCTAACGGGGTTGCGCAAACCAGTTAAATTTAAAATAGGAAAAAAATATTTTTAAATTTTTTTTTCATGCATTACCCTATATGGCATATGGCATAAGGTCAAAGGTTGCCTACGACACCAACAAAAAATTGCTGTAACTTTTGTTATACAGAATATTTTTCGAAAATGTTTTATCTTGAATGTTAGTTTGACAATGGCTGTTACAATAAACCTAATAAATTTCGATTTGGTGAAATTGCAAAAATTAATATTTAACGTCATAACTCTCGTGAATATTAATATTTTTAGCCGATTTTTCGTAAATATGCTTATTAGGCTAACGGGGTTGCCCCAAACCAGTTAAATTTAAAATAGGAAAAAAATATTTTTTAAAAATTTTTTCATGCATTACCTTATATGGCATATGGCATAAGGTCAAAGATCGCCTACGACACCAACAAAAAATTGCTGTAACTTTTGTTATACAGAATATTTTTTGAAAATGTTTTATCTTGAATGTTAGTTTGACAATGGCTGGTACAATAAACCTAATAAATTTTGATTTGGTGAAATTGCAAAAATTAATATTTAACGTCATAACTCTCGGGTATATTAATATTTTTAACCGATTTTTCGTGAATACGCTTATTAGGCTAACGGGGTTGCCCCAAACCAGTTAAATTTAAAATACGAAAGAAATATTTTTTAAAAATTTTTCATGCATTACCTTATATGGCATATGGCATAAGGTCAAAGGTCGCCTACGACACCAACAAAAAATTGCTGTAACTTTTGTTATACAAAATATTTTTCGAAAATGTTTATCTTGAATGTTAGTTTGACAATGGCTGTTACAATAAACCTAATAAATTTCGATTTGGTGAAATTGCAAAAATTAATATTTAACGTCATAACTCTCGGGTATATTAATATTTTTAACCGATTTTTCGTAAATACGCTTATTAGGCTAACGGGGTTGCGCAAACCAGTTAAATTTAAAATAGGAAAAAAATATTTTTAAATTTTTTTTTCATGCATTACCCTATATGGCATATGGCATAAGGTCAAAGGTTGCCTACGACACCAACAAAAAATTGCTGTAACTTTTGTTATACAGAATATTTTTCGAAAATGTTTTATCTTGAATGTTAGTTTGACAATGGCTGGTACAATAAACCTAATAAATTTCGATTTGGTGAAATTGCAAAAATTAATATTTAACGTCATAACTCTCGTGAATATTAATATTTTTAGCCGATTTTTCGTAAATATGCTTATTAGGCTAACGGGGTTGCCCCAAACCAGTTAAATTTAAAATAGGAAATAAATATTTTTTAAAAATTTTTTCATGCATTACCTTATATGGCATATGGCATAAGGTCAAACGTCGCCTACGACACCAACAAAAAATTGCTGTAACTTTTGTTATACAGAATATTTTTTGAAAATGTTTTATCTTGAATGTTAGTTTGACAATGGCTGGTAAAATAAACCTAATAAATTTTGATTTGGTGAAATTGCAAAAATTAATATTTAACGTCATAACTCTCGGGTATATTAATATTTTTAACCGATTTTTCGTGAATACGCTTATTAGGCTAACGGGGTTGCCCCAAACCAGTTAAATTTAAAATACGAAAGAAATATTTTTTAAAAATTTTTCATGCATTACCTTATATGGCATATGGCATAAGGTCAAAGGTCGCCTACGACACCAACAAAAAATTGCTGTAACTTTTGTTATACAAAATATTTTTCGAAAATGTTTATCTTGAATGTTAGTTTGACAATGGCTGTTACAATAAACCTAATAAATTTCGATTTGGTGAAATTGCAAAAATTAATATTTAACGTCATAACTCTCAGGTATATTAATATTTTTAACCGATTTTTCGTAAATACGCTTATTAGGCTAACGGGGTTGCGCAAACCAGTTAAATTTAAAATAGGAAAAAAATATTTTTAAATTTTTTTTTCATGCATTACCCTATATGGCATATGGCATAAGGTCAAAGGTTGCCTACGACACCAACAAAAAATTGCTGTAACTTTTGTTATACAGAATATTTTTCGAAAATGTTTTATCTTGAATGTTAGTTTGACAATGGCTGGTACAATAAACCTAATAAATTTCGATTTGGTGAAATTGCAAAAATTAATATTTAACGTCATAACTCTCGTGAATATTAATATTTTTAGCCGATTTTTCGTAAATATGCTTATTAGGCTAACGGGGTTGCCCCAAACCAGTTAAATTTAAAATAGGAAAAAAATATTTTTTAAAAATTTTTTCATGCATTACCTTATATAGCATATGGCATAAGGTCAAACGTCGCCTACGACACCAACAAAAAATTGCTGTAACTTTTGTTATACAAAATATTTTTCGAAAATGTTTATCTTGAATGTTAGTTTGACAATGGCTGTTACAATAAACCTAATAAATTTCGATTTGGTGAAATTGCAAAAATTAATATTTAACGTCATAACTCTCGGGTATATTAATATTTTTAACCGATTTTTCGTAAATACGCTTATTAGGCTAACGGGGTTGCGCAAACCAGTTAAATTTAAAATAGGAAAAAAATATTTTTAAATTTTTTTTTCATGCATTACCCTATATGGCATATGGCATAAGGTCAAAGGTTGCCTACGACACCAACAAAAAATTGCTGTAACTTTTGTTATACAGAATATTTTTCGAAAATGTTTTATCTTGAATGTTAGTTTGACAATGGCTGGTACAATAAACCTAATAAATTTCGATTTGGTGAAATTGCAAAAATTAATATTTAACGTCATAACTCTCGGGTATATTAATATTTTTAACCGATTTTTCATAAATACGCTTATTAGGCTAACGGGGTTGCCCCAAACCAGTTAAATTAAAAATACGAAAAAAATTTTTTTTTTAAATTTTTTCATGCATTACTTTATATGGCATAAGGTCAAAGGTCGCCTATGACACCAACAAAAAATGGCTGTAACTTTTGTTATACAGAATATTTTTTGAAAATGTTTTATTTTGAATGTTAGTTTGACAATGGCTGTTACAATAAACCTAATAAATTTCGATTTGGTGAAATTGCAAAAATTAATATTTAATGTCATAACTCTCGGGTATATTAATATTTTTAACCGATTTTTCGTAAATACGCTTATTAGGCTAACGGGGTTGCCCCAAACCAGTTAAATTTAAAATACGAAAAAAATATTTTTGAAAATTTTTTTCATGCATTACCTTATATGGCATATGGCATAAGGTCAAAGGTCGCCTACAACACCAAAAAAAAATTGCTGTAACTTTTGTTATACAGAATATTTTTCGAAAATTTTTTCTCTTGAATGTTAGTTTGACAATGGCTGGTACAATAAACCTAATAAATTTCGATTTTGTGACTTTGAAAAAAATAAAAATTTCACGTCACAACTCTCATGTATAATAGATATTGCTTTAAAATAGTTTAAAATTCAAAAAATATACTTTTTTAAATTTTATCCGATATCCTATACAGCCTATAGCATATAAGTTAAAGGTTGCCCACGAAGCCATCAACAATCAATATAATGTAAGACAAATTTGTCATTTCAATTATTTTGATATCAGTTTTTTATTTTTTCCCACACACCATTTAAACAAAAATTGGTATACTTACTTTATGATACTGCTCCTCTAATGAAGTTTGAGCTCCCTCAGAAGCAGACCCAATCGCCTTTGCCAAGCAACTTACAAATGTGCCAGAGGGGTCAAGATGAAATAGCTGGGGTCCACCTTCCCCGTACCCTGCGAATAGTAATGCAACACCGAAGGGCCGACTCTGCAATGAAACGATTTTGTTAACAAACTAAACAATATTTTATTAAAAAGGATTTTCAATTTAGTTTTTAATAAAATAACTATTTAAAATTCTAACATAACAAAGCGGCCTTTTTTAATTTAAGTGTAACAAATGGTGCGAACCATAGCTTCCGGTTCTGAATCCTCTTCTCCAAATTGAAGAGCCAAGTTTGAAACAGCTTTTGTTATGCTCTCAACACTCATCTTCTCATCATAAGTAAACCAGTGGTTCTAAACAAACATTACGTTTATTTTTGTTGATTAATGTTACATACAATACAAAATAGGTTTAGAATGTAGTTATAAGAATTATATTTATATTGTTACACAAAATTGAGTTCATGTAATCAGTTCATATTTATTCCTAAAAAATATAAATAATTAGATAAATGTAATAGCCAAAGTTATTATATATATATATACAAATTATATAAATATATATATACAATTTTTTTATTAAAAATTCCTTAAAATGTAGGTATCATAAATTAATATATAATGAAGCTAAGTAGACAATCCTTACATTTTAGGTATATTTGCAATTTATTGACCTTCAAAATAAATTATCGCTGGCAAAAATTAGTAAGGAGTTGTGACCATACAATAATAATTAAAATCCCAACCGTAATGCAGGCTTTGGTTTAGTATTAATAATAATAGTATTTTCTCGTTATTTTTTTTCTTTTTATTATATGTGGTTTGAATAAAAGCAAACGTTTATATTTAAAATTTTCTACTTTATACCTGACACGGGTATTAACATCAATTTCAAACAAATGACACAAGATTTTTTTTTAAAGTCTTACCTGTGCCTCCACTCTTGCCCGATCTATCATAGTTTTAGAGTCAGCTATCAATCCACTCATTGCACACCCTTAAACAAACAAGACAAGATTTAGAATCTATCTTAACTGAAGCTTAGTATGTAGTGTTACCCAAAACCTAATCTAACACATTAATGTGCTGATAATAATATAATTTCCTCTAACTTAAGCCCAGTTTTTAGAGTGACTCAATACCCAATGCTTTATATTAATATTATTGATAATCTGATTCCATCTTAGTTTTAACTTTAAAAAAATTATATTTCATAATACTATTACAACCCATAGCAAAGATATGCAAGTTTAAGATGCCTGATGAGCTTATATTGTTTGGTGTTACAATAACAATAATGCCTTATCTATTACTGCATGGGTTTTATATATATTTGAAAAAGCTTTAAATCAAAAGGTTTAAAATAGTTTGAAAAAATCAAAGACTAAAATATATTATATATATACATGTTTTTACATACCAATCTATTTAAAATTTATATGATAAAAATGCCAAATACAATATATTACTATGGTATAACATGCCAAAATTGTACAAATTCTAAGATGTTTAGGTATTTTTTTTTTGTATATATTTTTACCCTCGATGTGGGAAGGTCGAATGCGCGACCTAAACATAGAGTAACAACTGTTACCCCCACCCAGTCTCGAGTTGCCTTTAGCAGTTTTGGATATTATACATTATAATTTCCCTGTACTTATTCTGCTGATTAAGTCTAAGCAGGAGTTTGTACCGTTTATGGCGTCTTACTCAACAGCGCTACAGCATGAGAGCAGTGGGGACTAAACCCACGACCTTATGTGTGGTGTAGAAAGTGTTCTTACCACTACACCACACTGCCGGTATTAAAAAAAACATTTATATACTTATAAACAACAAATTTACTTTAAAATTAAATGCTTACCAACGTGTGAGTCGATTTCAAATATTTTCTCAATACTTGAAGCTTCAATTAAAGGTGAAGTAATGCGTTTTTCAACCGCTAATACCACTCCATCAGATGTTTGTATTCCAATCGCAGTTGAGCCCAATTTAATTGCTTCAATCGCGTATTCGACCTGGAAAATTCGTCCCTCAGGTGAAAAGGTGTTAACACCACGATCGTATTCAGCTCTTGTCATAAACATATTGAACTTATTCGATTTTTTGATAAATAAACAAAAACTTGGAACTTTTTAGTTTTTTTGAATGTGCTGAGTCAATTTACGAAGCATATGGGGACAGGAGTTGTGACAAAACCTGACAAATAATACCTAATTTTATCCTCATTGTAAATTTATATTCAATTTTAAAAAAGACAAGAAATAAATACTTGACAGTCAACAAAAAATAATTATTAAGTTTCGGGTATTTTGACGCCACATTTCACTAACCAAGCCACCCCCCCTTACAAAACAACTCCCCCCCCAAAGTCCCCCTTTTATTACGACACCACACTATGAAAGTTACATATCAAATTAGTTTTACTGACTATTTTGTACAATTCAAAACATTTATATATTATTAATAACTGCCTTTTAAATATTAAATCTTGTTAAAAAATCCCATCAACATACGGTAATAAACAAGAAATTCTTTATTGAAACAAACTCTTTACTTATACAATACATTAAACTTTAATATAACAGTGTGGTTTATATATTTAAAATCTATATACATATGTTTTCTAACAAAATATATTTCTGAATAAATAAATGAGTATATCTGAGCATGACACATTAATATAATGTTTAAATTAGACCAAATAATTTTATGAATTTTAATTAAAGAAACATAGCTGGTATCTTTTAACTGCCTACTAGTAAGTTCTAATATTATTAAGTATTTTTCAGTTTCTACCAGAGCGAGATTTTTTTCTTGTTTTTCTTTTTGCTAAATGCCTCCTTCTAGCAGGTGACATATTATCATCAGATGTGTCCACCTGGATTCGAACCCTGGACCTTATATCTGGGCTTGAATAATTAGAATGATCACTTATTTCCGGAACAAACTGTCTTAAAGGTGAGGGGGGAGCTTTAGGCACGGTTTTGGGAGATGGTTGAAGAAACATATTAATGGTTGGCTGCTCTGGTGAAGTTTGGTTAATTTGGTCAATATAAGACGCATGAGGTGAAGTGGGGCGATCATGAGATGAACTTGGATCAAAAATAGAAAACTTGGATGGTTTTTCGACATCAGTATTTGGTGATAAAGAACCAAATGCCATGCTATCTGGTGTTTTTGGTGATAAAGGGTCACCAAATGTAACTACCAGCATCTCATCATCTTTAGGAACCTTTAGTAGACTTGGTTTGGGTGTAGTTTGGGTGGAGTTGTTGTATCCTTGTGATAATTGGTTGTTGACAATGGGTTTGCCAAGTGACATTTGCCGGTTGTATAACTTCATGACCTCCTGTTTGTATTCAATATACGATGGTTAAATAAATCTTTAAAGGTAGTAAATTGTAATAGTATAAAGCTTACCTTACTAGAATATTGCAACATCTTCTGTTGTATAATCAAACTGTGAATAATCATTTAAATATTAACGATGAATAATCATAATAAAAAAAAATGTTGCACGATTTTAATAGTCGTTTTAAATAAGAAAAAGGAGAAAGAAATAATAAGGAAAAGGGGTAAATAAAATATGACATGATCAACTAAAAAAATTATAAACTCTAAGCATATCTTTTGCTACTGCTAGCATAAAGTACCATATGTTAAATGAAAAATGTATTTGTATTATTATCTGCCTAATTTCTCTGACAAAACAATATCGCAGTTAAACCAGCCTTGAAAAGACCCAAATAAACTGAATTCAAACTTTTATAAAAAAATGAAATAAAAATAAATTAATAGCTTGCACATGAGCAACTACCTCAGTTGTGTCCCTGTTATCAGCAAGAGCTTGTTTAGCAAGGTAATGTTCTCGTTTGATTTTCATCTGCAAAGTTTCTGGGACATCGGGTACACACCAGTCAATCATTCTCCCAATAAAAAACACAACATGCTGCAATGTAAAACTATGTTCAAGTTTTTTTTAGTATATATCTTCGCGACCTAAACATAGAGTAACATCAGTTACTCCGACCCAGTCTTAAGTTGCCTTTGATAGTTTAGGATATTATAGAAGATAATTGCCCGATAAATATACTGCTGATTAAGTGCTGGCTCAGCAGGAGTTTATACTGTTTATAGCGCCTTACTTAAGGGCGCTACAGCATGAGAGTGGTGGGGAACAAACCCACAACCTCATAGTGGTGTTTATGTTTTGAATCGTACAAATACATTGGTATCTCAACTATACCTCAAATACAATCACAAATGCAAGCTTGTACACCATAAGTTCATAGAAATCCATTGAGTAATGTCCTTCCCTATCTCTATAACCTCGATATCTACATTCATTTAAATCTGTAATAAGTTATAGAGTGTTATAGTTAAATATACTAATAAAAAGCCTGCTCTACGGTTGGCATTTTAATTGTCATAATATGGTCATAACTCTCAACTAATATTTGTCTGTGATAATTTACCCGCGCACCACAATTGGCAATTTATTATTTTTTTGGACATAAATATTGTCCACTAAGCTCTTTTATAAATAGATTTAAAAAAAAATAATGCTAGCAATGTTACTATAGCGTATAAAACTAGGTTGACAAAAAACATTGAATCTAACGCAAGACTTACTTGTTTGTACTGGGGCATAAGCCAGTGTGAAGTTAGTGTAACCTTTCAGTGTCCCATCGTGACTTACTCTGTATTTGTAGAACAATCTTGGTATAAAGTCTGAAGTAAAAGCTATAAGAAAACCCTGTAAAAAATTAAGTATTTAAAATAATTATATTAATTTTTAAAAGATGAAAAAATTAAGAGTAAGAAAAAAATATTTTTTTGGTAACTTAAAAAGAACAATACAGTTAAAATAAGATAAATTAATAGGAAAACTTTTAGTCTATATTTATTTAATATATTTGTTAATAATTATTTGCAAATTTTATTGTAAATTACGCTGCTAAGTTAGCTATCTTACATGGAAATAAATCATGTTTTTTTAACTTATTATTTTCCACCTACATTAGTTATCACTGCAACTTGAACCAAACCATCCAGAATGGAATACCAGATCCCGATATTTTGAGCACGGTCGGTCACAGGTCTCCTCGTCTCACAAACCAACTTTAAAGCATCCAACCTTATCTCAATCCAGTTGTTAAGTAAAGCAAATAGTGGAGCAAGAGGGAACGCAGCAACAAATATTGTGATGAACCCAAACTGTAAGACTTAAAAAAGAAAAATTTAGATGAACATTTATACTTAAACTTAAAAAGCATATAATTTAAATATCAGCAAAATATTAAATATAATAGAAGTATAAAAAGGTTAATTTAGATCTTCGTTAAAAATTACAGATATATATAATTTTAATATAATATGTAAACTATAAATTAGAGTGAAATTATAAATAAATAGTAAAGACTAATAATACAATTTTAATACAACAACTATTTTGAAATCAAACCCATTTCTAAATATTCATCAAACAAGCCTGGATAATGAATCATTTTATGATAATCTTTTTCCCACGGTTTCTCTAAATTTTTCCTTTTTTCTTTCCCAAAACTCTTTTTTACTTTGTAGCGTTGCCACATTTGACGACATTTTCTACATTAAAACATATTTAATAAAAACATGATCAAAAAATTTACAAGCAAAATATAGATTTAAAAAAATCTTTAAAAATTTACGGAATCACTAATTCTTGAAGGTTGTTGATTGCTTGTTTTCCCACCATTATGACAAACAATTGTTGAGCAAGTTCAATCAAACATCCTCCACTCCCACAACTTTCATTCCTTACTCCTAATGTGTGAAGGTAATGACCTGGGTAGCCCACAAACCTAAACAATTAAGTTTAATGTAAATCATTAAGATTTAATTTACAAATTTGGGTAGGGTCAACTACATTTAATTTTCACTGCTCCCATTGCTGTTTTATACTTAGATAAGGCCCTAAAATTGGTATGAACTTATGCTAAATCCACACTTAATCAGCAGGAAAAAAATCAGGCCACTATAATCTATAATATCCAAACTGACAAGGGCTACTTGAGACAGGGTCGGGGTAACAAATGTTACTCTATGTTTAGGTCATGAAGTTGACCTTCCCACATCAAGAATAAATAAATACATAAAAAATCCAAATCAAGTTTTTTAAATGTGACCTTCTGCCTTTAGTTGACTGTGCTATTATTTATTACCAATGTTTTGTGATTGTACTTACTTTCCCTTGAAGAAGGCAATGTAGAAAATTGAGGAATAAAAATTGACAAATTGGAAAACAAAAACTTTTAAAGTTAAAGCATTTTCATATTCTGTCTGAGTTCGATGCATTTCTTAACAATGAAAAGTAAGAATATAACCACAATTATGTAAACAAATTTTAAAACCAAATTAACTGGCAGCATAGTGTAGTAGTTAGAACACTCGGCTTTCTACAACTTAAGACCGGGTTGAAATAACAAATGTATCTCTATGTTTAGGTCGTAAAGTCCGCCTTCCCACATTGAAGATAAATAAATACAAAAAATATTCAACATCAAAAAATATTATAAAATTTGTTTAATATAAAAAAAGAATTAGGTTAAAATGTTTTAATATTTACCCCACTTAGTCAGCCATTCTGCAACTTTGGTGTAAACATTAGCCATCAACATAATTAAAATCAAGTTAAATACTGCTGCAGTAAGAGTGGTCAGAAAACTGGCCTGTTAATAAAATTATTGAATAATATTTCAAATACAAAAACATTGGATTATGATATTTTATATGGCTAAGTAATATAGGTTAAGTTAAAAGCATAACAAATTGTCAGAAAATTTTATAGTTACCAGTATAGGTAAAACAGGAAATATATTAAGTCAAAAATGAAGCAAATCATAAATTAATCATAATCAAATTTCAGTGACTGTTAAAAAAATTTTCCTATAGCTATTAAGTTAACTTGTTATCCTAACATTAGGAAATTTAAATCTAAATTTAACCGAATATTTTACCTACACAATCTATATAAAATACTTGATAATTTGAAACAGTACAAAAATGTTAAATTTTTCAATTTTTGTCAAACTTTATTTATTTAAAATGCCTTTATTAGGTAAGTAAAAAAATAAGCCTTATAAAGCAATACGTTTAAAAAATCAAATTATTTTCTAACCTACCTCCCCTTGTATTACTTTGTTTGCAGATTTGTGGATCACAATAGTAATTATACATTTGTAGATGATCACTGATACCACAAATATAATAACAACAAATAACTGTAGAAAAAAATATAAAAAAAATTGATTAAAATAAGATTGATGTAAAAGTGTTGTTGTAGGTATATAAAAACAGTTTGGGCAAGATGTTTGGAAGAGCTGTCATGGCATCGGACTACAAGCCATAGGCTTCAAGTTTGAGCACCAATGTTACACTATTCGCCCTTAAGGCTGGTGTTTACAAGTAGCTCAAACACATTTTAACAGCACAATTTAACATTCCCATAAAATAACAAAAACCTAATGCACTAATGTGACAAAAAACTGGGAGGACAAAACAAAAACATTAGTGTCTAATTATAACTCAAAACTTTAAAGATTAACTTTTTTCATCATAAAAATAAATGTAGTTTTAACTTACCATGATACACAGAATAGCAACCCCTGTTAACGACCTTCTCACCCTCATATCAGAAGGAAAGTGGGGTTCTAATATTCCTGTGTATAATAAAAAATATGTTTATTTTGTACAAACATTATTATAAGAAATATATATTTTTTGACTAAATATGTGAATAACAAAATCTAGGCCTATATATAATAAAGCTTAGTGGAATGTATGTCAAATTTATAGGCCTACAAAACAAAAAAAAATGCCATTTCTGGTGCGCAGGTAAATTATCACACGCAAATATTAATTTAAAGTTGTGACCATATTAAGACAATTTAAATTCTGACTGTAGGGAAGGCTATCGACTAATTACCTGTGATGGGGTTAGAGGTCATGGTCGGACATCTCGCCGAAAACTCCGGTCGCGGTCTTTCCTCCTCTTCTATAAAATCCATCACCTCCCAGTGGTGAGCGATCCCAGAGGACTTTCTCTTCCAGAACTCAAGAAAGAAGACAGCTAAAAAATATATCAAAAAATATAGAATGTGAAATAATTTACAAAATTTTGATTTTTAGAAAGAATATACTAAACATCTTAAATTGCTCTGAAATTTTCGTAACCATATCCATATTTCATTTATTATTAATGAAATTTAAAAGGTTGTTTCCATTTTTCTATATTAACCACATTAATATTTAATAACCACAAAGAGTAAAACGCACAAATATTTGTAATTAAATGAAAAATTTGATGAATTATTAATTAAAGAAATAATGAAATTTTCAGATTGAAAATGAGTAAAATTTTGAGCTTTTCTCAATACATATTAATTAAATGCAAAAAAAACAAGTCTAAAAAATTAACAAAACTGTTCCAGCTTACCCCAGAATGACATGAGAGTGGCAAATATAACTGTTGAGGTGTTATCAAACAAGAATGATAACTTAGCCAACAAACAAGTTTGGCTCAAAAACCAGGGTTCACAAGTCCCACAAACTGGACACATTGTAAAGTTATGTCCACTATTGCACAATTCAACACTGAAAAACAACATTTTAATATTTTTTTTTTCTGAAGTGAATATATATTGTATAACTTTGTGTGGTGCTTTTTATTTTGTAAAACAATGTTGTCTATGTAGGGCAACCACAAAACCTAAATACAAGTTAATTTTTAATACTAAGTTTCTTTTATAATTATTAGATGAAATACTAACAAAATATGGTTATTGGTTTCAAATGTACTGGTACTGATTAATTGTAGGAGCAGAAATAAGCAGATTTGTTTTAAAATATTCCTCTTAAAAACACTACTAACATTAACTTACAATATAAATACCAAAAAAATTAGAATTTGTTATTTAATGGATATGATACAAGTTTAACTTACGCAGGTATATTGGTGTTTATTCTCATTGCACTAACAAGAAACAAGAAAAGTCCGAGAAATGCTACAGGAAGAAGCCAGGCGGTGTAAAAACCTTAAAAATATATTTTTATAAACTTTTCATAAAATCGATAATATCCCATTTAATGTATAAATCAATTAAAAACACAAAAAATGAAATACTTAGAATGTAAAAACCTTAAAATATAAATACTTTTAGCTGTAAATATTGAATTAAACAGTCCATTTTTATAGGATAACTTTTAATATCAATTTAATGATAAACACAAAAAATGAAACACTCAGAGGAAATATATTGAAATTAAATATGTTTACAATATTCACCAACCTAGCCAGGCAAAATAAATCCCAATTTTCTCCCCAAAATAATCCCTAATATGATCCAGGGGTTGATATTTGTACCATCGGCCCCATCTTGCCCAATATTCATACAAGACTTGTCTTCTGTTCAATTCTTCAACATTCTGTAAAATAAACCAAAAAAAATTAAAAAAAACAAGTCGATACCTCATCCTAAGAGCAGCCTTCAAATTGTTGTAATATGGTCACAACCATCAACCTATGATAATTTACACGTTTACACGTGGACCACAAATGGCAGTTTTATTTAATCCTTGCAGGCCCTTTAACGGGACATTTATATATATATTTTGCACACTAAGCTTCATTATTTACAAATGTGATAAAAAAAGGAAGAAATTGAATTAAATAACAGTATACTGAATTGATTCCTGACAGCTTTAACTTGGAATTCAAACAGAAAAAATTATAACCAACACACCAGAAAGTAAAACAATCATTAGGTTTACGTGCTTACCAATTTGCTTATAGGTTTCTTAGTTTTATAATGTCCATCATGAAGTGCAAATGCTGCAGAAAACACATTTTCGTTCAACAACCTTTCAATTCCTGAAAACAAAAACCAACTTAAAGTTTCATATTAATCTATCTTTAAAAAATGTAGCTTAGTGGGCGATATATAAATTGTTGTCTGAAATTTTAAATAAAAAGCTTAAAATATTAATAGAAAGCTCTTTAAAGGATAAAAACTTTTTACCTATCTCAGCTTTCTTCTTTTTTCCATACAAAGTTCGTTCCAATATTTCCCACATTATTCGATGACGATCGGTCGTCGAGAAATAATTTGCATGATCGTGACTCCCCAGAAAACTTTAAACATTTGTTAAAGTTAAAACAATTCATAATATTACCAGTATTTGGACATTAACATACTATTAAGGATGTTCAATATATAGGCCTTTAATGATAAAACTGCCATTTGTGGTGCACAGAGAAATTATCGCTGAAAAATATTAGTTGAGAGTTGCGACCATATTACGACAATTAAGATACTGTTTGTAGGGTGTAACTAACAGCTTGTAATATTTATTGCAGCTTTATTTAGGTTAGATAAAGTATGTTATTTTATTTTAAGTACTTACTGTGACAATTTGTTCTTTCTAAAAGTGCAAGTGAAGTAGAGTTTAGGTTGATTAGGAACTGCAATTGACATTATATTTTTCATTTTTAGCTTGTCTAAAATCTTTCCCGACCAGTGGTGGCTCTTATATTGACGAAGCTATAAAATATATTTCAATGTTATGATAATTAAAGAATATATGTGTAGGCTGATAGCTTTAAATCAAACCCTATTAAGCAATAAAAATATGTTAAGTCAACAGGTATTTTATGTAGTTGGCTGTATATACAAATAAAACAAGTATTAATTAAATCAAAACAAATTTAAATAAGTTTGCATAAAGGTTATAGTTTAAAAATTTAAATCTAACATTTAATAAAAATTTAAAAATTTACATAAATTATAGAAACACCTAACATCTAAAAATAAATCAATTTAGAATAATTTCCGTATTAAATTTATCATATTTAGGTGAATCAAAGACAAACTAAAACTAATTTTGATTGACAGTTGGCAGGAAATTAGACTTTTTACCGCTTAGATCGGCATTTCCTGACAATCTAATTAGGCATATGTTAAAAAAACCAAAGATAGGAAAAGGTTGAATTAACTTAATACAGTATATAAAGATACAAGAAATTCTATATTTTCTAAACTACTCAACGCCAAAGTTTTTTTTTTAGGTTTTCGTTTAAAAATATTTATTTAAAACTGACATATATAATATTACCATCAACTGTATAAAACTTTATGTTAAAGTTGCACTGCTTATACTTTTATGTGCATTAAAAAAGTATGATAAAAATAAAGTAGTTATATAATTGATTAGGTTTTATATTTACCTGTAATGGTGCTCTTAAGTTTAGTTCTTCAGCATAATAAATTAAATTCTCCCAATTACAGTTTAACTTGTAATAATAAATTGTTTTTTCTTGCCCCACTGTTTGCTCCTAAAATAAAAAGTTAAAATTAAATTTAATAATAAAATGTTCACGTTTATTAGTTTTTTAGGTTTTGTTTATTTTTAGTAACATTTTTTAAAAATAATTTTAACATTTTTAATTTAAAAGTTGTGAACAAAAAATATTAAAATGAAATTTGTATTTATTTGTCCTTGATGACGGAGGGTCAACTTCACGGCCTAAACATAGAGTATCATTTTTTGCTCTGACCCAGTCTTAAGTTGACTTAAAAGTTTAAGATAATATTGATTTAAATTGTCCAATTAAGTTTAAAACAATAAAATAGTTTTTGTCATATTAAAAACTTATATTAAATTACCATCTCTATTTCGATTCCCTTTTCTTTTAATTGTTTCAGAAACTTTTTCCTAAACTTTTTATGTTGTTCCTGCAAAGTCTTCTTTTGTTTTTGTCGATAAGTTTCTTCTACAGATAAATGTCGAGCAATTTTCTTTTTCTTTTTATGGATATCTTCATATACCAAAACGAAATCTAAAAACATAAAAATTTAACATAATGTCAACTGAAATCACTTCACAGTCATTTTAAATTAAAATTACTACTTTTTTATAGACTTTGGTACAAATACTGTTTTTTTTTTATGTATATATATATATTTTTATCCTCGATGTAGAAAAGTCGAATGCGCGACTTAAACATAGAGTAACATCAGTTACTCCGACCCAGTCTCGAGTTGCCTGTGGCAGTTTGGGATATTATAGATTATAATTGCCTGATAATTATGCTGCTGATTAAGTACTGGCTCAGCAGGAGTTCGTATCGTTCATAGGCCTTACTCAAGGACGATACAGCATGAGATCAGTTGGGATTGAACACTCGATCTCAAGTGTGGTGTAGCAAGTGTTCCTACCACTACACCACATTGCCGGTCAAATAGACCTATAGTCTACTAAAATCTAATTTAAATTCAATTCTATAAAATCTTCTACCCACCTATGACAGTTTTTCCATCGTTGAAATAATTTCCATCAATTTGATTTGCTTCAACAAAAATTTCATCTTCATCAATTTGAGGCCCCTATAATATAAAATTTAATTTTGGTTTACAAAATTACACCAACGCAGTCCAAAGCTTTACTTATACTAAGACATTATTTAAGTTGTTAAGAGTTAGGTTGGGGACAGTGTTAAGTATGACGCATTGGTTTGTAAAAATTAAACAAGAAATTTGGTTGGTTAAGTAATACAAAAATTAAAGTAATAAATAATTAATAATTCTGCAACTTATAAAAACAGAGTTAAAAAAAACCTAAATAAAAAATAATTTTAAAATTTGGCTGCGCAAATATGCTAATACGTAACTAGAAATATTTAACAAATAAAAGAACCGGCAGCGTAGTGTAGTGGTAAGAACACTTCCTATACCACCATGAGGTCGTGATTCCATCCCCACTGCCCTCATGCTGTAGCGCTCCTGAGTAAAACACTATAAATGGTACAAACTCATGCTGAGCCAGCACTTAATCATCAGCATAATTACCGAGCAATTATAGACTATATAATATCCCAAACTGCCACAGGCAACTCGAGACTGGATCAGAGTAACTGATGTTACTCTATGTTTAAGTCACGCATTCGACCTTCCACATTGAGAATAAAAATATATATATACAAAAAAAAAGAAAGTCGTTTTAAATAATAATAATAAGACCTAAGACCTTGCTTACTTACAATTTCTATATCCTCATTATGTTCTAATATTGGTTTGATTTCTTCTTGGGATCCAGAACGAAAATAATTTGAAATAGAACTCATTCTAACTACTTTATCTCATATAACAACGTTCTCATATAAACCACAAATATACCAACTAACACGAGGATTTATAAACGACTTGAGGAATATCAAGACAGGGAAAGTACCATGTTATTAAGCTATGGTCACTCTACCATGAAACAATTTTATGGCCACATTTTTCAGTTTATCCTCAATATTACTCAAAACTTCTCTGAAAAAGTGTGCTTTATTTATATATAACTATAACTAATACTACTACAAAATCTGAACAAACTAAATGATAAAAATAGCCTCACATACACCTTTTAATAAAATTAAAAACCCACCTATTTTACAATTTTTTATTTGATTTTATTGATTATATAATACACAACTTTTTTTGAACATTTTTAAACCTTTTTTTCACCAAAAAGCACACAAAATATTTACAAACTACTTTTAGTCTCACAGTGGAAGGCCATTTAACACGATTTGGAAAATGCAACGAATAAAAATATATAAAAAATAAATACTTTATAAAAACTCTAAAAAATAAAAAAATAAATACTTTGTAAAAAACTCTTTTTTTTGTATAACTTGTATAAAAATGCTACATTTAAAAAAATAAAAAATAACTAGAAAAAAAATATATCTTAAACATTTGAAAACACACTTTACACTTATCATAAATAAAATAGCACACCCACACAATAGGTAAATATGAGGCTGGTTATAAAGAATACAAAATTCACACATTATATAAAAATCATGTACAATTAGATTATGCATTTATGTTGCTATATATATATATATACAAAAGTTAAGTTAAAAACTTAGTTTAGTTTAAATATTAAATTAAAATTATTTTATAACGTTTTAATATACTATTATACCAAATTGACTATAACTATTTACAATATTGTTTTGTTTAAAAATAATGCTCAGAAAATACCTTGAAAAGTGTAGTAATTAATTAGTTAACTAATTACTTAGTATCACATAAGATAGCAACTCCTCTTAATACCCAGTGATCAGGTTGAGTTGAAGTTCTCAAAAGAAGATTGAAGATGAAAGTCAAATCTAAAAAAAAAGGTTTTAAAAATAAAAAAGCATCTTTTACCATTATATGTGGCCAGCAAAGTGTAGTGATAAGAACACTTGGCTTCACTACATGAAGTCCTGGGTTCAATTCCTACTGCTCTTATGCTGTAACACCCTTTAGTAAGGTGTTATAAACGGTATAAACTCCTACTAAGCCAACACTTAATCAGCAGCTTAATTAAAGGGCAATTTTAATTTATAATATCCCAACCTGCCAAAGGAAACTCAAGACTGGGTCTGGGTAACTGTTGTTACTCTATGTTAAGGCTGTAAAGTTAACCTTCCCACATCAAGGATTAATAAAAAGAAAATCTATATTCAACCAACTGAAATCCACTTACCAGTTCTTCTTGGCTTCTTATAAACTGGACACTCATACACATTAAGTCCCTGCAGCTTCTTATCATCACGTGGTGCGTTGATGTTGATCGCATAAACATGAACGACAGGAATTGAAGTGAAAATCACTTTTGGTGAGGGTTCAATCAACTTCATCTGCCGTCTGTCCCATCCAGCTCCATCCAAGTATAAACCATACACATAAACCCCACCTACAATAGTAAAAAACCTTGCATAAGATATCTGATAAAAAATAAGCAAATATGTATTAAAAAGGATGACTTTAAAACCTAAACATAGAGTAACATTTGTTACCCCAACTCAGTCTTAAGTTAACTATGGTAGTTTGGGATATTATTAATTTTAGATGTCAGTTAATTAAACTGTGGTTTGGTTTTGGGCTAAGCAGGAGTTCAGACCACTAATAGCATCTTACTTAAGAGTTCTACAGCATAGAAAGCAGTGGGGATTGAACCCAGGACCACATGTAGTAAAGCCAAGTGTTCTAACCACTACACTGCCGGTGAAAACAATACATAAAAATTTCCAAAGCAAAAATTATTCTAAGTAAAGCAAATAAAACTAAGGCCAATTAGTATTTCAAAGTATTATAAAGATTTAAATGCTTAAAAATGTCAAAAATAATAAAAAAAAACAAACCAATTTCTTGGGGCGGAGGTCCGGTGATGTCCTCCTTTGCCATCTTAGTGACATCATTGTGAAGTTTTACCCCATCTAGTGCCCAACCTTTACTGGAGTGAGCTCGGGTGACTTCTTGTCGCATCGCCGTCAGGAAACCCTGAAAAATTAAATAAGGGTAGTAACTAAATGTGCAAATCATTTTAGTGTAAAAATCTATAAAAAAATTTAATTATAATAAAATATTTATGATTAAAAATAGTATACTAACTATTTGAACTAAAAACATGTGCAAACCTGTGGGTTAAAGAAACCAGTCATCCAGAACTGGTTGGGTCGACCTTCAAACAACCAGGTGAAGAATTGTTCGTGACGTTCTAGAAATTCAGTGAACCAGAAACCGAGTGTGGAGCTCTCCCAGGAGATCTATAATAAGTTAAATGTATTAGTATTATTAAAAATATTTTGTATTTATTTATATTTATTTATCCTCAATGTGGGAGAAATGCCTTCACAACCTAAACATAGAGTAACATCAGTTACCCTGACCCAGTCTAGAGTTAACTTTGGCAGTTTGGGATATTATAGATTATAATTGCCCGATAATTAAGCTGTTGATTAAGTGCTGGTCAGCAAGAGTTCATATTGTTTATAAAGCCTTACTTAAAGGCACTACAGCATGAAAGCAGTGGAGATCAAACCCAGAACTTCATACAGTGAAGCCAATTGTTCCGACCACTACATATATTTAAAATTGTTTTTGTTAATTTGATTACCTTCTGCCATGCTTTGGGTATCCTAGCATCATACATTTGATCGAGAGCGTCCCTTAAATTATCACTCATGATGATTGTACCATCAATCGCAAGTTTAAGATCGATCAACATAACTCGAACAAGGCTTATAACTCTCTGCATCCGATCAATTTCCTGACGCAAGAAGATGTTCATCGGCTGAATGGATCCCATTTTTTGAAGCCTGGATTTGACCTTTAAATATTTAATTCAAGGTCAAATATTTTTATAGCTAAAGTATTTTTTAAAATCCAACAGTAAAAAAGTATTTATTTTTGGAAAAAAAATAATTTTTTTAAAAATATTAAATAGTGACCTCATGTGGTAAGAAGTCATCCGGTATCTTCTCCAACATCTCATCAGCCATCCTCCAGACCACCGACTCTCTTGTTTCTCCTGCTCCTCCACTTGACTCCTTGGGTTGGATGCTCACGATTGTTCCAAGAGAATCGTTCGCCATGTTGGTCTAAGGAGGTAAAATAAAATTTAAAAACCAGCAGCATGCTGTAGTGGTTAGAACACTTGACTTTACTACATGAGGTCCTGGGTTCAATCCCTACTGCTCTCATACTGTAGAGCATTGTAGTGAGGTGTTATAAATGGAATAATAAACTTTTGAAAATCTATAATATCCAAAACTAACAAAGTCAACTTATGACTGGTTCGGGGTAACTGATGTTACTCTATATTAGACTTTTTCTTTTTTTTCAGGCTGCAAAACAGATTTAAATTACTTGAGAAAAATAAATATAATCTTTGTCTTACCTGGTAGGTGATATCAGCATTAGGATGGAGTCCAAACACCTCAGGAGTATCAAGTAAAGGTAGGTTGTCAATGAAGGTGTGGTATTCCTGCATTAACTTAACTCTTGGTACGTTGTAACCTGAAGTTGTATAAAAAATCATTATAGACAACAGTAATAAAAGTTCCTGTCTATATATAATGAAGTTAGGTGGACAATATAACTATATATATTTGTATGTTTAATTTCTAGGCCATTAAAAAGAAGAAAACTCCTATTTGTGGTGCGTGGAAAAATTATCATCGCATAAAAATTGTAACAGTTTTACAACAATTTAAATGCCATCGGTAGAGAGTGCTATTGACTAGTTTAACTTTTACAATACCTATATAAAATACAAAAGCAAACATGCTTTGTAAATTAATATTATTTTTTCTAAAGCCCTAAATTTTTCCTTACTACAAATACATATAAAAACTTTTTTGTATATATTTACGACCTAAACATAAAGTAACATTTGTTACCTTGACCCAGTTTCAAGTTGTCGTTGGCAGTTTTTGATTTTAGAAATTAAAATTGCATGATAATTTAGCTTCTGATCAAGTATTGGCACAGCAGGAGTTTATACTGTCTATAGTGCCTTGCTTAAGGGTGCAACAGCATAAGAGCAGTGAAAATCAAACCTAGAACTTACCAGTATAAAAGTTAAACTTCTCAGTAAACATATGCTCCCCGAACCAGGTCCTACAATAAGTATTCAACAATGTTTTATCCAAATCATCCGTCACTCTTCCTCCATATTGAATCTCTCCGAACATATATCTCACAGTGCTCCATGACACTCCCTAGTGGTTGGAATATTTTAGTAGATTGTAGTAAAAATTAATTTTAAAAACTTCTATAAAACTATTTTAAATTTAAGTATTTTAAATTGGGTTAACTGTCTATGTTAATAGCTATGTATTTTCTATACTATTGGCAGTTTTTTAGCCAAACCAAGTCATGTATTATTATGGTAGCTTGCTTATTTTTTTTAACACACATTTTATGATAGAACTGTCAGTTTTTTGGTCAAAACTTTAATTTAATTATTATTATAAAATTCTCACCTTTTTTTAGTTATGTATTTCTAACAAATTGGGCACTTTTTAGGTCAAATTTTAATCTATTTATTATTACAAAGTCTTTACTTAAAAATAAGGATTTTTTGATCAAGAACTACAGATTATTTATTTATATAAATCCTTTACCTTCTTGACATCAATGTCATCCAAATGGTTTTGTACAAATTGAACACTAGCAGTGAAATCAGATTGGTTGAACTCGTACGGAATATTCCAACCTAGTGGCCCAAACTTCCGCCGTTCTTGTACAGTTGTATGCAGGAATGCGACCCCGTACAGGATTGGTTTCCACTGTGGCATGTTGGAAACGTCAAGGAACTCCTGGAGGTTTAAGGTTTGAATCTCAGTTAAGGTAAGTTTTAAAATATTTTTATTATCAAATAATTTTTTTTTACTGAAAAAATATCTACTACCTTTTTGAAATTTATATAGTTTTTATATAATATATACATATTTTTTATTCTTGATGTGGGAAGGTCGACTTCACGACCCAAACATAGAGTAACATCAGTAACCCTGACCCAATCTCAAGTTGCCTAGGGCAGTTTGGAATATTATAGATTATAATTTCCCTATAATTAAGCTGCTGATTAAGTTTACAGCATAAGAGCATTGGGGATCGAACCAAGAACTTTATGTATTAAAAAACACTAAAAAAGCACCTGTACTTTTAAGTAGTAGTTTACACAGTTTTAACAATTAAATTACCTGAGTAAGAGATCCATAAGTCCTCTTTAACCCAGCTTTCACCCCCTGTGGAGGTTCATTGGTGTACTTGATGCTAGATTGAAGTAAATTGATTGGGAACTTCTTGTGGACCTCAGTTGTAATCCAGGTCCTGTATCCATCATTAATACTCTCTGTGTTGGTCAACTATAAATAATAACAAAGGATTAAGATACAATTATGTAAAGTTGTGTTTAATACAACGCTGTTTAAATTTAGCTTAAATAACCTCTTTTTTTATGCTATCCTCTTAGTAAAAGTTATATTAAAACAAAATTAATGTAAAGAAGTCAATACAAATGTATATAGATTTTAACATAAAAAGCTTAATAAGAACAAGTAATATACAACTTACGTTCTCTAGCAGTTCATCCATATATTCTAAACCAAGATGACAGTTCTGTAACAACAACCAGCCTCCATCCTGGAAACTCTGGGTCAACAACCTTCGTGCATGAACCTCCTGACCTTGGCCCATCGATACTGCTCGACATGCTAAAGAAATAGTAAAAAAATGATCAAGTTAAGTAAAAAGAATTTAAACTTTAACAAAACAACTTTTTTGACCTATTTATACCCTTAAAGATACCATATTTTTTAAATAAACAAATATAATTATTAATATCTATATAAAATAGATCTTAGTGAATAAATATATATTTATACACATATACAATTTATAGGCCTACAAAATAAATAAAACTGCCATTTGTGGTGCTTGGGTGAATTATTGCAGGAAAATATTAGTTGAGAGTTGTGACCATATTACAACAATTAAAAACCCCGACTGTAGGGTGAGATATAGACAACTGTATCCTAATGTATTGGCTTACTGTGCAAATTTTTTAAATTTCAGAATAACAAAAAAAATAAAACTTACGAATTCCTTTGATCTTTGCCAACCTCTCAATATTCTCAGTTGGATCGGAACCCATGCTGAGAAGACAAATCATCGGACTTCTGACATCCGATTCGAGCCACAATTGTTCCATGTCTAATATCACTGACTCAGCATATTTGGGGCCAAGTGAGCTTGCAATATAGTGACGAGCCTAAACATTTTCATATATTTGTATTTTTGACACTTTTACAACTCTTTAATTACATAATTTTACTACATAATGCTTTGGGTTCAATTCCCACTGCTTTCATGCTGTAGCACCAATAGGTAAGGCGCTATAAATGATATAAACTTCTGGTGATCCTACACTTAATTAGCAGTATAATTATTGGGCAATCATAATTTATAATAACCCAAACTGGCAAAGTTAACTTGAAACTGGGTTGAGGTAACAAATGTTACGTTAAGGTCGTGATGTTAAACTTCTTAAATCGAGGATAAATCAATATAAAAATAAAATAATGTAGGATTACCAAAGTTAATTTCAGAGTGTAACAGCTTGAATTAGAAATATTAATTTTTAATATAAATTATCCTCAATGTGTAAAGACTGACTTAGTGAGCTTTATTTTTTTTACATTTTATAATATTTAGGTTTAACTCACCTGAGCAATGGTGCGATCTGGACACCAGGATCTGATGAGGAGCAATTTCCTGAAGGTGTCCAGGGAGGAGCTGTAACCATCCGGAATAACTGATTCTTCGGGAGCCTCTTCATCAAACCACAACTTCCAACCCTGGAGAAAATTAATTTTGAAATTAGAAGAAAATTTATTAAAAACAAAACTCAGATCAAGACATTTTTATTAGTTAATCATTTTATAACGTTATGACTTTAAAATTAGAATCAGTAACAGTCTGACTAATAACAGTTTTGATTTAGATTTATTTATCTTCGATATAGAAAGGTCTAATCAACGACCTAAACATAAACCCCAACCCAGTCTTTAGTTAATTTTGCCAGTTTTAAGATAATATAGATTTTAAATGCCAAAAAATTAACCTGCTGATTATGTGTTAGCTTAGCAAGAGTTAAACTGTTTATAGCACCTTACTCAGGGTCGCTACAGAATAAGAGCAGTGGGGATCAAACCCATGACTTCATGTAGTAAAGCCAAGTGTTACAACCTCTACACCACGCTGCCAATTAATTTAAACATTTTTGCGCTTTATTATCTACCTTATCATTCCTGCTGATCTGGTTCAATAGTTGTGAGAATTGGGGAAGTCTGTTAAGTTGAACCAAGTTCAACCAGGTCATATCTTGAATCCATTTCTTTGGTTTTGCCTCAACTGCATTCAAATCCAATGATGCTCCACCTACAGGGCAAAGTTTTTTAGGTTTGTCAGTTAAAATTGAAAAATCCAGAAAGAAAATTAGGTATTGGTAGCATGATGTATCAGAAACACATATTTTTACCATATAAGGTATGAGGTTGCATTTGTACTGCTCTTATGCTAAAGCGCCGTTGAGTAAGGTACTATAAATGGTATAAACTCTTGCTGAGCCAGCACTTAATCAGCAGTATAATTATCTGGCAATTATAATCTATAATATCCTAAACTGGCAAAGATAAATCAAGACTGGGTTGGGGTAACAAATGTTAATCTATGTTTAGGTCGCGCATTTGACCTTTCTACATCGAGGATAAAGATATATACAAAAAAAATCAATATTAAGAAATGTATTCTAAGTCATTTTTTATCGTTTTTTCTCATACAAAACATTACCTTTAATAAAAGTCTGAAATTCCTCATGTGAAAGATGTCCTTTATTCAGATCAATTTTCAAAGCCAGCAACAAGGTGTAAAGAAACTTGTGATTCTCATAAACACCACGAGCTGTATACTTAAAGACCACAAATGTGAGGTAATCCATGATGTTGAAGATCCTTTTAGCTGGGATAGGGGATTTCCCACTTTTTTCTAAAGATTGGTCGAACAAACCGAGAAACTGACGCAAAGAAGTCTAAAAATAGGTTTGCAAAAGTGTATTTATAATTTAGAAAATAGCAAAACATATTAAAACAAAGAAACATATACAATATAATTTGATTAAAAAAATTACATTATAAAATTGCAATTATCAAAATACCATTATAATGACACAAAATCTTGTATTATGACATCACAAACCTGGTACATGACGTCAACAAGACTCATCTCAACAATGAGAAAGTAGAGTATGGAGCCTCTAGTGGCCACAGGACGATATTCCTCCCGAGCAAGATTGATCTTTATTTCAGTCTCTGCAGCGATTGACAACTTCTCACTAACTTCTTCAGCTGTTGTTTTAGTAGTCTGCATAGTATTGAAACATTTTATTTTGTGTAAAAATGTTTTTTTTTTAAATCAATTAGCATTTTAATAAAAATACTGGCAGCATAGTTTAGTGGTCGGAACACTTAGCTTTACTACAAGAGGTCCTAGGTTAAATATCCACTGCTCTCATGCTGTAGCGCCATTGAGTAAAGCGCTATAAACGGTACAAACTTCTGCTGAGCCAGCACTTAATCAGCAGCTTAAATATCAGGCAATTATACTTAATATTTCAAACTGACAAAGTCAACTTGAGACTGGGTCAGGGTAACTGATGTTACTCTATGTTTAGGTCATGAAGTCAACCTTCCTACATCGAAGATTAATAAATATTTAAACAAAATGAACCTGTAGAACTTGAATAAGTGATTCATCGTCCACAAGTGACCCCTTAGTTGATGTTAATCTGTAAAGTAAATTATCTTCAAGTTCCTTCATCTTTCGTTTGTTTGCTGTAACTTCAGTCATTAAATCAACCCTCTCTGCTTCTAATTCCTGTCACAAAGTATAACAAATATTAAAGACTAATTTAACACAAACTTTGTTATTAAAAACAAATTAAAAGAACTGTGACAAATTATTAAACATTTTTGTATGTTTATTGGGGAAGAGGTTGCAGTTGGGACAGTTTCGAACTATCTGTGAACACCAAGCTCAAGAGCAAATAGTGTGGCACTAGTGGGCTTGAACCAGAAACCTTTTGGTTAGTAGTTCAATGCCATGACTGCATAACCACACTACCAGACTTTTGATTGTTTAATAAATAATTATCTATAAGTATGTGTAATTCATAATATGTATATAACACATAGTACATTCATTTAATACGCCTATGAATAAATAAAACTGCCATTTGTGGTGTGCAGGTAAATTATTGTGGGCAAAAATTACTTGAGAGTTGTGACCATATTATGACAAATAAAAATTTTAACCAATGGGCAAACATTTTGAAAATATATTACAATAGGTAAAATAAAGCCTGTGAGATTGGTAATAAACTAGATATATTACCTTATCTAATAGCCGATATATAGATACAAAAATTTAAACATTTTCTATTACAAACCTGTTTTTCAGTAAGAATAACTCTTCCAAGCAACTGATCCTCTAAACCTTTCATAGTTACAGTGAAGTCGATTATCGAGGTCCTGGCATATATTTCTGGTGTATAAGCTGGGTTGGATAACTTGGTTGTGATGTAAAGTTTAAATCCCTTCATTACATCAACTTCTTTGTCTCCTACTTTCACCTATATCAGAGAAGTTTTAAAATTTTACAGTTTGTGGTATGGGTATTCAGGTTATAAGTTAATTAAATTATCTATTTAACATAAAATATATATTTTTTAAAGTCCTAATTTAAAAAAAAAATTTAAATTCTGACTAAAACAAAAACTAAATATCAAGAAATAAAATATAAAGAAATTTTGTTCAGTTACTTTGTGACAATTTACCTTAAAAGTTGACCCAGATTTGATGAAGTTTTGCTCCAAAACGTTATCCAAAGCAGGGTCCAACTCTTCCCTAACATCCTCAATGATCAGGGATCTTCCCAGAGATAAAGCATCTTCTAGATGGGTACGGAAGTATTTGTGATTCAAGGAAGTCAACTAAATAATCGAAAGATTAATTAAAACATTAAATTAGTAGAAAAACAATTTTTTTAATCAATTTTTAAAACTTTCATATGAATCTAAAAATTAGGTATTAAGCTACTAAATAACAATTAAGCACAATTTATTTGTTATTTATTAATCACAAACATTCATGTAACATTTTTAATATTGATTTGCTCTCAAAAAAGTACTTGAATACACTTACAAGCAATTGCCAAATAAAAATATATTTTTAAGAAAAAACTTTAAAATAAACCAACTTGTAATTCGCTGTTTTTCTCTCTGTTCTTGATCCAGATCTTCCCTTGACCTTGGGGGTCAATCAACAGGGGGTACCTAGTCGCCCTGGTAACAATAATTCCGTTCTGGATGGATAGTTCGTCGTTGGGTAACCCTTCTAAGTTCCATTCACCCACAGTTGCGTTGTCAACCAGCATTGTAATCAAGTCAATATCCTAAAAACATAAAGATTTTTTTTATATTGTTAAACTGGTTTTCATCAAAGTTCATATAACACAAGTATTCACATAACTCAACTTCTTCCAAGTTAAGTAAGTTGTTATAAACGGTATAAGCTTCTGCTAAACCAGCACTTAATCAGCAGATTATTTATCGGGCAATTATAATCTATAATATCCAAAACTGGCAAAGACAACTTAAGACTAAGTTAGTATCTTATGTTACTATATGTTTAAGTCGTTAGGTTGACCTTCCCACATCGAGGATAAAGATATATACAAAAAACAGTAAATATATAAAACTTAAATATACTTATACAGGTATTTATATAACACAAGATCTTATAAATCATATATTATTAATAACTCTTACGTCAGAGTAAGGGATACTATTTTGTGTCATCTCCTTCTTCCATTGTTTAATCAACAATGTTCTGAAGTCCTGGTTGAAGGGACCAGAATAAGATAAAAACCCGGTTGCAAGCAAAACATCGCCGACTAGTTTACTGATTTGGTCTTCAAACTTCTGCCCTGCTGCTTCCCAACGAATCTAGAATAAAATTTTATTTTAAATATTGTTTTATATATTAATATATTGTTGAATAAATATTTATATATAAGTAAATAAATTGAAATAAAAAAATTTTTTTTTTTTGCGTTTTATAATAAAGTCTTAAATATTATATATATTAACAACGACTAATTTTAAATGTATCATTAATCACATAAAAAAAAATTTTAAAATTACTTTAAAATAAATCACAATTATATTATTATTACCTAAATGACAAACACTTTTACAAAAACTTAAAACATTTTGTATACACTAATAAAAAAAATTCTTAAAGTCCAAGATTCAGCAATTAAATTAAGTTAGAGAAATCAACCCACCTTCTCCCCACCCAACCCTTCAATAAGAGCCATTGCATTTGTCATCTTCCTTCTACAAGTCTCAGCATCTTCAACCAACATTTGCTTATGGCCCATTGCTTTGTCATATTGGGCCTAAAATAGAGAGGTAATATATAACGTTTACACTGGTAAATAGCCCGCCCCATGAATGGCATTTTAATTGTTGTAATATGGTCGCAACTTTCAACTTATATTTGCTTGCAATAATTTACCTGCACACCACAATCAGCAGTTTTAATTGTTTTGTAGGCCTATAAATTGGACATTCATATAAATCGACCATCAAGCTTTATTTAATATAGATAACACTTGAATGTAATTATTTTTGTTAAGTAAATGGTTGTTTAGAACCAATATTGGTATAAACACCAGTAAAAACACCAACCTGAACTTCATCAAGTTGTTTTTGTTTCTCATCCAACGTAGCTTGTGCTGTCCTTAAATCGACCATAGCCCGCTCTAACTTTGCCTCCTGGACAGCTAGGTTGGCCTGTAGCGGAAAATAATAAAACCTTAGTAAAGGATGAAAGCTATAAGCAACTTTCTTCAATTAATACATTGACACATAAGTTATAATAGCATTATTGTTTATAAACAAAAAAGAATTTAATAATCAATTTCTAATTTTGTTGGGCTGTAGAGTTAATATTAAATCTTAGTAAATTATGTAAGCCAATAGTTACTTTATAAACTGGTATAAGCCAAATCAATAATGTATTAGTTATTGTTAATTACCAAGATTTAAGCAATGTATTGTGGTCAAGGAGGTAGTTATTATTTAATGCTAATTAAATGTTACCTTTAATGGTAAAACTTCTTTGTTGATTCCATAAAAGAAAGACATTGCTTCAGTCCATGAACAAAGTCCAGCAACATTTCCACAAACCTTCTTTGCTGTCTCTAAATTATAATCCTCCATCTCCAAATAGGGTTCCAATAATTCAACCATTTCTTCAGTTATGGAATCCTAAATATTTTTATTCAAGTTAAAAAAGTAAATCTGATGGCAGGGTTTAGTTGAGAGAACATTTTCTACACTACATGAGGTCTTGGGTTTAATCCCCAATGATCTCATGCTGTAGTGCCCTTAAGTAAGGATCTATAAACAGTATAAATTCCTGCTAAGCTAATCCTTAATCAGCAGCTTAAATAATATCCCAAACTGCCACAGGCAACTCAGGACTGGGTCGGGAAAACTGATGTTAATCTATCTCTTGGTCGTTAAAGTTGACCTTTTTTACATCAAGGATAAAACAAAGAAATCCCCTCCAAAAAAACTTATTAAATGACTACATATCGAAATTTAATTAACAAGAAATCGAATTTAAATAAAAACCTTTGGAAAGGTGAGCAACATGTTTAAGAACTGGGATTGATTCATCAGCCTCTGCGCTTCATTCCAGGATGGTTTCGGACACGGTCTCTCGGGATCCATCTCAATCGGATTTAATCTTCTCCTCATCAGGATTAACACGCAGTCCATGATTCTCATGATCAGGTGAGGGGGTTTGCCCAGTTTACGTACAGTTGCAATATCAGCTGGTTTGATAGTCTATAAAAAATGTAAATATTCTGTTAGGTTTTGTGATGCATTTTTTGTAAAGAATGTTTTTTAACTTTACACAACAAGACATTACAACTTACAATACTGTTTTAAACTTTGTTAAATTGATATTCTAATATAGTAAGGATTATCTGCTATGCTTACATAAAAGTGTTCTACATATGTCACATCATAAATGTTACTTCTAAAATAAAGTTAATATAACAAAGTTACCTGTAGAGCTCTTTCAGCTTTCAACAGAGCTGGTTTGGCTGCTGCGAGTTTCGATTTAGCAACTTCTTTGTCTTTGTTTATTTCATCAACGATGGCTTGTGCTTTGTCCTTGACCTTTTGAACTTCTGTCTTGACCTTCTCGGCAGCTGTAGCTTTTTCCGTCACAATTTTTAAAACCTGAAAATAAAAAGTCAATTAAAATAAATAGAGTTTAACAAAACATACCTAAAATTACCCGACCCAGTCTCGAGTTGACTTTGACAGTTTGGAATATTATAGATTATAATTGCCTGATAACTAAGCTGCTGATTAAGTGCTGGCTCAGCAGAAGTTCATAGCATTCATAGCGCCCTACTCAAGTGCGCTATAGCATGAGAACAATGGGGATCAAACGCAGGGCCTCTAATGTAATAAAGCCAAGTGTTTTGACCACTACACCATGCTGCTGGTCACTATTAATAATCTACCTCATCAGCTTCCTTCGAAGCGACAGCAAGATCTTTTTCCTTCACTGCAAGTTCAAGTGAGAGAGCGTTCACTGACTTCTCTGCTTCCACCAACTTATCCAACCCTGTCTTCATCCTCTCAGCCAATAATCCAATTTCATTAAACTTTAATCTAAATTAGAATAAAATAATGAAGTGTCAACAGTTTTACATTTTTAATCAGAAATCATAAGCATACAAAACTAAGAAGTTAGAATAGATAAATCTATATATAATAATGCTAAGTACATAATACAAGTAAATATGCATGTTTAATTTATAGGTCTACAAAATAAAAAAAACTGCTGTTTGTGGTGTGCAGGTAAATATTAGTTAAGAGTTGCAACCATATTATGACAATTAAAAAACCAATCATAGGGCAGGCTATTGACTAGTGTAGAAACATATCCAAGATTTAATTAACATAAAAAAGATTTAATATTAAAAAAGGCCACTAATAAAATTTACATCCCAAATAAATTTTAAATTTGTATACTAACTTGTAGATGGATTTATATCCAGTAATAAATGAGAGATAAGATTTAGGGGTCACATGACAAGAACGTCTAAATCTCTCAAAATATTCGACACATTTCTCCGATACAAGATCTTGAACTGAACCCATTACCTTTAATATAAGATAAAATTTAAATATTTAATAAATTTGCCAAACGAGTAAAAACATGCATTAATTCCTCTATAAAATCTAAGCTATTATAAACTATAACATACCAAACTGTCAAAGTCAACTCAATACTGGGTTGGAGTAACTGATGTTACTCTATGTTTAAGTCATGAAGTCGACCATCCCATCAAGAATAAGTAAATATTAAAAAATATATATATATATATAATTTTTGTATAAAAATGCTTTTATACCTGCACCATTTCTGCTTTAGTCTCCATTGAACATTTGATCTCAAACTCAGATAAGAAATGTTGGGCAACTTGAATCAAAGCTTCACGAGGCCATCTTAAAAACCAATCCATTGTACAACCACTAAATAAACCTGTACACAAATAAAAAAATTGTTTGCGTATATCTTATTCCTTGATATGGAAAGGTTAAATGCACAACCCTAACACATAAAAGATTATATTTGCCCGATAATTGAGCTGCTGATTAGGTGCTGGCTCAGCAGAAGTTCATAGCATTTATAGCACCTTACTCAAGGGCGTTACAGCATGAGATCACTGGGAATGGAACCCAGGATTTTATGTAGTGTAGGAAGTGTTCTGACCACTACACCACCCTGCAAGTTAAACTAACATTGGACAAAAGACATGCAGTTCTTACCAGGAAATTTAAGAGATCTCCCCCTAAACTTCTCCCCAACTGGTGAGAAACAAAGAACAACGTGAAGATTAGCTCGAGCTCTTGATAGAAAATAATCGTACAAGTTTTCTGGAGTTGGGGGTCGTTTAGGGTATTCCCGTTTCATCTCAGGGATCAGCTCCATGTTTATTTCATCAATTTCATCACGAGCAAACAAGTTTGAAACCTGGATAAAAAATTTTAAGGAATTATGTTAGAAAGTTCTAAAAATTAACAATATTTATAACTTTACAATAAAATTTATATTTTATTGGAAAGCGTGTGCTGTTGTGACGTGTCCGAGCTATTCATAAATACTGGGCAATTAAAGTTAAAAATTTAAAGGATTTCTGTTAAAAAGTTCCAAAATTTGGTTTTATATTTTAGTGGGTAGAGTGTGCTGTTGTAGCATGTTTAAGCTATCTGTAAACATCGTTTAAGGGATTAAAATATGACGCTGGTGCTTCTTGTAAATAATAAATACAAATTTATTTAAATATATATACACAATAAAGCATTGTGGCTCAATTTAACAACCTTTAAAATAAAAAAAAAATGCAGTTTGTGGTATTAAGTAACGTACCACAAGCAAATATTTCAAAAAAACGTATTTTAAATGTTAAAATACAGCCTGTGGAGCAGGCAATCAACTTGTTAACAACCGACCTCTCCTGAAGCAAGCACGTTGTTCATATACTCCAGAAAACCTTCATCTTTGATCTCGTTATCAGTAAACACAAAAGTTGCCCCGTTCCCATCCTTCCCCGCTATCTTGTATAATATCTTAAGATCTTCCATCAGGTTCGTAGCATTGTAAGTTCTAAAAATTTAATTAATTCAGTGGGTGAGAACTTAAATTTAAAAACACATCTTTTAGTATAACAGAAATTTTCAATAATTTAATAAAAAAACTTAAAATAAATTATGAAACCTAGTATTTTAGTTCTAAAAGTTAAATTATTTAATTAATAATTAAATAATAAAAGGGTAAAAAGATTAAAAAAAATTGCATTCTATAGTATGTCAAAAAAATAACAACTAAAACTTTAATAAATAGCTGTAGCAATTTAAACAAAAAAGCCCAAGAATTGCTCTTACCTTGTTAAAGTGATCTGAAATATCTTATACCCAGCAATAAATGAGGCCAACCGTGTCAAAGATTGTTTTCCTGACCCCCCTACACCAACCAGAAGAGCATTCCCTCGTGGTGTTCTTATTATTCGAGATATTCTCATCAAGTGAACCATAGCATCCTGTTGGGTAAAATAAATAAATTTAATAAAAACAAAAATAAAAATCTAATACTCAAGAACACTACAGCATAGGTCACTGGGGATCGAACCCACAACCTCATGTAGTGAAGCCAGTTGTTCTGACCACTACACCACGCTGTCGGCCTTAAATAAACAACAACTAACCTTGAAAAACACAAGGTCCATCTTTCCACCTCTCACAGTCTCATTATATTGCTCCAGAAAGTTCTTTAACTTATCTTCCATCTCATTTAATGAGGTCAGAGGTTCGTAAATCTTAGGAGCATCTGGCTCAAAGTCATCTGGTTCATCTCCTGTTTATAAAATAAGTTAAACTCAGTTAATAATTTAAAATTACTAAAGATATTAGTTATACTAGTTAACAGCCCATCTTACGGTAGGGATTTTAATTGTTGTACTATGGTTGCAACTCTTAACTAATATTTGCTGCAATAATTTACCTACACACCACAAACAGCAGTTTTAATTGTTTTGTAGGCCATAAATTAGATAACCGACCACTTAGCTCCAACATATATGGATTATGTGAAAGATTTTTATACAATCTTGATGTGTAAAATCCCACTTTTTGTATTTTAAATATAGTTTAATAAAAAGTAAAAAATACGAACCGGTTAGCTCAGGAGCCTCCCTGAGGAAGTCAACAAAAAATGGTTCAGCTGGTATCTTTGCCGTTAGTTCTTCACCAAGATCAGTATTAGCAAGCTGTAATAAAAACAGAATATATTGTGGTAACGTAGACCGGAACAGCTACTTTTATGTTATTTTATTTGGGTCATTTATGAATTACAACTATTATTCATCGACTGTCTGTTCTAACAACAGTTACCCTGACCAAGTCTTAAGTTGCCTTTGCCAGTTTGGGATATTATAGACAGCATAAGATCACTGGAGATTGAACCCAGGACCTCATGTAGTGTAGAAAGTGTTCCGACCACTACACCACACTGCCGGTAAAGTTTTACTTTCGATTTTTGTTAAAAGTACAATTAGTTTTTTACTTTAACATAAACTTTTCAGTTTATATGAAACACAAGCACCAGGTACATGTATATATAGGGTCCATTTATGAGGTAGTATTTATTCAGTTAAAGTACTTACTTGGTGCAGGTTCTCGTTGAACCAATCTTTATCTTGTTGATTGGTAAACCTATCAGCCACCACCCTTTCACATTCATGTTTCCATAGCGATAATATGACATCACAACTTTTACAAATCTCACTTGTGACTGTTAAAATCCCCTAAAATTAAATAAGTGTTTTTAAAAATTAAATAAAATAAAGATGTTAGTAAATGTACAATAACAATATGCTTAACCATGATTAGATAAAGTTAAACCTGTTATTACTTTTAAATGTTAATTAAGTTGACATATAATAACGACAGCGTGGTGTAGTGGTCAGAACATTTTCTACACTACATGAGGTCCTGGGTTTGATCCCCACTGATATCATGCTGTAGTGCCTTTAAGGTGCTAAAAATATCCTGGAACTGCCAAAGGCAACTTAAAACTTGAGCGGGGTAACTGATGCTACTCTATGTTTAGGTCGTGAAGTCAACCTTCCCACATGGAGGATAAAAATATAGATAAAAGAAAAAATATTCCTTCAAAAAAAGGTTGATTTTAATATATTCATACCTGCCAAATTCTTGACAAATCCCTCAAGTTAAAGATATAATGGAACTTGGCCGGGGTTGGTAACATTTTGACTTTTGTAAGTTGCCATAAAGTTCTTGTGAGTGGAACCAACTTTGCCACTATCTCAATTACCTGAACACATATATATATATATATAAGGTCAATAAAATAACAATATTCATCATACCTACATAACCACATAATTTAAGAAAGTTGATAAATTTAGTATATAACCTATACTAACATAGACAAACAATTCAAGAAGGTTTTGTAACACAAATTAACAATATTTTCAAAGAATCGGCTTCATTATAAAAATATTAATATTAACTTGATATGAAAAAATAAATGGTATTTAATAATATAAATTCTTATTTTTTTTATGTACACTTTACGTCAAGAATTTTAACTTAATCAATAAACAATACAAAACTTTACACAGACATTAATTAAATTTAGCTAACTAAAAAACAAATTTAATTTAAAATAAAAATTATAATTGTCCTTACATCTTTAGGAAAGCCTCTTTCTTTACAGAAGTAGCCCGTTGCAATCGTTGAGAAGATTTTATCGATCGAGTTATTGGAAGGAAGAGTGCAGTTGAAAATGCAGAACTTCCTCTTTAATCTCTGTGGGATGTCGTTCCTCCCGCCTCCAGGATGAATCATGGCTGCTACTAACTGGATGTCAGCAATGTTAGTAAAGTCACCTAAAGATAAAAATGTAATTTCTTAATACAAAACTAATATTTGAAGTTTAATGTTTTAAAAGTAAAATTAAGCGTAAATTTTTTTTTGTATATATCTTTATCCTCGATGTGGAGAAGTCGAATGTGCGACTTAAACATAGAGTAACATCAGTTACTCCGGCCCAGTCTTGAGTTGCCAAGTTATTTTAAATAGATATATATTTATTTATCCTTGATGTGGAAAGGTCGACTTTACGACCTATACATAGAGTAACATTTATTACCCTGACCCAGTCTAGAGTTGACTTTAGCAGTTTGAAATATTATTGATTATAAAGTTAATTATGAGTACCCATTTGTGTATTTTATTATATTTTTACCAGGTTTATCTAAGCTATAAAATCCCTTGTTTTCTAGAAGTTGGCGTACAATTTCATTTGTAATCTGTAAATAAAAAAATCACAAAAAATTAATCTATGCGATACCAAAAAACACATTCTATCGGCTCTAATTTTTTTTTTCAAAGTAACCTTAACATAAAATTATCTTTAAATTTTAATTAGTGACACAAATGAGTTACTTACCTGATCTCCCCACTCATTAATAGTTGGCATGTTAATATCATCAACAAACACCGTCATTTTCTTCCCTGCAGGAGGTCCATAAGTTGTCCCAACCCTCTTGTCAACATAAGACTCAATCGTGCGCTAGATTACAAAAGTAAAAAATTTGTTTTAATTGACACTTAAGATAGTTCTATGCTTACACAACTTATTACAAGTATGTATGCTATACATATTTAAGCGAACAAGTATTGCAATTAAGGTCAGTATTTTTTAGAGGGTTTGTAAATCAAATTGTATGAATTAAGTTAAGTGTTTAAAACAGCACAAAAATTCATTTTAATCTTATATATAAATAAAACTGTCATTTGTGGTGCATGGGTAAATTATCGCAGGCAAATATTAGTTGAAAGTTGCGACCTTACTACTTCAATTAGAATCCAGACCATAGGACAGGCCAAACTACTAATGTATAACAATAAAACAATTTCTTTAAGAAACACACCTGAAACATGTTAGGAGAGGTAGCTGAACTGAAGTTAAGAGCTTTAGTGAGATGAACATCTGGATCATATTTGCTCGTATATCCCTTGATCATCACTGTCTTTGCTGTTCCTTGTTCACCAATCAGTAATACTGACTTCTCCTGTGAGTTTTAATAAATATACTTTTTTAAAGCTTTTAAGCAAATGTGTCCCTTCCAAAATGTGTTTTCCCATTTATTTTTAATTTTTTTTTGTTTATATTTTTATCCTCGATGTGGAAAGGTTGACTTCAGGACCCAAACATAGAGTAACATTAGTTACCCTGACCTAGTCTCGAGATGACTTTAGTAGTTTAGAATGTTATCGACTATAAATGTCTGATAATTAAGAAGCTCCTGATTAAGTATTGGCTTAGCAAGAGTTTAAATTGTCTATACTGCCCTACTCGTGGGTGCTACAGCATGAAAACAGTGAAAATCAAACCCAGGACCTCATGTAGTAAAGGCAAGTTCTTAGATCACTACACCAAACTGCTGGTTAAAAAGTTAAATAAAAAAGACTAAAAAATTTAGATTTAAATATTTTGTACAAAAAGTTGAACTTACTTGTTTCATGATAGTAGATAGAAGAAAGTCAGTTCTGATATTGTCAACATTTGGAACCAAGATTGAAGAATATTCTGGAATGGAATCTTTAGAGTAAATATACTGGGGAACTCTGCAACAAAATTAATTTAAATTTTTCACTTAAAATAAAAAAAAAAGGCAAAAATATATTTAAAAAAATGTTTTATCTGTAAAATAAATTAGGTATATCTACTTTGCATTGGTTTTAAAAACTAAATTGAAAGTTTTATTTTTTCAGTTAGTACAAATTTTTATTTTCACCTGTTTCTCCAGTGTTCCCATTCCCCCTTATCTCCCACCATATATTCAAAGATTGTTTCTTCACCGGAAACACTGGGGAGGTCCAACTTTGAATCATGTTCTCTTAAAAACTCCTCCAAACTCACTCTGTTGGGTAAACAGAATTATATACTGGCAGCATCATTTAGTGGTCAGAACACTTAGCTTTACAAAAGAAGGTCCTGAGATTTATTCCCACTGCTCCCATGCTGTAGCACCCTCGAGTAGGGCACTATAAACAACCCAAACTTCTGCTGAGCTAACACTTAATTAGCAGCATAAGTATCAGGCAATTATAATCTATATAATATCCCAAACTGCCACAGGCATCTTGAGACTGGGTCGGAGTAACTGATGTTACTCTATGTTTAGGTCATATAGTTGACTTTCCCACATCGAGGATAAATAAATATAATAAAACAGCAACTTCATAAAAAAATTGTACACATTTCTGCTACAACTGTACACTGGTTGAATTAAGATTACAATACAAGCTTAGTTAATTTCACTAACCTATGTTCTAACTCCAACAATGCACCAAGTGACCACATCATTGAAAAGATGAAAATCCTCTGGAGATGTTGTTTTGATAAAGCTTTATCATCGTGATGTGGGATAAGACCTAAACCAAGATTTAAACTCATTAAGACTTGGTATATATTATTATATAATATTAAATACAAGTTTTTAAAAGTTAGCAGAAAAAAAATCCTTTCACATTAGTTAACATGACTATGCTATTTTTTTTTCAGTTTAATGTATAACTATTTAAAATCAAAATTTTACATGCATATTTTACATGCATAACTTTAAGTTTAATATATGATATAATAATACAAACCTTGAAGAAGATCACTAGCTTGCCTAATATACATACACTCAAGCACATCCATCTTCCCAACAAGTTTTGTGGACACAAAATTAAACAAGTCCTAAAATAAATACATAATATAAACAAAATATATCAGCTTATAAAGTATTTAATAATGCACCCATTGTTAAGTAATTTACATCTTTTACATAAACCTTAAAATTTTAGCTTAATTATATTTTAACAAACCTGGAAAACAGTTTCAAATAAATCCCACAAGACATCACTTTGTTGTTGAGGTAAAGTCTTCAACCAACCTTTGCAGATTGGTCGCCAATCAAGGGCAGATGAAGACATAAAAACCATTCCTTAAAAATAAAAAAACATCATATAAATATGAGGATAATATTTTTATAAGATATATTTTAAAACATATAATAACACATATACAGGAAACAACATGGAGTAGTGTTTAAAACATTAAGTTTTACTACAAGAGGTACTAGGTTTGATTCCCATTGCTATTATACAAAAGCAACCTTGAGTAAGGCTCTATGAGCTTTTGGCCAGCCAAAACTGATTAGCAGTTTAATTATCAATCAATTTTAAATACCGATATCCCAAACTGTCAAAGGCAACTTAAGACTGGTCGAGGTAACAAATACTTTATGCTTTGAGGATAAAGTCTATCTTCTAGATTGAAAATAAATATATATAAGTATATGAAAACAAACTTACCATTTCTTGACACTGTAGCTGGTGATGCATTATCCACATTATGAGGTTCAAAAATAATCTTACAGTTTGGAGCCATCGGGATTCGATCCCCGTTAGCGAGGGTTAAAGTTTTGTTGTCATCTAATACTGAGTTCAGGTTCTCGATCCATAAAGTATCAACTGGACCATCAAGTACCAACCATATATGTTCACCCTTAATGGTTATTGTGTGTTTAAATATATTTTATTTAATTATCCCTAATGTGGAAAGGTCACCTACACGACCTAAACATAGAGTAACAATAGTTACCCAGACCCAGTTTTAGGTTGCCTTTGCCAGTTTGGGATATTATAGATTATAATAGCCTGATAATGAAGCTTCTAATTAAGTGTTGGCTCCGCAGGAGTTTAAAATAAAAATTAAAAAAAATTACTTTCAAACATTTGCATAATATAAAACATACAATTATCTCTTTAAAAAAAAATTGGTAAAATATTTAAAACAATTTAAACCTTCTTGGCTTTATGAGACCTCCTCCACAAAGTTGAGAATATTCCATCAGTCCAATCATTTGTTGAAACATCGAGGGTTCCAAACATTTGGGGGGCTGTAATCGCTTTTGGATTCATTCTCATTTCCCTGTGTTATAAACAAATAAGTTATTTTACTCAGAATGAAACCATGGATTATGTCATTTAGCAAAAACTAACTATTTTATAACAATACAACTAAATTTGTAGCAAAAATAATCGTTTAATTTTAATATATTTAAATACACTACTTGGCTTAATTGAATAAATAGTTAATACCATGTTAATTTTACCAAACAAAAACATCAGGTATTGTATAACAATTTACCAACAATTAAAACACTACATTAATTTAACTAGTCGATAGCCTTTCCAACAATCGTTATTTTAATTGTCATAATATGGTCACAACTTTCAACTAATATTTTCCTGCAATAATTTACCCACGCACCACAAATGGCAGTTTTATTTATTCTGTGATCCTATAAATTGGACACCTACATATATTTACATATATACTGTCATCTCAGCCTTTTTTTTATAAAAACACAACCACAACATAAACTAACCTGTGAGGTTGACCACAATCAGTCATTGCTTTCATTAATGTATAAATACATTTAGTTTTCCCCGCCCCACTAGGTCCTAACACCATCATACCATGCCTCACTCTCTGTGTTTCAAATAATTGGATGATCTTTAAGATCCACGATGGATGGTAGATCAACCCAGCATCTCCAACCTAGAATTAATATCATATAATTAGGTATTTAAATGAGTTAATTTATTTATCCTCGGTGTGATTTGAAAAAATTATATCAATACAAATTATTTTGTGCTAGTGACTTACTTGTTTAGATATAGCTGCCTCTAGTTCAGGGTAACCAGCTTTGTCAAGTTGAATACCAGGGAACAAATCATTGATGAGGGACAAGAATAACGGTTCGTCTTCATCAACCTGTTGGTAAGAATGAAATTAAATATACATGTGTATACACTTTACTATAGAAAGTGAAGTAAAAATATTTTGGGTGTTTTAGAAACATTTTAATTTGTGTAATTATGTATTTTCGCCTTTTTTAGGCAATTATTCCATTTTAGAAAAAGCTAGTTGCAATTTTAAAAATAAATTTCAACCCACCAATTTGGACAAGTTCATATCCCTCAACCCTCTCATCACAATGGTTGGTTCCGGGTCATCAGGGTTTTGACGCTTGACTGCACCCAGGGTTCTAAGAACAGATAAGATGTTTCTGAGTCCAAAATCATAATGAACCTAAAAAAATTACAAAAATTACAAAAATTAGAAGTGTTACATCTAAAAGATTTTTTTTAAATTGAATTTATTTTAATGACTCCACTAGAGGTGGTCCTGGGTTTGATTCCCACTGCTCTCATGTTAAAGCACACTTGCACTATAAACGGTTTAAATACCTCCTCACTATGACTGGGTCAGGGTAACTATATTACTCTATGTTTACATTGTTAAGTAGACCTTCCCACATTAAGAACAATTAAATACAAAAAATACTATTTTATACAACTACATTTAAAACTAATCACCTATAAACTCAGTCAATTACCTGTTTAGAAAGTTGTTCCTCACACAGTTTATACAAAGTAAAAAACTTCTTAGCCAATAAAATATTATCGAGGAAACCACAAGCTGCAAGTTTAACTCTGATAATAATCGCACGATCAGGAACCATCATCGCCACTGTGCGGAAGTTGATCTTCAAGTTTTCTGGAAGTTCTTGTCTGCCAGCATAACCTGGGTTCTAAAAAGTAAAATCAAAGAAATAAATTTTAAGCCATTTCACCATAAAACTGGCAGTATGGTGTAGTGGTCAGAACACTTTCTACACTACATGAGTTTCTGTGTTCGATTCCCACTGCTCTTATGCTGTAGCTAGAAATGGTGCTAGAAATGGTATAAACTCCTGCTGAGCTAGCACTTAATCAGCAGCATAATTATCGGGCAATTATAATTATAATATCCCAAATTGCCACAAGCAACTCGAGACTGGGTCGGGAGTAACTGATGTTACTCTATGTTTAGGTCGCGCATTCGACCTTCCCACATCAAGGATAAAGATATATACAAAAAAAAACTTAGATCAAAATATCAGCTTATTAAACAACCTACCATGGTTAAAAAGATTCCGAATTCCCGATCCAAGGACACAACATCTCCATCACTGAATATAAACTGAGGTTTGTTCATCTTCTTGCACTGAAGCACGATGGCAATTTGTTGAGCTGCTACTGATAACACTGGGAGCTCAATTCTGTTGAATTCATCAAAACAACCCCAAGATCCTGACTGGGCCAAACCTAAAAATCAAAGTAAATTTAAATTAGATTTGTTTAATTTGTATTTTAAATGTAATTTTTTTTTTATAAACTACAAACCACTGCGAATTGGATAAGATATAAACCGACAGGGTGGTGTAGTGGTAAGAACACTTGCTACACCACACATTAGGTCGTGGGTTCAATCACCACTGCTATTATGCTGTAGCGCCCTTAAGTAAGGCGCTATAAACAGTATAAACTCCTGCTGAGCCAGCACTTAATCAACAGTATAATTACCGGGCAATTATATTTCAAACTGCTAAAGGCAACTCGAGATTGGGTCGGAGTAACTGATATTACTTTAAGTGAAGGTCATGCATTTGACCTTCCCACAATAAGGGTAAATAAAAGTTAAAGAAACAACTGTTCTGAGTAACCTAACTTAAAAGTTGAAATATTTTGAACCAAAAAACATTAAAACTTATCCCCCCACCTTTGTAAATTCTCCCCAGTCCCCTGTAGTCCATCTGATCTGAACAGTTAAACACAACCACATATTTTGCCAAACATTTTCCCATGTCCTTCACAGTCTCAGTCTTCCCTGTTCCTGCTGGACCAGCAGGGGCTCCACCTAAGTTCATACCAAGTGCTTGGGCAAGTGTAATATAGCATCTAAACATTAGGAGAATTAAATACAAAAATTTAACAGCCAATTATAGACAGTGTACTTAATAGATAAGCACAAGATAAAGGTGTTTATATCTTGAACAGAAATAAAGGACTCTATACTTGATAATATAAAAATGGATCATTTTTTTAAATTGTAAATAAGACAAGTTGACTGCCAGCGTGGTGTAGTAGCCAGAACACTTGCTACACTGCATGAGGTCATGGGATCAATCCCCACTGGTTCTATGTTGTAGCGCCCTCAAGTGAGGCACTATAAACGATATAAACTACTGCTAAGTCAGTACTTAACCAGCAGCTTAAATACTGGGCAATTTTAATCATTGAAGTCTAAAATTTGCAAAGTCAACTCAAGACTGGGTTGGGGTAACAAATGTTACTCTATGTTTAGGTCATGCATTTGACCTTTCTACATCGAGGATAAAAATATGTATAAAAAAATAAATAAAAAATTTTAAATGTTAAGTTAATATTTTTAACAACTTTTGTAAAATGCCATTTCAGCACCATTTTAAAACAATCACCTGTCTGTAAGTGGGGTGATAACCAATCGTTCATTACATCCAGTATATTCATTACAATATCCAAAGTTAACATCAGTGATGGATATCTGACATTTATCACTATCATCAATATAATAAAATCTTGATTGTTTCAGCCATTCAAAGTCAGTTGGTGATTTAATATGACTTTGTACCTAGAAAAAAATATTTAAAATTTTAAAACAATTTATTTTTTTACTACTAAAAATTTTTATTGATCTTTTAAATTTTTTTTTCTATAAAGGTATTAAAACTCAAGTTAGTAATAATTTAACTGTGAACCACAACTGTCAGTTTAATTTATTTTGTAAGCCTTTAAATTGGACATGCTTACATATATACACATTATATCCACCAACCTCTAGCTATATTAATACTTTTATTAAAAATTCTGGTAGTATGGTATACTAGTAATGGTGACAGACTGCAAATTTGGGTTCAAGTCGCACCAATGCCACACTATTCACCCTTGAGCCCGGTGTTTAAAGACAGCTCAAATATATCTTTTCAACTTACCAAACCATCAAAAATATCTCTCTGATGAACATGAATTGTGATCAAAGTTTCATATTTGATTCTCTCATAACTTGTAAGATCCAACGTGGTTTGGTCAATCAGAGTTTTCAGCATATCAATAAACCTTTGGTTGGTGTTTTGCATTGCCTGAAAAAACAATTTTGGAATAACTAAGTATCTCAATTTGTTAAATTTTTTTTTACATTTATTTATCCTCAATGTGTTAAAGTCAACTTCAAGACCCAAACATAGAGTAACATTTGTTACTCGACCCAGTCTTAAGTTGCATTAGACAGTTTGGGATATTATTGATTATAATTGCTAGATCATTACGCTGCTGATAAAGTGTTGGCTTAACAGGAGTTCATACTGTTTATAACACCTTACTTAAGGTTGCAAAAGCATGGTAGGAGTGTGGATCGAACCCTGAACCTCATGTAGTGAAACCAAGATAGTGAAGTCAAGTTTTATAAATATAGCTCAAAACTAAAACCAGGAATAAACAAATTTGAATTCACCTTCTTATCTGACTTAGCAATAGTCAAAGCATCCTCAGAATCTCGGGTCCACAACATTTGGATCCCTAAAATCCCAATCTGAGCAGGGAAGACATTTTCAAAATCAATGATCTCAAACCCAGGGTCGTTAATGGCACTTGCAGCTTTCCTCACAACAGAGTGAACCGTTCCCCTGATTCCATTTAATAATGTCCCAAGCCAGATCTCAACATTACCCTGGTTAAATTGGTTACAAATCATTAGTAATATTAGTTAAGACTGCCCTACAGTCACCATTTTAGTTGTCGGAATATGATCACAACTCACAACCAATATATACTAATATATAAATATTTTACTACAGCACCACAAATGGCAGTTTTATTCTTTTCAAGACCACCAGGTGAGACGTCTTATACATATTGATTAGGAGATGTAACCCTTTCCTACATAGAAGTACAGCAGTTTGGTATACTAGTAATGGCAGCAGACTACAGGCCAATAGGTTTTGGGTACGAGTAACACCAATGCCGCACTATTTGCCCTTAAGCCTGCCATTTACAGATAGCTTAAACACGTCACAACAGCACACCCTTCCCCAATGAAAAAAGTCAAGTTTTTACATTTTTTTAAAAAAAAGTTACAAATATGTTATTAGAACTAACTTGAGCAATAATTGGTTCAATAAGTTCAACTGTTTCAGTTTCTTGCGAGATGACTTTCAAAATATGATCGTAATTCTTCTCATGAAATTCAACTCTGTACACATTATCAAACAAACCAAGCAAGTGAGCCTAAGAACAAGTTGAAAATAAATTTATTGTATAGTAATTTTATGAATTTAAATCAAATTAAATTTACATACTAAAATAATTTTAAACTTAACTCAATATTTATAGATACAGTATCTTTAAGATAATATTTTGAACTTTTAATAATAGTTACTATGACATCACAAACCTGGATAGTGTGAGAGTCGCTCGCTTGCCCCAATATCTCCAACAAAGCTGGATCAGAAACAAAGAAAAATCTAAAAAAAAAATCAAAAAATTTATCCAACTAAGAGTAAACAAAAAATAAGATAAATACATATGACAACTGGCAGCATAATGTTGTGGTCAGAACAATTGGTTTCACTACAGAAGATCCTGGGTTAGACCCCCACTGCTTTCATGCTGTAGCAGCTTTAAGTAAGGTGCTATAAACGGTATAAACTTCTGCTGAGCATATACATAACTAGCTGCTTAATTATCAGACAATTATGTTCAACAATATCCCAAACTGTTAAAGGCAACCCAAGACTGGGTCAGGGTAACTAATGTTGCTCTATGTGTAGGTTGTGAAGTCAACCTTCCCACATCACGAATAAAAAAATTTAAAATGTATTAAAATACCTATTCAATCACAAAACAAACCTTGGGAAGATGAGCCTCTTCTTCTCTAGATATCCAGTCAAGGACTTCTGGCACATCTCAAGTTGCTCAAGCAAATGAGGAAGAAGTTGCGCCAACGTGTCGTCTCCCATACAACACTGAACCACGTTGGGGATCTCGTGAGCTCGCTGCATGATCTTCATCCAAGATTTATCAATGTTTGCAAACCTTTTCGCTTCCTATTATTAAAAAAAAACTTTATCTAGTGTACAACCAACCAAGCCTGATCTATTAAGCGTATCAGGTAACTCGACTCGACTAAAAGATAATTTTTTTTATATATTTTTATCATCGATGTGAGAAGGTCCACTTCACAACCTGAACATAGAGCAACAACAGTAATTCTTCCCTACTCTTGAGTTGACTTTAACAGTTTGTGATATTATTATAATTGCTCGGTAATTATAAGTTGCTGATTAAATGTTGACTTTGAATTGATACTGTTTATAAAGCGACTTGCTAAAGAAGCTTACAGTATAAAAGCAGTGGGGATCAAACCCAAGGACCTCATGTAGTAAAACCAAGTGTTCTTAACCACAATAATCTCAATAAAATTTTCTGTTTTTTATATTTATACGAACCTGTGGAAGTTGTTTGGCGATATCTCCACCAACAAACACAGCTTCAAGATAAACCCACAAGTTTTGTACAATCATCCAATTTTCTATTCAACAAACAAAATATTAAACAACTATAAAGGCATGCATTAAGCCACTATGTAACTATCACAGTTTATGTTAATATATTTTGTTTTATAACACATGTTTTTTTAATTTTATTTTAGTTTTAGAGACTTGCCAATAATTTCTGTGGTGCCAGATAGCTTATGAACCCACTGTTGAATAGTTGGTTTAAAAGGCGCGTTATATCTTTAAAATTAAAATGAAGTTTAAAATAATGTTATAAAAAAAAAATTATAATATATATGATATTTAACCAATTAGTATTAACTTAAGTATGCTTAAAATAGTGGTAAAAATTACGTTTCTGCTAAATCAAAGAAAATTTATAAACCAAAAAAATTATACATTTCTGTTAAAAATTATTTAAGTAAATACCTGTTGCTCATAAGTGAACCCAGCACCATTAAGCTATCCTCCATCAATGCCACAATATCGTTGATATCACTTCCTTTTAGTAGAAGTTCCCCCCTCGACTTAAACTGACTGAACGTGAAGACTTGGACACTCCATTCAGCTATAACTTGCTTCAACTTGGCTTCAATATCTCGTTCCTTCACCGCACTAATACATATGTCCTGTACAGAATAATTATATTATTAATTAGACCTACTAAAAGGGGGACTACAAAATATTATAGACTAGTTCATGTTAAAATAAGTACAAAGAATTAAGATATGATTTGTAAGTCTAGGCCATTAGATTTTTTATATAGGTGCTGTAAAATAGATCTAATATTAAAACTAGTATGAATTTGCTGTTAAATTGTAGTTTAATTGAATAAAGAAATAAGTTTTTGGACAAACTATAAGAAAATAGGAATAACTTGTCGTTATCAAATGAAAGCTTGGGCTATATAAGTTAAGTGCTGGTAAACAGATCCCATAATCTACTAGTAACTTAGACAGGTTAACATCGCAAAAATTTTGCTTTAGTAGATTTAAACTACAGGTTTCTGAAAACAACAAATTTTACAGTTAATTGAATTTAATTCTGACCTCAATATCCTCTTTGTTCTCCAACAATGGGGCTTCCATGATGTTCCGAAGCTGGAAGTTTTCATTCTCAACATCAAACGAACACGAAGTTATTTTCTCGATCCTATCCCAGTGTCTGCTCATCATTGCCTTAAAATAAAACAAATATTTATACAAGTTTAAACACTTGGCTTTATTACATGAGGTCGTGGGTTTAATCCCCACTGCTCTCATGCTGTAGTGACTTTGAGTAAAGCGCTATAAACGATATAAACTCCTGTTAAGCCAGCACTTAATCAGCAGCATAATTATCAGGCAATTATAATCTATAATATTCCTAACTGACAAAGTCAACTCGAGACTGGGTCGGGGTAACTGATGTTACTCATGTTCAGGTTGTCTTAATGATTTACTTTAAATCTTCATAAAACTATGTGTTTACCTTATCAGCCATCATCTCCAACAAAGGACAACATTCACTAAAGTTGTCAATCTTTGCTTTTAAGTCAAGAAAAGCTTGCCACTCTTTCAATGCCTTCGGTAACTTTCGGCACCTAAAATAATTTTAATTTTTTATTTTTAAAATCAACTTCTTATATTAACTTTGTTTTCATCCAACACCAACATAAACTTTAATTCAACAAAATATGCAAAAAATAATGACATATCAGGATTTAAAAAAGTAATAAACTAAGTATTAAAATCTGCAGTAAAAGCCTAATTGACGGAGCGAATATTTTAAAGTAAACCAAGTTTTTTAATAACCTGTTTTGAAACTCAAGAAGCTCTGAGTTAATTTTATCGATGTCCAATTCTGACCACAAGATGTCGTAATAACTGTTAACATTCTCGATCACCAAACTGTATAAGTTGTACAACTTCTGTAACAACGTCAGTTCACGTTTGATCCTCTGTAGGTCGGTGTATTCTAAATATTACAATTAAATATTATTTAATAATATAAACTTGTGTTTAATTTACCTGAAAGTATTTAACTATAAACAAACAAAACTTTAAAAAAAAAATTAATGAATATCTTTTAAAATCTGAATAAAAAGTTTTTTAATTTTTAATAAGCATAACATTTGTTAAAATTGACTTTATTAAATGATTAAGTAAGCAATCTATTTATATATAATAAAGCTTAGTGAAAGATATATATACATTAATATTTATGTTCAATTCATAGGTGCACAAAATAATTAAACTGCTGTTTGTGGTCCGTAGGTTAAACATCAAGTGCAAATATTAATTGAGAGTTATGACCATATTACAACAAGAATAGTTTGTAAAATAAATCTTGACTGGATCTTTAAATAAATAAACAAACCTGTAACAGAAAGACCAAATAATTCCTCTCCTCCGGAATAAGTCGTAAACTTCCTCCACAACTCATCAAATCTTGTCTGGAAGATCTGAAGACGATCGCTTGCTTCCCTGGGAGCCAATCCCTGAATGTTGGGGCCCCTAAAAAAAATATTTAAAATTATTTTATAAAGTATTTAAACCTTAGGCTAATTAACAACAAAATAATTACTAATAGGTTGTTTTTTTTATATTTTAAGAAATAATTTTAAACAAAACAGTGCAAACATGTGTCTTACTTTGTATCATAATCCTTGTAAAAGATGGCGACATCTTGTTGGAACTTCTCAACCCCTGACAACAAAGCTGACTTAAAACCTGGTTGGACTTCAAGTAAGGTGTTCTGAACCTCGTTGACCTGTGAGTGAAAAAATATTAACAATTTAAAATATTAGTTAAAAGGTGCGACCATATTACAACAATTAAAATCTTGAGCAGAGGGTGGGCTATTGACTAGTGTATATACACCATCAAAATACATAAATATACATGAACTTTGTATTAACCTGTGACATGAGGTTTCTCCACTGATAAGCTAACCCATCAACTCTCTCTGAGTTTCCATCATCATAATACAACTCAAATCTAAAATAAGTAAAAACTAAGTTTTCAAAGTCATAGATATTTAAAGTAATTTAGTAAATATTCAGTCCTAGACAAAAGCTTAAAAATTAATACATTGAAAAGTTAGCTTGATTAGCGCATAAAGTCAATCAAAATTTAATATTATTATAGTAAATTTTAATCCCTAGCCAAAAGCTTAAAAACTAATTGCAAATATGTAACAATATCAATGTGTTTGCCAGTTTTCCCAAATCAAAATCTAAATTCTTTAAAGTCCAAACCTGTTTAACAAAGCATAACTCTCCTCCACCGGACCTATGGTCATATCAATCCTGATCTGAGCCTCTCTGATGTCTTTCAACGAACTCATTGCTTGCCTCACATCATCCAAGTCATTTATCTGCCGACTGTTGTAAAAAAAATTGAATAAAAATTAAATTTCAATTTAAAATACAAGTCAAAAAGTTAAAAAATAAATACATGTAAACTTACCTACTAGATATTTAATATATTAATATACCTTTGAAGTAAATAAACTTTATATAATGTAGCATAGTGAACTACATATAAAATGTATGTCTAATTTATAGGCCTACAAAATAAATAAAAAATGCCATTTGTGGTGTGTTGGTTAATTATCACTGGCAAATATTAGTTGAGAGTTGCAATCATATTGTGACATATGACAGCTAAACTTAGTATAAATACCTTACATAAACAAGCCAAAATAAAGATTAAAAACAAGTCTATATAAAAATTGTTAAATAACAACCTTAATATTTTCTGTAAGTTATCAGTAAAAGCAAAAATTGAATCCATCTCCAATCCAGCTTTCCTGTTAAGAGCCCCACCGAAAGCTCGCTTCCATGCTTTGCATTCCTCAACCAATGCTAACCTCATTGTATCAGTCTCAAAAGTAACTGCTCCTACTCTGTAACTTGCTGGAATATCCTCAACAGCTGCCTCCATCCTGGCATAGTATCTAAAAAATGTATTTGGTTTAATTTAAGCCTAGTATAGTTTGAGTAAATCTAGAGATTATATTTCAAAATAAAACTTGAATAGGAACCTGATTTGAGTTTCATACTCCGAGAAAACTTTATTTTCCTCCTCAAATTCCTTGACCCGATCGTGAGGATCTAGGGTCCACAACTCACTGAAGGAGGCAAATGTCTCAAGAACCTTCAAATAAAAATATTTATTTATATTTTTTTATATTTATTTGTTGTCATTGTGGAAAGGTCAACTACACAGCCAAAACAGAGAGTAATTTTAGTTACCCTGACCCAGTCTTAAGTTGCTTTTGGCAGTTTGGAATAAAGCTGCTGATTAAGTTTTGGCATAGCAGGAGTTTATACTTTTTACTCCAGAGTGTTATAGCATGAGAGCACTGGGGATAGAACCCAGGACCTCATGTAGTAAAGTCACTATTCTGACCACTACCCACGCTGCCAGTATAAAAGCCTAAAAAATTATTTAACTGTGATTTCTACTATAGTACTGTAAAGTAACATAAAATATTTACGACAAAGTTTTAGGTTTATTTAAGGTGGTAGAATTAGCTCCTAATGTATTTACAATATTTTTAAATCCAGACTTACAGAGTCAGCTTCAGTTTTGAGTGAAGTAATTGTTGTGTGAAGTGGTCCAGAAACTTTTACAACATCTTTATGTTCACTAACAATAACAATAAAAACATAAGTTGAAAATCATTTAAAAAAAATGTGCTAACAACATTTAGTATTACATTACTTATTAGAATAATGATCAATTAACAAATGTATAAAAGTAAAACCTAAATAACTAACGTGATTTGCAGGTAGAGGGGTTTCTGGGGCTGAGTTTTCGTCATCTTTGGATCTTCTCCGATCTTCTTAGCTGCCTCCGCCTCCAATTTCTGCTGCATCTTCTGCATCTCAGCATACTTCCATAAAGGGATGTCCTTGGCTGCTTTTAAAATCATCTCAATTGCCTTGTTTAAGTGGGTCTAAAGAAACAATATAGGAATTATAAAGTGTGTAAATCACCAACTGTGTTTAAGGAAACTTTCATTAAAAATTGATAAATTTAACTTTACGTTTTATTCTCTTTAAAATTTGACAAAAATTTTTTTAGTTTAAAAAATAAATAAAAAAACTACCCTTAGCGAGAATCAAACCTGAATATCATCAAGTGACGGTTTCATGATCACAGTAGGAATAGAGAGAATGATGTGGGATCTAAACAGAGGAATCTTCTCCTCGTCTCCCATCTTCCCGCTGCTCTGATATTTGTTGGAGGATTGTTGTAATCTTCTCTTAATCGTATCAAGCGTCAGCCGAGTGGATTTTACCTAAAATTTATTAAATTATTTAATATTAAATGATTGTCTTAGTTGTTATAACATTAAGTTATAGGCTAAAACCTTTTACTATACTATAAAAGCTTTTTTTTAAAGTAGCATCAGATACCCCAACCCAGTCCTAGATTGACTTAGTCAATTTGGAATATAATAAAGTATCGTTGCCAGATAATTATAAGCTAGTAATAAGTATTGGCTCAGCAAGAGTTCAAACTGTTTACAGCATCTTACTTACAGACGCTACAGCATTAGAGCAGTGGGAATCAACCGAGGACCTTATGTAGTGTAGCAAGCGTTATGACCACTACATCACACTGCCAGCTAATTTAAGTATTAGGTCATAGTTATAATAGATTTGTTGTACCAGTGCATCAGTATTATGTTGACAAAGTGCCCCCATAATTCCATGAAACCATTTCGGATAATTTTCACTTTTTCCCTGGTTCTCTAAAACCAACATTTCTTCAGTTGTCAAAGTGTCTTCAAACAACTATAAAAATCAAAAAAATAAATAACAATTTGAAAATTTAATAAAAATCTTTTAATAAAATATTAAAACAAATACCTTTATGATCTCATAGACAGCTGTCTCCACATTCTCGCTTTCCTGAGCCAAACTCTTTGCTGCAATCTCAACGATCCTTCCAGTCCTCTCCACAAAGGCCTCCGAACTAATTGCCTCATCTTCTGGAAGATCTACCAGTGCAGTCATCTCCATGTCTTCTGTGGTTGCATCCACTCTGCACTCTATGATGTCACAGATCTAAATAGTGATGTCATAATTATACAATTGTTTAATGACGATCTATATGCGATGGAGCTAAGTGGACAATATTCATGTATATGTATGTCCAATATATAGGACTATAAAATAATTAAAACAGCTGTTCATGGTGCGCAGGTAAATTAACACAGGCAAATATAAGTTGAGAGTTGTAACCATAATACAACAATTTATATGCCGTCCATAGAGTGAGCTTTTGATTAGTTTTAAATAAAAAACTTTAATTTTAACCTTTTTGTTAAATATTTTCAGTTCTTCCAAAGAGCCATGAACAGATTCGATAAATTTATCGAAGTTCATGGTCGACCAAGTGTGCATTGTTAATCCTGGAACAATGGTGTCCTCTACTCGACCTATCATGGGTTTCATGCATGGTTGAACAATAGTCGGTATACTAGATTTCACTTCTTCAAATTCGTCAATCGTTTCTTGAAGTTTACGCTAAAAAAAAATTTGTTTTTCAATAAAATGTTTTTAACTTTTTCAATAAAATCTTTTTAAATGTTGAGTGTTGACAAAATATCAATTTACCTAATTTAATTTAAAGTTTAAGACAACAAATTAACAATTAAGGAATGGCTGTAAAAAATTGGACTATTTTATAAGGTTTTAAAAGTTATCTTAAAAACAACAAAATTTTGTAGTTACTAAGACATTTTATACAGTATAACAACTTTAAACATGTAAAACCATCTTAAAAATTATGACAACAAAATTTATTAAAAAGTATGACAACAAAATTTAATAAAAACTATAACAACAAAATTTAATAAAAACTATGACAACAAAATTTAATAAAAACTATGACAACAAAATTTAATAAAAACTATAACAACAAAATTTAATAAAAACTATGACAACAAAATTTAATAAAAACTATGACAACAAAATTTAATAAAAAGTATGACAACAAACGCAATACAGTATTAGAACTTTAAATAATTTAAATCTTTTTAAAAACATATGACAACAAAATTTGTAGTTATTAACTTACCTGATTCTTCCTCAGTTCTCCTTCCTTTAAACAAAGATTATAAACTGGATCTGGGATGTCAAGTCCGATCTTCTTCAAATGTTTTGCTTCGCACAGAATCTCAAAGATGGAGGGATCGAGGTTGACATGGAATAACTTAGAGTCCGGATGACGAACCAATAAGGAAGACTGGAGACTGGATTTGGCCAAATTAGTGGCTTTGCACCTGGATTAAAGATAAATAAGTTAAGTAAGAAATGATTTATTGCTGTCAGTCTATTTAATTTCTTACATATTGCCTAGTTTATTACTAATTTAAACAAAAAAATATAACAATTTTATTTATAACCAAACCTACAGTTTAAGCTACATATTAACCACAAAAATTGATTGTTTAACACTCACCAAGCTTTATGGTAGAGAACTTCAAACTCCAGTAATACTGCAGCCAACTTGTTAAAGTTTTTGACGACTCTTTTTCCTTCTGCTGTGTTAAGAACTTCAGAGTGTTTGCGGAAGTGACTCATTGGGACCTCGATTTTCCTGAGTGATTAAACAGCATTAGCAAAAAAATAAAGTTAAACTATAGATTTTTTTGACATGGTTTAGGAATAAATTTTAGTACTAGAGTTCATGGGTTTAATTCCCGCTGCTTTCATGTTTAAGTGCCCTTAAAATTGAACAGCATTAGCAAAAAATAAAGTTAAATTTTAAATATTTATGACATTGGCTAAAGCACTGCATTTTTTACAACGACATGGATTTAATTCCTGCTGTTTCTATGTTTTAGTGCCCTAAAAAAGTCAGGCAATATAACTTGGTCTTTAATATTAAAAACTGCTAGTAAAGACAACTCAAGACTGAGTTACAGGAATAAAAATCAACCAAAAGTTTAAGCTAAAAAAAGATGCCAAACAGCAGAAATAAAAATAAAATAAAGCACACCAACCTGTACATCTGCCTGGCCCATGCAATCTTCCCAGCAATGGGAGGCAAATTCCTCGGGATGGGAGGATCAGTCTTCATTTTCTGATAAGCTTTCTTAACAACATCCAAGTCCTTGGAGTAGCGAGATAACAGGATCATGTATTTATCGAATGTGTCTAATTTGATTCCTTTGATTCTTTCAAATCTCTCCATTAAGACTTTAAAATTAAAAAATTAAAAAATATTATAAAAATATATAAAAACCTAAAAAAATTTATAATCTAAGATTAATTTAAGGTTAAAAAACAAAAGGCTAAAAACAACTGGCAGCGTGGTGTAAAAACACTTGCTACACCACATGAGGTTGTGGGTTTAATCCACACTGCTCTCATGCTGTAGTGCCCTTGAGTAAGGCGCTATAACTGGTATGAACTTCTGCTAAGCCAGCACCTAATCAGTGGCTCAATTATTCGGCAACTATAAAAAAAAACTTGAGACTGAGTCAGGGTAACTGATGAAACTCTTTGTTTAGATCGCGCATTCGACCTTCCCACATCGAGAAAAAAGATATTTACAAAAAAAAACTTACTAAGCATATATTCAGCAGTAAGAGGTTTATTAAACCAGCTGTCCAAGAAGTCTTGTAAGGTTTGCTGAAAAGCTTCAATTTGGAGACAAAAGTCGGCGTAATCGGAATCAAATTCTGCCTTCCTGTGATCGAGAACGTCGTATTTCTTCTTTTCAGTATTGGCCACAATGTTCTGGTATCTTAAATATAAAGATTACAGTTAAAAATATATATTTAAATTCCAAAATCCTGATGACACTATTAATAAATAACACCGACAGTGTGGTGTAAAGGTTAAAACAGCTGGCTTCACCATGTGAGGTCCTTGGTTTGTTCCCCACTGTTCTCATGCTGTAGTGCTCTTGCGTAGGACACTATAAATAAGATGAATTTCTTCTGAGCCAGCACTTAATTAGCAGCATAATTATCAGGCAATTATAATCAATAATATCCCAAACTGCAAAGGACCACTCGAGACTGGGTTAAAGTGACTGACGTTTTAGGTCATGAAGTCATCATATTTACAACCTTATCATATTTATAACTTAAATACTAACTTGATTCCAATAGATTCAATTCCCTCAATTTTAACTTGTCCAATCCCAGAGAATTCATGCATGGTTCGAAATATATCGGACAATTTATCCAATCTTCGACAGAATGTGTCAAACTTACCGAAAATGTAGTTTTCACTGAATTCAAATTGTCTTTCTTTTGGATTATCCTAAACAATTAAAATGTTAATTTAGTTCTTAAAAATATAAAAACTATATAAATTACCCAAATTGTATACCTTGAGTTTTTCCTTTATTCTGTGGAAGGCTTTCTGATATTCTCTGTTGAGAAGTTGACAGTCCTCCATCTTCTTGAGGACTGTTAATCGATCCTGATCCCAGATTCTCACTGCTCCTTGGTTGATGTAGTATTTGCAAGTTGTTATCATTTGGTTGGTGACCTAATTAAACATAATGTTATATGATAAAGTATTAAATTAACTAGTCAATAGCACTCTTGTTTAAAATAAAAGGTAATAAAGTATATTCTAAAGAAAAATGAATAAAAAAAGTGTATTACAAAAATATAAATCCACTTTTACATCATTTCCTAAGCTATAACATTATTTAATTAGTTATAATATATATTATTATATAATAACCGGCAGCGTAGTGTAATGGTAACAACACTTGCTACACCACCATGTAGTCGTGGGTTCAATCTCCACTGAGCTCATGCTGTAGCACCCTTGAGTAAGGCACTGTAAACAGTACAAACTCCTGCTGAGCTAGCACTTAATTAGCAGCATAATTATCGACCAATTATAATCTATAATATCCCAAACTGCCACAGGCAACTCGAGACTGGGTCGGAGTAACTAATGTTACTCTATGTTTAGTTTGTGCATTCGACCTTCCCACATCGAGGATAAAGATATATACCAAAAAAATATATATATTTTGTTGTTGGTTAACAAACCTTAACAAACAGAGAAGTCATTCTTTCTGATGTGTTATAATACTGAGATATACTGTGGATCATCCTAATACTGTTCATCAAACTTGGAATAATTTCAACCATGTTTTGGGGGTCACATTTGCTCAAGGGTCCGAAATATTTGTCCAGGGTGTAGAGGTATTTTACATTGTCCTTCGCTTCATTTGCTGCGTCTGTTATTCTGCTGTCTAGCACCACCCAGTGACGGATTGATCGTGATTTAGCAGTGTGTAGAATGCCAACAACAGTCTTAACCTAAAATGATATTAAAATATGATTTTATAAGTTATTTTTTTATCTAAATTTTTTTAATTAAATTTTGTTTTTAATTTCTTGCTCACCCTTGGAGTTTTAATTTCATCAAGAAGAGCGTTGAACTTTGACATACGTTGCCTCCAGTGTTCAAGTTCTGCAGCCGGTCCAATGTCATCTGCTTCCTTTCTCATTTGCTCACTCTCTGCTAACACCTAGTGGCAAGATTTAAAATTATAATCTGAACATTCCATTAAACATTTTTTAAATTTTTAACTGAACTAGAGATCGAGGATAAAAAACATAGCACACAATAAATAGCCCCCTCACCTGGTCAATCTGTCGACACCACACACCAACAACACCCTCAAGTTTATCGATAAGATCCGAGTTTCTGGAGGCTTGGAGGAAGTCCTGAGGACCTCTCATTGTGTCAAGGTTGTAACCGATGTCAACATCTTCAAGTTCAAACTTGCCTAAAAGTGAATTTAAATTATTAATAAAATAATTAGTGATTTTGCAAGGGGTAGCAGTTTACATTTATATATATTTAACGTTAATTTTATTAAAATATTTTAATTCACTTTTTAGAGTGTATATTTAGGTCATATTGGTAAAAATTAATTCACCTTCCAAACTGATCCTGGCTGTTGATAAAACATTCACAAATTTCTCCACATTTTCAATAAAGTCTTCAACCTACAACAAGAGGTTAACAGTACATGAGTAATAACTAAAAACAACTTTAAAACAGGGAATGTAACACATAAAAGTTCTCAAGTTTTTAAAGTTTATCTTCACCTCTGGAGCCTTCTTGTTATCCTCATCTGTAAGAGCTCCCCAGTTTTCTTGAGCCCTCAAAGCAGGAACCTAAAAAACAAGAAAAAAAATTCAATTTAAGAGCATACAAGTTTGTTAATAAATTTCCGTAAAAATGTATTAAATTTAACCATATCTTGTTATAATAAGAAAAATATCTAAATATAAAACCTGCTTACCATAACTCTCCCCAACAAGGTCTCAATTCCCTTCAACAATCCTCCATCTTGTGCGTCAATCATTCCAAAGTTGACCTCGTTAGCAATGTTTGCATTTGTGATCGGTTTGATAATCGTTCGTACAAAGAAGTAACAAATGCCAGTTAAGGCTGGGATATAATAATTATATTTGTTAGATTGTACTGCCCTTGGCATTGCAAGTGTTCATATTTTTTATATGGTCATTCAAAATTCAATGAATTTTGATGTATTGGCCAATTAAATTAAAAGTTTTTAAAACAAAATAAAAATGACAGAATTGAAACAAAATCTACCTTCTCCATCTCCATTGGTAAGAAACAATTTCTTGTTTGCTGTTGATGGAATTACACTTGCAAGATCAGCTCGAGAATACGAACTCTCTCGTGGAATTGCTTCCTAAAAATTAAATTTATATATTTGAATTTATATAAAAAATTCCGTTAAAAATATTGTAATGTTAAACAGTTTTGTGAAATGTAATCACAGGTTCCGTTATTTGCCTTGCTTTAAAATCCTTGCAAGTATATCTTAGAAACATAATTAAAAACAGTTATTATTAACTTTACCTGGTAATAAAACATGAGTTTTTTGGCTCCATTGGGTGCAAAGAAAGCATCGATTAGATCAAAGTGATCATCGCTGACAAGTTGATCTTCCACGTAAGATTCCTCCACTCCAATTGCTTCAGCAACCTGTTAAAAGAATTTAACAATAAAAAAAATATCTCCAAGTTTAAAAAACTTACAAAGCTCTAAATAAATTAGATTTCGATTAAAATTCTAATGAAGCTTTCAAAAAAACTTATTAGAGGTATGATTTTAAAGTTGAATGGTTGCAAAATCACAAGTAACCAATAAAATGTAAAGATTGTGTAACTTAGATTTAATTAAGAGGCAGACTTAACATAACTAGAAATTCATGGCATGTATAATGCTACAAACCTTAGCAATGATGTACTTGTGTCTTCCATCCAAGATCGATCTTCTTTCCTCTCTTGTAGCTTTGGCTTGCCGCGCCATTTCTTTCATGGCATCTCCTGATAGCACCATGTTCTTCTTATTACCAACCTAGTTTTAAAAATAACATTTACTCTAATAATATTAGTACTTTTACAAACCCCCTTTTTTGTATAAGCAATAAAATAATAAAACAGTTTATTTATGAATAATACCTTTATTTTTTCTAGGTAATCATTTACATGTTTTTGCTACCTGGTAAGTTAGGCCCCCTACCCAGCCTAACTTACTGTAAACAGCAGTTTTGTAAGTTATATATATACAATGTTAAAAATCTCTTCACAATCATTACAGTAAACTAATAAATATATCTATATTTTTTTGAACGTTAAATGTATTTTCAATTCAACAAATAAAGGTATTTTTCTTAATCTGAAAATTTAAACTGTTTTGATCTAAATATTAATTTCAAAATCAAAAACTTACAGTAGTTGCAGCTTGAGTTTGTTGAGTAAAAGTAGCCAACCTCTTCCTCCCGATATTCTCTGTAACTTGGTCCTTTACCCGCCTCCTTTGTTGCCTCATAACTGGAGCTCCACGAACACTGTTGGGGGTCGAAGTTCCTGCAGTGTCCTCCAGACGATGACCATCTGGGGTGTCCTGGAGCCCTGATTGAGGACAAACAAATATTGAAAGTTGTAATAAAGTAGAAAAGTTATAATAAAGTTGTTTTTTTAATAGGAAGGTTGAAAAGCAAAAATATAATAATAAAATTTAAGTTAAAGTCTTAACAAAAAAGAGAATTGTGCGTTAAAACAAAAACTAAAAAATATCATTAAACCCAACTTACCAAAAACGATTGTAATACCAAATTAAATCGGTGATTCGGTGATTCGTTTAAATTACGTTAAATACAACGATAAGTTATGAATTCACATAAAATACTATAAAAAATATTAATTTATTCGTTTAAAACATGTTTTAAATCAAAAATAACACGCGTTTCAAAATGGCGCGAAAAATTGAATACTCTAAAGCGCCCACTTATGTTTTTATTTAATTTAAATTGTCATCCGCAAAGGGACGCCACCAAAATAATAAATTTTAACCAGCATTTCGGGTTTCTATTATATGTTAATATAGAATATCAATCTTAATATAGAAACAAAGCAATTTTTATATAATAGCTGCAAAATGAACCAATTGATTATTTATGGTTGGCTAAGAATAAATGCCAAAGATTGGCAGAAGCGAAAATTGATATTTTGTTGACTGAAAATTAGAGCAAGCCTCGACTTGAGACGATTTTTAGTTTTCAGATTCACCAACGGAATGTCTTTCTACAATACTGATCACGTGATCCCAGCTATCGCATTACGTAAAGTGACGCACGAGAAGTATTAGATGACATTTTAAAATTAGTCGAATTTTTAATTTATTTTAATTATTAATTATTGTTTTTAACTTAAAGTAACATTTTGTGTTAATTTAATACCAAAATTTAATACAAATATTTATTTTTATTAAAAAAACGCAAAAATAACGCAATATTAACATTTAAAATATAGTCACGTGACTAGCAAACATCGTGTATTCTGCGGTTACCATGACCACAATGACGTCACAAACTATTATTGTTCTGACAAAAACAATGGAACCCAATAACAATGAGTAGCTGCTTACAACAATAACAAATTATCGTCCAATAAAATCAAACGCCCAATTATGACGTCATCACCGGGGTAACGCGACAACAAACTCCATTTTTAGATGTTCTATTTTCCTAATCTTAAATTTATCCGCAAAAAAAAAAATACATACAAAATATACTAATGACGTCATCTCACTCTGCTATAGTGGTTTTTGCATTAACTAAATAAACAATTAAGTTACTTTTTTTTGAATAAATACGAATTGCAGCTTGCACCTAACAGTTAGCAAAAATAATTCCATATAATAACCAAAAAAATAAAAAAATAGCAATTTTAAATTATTAATTTTAATGTTTTTTGCATTTTTAATTGCAAATTAAATTTTAAATTAATTTTCATTTATTTAAATTTGGGTCACCTGGCTTGACTGTTGTGGGGGGAGGTGTCCCCGAATCAGGTTTGGGCGAGGGAGGGTTATTACCCTCTTTATCCCCATCTTGGGGCGAATCCGACATCTTCACTTAGTTTAAATTTGTGTTTTTGCGCGAGTTTAAAAAATTACAATAAAATCTAAAAAACAAAAATTCAAAGAGTTTTAAAAATTTTTTAATAATAAAAATATAACCTAATTTAAATTTTTAAAAGGATATTTATTTAAGTTTTTTGCAAAATTACTTATAACTTATACAATTCGTCCAAATACATTAATTTATCCCCAAAAAATACAAAATAACAATCCAGTCCAACTATCATAAATAGCTGTACACCATCCTCAGCTATTTCTAATCTAAACCACATAAAAACATAAACCGAACAGTTTAATTAACTCCCAGTTTATTGTCCAATCACAGAGCACAACAGAAACCCGATACATCGTGTTTTATGACGTCACAATCCACATTATCGTGTCCCGTTTAGACTAAAATATACGGAAGACAAACTTCACATTTTCGTTTTCTGTGATTTAAAGATTTAATATATGACGTCACAATAGCATATTATCTACTTAAGTGCTTTAAGATAATATCCTATTGTTGTAAAATCACAAAACGTCTTTGATTTTATTTAAAATTAAAAAATATTAATTCTAATATTAAGTTTTTTGTTTATGACGTATTAACTTTTATTTTGTGATGTCATTACTTAAATTAATGCAATTTTTTTTCATTTTTTGTCTAAATAAATATGAGAAATTTACTTTCCCTTTTTTCGTAATAATGCTCTCTGTGACGTCATGGTCGATATATAAACGCGAGTTTAATCTTGAAGATTTAAATCGCGCTTAAATAATCGAATACTTTGTGACGCAAAAGGCAGACAATACTAACAAACAAAAATGCAAGTTTAAACAATTAGAAAATTTTTTATGATAAACTTGAAATAAGAAAATTAGAGTTTTTAGTAATTTATTATTTTTATTTAAAGGTCACAGAAAAGAATAAATAAAGAAATTCCTTTTACATTACTAGAAGCACTCAATGACAAAAGTGGGTTTATTTATTTAAAAATCAAAAAAACTAGGTTGTTATAATTAAATTTAGAATATTATTGTTTTAAAAAATGAAGTTTTAGTTAAATTATACCAAACAGTTTTTATATTTTTTTGATTTTTAATTATTTATTTTTATTAATTTTTAATCATCAACAGAACGTCGTATTTCGTTCCAAAAATACTTAGAAGCAGAATACAGCTCCGAAAATCTCCAATTCTGGCTCGAATGCGAGAAATATAAAACTTTAAATCCGAAAGAAAGAAAAACACAAGCTAAATATATCCACGATAATTTTATTCGGATCAATTGTGCTTCACAGGTGAATATGACGTCATAATGATTGATTGTTACGATTTTCTCATGATGTTAATTGGAAATAAAATCGTTATTTCTGTAAATTAATTTTATTAAACAAATTAATTAATAAAAAAATTAATTCTTTTTGATATTTGAAAATTCTCCCTTCTTTTTATATGAGTTATTATAACCAAAAAAAAATTCATTGTTTTACATTTAAATAACAATGTTAGCATTGTTCTAAAGATTTTACATTGTCCTACGATGTAATAACATTGTCACATTGTTGGACAATGTTATAACAAGATTTGCATTGTCTAAATTTTTTTTGTTTAATTTATTTTCATTGTTTACCTATTGTTAACTTGATTTTCATTGTTTACCCATTGTTAACTTTATTTGCATTGTTTACCCATTGTTATTTAACAACTACACTTTCTAGATCAACCTCGATGCACACCGACGTCAACAAATCATTGACGTCATCAGCAAAGAAGGGGAACTCCCGTTAAGTGCGTTCGATTCGGCGCAGAATTATATTTACGCAATAATGGAGGGCGACTCATTCCCGCGATTTCTCGCTTTGAAATTCTCGAACAAGAACAATCCTTTTTATCGCGGAATCAAACGAATTAATTGTTTTGTTAGCAATCTATAACAGTGATGTCATAGTGAAAATTCTATTGTTTAGAGCGTTACTTTAAAAAACCTTATAGGGACGTCACTTAGTACCTAGGATGTTTTTAAAAAATATAGTAGTGACGTCACAAATGCGTTTTATTTATAACAGTCCAGGGTCTATATCATAATTGAAGTAACAAAGGACGCGAGTGTTTTAAACAATCGATAAATCTATCTTAACCTGATTAAACTTTACTGAAAGCTTTTATTAATTTTAGATTGACATTTACGAAAATAAAATATTTATAAGTAGGTTGGTTTGTGTTGTTTTAATAAAGTTTTTTAATGCAACTTGTGCAGTTACTACCCATAATATTTTAAACAATAAAACAATTAAATAAAAATACAACATCTCCTGTCGTCCACTTTATAACATGAGAAACAAACCCACTGCCAATAAGCCGCAGGATTAAGTTTTAATTTATTATTTTTTAATGGTCTAGATACTAATGGTGGATGAGGTAGAAAAAAGGGAAACTGTGGGGCCATCGCGAAGGGAGTAAAGAATTGTTGGGCAGTGGCGTTGTGGGGCCATCGAAAAGAATTTTGTTGGGTCATCAGGTAACCGATTGTGTGTAAAAAAGATAAAGGCATGGTTCGGATACCATTATTTTAAAAATTGGTCAAGGAGTTTTTGAGATATCGGGATTTGAAGGTAAATATTGTAAATAGGGAAAGTCCCAACGCTCGCGAGTCACGTGACGCACGACGTCATCGTCGTAAGATCATATGCTGGCAGACATAGGAAAATGACCCTATTTTGTCCTCTCTGAGCCGTTTGTTGTACTTTTTTTTAAATTTTTTTGCAGAAAACAAACTTAACATAAAAAGCAATATTTAGCCATATTATATTTGACATTTTTTACTTTTTAAGTATTTTTAATTGGGTAGGCCGTATATAAAAAAATTTAACTTAACAGTTCCCTGCCAGTATCTTGCAAGAAATTGAAAACACATCAAATAGCTTGTTTTTTTATTTGTAACAGACTAACATACACTAAACAAGCAGAAGTATTCTTAATAGTAAAACATGGGAGCATACATTTTAAAACCTATTCAAAACATACAAGCATATTCTGTGTTTTAATATAAAGTAGATCATAATACAAGAGAGAAATTGTTAACAACAACCCAGTTAAATAGGAATTAAATTAAAACTAATTAAACTAAAAGCAAATAAATAAACTAAGATCCAATAACCTTGTATATTATTAACAATACAAAACAGTTTTAAATAAAACTACAATTTTATTTATTAAATCATTAAATTTTCTACTTTTAAGAGCGTATTATGACACCGTATTTACAACCTTTTATAAACCAGCAAATTATGAAGTTTTGCGAAACAGGAAAAGTGCACTTAATAATACAATATGTAACCGATATATTTGTCACATAACAAAAGAAGTTGCTACAAAATTTCATTTAAATATTATCGGGGATAAAATAGTACAAATAACTAAATATTCATTTGTTCAAAAAATGTTTTTATATTCCTTAGTATGTACCTCAATATAACTTAACACATAGACCACTTACATGTTATTATACAAGATAAATAGAGAGCATATTTGACAAGTAAAACTTTAGTGCGAATAAATACAAAATTGAGTTCTAAGTAGAAGTTATTTTGGACCTAATATGATTTAACCATACACTAGTTTTCACGCTTACTATTGCAACTCTTTATTTCATAAAACCATAGGCTTGCTGGGGCTGTCCCATCGGGTAGTTTCCCATAGGTGCTCCTCCCATTTGGCCATATCCTTGGTTCATTCCTAAGAAAAAACAGTTTGTTAAACTATTTGTAAAAGTGTGAAAAATTGAAATATTTTGATGTAACTAACCTTGGCCCATCATTCTCATTTGCTGTTGTTGTTGTTGTTGTTGCTGTTGTTGTTGTTGTTGCATCATAGTTTGTTGGGGGTTCACCTGTTGGGGAATACCCCCCATATTCATAGCTCCCATTTGATTGGTCATTTGATTTGTTCCTTTAGAAAAAATAAAATTTTAAACATATTTTTAATGGCAATTAATATAACACTTAATTGATTTTAAATTAAAAATATCAACCTCTTTTCAAAGCAACCAAAATCAAATTTTTATTATTTAATAAAATAATAAATTAAAATAAAATTATTTCAGTAATACTACTAACGAAAAAAAATGAATCAATTTTTTTATATGGTACTAAGAAAAAATGGTCACTAAAATGCTTGTTAATGGTTAATTACTACCTAATAACTGGTTCATGGATGGTTGAATGGTTTGTTTGGTTGTAGTTTTACCCAGAGTGTCGAGGTTAATGTTAACTCCCTTTACATCAGACCAGAGATTCGATTTAGATTTAGAAGCTGAAATGAAAACTAGATTCTAACAAAAGCAGCACCCTTAGCATAACTATAAGTATATAGTATGACTCTCTTTTATAAAAATTACATTATTCCCAATACACAGAAGATATTAGAAATATTTCTTGTGTTTGTAAATTATAAAATAAAAATATAAACCTTTTTACCAACTCCATTCTATTAATATCATTATAATAAATGATAAGTTAAAAATGTGTTAGACTTTTGTTAAATGAGCATTAACTAAAGCCAGTAAACACTTTTAAAATTAAAAATCAAAGTACTTACTCCCGTTAACTGTTGTAGTTTGTGAGGTTGCTTTCGTGCCACTCATTCCCATCATGCCACTGTTTTGTGACACCATGTTCTGAGGTGTGCTGGGTTTCATCATTGGTGCCATCAAGTTAGTGCCACCCATCATATTTTGTGGCACATTTCCACCCATTGGTGACATCATATTAGCGCCACCCATATTGCCAGTAGGTGACATGACATTTGTGCTAGCCATATTAGGTGACATCAAATTCTGGCCACCCATCATATTTTGTGGCATAGTGCCGCTCATTACATTTTGAGAGGCAGGGTTGTTACCCATTGGTGACATTATATTGGTGCCACCCATATTTTGAGAGGCAGGGTTGTTACCCATTGGTGACATTAAATTAGTGCCACCCATTATATTTTGAGAGGCAGGGTTATTACCCATTGGTGACATGACATTGGTGCCAGAAATATTTTGTGGCACGGCGCCATATCCAGCAGGCTGAGCATTCATCCACGACTGATTGTTCATTGAATTATCTGAGCTTTGATTTGTCGATAAAGATGCAAATGGATCAACTTGGGATGGTTGTTGAGTGGTTTGGAATGATGAAAAACTGGCAAACTGGTCTTGTTGGTTTGTTGTATCTGGTTATATGGTTGTTTTTAAATTACCATTTTTTTACAGTCATATTTTTTTGTATATGTCTTTATCCTCCATGTGGGAAAGTCGAAAGTGCAACTTCAACATAGAGTAACATTAGTTACCCCAACCCAGTCTCAAGTTGCCTGTGGCAGTTTTAAATATTATTAAGTATAATTACCCGGTAATTATGCTGCTGATTAAGTGCTAGCTCAGCAGAAGTTTATACCGTTTATAGCACCTTACTCAGGGGCGGTACAGCATGAGATCAGTGAGGATTAAACCCATGACCTCATGTGTGGTGTAGCAAGTGTTCTTACCACTACACCAGTTAACTTCACAAAAATCCCAATTAAAAAAAATTAAGTAATGAATTTTTTTTTTAAATTGTAGTTGTTAAGTTTAAATTCCTAAATTTAATTTAATTTAGTTAAAATCAAAATAGTTACTTGTTTGTTGGAATTGGGAGTTGTTGGAAGTTGCTTGGGAGAAAGAAGTAAAATCGGCAAATCCTTCGTTTGTGGATGGCTCACTGGGTCCACCTAGCGGTATGAATATATAGAAATATTTTAATAAAAATTTTACCCATTCAATTTAAATGAAGGTTAAACAAATGTAAAATACTTCAAACATCCAGAACCTAATTTAGGTGTGTGCAATATTCATTTACAAGGAGTTTAAAATAAAACTGCCATTTGTGGTGCATGGGTAAATCATAGTAAACATATATTAAGAAAGCCTGTGGAGCAGGCCATTGACTAGTTTTATTAAAATTATGATTACCACACTTTTTAAACAACACTTTTACATTCTATGAGTAAAACAGATAAAGAATAAAACCCACCAAACATAAGATCTACATTAGAGTTGGTTTGTGGAGGTTGTACAGCTTGGGTTGGCGTTGGAGAGCTGAAAATATCGTTCAAAAGATCCGAACTTTGTTGTTGTTGTTGTTGGACTGCTGCACTTGGCTGCATAGGAAAGTTTAATTAGTGATTTAATTTAGATTTTCTTTTGAAACAATGGGTAACAAAAAATAAAGTTTGAAGTAGCAAAATGTTTTTAAAATTTGAAATAGCAAAATGTTATTATAAAGATAAGACCCTTTTATATGGTTATATATTTAAAAAAACATAAATTTCGATAGCAGCAAGAATTTTGAAGAACTAAAATATAAAAGTATCTAAAGGTATGCCCCATGGCACAATGATTGCAATTGAAAAATTAAAAGTACAGTCAAAACTACTGGATAGCACAGTACAAACACTAACCTGTGGGGATGTGGGAGGAGGTTTAACTGCAGGTATATTTTGATCATCTCCTTTGTAGTTTGCAGCTGCACCCAAGTCAACCTTTAAATACAAGTGAGTTAATGGTTAAGTATATACAATGTGATGCTTGTTAATAAATTATAAGTTCATTAAAATACTAAGTTATAGAAGGATTTCTTAGTGGAACATTTCAAATTCTTCATGTACTAAACAACTGCAACAACATAGCATGGCTTATAAATGTTAGAATTTAAATACATTTATTAGGCTGGACTGCAATGTCATAAATTAAATTTGTAGTGGTTACGATGTCATGATTTTAACTGATTATTATTCAAATTCAGGAAAATATTAGGTGTATATATAAAAAATGACTTTTTTACTTAACTAAGTATTTTTAAAGTAAAAAAGGTGCTTAAGGCTTGGTGTAAAGCCGAAAGCATAACAAGTTTGCATAAGTTAAATTTGCTTAAATTAGCAACAAGTCAGCAGGTTAGAAAACAATTAAATTGGCAAAATTACTTTAATACCTATGCTGTCATACTGATAACAGGAACACAATCCCCACTGATCTCATGCTGTAGCACCCTTGAGTAAGGCGCTATAATTGGTATGAACTCCTGCTGAGCCAACACTTAATCAGCAGTATAATTATCAGGCAATTATAATCTATAATATCCTAAACTGCCACAGGCAACTCGAGACTGGGTCGGAGTAACTGATGTTACTCTATGTTTTAGTGGCGCAGCTGACTTTCCCACATTGAGGATAAAGATATATACAAAAAAAAAAAAAATTTTTTTTATTTAAATCTTTACCTTTTTAGATGTTTTGACTCTGTTTTCAATCTTGGTTCTTGTAACAGTTTTAGTGACAGTTTCCTGCTTGTCATGATAACTTGAATCACTAGTTTTGTTGTAACGCTTGCTCTCCGAGTCTGATGGTGCAGAGTCGTCACTAGGTGGCAGAATATGAGGATAAATTTAAAATTTAATTGATATATATTTGTATGTCAAAATATTCTAAATTACATAAAAAGTCCTTTTTTGCAGTGGAAACTGAAATAAAATTCACAAGGATTAAACAAACCTGTAGCCATTAGAAACATTTGATGAACTCCGGTTGTGTCGTCGTGGTTTGTCGTCATAACTCTCATCCTTCCACGAGTCATATCGTTCACTACCCCTGCTCCCACCTGGTAAAATTTAAAAAAAATGTTTAGTATTTGTTTTAAATTTATAGGCTAATTTTTATGAAGTTATTTGATATGTTTCTAAATAAAGTTCTTTATATTTAATTTTCTAACCACTACAAAATAATTTTATTGTTAAAATATTTAATAATGATCAATTAAAGATAATATTTAGCATTTGAAAAGTTCTAAGTTTTTTTAAAATTGTTACTAAGTGATTATATCTAAATCAAATCTTGTGCAACCTAAAAATTAATTTAACTTTACGCCTATGCCTATAATATAGTGGAGGAAGTTGTATTAAAGTAACATAAGTTTGTTTTGTTAAGAGTTAGGAAAGAGGTTATACCAGTAATTGCAAAATCATAAAAGCTAAGCAACAAATAATTTAACTTTACCAAAAAAGATTGCTTTGAACTAATATGTAAGCATGAACGAAACATTAACCATGCCACAATATCTAAGGTACTTGTATTTCAACAAGCTTATTTAAACCTCTTGAACATAAAAAGGATTTTTTTATTGTTTTACAAATATATATATTTATATGGTGTTTGTTTTTAACTTAACAAATTAAACAGAATATCAACTACAAACAAATTATAATTTGATCTATGACATGCACTTTAGCATAATTAACAACTAACTAATTCATGCCAATTATATAATTAATTAAGTTCTAGCAAATGAACAATGACATAATAACATCTGTAAATTATTTTAACATTATAGTAATCTAGCACTTAAGATTTTTTCAATAAATTTAAATAATAAACCTTTTAAGCTATAATTTACATAAATACTTGGCCAATAATAATGTTATTAATTTTAAATAATAAACAAAATCAAACTAGACCTTTACCAATTAAAATCAATTTACCAAATTAAACTGCATAAAACAAAAAACAAAAAGCACATTTTTACATCATTTTGCAATAAAATTAAAATTTAATAGAAGTAGCTAAAATTTTGAGGCTAAAACAAAAAACTAGATACAAAAACAAAGAAACATGCGTGGCAGTGGCATCTTACCTCGATTGTGATACCTTCTCTCCTCTATTTTAGGTGAGGGTGGGGGAGAGAAATCTACCGAGACCAAAACTCGTTTATAAAAGTAATTTTTCATTCTTATTTACAAAAAATCCCTTTTAATTTTGCTTAAATAAAACTTCATTAACAAACAAAAAAATGATTAAATATTTCTTGAAATTCACAATGTTTTTACAAAACCTTTAAAAATTAACTAAATTTAAACTACCAAACGAAAAAATAACATCACTGCTTTATAAACCGTTGGAAAAAATACAAATCTGAGAACTACATAATACTGAATCAGTCAACACATAGCTACTATAATCTGAGTTTATAATAGCACAACATGTGTTAAACTAGTGTGGTATGGTTTAAGAACAATAGACTATGAGACAAGTAAACCAAAACAGTTGATGCAGTAACACTTGTAAAGACAATTTATAAGTTTATAAACATACAAAAACTGAATTTAATATACAATCTAAATTTAATCTATTGAAATTTTAATTATCCAATAAACAATATATTAAGGCCTAGTTAATTACCTTTTTATCCTTATTTGTATATTGAAAACTAAACCAAGATTTATTAGTATAAGACTAAAACAACAAATTTGATAACCACCTAATCAATGTGTTTTTATAAACACCCAATAAATTCTAATGGTTTTAGGTTAGTGTAATGACCTACCAAACCTTCATATAAAATTGTACTCTAATTTGTACAGCATTAAGACTATATTAACATCAACACTCTTTAATTTTAAAACACATAAATCTTTCAAATGATGAAACCAACAAAACACTGCCAAATAAAACTTTTAATTCAGTTTTAAGCGATAACAACACTTTGTAAGATTTTAATGAATTCTGTCTATTGATTAGTTAGCTAAAGCTCGAATTACTTATTTATTAAACTTGCCAACTTACTATATCTTCCTGAATTAAATTTAGAATCCTCCGACCCGATCCCAACATATTTATCTCGGTTCCTCTTTGCTTTTTTTCTTTCCTCTCTTAATCTCTCATTATCTTGAATAAGAGAGATTATTTCTTTAACTCTGTTTCGAATGTTTATTCCCTGATCTTTACCCTGCTCATCTGAAAAATAAATGTTAATGTTAGTGATACATATAAACAATGATTTATAACAGTATGAGTAATACTGTTTTGATGTTGATCGTATGTAAACATGGTTCAAATAATACGCTTGCTACACTACATGAGGTTCTGGGTTTGATCCCCACTGTTCTCATGCCCTTGAGAAAGGTGTTATAAACGTATGAAGTTTTGCTGAGACAACACTTAATCAGAAGCTTCATTATCGGGCAATTACAGTCTCTATAATATCCCAAACTGCCACAGGCAACTCGAGACTGGGTCGGAGTAACTGATGTTACTCTATGTTTAGGTTGCGCATACAACCTTTCCACATCGAGGATAAATATATATAAAAAGTATATGTATATATTATTGCAATAGTTGAAATACAACAATTTAGATAAAAATCTGTTTCTGTTTATATATTAAAAAACAAAGGAAATTAATTTAACATATTTGATTTTAATTTGTTTATGCATAAAATTGGTTTACATTTAGTTTAGTTTAAAACTAATATTGGTAACAAAAACAAAGGCAAGGTCAACATTGACACAAAAAATTAATCAAAAAAGGTTTGGTGATAAATTTGATTTAATGAGTCATGTCAGTAGAATGTATATTAATAATTCAGAGTACATGAAGCTTAACAGATATAAATTAAGCTAGATTGAAATAATCAATAGGTAGCAGTTTATAATTTTGTTATTTAGAGCTAATTTCACACATTAAGTGAAGTCCAATACATTGAATAAGGCACAGTAAAACCACATCATTATTTCATTGGAAAAACAACATTAAGTTAATAAACTACACGTACCAATGCATTGAAAATCCTGCAATGATTTAAGATCGTATAAATGTTCTCGTGCACTTGTAACTACTCTTTCTGATCCATTCTTGATCAGGTACATTAACAACAACAACGACTAAACATAAAAGGTTTCAAAATTAGTTCTGTCATGTAAAAAATAGATTTCTGAAATCACATCCTTTACTTGATGATTTTGATTACTGTACAATTTTAGGCACAGTATGATTATGAACAATCATGATAGATATTATTGTATAAAAATTTAATAATTAAAGAATTTTAATATTTTACAAGCCATTCTTTATGAACATATTCAAATACAATTCCTGAAATAATTAAAAAACAAATTTTACGAAATTTTTAATTTGTTAAGTTTCACCTTGTAAACCCTTCTCCAGTTTTTCCTTCCCTCGTGGAGCATTCTTTTCCACATCATCCCAGTTACCTCAGGGAAGTTCTCGTACATGAAAGTATCCCTTGCAAGCTCCTGCATCAGAGTCCCGGATGGACCCCAAGCTTCATCGTTCGTTGCTTCCCTCACTTTGGCTTCAACATCGCTGTAGTTCATCACAACATTTGTGCTAAAAAAAATTAATTAGTAAAAAAAAAAATTACAAAAAAATTTGAACTTAAATAAATGTGTGATTTTGGGTTATTTGGGGTCAACATCAACAGGTAAATAGTCAGTAATGACTACATTTTGTAGTTTTTGAACCAAACTTAAAGTTGGTTATCTAGGAGGTAAATTTATTTCTATTTAGAACTTAGTGGATGACAGAAGCCTAATTTAGAAGCCTATAAAATTAATAAAAAATGTTGTTTGTGGTGCCTGGATGAATCATTGCAGGCAAATACCGGTCGCCATTTTTTGCAGTAAACATATTACCACAAAAAAGTTGCAGATCAGAGCTTTCAATTAGTATTTGACCAGATTTCTAAAAATCGACATCTTATTTATAAAACACAACTTACACTTTGTCGGTCAGTTCTCTCAACTTCCATAATGGAGGAACAAAGTTATTCATTTTCAAGTTTTTAACAATCAATAAATTACTCTTTAAAAATCTGAACAAAAACAAAAGAAATTTATAAGACATGATCAAAATAAAAACCGTTTTTAAATTAATGTTTCAAAATTTACCTTTACTTTGTTTTTAGAATTATTTTTTAATAGAAAGTTGCATGATTTAAAAAGTAGATAATTGGTTTTTCAATCACTGCATAAAACATAAACAAAAAACACAAACACACAGTGAATAAAAACATTTAAAACCTCACAAAACACAATTTTAAATCTGTTCTGACATAATTTTTTTATAAAGGCGTGTCACATAGAACAGTCGTGATCAAAATCATCAGAAAAATAAAATAATTGTTTACTCTTAGCAAACAGATCTTACTTTAAGACCATGTTTATAATTGACTAATAAAACTAGAGTCAAGTCACTTAAAATGTGATAGCAGCATTAACATACCCAAAGAAAAAATTAGGTAAAATGGCTTTTTAATTGAAGTCTATTCAAAGTTATTTATTACATTTTCTAACATGGTTCATGTAGTTATCTTTTCTACCAAAAGACTTAAAACAGAACGAACATTGATATAATTTCACTTTAGTGTGCACTAACATATGGCGATCGAGACAAGCTTTCTTTACAAAAGTTTTGTCACAGTTGCCACATTTAAATGAAGAAGGTTGAACAACTTTTTTATGAGTTTCTAGATGTAAAGTTAAGTTTGCGGAGTTGTTGCAACTTAGGTGGCAAATCTGGCAAACATATTTCTTGTCGACATACGACGTTGAACAGTGATGATTGACACAGTGAAGCCTTAGTTCTTGTATAGTTAAAAAATTAGATGAACACTCCTTACAATGGTATGGTGAAGTTTTGTTACTTTCATCATTCAAAACCTTGGAATCTGTGTTGTTTAAATCCATGCTTTTACCTTCTTCAGTTGGGATAGGAGGTATTATTTCGATGCCACCTTTTCTTACTTTAGTAGAATTTCTTCTACAAACATGTCGGTTAAGATAATAATGTGTGTAAAAATATTTGTGGCAACTTGGGCAACTAAAGTTACTCTCTTCACCGTGAACGTGGATCCGATGTTTCTTCAACTTGTTTCGACACGCAAACTGCTTAGAACACCACTGGCATTTTATATTAGGAATAATTGAATATGAAAGAGAAGTTCTCTTTTTTCTAACTGGTTTTTTCGAATGTCTAATAAGTGATAACCCACTTAACATGTGAGTTTCTTTATCCATTAGATCTGTGGTTGAAACTTTATCATTATCTAATAAGGATTTCGATTCGTTTTCAACAACTTCTTCTTTAATATTTTGTTCAACAGAATTAACTTCTAAATCATTATTGTTAGAAATTTCATAGTTATTTATAGAAATATCTTCATTTATTATTGATGAATTTTGTTCATGATTATTTAACAAAATGTCTGAGTTATTTGTTTCATTTATTTTATTTATTTCAGTAGAGTTTAACTTAGTTTCTTTATTAGTGGAAATAGTAGTTCTTTTAAAATTATTTATTTTATTTGAGTTTTGTGCCGATGAAGATAAAATCGATTTTATTATTCCGTCTAACTTGTTGTTGGTCTTCAAGAAATTCTGATTTAAATCATTTCTCATTTGTTTAAACTCCTCCAGAATTAAAAGCAGAATCATTTCACTTGAGATTCCATGACATTCTAATAAATTATTTGCCATAATTTTTAACCTCACAGCAATATTACTTAAGTTATTTATAGACCTTAACAAACAGAATAAAATTTAATTTAAAATAGTTCAATATTTTGTTGTTGTTTAAGTATTTTTAAACAAACTAGTTTAGTAATTATAAATAATTACCTAGAATCTAACCTGCTCGTTATAAAACTTCTAACTAATATAAAAACAGAATTAAAACTATCGCCTAAGGCAAAAAGCGAACACACGTAAAACACGTAACTTGTCATAAAACACGAGAAAAAACAAGAATTTTACCGTTTTTAAATACGTTTTTTTTAGAATTTTAGAAACATTACCTTACAAATGCTTTTAACTTTAAGAGAGTTATTACAAACTGAACAATAAAATATATTAACTCATAGTCACACCATTTGTAAATTCTCCTTACCGGGGTATTACATGAAATAAGTTTTAACCCAACATTAATATAAACCTGAAACAACGTCATCAGAAGAACAGAAATTTTGACCCATAGAAATCGTGTAAAGACGCACGATTTTTAATAACTTTATCCTCAAACAAAAACCTTCTTTTACAAAATTTTAACTTAAATAAAAAATTAAAAACAGCCGTAAAAAATAGGATTTATAAGTATTAAATAATTCATTAAATTTTTTAAAGTTAATTTTTACGCAATAGGCAAATTTTTGACTGAGTTAATTACTTTAGTAAGTTACAATATTATATTGTTAAAATATTTTTTTCTAGTATAAAACACTTAGATCTATTGAGTTAATTTAACTTTGGTTTTTATAGTAAAATCTCTGTAGTTTTTGTAATAATATTACCCCTTTTGCAGTATGTTGTTTATTAAAATTAAAACTGTTTACTAAAAACAAGTACAATCAAAAACATCAATTTTACGAAAGCAATCAGGTTTACTAATAAACCTTTTTAAATAAAACATTTTACGAATATTTTAGTTTATTCAAAAACCATAAAAGTTTTTTATCCTCGATTTTTTTAAAAAACATGGCATTTTTAAAAGGTTTCAAAATTAAAACATCTTTAAATCGTCCTCTCCTATTTAAGACCTCTTCTGGAAGGTTCAGATGCAGTGGGGGGCGGAGGGGGACCTTTTCTGTAAAGATCATCAATAAAACTCTTAACCATCTCCTGTCTTTCATCCGGGACACAATCTAGAATCAGGTATCTTTTATCATTCTCCAAGACTGCAGTTGCATCTTTGAGAGATTGAGATCCTGATTTGATCGCGGATTTTGTTCTAAAAAAATATTTTGTGAGTGATAATTCTGATAATATAAGCTATCACAAAATAGCTCTTTGTGTGGTCAAAAAGTTTTCTGTGGCCAATATAAGCTATCACAAAAAGTAAAACGAATGATTTAAAGTTAACTTACTTATGATTTAACATTTTACATTCCCGCAAGAGATCACGGAAATCAGATTTTGCTTGGATAAATTTTTCTTTCATGAAGTCATCAAATTCACGCTCACGTTTCTATAAAAAAAGTCAAAAAAATCAAAGAAAATGAAATATTTGAACAATTTTTTTTTTAAATGATCTTACCCTATCACTGGATGAAAATTTTGTAAATCTTGGGTCTTCTTTGATCAACTTCTTTGCACTCTTCCACCTTGTTGTCAAAGTAATAGAAGTCGTCTCCTCCAGAAGTTGCTTAAATCCACTTCTCTTCTTCTTGTTCAATGCATCAAGATGGCTGTTAAAAAATCTGGAAGAATAATAGGAATGTGAAAAAATCAAAGATAAAATTGGTCAGAAAAATTTTTAAAAATCAGAGCAAAAAAGAATTTTAAATTCTAAAGACAAATAGAGTTTAAAAGACAACTCATTTTCTTTCTAACCTTTCTTTTTCTTCTCTAGAAAGCAAATCTGCTAAATCCCATCGGCCATCTTTTTTAAGTTGTCTCCGAGTGTCTGACCAAGACTGGTCAGAATTTCGAACCTTTGTAAAAATATTAACAATTTAAAGGTTTTTTTTGTATATATCATTGTCCTCGATGTGGGAAAGTCGAATGCATAGAGTAACATCAGTTACTCCAACCCAGTCTCGAGTTGCCTGTGGCAGTTTGGGATATTATAGAGACTATAATTGCCCGGTAATTATGCTGCTGATTAAGTGCTGGCTCAGCAGGAGTTTATACCGTTTATAGCACCTTACTTAAGAGCGCTACAGCATGAGATCAGTGAGGTTATTAGAAAAATTAAAATGCTGCGGGATTTTGAAGCAAAGAAAGGCATAAATTAAATATCTATGCTTTACTTAAGCCTATCTTACCATGTCGGAGAGTAAAGCTTTAAAATGTTGGGTTGCTTCATCGAATCGATGCTTCTGCCGCTCCGAGTCAATCTCCCGACTTCTCTCAGCTTTCTCTCTTTCAACTTCCTCTGCTCGAGCCTTTAAACTTTCCTCCATTCTCTTTTTTCTATCCACTGATGCATCACTAGACTCCTAAAGAAAGAATCATTAAAGAAATAATAATATACATAAACATTCTAAACACTAACAACAAAAAACATTTAAAACAAACTTAACCATAAAGTTATGTATGTTACCTCGGCCCAGTCTTAAGTAGACTTTGACAGTTTTGGATATTTTTGATTACAATTGCATGGTAATTTTTATTTAGTTTAATCTCTGCAGAAGTTTGTACCATTTATAGCTTCTTAAATTAAGGATGCTTCAATTACTTTATGTTGTAAAACCGAGTATCCTAACCACCATACCTCACATTTAAAAAAATTACAATTTTTTTACCCTTTTCTTGTGATCTTCCATGTACTCATTATACCATTGCTCTCGTTGATATGAGGAATGAACTGCGCCGTATCTTTTATCGTCCGATATCTTCTCTTTTGCTCGCGACCAACGCGAATAACTTTCAACTTTGCTCGACTCCATAAGATCGAAATAATCTTTCTTTATCTGTGAAAATGTAGGTAATGAGTTAGTGTAAATGACTTGGTAAACTAATAATATTGTAGAGGTAAATTTGACTTCACATTATTCTGTTTTTGAAGAAAGTTTTGGACTAAAGCAAATAGTTCCCAAAAAATGAGATATTAATAAATTCACTTTGTAAAGATGTGTAAATAGTTAAGTTTTTTTGGTAGTTTTTATTTATAAGTTTCTAACAATTTTTATATTTTTTAAATACGTTATTAGCAAACCTTTATTATTGTTATTAATCGCAACCTTACATAGAGGAGTTACCTTGCCCAAGCAAAATCTATTTCTTAAGTTTAATGGCGATTTTAATCTGAAAAAGTTTACGTTTGCTACCTCAAAATATTTTCAGAATTGAAACTTGGCGAGCCGAAGGATAATAAGAAGCTCGTAACCATGGAAACTTCTGATAACATTAAGAATCATTAGGTCAAAAATTTAAAATTAAGTTTTACAATTTTTCCTAAATGAAGCGCAAACCTAATTAAAAGCTATCTTAGCATATAATTCTTAATTTTAACCAATGTTATATGGTATCAAAATAATCAGAACGAAAATTAGAATAAATTTTGCCAAATTGTTTCGCCCCATAAATTTGCCCCCTAATTTTGTTTCCCACCCCCCTTTGGAACAAACAACCCTCATACTTTATCCTCCTTGCTTCGAACTTCGTTCTCCTTTTTCTTTTTTGATTCCAGGATAAATTCATGGTACAACGATTCGCGATCTTTCATTTTATCGATTGCTCGAAATCTTGGATCTTTGTTAAACTTGGCTGCAAATTCACTAAAAGTTAACCTAAAAAAACAAAAGACAAATAAAACGCAAATAAATATTAAAATACTGTGTTGTAAATTACAAAATAACTTTGTAAAACTAAACCAACTTTTTGTTCGAAGTAGCTTCAGACAACAAAACTTTAAATTCTTCTCTCAATTTGATCAACATTGCCTTTTTCTCCTTTCTCTCTTCTTCGGCCCGTGTCTTCACATATTGATCAAATATCTAAATAGTATTAAAAAAAATGACAAATAGATTTTATTTGTAAGCAAGCAATAAACATTTATTAAGTAATACTCAAGCATGTTACCAGAAGCCTGGTGTGGTGGTAAGAACACTTGCTACACCACACATGTGGTCGTGGGTTCAATCCCTACTGCTCTCATGCTGTAGCGCCCTTGAGTAAAACGCTATAAACTATATGAACTCCTGCTGAGCCAGCACTTAACCAGCAGCATAATTATCAGGCAGTTATAATCTATAATATCCCAAACTGCCACAGGCAACTTAAGACTGGGTCGGGGTAACTGATGTTACTCTATGTTTAAGTCGCGCATTCGACTTTTCCACATCGAGGATAAAGATCTACACAAAAAAATGTATTAAAATCTACGTACTGTTTTTCTTTCCTTTGCATTAAGTGAAGTGTAACGGTGATCAAAAACTATTTTGTGCAGTTCTTTCTCCCATGTGGAAAAAGCAGAAACCTGAACAATTTCACAACTGGTTAAAAATATTAATATTTACCCTTATTACCCTACTTGTTTACCAAGTGGAGTACAATTTCTTGCACCTGTCTCTCATGCAGCATTTGTCGGAACTGCAATTGTCGTACTTCCAGTGGAACTTGCGATCTTTGTCGCTCCGCCTTTTTCTCCACTTCCAACAATTTTCGAGAGTTTTGTTCTTCATTTCTAAGTAATTTATTTTAACTTATTTTTACAAATATGAAAAATTTGGTTAAATATTAGTTAAGCCACCAAATTTTACTTTACCATTTAATTTAATAGGACATGTAGCAGCAAGTACAATTTGGTAAACTTACGTTTTTTTTTTCTTTTTTTCAGGTTCTTCGTTTGTTGTTGTTTCAGGTTTTAGTCCAATTTCTACAATAAATTAAAAACTGATTAGACTAAAAACATAAAACATCAGGGTATAAAGAAGTACATTTTTTCATTCCATTTTTGTTTTATTTTTCACCGGTCAACCTGTAGTACTTACCGATCTCCCGCTTCCTTTTGTGAGGAGGATCATCCAGGAAGCGATCCACATCCAATCGATCTGCAAGCTCCGGAGGTCGGACCCACATCGATAACTTTGTGGTGGGATTAAAGAAGAAGACCTTATCATCACCAGTCCAAACTACACACCTGTACAAAGTTACGAAATATTATTTTTAAAATGAATATTTGCACATTTATACGATGTTTAGTACGATAGTTAACTAGGCATTGCATTATATTACATTATAACCCTGAAGACTTAAGGTTTAAGCCAGCGAAATGTCACACTATTTGCTTTTAAGATTGATAATACATTTGACTTAAACACCCTTTCTAATAAAGAATAAAGCCAATCATCTTAATATGTAATATGATAAAAGTTAGTTTTTATCTATAGATAATTATGTGACTAACAGTTTAAAAAGCACTAAATTCTAACTCAAAATTTCAGTCTTGCAAAAAAATTATAACATTCTGTTCTATATATTATCAAACATTTTGAACAAGTTAAATACCATGGAGTGCCAGGAACCGCTTTAGTGGCAATCGGTCGTTGTTTTAATTTTGCTTTTTCTTCCTCACTCAGTTCACCTCTCACTTCTGAAGGAATTATTTGATCTTTTTCCTGTAAATAAAGTAATAGAAAAAAATTAATTTGATTTGTATAAATGTATTAATGGTTTAACTTTTTTTTCATATTAAATAATAAATTTAATTTTATAATTTTAATGTATAACAGACCACAAATGGCAGTTTTATTTTAAGCAGGTACACATAAATGATTTTAAAAAGTTTTAATGATTGAATGCAATGATGATCATCGCTAATATGAGCAGTTGATATGAAAACTGAAACACAATGACAATGTTTACAACAACCTAAATGAGCATTCAACTTAGTGATTTTAACTTAAAAAACTAAAACTTAGGATTTTTAGAAACTTACATTTGCAATATTTTCATCTTTTTGATTTCTTTCGTTTTGTTGTTGTTGGGTTTCTAATAAAATAAAATGACAATATCTGTTTACTGACCTGTTATTCAAAACTCATGTTCTAAAAACTTAGCTCTTACTCATAAAAAAAGTTTTAATAAAACATTGAAAGACAAAGAATTTGAACAAAAAATAGGAAACCGATAATAAAAAGGTGGAATCTAAAAACTCCGGAAATGTCATTGACTGTTTATTTGTATTTAGACCAATATTGATTTGAAAACTAAACATTATTTCTGAGAGGGGTTAGGGTGAGCTGAGTTTAACCCCTTTTATTTTAACCATTTTTTTACTATACCACCTACATCTAAACCCTTTTATTTAAGCCTCTTTGTGTGAATCCCTTTATATAAACCCCTTTATCTAATTTCCATTATTTAAACCCCTTTATTTGAACCCCTTTCCGCATTCCAATAATTAAGATTCCTCCATTCCCTTTTTTGGTTTTATTTAATTTCTGTTTCCCTATTTTCAAGCATCCCAAACATTTTATTTGTAAATTACTAAACATTTACTTTAAATTTTAATTTAAAACCTTGCTTATTCATATTCTCAAAGTCCAACAGCTCTTGTGGCTTCTCCCATCTTGTTTCCATCGTTCGAACATTATAATAATACTTCCGACCATCGGGGGTGCTGTGTTCTTTCCATTCTATAAAAGAGGAATTTCCCATCATATGACCAGGGGGAATTCCCATTCTTGGCATCATTCCTAAAAAAATTTATTTTAAAGTTTTAAACCAACTAGTCTAATATCTACCCTACAGTCGAAATTTTAATTGTCAGAATATGATTGCAACTTTCAACTAATATTTAGCAGTATTAATTTACCCACACACCACAAATGGCACTTTTATTTATTTTGTAGTCTTATAAATTCCAATATATATACACTTTCACATTTTTCAAACTTAAATTTAACATCAACTGAAGTATTTTTACTGTGGACTCACCTGGCATTGGCATCATTGGCCTCATTGGCATTCTCATCATCATCGGATTTCCCATGTTTCCCATTGGTGGCATCATCCCATGTGCCATTCCAGGTGGAATTCCACCTGGTGGAACTAACATTTAAAAAAATTAAATTTGACGAAGCAGAAACTTTCGTAAATAAAAAACCTAATTTTTACTTTAAAACTAGAATTTTTGACAAATTCACACTTACCCCGTGGTCCCCTAATTCCCATATTACCCCCAAATCTGGGTGGTTCCCCTGAGTTAAGAATAGGGGGTTTGGAAAGAGTTCCAACATTATTGTTGCTAGGTAAGTTTTCAGTTGCTAGAGAATGAAAACATTAGTGTTTAGTAATAAAAATAAAGGTTTTAAAACTAATATAAAATAATGTTTATTAAACGTAAACTTAAATTGATGTTGTATCAAAAAATATACATAATTTTAACTTAGAATTATACTTAAAAAAGTATGGCATTAAATTAACTTGTGTTTTATTTTGAGCTACTTACTTTTATTGCTATCTTCACCTTCTTCTTTATTATTTTCACTTTCATTTTCTTGGTCTAAAAATAAACACATTAATTGTTTTGTTCACTAATGTGAATGAATAAGAATTTATTTGAATATTTACTTTTTTCTTGTGGTTTATTTTCAGAATTATTTTCATTATTTTCTTTTTCCTCACTTTCTGGAAAACCTCCAAAATTTGAACTCGAAAGTGCATGGGCCTTAAAAATAATTAAGAATATTTAAAACAAATTAAAAGGTTAAATGCAATAGCTACATTATTTGATTTGTTTAACAAATAAATATAAATATAATATTTTTATTACTTCACTCTGATGAATAATTTGAACATTTTCATCAGTCGGTCGTTTCCAAATTGATTCCCTCGTTTTAGCGTTATAAAAATAAGTTTTTCCCTCATTTGAAACTGTTTCTACCCATATTTCTTTATTTGGGTCTATCTGGGGCATATTAGGGGGTCTCATTGACCCATCAGAACCTCCCATATCAGGGGGTGGCCCCATAAAACCACCAGGACCCTGCAAACAGTTGTTGTTAACTAAATTTATTAATTTTAGAACACGAAATTAAAATTAACTTAAACATCACTTTTAATCAAAATAATTGCAACTTACCCCTGAACCAGGTGGCCCCATATCCATTCCCATCATTTGGGGAAAGTTCCCATCAAAGGGTGGCCCGAAAGGGGGTCTGTTCATACCTTGAGGAGGACCCATAAACCCACCGGGGGGACCTCGGTAACCGAACCTGGGTCGACCTTGAAAAGGGGGCCGAAACCCAGAACCTGGAGGAGGACCATGTCTGTTACTATTATTCATTTTAATTCAATTTTTTAACTAAAAACTGCAAACAAATTTTAAATATTTATATATTTTGTAAACGCGTTTTGTGACGGGCCTTAACTAAATGGCGGAATGCGTTAGCGAAACCCTGGAAGCGGATTTTTTTACGGAGCGTGGAAAGCATTTTTTTTAATTCCTTAACTGCCTAGTTTTAATTTTTATAAACTAGCTAGCAAGGTAAAATTACTTGTACAAAATATATTCACTAATTTAGTTCAAAAACATATGTTAAGGAGGATAAATAATAAGATACATTTCGCGCTGAAAATGTAAAACGGCGGCAAAAACGTGAATACTCGTGACGTCACTTCTCGTTTTGTGTTTCTTTTTTTATCACGTTCTCTCGTTTTTACACATTACACGAACGTAAGTTGTAACATTACAAACCAATCAAATTTACCTATTTTTCTATTAAACTAATTTAAAATCACTTGGTCCTGTGTTTGATCCCTGCTGCCCTCATGTTGTAGCGCTTTTGAGCAATGCGCCATAAAACTATGATAAGCCAAAAAACTAACCAGCAGTTTATTATTGGGCAATTATAATCTATGATTACAAACTGTCGCAGGCAAGTCGAGACTGGGTCGGGGTAACTGATGTTACTCTATGTTTAGGCTATTTATAAAAAAATAGTCAATTATTTCTTTTATTTAAACTTTTAATATATTGTGAAGGCAGTTGTGTGAAAATAACATACACAGAAATAACTCAAACAAAAAATCACTAACATAAAAGTAGTAAAATGAAAACCAAGAAAATTTTTTTTAAAGGTTGCTTGTATCCGATTGACCTGGTGAAAAGGTTAGCTTGATGGGACCGACATTAGTTGCGGGTGAGTGGGTTTCCATTCCATCTACACTGATATCATCCCTTACTTGGTTTACCCCTGGGGTGGGATTATTATCCCCTCCTGCCATTCCTCTAATTTGAGAAATTTGTCGCAGAATTGCTTTCGCTTCTTCTCTGACCTGAGAAAACTCATTGTTAGCAATAATAAACATTGTATTAGAATAAATAACATTTGTCATGCTTGTTTAACCTTTATATGAAAAGGTCAACTTTCCGACCTAAACATTTGTTACCCCAACACAGTCTCGAGTAAACATTAGCAGTTTGGGATAATGTTTAATATAAATGTTTTGAGCCCCTTAAGTAAGGCATTACAAATGGGTAACACTCCTGCTAAAAAAAGTTTTATTTACCTCAGGATATTCACAACATTTATGAGCATAATAAGCAGCAGCATCCACATTAGTTTTAAGATGATAACTAGCAAGAAAAGCAAAAGCTTCAGTGTGAACAGTTGTCCCTTCAACAACCCCTCGCTCCTCTGATTGTTGAGCGTATCTTTGGTAATAATGAGCGGCCCATTCATCTGATTGTTCACTGCGGTATATTCTGTGTAAGTGAATTTAATTAGTAAAGTGACAATAATGTTAAGAGTATTACAAATTCTTTTGCAATGTTCTTAAATTACCACACCCAAACAAATTTTTAATAAGCTGTTTTTGGGCGATAAAGTATTAAAAATTAGGACTTTTTTAAAAAATATACTAAGAATTTTAAAGTTAAATTTAAGTTTCCAAAGTTCTAAAAACTTAATTGTTGTTGAAAGTTTTTAGGATTTTTATTGATCTAATTTTATTAAATTCAATTTACTTGGCTAGTTTAATGTTTCCCATTCCCTCAATATCACCAACTGCCAGGGCTTTGCGATAACACATTTTGGCCTCTTGTGGGCGCTCTAACACCTCGTATGTTTCACCAACTGCCATCAACATTCTAGAATCAAAAGGACGCAGTCGATGAGCCTACAAAAATAGTACAGAAAAATTAGTACCTTAAGCAAGTAACATAATTAACGGCTATGAATTTGTCTACACAATAATTTAAACCAAGCTTCATTCTACTACCTGTTTGTAATAATACAAAGCATAAGAAGACATCTTCAGGAGTTCATAAGTTTGACCCAACCCATACCAAGCCCTATAATCTCTTCTATTTAAATCAACAGCATTTCTGTGAACAAAAAAATTGAATAAATTTCATCATAAAAAGCAGCTTTAAAATCTAATTGATACAAAAATTGAAGGTAATTTGATTGCCTTAAAATTACGAACCCAAAACTAATTAGCATCTCTACCATATTTACAGAACTCTAACCTGTAAGCCTGTATAGCCGCTGCAGTGTTTTTCATTTCTGTGTATTCGTGTCCCATCAATGTCCAAGCGCTCAAGTAATTTGGGTTTAACCTGAGAGCTCGTTGAAAATATAAAACTGCTTTCTCATTTTGAGACCGCAAACTGTAGTAATTTCCTAGAAAAACATAACAAATAAATGGGAGTTATTAAAAATCTTTTTTTAATATATTTTTCCTAATTTTTTCTCCATTTCACGTTAGTTACAGTTATTTTTTAATAGGTAAAATGAGTAAATCAGGTATAATGGTTACATCACTTCGCTTTATCACATAAAGTACTTAGTTAAATTGCCACAGCCATTTGCTGTAGCAGAATAAGGCATAAAAATAAGACGTTTTTATTGAGGGCACAAAATAAGCAATTTATAATTATTATTATCACAAACTGCCATAGTTTTAATTTTTTTGTATATATCTTTGTCCTCAAAGTGGGAAAGTCGAATGTAGACTTAAACATGAAGTAACAACAGTTACTCTGACCCAGTCTGGAGTTGACTTTGTAAGTCTGGGATATTATAGATTATAATTGCCCGATAATTATGCTGCTATTTAAGTGCTGGCTCGGCAGGAGTTCATACCGTTTATAGCACCTTACTCAGGGGCGCTACAGCATGAAATCAGTGGGGTTTAAACCCACAATCTCATGTGTGGTGTAGCAAGTGTTCTTACCACTACACCACGCTGCTGGGTACTACACCACGCTGCCGGGTAATTTAACCGCCAAACCAAATATCTTAACACGTAATAGCTAAACTCACCAACAATACAGCAAGTTTCAACCCTGAATTTATCCACCTCTGTGCAATGATGAGCAAGATGAGCCAACTCAGCTTTTTGTCCCTTAACATAATACATGTTAGACAAAATATCCATTTCATCGAGTCTGTACGGATCTTTTTCGCGTTCTTCTTCCAAGATGCTGATTGCCTCCTCAAAAACTTAATAATAAGAGAAGTGTGTTAGTGGTGATAATTAACGACAGGCAGCGTGGTGTAGTGGTAAGAACACTTGCTACACCACACATGAGGTCGTGGGTTCAATCCCCACTGCTCTCATGCTTTAGCACCCTTGAGTAAGGCGCTTTAAACGGTATGAACTCCTGCTGAGCCAGCACTTAATCAGCAGTATAATTATCGGGCAATTATAATCTATAAAATCTCAAACTGCCACAGGCAACTTGAGACTGGGTCGGAGTAACTGATGTTACTCTATGTTTAAGTCGCGCATTCGACTTTTGCACATCGAGGATAAAGATATATAAAAAAAATATATATATATTCTAAATTGACAATTATCTACTAATAACCAAATTTAGACCACATATTATTAGTCTTAAGCCCAATCTTAGCCTTAAAATTTAAGAACCACTACTACCTCTTCTGTTATGATGAGCCATTGCTTCCTGGGTCTTAACATGGGAGCTGTCCTGAAACCCAGCTTTCTTCAGTAAATCATAAATACACAAAGCTTCGCCTGCGTTAATTAAATCTACATGAGTTTTGGCGAGGAAAAAATCTTTCATCCAATGTCTTGGAAGGTCCATGGCAGATAACTGTGTAAAATAACCTCGTTAAACTAGATAATTCAATTATTAAATAAAGAAATTTAAAAAAAAATGTTAATATTCAATTGAAAGTTATACTTAAAAGCACTAAATTTTTTAAAGAAAGTAATTAACAATTTTACACAATTAAAAATAAAAATTTTAATAAAATAAGAGAAATAAAGAATCATACACTTTGTTGATCAACAACTAATGTCGATAACTCTTTCCACGATGCCCAGTTCAACGGAAACTTTTTCACTGAAAGAACAAAGATGTTGATCGCTTCGTTGCGTTCAACAATCGCAGACATCTGCGACGTTTTCTTTAACAAAACTCCGTACAAATACAAGAGAAAGGAATCCAACTTTCCTTGCTTGTATCTTTGACTCAACTCACTCCTCAAAACTCGAAGTTCTTCAATTTTGCCGAGTGACCTCTCCGCAGTTCCTGAAAAAAACAAAAAAAATTTAATTGCTTAAAAAAATTAAGATTTTGATATTTTTACTTGTTAAAATTAAAATAGAATTATCCTTGTTATTTTTTTTGGGCTCATTATGTGAAATAAACTTTAAACTTAAATAAGGTAAAAATAAAAATTTGCAAAAAAATTAAAAATAAATTTCGTAAATATTTAATTTAAGTTTTAAAGCTCTGCAAATATTTTTACAATTGCATACCATACGCTAATAAAATGAGGTCGTTAATTCACTTTAATATAAAGGTTAAACACGTCAATACCAGGTTAAATAGCTTAAGTAAATAGCAAGTTAATGATTACTTAACAAGTATATAAATACAGAGGGGAACAACAAACACTTGAACATAATAAAAATATATAAGTCTAAGCCAAAATTGAAAAGCAAGTTTTACAACAATTTAGAAAAAAAAACATTTTTGTTCAGAGTATGTTAGGACTCAGAGTATGTTAGGACTGTGAATTTAACTATTAAAAAACATCTACAATTTGTCTACCACAACTGACAATATTTAACATAAAAAATTGGGAATTGTAATTTTTGTTTGTAGATGTTAATCTAATTTCAATTAATTTCTACTTTTATAACATGCAAATATGATTTCAAGTAAAAATGTTAAGGACTCTTTTCAGACTTACAAATGTGCTAAAGAAGAACTGAAAAAAGCAAACTATGTCACTTTTGGATGGGCAAAAAAGAGAAATTACATCGGCCACACTGCTATTGTTATAAAAATTGATGAAACTGTCAGATTTACATTTGACTATGGAAACGAGTCCAATGTTACTATGAGCAGTTTTGATTATGAAATCTATGATAATTTTAAGCCAATAACAAATACTATGTCTGTAAGAAACATCAACGAACAGAGAAAAATGGGAAAAATACTTTTGCATTTGCTTACATTCCCGATGGGAAGCTATAGACTATTCTTGAACAACTGTCGAAGTTATGTTTTAAGTGGAGTTAATGAGATTCAGAAATATTTACCTGCCTCTGATCAAAAAGTGAATAAAAAACTGAAAATAAAATGTGAAGCTGAACTAAAATCATTGCAAGAAACAGACTGGAAAAAAATTCCCATTTTCTCATGTTCTTAAAAATTGTTACTTTCTTGTTGCATTTTTTTAAATGTATTTAAGTTTTTGTGTCTTTTAGTTTTGTGTTTTGTTGTAAGTAACATTTATTAAAATACATAAAACTAAAATTAATTTAAAAGTTTTAAATTTTAATGTAATAAATTATTTCGTTAAAAAAAGTTATATGCAAGTCTTTTATTTTTTTCATTGCATCATCCTTATAAGAAATTTAAAATTTATAAACTTGACACAAAAGCACAAATAAAACAATATTTCTGGAATAATATTATACTGCAACCTAAACCACATACATATAAATAAAGCGCGCTTTTACTTTTTTTAAGTGTACAAGTTTAAACTTTTTAAACGTATTTGAATTTTTCGCATGCATTGCTTTTTATTAATGCAAATTAATAAATTTAACTGTATATTTTGAAGCTGATTCTTTAGTGTGTATTGTAATGTTTTTAAAGGTTTTAACTCTATGCCGATAACAGAAATTAAGTTTTTAAGTTCATGAATGCATAAAGGAAAACAATGAAAACCAAAGTCTTGCAAATTCAGATTTGCAAATTCAGAAGCAGGAGTTAAGTTATCAATAAATGTAGCCCGTATAAAACAATTCCTAATTACAGTATGCAAGAAAATAAATATACAACTAACTATGTGTTTACAATGGCAAAAAAAAGTTATTTTAAAAGAACAAAAATTTAAACAAAAATCTTTGTTTACTTTTAACAGACTTTTGTAAAACTAAAATTAATTTTAGTTAAAGTTTATTTAAACAAGCTAAACATAAAATAAAAAAGGTCAACCACCTAACATTTAAAGGGCTTAAAAAGAAAGTTATATTGAAAACACAGTTATCATGAGATCTTGAAGTAAAGCTAAACTAAAATCATTGCAAAAAAGAATTGAAAAAAAACGGTTTCAATTCGTTCCGGTTCTTAAAATTTATTCCATTCTTAATACACTAGAACGACATATAAAAGAGATTAAATAGCAAAAAGGTTAAAGTAAACACCCTCCATTGTTTGTTAAAAGTTTAAAACAATGGTTTCAGTTGGGACCATCTGAAAACTAAATTTAATATAATGAAAAAAACAACTAGAGATCTTACTTACACAATCATGTTCAGTAATATTATATTTGTATTGTTCACCCGAACGGTGCTTTACAAAAGCTAGTTTTGACTTAGTTCATGTATAAAATAAATTGCACCATTGTAATTGTGCTGAACTGAATAAAGTTTATAAATTTTAAGTTGTGAAATGGGTTTAACTCAATCTACCGATGCTATTTATGATAATAAATCAATGTTAAACATTGCTAATAAAGAAATTAAAAAAGCAACTCGTTTCGCATTTGGATGGGCAAAAAAAGAAAATTTGATTGAGCATACAACAACGATAGTGTTGTCATTAAACGGCAAGCCTCGATTCACGTTTGATTTTACAAGCGAGTCATCGGTGAAACTTCAATTCTTCCGTTCTACAGATTATGAGAAAGTGGAACCCCTTACAGATAATTTCAAAATACGTCGCGGTCTGTTCAAAAGAGACCAGAATATGAAACACAAACTTCAAGAAATGGTTAAGAGTTTGCTTTATCTTGAAATGGAAAACCGCAATGCTTCAAATATCAATAGCAACCACTATGTTTGTAAGGCAGTTGTTGTAATTTATAAGGTTTTTGATGCTAATTATGAAATGGCTAAAGAATTTGAAAGCCAAATGCAAAAACTCCTACAAAATGACAATATCTTCACAGCATCTGTAACAGCGATGGCTCCCTTTCTACACGAGCCCGTCAATGCAGCTCTATCCTATGCAAGTAGGAATTTGTTTTAGATTTCATAGTTTTTCATATTATGTGTAGTTATACACTTTTACACCTAGTCTGGTTTTTAAACATGATTTTTTTTAGAATAGAAACAAGTACAATTTTTTTTATAACTTAGCAACTTTTTGTAACATTTAAAAAATATTTATTTTAAAAGCCAACTGTATTATTTGTATATACACCTAAATTGTTGTGTGTTTTATGAAAATTGCAGATGTTTTATTAAAAAAATAAGTAAAATGTTTAAAATACTAAAAAAAACAATAATTAAAAAAATTTAAAAAAAGTTTAAGCCCGGAGTCGTAAATTACAAATAATATGTTATGTATAAATTTACACATTAAAATTTACCAATCTTGTAAAATTCAACATTTAATCTTAAACTTATAGTGATTATTTTGTGTCTTGAACTTAATTTGTATGTTATGTTATTAAGTCAAATAAAATGGTTGTACAAAAAATGTTTTAAAGAACATTGTATTATTTTTTGTTTAATTTTGTTTAATTTTGTTTTTTTATGTTTTTTTATTGTAAATGTCACTGAACCCATTTTTGTTAAATAAAATGTAATACTTAGATTATTTTGTGTCTTTTATTTAATCTGTTTCTTAAAAAAATAAAGAAAATACAGACAAATATGATTAGTAAAGTCAATTGTTTTTGACAAATTGATGTGGTAATCATTGTCACCAAATACCAAAAGACAACATCCGACAAACAATGAAGAACTAAAGTATTGCTACAACAAAACCAAACATTAATTCAAACCTGTATTTTATCTTACAATGGCAACTATATTAAATTACTCAACATTATTCTCATGACAAATAATGGAAAACTCGTGTTGTAAAATACCTTTTCTTTTGTAACTGAAAAGAAAAAGAACCCATGGACTTTCCATAAACAAATGTGCACCTGTGTTTCAAGTAGAGTCAATAACATTTCAAAATATCTGCCTACTTTTGATCGAAAAGTGAATAAAAACCTGAAACAAAAATGTGAACTAAACTGAAATTATCAAAAAAAAGAACTGAAAAAGTTGGTTCCGATTCGATCCAGCTCTTAAGACTTTTTTCTGGATTGTTTTCGCATTTTAATTAACTTCAAAATTTAAAGTTTAGTGTCCCCTTTAATGTTAATGTATGTCACTAGTTTTTTACTTGCTTTCAGTTTTTTTTTCTGTTTAGCTGTAAATACTTTAAACCTTATTGTAATTAAATAAAATGTGATATTGAAATATTTTGTGATGTTATTTTCAATGTAGAGGTTAGTATACTAACTCAATTAAAAATTTATAAGTTGATAATAATAAAATCAAGTTTAAAAAAGAAAGCATGAACAGTACTATAAGTTAAACTACCAAAATAATATATTAAAAAAAACTTGTATACAACATCGGCATTGAAATATATCTAAAATTGTGTTATAAAAAAAATTTAGAAAAACTTTATTTTTTTGTGACCACTACACACATAAGTTTTATGAAAATTGAGACAACCAAACATAACAAATTATAAAGAACCTTTCTTTAAATAAAAAAAGAACTAAACTTCCATTTAAACTCTAGGGTGGGTGTTTTTATACATGACACTTTATATATCTTTGTTTCATAAACATTTCACCTTAACCTTTTTCCTTTTTTTTCTACATTTCTAATCTTTATTTACTTCAACAAGTATGACAGTAAAAAAAATAAACCCTAGGAGTAAAGGCCTTAGAGTAAAAATTAAGTTTTATTTTTAGCAGAGTGGATTGGTTGAGTATAGTTAAAATTTGTTTGATTTAATTTGTATAGTAGTTGTGATGCATTGGAACACAATATTAAGCTTAATTTAAACTTAATTTAAAAATGTTGTAAGATATAACATGTGAAATTAAGATATTTTGCAATAAATAATCATTGGGTTAATTTTTCTGTTAGCTAAGTTAAGTATGGCATTCCAAGATAATAAATCTTTGAGTGAACAAGCTAATATTTCTAACGAAGAAACAAGAAGATTACTAAACAAGACATTAGAACCATATACAATTGGTGGTTCAAACAATGCTTTCAGCAGCGTAATGACAAGCATTTCAGGTCTATTAAGTGGGTCTTTTGGCTCATCAAGCAGGAATGTTGGTGGGTCTTTTGGCAGTTTAGGCTCTTCATCAACAAGTTCTTTTCTAAATAATGACGGTTGTGATCCTGTGTTGAAAGGAGTTTATGAAGCAATCAACAGTGCAGACTACTTCTCGTTTGGATGGGCTCAAAAAATGGGTATGATTGGGCACAGCACCATTGTGTTAATGTTAAACGACATATGTAAATTTGCATTTGATTTCACCGATGATTCTCAGATTAGTATTAATTACTACATAAACAATGAATATAACTATGTTGGTGACTTAACGAATTCAATGGCTTTAGAAAGTGACCTAGAAACCCAAAGGTTGAAGGATTTGGTAGACCGTTTGTATCATATCAAAATGGGACAGTATCGTTTATTCAAAAACAACTGTCGTACTTATGTTTGCAGGGGAGTGTTGCAAATTTTTGATGATGGCATTGCTAATAATTCCTTAGTTGTTGATTTTGTAGACAAAATGAAGTTGCAACAAGCAAGTGATGATGAAAGGGTAGATAGAGGAATTACAGCAGTCACTGTATTAGTCAGCTTTCTGGCATCGGCATTAAAAAAATAATGCTTTCAGAACATATTATGGTTTATTAAAAAGATATACCTTTGTTAAATTTCAAAAAAATAAAATTATTTTAGCTGTATAAAAAAGAACTTGAAAAAGTTGGTTCCAATTTGGTCCAGTTCTTAAAGACTTTTTACTGTGTTGTTTTTGCATTTTAATAAATTTAAAATTTAGAGTTTATGGTTGCCCTTTAATGTAAATGTATGTCACTTATTTTTTATTGGCTTTCAGTTTTTTTCTGTTTTGCTGTAAATACTTTTAACCTTATTGTAATTCATTAAAATGTGATATTGAAAATATGTTGTGATATTATTTCAATGTAAAGTTTAGTATACTTAGTCATTTAAAAATTTATAAGTTGATAATAATAAAATCAAGTTTAAAAAACATATCTGTGACCAATGGTATAATTTAAACTATCAAAATAATAAAATTGACCAAAAAAATTGTGTACAAGATGGGCATTTAAATTACTTAAATAACTTAGTAGTATAAGTTATAGAAAATTACTCGTGTGTATCAAAAACTCTGTTATGAGAAAAGTTTTTAAAAAGTTGGTAATATTTTGCTGCCCTTACAAATATATCAAGTTTCCAATAACTTGTGTCACGCATGGCTACAGACATAAGTGTTATGAAAATCGAGACAACCAACAAAACAAATTAAAAATAACCTTTCGTTACCTAAAAAAATAAAGAAAAGCCGGAACCAAACTGTAAAAGGAACCGAAATTAAAATAGGAACTGAAACTTACATCGAGAACACTATAAAATAATTTCTAGAACTTTCCATTTGAAAAAGAGTGCGTTCATGTATGACACATAATATCCCCTCTCTTTTTTTAGCTCTCCAAGTTTTACAGTAAAGAAAATTATTCATTTGGAGACTTTACGGTAAAATTAGTTAGGTTTATTACAGCGGAACGGGTTAAGTTTAGTTTAAATTTGTATTTATTTGTATGTCAGGAAATAAATGTGTAATAAGTGTGTGTGATACTAAACCCTAGAAAGGTATTAGAGCAAATTAGGTTTTAAATTTAGCAGAGTGGATTGGTTGAGTATAGTTAAAATTTGTTTGATTTAATTTGTATAGTAGTTGTGATGCATTGGAACATATTATTAAAATTTAAAACTGTTGTAAGATATGTGAAATTAAAATATTTTGCAATAAATAATTGTTAGGTTAATTTTTTGTTAGCTAGTTTAAATATGGCATTCCAAAATGATAGAAATTCACATTACCAACGTAATATTTCTAATGAAGAAACAAGAAGATTAGTAAATGAGACGTTAGAACCATATACAATTGGTGGTTCGAATAATGTTTCCAACAGGGTAATGGCGGGTGCTTCAGGTATAGCCGGTAATATTCTTGGGAGTTCAGGCCCCTCTTCAAGTGGTTTCTCCTCAAATAATGACGGTTATAATTCTATGTTGGAAAGAGTTTGGGGAGCAATCAACAGACCGAACTACTTCTCGTTTGGATGGGCTCAAAAAAAGGGTGTGATTGGGCACTGCACCATTGTGCTAAATTTAGTTAATGGTTGTAGATATGCATTTGATTACACCGATGATTCTCAAACTAGTATGAACTGCTACGAACAGTGTGATTACAACTATCTTGGTGATTTAACTAACATAATGGCTATAGGAAGGGATTCAGAAAAACAAAAGTTAAAGGATTTGGTATACCGTTTGTATTATATTCCAATGGGACAGTATCATTTTTTAAAAAACAATTGTCGTACTTATGTTTGCAGGGGAGTTTTGGAAATTTATGATGTTATTGTTCCTGAGAAGTCCTTAGTTGTTTCGTTTGTAAATGAAATGAAGTGGATGCAAGCAAAAGATAAAGCAAAAGTAAAAACAGGCTCTGTTTTGGCAGGAGGTTTGGCGGGTTCGGTTTTAATGTAAATGTAATTAAACAAACATTACAACATTATTTGCGATTATTGTGTTTATGATATGTTTTAGTTCACAAGAAATGAGTTATTTATTTTAAATTTTAAATCTATAAGAAAAAATAGAATCTGTTTACGTTATACACTAATATTTAATCTTGTTTTTCAAAAAAATAGTTAAATAATTGTAAATATTTAATTTCTTTATTGGATTGTACGTACAATTAATTTTGTTTGTGTTTTCAATTTAAGGTGCTGAAAGCTTGAAACAAAAATTTAAATTTTTTGTTTTTGTAGGTTTCATTTGTCATTACTTATTTTTATATAAAAAAATTTGATTAATATGAGTGCAAATGAAACTCTATTTGGAGAGGCCGATTTTTCAAAGAATACATCTACTGGTTATTTCAGCGATTTTCTAAGAAGCTTTAAAGAAGGCTATTCAAGAGGATATGAAAACGGTCTGTCATTTAAATGATTGTTGGTTTGCTTTAATAATGTAATATTTGCATTATATACTTCTTAGACATTTTGCTTTTTTTTGTTGTAGGCTATATAAATTTATCCTCGATGTGGGAAACCCACTATCTCATGGGTGGTGTAGCAAGTGTTCTTAATTTTTAATGGTTTTTATTTGATAATAAAATGTACATAAAAATTATTTTTTATGAGTTTGGTTTGCAGTGTATCAAAATATATTAAGAAAAAAAACTTGGGCACCTTTTGCTATGTGATTTAATAAACAGAACTTGTATACGAAGTATTGTGTGGTATATATACACAATAAAGCTATTATCTGTTAGACATGATAACAAAATTGCTGATGACAGTTTTTCTTAGCATGAAAAACAACATTTTTAACAACAAAGAAACTTTAGCCGATTAAAAAGACCCAAAATCTAATCAACTTACCAGAGAACACTATTAGTGCAAACCTTATCTTAACTAACACATTCACAGTTAGCTTACTTTATGCACTGTTAGCTTACTTTAAAATTGAGTCACCAAAATTAAAAGTACTTCTAAAGAGATTATAAAAAAAAAAAAAAAAAGGGCAAACAAAGTTCAAAAACATTTACCTCAGAACTTTATATGTACTAAAAAATTAAAATACACACTCACCATGATTGTCAATAGAACCCAGTTGGTGTTTCCTTATAGCAGCAAAATACCTGGAGTAAACATGAAGAAAGTATGAAGGACCATCTTTAGCTTCCCTTACAACATATGCAGCCCTTTTGTATTCACCAACATCAAAGTAAGACTTGGATAACTCGTATAAATCATCATCTCGTGTATTAGGAATAATTCTGTAAAGTTTTTGGGTTTAAAATTTAAATTTGTGCCTGAAGATATATTTGTGATGTACTAATCCCAATGAAATCCCTTAGAGCCCGTAAAGAAGCCCAATACAGTCCCAAACGAATTTAATAAATACCATTGATTGCACTACCCTCCCCACCTTTTTTTGTATATAAATTTATCCTTGAAGTGGGGAGGTCAAATACGCGACCTAAACATAGAGTAACATCAGTTACTCCGACCAAGTCTCAAGTTGCCTTAGCAGTTTTGCATATTATAAATTAAAATTGCCCGATAATTTACTGCTGATTAAGTGTTGGCTCAACAGGAGTTCATACTGTTTATAGCACCTTACTCAAGGGCGCTACAGCATGAGAACATCGGGAATTAAACCCACAACCTCATGGTGGTGTAGCAAAAGTTCTTACTATTACACCATGCTTTATTTTAGGCATAAAGAATTAACATTTAAGAACCACTAAAATGCAGCTTATTGGGGCTTCTATATATTTTTCATATACTATAATTTTATTTAAAAAAAAATTAAACCCCCATTTTTTATTTGAATTAAGAAAAACAATTTTAAACCTTATTTCCTCATCAATGTGGATTGTGTTGTCATACTGTTTAGAAATATATTCTTCTGAAGGTTTTTCTGGTTCACAATTTAAAGCAAATGAAAGCTCTGCTAACCTGGTTAATTAATATAAACTCTAATGTTAATGAATATTATTTTGGATCTGTAGCACTCTAGTTAAAACTCACAAATCAGAAAAAGAATTAAATTATAAACTGTACTTCTAAACCTATCAATAAAAGGTTCAGGGTGCAGCGTAAGGTTATGATTTGATGTTACAAACTGACGAAAGACTTCAGCTGGAACAAACTTCTCACCATTTCGTTGTTTCTTTTAATCCACGTTTTGAACATTGCCGAATTGCAGAAATAATTTCGTATTTAATTTCATTTTTGTTGCACTTATCCGAGATAATTTTAAGAGTAGACATAACAATAAAACTGAAATAATTCTTTATAATTTAATAACAAAATTTTAATCAAAAACGCACGTGTTGTTTACATTTTTAATGAATCGTTGTTGTAACCGTTTAGTGACACATAAATTATTTTTATTAATTTTTGCAACTAAAACACTTTTTATTAACAATAAACAAATACATAGATGAAAAGACAAATTAGCAATATTTCGTCATTAATTTTAAGATTTTAAATTGTTTTCGAGTTAGAATACAAAAATAAATTCTAAACACCAAAGTGTTTTGATTAGTTTGTTAAATAAATGTTATACAAACATATTTTTGATACTAAAAAATAAGATTTAAAGTTATGTTGGCTAACTATGGTGTTACACATTGACATTTAGGCAAAAATAAAGAAGTTTGAACAACTATAATTTACCTTAGATTAATTCTACTACAAGAGTATTTTGAAAAGTAAAAACAACAAAAAGTTACATCACAAAAATTTTTTCTATTTCATTTGCATCAAATTCTTTATTTGTTTTAGGACATTTAACTTTTCCATTTTGTGTTATTAAAGCAAGACCCTGTAGTAAAAAATTAGGTAAATATATTGCTAAAAAATAGAAAATTTTTAAGAAATTTTCATAATACTATTGCAAAAAAAATGGCTGTATATATCTTCATTCTCAAAGTGGGATGGTATAATGCGCGACCTAAACATAGAGTAACAACAGTTATCCGACCCAGTCTCAAGTTGACTTTAGCAGTTTGGATATTATATATTATAATTGCCTGATAATAATGCTGCTGCTTAAGTGCTGGCTCAGCAGGAGTTCATACCCCTTATAGCGCTTTACATAAGGGTGCTACAGCATGAGATCAGTGGGTATCGAACCCACAACCTTATAGTAGTGTAGCAAGTGTTCTTACCATATTATATAGTTATCCCATGTTAAATTAATACAACTCGAAACTTGTTTTTTTTTAAATTCAAAAATAAAAACTAACCTTTTCTCCATATACATAACCATTAGGCAACATCATTGGTTGGTTATTCTCATTCATAAGTTTACCAGTTATTGCACAAATCAATCTAGAATGAGCACAATGGGCAAAAGGTAATGGTTGACTAAGTTCATTGAATAATGGGGAACAAACGGGACAATCTGTTGACTTGGTTTGTTCATTGTAACATTGACTGCACATAAAAAACAAGTGATAATTTTTTATTTTGTATATATCTTTATCCTCGATGTGGAAAGGTCGAATACATTACCTTAACAAAAAGTTACATCAGCTACTCCAACCTAGTCTCGAGTTGCCTTTAGCAGTTTAGAATATTATAGATTATAATTGCCCAATAATTATACTGCTGAATAAGTATTGGCTCAGCAGGAGTTCACACTGTTTATAGCACCTAACTTAAGGGCGCTACAGCATGAAAGCAGTGGGGATTGAATCCATGATTTCAAGTGGTAATAAATCTATATAACCGAGCCTAGTGCACAATATGTATATATATATATGTCCAATTTATACTGCCTTTTGTGGTGCTTGTATAAACTATCTCCGACATGGTTTATTTTTACAAAATATTTAACAAAACAAAGTTGTCACCTACTGAGTTTTTAGGCCAGCTAGTCCAGCTTGCAGAGTGACTTTAAATATTGAAGTATCACCAAGTTGATGTAACCTGTAATTTTCATATCTAAATTGTTCTTTAATATGATCCCATCTGCTGGGAGAAAATAAACTTTGGTATCTTGAAATTGGAGTGTCAGATGTAAAGGCAAGTAAACCCATTACCTAAAAAAAGGTCTTTTTAAAAACAAGCATATATTCGAAAACTAAAACTGCTCTTAACATAGTTATACCAAACTCAGTGCCAAGTTAATTTTCAATTTTTAAACCAAATTTAGTTTGTTACTTGTTTGACTTCTTCTAATTGATCTCCTTCTGCACATGATAAAAATTTACGAGCATGACTAAAAACATTTAAAATTAAAAAAAAAAAGTTAAAACATTAAAAAAATAAAGTGGATAGTCAAACTAAAAGTTATAACACAGTAATTGTAATTTTAAACTTGGGTTTTACACAATACCAACCTAACAGCCTCAATTCTATTATTTTGTTTTACAAGTTCAATAAATTGTTGCACATGGAGGCAAAACTCAAGATTGCTTTTAAGTTTTCGAAGTCGAGATCTGTTGTCATGGCACCAAGCCAGACAAAGAGAGCTCTGATGATTGTCGAGTGATTCCTCCACTTCCCAAGCTGTGATGAAGACTTCTGTGTTTACAAGATCCTGGAAAATAAATAAATTTTAAGTTTTTATATTAAGCCCCAAGAAAAAACTGCAATTTGTGGTGCGTGGGTGAATTATTACATGCAAATGTTATTTGTGAGTTGCAACCGTATTACAACAATTAAAATGCAGCCAGTAGGGCAAGTAATTTAGGTTCTGGTGCCTATAAAATACTGATAAAATAGATTTCATATTTAATTTATGAGTTTAAATTTAAGGCCAAACTTACAGTGATATCAGATTCGGTGGCAAGCTTTAAAGCACTATCATAAAAACCACATCTTAGAAGGTGATCAACGACCAAGCGATCAAACCTTGTTTTCTTCCACTGGATGGCGATAGAGGGGTCCTGACTTGCATGTTCCTAACAACGAATTTGTAAATAATATTTAGAAAATAACATATGTCATGTAATATCGGTTAATTATTTAAAAATGTAAAATGTACAAGAAAAAATGGTTAAAGAATAGATTGATTTGTTATAATAATATAAAAAAATCTAATTTTAATTCGGTCTCACGTAAGTGTATATGTTAAAGTGTTATGTTACAGAGTTTTGCAATTTTTTAAATAATGTATATAGCATGTTAGTATGGTTGACAATGAATCACAAAATGCCTTTAAAATCTTTAAAAAATGTCTGTGGTACTTACAATTTAATTTTCGAAAATACTCGAAAATGATTACCAAAAAAAACAAGTTACCATATGTTTTTGTGTGACGTAGAAAGTACCAAGTAGCGTAGTGAATGTATGCAAGCTGGTACTTTTTACGTCATCACAAACAGGGCTTCCCTTTTTTTTTAAATTAATTAATTTTAATTTTTTTTTATAAGTAGTATAACTTAAAATGTAGGTGAAATTATTTAAAGTTAAAATCATTTTTGTGTTCAGTGACACCAACTTTATTAATTTTTGAGTATAAAAATATCGCTAATATATGACTTTAAATAATTTAAAAAATTAAGGAAAAACAAAAATAAATGAGTATCATTTTTATGAACAAATTTACAATTTATTTGTAGTAACAGATGTTAATGACAATAAATAGAAATTATGGGTAATGTTTGAATTACAACTGAATTGAATCATCATTTCCTGAATTACTACAATAACATTAACATCAATTCAAGTAAACTAGTGGTAATGTTATATACCAAATGGATGATACTGTTACAATATATTTAACATAGTAATCAATATGTAAATTATATCAACTTTTATCAACCCATGGGCATTCTAAATAGACATTAAAACTGTTAACTTTAGATTAAAGTAGAAATTAAACTTACTTTTAAATGTTCAACTCTTCTCTTACATAGTTTGGCACTGGATTCTTCTTGTGCTATTGCATCACCAGCCTAAATTGAAAAAGTATTTAATTAAATATCAAATGGACAAAAATGTAAAATCATTATATATATTATATATTTATAATATTTTTTTGTATATATCTTTATCCTCGATGTGGAAAGGTCGAATGCGCAACCTAAACATAGAGTAACATCAGTTACTCCAACCCAGTCTCTAGTTGCCTCAGTTACTCCAACCCAGTCTCGAGTTATAGAAAATATGATTGCCCGGTAGTTATGCTGCTAATTAAGTGTTGGCTCAGCAGGAGTTTATACCATTTATAGCGCCTTACTCAGGGGCGCTACACCATGAGACCAGTGGGGATTAAACCCACGACCTCATGGTGGTGTACCAAGTGTTCATACCATTACACCACGCTGCTGGTAAGTAGTTATCTAAAACAGGAGCATCCGTAACTACGAATTAGACTAACACACTCTTTGGTACCTAGTTTTAATCCATAATTTATATTTATAACAAAATGCCTTAAAAAAATTAAATCAAAAAATGTTGAAACAAGAAAATTAATCAAAATTTAAAATGTATACTACACAAATAATGCAATGTACCAAAAGCAGTAACAAAAAAGACTAAATTTGAATATTTACTTTTCGTTTCATGCTTTGTAGTTTTTCCACCACGCCATCTAACATTAGAGCCACGGTTCCATTTGTGGTAATCCCAGATTCCATGCATTTCTCCAACTCATTCAAGGCACTTGCAAGCCCATGAAATTCACGATCAATCGTCTTTTGTGCACTTCTAAATCTCTTGTTCAAGATCTCATACGGAACCTTAAAATTAAGTTTTAATATTCAACACTAAAAGTTAAGATTTATCACAATTTTAGATGACATGTACTTTACAATTTTTATAAAATTATGAATATAAAGGTATTAAGAAGTACAAGGGTATAAAGATAACAAATTTACCACTTAGCCTCGTTTATGGACAACACAACTTAAACATAAAAAACAAACGTAAACACACAATATAAAAAGGAAATAAAATACAGTAAAACTAGGATTAAGTAAACACGTTATTGCAGGTATTTTGCTTATTTATTTTATATTTAAATACACGTTCTTACCTTTAATGTTCCATATTCTTGTACTTTAATATCCATTCCATTTTGAGTCGACATTTTAACGAAAAACTTTAAAAAATCGAAAAATCTTCAGATAAACAAATGACAAAATAAACACTTAGGTCAAAGGTTAGGAGGTCAGAAGGTTAGTATCACAAAAACTAAACAAATTGCTCACATTAAATAAACCTAGGTATTTCTATTAAACTATTTAAAATATACTATTAATTTTTTTGTAACGTTAACTCTTAATTTTTAAATATAAATGTAATGTTATATTGTAAAAATATTTTGTAAAAAATCTCACATTTTAGCGCCAAAATTATCACTTTTAGTCATTCTATCTGCTCCAGCTGTTTTTTGTTTACATTTTGCAGATCACATTTTACTTGAACAAAATACTAAGACACAAAAAACGCGTTTACAATGTTTTTAGGCATAAATGTTTACATAAGATTGTTTTGATTTATAGATACTATGTAAATATAGGTATCTGACTTTAAATGTTAAATTTTTTCATCCTTAAATGGTGTTTAAATGAGCAATATTTTAACACGTAACTTTGATTATGTTTCTCGACGTTCTTCTTATAATTGGAATCATATTTGGTTGTGTTTTGGTCGTGATTTTATTTATTTCCGTTCTCTGGTTTATAGTATGGAAGATATTTCTCAAAAGATTTAAATTTATTCAAGAACTGACAGAAGAGAGCACCCCAGAAAAAGAGAGGGCAAAAAGAAAGAGAATAAATTGACTTTAAAAAAAATGTAATACAATTTATTAAAAAAATGTAATACAAGCTTCAAAGACCTTTAAAATAGTATTTTCGTTCATTTGCAATCATAAAAAGTAACTATTTTTATTCTAATTGTACAGAACTGTGTTTTAATAACTAATATTTTAAAGTATTTTTACTGTGCTATATTTTCTTAGGTGTTTATAAATAAACAAAAATTAAATCATGTTAATTTCAGTGCTGTTGTTTATTTTATTTATCAAGAAAAAATATTTATTCAGTTTTACTGGTATATACAACATCAATAAGTATAAAAAAAAATAACAAATATTTTAGATGGTAACGAAGCAAAAAATATATTTGGTTTTGTATAAGTATAACTAATTATTTACAAGTGAATGTTACAAATAGTAGGGTTTAATAAATGTAAACCTAAACATAAAGCAGTAATTTAATTACAGAATTCTAAAAATACACACTAAATAAAAATCACAAATGTTACATATACATCAATAATAACATAATCAATTGACATAACCTAAATTAACTTAAAAGCCAAATTTAATTGGCTTTTATTTCTATCAACAGCCGATGTATTTTTTTATGTTGTTTTAGCATTGGCTAAAATGTAGGTGTTACAAATATTTACGATTTACATATTTCACTTGCTTACATTATTAAGCGTAAAAAAATAAATTGGAAATATTATGATACAAAAAATCAAACTTTTTATTTCGGAATACTTGAAAATGCTGACCCTTTGACCTTGGTTGGTCGCTGAGGCGTGGCGGAAGGGGTCGGAATTATGGGAATAAAATGCTAAAAATAAAAACTCAAAATTATTAAATAAAAAAACAAAAAACTTACCAAATTTTTTAACTTAAAGTTGCCTTTTTTTGTATATATCTTTATCCTCGATGTGGGAAAGTCAAATGAGCGACTTAAACATAGAGTAACATCAGTTACTCCGACCCAGTCTCGAGTTGCCTGTGGCAGTTTGGGATATTATAGATTATAATTGCCCGATAATTATGCTGCTGATTAAGTGCTAGGTCAGCAGGAGTTTATACTGTTTATAGCGCCTTACTCAAGGGCGCTACAGCATGAGATTAGTGGGAATTGAACCCACGACCTTCTGTGTGATGTGGTGCCTTGTTTAACTTACTGTTAAATCCCCATTATCTAAAACCTCAGCAACTGGGTCGTTGGATTTTTCTTGACCGGTGAGTAACTGTCTGTAAATAAAAACAACAATTTTAGGTAATAGATTGTCTCGTTAAACTTTTAAACTAAATTTAAAATTAAACAACAATGTTCACTTCTTTAATTTTTGAATGTTCACAATAATTAAATAACATTTCGCAAATTACAATAATATAATACAAATAATATTATTACAAATTATAAATAAAAAGTATTTACTTTATTAAAACCCGAATAAGAAAGTGTTTACCTTTTGATCTTGCATGTTAGCAAAGCTACTTCATCATCCAATAATATCTTAGCATATTGTTGAGAGATCCGACTTTTGAGCATCCCTGAAGACTTGGGCCTGATATTTATTTAAATTTGTTTATTTTTTTTAAATTTGTGGGTCATTAGAAAATTTAACACTATATTGTTTTTTTTATTTTGGTTTTTCGCACATTAATAAAAGTAAATAATAAATACGATATACAATAAATATTACAACAATGCGACGGAAAAAATGACAAAATCAATTTAATGATTTAAAACATGCCAAAAGAATTAATGTTTACATGAAGATATTAAGTATGTTATGACATGGTCACCAAACCCAAAATTTTTGTATTACTTATAAACTTTATTTTAACCTTATTTCATACTATATTGTACATCTATTTAAAAGAAAACAATGATAAAGTTAAATATTGATTGGTTCTTACTTTGGCATATGAAATCTTTGTGTAGGGGGTTTTATTTTGTTTATTGGTTTTGGTTGAACTATTACATTTTTCTTGGTTAAGGAAACTAAAAATAAATTTGATTTTAATCAGCTTTTTAAGTTACACATTCTTACATTTTATATTTGTTGTATCAAGTAGAGGTACTAAATATTTCATTTGTTAATTACCTTTTGTTTGTGGAAAAACTAATTTACTTGTAAACACCAAACTTTTTTCAGAGGAAAAACTTGTTTGATCTGCAAAAATATGTTGTAAATTATGTAAAAATTATGAATTCTTTTTAAATTTACTTATTTTTAGTGAGGGAAAGAGAAGTTAAAGGCCTAAAAATAAGAGCAACAAGAGTTATCTTTAGTCTTCAGCTAGTTTTGGTAGTTGGGGGTATTATTGATTATAATTGAATCGGCAGCGTGATGTAGTGGTAAGAGCACTTGCTACACCACACATGAGGTCGTGCGTTCAATCCCCACTGATATTATGTTGTAGCGCCCTTAAGTAAGGTGCTATAAACGGTATGAACTCCTGCTGAGCCAACACTTAATCAGCAGCGTAATTACCGGGCAATTATAATCTATAATATCCCAAACTGCCACAGGCAACATGTGACTGGGTTGGAGTAACTGATGTTACTCTATGTTTAAGTCGCACATTCGACTTTTACACAACGAGGATAAAGATATATACAAAAAGAAAAATTGCCTGATATTTAATCTGTCAATCGGTTGAAGTTCGCATAGCACATTACTTTAGGAAGTCACAGCATAAATGCTGTGGAAATCAAACCCACGACCTTATGAGCAAAGTCAAGTGTTAACCAATACACTGTCACCAGTAGTTATCATACTATAGCCAAACCCCTTTTGTTACCTTTGTGATGGGAAGAATTAAAACTCCATTTTAACTGTGTTTCCTCATTATTATTATTATGCGATGCTTGTTGAGAAGTAGTTGGTAGCACAAGATTGTTGTTGTTCTTGTTTGAAGTTGTGGGTAGTATTTCCTTGGGAATTACCTCGATGTTGTTGTTGGACTCCTTTCTTAATTCCAAGTCCCAAGACTTTGACAAAATATTACTTGAATTCTCAGGGATTTCAGTTTTGGATTGATCTGGTTGTAAAATTTTAGAAGTATTTCTAACACTTTGCTTTACCATTGTGGGACTAGGTTGATTTTCTTGGCTTAATATATTGTGATATGTTTGGTTTTTATTTGGTTTAACTCGTGCTTGTTTATTTGGATTAGAATTTAGTAATATTGTCGCTCGATTTTGTAAGATTGCCCCCCGTTCCAGTTCTAACCTAGTTTGTTCTCTTAATTCTTTCAACTTTACCTCGAAATATTCATCCTAAAATGATAATCAAAAATAATTTTTTAAATATGCAATTGTTTAATTTTTAATCGAGCTTTTAATAAAAAAAAATGTTTATATAACTAACAACATTTTGGATTAAAATCTTAGATTGACATAGTAAAACTTTACCGAAAGATCTAATTTTGCTTGAAATTTTTCATCAGGTTTTGGCGGTGGGTTAATGTTGGTTTTTAGATTGGGTTCTCTAGAAACAAAATTGTCATTAACAAATTAAAAAGTAAAAGAAATTAATAAACTTACATTTTTTTCTTTACAATAGGAGATAAAATGTTGTTCTTTACAGTAATATCAGTTTTGACAATGACATCATCACATTTTTCTATGACATCATCATTTTTACTTAGGACATCACTTTCAATTGGTTCAATTTCATTGTCTTCTTTTATGACATCACAATAATTAAGATTTGCCGAAAACTCGGTTATAACCCCAGCAAAAATATTTTGAACACTTTTTCGTCTTACTTTTCGCAACTGCTGATTCATCAACTTTAACACCTCTTCGGCATTTACCATTTTAGGAAGAGCATTTTGCTGAGTCACAACATTTTGCTGAGTCACAGGTTTTTGCGCAACTACTTTTTGCTGAGTCAGAGCGTTGGATATACGAGCAGGACTTTTCTTTTTAATTTGTTGAATTGTATCAGCCAAGTTTTCTTTATTTTCCTCAAACACAAAAGTTGGCTTGACAGGAGAACTTATTTCTTGATCCAGTTGTTTTTTTAAAGGGGGGAAAACAGGGCTTCTAACCTCGGTGTTGAGTAAAGTTGGTGCCACTATTTCAATGTCACATTCCTCTTCTAAACATCAAAGAAAAAAAAACTTTTTAAAGATAGGTAAAAACATATTATAAATTTTCATTAAGAAAAAAACATTTTACTGTACTTACCCTCATCTTGTGACAAGCTTTTTATTCTAATCGGAGATTTTTGTTGAAAAGATTTCTTTGATTTTAAAATCGATGTTGGTGGGTTCTTGGTTTGGGGACTTTCCTCGAACAAATGTCGAGCCAACTTGTCCTAAAGAAACAAAATGTAGAAAACTTTAATTTAGTCACCTCCACAATATTTTATTTAAAAAAGCTATAGGGGCATAGTTGTAGTATTATGTTTAAACATATATCTTGATAAAAAACCCTTACCTGAACTATCGGTGAGGTTTCATCCGCCCAACGAATCGACTTTTTATTGTCTACTAAAACAAACGTAAATTTAATTAAAAAATAATTTGATTTTACAAATTTATTTATTAAAATGTAAAAAACATATAAACAGTCCGATTCATATTTACTGGCAGCGTGGTGTAGTGGTAAGAACACTTGCTACACCACACATGAGGTCGTGGGTTCAATTCCCACTGAGCTCATGCTGTAACGCCCTTGAATAAGGCGCTATGAACTTCTGCTGAGCCAGCACTTAATCAGCAGTATAATTATCGGGAAATTATAATCTATAATATCCCAAACTGCCACAGGCAACTCGAGACTGGGTCAGAGTAACTGATATTACTTTATGTTTAAGTCGTGCATTTGACTTTCCCTCATCGAGGATAAAGATATATACAAAAAAATATATATATATGCTTGACAGAACAATTTGCTTACCCCTTTTTCTTGGCATCCTGAATGGTGTTGGGGTTGCAATTTTCAACACCCTTACTGCAGGGGAGAAGGGGACTTTATTTGGGGCTACCTTGTTTTTAAAGTAATTTCCCCTAACAGCAGGTGATGGGGGAACTTTGCCTCTAATAACTACCCTCTGTAAATTAAAAAAAAACTGAGTTATTTTAATTACACAACTGGGAATAATTTCATTGACTCCATAGAACCTTAGATATTGGGAATGGCATACTTATATAAATAACTTCTATGTTATAAAGTCATTTTGTTACGCTGTTTTATATATTTACAATTGCTTCAAGTGTAAGTGATCAGGTAAGGAAGATATTTAAACATAACACAATATATTAATTCATAAATTTGGCAAATTCGAACTAATTACCTCTGGTGCCGGAGATTGAAATGGCAAAAGTGCTTTTCTTGTGGCTAAAAAAAAAAAAAAATAGGCAATCTTTAACAATATGTAAAAAAAAGTTTTTAAATGCCGGCAGTGTGGTGTAGTGGTTAGAACAACTACATAAGATCCTGGGTTCAATCCCCAGTGATCTCATGATGTAGCGCCCTTAAGTAAAGCGCTATAAACGGTATAAACTTCTGCTAAGCCAGCACCTAATCAGCAGCATAACTATCGGGCAATTATAATCTATAATATCCCAAACTGCCACAGGCAACTTAAGATTGGGTCCGGGTAACAAATGTTACATTATGTTTAGTGTCCTGCATTCGACCTTCCCACATCAAGGATAAAGATAAACAAAAAAAGATTGATATTTTAAAATATTTAAATCTTACCTTGTCCATTTATTGGAACTCGTTGAGGAAGTTTATTTTTACAACCTCCTGCGGCTGTAACATTGTGGGCAAAATCAGGTTTGTTTGTTTGGTTTGAACGTGATGTTGGTTGACTTTTAAACCATGAAACATAATTTTAATTAATGCTTATCTAGAGTTATTATCAGTTAATAAGATCAATTATGTACTGATATATCAGCCAGTCTGGAAAGTAGGCCAGTTTTCGATGAGATCTCGTGCGTGCATGCGTAAAAAATGATGTGACCGCGCGTGCACGCGACTACAATTTTCAATCTACGTGGGCACACGTGTTTCTTAAATTTGGCATAAAAATGCTACCACAAGGCATCAGTATTTCACGTGTGCAAATTTTTTTAAAAACCAGGCGTTCAAAACGTTAATTTCCAGCTTGCATTTTTTCACCGAAAAAAAATCTCGTGCGTGCACGCTGCCCTACTTTCGAGATTGGGTTATAAGGGGACCAGAAGCTTCGGTCGTGGGAAAATTCGGCCTGCAAAAAACGCGGGGGGTCAATGACGAAATTTGCTGCGTAAATATTTTGAATTTCGATAAAATATGGTCTTACGTTGACATCAAACGTGGGCTTTACGCCGTGGCCTTCCCGCAGTTAGATCTGTAGATTAAAAATTGTGAAGGTCGAAAGTAAATTTTGCACGGCCGAAGCTTCTGGCAACCGGTTATAACATTGACACGTAAAATATTTGGTAAATCACAGTCTAGCAGTATAAAAATATTAGAGAAACATACCTTCTTACAGGAATTCCTGATTTTTGTCTTGATTTATTAATATTTGGTTTTCCCAATCTTGAAACTGGCATTTTATTCTTTACTTTGTTTTTGATTTAAAATCAGATTTAAAAACAGTTTTCTAACAGTTTCTAACGCTATAATCAGATAATAACAAGTAATATTTAAATGTAAATAAACACAAGCAGACAAGCTGACAAGACATTAGGAGTTTTATAGACGATTTTTTAATAATAAAATAAGTATTTTAACTAAAAAATAAAATCATAATTAATTAACTTAAATATTTTACATAGGAATTACTAACAAACATTCGCTTAAACTGTTTGTAAAAACAAAATGAAGTAAATAAAAAAAAAAAATCTTAAATTTAAAATTTTTAAAATACACGCGTCTACGCTTCAGTAATTACAAAGATTCTCAACATTTTTCAGATAATTTAGTAAATTCTTTTTTATTAAATAAACAAAAAATATTTAATTAATTAACAATAATTATATAAAAATATCAAATATTAAAGTTTTATTAGTAAAAGTGGAAAATATAAGCTTTTACATTTTTTAAAGATCACATTTGTGTCATAACCCCTCTTGTTTGTTTGTTTATTTTAAGCTTTCAGGAAATATTTTTTTAAGCACGTGTTTAAATCAAGAGTGCCTGAATATTAAACTTTTAGATGTTTACATTAACATTATTGGAAGATTTAATAAGCAATGCTGTTCAGAAATACAATGAAGTTATGGAAATGGCTGGTAAGCGTTTTGTGGGAATGTTACTTTTACGTTATATTATTTTCTCTCCTTATATATATATTTTTTTTTGTATATATCTTTATCCTCGATGTGGGAAGATCGAATGCGCGACTTTAACATGGAGTAAGAACTGTTATTCCGACCCAGTCTTGAGTTTCATTTGGCAGTTTGGGATGTTGTAGATTATAACTGTCCGGTAATTGGTAATTATGCTGCTGATTAAGTGTTAGCTCAGCAGGAGTTTATACCATTTATAGCACCTTACTCAAGGGGCTACAGCATGAGGGCAGTTGGGATCAAACCCACGACCCCACGGTGGTGGAGCAAGTGTTCTTACCACTACACGACGCTGCTGGTTCCAAAACTTATTCAGCAGCATATAATTATAATCTATAATATTTAAATCTGCAAAGTCAACTCAAGACTGGGTCAGCTGGTCAGGGTAACTGATGTTACATTAAGGTCATAAGGTTGATCTTACTACACCAAGGACAAATAAATAAAGAAAACTAATAATTAAACAAAAAATTTTAGACCCCAGATCTTCAGGGTTTCCGTTTATGAATTCACCTGGACTAAATTTATTGGGAACACTGACTTATTTGTTTATTGTAACATATGCTGGACCTAAATATATGAAGAATAAACCAGCTTTTAACTTAAGGAAAATTATTCTTGTTTACAACATCATTATGGTCATATTTTCTACCTATATATTCTATGAGGTAGGAATTGCTTAGAATTTATATATAAAATTTTTTTAATGTAAACTAATACAATTACTTAAAGTCATATATTAGCGATATTTTTATACTCAAAAATTAATAAAGTTGGTGTCATTGAACACAAAAATGGTTTTAACTTTAAATAATTTCAATTACTTTTTAAGTAATACAACTTAAAAAAAATTAAAATTAATTAAAAATAAAGAAAGGGGAAGCCCTGTTTGTGATGACGTCGAAAGTACCAGCCTGTATACATTCACTACGCTACTTGGTACTTTCTATGTCACACAAAAAAATATGGTAACCTGTTTTTTTATGTTATTCATTTTCCAGTATTTTTGAAAATTAAATTGTAAGTACCACATACATTTTCTAAAGATTCATTTTTTTTTTTTATTCATTGTCAACCATACTAACGTGCTATATACATCACTTAAAAAATTACAAAACTCTGTAATATAACAGTTTAAACACAAACCATAAAAATTTTAATTTAAAAATATATTTTTAACATTTAGTTTCTAGCTTCAGGTTGGTATAGAGATTATTCCTTTGTTTGCCAGCAATGTAATTATTCAACTCAACCTAAACCACTGAGAATGGTTAGGGTGTGTTACCTATTTTGGACAACTAAATATATTGAATTTTTGGACACTGTAAGTTTATTGTATGGCTAATAAAAAGCAGATATTGTAAAGTAGAACTTAAAATGTTGTTGTAAGATTTTATTAACATTATTATAGTTAAAATATTTGTTACTTTAAACAAAAATTGATGTAGCATTTGTATTATTTTTTTCACGACCTTTAACACTGTTTTTTTTTTATATATATATTTTTTTATTAATTGTTTTTACCAACTTTTTTTTTAGTTTTTCTTTATAGCACGGAAGAAGTTTGATCACGTTTCATTCCTCCATGTATTCCACCATAGTTTGATGGCTTTTACTTGGTGGTGGGGGGTCAAGTTCTCACCAGGTACTTGCTTTAGATTATCATTCATTATATATATTAAAAATAATTGTGTTTTTCTTGCATTATTAATCTACATCCATGTGTTGGGTTTATATATTTTGATTGCCCAACTTTTTTAATAATGTTTTGTGGATGTTTGTTAATGTATTTCTATATATTATGAAGCTTTATAGATGATATATATCAAAATGTATGTTTATTTTTATAGGCCTTTAACATAAAAAATGCAGTTTGTGGTGTGTAGGTAAATTATCGTGAGCAAATATTAGTTGCAAGTTGCATAATAATTAAAATGCAGCCTATATGGCACCCCATTTACTGGTTTTTATGAAAGAATTTTTAGATATATTTTAATATTTTAATTTGTAAAAGATTTGTTGTGAAAAAACCTACATTTAATTTTAAACCATTCTTTAATACATGTATTCTATTTCTATTGAAGGTGGATTAGGCACTTTCCATGCCTTGATTAACTCTTTTGTTCACATGGTTATGTATTCTTATTATGCCATAGCTTCAATGGGTCCAAACTATCAACACTATTTATGGTGGAAAAAATATCTGACCGGGTTTCAAATGGTAAGTTTAAGTAATTTGTAAATGAACACGTTTTTGTAGTTTTTTAATTTTTTTTACATTTATTTATCCTCATTGTGGAAAGGTCAACTTCATGACCTCAACATAGAGTAACATCAGTTACCCTGATCCAGTATCGAATTACCCTTAGCAGTTTGGGGTATTATATAAATTAAAATTGCCCGATAATTAGGCTGTTGAATATGAGTTGGCTCAACAGGAGTTCATCTATAGCACCTTACTCGAAGGCACATAGACATTAGAGCAGTGTGAATCAAACCCTGGACCCCATGTAGTAAAGCCAGGTGTTCTAACCACTATACCAGACTGCCGGGTAATTTTAAAAAGTCATAATTTAATATTTTTAGACACAGTTTGTTGTGGTGTTCTCTCACATGTTGAACATAATGATATTCCATGATTGCAAATATCCAGTTGTATTTAAATATCTTATAACAAGTTATGGTAAGTTTTACTTTTTTTTATCTTTATCCTCAATGTGGGAAGGTCGAATGCATGTGCCCAAACATAGAGTAATATCAGTTACTCCGACCCAGTCTCAAGTTGCCTGTGGCAGTTTGGGATATTATAGAGATTATAATTGCTCGTTTATTTAGCTGCTGATTAAGTGTTGGCTTAGCTTTTATAGCCTTACTCAAAGACGCTAAAGCATGAGAGCAGTAAGGATTAAACCCATGACCTCATGTAGTGAACAAAGTGTTCTGAGCACTACACCACGTTGCCGGTAAAGATGTAAATTTTTTGGTTACATTCAACTTTTGTTTCAGGAATTGCCTTTCTTATTTTATTTGCCAATTTTTGGTATCAATCTTATGTAAAAAAAGGAAAATGGAGGAATTTAACAAATCAGCAACTAAAAAATGGTGGAATTAAAAATAATCAAATAAAAAATGGTGCATTGAAAAATGGAGGTCTTAAAAATGGTTTTCACAAAAAGATTGTTGTAAAAGATGATTAATGTTAGGAAAAATGGTATTCCAAATTATGAAATATTGTGTTTAGATAATTAACATTTATTGTAGTAAATATAAATCTAAAATAATGCAGTTATAAAATGTTGTTGCAAATTTTGTGAATTTTATTTTAAATTTTTTGTAAAACATTTTTATAAAATTCATTTTATTTTATTGATATATTTTTAAGTGTTGTCTGTGATAGAGCTAATTCAGTCTGTAATTTTTAGAATAATTTTCATTTATCACCAAATATATTGAATGCATTTATAACTTGTTTACCAACAATAAGACCAATTGTGTTAGCATTTTGTACTCTAGATTACTGTTGTTCACATTTTCATTTTATTGCTTCAGCATTTCATCTGTTTTTGTACTTGAAACTTTTTTTTTCTGTAACTGTTACTGTCCTATTACCACTGCTTGAATCATAATTAAATTATTGTAACTTGAATTTTTTTAGTTTACTTTTGATTTTACTGTGAAAATCATTATAAATTCTTCAAATTTTGAATTTGTGCTTTTTTAAATTATTTACTTTTTAGGTCTAATTTTTTTTTAATTTTTTACCAAAATTTATATCTACAATTTTGTGTCTGAAATATTTATGTTTGTGCCACCATTCTTGCATGTCTTCATAGTCAGTTTTCATTGTTTATTATATAAATGTTCCATAAAAAAACATAAATATTAAGTTGAAAGGTAATTTGGTATTCTTGCAAAGATTTGGCAAGAAAAGTTTTATTTAAAAGTTTGATTATTCGTTGTATTTGGTTCAGGAAAATGAACACAGCCTTCATATTCTGTCCCATAGAACCACTCACTCAACGATTCAACAACCTTGTCTTTAACACCTTTATGTAGCATACTGCACAACTGTAATAACCCATATAGCGGAGCCTTGTCAGGAGGCGAATTTAATTGTTTAGGTAGAAGAGAAATAGGGGAAGTAAAACGCAATTCCCGCCATTTAAAATACTTCATATAAGCTTCATCGTTATCATCAAGATACTTCAAGTACTTGACTAATTCTTCAGGTGTTTTGTAGTCTTCAGTGTGTATGTAGGAATCAGGAGGCAGAACATCAAATACGTTCTCTTTTGTTGGCCCCCAAATGATAGGGACGAGCCCTCTAAAAAGATAAATGCAACTACAAGTTAATTAAACTTTATCACTTTTTTTGTATATACCTTCATCCTCGATGTTGAAAAGTCGAATGCGCGACTTAAACATAGAGTAACATCAGTTACTTCGACCCAGTCTCTAGTTGCCTGTGGCAGTTTGGGATATTATAGATTATAATTGCCTGGTTATTATGCTGCTGATTAAGTGTTGTCTCAGCAGGAGTTTGTACCGTTTATAGCGCATTACTCGCGCTACAGCATAAGAGCAGTGGGGATGGAACCCACGACCTCATGGTGGTGTAGCAAGAGTTCTTATCACTACACCACGCTGCCGGTTACGTTAATAAAAATAAACATAAATTAGATTTATGAATCTTTTGTTATTCAGTTTTGAAGGCTATTTACACTTTAGCTTAAAAATAATTATAAGTAAAGTTTACCCAAAGAAGCTACGATATAAGAAAGTTAAACAAACACTTTAACAGTTAAAATAAACTAAACATACGTATATAGTGAATTCGATCGGGTTTTTTCAGTAATATAGTCTCGGCAATGCCACGAGTTTTCAAAAGCGAAATAAAATTTATATTTGGTCATAAATTTAGTTTTTATTTCTTGGTTTATTTTGTTCTCTGCCTTATCATCTATTTTTCTTGATCTGGGGAACGTTTTATCATGAAAACATTTTCCAAATGTGTCCACTTGTAAACCAGCCTAAAAATATATGTTTTTTGTATTATTATAATTATATTCTCATTATAGAAAAGCAAACTTTACGGCCTTAAAATTTCTCTCATTTGTGAATATGGAATATGTCTTTAAGATGATTTTGGCAGTTTAAATATTATTAACTTTTTTTTACTTAAACTTGCTACAACATGGAAGCAGTAGGGATCAAACCAATGAACTTATGATTTAATTCCAAGTGTTTCGAATACTATATTACGCCACTGATGTTGTAATATCATCGGCAGGGTGGTGTAGTCGTAGTCGACAACGTGGATTCACTATATAAGGTCCTGGGTTTAATTTCCACTGATCCCATATTGTAACACACTTAAGTAAGGTGGTATTAACGGTATCAACTCCTTCTGAGCCAACATTTATTTAACAAAACAAATATCGGGCAATTATGATCCATAATATCCAAAATTGCATAATGCAACCTGAGACTGGGTCGGGGGAACTGAGATTACTCTATGTTTAGGTTGTGAAGTCAACCTTTCCACATCAAAGAAAAATAAATGTAAAAAAAGCAAAAAAGAATTGTCTACACCATGAAATAAAAATTGTTTTTTTAACAGGTTGTGTGCCTTTGGAAAAAAATTAATATTTTATGTACTGTGTAGGAAATTAAATTGTTTAGTGGATAATTAGACACTGGTAAACTTACTTTTATTAGCGCCATTGCGTATTCAAATCGTGCTCGAGAGCCTCCTACATCTTTACAATTGCTAACGACCCACACTGCCACCTTGCGTTTTGCTTCTAACAAACTAGTTAAGTTTTCGTTCAATACGCCCATTGTATGGTTTTGCGTATAATGAAAACTAACCGGGTTATAGATGTCGGAATCTCTCCTAAAAAATAGAGCTTTTTTTAGATTTATTAATTTTTGATGTGAAAAGCTCAATTTTACAATCCAAACATAGAGTAACATTTGTTACTTGATCTAGTCCCGATTTGCTTTTGACAGTTTCGAATATTATTAATTATAATTGCCTGATATTAATTTTTAGGTGGATTTTTGGGTGCTTAAAAGCCCTATTATTTAAATGCAGTGGGAATTAAACCAAAACTTTTTTTTTTAAAGTAAAAACTTAACTATACAAACCTATGCGTCATTGTCAAGTTAAAATGATTTTTATCATAATTTTCGAAAGTGAAATTCCTGTAATTTAATGACCAGGGTGATTCTTTTGTAGCCCAAATATAAAGTTGGTCTTTTCTCCTAAAAAGATAAATATTATTTTTTATTTTTTTTCAGGTATTTATCCTCGATGTGGAAAGGTCAACTGCACAACCTAAACATAAAATAACATCAATTACCTTGACCCAGTCTTAAGTTGGCTTTAACAGTTTGGGATATTATAGATTATAATTGCCTGATAATTAAGCTTTTAATAAAGTGTTGGTTCAGCAGAAGTTTACAGCACCTTACTAAAGAGCGCTACAGCCTGAGAGCAGTGAGGATCGAACTAAGGACCTCAGGAAAATCTGTATTTACTTGTTTTATATTTTGAGAATTAAATTAAAATAACAAATTCAAAGAAGAAACAATAAATATTTTGTTGTTGCCTTGTTTTGGGATCGGGAAAATCTTTGATGCGATAATCGAAAACAATCGCGTCACTATTGTTCAATTTTTGTCGGTCGCTTGTGACGTAACAGTTGCCATCTTGAGTTTTTATAAGGCCGGTTTTTGAAATATTTTTGAAGGACTTTTCTTTCCAATTTAAGATTAAAAAGCTTTTTTTCCTTAAAATTATATATTTTTTTTAAATTATAATTTATTTAGTTTAAAAAATTTTAATTAAGTTGCAAAATGTTGTAAATTTTTTACCTTATTTTTAATTTTTCACTTTGAACTTTTGTATGTTTGATAATTTTACTTTCATTAACAAGGTTAACAAGGTTGTATTTTACATATTTCTTCGCCATTTCTTCATGTTCTTGGAAAGAATTAAAATTTTTTTTAAACATTTATTTTAAAGCTTTTTTTATACTGTTTACTTTTATGTAATTTTGTCCTAAAAATGTTTAAAATAAACTTACCTAGCATTGGGTTTACTCCAAACAAATATAGAGCAATAGAAGTTAACCCAATAACAAGAATAATAGAAAATACACTTCTGTAAAAAATAAATAAATAAATTTTATTTTAAACTAATCAATATTTAATTTACTGATATGCGTTAACATAGAATAACATTTGTTACTACACCCAGTCTCGAGTTGACTTTGACAGTTTGGGATATTATTGATTATATTTGCTCTAAAATTAAACTACTGATTGGTTTTTGTATTTTTTTTTAGTTGATATTATAAATTTAGCTGAACAATATAATTTCAAAATTTAAAATAATAAACTAATTATTACCTCACGTTTGTCGACATTTTTTTAGATTTTACTAACTTTTTGAACTAACATAAATAAATACAATTGAACAGTAAATATAATGATGCTAACGTCTTGCAATTTAACAAAAATTAAACTAATTAATATTAGGTTTCGGCATTATATTTGTCACAAAAAATCTTGTTAAGTCACTCGACATATGTTTGTTTAATTCTGAGTAAATTGTATTGGTTTATTATGTAAAGTTTCAAGAAAAACGTATGTTATATCTGGAATTATTCATACTGCTACGTTATGCAATTCTTTTTGCTGTAGCGCCCTTGAGTAAGGCGTTATAAACGGTATAAACTTCTGCTAAGCCGAATCTTAATTAGCAGCTTAATTATTGGGCAATTATGTTTAATAATATCGCAAACTGTCAAAGTCAATTCAAGACTGGGTCGGGTAACAGTTGTTACTTTATTTTTAGGTTGTAAAGTCGGTCTTCCCACATCGAGAATAAAGATATATCTAAAAAAAAATTCGGGGATAAACCTAAATACCAAATAATTCTGTACAGATATATCTTAGGGGAACACTTTTTTTTTTCTTTTTAGCACGGTTGGTTGGTCACTGGTCATTTCAGTTTATTTGCCGACTTTGAAAGATCAAAATTTTTTGTTTAGATCTGATTTTAGTTCATAATATTACTCTTTAACTTAAAAGTTAAGATTTTAAGTCATTTATTTGTGTTTATATACTATTATATTGGGTTAAACGTAAAGTAAAACCGGCAACTACTAGAATTTAGATCAAATAATTGCAAGTACATACGAAGACAAATACAAAAGATTTTTTCAGTTTTTTACACATTCGATAATAAGTTTAAACTAACTAAATTTTTTAATGATTTAGAAGCATAATTTGTTACCTTTTTTTATATTTAAACAGCTAACTTCACAGTGGAATACTAAATGAAATATTTAATTTTGTTAAAACTTTGTTGTTTATTAAATAAATGTTACATAAAAAAAAACATAAAAGTAAAGTTTAAAACTAAATTGGTATTCTTTCAAAGGTTTGACAGAAGAAGTTTTATTAAAAAGTTCGATTATTCGTTGTTTTGGGCTCGGGATAATGAACACAGCCCTCATATTCTGTCCCGTAGAACCACTCACTCAACGATTCAACAACCTTGTCTTTAACACCTTTATGTAGCACACTACACAATTGTGATAACCCATACAGGGGAGCCTTGTTAGGAGGAGAATTCAATTGTTTAGGTAGAAGAGAAATAGGGGAAGTAAAACGCAATTCCCGCCATTTAAAATACTTCATATAAGCTTTATCGTTATCATCAAGATACTTCAAGTACTTGACTAATTCTTCAGGTGTTTTGTAGTCTTCAGTGTGTATGTAGGAATCAGGGGGCAAAACATCAAGAACGTTTTCCTTTGTTGGCCCCCAAATTATGGGGACGAGCCCTCTAAAAGGATAAATGCAACTTTGAGATAACTAAACTGAATCACTTGCTGCCTATAACTAAAACTTTGGTTATGTATTTAACGAAGTGTTACGTTAATACACATGAATTAGATTTATAAATTGTTGTTATTCAGTTTTAAAGGGCAGCTTAAAAATAATTCTAAGTAGCTTTTCCAAAGAAACCATAATATAAGAAAAATACCTAACAAATTTTTAAACAGTTAAAATAAACTAAACATACGTATATAGTGAATTCGATCGGGTTTTTTCAGTAATATAGTCTCGGCAATGCCACGAGTTTTCAAAAGCGAAATAAAATTTATATTTGGTCATAAAATTAATTTTTATTTTTTGGCTTATTTTGATCTCTGCCTTATCAGCTACTTTTCTTGATCTGGGAAATGTTTCATCATGAAAACATTTTCCAAATGTGTCCACTTGTAAACCAGCCTAAAAATATATGTTTTTTTGTACATTTATAATTATATTCTTATTATAGAAAGGCAAACTTCACAGCCTTAACATTTATATCATTTGTAAACATGTGTCTTTATATTGGCTTTGGCAGTTTTAGATATTTTTAAATATTTGTTACTTAAACCTGCTTTAACATGGAAGCGGGAGGGATCAAACCAATGCTCCTATGTTTTAATTTCGAGTTCTTAATTACTTTATTACGCTACTAATGTTGTAATATTATTTTCCACTGGTCCCATGCTGTAGCACTCTTAGGTAAAAGGTGATATAAACGGTTTCAACTCCTTTTAAGCTAACATTTATTTAGCAACGTAATTATCGGGCAATTATGATCCATAATATTCAAGATTGCAGGATGCAACCTCAAAATTGGGTCAAAGGGACTGAGATTACTTTATGTTCAGGTCGTGGAATCGACTTTTCACATCAAGGGAAAAAAATGTCAAAAAAAGTAAAAAAGAATTATCTACACCATGAAATAAAAATTGTTTTTTTAACAGGTTGTGTGCCTTTGAAAAAAAATTAATATTTTATGTACTGTTTAAAGAATTTAATTGTTTAGTGAATAATTATATATTGTTAAACTTACTTTTATTAGCGCCATAGCGTATTCAAATCGGGCTCGAGGGGCTCCTACATCTTTACAATTGCTAACGACCCACACTGCCACCTTGCGTTTTGCTTCTAACAAACTAGTCAAGTTTTCGTTCAATACGTCCATTGTATGGTTTTGCGTAAGATGAAAACTAACCGGGTAATAAATGTCGGAATCTCTTCTAAAAAGAATTACAGCTTTTTTTGTATTAACTAATTTTAAATGTAAAAAGGTCAATTTTACGGTTTAAACATAGAGTAACATTTGCTACTTGATTCAGGCCTGAATTGCTTTTGGCAGTTTGGGATATTATTAATTATTTTTGCCTGATATTTTTTTTTTAGGTGGATTTTTGGGTGCTCAAAAGCCCTATTATTTAAATGCAGTGGGAATTAAACCAAAACTTTTTTTTTAAAGTAAAAACTTAACTATACAAACCTATGCGTCATTGTCAAGTTAAAATGATTTTTATCATAATTTTCAAAAGTGAAATTCCTGTAATTTAATGACCCGGGCGATTCCTTAGTAGCCCAAATATAAAGTTGATCTTTTCTCCTAAAAAGATAAATATTATTTTTTATTTTTTTAAAGGTATTAATCCTCGATGTGTAAAGGTCAACTGCACAACCTAAACATAAAATAACATCAATTACCCTGACCCAGTCTTAAGTTGGCTTTAACAGTTTGGGATATTATAGATTATAATTGCCTGATAATTAAGCTTTTAATAAAGTGTTGGTTCAGCAGAAGTTTACAGCACTTTACTTAAGAGCACTACAGCCTGAGAGCAGTGAGGATCGAACTAAGGACCTCAGGAAAATCTGTATTTACTTGTTTAATATTTTGAGAATTAAATTAAAATAACAAATTCAAAGAAGAAACAATAAATATTTTGTTGTTGCCTTGTTTTGGGATCGGGGAAATCTTTGATGCGATAATCGAAAACAATCGCGTCACTATTGTTCAATTTTTGTCGGTCGCTTGTGACGTAACAGTTGCCATCTTGAGTTTTTATAAGGCCGGTTTTTGAAATATTTTTGAAGGACTTTTCTTTCCAATTTAAGATTAAAAAGCTTTTTTTCCTGAAAATTATATATTTTTTTTAAATTATAATTTATTTAGTTTAAAAAATTTTAATTAAGTTGCAAAATGTTGTAAATTTTTTACCTTATTTTTAATTTTTCACTTTGAACTTTTGTATCTTTGATAATTTTATGTTCATTAACAGGGTTGTATTTTACATATTTTCTCGCCATTTCTACATGTTCTTGAAAGAAATTAAAAAAATTTTTAAATTTATATTTTAAAGCTTTTTTTATACTGTTTACGTTTTTTGTAATTTTGTCCTGAAAAAGTTTAAAATAAACTTACCTAGCATTGGGTTTACTCCAAACAAATATAGAGCAATAGAAGTAAACCCAATAACAAGAATAATAGAAAATACACTTCTGTTAAAAATAAATAAATAAATTTTATTTTAAACTAATCAATATTTAATTTACTGATATGCGTTAACATAAAGTATCAGTTACCCCGGCACAGTCTCGAGTTGACTTTGACAGTTTGGGATATTATTGATTATAATTGCCCGATAATTAAGCTGCTGATTGGTTTTTATAATTTTTTCTTAGTTGATAGTATAAATTAAGCTAAACAATATAATTACAAAATTTATAATAATAAACTAGTTATCACCTTAAGTTTGACGACATCTTTTTAAATTTACTATCTTTTTAAACTAACATAAATAAATACAATTGAACAGTGGATATAATGATGCTAACGTCTTGCAATTTAACAAAAATTAACCTAATTAATATCAGGTTTCGGCATTATATTTGTCACAAGAAAATCTTATTAAGTCACTCGACATATGTTTGTTTAATTCTGAGTAAATTGTATTGGTTTATTATGTAAAGTTTCAAGAAAAACGTATGTTATATCTGGAATTATTCATACTGCTACGTTATGCAATTCTTTTTGCTGTAGCGCCCTTGAGTAAGGCGTTATAAACGGTATAAACTTCTGCTAAGCCGAATCTTAATTAGCAGCTTAATTATTGGGCAATTATGTTTAATAATATCGCAAACTGTCAAAGTCAATTCAAGACTGGGTCGGGTAACAGTTGTTACTTTATTTTTAGGTTGTAAAGTCGGTCTTCCCACATCGAGAATAAAGATATATCTAAAAAAAAATTCGGGGATAAACCTAAATACCAAATAATTCTGTACAGATATATCTTAGGGGAACACTTTTTTTTTTCTTTTTAGCACGGTTGGTTGGTCACTGGTCATTTCAGTTTATTTGCCGACTTTGAAAGATCAAAATTTTTTGTTTAGATCTGATTTTAGTTCATAATATTACTCTTTAACTTAAAAGTTAAGATTTTAAGTCATTTATTTGTGTTTATATACTATTATATTGGGTTAAACGTAAAGTAAAACCGGCAACTACTAGAATTTAGATCAAATAATTGCAAGTACATACGAAGACAAATACAAAAGATTTTTTCAGTTTTTTACACATTCGATAATAAGTTTAAACTAACTAAATTTTTTAATGATTTAGAAGCATAATTTGTTACCTTTTTTTATATTTAAACAGCTAACTTCACAGTGGAATACTAAATGAAATATTTAATTTTGTTAAAACTTTGTTGTTTATTAAATAAATGTTACATAAAAAAAAACATAAATGTAAAGTTTAAAACTAAATTGGTATTCTTTCAAAGGTTTGACAGGAGAAGCTTTATTAAAAAGTTCGATTATTCGTTGTTTTGGGCTCGGGATAATGAACACAGCCTTCATATTCTGTCCCGTAGAACCAGTCACTCAACGATTCAACAACCTTGTCTTTAACACCTTTATGTAGCATACTGCACAACTGTGATAACCCATACAGGGGAGCCTTGTTAGGAGGAGAATTCAATTGTTTAGGTAGAAGAGAAATAGGGGAAGTAAAACGCAATTCCCGCCATTTAAAATACTTCATATAAGCTTTATCGTTATCATCAAGATACTTCAAGTACTTGACTAATTCTTCAGGTGTTTTGTAGTCTTCAGTGTGTATGTAGGAATCAGGGGGCAAAACATCAAGAACGTTTTCCTTTGTTGGCCCCCAAATTATGGGGACGAGCCCTCTAAAAGGATAAATGCAACTTTGAGATAACTAAACTGAATCACTTGCTGCCTATAACTAAAACTTTGGTTATGTATTTAACGAAGTGTTACGTTAATACACATAAATTAGATTTATAAATTGTTGTTATTCAGTTTTAAAGGGCAGCTTAAAAATAATTCTAAGTAGCTTTTCCAAAGAAACCATAATATAAGAAAAATACCTAACAAATTTTTAAACAGTTAAAATAAACTAAACATACGTATATAGTGAATTCGATCGGGTTTTTTCAGTAATATAGTCTCGGCAATGCCACGAGTTTTCAAAAGCGAAATAAAATTTATATTTGGTCATAAAATTAATTTTTATTTTTTGGTTTATTTTGATCTCTGCCTTATCAGCTACTTTTCTTGATCTGGGAAATGTTTCATCATGAAAACATTTTCCAAATGTGTCCACTTGTAAACCAGCCTAAAAATATATGTTTTTTTGTACATTTATAATTATATTCTTATTATAGAAAGGCAAACTTCACAGCCTTAACATTTATATCATTTGTAAACATGTGTCTTTATATTGGCTTTGGCAGTTTTAAATATTTTTAAATATTTGTTACTTAAACCTGCTTTAACATGGAAGTAGTAGGGATCAAACCAATGCTCCTATGTTTTAATTTCGAGTTCTTAATTACTATATTACGCTACTAATGTTGTAATATTATTTTCCACTGGTCCCATGCTGTAGCACTCTTAGGTAAAAGGTGATATAAACGGTTTCAACTCCTTTTAAGCCAACATTTATTTAGCAGCGTAATTATCGGGCAATTATGATCAATAATATTCAAGATTGCAGGATGCAACCTCAAAATTGGGTCAAAGGGACTAAGATTACTTTATGTTCAGGTCGTGGAATCGACTTTTCACATCAAGGAAAAAAAATGTCAAAAAAAGTAAAAAAGAATTGTCTACACCATGAAATAAAAATTGTTTTTTTAACAGGTTGTGTGCCTTTGAAAAAAAATTAATATTTTATGTACTGTTTAAAGAATTTAATTGTTTAGTGAATAATTATATATTGTTAAACTTACTTTTATTAGCGCCATAGCGTATTCAAATCGGGCTCGAGGGGCTCCTACATCTTTACAATTGCTAACGACCCACACTGCCACCTTGCGTTTTGCTTCTAACAAACTAGTCAAGTTTTCGTTCAATACGTCCATTGTATGGTTTTGCGTAAGATGAAAACTAACCGGGTAATAAATGTCGGAATCTCTTCTAAAAAGAATTACAGCTTTTTTTGTATTAACTAATTTTAAATGTAAAAAGGTCAATTTTACGGTTTAAACATAGAGTAACATTTGCTACTTGATTCAGGCCTGAATTGCTTTTGGCAGTTTGGGATATTATTAATTATTTTTGCCTGATATTTATTTTTTAGGTGGATTTTTGGGTGCTTAAAAGCCCTATTATTTAAATGCAGTGGGAATTAAACCAAACCTTTTTTTTTTAAAGTAAAAACTTAACTATACAAACCTATGCGTCATTGTCAAGTTAAAATGATTTTTATCATAATTTTCAAAAGTGAAATTCCTGTAATTTAATGACCCGGGCGATTCCTTAGTAGCCCAAATATAAAGTTGATCTTTTCTCCTAAAAAGATAAATATTATTTTTTATTTTTTTAAAGGTATTAATTCTCGATGTGTAAAGGTCAACTGCACAACCTAAACATAAAATAACATCAATTACCCTGACCCAGTCTTAAGTTGGCTTTAACAGTTTGGGATATTATAGATTATAATTGCCTGATAATTAAGCTTTTAATAAAGTGTTGGTTCAGCAGAAGTTTACAGCACCTTACTAAAGAGCGCTACAGCCTGAGAGCAGTGAGGATCGAACTAAGGACCTCAGGTAAATCTGTATTTACTTGTTTAATATTTTGAGAATTAAATTAAAATAACAAATTCAAAAAAGAAACAATAAATATTTTGTTGTTGCCTTGTTTTGGGATCGGGAAAATCTTTGATGCGATAATCGAAAACAATCGCGTCACTATTGTTCAATTTTTGTCGGTCGCTTGTGACGTAACAGTTGCCATCTTGAGTTTTTATAAGGCCGGTTTTTGAAATATTTTTGAAGGACTTTTCTTTCCAATTTAAGATTAAAAAGCTTTTTTTCCTTAAAATTATATATTTTTTTTAAATTATAATTTATTTAGTTTAAAAAATTTTAATTAAGTTGCAAAATGTTGTAAATTTTTTACCTTATTTTTAATTTTTCACTTTGAACTTTTATATCTTTGATAATTTTACTTTCATTAACAAGGTTGTATTTTACATATTTCTTCGCCATTTCTTCATGTTCTTGGAAAGAATTAAAATTTTTTTAAAACATTTATTTTAAAGCTTTTTTTATACTGTTTACTTTTATGTAATTTTGTCCTAAAAATGTTTAAAATAAACTTACCTAGCATTGGGTTTACTCCAAACAAATATAGAGCAATAGAAGTTAACCCAATACCAAGAATAATAGAAAATACACTCCTGTAAAAAATAAATAAATTTTATTTTAAACTAATCAATATTTAATTTACTGATATGCGTTAACATAAAGTATCAGTTACTCTGGCCCAGTCTCGAGTTGACTTTGACAGTTTGGTTTATTTTTGATTATTATTGCTCTAAAATTAAACTACTGATTGGTTTTTGTATTTTTTTCTATAGTATAAATTAAGCTAAACAATTACAAAATTTATAATAATAAACTAATTATTACCTTATGTTTGCCGACATTTTTCCAAATTTTACTAACTTTTTAAACTTACATAAAAAAATACAATTGAACAGTAAATATAATGATGCTAACGTCTTGCAATTTAACAAAAATTAAACTAATTAATATAAGGTTTCGGCATTATATTTTTCACAAAAAATCTTATTAAGTCACTTAACATATGTTTGTTTAATTCTGGGTAAATTGTATTGGGTTATTATATAAAGTTTTAAGAAAACGTGTGTTATATCTGGAATTATTCATACTGCTACGTTATGCAATTCTTTTTGCTGTAGCGGCCTTGAGTAAGGCGTTATAAACGGTATAAACTTCTGCTGAGCCAGCACTTAATCAGTAGCTTAATTATTGGGCAATTATAATCTATTATATTTCAAACTGCCACAGGCAACTTAAGACTGGGTTTGGGTAACAGTTGTTACTCTATATTTAGGTTGTAAAGTCAGTTTTTCCACATCGTGAATAAAGATATATCTAAAAAAAAAATTTCGGGGATAAACTTAAATACAAAATAATTCTGTACAGATATATCTTAGGGGAACACTTTTTTTTTCTTTTTAGCACGGTTGGTTGGTCACTGGTCATTTCAGTTTATTTGCCGACTTTGAAAGATCAAAATTTTTTGTTTAGATCTGATTTTAGTTCATAATATTACTCTTTAACTTAAAAGTTAAGATTTTAAGTCATTTATTTGTGTTTATATACTATTATATTGGGTTAAACGTAAAGTAAAACCGGCAACTACTAGAATTTAGATCAAATAATTGCAAGTACATACGAAGACAAATACAAAATATTTTTTTGCAGTTTTTTACACATTCGATAATAAGTTTAAACTAACTAAATTTTTTATTAGTTTAGAAGCATAATTTGTTACTGTTTTTATATTTAAACAGCTAACTTCACAGTGAAATACTAACAGAATTATTTAATTTTGTTAAAACATTGTTAAAATTACAAAATATTATAAACAATTACATTTTTTCATAACCTTTATATGACTTAATATATTTAACCATTATCTATATCCTATATCACTTTATACTCTTAAATACTTTTATTTTTTAAACTTTAGATTTTGTAATATTTATATAAAAATGTTGATAATAAATTAAGCTGGGGTGGAATATAAAGTGGAATATAAGGGAGGAATGCATGACAATGGATTCATTGTTACAACATGAATCGGAGAAAATCATTGGAGATTAGTCCATTACACCAAAGGTTTGGATTTTGAAAGTTTATTAATTATATTTATTTATCCTCAATATGAAAAGGCCATCTTTAAGGCCTATACATAGAGTTCAAATTATGGTCATGACAGTGTGGAAGCAGTGGGGATCAATCTTAGTACCTCATGTAGTTAATCCCAAAGTTTTACACTACTCCCTACTTAAACTCAGTTTGTGTAATTCAACACAATATTGCATTAAGCAAATACTGCAACCTAGATTAAATATTAGTCTAAAAGTTCAAGCAATAAATAATTATTTTAACTTTTTATAAGATCTTATGAATAGATCTTTTCCACAGAACTTCCTACATTTTAACTATAATTTTCAAGTGTTTATTTTTATTAAATGCATGTTTTATGTAATAGTAGTCGATAGTAGTGTTAAGTAATTGTTTCCTCTGCTACATTAATTAATCTATATTTAATCACATTATAGCGACACCCATGTTTAATTAATTAACACTTAAGTTGTTGTTTTAATTTTATTTGCAATTAAAAAAAATAAAATTCATGAATTGCAATTGTTCAATTTTTTTTTGTTTTAATTTTGTTTTTGGTACTTATATTTAATTTTTTAATTTCTAGTATACTTTCTTCTGATGAATTATACAGTTTTTTGTCATCGTGTGGTGTTGGCAAATTAAGACCTTTATTCCCCTTAAATTTTACCCTTAATCAATTTCAATCCTTATCCCTTGCAGAAATTCAGGTGAGTTTTGTTAATTCAACTAATTAGTGTGCCATTGTCATTTTTAATTATATTGATTGGATAATAGATTGATTCATTTTGAAACAAAGATGTAATTTGTGTTTGGGGAGGTTTATTTATTGTTTGGGGAGGTTAATTTGTGTTTGGGGAGGTTTATTTTTTATTTAATTATGTGTTACTACAAAAATTTTGTTTGCGAAGTTGCTGACATATCATGTTTAGAAAGATGACAAAAATTATATAATGTCATACACTTTATGTAATGGCATAATTAGTATATTTTACAAAATACAATTGTATTTTATAGTCAAATGCTAGCCTGTTTACTAATTTATTTTACCTTAATTTCAATTACACATTAGATCCCACACACATTTAAACTAATAACCTGGAAATAATAAATAAATAAATAAGGGTAGGTGTACAAAAAATAAAATTTAGATTTCTGTTATTTTTTGTATTTTTTGTTTAGGAATCTACTTCTGATGAAAAAGAAATAACTGACATACTTTATGCTGTAAAAAAATCCAATAATTTTCCTGAAAACTCAACAAAAACTGATTTCAAAGTAAGTTAGTTTATTTTTTTGGGGGGATAAATTATGTTAATCAGAATTTTTTGTTTTGATTTTTAATATATACTTACTGGTTTATCTACTTTACGAAGTTAGGTTTATTAAACTAAAATTGATTTATTTTTGTTTAATTTTCTAATTTAAAAAAATATGATTATTTAAGATTTCTGTTACAAGGATTATTATATTTGTTTAAAGATTAAATTGTTTGCATGTAAATATACTTAGTAAAGCACGACATTTTTCTTATTAATAAAGCACGACATTTTTCTTATAAAGCACGACATTTTTCTTATTTGGTTATTTAATTTTTGTTGGTTTTAATTTTCTCCCAGACTAATTTTGTTTTAAATTTACGACCCTGTTTTGTTTAATATGCAGTAAATTACCAGTGGTTGGGTATGGATAAAAGTCAAAAAATGAATAATTTTAACCAACAGCCCAATACAAAAATGTCATTATAATCTTATGTAACTTTTTCTTTTTTTGAAGGTTTAGTATTTTAACTTTAAATTTCTTCTATGGTTTTTTTTAATTTGTTTATGTTATAAAATACTATTTTAATTTATTGACAAATTGTTTTTTGATTGATGAATAAACATTTAAATTGATTGAAATTTATTGACAACATTTAAGCAGTGATGATTTACAACTTCCTATTTTCATACAGGGATATCCTTATCAAAAAAAGTAGTTTCACTATATTTCTTTTACTTTTCTTAACTTGGTTTAAATGATGAATAATTTTTAAATTTTTTTGTTTTATGTTTTTATATGACATCAATTATAAATACTTGATGATAACATTTACAACGAACTATAAATTCAATTGCATTGTAAATTTGAAGCACATTAGGTTTTGTGAATAGGTTGAGTTTAAAGTGTTTAATGTTGACTTTAAATAAAGTAATTTGTTAAGGGTGATGTCAAGTTCTTGATTCTAAAAATAAGCCACTTTAAACAGGATGGTGTTTACTAATGGTTATGTATTGTCGTTTTAACATGGTCAAGTCAATAAGAAAAACATTAATATTTATCTTGACTAAACTTCGAACAGAATTAACAATATCTATATATTTTTGGTGTTAAAATTCAAAAGTGTATAGGCTGGTATAATTTATTATTTTATTCATTTGAGTGCTTGAATATTAACCATTATGTCAGCGATTGGCATTTTAATTATTTTTAGAGAAGCCTACCTAGGTTTAAAGTCATAAATATTTGATAATTTCAACCATTAAGGTTATTATCTTATTTGTGAAAGTGGTTTTCAATAATAAAAATATATTCATAAAATGTTAAAGGTTCAAGGGTTATCTTTTGTTGGGTTTTTATGAATGAATATAATATAAAATGTGGTTTATTTTTTATTGATTCTATTAAAAGCAAAAATATTTTTATTATTATTATCTCTCAAATAATTATTTTTTATAAAAAAATATTATTAATATTTTTTTATTAATTAATTATTGAATTTTAATTAAAAATAACTCAATCTTTTTAAATTTAAGCTACCAAAAATATTAATTTTAAATTTAAATTTTTAATTCTCATCATCATTATTATGACATCACAGATGTCAAACTTCCTATCTGTAAATGACATGCCGCAGATGCGACGAAGCGGAACATTTAATGATTTATCCTCGAGGTTAACTCGGAGTTTCAAAATTCAACGACAGATGTCAGATCAAGCTCTAGTAAGAAGAGGAAGTCTCGCATCTTTAGCTTCTCCTGGACCAAGTGAGTAAATAATTAATATTTTAATTAAAATTTTTTATTTTGTTACAATATTTTTAAAATTAGGTTACATTTATTTAATTTATTTATCTTTGATGTAAAAAGCTGACTTTACAATCTATACATAGAGTAACATTTGTTACTTCAACCCAGTCTTAAGTTGATTTTGCCAGTTTGGGTTATTATAGAGTGTAGTTGCCCGATTGGCTCAGCAGGAGTTCACCTTTTATAGCACCTTACTTATATAGTGTGCTGTAGCATGAGAACAGTGGGGATTGAACCCAGCACCTTATTAAAGAAAGCCACAGTTGCTACTGGTTCAATGTATATTTTGTTGAATTTTAAAATTGAATTTGGTTTAATTTTTGTTGGAAAGTTTGGAATTTTATAATTTCTTGTATTTTAAATATTTTTAAACTTATTTGTTGTAAATGATCTTATATTTAAAATCAATTTTTGTTGATGCAAACTTGTGTTCAATATCTAATGTAAACCTAAGGTATTAAAACATGAACTTAATGGTGTGATTAACTGACATGTAACAATGCCTTGGGGGCTTGAAGTCAAGTTTATTATGCTTCTGCATGCTTGCAATGTTAACCTAAGACTATAGCTCATCATATACTTGATAAAATCAATAAATATAATTTTTGAAACCTTTAAAATCATATTTTTAACAATCTGTTTTAAAATAAATGTACAGTCCAGCAGCTTTTATGTAATGTAGTTTCTGTGAGGTTAAATTTTTATTACACATATAAAATACCCAAAACATGGTTACCTACCACTACATTAACTAAACAAACTCCGAAACAGAATTAAACTCTTAATAACCTCACTATATCCTGTGTTAAAACCATTCATAGATTACTACACTCAATATTCAACGAACTCTGGGTATTTTTCCATTATATTTGTGCTATAGTAATTCCAATGATGCATTAAAATGATGTAAATTCGTAGGATTAAAGTATTCTGGAAATTTTTGTATAGTTTCAGTTTTATAAATTAAAAGGTGATCTCATATTGCTAAATAAAAATTTCAAACACTTTTTTTTGAAAAATGTTAACTTGTTTGATTAATTACTTGGCATGTTGGTATCTTAAAAGGAATGATTAATTAATAATGTCTATCTTTAATTACTGCTACATGTCAAAATGGTGTCTAAAAATATAAAAATGATGTCATATTTCTGTTTAGTCTTCTTGGAATATTCAACTTTAAATATTTAAATTTGTTTTGTTACGTTTCCTGTTATAAAAAAAAAACAGATTGAATTTTAAAAATCTTCTAAAAAAATGTTTAATTTTTTTGTTTAAATAAAGTATGGTTTGGGAAGTGTTTTAAACCATTTATTAATTAAGGAATTTTATAAAATTCTTCCAAGAATTTTTTAAAGCCATTCACGTTTTTATCATTAATCTTTTAAGCTTCAAAGTTAATTGAGTTCACATGTAAATCCGAAAATCCTTGCTTATTATTCTTATTTAAGTCTTATTTTATTTAAATTTTAATATATTAATATTATCATGTTTATATATTGTTAATTGGGTTAATTTTTGTTGTGTTTTAATTATGAAAATATGAAAGTGATTAAGCTTGTAAAGATTTGATTAAAAATGTTACAAACTTGTAAATGATTCATAAAAAAAAAGTTTAGGAGTGATTAGTTTTTGAGATAAAAATGCATTGAGTCATCACAATAGTTTATTGTTATATACTCATTGTTGCGTATATGATGTCATAATGTTATGAGTAACATGCATTATTTATAGATGATTATTTCATTATTGTTTTGGTTCTGTGCCTATGTTATTAAAAAATGAAAAAATAACTTTTTTTACATATTTTTTTCTTTTTTAGACCGGTATCAACGTCATGATTCGTTTTCCCCGTTTCAAGGAGTTGAAAGTGGCCACACGATGGGGACAAGCAACCTGGTGAGGATGAGGAACAAAGGACTCGGAAACTCTGATCCGTCACTCAACTCAAGTTTTGTAAGTCCCAACAATTTGACATTTTTTTAATTTTGAATCTTTATGAAAAATGAAAAGTTTTTTTTTATCATAATATTTTATTGATAAACACAATTTTATTTGATTAAATCTAAGAGACATTTTGCAATTTTTTTACTTATTTATCAATATTTTTGTTTGTTAACAGAAGGACTTAAGCATCAGTAGAAGAAATAGCATCGCTCCAACGTGAGTTTAAACTAAAATAAATCAACTTACGGTAAAATTTTAAAATCTGTATTTATTTTAATGTTATAAATAACTGTTGTTACAGTATGGTCATACAAAAGTTGTTCTAATATAAACTTTTCAAGTGTTATAAATTATTATTGTTGTTAAAATATATTTTTGTAAATATTCAATTAATATCTGGTAGTGTGGCGAACTGGCCATGGCCTCGGACTATGAGCCAAAAGGTTTCAGGTTCAAGCCGCACCAATACCTATATATTCGCCCTTGAGCCTGGTGTTAACAGATAGCTTAAACACGTCACAACAGCACACCCTTACCCAACAATAATATAAAAACGCATAAGCATATGTGGATACAAGAAAATTAACATATTTTTTAACTGTTTTAACATGTAACATTACAGACCTCATTATAACACAAATAGAAGAAGTACAATAATGTTGTCATCCCCAACCTTCAGTGGAAGACAATCTCCAGGGTTTCCATTTCCAAACAACAATTTACCAGGTCAGGGTTGCCAAATATTTTTGAATTTAATAATTTTTTTTACTAACTATATTTGTATTTACAGAAAAATTAATTTTTTTAACTGTTTGTAATTAGATTTTCATAATCAACTTTATTTTTTATATTTATTTTATCTGTAAGGACTAAGGACTTATAAAATCAATACATTATATTTGACATTAAATAAATTAAATTAAACTTGTCAATGGCATGCTTTATTAAATGATTTTAAATCCAAAATTTTGGATATTTTTCTAAAAATTGACAAATTTATTTAAAAATATTTTAACGTAAGTAAAGAAAAATATAAAAAACCTGCAAAAAAAGGTCAATTTATAAAGATTAAGATAATTTGTTGATGTTGTATTGATAACATTGCAGAAAACAGGTGTAGATATGAACAAATGATAATTTACTTTTAATATTAGTCCTTCAAATAATAAATATTGGTTTTGTTATTTAAACACGGACACTATTGACTTTTTGTCGAAATTATTGATTCAGAATTGACTAAAACAAAACCATTTTAATCTATAAAATAATTCTGGTCTTGAGTATTTTTTAAAGATTTAAAATACTTTTGTATATTTGATTAATTTATTTTTACAGATGGTTTAAACATAAAGATATAAAATTTAATTTAAAATTCGCATAAAAAGTAAAGAAACAATTTTTAAACTAATTTTAAATGTTAAGAAATTGATTTATTTTTTAAATAAAAAAAAATTTATTTGAAATTTTTTTTATTTTAATTTTTTTTTAAATTGTCCACTTTATCCTCAGTGAGTTCTCCCTCCGAAAGTCCCCACTTTTCCCCGAGCAACCATTCCTCATCCCACTTCTCATTTGGAGGAAAACCCCAATCTCTCACCAAAGTGGCTCAGATGGACGGACGAAGATTATCCCTCGCTTCACTGCCCTCTAGTGGTTATGGAACTAACACCCCATCGAGTGTTCTGTCGTCATCAGCTTGTTCTTCCCAGGTCAGTTGAACCTTATACCATATCAGTAAATTAGGTGATACTAGTCAATATTGCTACAGTCGGCATTTTATTTTCTTATAATATGATTGCAACTCTCAACTAATATTTGCTCATAATAATTTACCTGCACACCACAACCTGCACACCACAAATGGCATTTTTTATTTATTTTGTAGGCCTATAAATTAAACATACACATACATATATACTTAATGTCCACCAAGCCCCATTAGCCTACAGTAATTGAGACACGTTATATGATAATGTTTTAAACCTTTGGCCCTGAGTTCAATTTCCTCCTTTACTTTTTTCTTTTAAGACTGTAGGTTAAATGTTTAATTCCTACTGTTCGAAATTTTTTTATTTGTATATATCTTTATTCTCGATGTGGGAAAGTCGAATACCAACTTAAACATAGAGTAACATCAGTTACTCCGACCCAGTCTCGAGTTGCCTGTGGCAGTTTGGGATATTATAGATTATAATTGCCCGATAATTAAACTGCTGATTAATTGCTACTTCAGCAGGAGTTTGTATTGTTTACAGCGCCTTACTCAAGGGCACTAAAGCATGAGAGCGGTGGGGATAGAACCCACAGCCTCATGTAGTGTAGCAGGTGTTCTTACCACTACACCATGCTGCTGGTGAATTATAAGTAACCTGAATCTCAATTTGTAAATTTGTGTATTGAGTATTTTTAGAAGCCTTAAATTAAGGAATATTTTCTATTTCAGGACCATCTTAACCTTCTGAACTTTCAAGTTGATAAATTCAATCAACTTTCCAACCAGTTTGGATCAAGTGAGAGCATAGCACAAGAAGAAAATATAGGTGACAATTTTAACATGGTTAAAATTTAGAAAGAAAAATATGTACAATCTAAAAAAAAGCAAAAAAAACTTTGGTCGTTTTTTATATTGTTTTAAAAGGAAGAAAAATTATTTAAAAATTTCCCAAATTTTGGTGAAAAAAAACTTTTTTTTGCTATTTGAAGGTGGATGTAAAAGTCCTTTCAGACCTCGCTCCAGAAGTTTATCCCCAAGTATAATGATGACATCATATCATGACTCTGAGGTGTTGTTAATGAACTCTGTTTACAAAGAAAGGTTTCCTAAAGCTGTTGCACAAATGGAGGACAAACTAAAAGTTAGTGTTGCCAAATATTTTTTAATTCCAAATATTGTTGTTATATAAAAAGTGTTGCCAAATATTTTTTAAATTCAAATAATATTGTTGTATAAAAAGTGTTGCCAAATATTTTTTAATTTCAAATATTATTGTTATATAAAAAGTGTTGCCAAATATTTTTTAATTTCAAATATTATTGTTATATAAAAAGTGTTGCCAAATATTTTTTAATTTCAAATATTATTGTTATATAAAAAGTGTTGCCAAATACTTATTTATTTTAATATTTTTAAATAAAAACAACTTTATCCTCAGCAATTTATTGAGAGTTGCAACCAAGCCATCCAGACTCAAGTTTCGGATGCAACTTGGAGTTTTGTATTGCTCCAACTAGTGGAGATGGCCCGTAATTGTCTTACGATGTCGACGGAGAACTTGATCACTTCAAATTATTTCTACAAACTCTCTCAAGATCTAGAATCTTTAGTACTAGAGGTAGCTTAAAAATAATTAAAATTGGAAGTATATAAGTTTTAAATCTTTGTTTTAAATCTTTGATTGCTTGGTTAGTAACTTTTTTAAGTGTTTTCAAATTATTTTGATTCTTACCAAGAAATTATTAGATCGAATTTTATAATTTTGACACAAATTTACTTTCACAGGCCCAAAGTAAAACAACCACGGAATGCAACTTTGTGATAAAGTTGGTGAAAAGGTTCACGGTGATTGTGGCTCGTCCGGCTCGCTTGTTAGAATGTTTGGTAGGTTCAAACATGAAGTTATATTACAAATTTAAAATAAGGTTCAAGTTGAAAATTAAATAGGCATACGGAATATCAGAAACATAACATTATATTTCAATATTTTTCACCGATGAAAATAAATTTTGTTGAAGGAATTAAAAAAACTGACAGCTTGTTGTAATGGTAAGAACACTTGCTACACCAATATGAGGTCGTGGGTTCAATCCCCACTGCTCTCATGTTGTAGCGCCCTTAAGTAAGGCGCTATAAACGGTATAAACCCCTGCTTAATCAGCAGCATAATTACTGGGTAATTATAATCTATAATATCCCAAACAGCTAAAGGCAACTCATACTGGGTTGGAGTAACTGATGTTACTCTATGTCTAGGTCGCGCATTCGACTTTTCCACATGGAGAATAAAGATATATACAAAAAAATAATCCATAGGACCCTTAAAATTTTGATTATTTGTAACCCTTTGCCGTAAAAAATAAAACTTGCTAAAATCTTGTTTTTTAATATATTTTTACAGGAATTTAATGCTGAGGACTTCTACCAGTTGCTTGAGAATGCTGAGTGTGCAGTAAAAGAATCAAACCATCCTGCATCTACTCAGATCCCTCAGTATATCATAAAACAACTTGGTCTAAATGTGGTAGGTCAAAGTTTTAACAAAGCTAGTCTATGTATAATAGAGCTTGGTAAACGTCGTTCAATTTATAGGTTTTCAAAATAAATAAAACTACTGTTTGTGATGCTTGGGTAAATTATTGCTGGTTAGTATCAGGAATTGAAACCAGATTTTGACAATTTATATGCTGACACTAAAATGAGCTACCGACTAGTTTACTTAAATTTTTATTACATTTTTAAAAATGGTAGTTTTAATATAAGTAGAAAAAATTTTTTTTAAATCAAAGTTTTTTTGTAAAAAATACAACTATATACCTTATATGTTAAAGTATTCTAAAAAGCAATGTGATGTAAGGAATTTCAAAATTGCATAAAATTAATTAAAATCCCCATGTGTATAATAAAGGTTTATTATAAGGTTCCTTACAGATTAAGCTCCCTTAGGGCTTTGTTACTGCAAGTTAAAATGTAATGATGTAATGAACTTCATCATAGAGTTTATGCATTTTAAAACTAATCCAACTTGTAGCAGGCTTATATATTATATACAACTTATTAAACTCATGTTACTTAAAATGTTAAAATTGTATTTAAAAAAGTGTTGCCCAATGTTTAGGTAGTACAAAGTATTACTTAATTTATATTATAACTAATCTTAGTTCATTTTTTGTATAAATTTTGATATTTATACCTGTATTTAAATATTTACTACATTTAGCCATTACATTGAGTTAATATATCTACACCACTAAATACTTTAATACTTTTATTTACTTTTAAGAACGTGAAACACACAAAATCGAGCAGTGAATCGGATGACAACGAAACTGTTGAAAAACCACAACAGAATGTTAGTGAAGACGATTTTGAAACGATTAAACTGATCAGTAACGGAGCTTATGGGTGAGGCCCTTGTTTTTATTTCTAGATATGGTTTTTGTGGTTGTATAGGCTTATACTGCTTCATATCTTCTTTCTACATTTATATATTAGATTAAAAATTTGAAACCTTTTTCTTATATAAAATGTGTTGTATATAATATAATTTTAAATGTGCTTTTTAATGAACTTTTTTATCCAGTTTTTATTCAGTTTATCTTATGTTAAACTTATATATTTGTTTTTGTAGAGCTGTATATTTGGTTAGACATAAGGGAAGTAAACAAAGATTTGCTTTGAAGAAAATAAACAAACATAATCTGGCATTAAGGAATGAAATAGACCAGGTAAGTTTGTGTTGAATTTTTAAATTTATTTTGTATAGATGCTGTTCACCAATTTTAAAAGGCAATTTTTTTAAAATTGGTGCTTTATACTTATAGCCAACACTTTTATTTGAAATAAAATTTTAGCCCCTTTTCTCTTACAATTTTTGTACCTTAATTTGACATAAGATCTTTTATTTTTTATTTATTTTCTGATTGTGTTAATGCAGATTAGAGTATTAAAAGTGAGTTAAAATGGTGCTTAAACCAAAGTAAATGCTTTAAGCAATTGTGTGGCACCTTTTTGCTAATGTATTTTGTATTCCATCCTTTTGTATCTAAAGTAAATTCTTATATTTAACTTAATATTGAAGCATTCTGATTGAATTACTTGAAATTGTTCACTTAGGTGTTTGCAGAACGAGATATTTTAACCTTTGTTGAAAACCCGTTCGTTGTGACGATGTTCTGTTCGTTCCAAACAAGATGTCATCTCTGTATGGTGATGGAGTATGTGGAGGGTGGAGATGTGGCTTCCTTGATCAAGGTTCATTTTAGTTGTTACAAAAATTAAAGTTTAAGAGAATAAGTTGTTGTTATTTAACGATCTTAATAACATAATGTAAAAAAATTAGTGTTTTTTTAATTAAAGTTATTGTTATTTGCTTTTGTGAATTTTTTAACAAAGTTTTGTTGTTTCAGAATATCTCAGTTCTACCAGAAGAAGTCGCACAAATGTATTTCGCTGAAACAGTTTTGGCTTTGGAGTATTTGCATAATTATGGGGTGGTGCATAGGGACCTGAAACCTGACAAGTAAGACACCTAAACATTTGCTTTATTATGTATGGTATGCATTTTAGTGGTTGTAATATGGTCTCAACTAATATTTGCTCGCGATAATTTACTCACACTATTCGCCCTTGAGCCCAGCGTTTACGGATAGCTCGTTCACGTCATAACAGCACACCCTTCCCCAATAAAAAATATAAAACTTATTACCTTAAGGTGATATGGAAAAAATAAAAATAAACAATTAAATATGGAGAATCAAAGTTACTTTAATTTATGTGCAGAATTATTTGCACCTTTTTAAAAAGATTACTGAAATCATTTTTAATTATCATAATTATATTTAAAGTAGATTTAATTTTTTCTATTCCAGTTTACTTATAACCTCGATGGGCCACATCAAGTTAACTGATTTTGGTTTGAGTAAAGTTGGGTTGATGTCAAGAACTACAAATATGTACGAGAGCCACACAAAACAATTATTTATTGATAAACAGGTTTGTTAAATTATTTTACTAATTAATTTTTTTGACTAATTAATTTTTTTTCAATTTTTTATTTGCTAGATGATTTTTAATTTTTTTAAGTAATCAATTTTTTTTAAATTTTTGTTTACAAATTAATTTTTTTTAATTTTTTTGACCAAGTTTTTTTTTAATTATTTTGACTAACTAATTTTTTATAATTTTAACTAATTAAATTTTTTGGTTGTTGAAATAATTAGCATTTTCTAATAAATTTACTTAATGACATTATTAATTTTACCAACTTTTATGACATCATAACAATCTACTTATGACATCACACAGGTGCATGGGACCCCAGAATATATCGCCCCCGAGGTGATATTACATCAAGGTTACGGCCCCCCGGTGGATTGGTGGTCGGCGGGGATTTGTCTTTACGAGTTTTTGGTCGGGTGTGTTCCCTTCTTTGGGGAAACCCCTGATGAGCTATTTACCCAAGCTATTAATGGTAAAAATTTAAAATTATTTGAAGTAAATTTTTTTTAAATTAATAAACAATCTTTTATTATGACATCATAGATGAAATAGAATGGCCTGAAGGAGAGGAAGCACTGACGGAAGAAGCGATCGATTTAATTTCAAATTTACTCGATCGTAATCCACTCACCAGACTTGGGAATCATGGATCATTTGAGGTAAAATATAAGTTATTAAAAATATTAAAAAATTTGAGTATCAAAATATATTAAAAAATTTGAGTTTTTAAATAACTTTTTTAAAGATTTTTAAATTTGACTTTTTTTATGAAGGTCAAAGGACACAGCTATTTTAACACTATGGATTGGAATAACTTGTTGCGACAGAAAGCCCAGTTTATTCCCCAGTTGGATGATGATGAAGATACAAGTTATTTTGACAGTAAGTTTCTCGGTTCGAATCCCACCAGCAGCACTTTTGATTTATTTTAACAAAAATATTTTTAATCATATTTTTACTCATAGCAAAAAAACATTTTTTTTGAAACTTTTTACATTTACTTTTAGATCGTTCGGATAGATACAACCATGAGGGGGGGTTGTTGGACTCTTCGGAGTACGATGATGATGTAAACGAGGATAACTTTGATCTCGCTAACTTTTCGTCGTCAACAAAAAGATTTTCACAAGTACTACCCAAGTTTACGTTTAATTTTTTTGCAACAAAGTTTTTTAGATTAAATTTTTTGTTTTTCTAAATTTAAATTTTATCTTAACTTTTTTTAATTTAGACATTACAAACTACACCACGAAAAGATTCAAACAGTCCTAAAGCCAAAATAAGACTTCAAATTAGAATGTAAGTTTATCAATAATTTATCAAAAAATGTAAAATTTTAACTAAACTAGTTATTTGTTTTTTTGTAAACTAATCTAAAAGCCTTTACATTAGTATTTTTATTTGAAGGTCATCAACAGACACCACTAGTGGCCAGGAATCAACCCCGACGAACAATGTAAGTGAAACCTCCCAGGAGAGTGAGAGTCAGCGTAACCTTGAAAAATGGGATTCGGGGGAGACAAATTATTCAAAAACTTCTGGAAACCCTGAAATGTCGAGCGGGATGATTTCGAAAAATAATTCTGCGGAAACCCTTGGAGAGGATAAACAAAATAATGAGTCATCAAGTGATCGAAACATGACTCGGCAATCAATAGATAAAAACATAACCCAGCGTTCGGGAGACCAACCAAACATAAGTCAGCATTCTTTTTCGTCGATGTCACCACAGGAGGGCAGTGACTCGTGGCTAACCTCGACGCCAAACAGTGCCTTTGTAAAACAAAGCACTCACGGAAACACTGCAAAACCGTTCAAGCAGAAACTGGTCAGTCGAACTTTCAGTGCTTCTAACTCTTCTTGTGCAGATTCCGGAGTTTTCCGAAATGTTCAGAAGTCCCGGAGCATGTCGGCCGACAGTCCTATTGGTAAATACTCGGACAATGATGAAGTCAGTGAACCGAAGCAATCGATGATGACACAACGGACACCGATTGGTTTGTTGAAGGCAACTCCATCCCGCAACTCACCGACAATGAACTACAGAAGTCCAGGTAATTTCAATCCAATTTTTAGTTTTTGACATTAACAGAGATAATCTAATGCCACGGTTGCATTTAATTGTCAAAATAAGACCACCACCGTTATACAGTAATATTTGTTAGTTAAAAGCCTTATCTATGTTAGCATTTTAATTGTTGTAATATGGTCACAACTCTTAACTAATGTTTGCCTGCAATAAATTACCCGTGCACCACAAACAGCAGTTTTATTTATTTTGCGAGCCTATAAATGAAAAAATAGATTGAGTTATTCTAATTACTCTTAATTATTAATTCTTTTATCTGGAAATCTTATTTATACTTTTAAGTTTATTTGCTTAAATAATTGAAAACATTTATGTTTTGTTTTTGTTTATGTAGGAGATGAGGGAAGCCCATTGGTCCGACAGTTCAGCCAATCACACAACAGCTCCCGACAACGATACAGGAGGATGAGTTCGTGCTCTTCTGTTGGATCCTTGAACCAAATATCATCCCTCGCATCCGGGATCAATAGGTTGGTGGATATATACTGTGGCAGTGTAGTGTAGTGGTTAAAACTCTTGGCTTTACTACATGAAGTCCTGGGTTCGATCCCCACTGCTCTCATGCTGTAGCCCCTTGAGTAAGGTGCTTTAAGCCGTGAACTCCTGCTGAGCCAGCACTTAATCAGCAGTATAATTATTGAACAATTATAATTAATAATATTCTCAACTGTCAAAGGCAACTCAAGACTGGGTCAGAGTAACTGATGTTACTCTATGTTTAGGGCGTAATGTCAGCCTTCCCACATCGAGGACAAAAAAAATAACAAAAATAAAATTTTTTTAATCAAATAGTTGTTTTTTTTATAAAATTTAAATTATTTAAAACAGATCAAATCCAATTCCTTTGGATCGAATGCTTGACCCTTCCATGGTGACCCCTGTTCATAAAGGTCATGACCTCTCAACCCCCATGTACAAAGGTCGTCGGCAGTTTAGTCCAAGCAGTAGCATAAGCAGTGAAGCGAATAGTCCGGATTTCTCCCACACATCCCCATCAAGCGGAAGTTTTAACTTGCTGGAGCACAGCGTCAGTGTGAGTTTATATCTGTTATTTTTTTTTAACTTTTAAAATAGTTTTAACTTTTCTGAAGCTTTTTTTGTAGATTTGCTGCATTTTCAACTAAGTTTTGATTCAAATTTTTTTTCTTAAAATCTTTTATTTTTAATTTTTTTTTCAATTTTAGATTCCTGAGCCAAGTATTGAAGAAGTTTTACAACGAAGATTAAAACAAACAAATCATCGATCTCGTAACCTCAGTGGGGAGGTTAAGAGGTCACGATCACTCAAGCGAAACCTGATTAAATCATCAAGTGCTTCATCACTTCAGGTGAGGATAAAGTTGATTATTTTTTGTTACAAGCTTTAAAAATTTTTTTAAATTATCAAATTTAAATTTATCCTCAGTTAATGATCCCGACATTCGACGACAATCTTCCCCCTTCACCCTTAGCCAGCCCCCGTTCAATTTACCCACCTCACCCATCCTCTATACTCAGTAACCCCAGCTCACGAGACTCATCTCCAGGGAGGTCCTTCTCCCCCATTCCTGGGTCCCCTCGGCCCCCGATGTTGATCCAACGAACACAGCGGGGGTTCGGCTTTAAAATTCAAGCGATTCCAGTATTTCTTGGCAACACTGGGAGTTTTACTGTTCACCATATCGTAACTGTAAGTTGGTTAAACTTCGCTCAATATAAAACAACAACAATCATAAAATAAAGCCCTATGTAAATGCCAGATTTAGATTATTTTTCATAATTGTTTACACTAGTTAATAGCTAACCCTACAGGCTGCATTTTAATTGTTGTTGTATAGTTGCAACTCTTAACTAATATTTGTAATTTACTCGTGCACCACAAATGGCAGTTTTTTTGTTTTGTAGGTCTATAAATTGAACATGCATACGCATAAATATGGATTATATTGTCCACAGAGCAGCATTTCATATAGGCTTGATCACTTATTATGTTACTTTACTTTTTTAGAATGTAGATGAAGGAAGTCCAGCAAGCAAGGCAGGTTTAAACATCGGTGATTTGATCACTCATATCAATAATGAACTTATACAAGGTTTGGTTCACACAGATGTGCTTCAAATTATGTACAAGTCTAACAAGGTAATAAAAAGTTGTGAAACGTATTTTTAAAATCTAAGAAATTAATATAAATGGTATTAGTTTTTTATTTAAAACTTAAAAGTTAAATTTTAATGTCAATTTAAACTATTTTTTACCTGTTTTTTTATATTTTACACAATATGGTTGTTATAACAGTCAAAATAGGATTTTTAATTATGACATCACAATCTTATTGCTCTCACAGATCCACGTTCAAGCTGTTCCGCTCGAGAGCACATCGATTCAAGTCGGAAAACGACGAAACAAATCAGTCGGAAAGTTGATTCGTCGTCGGAAGAAGCGAGGATTGCCTCACACCAGGAGCTCCAGCAAGAATTACTCGACTGTGACCAACACTCCGACTGCTGTCTCTTCTCCTCTTCATCATTACAACATCCGGAAGAGAAGGAGCTCGTTGCTACGAAGACCTGGAAGCAGAGCAGGAGGTTTGTGATGTCATAATTAAAAAATTAAATTTTTTTTTAAATATTGGTGACTGTGACCTTGAAATAAATTGTTTTATGACATCATAGATTTGCGACACTCCCCTCTAGTGTCTTCATCTACGAACAAGGATGGTGATGACAGTGATGTTGGTACCGATGTCACAACTCCTGCTCAGGTAAATATTTGGCAACACTGGTTTAAGTTGTGTAATTTTTCATATTTTTAATATTAGTGAATAACCTCTTGTATGTGTGATTTAAAACAGAGTGGAAACCCTGAAAAAATCTCTCCCACCCCAAAAACTTACTCAAAGTCCAAAAACTCTGGAGCTTCGAGACCAATTTCTTTACAGGTTAACAATATGATTTTCATGTTTACAATTTTTTAAGCTGTTACTATTTTTTGCAGAAGTTGTAATTTTAATGATTTGGCTGCTGGGCTTCACCTAATAAGGTCTAGGGTTCGATACCCAGTGCTTTCGTGTTTTAGCGCCCTCGAGTAAGACGCTATAAACAATATGAACTTCTGCTGAGCCAACCATCGACCTTCCCACATTAAGGATAAATTTACATAAAAAATGCAAATTAAATATTTTTTTGTAGTGTTTGACCCTTAAACTTGCCCGAATGCATTCCTCATCACGTCGTAAATCCACGGGTCACATCCCTTTGTCCCCCCTAGCTCGGGTCCCACCCCCACTTGACCCTAACCCTGAGGACGCCCCTGATGCACCCTCTAGTGAGAAAAAAATGTCAGCTTCGAAGATGTTAAGCATGTTGCCGGTAAATTTAAAAAAAAAATTTTTTAATAAATTATTTTTAAAACTTATTTTAACAAATATTTAAATTTTTTAGGTTCATCACATCAAGAAAAAACAAAGCAAGGGGAAATCCCCAAGTACGAAATAAGTAAAATTTTAACCAACTTGCCAACAAAAAATATTTTTGGACAATTTTTTAAGGGTTCCCAAGCTTGAAAAACAAATCTTTTCATTGCTGTAACGACAATTAAGTTTCAAATAAATGTTGAATAGTACCTGTGTTTACCTAAGAATTAAGTTCACTTATTTAAAGTTACTGATTTTTTTTTGTATTTTTTTTTCTATTGCATTTAACATAGATAACAACTACTAAAAGTTTTTTAAAAATTTTTTTAAATATTTTTGGAAACACTGAAATAGTTTATCCTCGCTGGTGTATTTCTGTAACCTGTTTCTTGCTAACCACTGTCTTGTTCAATCATCTATGACGTCATATTCATTACTTATGATCTCATTTTCTTACAAGAATTATGATTTTTAGTAGATAGCGTTTTAGAAATTATTAAAATATTATTTTTACGTATTTAGAAAAAAGTTAAATTAAATATTTTTACTTTTAATTATTACACTTTGATATTACTTTGAATTACACTAAAATTTAAATTCTAGAAAATTGTAAATTATCAAGATATAATTTTATTTTTAAATGGACAATTTTGTTTTAAATGAGAAGGTGTTATTCTATTTGTAAATATTATTATATAGATTTTTCATTACTTTCTTTTTTTAAATAATTGTTATCAACCCCCTTCTTGTGTCATTTGCACCCATTAATTGTTCCCTGTATGACGTCACAACGAACTAACAATAGTTAGTTTTGTGCATTTAAATGCACGAAATTTGACTTTTATCGTATTATTTTTCATCCGCCAGTGGGCGCTCTGCAGGTGTGTATGTCACATATCATATTTTTTTCTAATAGTGTTTATTCGTTTTTTTTTTATTATTATGACGTCATTATAGCTTCATGCGCGCGAATAAAAAGCATCTTCGGTTGAGAAGTGAATGCTTCATTGTTACGTAACAAAGCTTATTATTCCATCACCACGTGGTTTAATAAAAATCGAATTTGCATTCAAGAAAAGAAATTTTTTGTTTCTTTGAACTTTTTATAACAAAAACTTTAAAGGTTTCAAAGTGAATAAAGAACAAAGTAAAAATAATTACTGGGTAGGTTTCTAAGTAAAAACAAGTAAAGGGTTTTAGTGTTTTAACTTGCTACTGAAAGTAGATAAAAATGAATTATGTTTGTGCAAAGTTTTAAGTTAAAGATACCCAAGTTTTTTATGTATTTTATAGATACAGAAATTATTTTAATAAAAGTTAATTCTATGTTTAAATCTTAATTGGATTTTTTTAAATTTATAATTAGCTTAATTATCAGCAATTTAAATTTTTTTTTTAATCAAACAAAATTAAAAATTATTATTTGTAAACTTTTAATAAATATTTTAATAATTTTATTTGTTTTATTATTTTAAATAACTTTAGCATTTTTCACCGTTGTGGTAAAATCTTTTTTTTCAATCGCGTTCTAGAATAGCTTGGGGCGTTTATAATGACGTCACAATTAAGTGTGCAAATCAGTAGAACTCGAATGTAAAGTGCAAGTGATTTAAAGTTAATGTAACAAGTTTAATCATCATTCAGAAACTAATAAAAATGTTAAAAAGATTATTTTTAAGTTTTGTATTGGTAAAGATCGTCAGCTCAGTCGCTATTTCTAAAGATTTTAAAAATTGTAAAAGAAATTATGAAGAAACAGTTGGAAACTTAATTGGCATGTATCAAAAATTAAATTTAACAACATTTCAATATTCTATTACTTAAACTTTTAGGCAAATATTTTGTTTAAATATTTATTATTGTTTATAATAATTTTTCCCACTTTCACATAGAAACCTAATCCCATAATTACCGTAATATTATCTGTATATAAGTACATGTTGAAAGCTATTAACGTTTACAATTGGTATTAAATCACTAATGGTTAGACTACGAAGCGTTTACATTTGTCTTTATCTTATTCTTCCCTTTATGACGTAAAATAAGTTTTTTAATGACGTATAAGATATATAATTAACAATTAATTTTTGCAATTTTTTTAAATTTTTTAATTTTTAGTTTCTGAAAGTTATCCTGCTGCGTCTGCTGTTTGGAGACTACTCTTTAAAAGTTTTGACGTCAATAATAATGACGTCATAGGTGCATCAGAAGTCGTCGTTAAACTGGAAACTGAAAACATGGGTATTGTGACGTAATGATTGCTATAGTTTTATTTGTATTTGACGTATTATTACAGTTTTATCAACACTATTCTATAAGCTACATAAATATTAATTGTGACGTCACTTTATTATTTATGACGTCATTGGTTTCTTTAGCAAGCACAAATGACATGAAAGAGTTGCTGCACGAGGCACAAAGTTGGATCAACCAGGCGGGAGGTGGCGACAGAGAGATCAACTTTGATCAATTTGTTCAACTGATTAGTCGAACGCTAGGTCATGTAGAAGGTAAATTAAGTCAATCATTTTATGACGTCATAAATTAACATTATTTCAACTTTTTAATTTTGTTTTAGGAATTCCTTCATCTTCTTGGGTCGATGTTGCTGCTGGAGTTTGCTCTTATTTTAATTCTAGAATTCCAGACATGATTACGTCATTCAAACAACTTATTTCATGCTCGAATAACCTCAAGGAGAAACAGCTTGAATTAATGGGTAAGTTTTGAAATTATAAATATCGTGTTTTAAATTTTTTTTAAATATTAAATTAAACATTTTTTCCAGGAGAACCAGATTCGCAGAAATTGATTTTAAACATCTGGAGGGCAGTTCACGCCTCATTGAATAATCTTAACCAATCAGAATTAAGCAAAGATTTGTGTGAACAATATAAGGTTAGCTAAAATAAATATAAGAAAAAAAGTACCTTGACTCTAAATTCATATTTTTATTGCAGATTTGTGACGTCATAGAAACAGATTTGGCGGGAAATGATACAATGGGAGAGTTTTATAATGTTGTTCGTCAAATCCTATTCGGTAACTATATACATGTTTTTCTTTTTTATTTATTTATCCTCTATGTGAAAAGGGCGACTTTTTAACCTAAACGATAACATTTGTCTAGCTGCATAAACTTTTCAATCTTAATTTATTTTTAGATGATTCTAGCGAGCGCGCTTGGTTGAATATGACGTCACTTTCTCAACTGAAACGGCGGATGAATACATGTTTGATGCTCAATGACGTCAGAAACAAAACTATGACGTCATTTCAACTTAACAAAGAATGTGTTTCGAAATATAATGATGTCACTGAGAGGTAAAGTTTGGCAAAATTTATCAAATTCAACTTGAAAATAGGTTTACGTATACTGATGACGTAACAATGCTTATTTTTTCTAGAATATTGGGCAAAGACGTTGGCATAGCTCCAAGTTTTATTTTCACTTTGGCGGACAAAAACAAAGATGCAGTTATGACATCACAAGAGATAGAATTGTTTATCGGTCACCCAATCAAATCTCAAGAATTGTTTAAAACTCCGATGTCGCTAAGCAACATGACGTCACTGTTACCAAGTCACGTGGCAGTTGTTGGTGAAACTGGGGTTGAGCTGTCACAACTCTCACTCCAAGAACAATTAGAATGGAACGAGTTCTGTTTGACATCGATTCAAACGGTGGCCCAATACTTTCCCGTGATTGACGTTTCAACCGATGTGAATGTAACCGAAGCGATCGAAATTGTTTTAAAGGAATTTAAAAACCCGGAATCTAAATATCGAGACGAAATCTTGAACTTTTTGGATCTATTCCGCGATGTCCAAACCACGACTTCTATTGTGACGTCATCAGCTCAACAAAGCTCGTCCGTTACGTCACCAACAATTACGGTGACGGAATTAACCACGACTACGACAGAAACTACGTCATTTTTAGACAGTTCTGTGGCGTCATTAACCACGACGTCAGATGATTTGGTCAACGTCATACGTGACGTCATCACTGAGCTAAAAAACAAAACAAATTCTACTTCTCCCGATATCGAGGGCGATTTAACTGATCTTCTTGGTGACGTCAGAATAGCGAACAATGACGCTATAGATACACCGCGATTAAGCAACGAAGAACTGGAATTGTTTGGGCTCTTATCGGAGTATGAGAAAAAAGATTTGGATGGGAAAGATTTTGGTGTAAAAGAAAAAGGCGACGAAGAGGAGTTAAAAGAACTGTTAGAGCGTGAAATAAAGAAAAAAAGAAATTGAGCGGAAAATGATCGCTGCTTTGCGAGCGCTTAATTCTTCCACAAATGCTTTAAAGTTTTAAACTTGATTTTTTATACTTTTAAAACATAATTTAATTAAAATTAAGAGCTAAAACTTATTTTAGGTAGGTTTTTGTAAGTTTATTGTGTTTTTTAAATTGGTAATCTATGAAATTAAAATTAATTTTATTACTAATAGAAGAGGGCTAGCAAAATAGTGCTGTTTTTTATGTTTTTTTGTTTGATTTTTTTGTTATTTTTCTTAGGTTGTACTGTTGCTTTTATTGCAAATAAATAGCTTGAAACTGTTAAAATAAATATTGACATAAATTTGATAAAATTATTTGGCAACACAGCTTAGTTTTGTAAACAACACACGTTTAAAATTGAACGATTTTCCAACGTATTTTGAAATCTTTTTTACGATACATTTTGAAAAGTTAAAGGTGTTAGGATGTAAAATAAAGCAAGCTAGTTAATATAAATTATTGCTTAACAATAAAGAGTTGTTTCAACAGAACGTTAATGATATGTTAATTCCCAAAACTGTAAAATAAACATCTGTCAGTCAGTCAGTACTTAAAAATGACAGACGATTCAAACTTTTTTCTTTTTTTTTTGTTTATAAATTTATCCTCGATGTGGGAAAGTCGAATGCGCAACTTAAACATAGAGTAACATCAGTTACTCTGACCCAGTTTCGAGTTGCCTGTGGAAGTTTGGGATATTATAGATTATAATTGCCAGATAATTAAACTGCTGATAGGTGCTGGCTCAGCAGGAGTTCATACCGTTTATAGCACCTTACTCAAGGGTGCTACAGCATGAGAACAGTGGGGATTGAACCCACAACTTCATGTGTGGTGTAGCAAGTGTTCTTACCACTACACGACGCTGCCGGTTTTCAAAACCATTTAGTAATAATCCCATTGTATTAAGCAATCTGTACAATGTTATAGAAATGGTAACATAGGAAAAACGTTGAACGAGTGTATAATAAATAACAACTACTTTTCGATCTTTTTTTAGAAAAAATATATAAATAAAAAAAAGCAAAAGTTAAGTTTATTTTGAGGATAATAAAATGGGACGTCGTCGATCCAAGCGTAAAGCTCCTCCAAAAAAGAAATTAACGGAAACTCTTGAAACTCAGTTTGCATGCCCTTTCTGTAATCACGAGAAATCGTGCGAAGTTAAAATGAACAGGGCTTGTAACACCGGTGTGGTGTCGTGCACAGTGTGCATGGAAGAATATCAAACAACGATTAATTATTTATCTGAGCCAATTGACGTGTACAGTGATTGGATAGATGCCTGTGAATCAGCCAATCAGTGAACATTCTATTTATTTAAATTTTTGAAAGAAATTTAGTTTTGTTTTGTCAAAGAACAATGTTTTTTGCAATTTGGATTTATTTCCAATTTAATAAGTTATTGCAAATTGTGTTTTATTTCAGTAGAAAGGTTTTAAAAAACTTAAATTTTTCTAATTTTGTAATCATTTTAGTTTTTAAATGGTGCTGGTAATAGATAAATAATTTTGTTAAATTTGTTCAACCTTTTTTCACTTTATCCTCGTTTCAAGTTCACCCTATTAAACTATTTTTAACCAATTAAAAAAAGAAATTTTTGTTGCTTAATAATTGGTGAAACCTCTTTTTAAATTATTGATTTTTGAGGCAATATTCGTGCGTTTTTTTAACTGCCTTGTTTTTGTTTTCTTAGATTGATTTTATTTTAAGAATTCTGTTAAAAAAATTAGTTTTAAAATCTTTATTAATGTCAAATAGTGAGGTAAGTTTGTTCTTTTCTTTTAAGTTATTATTGATATGATACTATTATTTTGTAACTTAATACTGTCATAGTAACAGTAAATTAATTCACAACACTATCTATTATAGGCTATAAGATTAAGTAACAGTTTTAAATTAGTTTTTGTTTCTTGTAACAAATTACAGCTTTAAGTAATGGGTTGTGTTATTAACCTTTAGTTGTATTGTTTGTTATACTATAAATAACACAATGTCTATATTTGTTTCTAGTTGCTTAAACTTTACTTAAGATGTTTCACCGAATTATGCTTGCTAGTTTATTGTTTTAAACATAATTGTTGTTATAAGGTTGAAAGTATATCAAACGGATTGGATCGTTGTACGATGTTGTTGCAAAATATTCTAGATCAACCCAACAACAACAATAACAATACTAATGAAGGTAAAATCTTTAATTTAATTAAGTTTAATATTGTGTTAAAAATACATTATTGACAAAGGAATTGTGGATTTTGTTAATAACAATTTTGTTTTATAATTTTTTTTTTTAGTTTACAAAGTTCCAGTTAGCACTGTTAGAAGAATGCAAAAGCCAAAACTACAGACCAAAGGTGATTAATTGTTTTAATTAACAATGTGTGTGTAATTAAACTAAAAACTTGGTTTTAATTCGTAAAAATAAACTTTGGCCTTTTTTGCTAATTTTAACATATTGGTAATTTTTTTATTCTTTTTTAGTTTCTAAACCAGTAGGTTTTAAAAAGAAAGTGATTTCCAAAAAAGTTGCAACTTCACGATCAAAACCAAATAAGATTGAGCGCAAGAGTGCCCCAAGTGGTAGAAATGTTCAACCTGGTATTTAAGATAGTTTTTTCTTTTTTTATATAGGGAATGTACTAATACTATTAAAGCAATTACTCATTTTAGTAACAAAAATTATTTTTAAAAAAATGTTATCTTTGCAAAGCATGAGTTACCCAAAGTACAAATTCTTAATTGTATTTTGTTTGTTTAATTAAAAATTTTAATTAATTAAATTTAAATTTATTTTAGTGAAAACCACAACATTTGACAAAGCAATTCCCTCATCCACCCCTCTTGTTACCCCCATCAAGAAAGAGAAATTAGTGACCCCTCGATCTGGGAAAACCCCTAAGGTATTAGAGGATGAAATTAATGAACTAGAACGACCCCCAGCAAGGTCAAATTCCAATCCACCTTCTGTAAGTTCTAAAATTTTACTCTAAATTTATTATGTCATGTTTTTTTAGCATATATGTTTTTAACTACAAAACTCTTTTTTTGGGGGATGGTCAACTTCATAACTTAATCTAAAAGTATAAATTATATAATCTAACCCTGTCTCTAGTTGCTCTATGATCTTATACCAAAGATTGTAATTTCAATGTTTCTGTTGTATTTTATAGATTTCCTCATCTCAATGTAGTTTGATTGAATTGCTGCATTTGTACAACACTTCACAACCTAAAATTCTTTCCACCTCTCTTCAGGTTACTTATAAATATTTACTTGTTGATAAAATATCATATCGCAATGTAAAATGGTGTGGTGGTAAGAACACTTGCTACGGCGCTATAAATGGTTGAGTAAGGCGCTATAAACGGTTAAACTCCTGCTAAGCCATCACTTAATCAGCAACATAATTATCAGGCAATTATAATCAATAATATCCCAAACTGCCACAGGCAACTCGAGACTGGGTTGGAGTAACTGATGTTACTTTAAGTTTAAGTCGCGCATTCGACTTTCCCACATCGAGGATAAAGATATATACAAAAAATACTTAGTATTATAAACTTAACCGCTTACATTTTATTTCTAAACCAACTTAAATTTAGTCTGGGGATCAAAATATTTCAAACAAGAGCGAGGAGCGAACTTTAACACCCACACCAGATCAGAATATCGAGGATAAACTGGAAACTCTACAAAAAGAAAATGTAGCTTTACAAAGGTTAATTAAAACTTTAAATTCAGTATATTTAGATAGAAAGTAAAGGTGATTTTTTTTAGTTGGATTTTACAATAACTTTGTTCTTTTTAGACAACTTCGAGCGTTCAAGAATGAAAGTAAAGTGAAAATTAACGATACCATCAATCTAGAAGGTGATTATTTTTATTTATCAGCAGCATGCTGTAGTGGTCAAAACACTTACTACACTACATGAGGTCATAGGTTCAAACCTCACTACTCACATGCTGTAGCGCCCTTAAGTAAGGAGCTATAAGCGGTATAAATTCCTGCTGAGCCAGCACTTAATCAGCAGCATAATTACTAGGTAATTATAATCTATAATATCCACAACTGCCGCAGGCAACTCAAGACTTGGTCTGGGTAACAAATATTACTCTGTGTTTAGGTTGTGAAGTCAACCTTTCCACACCGAGAATAATTTAAACATATATATACAAAAAAAGAAAAACTTTAATAACATAATATTGTATAAATTTAAAATATCTCTTACATCATAACCACTTTATATTAACTAACCCTTTATATTAGTGGCATCACTACAATGTACGAATGCAAGTCTGCAAAAGAAAGTTTCAGATTTGTCGAAAGCTTTGGAACAAACGATCAATGTTCAACAAGAAATATCAGATGCCAACAGTTTACTAATGGTAGGTTGAAACAAAAGATCACCTAAGTACCGGCAGCATGGTGTAGTGGTTAGAACACTTCCTAAACTACATTTGGTCCTGGGTTTGATCCCCACTGCTCTCATGCTGTAGAGCCCTTGTGTAAGGTGTTATAAACGGTATGAACTCCTGCTTTGCCAGCACTTATCAGCAGCATAATTATCGGGCAATTATAATCTATAATATCCCAAACTACCAAAGTTAACTTAAGACTGGGTTGGGGTAACTGATGTTACTCTATGTTTAAGTTGCGCATTTACCTTTCCATATCAAGAATAAAGATTAATTCAAAAAAAATATATATTTATATGATATTAATTTATTAACTTAATTATTTATTTTTGGTTTTGTTTTATTTCAGGAACAAAACGAAAAATTGCAAAAAGAAATTTCGACAAAAAATGAGGAATTAAAAAAGAGTGGAAAACTTTTCACAAATGAAACTGAACAAATTAAACAAGGTTTGCTTTAAATCTTTTGTTATTACAATATATTGAGGATAAACATAATATTTTTCACCACTAGATGTCGGTAATGCACTAAGTAAAGTTGAAATTTTGAGACAAAGTTTGAACGAAACAAACAACGAAAACCTAAAACTCGTAGATGAATTACAAACGAAAGATGAAGAAATAAATCGAATTAATCAACTTAACAGGTTTCTAATTAGGTTTCTTTTAATTAAAGTTAATTAACTAACCCTTAACAATGTTGACTTTATTTTACTAAGTGTTTACACATTTTTGATATTTTTTTTGAGGTTGTTTAAAGCAATTTATTTTTGTTCTCATCAGAGGTCTACAAAGCAGTGTTTCCAGATTATTACAAGATTTAAACAAGAAATCGCAGCCGAACCAAGGAGGGGAAAAGATGTCGAATTTTGTCCTCCAACAACTCGGTTCCCTTCTTTCCGCCCCATCCCAACTCAAACTCAACCAATCCAACAACTTTAAAACTCAACTTAACCCAAAACCCTCAAACTCTGAGCTTTTTAACCAGAATTCCTCAGACTTTACCCATCCAAAATTTAAAGTTTTAAATCACGATTATCCAAATTTAAATCAAAACAATTTGGGTTCAAAGTTCAATGAGTTTCAGCCCCCTATGGGTCACCCATCTTTAAACCACCCTGACCCCCAAGTACCTGGTTTTCACCCAAATTCTTTTACATTTAACCCAATAAAACTATCACCCCGACAAAATGAAAATTATTTAATTTTACCCCCTAACAAACCCCAACAAAATTCTCGGGATTTAACCCCCACAAATTACCCCCCTACCCTATCTTCTGCCACCGAATCTTCTTGTTACGTCACTAACGGTTCTGTTTCGTCGTCGATGTTATCTATGACGTCACAAGACGAAAACAATTTTAGTTTGGGTTTAGCCAACTTGGATGCTGACATTAGAAAATTGCAGGACAGCATGAAAGAAATGACGTCATAAATGTGACGTTACTTTTATTATGACGTATTACTTTAATGAATTTTCTTTTGTTTTTAATAAATATAGATTTTATATCAACCCTTTTGTTTAATTTTTGTTTAAAGCTTTTTTTTTACTTCTACATTTTATCGACTTAACTACCTTACAAACAGCTAGGGTCGTGCACACGATTTACAATGGGAGTTTATAATAAACTTTTAAAAGTTTTTTTGTTAACATAAAATATTAACGTAAAGCGAATGTATAGGATATTGAAACAATTTTAATTTAAAAGTTTAAAACGTCACAAGTTAAGGAAGGGTAAAAAATATGAAAACGTTCAAGGCAGTTTATTTTATTTAGTCACAAAATTAAGATGTTTTTGCGGCACATAAAAATGTATATAAAATATTAAATTAGTTATAAATTTTTATGCAGTAAGCGTAAAGAAATACTGTAAAACTCAGTAAAATAAAGCGTTAATTTTGCTTGAGATATTTGGTTTTGCGTTGTAATGGTAAAACGAAGTTAATATTTAAGAGTAAACATAAAGCGATGGCACTTAACATTTTTGAAGGTTAATTTATACAACAAACAGGGCGCAGAGCAAACTTTAATTGCAGAAAATAACAAAATTTTGCATAAAAGATTGCTATGTCAAACAGCGTGCGAACCAACGCGATATCTTTCAAGTTAAGCAAACAATTCTCCATGTAATCATTTGTGTTAATTATTAAAATTGATAAACAAGTGATTAAATGTTTGCGTTTATTTATAATCCATATTTGCAGCTGTTGGATGTTGGCTTTCTTTTAAATTTAAGATAAGGTGGGGAAAACTCCAGTTACCACGTAACTTTGCAAGTTACATTTTTTAATCCATTTTTCTCTCCATTCATAGGTTATATCCTCAGCTTTTTTGTAAGCTTGGATTGCTAGATCATAATTTTCTGTTGCTTCCGAGTATTGTGATCTACTTTTATGGTAATCGCCAACCTTAAATAGAAGATGCCCATAAACTTGGTATTTATTTGCATTGGGCCCGTACTTGCTCTCCATTAAATTTAATCCAGTTTCAAGTGTTTGTAACGCATCGTCGATTGCTGATTAACTTTGCCAATCACTGATTCCTTGTAAACACTCAGCTTTGTTGATGACGTCAAGATGTTTGTTGTTAATAACTAAAGTTTTTATTCTCTGAATGAGTGGAGCCACGTGACCTTCGACAATGTTTCTTTTGTTTTTTCTTTTATTTAGTTTATCAACACACACACTTATTCCTTTTAAACATCGACTTAAAATTTGACCAGTATCGTACGAACTACGACCTTCATGCATTAAAGTATTTGCTGATACACCAAAAAACAAAATCCTTTCTAGATATTTCTTTTTTTGATAACGAAAAGTTTCAGTGAAAGAGGCTAACTTACTTGAGTCCCATGAAGTATAGTTTTGGATCAGTGACGTCATTTCGGTGATGATTTCCATAGCGGTATCAAATCTGTCTGTCATTAAACTTGAGACATAGAGCATGGTGAGTTTAGGAATGTAATTGATGTTTGCTCCGAATTCGTGCAGGGTTTTTAGCTCCAAAAATGACTTGTCGTAGTCACCTTTGGTCCAGTGGTTTACTGACTTTTCTGTAAAAATTTTGCCTTTTAGAAATTTGGGCGATAGATTTTCAATAAATAGAAATAAATTTTATTTAATCGTTATATTAAACATTAATTTTTGTTTATGAAATTTAAAACTTATTTGTGTGTGTAACGATTGCAAAATGTGATTCGAATTTTTTAAATAACCTTTACCGACGTTAATACCATTATTAAAAACAGTGGTCGCGTTTAACTTTATCAGATTTAAAAAAAGCGCTTGGAAAGAACAGCACAAACACCCTAATTAACCTAAATGAAAATCTAGGGGATTTTAGGGTTTTTTGCAATTATTATTTTAATAATTAAAACAATTAAAATTAGTACAGTTGTTTTACCTGTTAAATGAATTAAAGACTGTAAGTCCACAACTTGATGAATACGTTCTCCGACTAAACAAGAAAACGTTAAGTAATTGCAATAAATTGCCGTTACAATTATTTGCAGATTGTTTACCTTTTTGGTGTGATTGGGTTATGTGACCAGATGTGCTTGATTTATCAGAAAAACTTGGTTGCCCACTCAACATACTTCCAGTTCCACTTGAATTACTTGATTGATTTTCCTTTTTCGCAAATTGTTGGTAATCTTGTTTTTTTTTAATAAACTTTTTTAAAATAAATGTTAATATGAGAAAACCTTTTTTAACAAAATTTTATAATTTTACGTTAATCCACAGTTATTTTTTAAGTTAAACTTACCATCATTAACTTTATTTTCATTTTTCTGTAACAAACACAAAAATAGGGTTAAAAACGTTAAAAATTTGTTGCAATACCACAATTTATTTATTTTTTTACGGATGTTTACGTTTTATTATCATTTAAAATATTCAACTTCTTAAAACGATCACTTGTAAATTTTAGGCAGTCATTTTTACCTGTGCCAACATCCTAGTTAATCTTTCATCAGCTTCCAACTTCATTTGTTCGTAGGTTTCCTCTGCCTCCATATCCTCAACACCTTTAAGATAAACATCGTCAAACTTGCCAAAATCTTCGGGAAAATCGGCCACATGCTCGTTCAATCTGTTTAACATATTTTGCGAAATACAGTCAGTTAAAATAAGGTTCATTGTTTTTCGATCCTTCACTGTAATGTTGAGGGAAAGACATCCTGGTTCCACTCGGTTAATAAAAGCAGCCCCGCTGGCAGCCTTAAGAACAATACTGAACATATCTGTGCAGAACTTTTCCTTGTTATCACTTTTATACAAAGTGTAAGCAAATGCACCGATTCCTGCTGCAGCTACCCCTATAACGGCTCCTGTTGTTATATAAGCCATGTTCTCGGCTGCACGCCCTTCAAACTTAAACTCCATAAATATGAGGTTAAGATTTAATCTGTTGATCGGAACTTGTTGTTCTTGGATGGGTTGAACTGGTAAACCTTGCCCTGGTTCACCTCGCTCAGGACCTTGAGGTTCAACTCGTACTTCGGGGTGAATATGTTGTATGTGTTGATTTATTGTTCGTTGGTTTATATTTTGCTCGAGGATAACTGTAAGTTGTGGATTTTGTTCTGGTTCCGCTTCTGCTTGATCTTCGGGTTGAATTTGTTCAACTTGTTGATTAATATTTTGTTCTTGAGTAACTTGATTTGCGTTTTGTTCGATTTGTGGACTTGTTTGATTAACTTGACCTTGCTCTTCTTCCATATTGGTTGTTTGGTTGTTCAGATGTTTGTTTAAATTATAAACTGTTTCCTATACCTCCTATATAAATTAATTAAATTTGCTATTGTATTATCTTAACTTTTATTAAAATATATTTTTTTTTCTACTAAACTTTATTAATTTTTTTTTCTTACTAAGCTTAAAACAACAATAAATTCTAAACCTTTTGTTTTAATTTAACAACTTCAAAAAGAGAAACTATTAGCAAAGAATTAATTTAAAGTTTAATTTTTCTATTACCGTTAGAAATAGCAATTTATTTAGGTACCTTAATGTACTTCGACCTTACTATGTTTGAGCCTTTACGTGTTTGTGGAAACAGCTAATTAGCAAAAACACACAAGTAAACAATAGGCTATTTAACTGGGCTCACGCAATCGTTTGCTGCACAAAGTCATCCTATTTGTGCCATTTTACTTTTAAAGATGCAAATTTTATTTTATGTTTAAACGATTTATGCTTATAACAAAACTTTTAACAATTTCGCCAAGTGTTTTTACGTCACTACTGTATTTAATTTAAACGGCTCGTTAGGCCTACACTTAAATATTACTGTTTTAAAAACTAAATTCAGCATTATTATTTCTAAAGTTTTCGATTAAATTAAATAGCGAAAGTTGTTTACAAAATTTATTTTAGTTTTTTAATTAACTTTAAAAAAAACTTTTTTTTAAATAGAAGGATAAATTATAATTTGATTTATAAGATCTCTATGTAAAAATGAGGGGAAATCCCGATTGGTACGCACGTGCGTGTTTAATAACTTTTACGAAGTTTGAATAACTTTTTAATTTATATCATGCGTTAATAATTTGTTTTAAGTTACTTTAAAAGATAAAAATGTAACAAAAATTAATACCAGCGATTTATTTAAAATGTCAATTTCAACGAAATTTCTTGATTCGGCTGCAGAATCTTTGAAGGACGGAGATTTCAGGTTTATTTAATTTTAATAAACTGTTAACGGATTAAAGAATTGCATAAATGGTTTTGGTTAAACAACTAAAGACTTAGTAAGACTGGTTATAGGGTGGTTGTAAATAAGAACAATTTATATTAAATATAATTCTAGTAATTTGTGGTAAGCATTACTAATATTTTCTTATATTAAAATTATTTTAAGGAACAAAATTTCTGTCGAAGATTTTGAACAAATTAAATCAAAATTAAAAGATTTTATGAATATTGAAAAATATAAAATAATAATATGTTTTCGAGCACTTAGAAATTCTTGTGTTAACAGCAAAAGAAATCAAAATATCATTTTGTAAGTCATTATTTTATTTTTTATTTTATTTTGGTTTTTCGCACATTGATAGCAGTAAATAATAAATATGATATACAAATAATATAACAACAATGCGACGGGAAAAACTTATATTTATTTATTTATTTTTCTTAAGTATTTGTTAAAAACCAACAGTAAACTAACACAATTTAATTATTTTTTTAGAAATTTGGAAATTTCAAGCTTATCCGTTGATGTTTTAAATTATTTGTTGAACCAGGAAGTTGTGGATAAAACTGGTTGGTATTTAGTTTAATATACGATTGGGTTTGGCTATATCTATAATGTTATAACACCTTTTGTGAAAAAACAAATGTAATTACTCAGTGTTAATTTTCAATTACAATAATATATTTTTTTTTAGTGGGTAAATATTAATTATTTGTTGGGGTTAAAAAAATTAATTATGTTTTGATTATGTTAATTTAATAGTTTATAAAATTTATTTTTAGCTTTTTATTGTGGAATTCAGTTTCTTTGTAATTTTGTTTCTGGAAATCCCCTAAACCAAGAAAAAGTTTGGGATTTAATATCATCTACATTGTTAAAGTAATTTGAATATTTTTTTCTTGCTATAAATTACTTTATATATAAACCGGCAGCTTGGTGTGGTGGTAAGAACACTTGCTACACCACATATGAGGTTGTGGGATCAATCCTCCCTGATTTCATACTGTAGCGCCCTTGAGTAAGGCGCTATAAACGGTATAAACTTCTGCTGAGCCAGCACTTAATTAGCAGCATATATAACCGGGCAATTATTATCTATAATATCCCAAACTGCCAAAGTCAACTTGAGACTGGGTCGGAGTAACTAATGTTACTCTATGTTTAAGTCGCGCATTTGACGTTTGAGAATACAAATATACAAAAAAGAAATAATTTTATGAACTAATTTTTTTTTGTTATATTTTTAGGTCTTTGTTTATCCTCGATGACAATAAAATAACAACTCTGTGTACGATGTTAATGTACAATTGTTTAAAGTCTCAAAATTATTTTGATTTGGTTGAAATTATTTGTGAAAAACTTGACTTAATAACGGATCAATGTTGGGGGTTAGTTTTACATATTTTAAATTATATTTTCATTATAAAATAATTATCTTTATTTAGTATTTATTAATACAATTTTTTTTTTTTTTAAATTAAATCTAATTTTTAGGATCTTTTGCATTGAGGAACATTTCCTAAAATCTCCCAGATTTCTTCCTTTAATATTTAAACAAGAAAGTGAACATTGCAAGTAAAAATTTTGTTAATTTAGTATTTTAAGTAAGTTAGAAATAGATTTTTAATATTTATTTAACATTACATAATATTACCATAATTGGGCTGGTAAATTTTTTTTTTTTAGATGCAATGTATTGGATGTTTTAACTAATATGGTGGAGAATGTCAACTGTCAATCAAATAAGACCTATCAATCAAACGAGGGCTGTCAATTAAGGGAGGGCTGTTAATCAAATGAGGGCTGTCAATCAAATGAGAGCTGTCAATCAAACCAAGATATTGCCTTTGATCAAATTTTGATTTTTATTTGTGATTATTTTATTAAATATTGCAAAGAAATGAAATTATTATTTAATGAACAGGTTAAATTTTTATTTAAAAGTTAATTTAATTATGTACTTACTAAATTTTTATTTTTTAACTGTTAATTTAAAATAGCTTATTATTAGTAATAACGGAATATTTAATTAGAAATAAAAATAAGTAAGTAAAAACATATCAATTTTGTTTTACTTTTTTACAGAAATCTTTGACTTTGTTTAAAATTTTAAACTTATTGTGCCAATTTTCATTGGTTGATTTCTACCAATCACAATTAAGTGAAGACAATTTACTTCATGAGGTCATAAGTAAGTACCTATCCATATCATCAAACGATTTAAAACATTTATGGAACATAGTGTTAACAAAAAATATAATTTTTTATAACATATTTAATTAAAATAGTTGTATAATTACTAAAAAGTAAGAAAATTTTTCTGTTAGACATTTTACGCGAATCGACGCAAAATCAACCACAAAATATCCAGCCGCAAGTTGGCGTCCCAGAGCACCCGGTAGTCAGCATAAAACGAAGTTTGATTCAATTTATTGGAAACATTTCCTACAAGAACAAGAGACCAAAGGTGATTAATTGTTTTAATTAACAATGTGTGTGTAATTAAACTATAAACTTAGTTTTAATTTGTAAAAAATGAACATTGGTTACTTTTTGCTTTTTTTAACATTTTGCTAATTTAATTTTATTATTTTTTTAGTTACTAAACCAATTGGTTTTAAGAAGAAAGTGATTTCCAAAAAAGTAGCAACTTCACGATCAAAACCAAATAAAATTGAACGCAAGAGTGCCCCAAGTGGTAGAAATGTTCAACCCGGTATTTAAAATAGTTTTTTCTTTTTTTATATAGGGAATGTACTAATACTATTAAAGCAATTACTCATTTTAGTAACAAAAATTATTTTTAAAAAAATGTTATTTTTGCAAAGCATGAGTTGCCCAAAGTACAAATTCTTAATTGTATTTTGTTTGTTTAATTAAAAATTTTAATTAATTAAATTTAAATTTCTTTTAGTGAAAACCACAACATTTGACAAAGCCATCCCTTCATCCACCCCCCTTGTTACCCCCATCAAGAAAGAGAAATTAGTTACTCCTAGATCTGGGAAAACCCCTAGGGTATTAGAGGATGAAATTAATGAACTAGAACGACCCCCAGCAAGGTCAAATTCCAATCCACCTTCTGTAAGTTCTGAAATTTTACTCTGAATTTATTATGTCATGTTTTTTTAGTATATATGTTTTTAACTATTTTTTGAGTTGGTCAACTTCATAACTTAATCTGAAAGTATAAATTATATAATTTGACTCTGTCGTTAGTTGCTCTATGATTTTATGTCAAAAATTGTAATTTCAATGCTTCTGTTGTATTTTATAGATTTCCTCATCTCAATGTAGTTTAATTGAATTGCTGCAGATGTACAACACTTCACAACCTAAAATTCTTTCCACCTCTCTTCAGGTTACTCTTAATTCTTTATTTGTTGATATTATATCGCAATGTTATATCACTATGGTATTATACTTGTTATTATTATTAACTTATCCGCTAATATTTTATTTCTAAACCAACTTAAATTTAGTCTGGGGATCAAAATATTTCAAACAAGAGCGAGGAGCGAACTTTAACACCAACACCAGATCAGAATGTCGAGGATAAACTGGAAACTCTACAAAAAGAAAATGTAGCTTTACAAAGGTTAATTAAAACTTTAAATTCAATATATTTAGATAGAAAGTAAGGGTGATTTTTTTCAGTTGGATTTTACAATATCTTTGTTTTTTTTAGACAACTTCGAGCGTTCAAGAATGAAAGTAAAGTAAAAATTAACGATACCATCAATCTAGAAGGTGATTATTTTTATTTACCAGCAGCATGCTGTAGTGGTCAAAACACTTCCTACACTACATAATGTGATAAGTTCCCCACTGAACTCATGCTGTAGCACTCTTGAGTAAGGTGCTATAAATGGTATAAACTTCTCCTGAGCCAGCACTTAATCAGCATTATAATTATTAGACAATTATATTCTAAGATATCCCTGCCAAAGGTAACTCTAGGCTAGGTCTGGGTAACAAATGTTGCTTTGTGTTTAGGTTGCGCATTCGACCTTTTCACATCGAAAATAAAATAAAACCAATACAAAAAAAGAAAAAAATTAAATAACATAATTGTGTATAAGTTAAAACCTGTATGTCATCATAACAACTTTATATTAACCAAACCCTTAATATTAGTGGCATCCCTACAATGTACGAATGCAAGTCTGCAAAAGAAAGTTTCAGATTTGTCGAAAGCTCTCGAACAAACAATCAATGTTCAACAAGAAATATCAGACGCCAACAGTTTACTAATGGTAGGTTGAAGTAAAAAATCACCTGAATACTGTCAGCATGGTGTAGTGGTTAAAATACTTTCTACACTATGTTAGTTCCTGGGTTTAATTCCCAGTGCTCTCATGCTGTAGCACCCTTAAGTAAGGTGCTATAAACGATATGAACTCCTGCTGAGCCAGCACCTAATCAGCGGCTTAATTAAAGGGCAATTACAAACTATATAATATCCTAAACTGCTAAAGGCAACTTGAGACTGGGTTGGGGTAACTGTTGTTACTCTATGTTTAGGTTGCTCATTTGATCTTCCCACATCAAGGATAAATACAAAAAAAAGATATATATATATATATATATATATATATATATATATATATATATATATATATATAGGGCAATAATTTATTAACTTAATTATTCATTTTTAAATTGATTTATTTCAGGAACAAAACGAAAAATTGCAAAAAGAAATTTCGACAAAAAATGAGGAATTAAAAAAGAGTGGAAAACTTTTCACAAATGAAACTGAACAAATTAAACAAGGTTTGCTTTAAATCTTTTGTTTTTTCAATTTATTGAGGATAAACATAATATTTTTCACCACTAGATGTCGGTAATGCACTAAGTAAAGTTGAAATTTTGAGACAAAGTTTGAACGAAACAAACAACGAAAACTTAAAACTCGTTGATGAATTACAAACGAAAGATGAAGAAATAAATCGAATTAATCAACTTAACAGGTTTGTAATTATATTTATTTTAATTAAAGTTAATTGAATATTTATTATATATAATTAGAAATTCGTGAATGAAATTAGAATTAGTTAAAAATTAGAAAATAGTTCATGTATAGTATACTAACCTTTAACAATGTTGGCTTTATTTTACTAAGTTTGTGTATATATTTAACCTGAATGTGGGAAAGTCGAATGTGCGACTTAAACATAGAGTAACATCAGTTACCCCGACCCAGTCTCGAGTTACCTGTGGCAGTTTGGGATATTATATAGATTATAATTGCCCGATAATTACGCTGCTGTTTAAGTGCTGGCTAAACAGGTTTATAGCGCTTTACTTTTCATACCGTTTATAGCGCTTTACTTAAGGGTGCTACAGCATGAGAGCAATGGGGATTAAACCCACGACCTCATGTGTGGTGTAGCAAGTGTTCTTACCACTACACTAGCTGCCGGGTTAAAGTGTTTACACATTTTTGATATTTTTTTTGAGGTTGTTTAAAGCAAATTATTTTTGTTCTCGTCAGAGGTCTACAAAGCAGTGTTTCCAGATTATTACAAGATTTAAACAAGAAATCGCAGCCGAACCAAGGAGGGGAAAAGATGTCAAATTTTGTCCTCCAACAACTCGGCTCTCTTCTTTCTGCTCCATCTCAACTTAAACTCAACCAATCCAACAACTTTAAACCTCACCTTAACCCAAAACCCTCAAACTCTGAGTGTTTTAACCAGACTTCCTCAAACTTTAACCATCCAAAATTTAAAGTTTTAAATCACGATGACCCAAATTTGAATCGAAACAATTTGGGATCAAAGTTCAATGAGTTTCAGCCCCCTATGGGTCACCCATCTTTAAACCACCCTAACCCCCAAGTACCTGGTTTTCACCCAAATTCTTTTACATTTAACCCAATAAAACTATCACCCCAACAAAATGAAAATTATTTAATTTTACCCCCTAACAAACCCCAACAAAATTCTCGGGATTTAACCCCCACAAATTACCCTCTTACCCTATCTTCTGCCACCGAATCTTCTTGTTACGTCACTAACGGTTCTGTTTCGTCATCGATGTTATCTATGACGTCACAAGACGAAAACAATTTTAGTTTGGGTTTAGCCAACTTGGATGCTGACATCAGAAAATTGCAGGACAGCATGAAAGGAATGACGTCATAAATGTGACGTCATTCTAATTATGATTACTTTAATGAATTTTTTTTTTGTTTTTAATAAATATAGATTTTATATCAACACTTTTGTTTAATTTTATTAAATAAGATCCTTTCTTAGCGCACTACATTTTATTAACATAACTGTCTCACAATGAAACTAAAATCGAAAAAATATGTATTTGTACCTGGTTCTCAAAATCAAGGTTTGTTTTACTCAAATTTATACGCTTAAAATCGTTAGAAAAAAATTAAATATATTAAAGCAGTAGCAAATATACAATGCATAATATATTATTACGACAGAAAAAAATTACAAAATAATTTTCATGATAAAAACATGCCATAAATAATAATGTTTACATAAAGATTTTAAATATATTATAGCATGGTCACCAAACCCATTATTCATTTAATTAAATTTTTTTACGATAAATGTAAAACATTTTTGCTCATTTATATAATCCCAAAGCTTAATGTAAATACAAGAAATCAAGAGCGATTTTTTAAACTTTTTTTCAAGAAAATTTTTTTAATATGCATTATGGAGCAATTAAAAAATAAAATATACAACACGATAAATGTGGTAATACAATTACTATAAAGCGCATGTATACCATAAAAGGATTTTAAAGAAAAATTTATTGTACCGTTTACTCTTAATTTACCCTTGCAACATTCGGTTTGGATAGTTTGGGGATGTAATTGGTGTCAGCATCGAACGTCCAAAAATAGCTATCAGCTGCAGAAATAACTTGTCATAATCACTCTTGTCCCAATAACACGTTTTTAAAAAACACGTTCTTAGAAGGCATCTACGTCACTATTTCGTTTTATTTTATTTGCTCCACCTTTTATGATATGGTAATAATAAAAAATAAGTTTGTTTAAATTGTTTTTATCAATGCATGCGATACATAATGTGTTTTTTTATATATTTGCACGATGTTTTTCACCTATAAAGAGAACATGTGTACACATTTTAAATACGTTTAATTAAAACGTATACTTTTTTGTGTTTACTTTTAGTATGACAGCTTCTATGCCAAATAACCAGCAAAGGTAAAAAAATATATCTTTCGCTAAAGCCAAAAAAAATATGCATTTGTAATTTACAATTTCGAAGATCAATTTATAGGACTTACACAATATAATTAAGTTACAAAAATAATCTAAGTTTATATTAATAAAGTTGTATAAATCATTGGAAAGGTAACAGTTTTTGTTTGTTACTAAAATCAAACAAGCATTTTTTAATTTTTTCTTTTTTCAAGTTTAGATACGCTTAGCTGATCACTGGCCATGCTTCCAGTCCCACTAGAAACGCTGATCACTGGCCATGCTTCCAGTCCCACTAGAATCGTCATCATCCTTAAACACCAAGCCGCTTGTCGAAACACTGGGCAAAATTTCAAAGACTTTGAAAATGCCATCAGCTCCAAATTTCGTAGTTTGCAGATAATGTTGTTTTTCATAATCTTTAGAAATTTGTTCTGTTTAATAAAACAATTTATTAGTAAATTTTGTTAAAATATCTTATAAATTTAAATCACGTCATTTACGATAAAATATAAATAAGTAACTTTTTCACTAAATTTTATTGTTGTTAAAAAAAATTAGTTCTTTCAAGCTTTAACTTGCCGACATCAACTGATTTGTCATCCGTCTGTTGCAAACAAAAAATAAAGTTTAACTGTTTGCGTTTTAACTACTTATTTATATATTTATAAAAACGAAAAAGAATTGAGATTTCAAAATATAAAAACTATTTAATGGGTTTAAGAATTCCATTTATTTTGAAACTACATTTTAAAACAATCGCCGGTTAATCCATTATTTTTAAATATTTTTGTTAAAATTACCTGTGCCAACATCTTAGTTAATCTTTCATCAGCTTCCAACCTCATTTCTTCGTAGGTTTCGTTCGTTTCAATAACCTCAACACCCATAAGCTCAACTTTATCAAACTTGCCTAAATCTTCAGAACACTTGGCCACATATTCGTTCAATCTGTTCAGCATATTTTTCGAAACATGGTCGGCCAAAATAAGATTCATTGTATCATGATCTTTAGCTATGACGTGAACAGAGAGAGATCCTGACGTCACTCGGTTAACAAAAGCAGCCCCACCAGCAGCTGCTACTACAATTTTAAGCATATCAATACAGAACTTTTCCTTGTTTTCACTTGTAAATAAAGTGTAAGCACATGCACCGACTCCTACTGCAGCTGCCCCAATAACGGCTCCTGTTGTTACAAAGGCCATGATTTCGGCTGCGCGTCCTTGCAACTTGAACTCCATAAACATAAGATTAAGATTGAATGTACTAATCGGAACTTGTTGTTCTTGTATGTGTTGATTTATTTGTAACTCTTGGATAACTGTAAGACGTGGATTTTGTTCTGGTTCCGCTTCTGCTTGATCTTCGAGTTGGATTTGTTCGATTTGTTCAATTACTTGTTCAGCGATTCGACCTGGTTCTTCTGCCATTTCGTTTTTATTTTAAATTTTTATGGATTAACTTTAAAACAATTTAAACGTTTAACTTATCACTGTTATTGAAAAATTTATTTGATTGCTTTTAATACCACAGTAATAATTTTACTTGAGGTTAACTAACAAATGAGATTTAAAAATTTAAAACTGACTTTTTAAACTTTGTGTTCATATTAACTAGTTCAAATTTCGCTTTTTCTTAAATAAAACTTAGTAAAAAGCTTATATTTATACCGAAATTTTTTTTACAAAAGAAGTTAGTAGGCATAACAAACGCTAGCCCCACTCTATTTAACAATAGCGCCTTAACATAATAATCAAATTCTTTTTGTATATGTATTGTTCAGGTTTTAGTTGAACGTAGACGAATTGAATAGTCGTATTATTCGTTATCAATTTCTTTTTGTGTATATCTTTATTCTCAAAATAAAAAAAACTCCGTACAGACTAAACAAAGGATGGCGTTTGGTAAATTTGTTTTTTCTTTCTTAGCTGTTAGTTGACTTTGGCTTTTTTGTTGTTGTATGTTTAATTATAATTTCTTTGTAGTTTGCTAGGTATTCAAAGTCAAATTTATTATTAATATTAATAATAATTTGTTCATTTTAAATTAAAAATTTATTTAATTTAAAAATTTCTGAAATAATTTTTCAATTGACTATATTAATAAAATTTGTTATTGAGGATAATTTAAACAAAGCTTTATAAGATTTTTATGCAATATTTTAGGGAAATCCCCAACTAGTAAGCACGTGCGATTTAAAAAAATTAAAAAAAAAACTAAAGCAAATAAATAAATATCTTGTTGTTGCTTTAAAACTAAACAAAATTTAACAAAACTTAAAAGTAGCATTTCTGGCAGCTTATTTGAAATGTCAAATTTAAAGAACTTTCTGGAATCGGTCACAGAATCTCTTAAGGATGAAGATTTTAGGTTTTCTACTTTTTCATAAAACTGTTTTTAAATGATTATTAAGGGTATTACTAAAATACGGGATGCGAAAAGTTTTCTCTTGTGCTTTATACTCAATTTCGCATCAACCCTTGATCTTTAAAGTCAATCCCACACCACTCCTTAGCCCTTTAGATAAAAACAGCAATCATCCCGCAGAAAAGTACAAAAATTCCGTTCCGTCCCGCATTCCGCGAATTTTTGTTAACGTTTACATACGGTCCCGCTCTATCCCGCATCCTGTACTTTAGTATTGTCCATTATTAATCATTGTTTACATATCAAACGTGGACCCTTAATGTGGTTGGCAAAAAGATTCTGTTTTTAATCTTTTATGATTTTATTATAAACTTAATTTTAATTTTTTTTGCAATTTAAAAATAAACTTTTTGGTCAAATTTAAATTATTTTAAGAAACAACATTTCTGTTGGAGATTTTGAACAAATTAAATCAAAATTAAAAGATTTTATGAATATTGAAAAATATGAAATAATTTTATGTTTTCGAGCACTTAGAAATTCTTGTGTTAACAGCAAAAGAAATCAAAATATTATTTTGTAAGTCTATACTTTTTTATTTTATTTTTATTCTATTTTGGTTTTTCGCACATTGATAAAAGTAAATAATAAATACGATATACAACTAATATTACAACAATGCGACGGGAAAAAATTATATTTATTTATTTATTTTTTCTTATATTTATTTATTTAAAAATTATATTTATTTATTTATTTTTCTTAAGTATTTGTTAAAAACCAACAGTAATCTAACACAATTAAATTATTTTTTTAGAAATTTGGAAATTCCAAGCTCATCCGTTGATGTTTTAAATTATTTGGTCAATCAGGAAGCTGTGGATAAAACTGGTTGGTATTGTTTAAATATAATTGGGTTTAGTTATATCTATAATGTTATAACACCTTATGTGAAATAAAAATTAAAATGAAATTACTTGCTGTTACATTTTCAATTGCATTTTTTAATTTTTTTTATCAGTAAATAGTTGTAAAGCGTAGGATTAATATAATCTTGTTTATCTTATATAAAGTTTTGTTTTTAAGGGTTGGTTTTAAACTGTTTTAATTTTTTTATTGTTTTGTTAATTTAATATTTCATTACAAATTAAAATTTATTTTTAGCTCTTAATTGTGGAATTCAATTTCTTTGTAATTTTGTTTCTGGAAATCCCCTAAACCAAGAAAAAGTTTGGGATTTGATATCAACCAATTTGTTAAAGTGAATTTATTTAATTTTTTGTCTCAATTAACTTTCAATATTACTTTATATATAAACCGGCAGCATTGTGTATTGGTGAGAACACTTTTTACACCACCGTGAGGTCATGGGTTCAATCCTCACTGATCTCATACTGTAGCGCTCTTGAGTAAGGCGCTATAAACGGTATAAACTTCTGCTGAGCCAACACTTAATTAGCAGCATAATTATCAGGCAATTGTAATCAATAATATCCTAAACTGCCAAAGGCAACTTGAGACTGGGTCAGAGTAACTGATGTTACTCTATGTTTAAGTCGTGCATTCGACTTTTCTACATCGAGGATAAAGATATATACAAAAAAAATAATTTAATAAACTAATTTTTTTTTGTTATATTTTTAGGTCTTTGTTTATCCTCGATGACAATAAAATAACCACTCTGTGTACGATGTTAATGTACAATTGTTTAAAGTCTCAAAATATTGAAAATATTGTGGAAAATTATTTTGATTTAATTGAAATTATTTGTGGAAAACTTGATTTAATGACGGATCAATGTTGGGGGTTGGTTAAAATATTTTAAATTATATTTTCATTATAAAATAATTTTCTTAATTTAGTATTTATTAATACAATTGTTTTTTTCTATTTTAAAATTTAATTTATTTTTATTTAGGATCTTTTGCATTAAGGAACATTTCCTAAAATCTCCCAGATTTTTTCCTTTAATATTTAAACAAGAAAATGAAAATTGCAAGTAAAAATTTTGTTAATTTAGTACTTTAAGTAAGTTAGAAATAGGTTTTAAACATTTATTTATTATTACATAATATTACTATAGTTAATTTTTTTCTTTTAAGTATTGACAGTAATTCTTTTTGATTAGATGCAATGTATTGGATGTTTTAACTAATATGGTGGAGAATGTCAACTGTCAATCAAATAAGACCTATCAATCAAACGAGGGCTGTCAATTAAGGGAGGGCTGTCAATTAAATGAGGGCTGTCAATTAAATGAGGGCTGTCAATCAAATGAGAGCTGTCAATCAAACCAAGAAATTGCCTTTGATCAAATTTTGATTTTTATTTGTGATTATTTTATTAAATATTGCAAAGAAATGAAATTATTATTTAATGAACAGGTCAAATTTTTATTTAAAAGTTAATTTAATTATGTACTTACTAAATTTCTATTTTTTTAACTGTTATTTTAAAATGGCTTACTATTAGTAATAACGGAGTATATAATTAATTTTGTTTTCCTTTTTTGCAGAAATCTTTAACTTTGTTTAAAATTTTGAACTTATTGTGCCAATTTTCATTGGTTGATGTCTACCAATCACAATTAAGTGAAGACAATTTACTTCATGAGGTCATAAGTAAGTACCTTACCACATTGTCAAACGATTTAAAACATTTTTTGAACCTACTGTTAATAAAAAATATAATTTTTTAAACATATTTGATTAAAATAGTTGTATAAATACGAAAAAGTAGAAAATTTTCCTGTTAGGTATTTTACGCGAATCGACGCAAAATCAACCACAAAATAGTTGGCGAGTTGGCGTTTCAGAGCACCCGGTAGTCAACATAAAACGAAGTTTGATTCAATTTATTGGAAACATTTCCTACAAGAACAAAATTATCCAAAATCAAGTAATTTAAAGTTTGTTTATGTAAATATCTTATTAAAAATATTAATTTTTTAACTTTTATTATGTATGAGGTTTTAATGTTGGGGTAACTACTTTTAAATCTGATAAAGTTTCTACTCGGTCACGTGGTTTTGCGTCACTAAAAAAATAAAATTTTTAAATCAAAAATTACCGGAAAAGCAAATTAATTAAAAAAACAAATTTTAAGCAAAAACGATTTTGCTAATTAGTTAAGAATTGTTAATTAAAATCTAATAAAAAAACGCTGACTAGAATTTAACAATTGCATATTGCAAAATAATTTAAATAAATTAAATTTATTTTCTTTTTGTTTACGTTTAAATATTTATAAATTCACTGTTTTTAATTAATTATAAAACTTCCGTTCATTTAAAATGAAATAATTGTTTTAACTTCCCCATTATTACAACATAATCGATTCATTGTTGATCGTCAATCAATTGCTTGTTGTTGATTGGTCGTGGTTGGTCACGTGGTCTGTCTGCGTTATTGTAAAATTAAATCAAACCAAAAAAATTTAAAAAGTAAAAAAAAAGGTTTAGAACAGAAAAACAAGAATTACAAAACTGTTTTTATATTGGTTTAAATTAATTGATTTTAAGTTTTTAAATTTCATTATGACGTCATCAGATTAGATCACGTACGAACCTAATTATTTTAATAATTAAAAATTGAAAACAATAGAGTCATTGTTGACCATAAATCAGTTGTATTAATGCAAAACAATATCGTTTGTTATATGATTGTGACGTCATAGGACTTGGTATAAAAGCGTTTGTTTTGTGAAACTTTTTGTTTTGTAACAATTAGATTTTTTAATATTAGCGAGTTTATAAATGTTTGATAAAAATTGTTTCTTAAGTTTTTGTTTTGTTATAATTTAAATTCAGATTTAAAATAAATATTTCTAAAGTTAATTTTTATGGTTTTTTAGTTAAAATAAAAGCTGGGCAAAAAATTATTTTAATTAAATTTATTTAAACCATATTTTTAAACAATTTTAATAAGCGTTATCTGTGAAGTAATGGTTGGTTTTTATTTATTTGATAAAGTTAAATTGGTTAAACAATAGAATCGTGAATTAACTTAAAATTTTGATTGTTTATCATAATAGGATATTATCGAACCGTCTGTTACCATCATCATTTTCACTTTTTTATTATTTCCTTTTTAACATCCGGGCCGCATGGTTTGTTGGTCACGTGATCTTATAATATTAAAGTCATTTTGTCTGGGTTTAGTTTGTTAAAGTTTTGGTTAAAATTTTGGGGTAAATTGTGATTTTTAGTTTGTTAAATAGTCATTGTTACGTTACAGTTAGATCGATTTAAGTTATAGTGACGTCATAAATACTAAATTATAGACTTGCGCGATATTTTAAGTGATTAAACTTGAAGTTAAAACTTTTAGAAATACGTCATAATATAATGACGTTGTAATGAAATGAAATGACGTTTGACCACGTGACCGAGTAGAAACTTTTTCAGCTTAGGTTTGGTGTTTGTAGTTGAACAAAATAAAAGTGTTTGCTACTATCACCAAGCATTGTGCTGGCGAACACTGTCTGCGCTCGAGTTAGGGTGATGGGCGACTTTGAGGGGGTAAATTATTTTTGGGATAATTTTGGGTACATATTGGGGGGTAACTTTGGATACATATTGGGGTTAACTTTGGATACATATTGGGGTTAACTTTGGATACATATTGGGGTTAACTTTGGATACATATTGGGGGTAACTTTGGATACATATTGGGGTTAACTTTGGGTACATATTGGGGGGTAACTTTGGATACATATTGGGGTTAACTTTGGATACATATTGTGGGGGGGGACTTTAAACACTTGGGGAGGGGGGTAGTATTGTAGTCTTTTTTTAGGGGAATTTAGATGGGTTTATTTTAGTTAGGGGCTTAATTTAAATGCACAGTTAAGGGGGGTTGGGAATTTTTTTTTTTTAGTTTTGGGTGTTGTAAAATATTTTTGTTTACTTTTTTTTTAAATAAAATTATTTATGTTGAATTTTTTAATATTTTTTGTCCTCAAAGTTGTTTTTTAATTTTTTGATTAAAATTGCGAATATTTTAAAATGTTAAAAAACTTGATTTTAGGTTCGTGAGTTGGGTGGAATTGAATTAATTTTACAAAACTCTAAAATTGATGAAAATAATCCTTGTAAGTTGATTAAAATTAATGTTTTTTTTTACTTTAAATTTTATTAATTACTTTCAAGTTTTTTATTGTTTTTACTTTATTTATAACGTCACAGTTATTCGACAATGGGCTGTCCTTGCGATCCGAAATCTTTGCGAAGACAATCTAGAAAACCAGGTACGTGACGTCATTTTATTTAGTAATTACGTCATAGTTTCCGATGGTTCCCAACATCATAACATTTTATTCTGACGTCATACTAACTAACTAACTAGAACGTTATTAACTTGCGATGTTGTGTTGTTTTATGACGTCATAATCGATTGTTATGTTGTTAGGAGATCGTCGGCGCCCTCGAGCGGAAATCGGTCGTGCGGAACCCGATGTTTGAAAACTCTGGCCTCGAAGTGATCGAGGCTGATAACGGGGTTTTGAGACTACAAAAAAAGGCTGCAAATAGCGACGCGAGACTACACGAATCCTAAATAAGGGTTGTAACCGAAACATGTTTTTTTTTTAAAGTGTGGCGCGCCACAGAATTAAAAAAACTTTTGTTCAAATATATTTATTTTTCGTTATAAAAATTGTTCGACAAATTAAACAAAAAACATAAATAAAAAAAAAGTTTTCTTCAAGTGAAGAAAGTCGTCCAATGTTGAAACACAATGAAAAGATGATTAAATACTTAAGTATGGCTTCGAATACTGTTTAACTTGACATAATACTTGTTTAACTTGATTAATTAATTAAAGAATTATTTTTTAATTATTATTTTTAAAATGGAATTTTATTTGATTTAAAAAAAAGTTTTTTTTTCGCTTTTCTCATCTTACGAAAGTCTGTGTCTGCTCTTTACTCTCTTCTAGTGGTGGCTTTGTTTCCTCTGATTACATTTGACCTTGAGATAAGTTCGAAGGTCATGACCTCAGGGTCAAAGGTCATTTACAGGTGTATATTTTAACGTTTTTCTGGCATTCCTCGCACGTGACATTGCAGCACCAGAAAAAGCGGCAATTACATTTCTCAGTGATCACGTGTTCTTTGACCTTATGACCTCGACCACAGCAGAGTTTTCCGCATCCGTCATTTCCGGTCGAAGTGGCGTTGCACTGGCGCCCCTTAGTGCCCAAACTTCCGACCGTTTTGTTTTTGCGGCAGAAATTCGGAGATTTTTCGATGTAGACCAAACTGTCTTTATTTGGTTTTCCCGATTGTCTTTTCGATCTCACAACAATCGCCCGCGGGATGTCGCTGCTCGACTCTTTGATGTACATGGGGGCAACGTGGACAGCTTGATCAAACTTGGCCTTCAGGATGTCGCCAACTTCTCGAAATTCAGGCAGAGCATACCAGCATGTGTGTAAAGTACATGCACCTGATATACCGTGGCATCTACACATCATCTTCAGGTTGTTTTTCACCACCTAGCGGAAATAAAAATTGCGATTTTAATGCAAAAGCCAACACGATAAACGGAGGAATTTTTTAGCGTTATACTTAAAGCTAGGGCTATGCCATTTTAATAACTTAAAAAAAGATTTAATAATAGTCATATATAAATTTTTAGCGGAAACACAAAAGGGTTTAGGGCAAAATTAAAACAGTTTTTACTGAAAAAATTGGGCTATGATATATTAATACAACTTGTGTTAAGCATTTTTAAATGGCATTTAAACAATATTAGTGTTATTTAAGGGGACTTCAATTAAGGTTTTTTTGTGAGTTAACATTAGCAAAAACCTAGTACAAATCTCATTTTATCAGTACCGTCAAGCTGACAATTTTTTCAACTTAACCAAGTATTTAATAAACTTGTTAAAATTTATATTTCAACATCAACATTAACATGAACTCACCCTCCTTCCTGCTTCGTAGTTATGCCGATTCATCAACACGTCAGCACTCTGCCTCGATCCCTCAGCAGTCGTGAACGCTGTTGTATATTGTAACCCGAAGGTCAAATCCACCGAGCACCCGCCCCACTGCCATTTGCTCACCACCTCTCTTTTTACCCCTTCGCCCCCCTTCTGTTTGGGGTTCTGACGTCGCCTGATTCGATGGTTTCGTTGGTTTCCCATGTTTGCGCATTCACACCCGCTGTAATAAAAATATTGGGGTTTAGTCGTTGTAGCGAAAAAATTGGAGTTTAGTCGTTGTAGCGAAAAAGTTGGGGTTTAGTCGTTGTAGCGAAAAAGTTTGGGTTAAGTCGTTGTAGCGAAAAAGTTTTTTTTTTTCGTTGTAGCGAAAGAGTCGGGTTTTATCAAAAATTTTTTTCTCCTTTTTTAAAAATAGTTATTTTAATTTATGCTATTTACATGACAAAGATAGTTTGGTGTTTTTCCTGTAGTTTAAAATAAAGATACATTGTTATCCAACTATGATGTCATAAATATTTGCAACAATTCGTAATTGTTTGTTTTGAAGTTTATTTAAATAGAAGTCGAACAATGATTTACATTAGTTCTAGTTTGTTTAGCGAAGTTGTAAACTTATAAGAATCGGCTTATGTTCCTTTAATTCTAGAACGTTTTTGTCATCTTTGTCAGGAGAGGAATATTGTGGCTTTAAAGTGCTTTTAATAAATAATATTTGTGCAAAGTTTGCCGATATTTGAAAAAAATAAAAACTAAAAAAAATAAATAAAATAAATAAAAAAAAATAAAATAAAAACTCATCTTATCATTTATTTAAATTTTTATTTTTGATTAAAATTTATTTTAAAGATCAAAAAAATCGAAAAAATATTTTAAAATTTAATCCTTTATAAAATCATGTTTTGCGGTTATGACGTCACAATATCCATATCGTGTTTAGCGGTTAACCCGATACCATTAGCGACCATTAACATCTTAGGTTCCCGATGACACAACATAGTTGTGACGTCATAGAGAGGGTAAAACGGAACAATGAAAGCAGAAAATATGTTATTTAAGCTTTTAAACGATTGTAATTTTGAGTTTTTGAATATTTTGTCTGAAATTTAACCCAAGCTTAAACCTTGAACAAGTTGAAACAGATTAAAATGTCAATTTGTTTGTTTAATAAATCGTGTTTGTAATTATAACAATGAATTATTATCAGTTAAACAATTCGCCCTTTGTCTTACAATAATATATATTTGGATTAATTGGTAGCTTCTTATTTTGAATTGTTAAGAAGTACAAACTCATTATTTTTTAATTGAAATAATGCGCCATTGTTTAAACAATCGAATCTCAATATTACTTGTTAGCAACAATGTTAAAGCAATTAAACAACAATGAAATAACAATGGTATAACAATGACACAACAATGTACCTTATTTCTCCATTCGCACAATCAGTTACGACAGAATGAAGAATTCCTGCAGCGGCGATCGCGCAATCAAAAGCTGTTTCTTTAGAAGCTAAAAACAAAATAAAAAATTATTAAAATTCTTTTTTTTTAACAACAAAAAAATGCAAAAAAAAATAATCTAAAAATGTCCAAAAATAATCTAAAATGTGGATAATAAAACTAACAATATCGTAGTGAATTAAACACTTAAATTACATGCATTATTTTTAATAAAAATGGTCAAATTCGTAAAATAAGTTGTGCGCAATTTTAATTAGGTGAAATTAATAATAAAATAACTTTTTGTTATTTAAAATAATGCCAACATTTGGGTATAACTTTATTTAAAAATGGCGGAGTAATATTGTTAACAATACAGACGCGGAATAATATCCAACAAAACTAATTTGTTTTGTCATTGTAACAAGGTCGAACAAAGAATCTTTGATCTCCCGCCACGTGTATGGGGGACACGTAAAATAAACAAAAAGTTGAAACGCTTCATCGAAAATTCGAAACTCCGTGACAAAAATTTATTTTGAAATTTTTTTTGACGATTTTTTTAAAGTTTGGAAATTTGTGGATCATTTTAAAGCCCGGTTCTCACGTGGATATGAGAGTTTAAGTTTATTTTGTGTAAGATCATTGAATAGAGATGTTAAATACTTATTTGTAATACCTTATCTTTAGTTTAACATCTATTTTTGTAAGGTTTAAAACTTGAAATAAAGTTTCACAAAACACAATGAATTTAAACCGAATAAAAACATGAGATTTTTGGAGTTTTCGAAACTCGAATTTTCGTCGAAAAATCACGGAATTGTCATTACCCCGAATTTAATTCTTCATTGACGCGTGGAACACTTGCGTGCAGTTTTGATCGAGCAGAAACCGTGACTGATTCGCGTGCGTGCCACACATAGCGTGGCGTGTGGCAAAATCAAGACCCAAACTCGAGATTTAAATTTAATTAACTCCACAAACTTAATATTAATTAATTAAAATTTGCTTCCTTAAAATAAACATTTATTTGGTCACGTGATGGATTTTCACCAATCGTGCGTGTCGAACGTGGTCACGTGTTTAAATTCCATTGTTGGTCATGCGCGTAGTTCACGCATAATTGTGACGTCACTGCAGTTGATGTGTTGTCAGTACAAACAATCACGTGACTTATTAACCCACCTGTCATCATCACCTTGCCCCACCCACGTGACCTTCTTGACCTCTCACCTCGGGTCATTTACCCAAGGTCAAATTTCAGACCACACGTGGGTTCAGGTCACGTGGCCTCTCGACATTTTGGTCACGTGATATTTCACGCGTTTTTAATTATGACGTCAACAATACTTTATTGTTTCGATTTTTCGGGGTAAAATGATAATTTAAAACAATTATTTCGTATTTTTTTTGTAAGAAGGGATTTTAAAATTTAAAAATCACAGATTCTTTTAAATTTTAAAGATTTTTATTTTATTTCAAGAGTGTTTAAGAACTGGGTTAAATATTTTCTTGTTTTGATGTTAAACTTACTTTTCTCACATCTTTGGACATGCGAAATTAATTTTGTTGACAAATAAAAGTTATTAAGCGAGGAAAAAACATAATAATTTGTAGAAATATTTACAAATTTAAACCTAGTGGATTATGGAATGATTTCCATGTTTATGAATTTAATAAAACATTAAATAAACATATAACTTTGAACGAACATTGTCGAATAAAATGCTCAAATGAACCTTAAATATTTGCATAGTAGTAAACTTTTAACTATCTTACAAATTAATTTTAATATATTTTATGTTTTTTTACATTTTTTGTTTCTTAAAAAAATGATTAAACCTTATTTAAAATTTTTTAATTGTTGTAGGGAAATTTGTGTGACGTCACAAGAAATTTTTGTGACGTCATAAATGTTAAAAATTTTCGAAATTTCGAAATCGCTGTTTTTTGCCACAAAATTCGAGTTTTAAGTTATTTTTAGACGAAAAATCTGTTTTTGATCAAAATTTTATCACAATTTGTCAAACCTTTTCGCGCTTGGATTTGTTTTTGTCGCGTTTAATCGCGTTTTTACCGCGAAACTTCGATTCTAATCACGTGACATCGTTGCACGTCAAACAAGTTGCTGATTGGCTAAATTTTTATCAGTTCGCGTTGACGGACGAATAAGCGAAAAACAAATTACGGAACAATCGAATAATTGTGACGTCACTGATATCAAGTTATTTTGTGTTTAAAATGGGAAATTCTTAAAAAATTGTTTCTAAAAAAATAATAACTTAGAAAAATAACAAAAAAAAACTTTTAAAGTTGGTTTGTCTAAACCTACAATTTTAACCCCTTAAAATTTAATATATTCACCCCCTAAAATAACCCCATTTTTACTTCCTAATTTAACCCCATTTTTATAATTAAAAAACTATTTTTAAACTCCAACCAAGTTCACTGGAGCGGAAATAATTATTAAAACCAAAACTATAGACATCACATAAAATTGAATTTCTTTGTCGGCTCCGAGACCGAAAATAAATAATTTCTTAAAATTAATTCGAATTTTAATTTATTTAAAGTTTGTGGCGCGTCGGTTGCTGACTTAAATAAATAAATAATTTCGTAGAAAATTGGGTTTTATTTTTTGGGGTTTGGAGAAATTACTTTAATTAGAATTGGGTATGTAAATTTTCATAAAAAATGTTAGAAAGCATTAAACGATTTTTGGAAAATCTTAGAACCGTAAAATACAAGAGAGAATTAGGCAGGGCCGTTAAGTACAAGTGACCCCAATTATATTTTAAGTTTTAAGAGCTGCGTCTATTAAGGGTTTATTATTAAAATATTTAAGTTTGTATCGCCTTTGTTAAAAGTGTTACGTCACAATTAATGGTATCACAAAATGTGACGTCACAAAAAAGCACTTATAATTTTGAATAATTAAAATCGTTTTTAGAATTTAACCCCTCTTAAATTTACCCTCTAATTTGACGTCATAATCTTACCTATTTTCAAGCTCGTCCCGAACATCCCACCCTTCTTCTTGTGTTTACAATTCCATCGACTATTCCTAAACTGATAATTACATTCATCCCTCGCCATTGCTGCTCCTCTGCTAACCTGCATGAAAGTTATTTAATAAATATGTGATGGTTTAATTTTTAGGTATGATCCAATGGGTTAATAAAAATGGTCCAATAATAATGGTTTAATAAATTGAATGGTCTAGTAATAATGGTCCTATAAAAGAAAATGGTCCAATTTTAGGTTTTTAAAATACGTAAAAACTACCAGTTGTTGTGCGCAGAAAAACGATGTTACGATAGTTTAAATGAGGCAATAAAATCATAGTAGAGGGGACAATTAAATCATAATTTATTATATTAAAATTCGCCTAAATAAATCTGTGTATTAAGCGTATACCAGTAGATATACTAACTCAAAAGTTGGTTAAATGTAGGAACTTTAAATATGCAAAACTTACTGCTGAAATAACAGTTGGTTTCTTTTGGCAAAGTCTTCTTTGCGTTCTAGTGAGATCTGATAAAGCTGCACAAAAAGCATTCGGACCAAGGGCTACAACTGATGATAAGGCTCTGTAGGAAATAATAGGTTTAAACATTATTATTTTGTTAATTTGGGATGAATTGTTAGCAAGTTTATATTAATCTGTAGGAAGGTTAAATTAAATAAAAAATTAAACTTTTGAAGTAAAAAATATTTATTTAAAAGCATTAAAAAATTAATAAGGACTTTAAATTAAAATCTCTTATGGTAGCAATTGTTATAAAGACATAATCACATTCTGTTTATTTTATAAATAAAAACTTAATTTGTTTTCTCTGTTAAAATTTGTTTTAAAATTTTTGTTTTATTTATAAAACATTGAAACTGGGTGAAGCAACTATCGTGGTGTTAAAGTTCGAATCTGCTTCCGTGGTTTAAAAGTTAATGTTCGCTAATTTGTTTTTGGAAAAACAGTTTTAAAAAATTTAAACTCTTACTAATTAGGTTTGTCTGTCTAATTTTATGTTTTAAAAATTTATAAAACCAAAAAAAAGAAAGAAAAAAATATTTTTTTTGCATTTTTGTTTTCGGAAATATGCTCGACTTATTTACTGTTAAAAAAAAACGAACAAAAAAATAAAAATTTCCAAACTAGGTCAACGGGAAACAAGAAAATTTGAACCTTAAACTTTAATTTTAAAAATCGCTAAAAAAAAATTTATTTATTTTTAATTTTCTCAAATTTAAAAAACAATTTAAAAAAATAATAGTTGTTGTTTGTCACAAAAACACACTATGACGTCATAAAGATATCACTTTCGTTAATTAAAATCTTCGCGACTTTATTTTACCCACTTCAAATATTAGCGACCCGTTTCGTGATTTTAAAACGGTCAAAAGTGACGTAATGATGACGTCATAATTGTGGCGAGTGCACGCAATCGATCCTTGCACGCACGACCACACATCACGCAAATTAGGGGTCATATTTTGGGTTAATAAGGGAGCTAGCGGGGGCGTTTTAATGCCCGGGTTCTTAAAAAGATCTTAAATTCACCCCGCCCCTAACCCTGTAATTTTTCCTTTTTGTTACAACATAAAACTCTATTGTGACGTCATAAATAGTAGGAGCGCGTGATAATATTATTTTAAGATAAGAAAATATTAAATTTTGTGTCTCGAGAAAATAACAAAAGTCAACTTTGACCTTTTGTGTAGACTTGTGACGTCATAAACAAGGGCGAGGTCAGATTAAAATTTAAACTTGACCTTGAGGAATTCGTTGGAATAATATTCGAGTTTTGATTGATTGAATTTATTTCAATTTTTGCAAATTCTAGAATTGAAATTTTGAAACCAAGTTTCAAACCAAAATTGTTTCCTGGTTGGTAATAATTTCGACTGTGACGTAACAATGTAGACGACGCGGAAACGACAACAACAAACAATTGGTTTCGAACACGCGACCTTGTTTTCAAAACGCTCAAATTTCGCCAAAAAAGATTTCCGAAAGTTGAAGATTTTTTGACACTTTTTAATAAAGCCGAACTATGACGTCATAATTTAAAAGTTAAAATCTCGATTTTTGGTGTATTAAATATCGAGTTAGGAGATAATTAACCCGGAGGCTGAATTAGAAAAGTTTTAAGCAGTCATAACAAAATCAAATTTGTATAAAACAAAAACTCTTTCACTAAAAAGCCACGTTTTTAAGCCTTAATTTAAACTTGAAATACCGAGTTTTATTTTGAAAGGGTTGACCTTACTATGAAGGTTAAATGATTCGGTTTAAACCATAAGTAAATGAATATTTAATTAATTTTAATTAAGTAAATAAACTAATACATCAAACACGTGGATTTTATATTAAAATTAATCAAATATTCATCCGCGTATAGCAAAACAAATAGTTCCTTAATTACTATTTGTAATATTTACATTTTTTTATTTTTGATGTTTTTTCTGCCTAAAAAACTTACACGAATGTTGATGACGTCATAATCAGAGTGACGCAGGGGATAATAACAAACACGAATCCAACTAATTGTTGTAACAACTTCATTATTACGTCACAAATTAAATTCTTTCAAATTTCGTGAAAATATTTCAAGAAATTGTCGTCGGAATTAATCTTGAAATAAGGTAACACTATTCTTTGATTTCCTGTGCTGTAAAAACCCTTTGATCTTTCGATGTTTTTTGACCTTTAATGACCTCTAATAACCCCGGGGATTGACCAATAATATCAGATTTGTTAAAATTTAGGTTTGTGAATTATTTTAAATATTTCACTTTTGTCTAAATCTGTTAAAAATCAAATTAACTTCGGTTAAAAAGTAGCAAAAATTAGCAAAAATGTCTCATAAGAATTCCTTATAATGACTGTCTAATTAGTCTAATTAATTATCTATCTAATTAGTTAAAAAAGGTTTAAAAAAAACGATTAATCTTCGAGTTTTAAACTCTCAAAAATTTCAAATTTTGAACTTAAAAAAAATTCGCCGTCGCCACTAAAACAACAATCCCACGTTACAATGTTAAATATGACGTCATAATACTTGATAGTATTGTAAATTACGTCATAATCGTATATTAGTAGATTGTCATGGAAACAAAACAAATTGCGACACCTTATTATGGTTGTGACGTCATAAAACAAGATTTGTTTCTTTACAAAAAACAAATCCCGCGTAAATCTGTCAAAATTGATTCCTTTTATGAGATTATGACGTCATAATAAAAAAGGAACTGGTTTGAAATACGAGAATTAAATGATTTTTTATTAAATTTGGTTAAAAATTGAGAAATTTTTGATTTATTGATGAAGTGAGGTTTAAGACACCACCGCAAAAATATTTTTCACTTGAACTTCAAGTGTTCTCATTTATCTTTCTCACCGCCACTTTACTACACAAATATCTCCACTTTAAAGTTATTCGGAAACACTGATTTCGTATATTTTGCACGAAAAAACAAAATTTTTCCTAAATCTCTAAGCAAAAAGTTTTTTCAGACAATTTTTGTTTTGAGTGACGGGTTTTAATGCGGCTTGTCTGCTTATTCATGCGTGAAAAGGACCCATAAAATGGAAAGTGAAATCATTCGGTCCGTGATTTAATGAAAATATTTTCAAAATTACTTCAAAAAACTGTTTTTAAATTAATTTAACAAAAATCCGATGCTATTACTTGAATATTAGTTCTCTATTTTGGCTGCTTGGATTAAAAATCCTAATTATAATCGCTAATTAATTAACTGATTCAACTTTTACGCGAATTTCAATTAAGTCTTATTATTCTAACTCATCTAACTGCAATAACTTTTTTATGACCGATTATTGTTGCAAATTAAGCGGCAAATTACCAGCAAAATTGCCGCAAAATGAGCCTTAAATTCACGATGTACCTGATGTTAGTCTTACTAGCAACATAACCCGAATAAAAAATAAAAAAAATTCTTTCTCTCTGGCTTAAAACTTTTTTTCCAATATTTTGATATTTACTATCCTGGTTAAGGTCTGGTGTTCACGACAATCAATTTATTTTTAAATATTTTTACCTAATTTTGTGTTTTCTATTTAAAATTAAGTTTTAATTAGGTTTATTTTAATTATTTTTTTTTTATTTTTTTTATTTATTTTTTATTTTTTTAATGAAAATATTTTAATGCACTTGTAAATTCCAGGTCTGTGACGTCACTCAAGCACGTGACCTCGAGTGTTGCCAAAAAACTTTCTTAAGTATTTTCGAGTTTTCGTCGAAAATTTGAAGCGATCTTGAACCTTGACCTTTGCTGTTCTAGAACGCGAACGCAGACGACTTTAACAACTACGTAACAATGCCGAAGTGCTTACGTCACAATAAAGGTAATTTCACTCTAGAATCTTAACAATTAACCAAGAAACCAAAAAGCGCGACCGCCGTCCAGGTGATTGTGACGTCACAGATACAACGCGGTGTTTGTGACGTCATCAACGTAGCGTGTATGTTGTAAGACATTCGGAAATTGAATTAACAATGTTTTTCATTGTAGTACATTGTTGTTTTTTGGTAATTGAATAATTCGACCTCGGGTTAAATGTTAATCTTCTTGCGGGCGCCGAACGAAGCAAATCCCGCCGAGAACAGCTGTTTAATCCCGATCGTTATCTTTATTGAATGTTTGTTGTATTTGAACTTTAAAGTTTATGGATTTGTTTAAAAACTATCACTTAGGGGTCACGTCAAGGTCAAGTAAGACAGAAAAATATCGGGGTTATAACTTTAAAACAAAAGTTGTTCTAAACTATCGAGAAAATTTAACATTTTTTTTTTAATTTAAAAAAATTGAGATTTGGATAAAACTTGCTTTAATTTTTTTGGGTTTAACTTTACAACCTTTGACATGTTTACGTAACAATTACCCCATTGTCACGTGATCATTCGCACGTTTTGTGCATTATGGGTTTAAAATAGTTGCAAAATTGGGGGGTTTGGATTATTTAGGGGTTAAAGTTATTTTTAAACGAGATATAGTGTTTTTTAAAGGCTGTCAGACTTCACATTTAGTCATTTTTGGGGGCCATTTTTTACCAAATATTAAACTAAAAAAATAATAAAATAAAGAACCAAAAATCTTTTTAAAAAAAGGTTTTATAAATTTTCAAACAAATTAATTTATTTTTCAACCCAGACATCTGATTCATGTTAGTTTCAATATCACAAGTTTGTTATTATCCGGTCACAATTCTCTTTTATCTTGACAAATTACCATGACAACGAAAAAGCTTTTATTTCCGTTTTAATTCTAAAACCGAAAACGTTTTTTTTTCTCTTTGGAAAATCAGAACGAAATATTATTGAACTTGTTTGGAATTAAGGGCGAGGTTGAATGGAAACAAGTTGTAACATCTGTGTGGGTTCAAAACTTTGTTTTTTTTGTGTGATTTTTTTCATACGAACACATTAAGTAACTTTTTTGTTAAAATTAAAATAGTTTTTTTGCCAATTTTTTTTTTACATTATTAGACATAAAATTTCCGTTTTCTAAATTGTTTTTTTCAATCCACACTCCCCCCCCCCCCCCCCCTCTCCAAACATTTTTACCCACTCTAAACTTTAAATCAACAATTTTTTAACTTTCACACCTTGCTGTTTGTTCGATTTTATTTTATCACAATCGTCGTCGTTTGCATGAATATGACGTCATAATGACAATGTTTGAGCGGGGATTAAATCGTTTTCCCACTTTACGTGAGTTTAGAAAAGTTTTCGCGAGTTTTAAGATTTTGACTCAAGTTTAAATAAAGGCGCGACAGAAAGTAGATCCCGTTAATCCCTCCGCGCCACAATCAAGGTGATTGATCATGCGGATGAATACAGCGCATCCGTGACGTCATAATCACACTAAAACAATCGCGTGACAGATCGCGGAATAACAACAAACTTTTGTGATTTTATTTTAACTCAATCCCCGCGGAGAGTTGAAAAAACTTTTTTATTTTTTTGATTTTTTCGTCGTTTAAAAGTTGAAAGCCAAATCGTGTTAAGACGATGCCGGGTCACGTGACCCCACGAGCCAATGAAAACGAGATAAATATTTACACGTCACGTGTTACTGTGACGTCACAAAAGTCTTTCTTTTAACTTGGGGAAAACTACCGCCACCGTGTGTGTTAAAGTTTTGTTGTGTAAGCTTTTAAATCCGTGTTAAAGCTGATTCTGAGCCCGGAATTAAATTTTAAGTTTTTGAAAATCTTTTAATTTAAAAAATATGCCAGAAATTTAAGAAACTTTTATTTAAAATTTTATTGTCTTAAAAATTGTTTTTTTCATGTTATTTTCTTGCATGGATTTGTAATTTATTATAATTATAAAAATTAACTGGTTTTAATAAAAAAGTTTAGTGAAGTTCAACCGCAAGATGGCAGTAACGAGCATTAAAATTATTTTTCATCGATTCCGTTTTTTGAGATTTTTTATTTAATTTAAAAATAATTTTGTTTTTAATTTCCACCCCTTTCGTGTGAACTCCAAATAAACACGTGATGTGTCCCTAACACGCGATTTGTGACGTCACAATTGTCTCACGCGAACGCTTTTAATTTAACAATTTGTTTTGTTTCGGTTTTGATTCAATTCTGGGTGGCAGAGAATGTAGAAAACTTTGATTTTTTGTCTAGTTTCAATTTTGTTGTTTTGTGTTTATTGGGGAAGGATAAACTAACAAAATATTTTAAGATTTAAATTTAAAAATTCGTGTCAAAAATTTTGTAAATTTATTTAAAAAATTTCTTTGATGTTTAACCATTTATTTTGGGTTAACCTAATTTAAAAATTATTTTATTTTATTCTCACGTTTTTAGAAATAAATTTACGATATCTAAACTCACTGAACTAAAAAATTGATTCTAAATATTTTTGTAAACTTGCCAACATGATTTTGTTTAACCCAAAATTGCTTATTCGAGCGATTAATTCCTGATTATGACGTCATATCACGTGATGACAGATGTACTGGAGGTATACGCGTGACGCAAATTTATTTTTTGGAAAACAATTTTTTACTTTTTTAAATAAGTTAAAACTTTTGCAACTTATTTGATTCTTTTAACTTAACATAACGGTACAATGTAACTTTAAACCAGCTTGTTACATTAACTATGCTAATACATTGACAAGATGTCTCCTTAACTTTTATTATTTTGTTTTATACTTGATTAAAATCATTTATAACCTATTGAAATATTACTTAAGTTAAAAACTCAATAAAATTCACCTAACTTTAGTTTTATGCGACTCACACTCTAACTTAACCCACTACGGCTCTATATTTACCACTTTACCCCAAAAATTTGAACAAATCTTCAGTTTTAACCCCAATTTTTTACCCCCAACCCTTTAAAGTTATGTTAACGAGGGTTACCCGATCCCTGGCTATCAGTTTAAAGTGGAAACACACCCTGACGTGGCGTTAAAGTTACCAGCACCGATACTCGAAAAGTTTGCACAAATTTAAAACAAACAAATTTTGTTCCGGTTCCCACAATTCGATACCGGGGGCGTGGCGGTTACTACGGTAACGCGAGACCCCTGTTGTCATGGTGATAGGAGGGTATGTTTGTACTCCTGTGTTTGGGTTTTATGATATTTGATATTTTGTTGAATTAGGGAATGTCAGGAATAACAAAGATTTATAAATCGCGTGTAACAATGTTCCATTGTTTGACGTCATAGATAAAGTATTGTTTGGTTGCATTTAATGTTAGTTTAAGTTAATGTTTTTTTTACTTTATTTTAATTATTTTGGATTAAAATCTTTTTTTAGTTAATTTTTAATTTTTTTTTTGTTTTTTTACTGCTTCCAGACATTCCAAACTCATTTTAACTTTCAATTTCACCCAGAAGTGGTTTTAGGAGGTAAATTTATGGGGCGTGTGTTCAATCACCCATATCGACCCCACCTCTATTCTAAAAATCTGATCAAATAAAATTCTCGAATATTTTTTCGTTTTTTTCCCAAAAAGCTTCCGTTTCTGAATTATTTGCACCATTTAAGATATTTTAAAAGTCTGTAAATAAATTGGTTTCGCTTTTATTTTAAAGGGTAAAAAATAAATTTAAAATTTACAAAATTTTCTTAAAATTTTTGTTAATTTAAAATAATTAAAAACACTTTAAAAATTAATTTTTTTGCCTTTTTTTTGGTTTAATTTCGTTTTTAACGAAAAAGCGACGGGTTCTATTGTTACGTCATAAGCAAACTCGTGCAACAATAATAACTTTGTGACGTCATAAAAATAGGTCAAACGGAAGATGGCGCTATTGACCTTTGGTCTGGGTTCAAGTTTTTGTTTAGAAATTTCGATTTTTTTATGAATAAAGTTTTTGAGTTCAAGACTGAGTTTTTATTCGCGGGAATTGTGGCGTAACAATAACTTATTTGAAACGTAACAATGAAGCGAAAGTAGATTATGTTGTTTTAGTTGTTTTAGTTTAAAAATAAAAACTCAGACTCACGAGGTGATATCCCTTTAAAAGTTAAACATTTTATTTTCTATTATGTCTCTATTTTTAAACCTTGTCATGTAAGTATTAGAGATACTCCAATTTGAGACAAATTTTTAATTATTTTTGGGAAAAAATTGCGTTCTTTGAATTCAAAATAGATAACTAAACTTTATAAATTTATTTTAAACTTGTGATATTTTATAAACTTTGAATTCTTTGAATAATTATTTGTTTAGAAAACATTTTAAATTAATTCCATCCGTTTTACATTATTTCTAGGGTTTGGTTTCATATTTTGAATTATTTTGTTTTGGGTTAAACCGAGAATTAGATAAAAATATTTACAATCTTGTTAATTATTTCCTCTTGATTTCAAAATATAAAATTTTCACCAAAAATTTACAAATTTGAATCGGAAATTAAAATTTTAAACTTTATAAAACAGTTACTTATTTTCATGAAAGGTAAAAACTAAAAACTATTTCAATTTTAATTTAAAACTTGTTTTTATATACTTTAAATTATCAAAATTTTCATAAATTTTGTGAAATATGTCAAAAATTTGATAAAATTAGGCATTCTCAACTTAAGACTAAAGGTTTCTACACTATATGAGGTCTAGGGTTCAATTCCCGACAAAAAAGATAAAAAAGTTAAGTTGTAAACGAAGAAAATTAGTTTTTCGAAAACATTTTTTTTGTTTCGTTTTTATCCGAAAAAAAACACTTTAAATAAAAAGCGAAATTTACTTAAATTTTTTCCAGCTTTACTTTAACTTAAATTATCTTTAAACAAAATTAAAACTTACATTTCAGAAAGAAGAAGAAAAAACATCAAACATTTTGGAAGATTAATTTTCCCACGCTCATGACGTTTCACTCTCCCGGATGTCGGAGTATTGGATGTCATAGTCCCGGATGTTGGAGTCCCGGATGACGAAGGTAAAATCCAATTTTTTGATTTTTCTTCTTTTCTTTTTATATTCCGTATTGGTTGTGACGTCAGGGGTTGTAATGACGTCACCGTTGTGGGAACCCGTTTGTCTTCCAGCAAATCGTTGCTGTCGTCGTTTTGTGGTTGTAACGTCATAGTTGATGACGTAGTTGTTGTTGTGGATTGTGACGTAGGTGGGATGGGATTGTTGTTTGTGGAAAATCTTGATTTAATTTCTAGAATTGTTCGTTTTACTCTCAAAAGTAAATTGTTTAAAAATATTTCGTCCGCTTTTAGTTGGTTTTTGATGTTTATGACGTCATAGTTTGAATAAGTGACGTCAGATGGTTGGCGAAGATTCAAATTATCTTTATTTTCAAATCCTTGATTCTGATTTCTCATATTTTCTTAAGTTTTAAAAAATCCTAAAAATTAAAAACTTTCCTAAAAATCAAATTAAATAAAATATTTTAACCCGACTTTTTACGTGAAAATCCGCGATAAAAAACGTCTCAAATCCCGGCCACGAATCAAAATATTCTTCGTGTTCTGCTGCTACTAATTCTTAACGAATAAATTCAGTTTTATATAAGGAACTGGATCAAATAAAAACTTTTTTCCAATTTTTTTCCCAGACTTAAATTAAAATGATTCACCTGACCTTTATTAAAAGCACGTGGGTGTGTTATTATTCTGTCTCATTCTAGATTTAATAATTCTGCAATCTGAAACTTTTTGGGGTAAATTTAATATTCCTAAGTTCTATTTTAATATTTAATTGAACTCCTGTTAAAAATAGTTAAATACACCCTATTTATTGGGTTTTTTTTTTAACGCAGTAAAATTGCATAAGTTGTAATAAATTATTAAATACGTTTTGTTAAGTTTAAAAATATTTTTTATCGCGAATTGATTAGCTAGAATTTTATTTTTTTATTTTTCTGAAAATTCATGTTTTTTTTCTAAAACCGCCAAACAACGAATTTGCTGGTACCGCAAAAAGACTACACTGCTATCACGTGACCTTATTAAGGAGTAATTGAAGTAAATTAGGGGTTATTGTAAACCCACGATTTGTACAGACTTTCTACTCTAGACTTAACTTTTCTAAATAACCCAAAAACGGATTTTTTTTAATAATTTTTGGTTCTTAAAATTTTATTCAATTTTATTTTATTATCAGATATTTATTAAATTTTTGCTTGAATAATTTTACAATATACTTCCCAACCTTAATTTGACTTTTGTTAGTATACAAACCCGGTCATTTAATAAGGTTTCACAATATTTATTCAAATATTAAATTCACCATTTTACAGGCCTGTATATTAGTATTATTGTAAGGCTTAAATAACTTTAAAAAATCCTCCCTGAATTTTTAAACTTTTTTCTGCAAATTTTCTGTTTGATCCTAGTTAAGAATTTAAATCTAAAATATTCCGTTGCTTGGTAACAAAATATTCTCGAAATGCGGAACGTTTGTTTTTATTATCTTTGCGATTTTAATATTTAAAACAATGTGTCGATGATGACGTCACGCTGGGTCATTGTCACGTTATTGTCTTTGTCGCCCTAGTAACAAACGAAAATGAAAACAACGCGAGACTTTTATGATTTTATTTCTGCGCAAAACTGTCGTTAACCTAAAAACTATTATTTGTTTAATTTCAAAATTTAATCACTTTTTAAATTGATTTTTTTTTTCTAAATTAACAACAATTTTATAATACCAATATAAGGGTATATTAAGTGTCGAAAACTGTTCAAAAACCCGCTCAAATTTAGGGTAAATTTATGTTTTTACCCTTTCTCTAACGCATAAACCTGTGCAAATAAAAGTGAAATTTTGGGTTCACTAAATTTTTGGCTACTTTGTATACTGGAACTGAAGCGTTTCATACAAATATGTTTCGAGTTATCGAAAATTTATTAACTTATTTTGGTTAAAAATTAGGTTTTGAAGTTTGTAGTTAATTGTATTTACTTTTTGTCAGTTTAAATCCTTTGGTTGGTTAATTAATGCTAATTAGAACTTTAAACAAGTAATTAAATTATGTAAGAATAAGTAATCGTAAACTTTCTTAACTTAAATTATTTTAAAACCCTGGTAAAAATTTAGCTATTACCAAACTTACCTTTGACCTAACTTTCCTATATCTAGCGTAAAGACACTTACTTACTTTCACAAATCAAATTTATTTCGAATTTTTCAGATTTCTAACAAAACTTTATCAACCTCTTAACTTAAAATTAACTTCGGTTTACTTAAATAGTTGTAAGCAACAAATATCAGAATTTGTTAAGGTCTGTTTGATTCGCAAGCCTCGTTTGAAATTGTCAGTAGTTTAGATTCTAATCCGAAATGTTGGTCTCCCTTTTTCAGTCGTCTCTGTTGTCATTCTTGCTTTGCAAAATGTTCAAAAATTCGGTTCCAAAAATTCGACGAAATTTAAATATTTTTTATTTTCGTTGTTTTATTTTGTAACAAAAATGTTACAATCTGTGTCGTAAAAAACAACCTTTTTATCTAGAAATCGGATTTAATTAATTATCAAATTATAAACTATTGTTTTCTTATAATAATTAGCTTTAAAAATTTTCCAAAAATTTTAAACTATCTTTGATTAAATTTTAATTAATTAGTTTAATTAAATTTTAACATTTCCGCCTTTTAAGCAAATTCCAACAATATTTAACCAACTTTACTTCGAACCACTACAGAAGCTTTTCTTAAACAAATTCGAAATTTCAATTATGTTATAAATCACTGACAACGATTTAATTTCTATCCAAACTTTCTCGAAATTTAACTTTAAGTAAATGTTCGAGAATTTTTGTGAATCAAAAACTCAAACAAAGGCGGTATCTATGATGTCACAATCACCATAAATCAATCCACTTATGCTAACACTCGCTAAGCTAATTACACATCGCTACCGTGTGTTATCATTTATGACGTCATAGCTAGGTCTACTGCCTTTCTGACGTCATCAATAATAAGGCGCGCGCACTTTGACGTCATACAGCGTTTAAGTTCGCCCACACTAAGATTGCAACATCTTTAGTCGCGACAAATAAAATCGATTATGACGTAATAAGTAAACGCGCGAGTTGTTAATACGTAGTAAGCGGTCACGTAATGTTATGATGACGTAGGATTAGTGGAACAATGGTTTTAATTATGACGTTTTAACCTGTAATTATTTGAAGTTTAAAACTATTTTCGTGTTCGCTTCCGCATTGGAACAAAAATCGCGGATTTAGACAATCAGCGAATATGACGTCATAGTTAACTTGGTATTTTAATTTATGGTTTGTTCTAGATTTTAACATTAAAATCTTAATAATTTTGTCTTTAAAACTAAAATAATTTTAGGTCAAAATTTGAAATTTTTTTTCATTTTAAATAATTTAAAAAAGGCAAATTTTTGAGGAAAAATCGATCAAAATCTAAGATGTGATGTTTTTATTTGACAGCTGCAAGTTTTATTTGAGTAACTTTATCCTCGAAAACTTTTTAATCTTTTAGATTGTCTGCAAATAATGCTCCCAACTTTAATGCACATTTTGGTAAATCTAACCCTTTCAAAATTTTACTCTATGCTGTAACACTAAACTTGGCAACTTAAGATGACTTATTTCAAGGGTTTTTATTTGTTGCAAATTTGTTAAAAACTTGTCGAAACACGAAGTTAGGTGAACGACACTCATAACAAGATATTTAAATAAATTTTAATGCTAGGATTTTCCTTTAAATTCCGATGTAATAAAATCTTATAATGGCCTGATATAAAAGCGGGCTTAATAAAGTGAAATAGAAGACGATAATAACTTCTCTGATGCCCTAACACGGCCCTAAAATCTTGCTAAACATATTTTAACATTTTTCATCGTAAAGAGAAAATTTCAAGCTAAAAAAAACGTTTTTTTTTACATTTTTTCAACGTCATTTCTAAAGTGTCTACCTGTATATTACGTATATATATATGAAAATATGTAATTAACATTTTTAATTGAATTATAAATTAACTTTCCTTTCATCGGTCCTAAACATAAATTATATGCAGCCAAAGAATTCCCAATTGACTGATATTTATGATGTCATAGTTGCAACATCGTCTTGAAACCTTCTACCTTTCATAAACAGGTTTAAACTTTCTAGAACTTAAAACTAAAACTTCAATTTTTTTCTGAGTTTTGCTTGTTTTTGGCTAGAAAAAAACTCTGGTAAATACAAATTATTTTTCCTAGTTCTGTTTCTGCCTATTAAACCTATTTATACATGTTAAATCCACTACAGACCTGAATAACACACGATCTATTACAACTATGTATGATTGATAGTAGTAAGCTTAAGCCCTGTATGTTAAAAAGTTTCCTCAAAACTCGTTTCCTTCTCTGAGTGGCCCCTTCAACATTTTTTACCAATTGCTATTTCGTTTATATTTCGTTTTTTCTCTGGGTAGACACTTCTAGTTTCGCTCTTAAGGAATTTACTAATGTGTGTTTACTCTATGACACAATGCGAGATTATCACTTGTTTTTGTCGTCACTAGGGGGGGGGGGTATTTAAAGATTTCCGTTTTGGTTTGCCTAAAATTAATTAAATTTGCGGATTTTTTTAAAGTTTTTTTTAATTGTTTAAATTTGTGATTTTTTAAGCAATAATATTAATGAAATTTGTAAGATTCATAGTTTCTTAGTTAATATTATTGCTTCTCAATTTAAAAAAAGCGATAAATTTCTATAAATTGATATCGTTGACACGTTTTCATAATATTATCTTTAATTTGGTATCAAATTTCAACAAAAACTTCAGTTTTTTTGTTTAGATAAAGGTTGTAAGTGTACAATAACAGCTGTAATGCGTTGTGTTTGTCGAATTTGTGTCCTTAATGCTTGATTTAGATCGAATTTAAATGCATTAGTGGTTAAGGTGATAAGATAACGTGTAAAATATTAAAACCTAAGTTAAATTTCAAAATTCGGAAATAAATTAAATTAAAAAAAAAAATTGTTAAAAAAAATAGTAAAAATTTTAACACTTTTTAAAGCTTTTAATTCTGATGTGATCACAATTGATTTTCTATCAAAGAGTTTGATTTAAAATTGTGTTTAATTGGCTGAAAGTGACAAAACAATTTTCCCACCTTCTCTGTTTAGACATTTTGGTTGGTCACCTTTTCGATGGACCTACTACATAAAGTGGGCAAATTAGGTTTAACTATTTAAGGGGCGGTCATTTTATTTAACTAATGGGTTTTTAAGTTTGGTTTTTGTAAAATAAAATTTTTTTGATTTTTGTTTAAGTTTATTTAGGATTTTTATAATAAAAGTAAAATATATATTGAAGGACTCTAAAGTTGATTTTTTTTAAATTATTTCTTCTAACAAGTTTAAGTTATTTGATATTTAAAAATTAACCCCATTACCCACCTTTAACCCCTCCCTTACCCTCCTAAACCCACAAACAATCTCCAGATGTTTAATTTACCCCCAAAACATCAAAGTTTCATGTTTTCTCACTTCAAACAAAACTAAACAAAAAAAATCACAAAAAAGTGTCGTCTGCGACCAACTGTGACGTAGGTGGGTCAGAGATAAATGAAAAGCCGACAATCAGGTCGTTTGTCGATGTTTAACTCGGTTTTCGCTTCGTCGAATTTGGTCATAAACAAAAAATTCGATTTCGCTTGTTTGGCGGGGAATCCCCGGGTTTAGAACAACAAAATGTTGGAGGTTTAGTTCGAAAGTGAAAAAGTTGTTTTGAGAAACTGAAAGTTTAAAGATTTGTGGATTTTGGGTCAACTTTAGCTTTTGTAAACTTGACATTAAACAATGTGATTTATTTTTAAGTTTTTTTAAAGTGTTTAAAAATAGGTTTTTAGTGGATTTTTTCAACTAGCGTAAATTAAGATTTGTTAATTCAAAATTTTTAAATAAATTTGTGCAATTTTTTAATTACTATATGAGAATAATTATGAAATATTTAAAAATTAAATTTTTTTTTTTTTTTATTTAAAATTAAATACCCAATTAAAAAATATTTGAAACTTTATAATATTCGCCTTTTTAAACTTAATGTTTAACAGTTTTAAAGGACAATTTAACCTTGATAAATTAATTTTTTTCTTTTCATCGAGTCTTAAAATTTAATTTATCTTAAAACCCCAAAGATCGAAAGCGAAAAATTGTTAATTCTAAAACCAACATCGGGGTTAGAAAGGTGATCTTTGAAGTCGCGCGCTAAAAAGTAATTTACCCCATAAAAGGGGGTAAGCACTGTGGGTGGCTGGGAGTCGGGGTGAAATCAAACCCCGTTTTTCCTGTTTCTATGGCAACAAATCACTTGACCCCACTTTTAGTTGGGGTTTAAAATTATTAAAATTTGATTTTGTTTGTTTTGAAAATTTTACTTTTGAGTTATCGACGACAAAACGGGGTCAAAGGTCAAACTTTTTAAGAAATATTAATTTTAATTACAAAAATTTACTTAAAATAGTAATTAAAAATAATTACAAATAAATACAGGCATTTTTACAATAAATTTACGTATACAATTACGTAAGACCGAATTAATTTTAATTTTATATTTTTAAGACAAATCAATCTATTTTTAAATATATAATTAATTTTAACCAATTTTAACCAATGTTGCAATACATATAATTACAATAAGGACCACTTTTAATTCAATTATTCTCCTCAATATGACGTCATATTACTAAAATAATGATCAAAGTTAAATTTTAATTGTTGGGTAATTTTAAAATCTAAGATCAAAGATTTAGAATTTTTAATATTAATATGAATGGCAGTTTTAAAATCGCGTTTTTAATTTTAAAGTTTTGTTTTAATTACAGTTTAAATTCTGGCGCAACATCAGTTATATTTCAGTTGTATGGTGACGTCATTTTATATAAAATAGATCATAAAATCTAAAAAAAATTCTTTGAAAATATTTTGGCAAAGTTTTAGCGAAAAATTTAAAACTTTTTTATGTAAATATTTTTATAACGAAACGCAGAACAAAATTTAATTTAACAAAAATATCGCAAAAATTTAATAAATTTTTACAAAATCCTCAACAGCGTTGGAATTTTAAATTCACATCGATTCGCGCACTAATCTTTGAGGATAAATTTTTAATATTTACAAATGCGGCCGCAAAGTTGACGAGCTGTCAATCAAACATTATTCAGCTGAGTAAACTTGATTGTAACATCACTACATCGTTTATTTCGTCATTAATTTGATAAAAATCAAACAATTTTTTCGGTTTCGAGGACTTTGAAATTTTACGAAAATTTTTAATCGAATTTTAAAAGATTTTTTAATTATTTTTAAATTATTATTAATTAATAAATAAAAATCGCCATTTTCTGCCTAACGTTTTTACATTTAGTGTCAATTTAGTGACTGGTTCTTTATTAAAAGATTTGTAAAAATATTCTATTTTACTTAATTATTTTTCGCGACAATTTAAAAATAAAAATTTATTTTAAAAATTTAAATCTTTATGCGATTTTTAGTATTAGGTTTTTAACACATTAAAAATTATGATTTAAAATACAATTGTTAAAAAAATTGTTTAATAATGACCCATTGTTATAATAATTAAACAATGGATTAATTGTCTTTAATTGTTATTATTTGAAAATTTTTTTTTTTTATTTTCAAAATTTAAATCTTACCTTTCTGTATTTGGGGACGAAAAACGAAATCTTATATCAGCCTAATTTTAAAACTTAAAAAAGCCTAAATTTACTAAAACTTTCGAATTAAAAAAGAAATTATTTAAAGTTTTAAAACTCAAAAATACTGAAACCTAATTAAAAATTTTAGTTGAAATAGGAATTATTAAAGTAATTAATTTTTTTAATTAAACTTCTTAGAAATTTAACAAATTTCGCTTTCCTAATATTCTAAGCTTTTCTATCGTATTTGCTTTGTAAAGGGAATTCTAGAATTCCACGAACTAAACCGCTCTTATGACATCACAACCACATGTTCGAAATATTAATTAAAAATTTTTAATTATCTTTTCCATTCTCCCATGACAAAAAAAATTAAAATTTTTGATTTTTTTTCTTTTCTTTCGAAGCGAAACTGAAAAAATATTCAAAGGTCACGTGATCTTTGTTTGTATTTTTTTCCGCAGTGTGAGAAAAAATTAATTAAAATTTTTGATCGAATAAAAGTCATGATTTTTTGAATAAAATTTGTAAAAATTTTGATTTCATTTTTGGATAAAAAATCAGCAAATTAAAGATTTGAAATTTTTTCTTTTTTATATCGCAAATACTTGAATATGTGGTTTAATAAATCTTATATAAATATTACGATTAAAAGTAGATTTTATTTTTGTTGTAAACCTTAATATAAATATATTATTTTTAATAAAAACATGTTTTTCGTTTTTATCAAATAAAATGGATTTTTTTTTGAAATTTATTTCTGTCAATCAAGTTGTTGTTATTATAAAGCAATTGTGACGTCATAACATGTATTGTTGTCGTCATAAAAGTCATATTAAAGAGATTTAGGAAAATTTTATTGAATTTTTGCAAAAAATAGAATTCGCAGACAAATAAAATCGAAAATTAATTAATTTTTTTACGATTTTTTGATCTAATTTTTATAGAAGGTTGAAATAATATTTTTATTTGATTTAACATCTAATAAAAATTAAAAAAGTTGTTAAAATAAAATTTTATATCTACTCCTGTAATGTTTTATTATCTTAGAATAATAAAGTGTAAATTTTATTAAATTTTATTTATCAAAAAGGGTAACTTTTTTCATATCATCTTAAACTAAATGGTTTTTATTTTTGTATTGGGGAAGGGTGTGCTGTTATGACATGTTTAAGCTATCTGTAAACACCGGGCTTAAGGGCGAATAGTGTGACATTGGTGCGGCTCGAACCTGAAACCTTTTGGCTCATAGTCCGACGCCATGACCGGTTCAAAAGTAGTAGTTTGTTGGGTGTTAGCGACACCACCCGGCAAACTATATTAAAATTTTTTTAATAAAATAATATTGCACGCGTACATTTATATTTTATGCGATATTTAGTAATAGGTTAAAACACATTAAAAATTTTAATTTAAAAAGCGATTGTTTAAACAATCGTTTAGTAATAAACCATTGTTATAATAATTTAAACAATGGATTAATTGTTTTTGTTTATTATTATTTGTTGTTAATATTATTTTATATTTTTATTTCCAGAAATTAAGAAAAACATCAGAGTGTGACGTCATAGTTAAACCTTAACAACAATAACAAAGCGCTATGTGACGTCATATCCGGTAGGTTGGTATAGGGAGAGTAAGAGTTTTGTTATTAATATTTTGTGCTCGGTTTTAACAACTTTTTAAGTTTTTGTTAAACCAAAAATTTGATTTAGTCTCAGTTTAAAATTATCAACAATTAGTAAGTTAAGCTCGCGCGTATTTAATATAATTAAATAAGCTTAATTAACCAAGTTTTTAGTTACTGTATATAACAAACTTTGGTATTTATAAGCTACAGAAATTATCAAAATGTAATTTTCTTAAAGGAAAATGTTATGTTGTAGTTAACAGTTTGTTGTATAGTTAGGTTAAGATTTTGTTATTTTAGTTATTATTAAACCGACATAGTAGGACTTGGTTATAATTAGTTTTGTATTAGTTTATTATAACACAGAATTAAGAAGGTATACATTTTTATGTAATGAGTTTTTTTTTAATAGTTTTTTCCTATTACCTTAAAGCGGTACATTTTATATTTATTTAAAAAGGGTGTGCAGTTGTGACGTGTTTAAGCTATCTGTAAACGCTGGGCTCAAAGACGAATATTGTGCCATTGGTGGGATTTAAACCCACAACCTTTTGGCTCGTAATCCCATGCTATGTATATACCGTAAAATATTAAGCCTAAGATTGTATATATCTTTCAAACCAAAGTTATTTTGTGAGTTTTTTAGATTTTATAATATAATCATCTATACCATTGCATAACAAACTGACCAATTGGTGCCCCCATGGAGACAACCGATCCCCCTTTATCCCCACTAGGGGAAGGCATCGACGCCCACCGGAACCAATCAAAACTTGTCCGTAAAACTTCTGGTCTCAAAATCCCGGTCGGATTTTTCTCGATCATCCGAACCATCCAGGTGGACTTCAAACTTCCCAACCAAAATATTTTAACGATCAACTGTGTTGGGAACCACACCGTCGGTCAGATCAAACATTTGTTGTTGGTAAGTTGGTGTTTGTGACGTCACATATACGTCATTGTAAACATAAAATTTTTGATGACGTCACAATAGCGTTCTTGTAAACACACAATGCTATTTTACCTAACAAACTATTATTTTATTTAACTTGGCGTCATTACGTAATTATGACGTCATTGTCAGCAAACAACGCTGATGATGACGTCATTATTACATTCTCAACAACTTTTTTACGTAACAGTTGCAAACCATTATTATATTATACTTGACGTCATTGCTTAATATTTTGATGACGTCACTTAATTACGTCACACACAGCTTACAAATAGTGTTGTACTTAAAATTGATGTACCATATTATGACGCCACACAGGATAGAATGCGCGACAAGTACCCGGAGTTCGAAAAGTCATTGGAGTCGAACTTTATCCTCACGTACGAGCAGGATGAAAGAGTTTACGAGATTTGTGATCTTCAGCAAACTTTCCAAACTCTCCAGGTTGTCAACACATGGACCAAGGATCAGCTGAAAGGAAAGCTGGACGTCAAGTTTGCAAGGTGGATTTTAAGTTAAAATTAGAATTATTTTAAAGTATCAAAAGGGTTAAAAAATCAAGTATTAAAATATAATATTGGTTTTAAATCCATTAATTTTATAATTTGGCCAAGTATTTATCTGGTTTTTGTATTTATTTATCGTAGATGTGGGAATGTTGACTTTAAGACTTAAACATAGAGTAACATTTGTTACCCCGACCCAGTCTTAAGTTCTCCTTGGCAGTTTGGGATATTATAGATTATAATTGCTCGATAGTTAAGCTGCTGATTAAGTGCTAGCTCAGCAGGAGTTCATACCGTTTATACCGCCTTACTCAAGGGCGCTACGGCATAAGAGCAGTGGGGATTGAACCCACGACCTTATGTAATAAAATCAAATGTTCTAAATAACCCTTTTTCGTAATACTTAATTCATTTACAGAGTTGAAAGCAATGAAGAAAGGGTTTTCAACCTCAAATTAGGATCTTTAATGAACGTGATTTGGGGAAAATATGACTCAAGGTCACAGAGGTTAACACAAGAAGAGGACGAAGTTTATCTAACTCGGAGGAAGTTTACAAATGTAAGAAGAAGAGCGCTGAGGACGAGGGTTGTGGATAATTATGCGATGGAGCCGGATTTGGATCGAACTCCGCTCCCGCCTCATATTGCAAGAAACGTGTTGATTGACGATCGGTAGGTTCGAATCCCGGTGACGGTTATTTTCAAATTTTTTTTTATTTTAATTAAAAATATTATACCCGCTTTGTATAATGTATTTACAGTTTAAATAGGTCTATTTTTTCTGTAATTGGTCTACTTTTACCTTAAATTAAACTTTTTGGTTTATTTTTCCTTAACATAGTCTATTTTCTCTCTAATTGGTATTTTTACATTAATTTTCCTTATTTTTTTATTCGACAAACCAATTAATTTTAGTAGGTTTATATCAATTGTGTTTTTATTTAGGATTAGCATCTGTATATATGGTCCGAGTAAGAGTAGTTCAACTATGTTGGTTGGTATTGATAATACCCCTGTTCAAATTATCGACGAGTTCTTTGAAGGGTTCGTTGTATATAAACAATAATAAACTTGTTTTAAAATTAACTTAAATTTTAACATTAAGTATTTTATGCCCATTAGGAATTTTAATAATATTTTATTTCACAATTTAATTGTATAAAGATTTAATTTAATGTAATAACTGAATTTTGATATTAAGATTTTTTTCATTTATTACATTTTAATTTTTATGACAATTAAAACTTAATTTATTTGACTTTAACATGAGATTTCTTTTTTTTAGTCTGACTCCTGCTCGTAAAATAGCTTTCGGCATCGTAGCTTCATCCAAACCATCTGAGTTTGTCCTCAAAGTTTGTGGGATGACTGAATATATTTGGGGGACCAGGGAAATTATGGATTTTGTTTACATAAGGAAGTGTATTGCAAGGGTAAGACTTTAGTTTTAAAGAAGATTAATCAGTTTTTGATTAATGTCCTTTTAGGTCCACCAGGTCCTTTTATCCTCACTAGGGGAGGGTCCCAAATAATTCTTAATGTGTTAAATTAGATTTAAACACCTTAAAATTTCAATTTTTCCAAAAAATAAAATGAAAAAAATTTTGCAGCGAATTGACCCTCAACTTGCCGTATGCCCTCCTCCGTCACAAGAGGGCGATGACCCGCTCCCAGTTCATGACCCCGACCACTTGGTGGACGAGAGCACGGGGGTGACCGAGAACCACCAACAACTGACACTAGATGGCGGTAACAAAAACCACACCGAAATTGTAGCTTTTTCACTTTGGGACATGAAAAGAAAATTTCGGGTTAAAGTGTTAGGTGGGTTGTGACGTCATCATATTTTGATTGTGACATCATCGTGGTTTAAATGTAACGTTATTGTTTTTGGACTTTATTTTGTTTTATTATGACATCATAATTCTATTTGACATTTCAGGCATCGACTACTTAACAATAAACCCGGATGTAGGGTCACCTGACCTCATCTACGTCATGATGTCATTGTACAGAGGTCGTCAGCTTCTCGCTTCACCGGTCACGACCAACCCCGTGCCTTTAAACGACGACCTCAGGTAATCACGTGTTGAATAATTTTTCTTAAAACTGAAAAAAATGGGTTTTTAAATTACAATAGTATTATAACATCTTTTAACGAATTAAAAATATGATTTTTTTTTCTATATCACTTTAAGGTAATAGGTTTTATATTTTTAATGAAAAAGGGTGTATTATTGTCGTGACATAATTGAGCTGTCTGTTAACGCCGGGTTTAAGGGCAAAAAATATGGCATTGGTGCGACTCGAACCCAAAACCTTTTGGCTCGTATTCCGATGCCATTGCTAGTACTCCACACTACCGGACATAAACGTAACTCAAAGGCTTAATAGAATTTATTTAAGTTACTTTATGCCTTATATAGATGGTATACTTGGCATTATTTTGACATCCAACTCCGTAATATTCCAAAAGAAGCTTCCATTAATCTCAACATCATCGGAATATTTAAAACAACGCCACCACGGGTCAAAACAGGGGTCATGGAGCGGAACGGGGAAAGTCACGTGGTCTTAAGATGGGCTAATATGCAAATTTTTAACCACAGGTACTTAAAAAAATTTTATCTGATTTTTTTAATTTAAAAACTTGAAAACTTGCTGTTTAAAAAACTTATATACGTCACAAATGTACTATGACGTCATACTAATCGGCCAGTGTTTAAAAATGAACTATAATTTTTCATTTTTTTTTATGAATTTACTGTAAATTGTTTATGGTTATAGATCAGTTTTATGCACAAGTAAACAGACTTTTAAGACTTGGCCGATGACGTATAATGATGACGTTTCGTTCGAGACTTTTACCGGAACAACAGCGCCGAATGTGGTCGGAAAATCAACCGCCAGTACCGCTGAACTTTATATTGAGGTAAATCTAAAAGAAAATTTGTTAATAAAATTTTTTATTTTTAAAGGTAATAAATTAATATGTATTTTTTAATTTTAATTAATAAAAAAAAAAAATTTTTTAGTTGGATTCTTATCTGCACCCAGTTGTTTTCCCGAATGGAGGTTGGAAACTTGCGGATCAAGAGCCGGAGGAGACTCCGCAACACGGATCAATTGCTTGGAAGAGATTGGAGGAGTTGTTTCAGTCCGACTCCCTAACGATCTTATGTGATGAGGACAAAAGATTACTTAGAAGATATAGGTGGGTGATTTATAGAGGGGACCACAAATGGGATTGTTTTATAAGGACCCCTATTATAACCTAGAGTTTGTGATTTTTTTTTATACGCGATGATTATTAAAAATTACCCAAAATTGACTAAGATCCATTTGGAGATGCTTACCAAATATAATTTATCTGAGCGTTTCATTGATTTGTTAGCTTTTTGTACTACTAATACTTCATTTATATACATTTTGGTCGGCAGCGTGGTGTAGTGGTAGGAACACTTGCTACACCACCATAAGGTCATGGGTTTAAACCCCACTGCTCTCATGCTGTAGCGTCTTTGAGTAAGGTGCTATAAACGGTATAAAAGTCACGGGCAACTTGAGACTGGGTCGGGGTAACTGATGTTACTCTATGTTTAAGTCAAGCATTCGACCTTCCCACATTGAAGATAAAGATATATACAAAAATTTTACATTTAGATCTTATTGCAAGGGTCGGGGTAATTCTCTTCCTAAAGTTTTGCAATCAGTTGAGGCTGCAAGTTTGGATAGTATTGTCAGCATGCATGCTTTGCTTGAGAAGTGGTCGAGCATTTCTGTGGAGGTAATTAGTTTAAAATAAATACAATCTTACAGCTTGTTATTATATATATTGTAATATACATAAAAATTAAAAAAAACATTAAAAATTAAATATAAGAAAATATGAAAATTGAATGTCTATAGATTGTTTTGGAATAACACATTTTACTTTTTAAAAAAACACTAAGACTTTAAATTATTTTTTAGGTGGCTAACATTAATACTATATAAAGTAATGACGAATAATAAAGTTGTTAATTCTTTTAAGGTTGCATTAGAGTTGTTAGACTCTCAGTATGTTGACCAAAAAGTTCGAAGTCTTGCAGTTCGTACTCTCAAGTTTTTGAGTAACAACAAACTTCTTTGTTATCTGCTACAACTAACACAGGTTAATAATTCTATAATTTTAAAATACTAAAAGCTACGATAAAATATTGAACAATATGATTGAGATCTGTTTTTTGCGATACCTGCTAAGATTTGTAAGTTTTGCATGTACCTTTAGTGCGACTTGAACTCAAAACCTTCTGTTTCCTATTTTAATGCTTTTAATTTATTGAAAAATGATTTCAGGCTCTCCAGTTCGAACCTTACCACGACAGCGCCCTCGCCCGGTTCCTTTTAACCAAAGCTCTCCAAAGTAAAAAAGTCGGACATTTTTTCTTCTGGTTCTTGAGATGTGAAATCGAGAATCCACAGGTATGATTATGACGTCATAACTAAATTGAAAAAAAAAATTTAAAACGTTTTAATATTAAATTTTTTTATTTGTGTAATATCCATCCGTTTACATACTCTGTACTTATTTGTACGTTAACCTTAAAATTCAATTTGCTTGTGTAGGTGAGCCAAAGATACTCTGTGTTATTGGAAGCTTATTTAAGAGGATGTGGAAGTAATATGCTGGAGGAATTAACTCGACAAACTTCCGCTGTAAACAACCTCAAAAACCTCTCCTCCCACGTAAGTTGTGACGTCATTGTTCGGTTTTGTGACGTCATTGTATTTTTTAGTGTTACGTTTTATTTGAAAATATAACATTGATTTAAATTATTTTTTAATTAAGAAGTTATTAATTTTTAATTGTGACGTCACATACAGATCGCGATGAGGTTCGGTAAATCAAGCGGAAAAGCTCTGGATGTCGTCCAAGAATCCCTAAAGCGGAACCCGCTTCCGGATCGCTTCCAAGCTCCGTTTGATCCGCGGATCAACGTCGGGAAGGTGATCCTCTCTAGAATCCGGATCATGGATTCAAAGAAGAGACCGCTCTGGTTGGAATTTGAAAACGATGATAAGTTGGCAATAGGGGAAGTCGACAACGTTGTCAGGTAAGTGACGTCACGTTGTCTGGTTACGTTGTCTGGTAAGTGACGTCACGTTGTCTAATGAGTAATGTTACGTTGTCTGGAAAGTGACGTCACGTTGGTATGTGGGTGACGTCACGTTATTTGGTTAGTTAGGTCACGTTGTCAGGTAGGTGAGGTCACGTTGTCAGATAGGTGAGGTCACGTTGTCAGGTGAATGACGTCACCTTGTCTGGTCAGTGACGTCATGTTGTTTGGCGAGTGAGGTCACGTTGTCATGTGAGTGACGTCACGTTGTCTGGTGAGTGACGTCACAACATCACATTGTCTGTTGAATGAGGTCACGTTGTCACGTGAGTGACGTCACCTTGTCTGCTCAGTGACGTCACGTTGTTTGGCGAGTAAGGTCACGTTGTCATGTGAGTGACGTCACCTTGTCTGGTGAGTGACGTCACAACATCACATTGTCTGTTGAATGAGGTCACGTTGTCAAGTGAGTGACGTCACGTTGTCAGGTTACGTAATTTTTGAATGAAAGAGTTCAAGTTACGAATCTGATTTATTTTTGTCTTCACAGAATAATCTTTAAACAAGGAGACGATCTACGTCAGGATATGTTGACTCTTCAGATGTTGGAACTGATGGGAAAGTTGTGGAATGATGAGGGATTGGATCTTCATTTACTTCCATATGGGTGCATGAGCACCGGTAAGTCGCCTTAAAGACTAGTAGGTCATTTTAATAGAAATTGATAACATTTATTGCGTAAGTGTGGGCTGGCAATTACGGATAAAAAAAAATATTATATTAAAAACATATTACAGAAAACTATATTAAAAAGATTTTACCGAAAATAATACAAAAATTTCGGTAAAATGAAGTTTTTTTCGGTAAATCATGCAAATACTAATTAAATCTGTTTAGGTAAAAAAGTTAACTTACAAATATTTTGTCCACTAGGATGGCAAAACGGGATGATCCAAATCGTTCCAAAAGCGAACACAGTTGCTAAGATACAGAAGGAATTTGGTGGAATAATTCGTGGAACGTTTAATGATGACGTATTAAAGAAATGGATCGAAAGAAAAAATCCTGTGAAAGAAAATATGGACGAAGCGACAGAAACTTTTATGTTGTCGTGTGCTGGGTATTGTGTGGCAACCTACGTATTAGGTTTGTGATTATGACGTCATAATTTTTTTGTAAAATTAAAAAAAAAATTTCATCCTACTGTTGTAAAAGTGTGTTCTAATTTTGATTTATATTGTTATAGTAATAATATAAGATTATGACGTCACAGGTATAGGGGATCGTCACAATGATAATATAATGGTGACCGAATCGGGCAACTTATTCCACATCGACTTCGGGCACTTCCTGGGGAACACGAAATCTTTTTACGGGATACAACGGGAAAGGGTTCCATTCGTTTTAACCCCTGATTTCGTATATATGATGGGGAAAGACGATAGTGAATTATTCCAACGGTTTAAGGTGGGATTATTAGTTTGTTGTTTTGGTTTAAAAGTTGTGTAACTAATTGAACTATTATTGAATTTTTGACATTACCTAATACGAGTTTTAAGTTGTATAGCTTTATAAGATTGTTGGCTCATTATAAAACCCAAGGCCAGTTTGAAATTGAGCAAAATTTGACTTTTTGTCAGAGTCTAAATACTTTTTTGTATCCAGTATTAAGTTATACAATTTTTAAACGGTGTTCTCTTGGGAGATTACGCGATTTAGCCTTTAAATAACAAGCTTGTGGCGTTAAATTCAAAATTTTTGATATTTTTGCTAATTGCGTAACGTTGAGAACCAACCGCGAGATGGCGCTCGAGGTCCATTGCAGTAGTTTAAAAATCGTATCTACTATTTCTTTAAATAATAAAAAACCGCAACTAAAAGATAAGAAATAGGTCAAAATTGTGTTCTAAAACCACTAACATAAATATTATATTAATTTATCAGGAGACTTGTGTCCATGCCTACCTAGTAATTCGACGACATGCTCCTTTATTCATCAACTTATTTCACATGATGAAGTCAACCGGGATACCTGAACTTAATTCGGTCAGGGATATAAGATATTTACAGAACGTAAGTTGCTGGTTTAATACGAACACTACATACAATTACATTTGATACAGTTAACTAAGAAATCACGTGATAAAGAAAAGGTGTCAGTACGCGACTTGATGGTGTAAACACGTGATTATGGGGTCTGATAACACTTAGTGTAAACAACAAGATGGCGGAATCGTTATGATACCCTATTATGACGTTGTACTAATAAATGTTACTATTATTTATTATTTTTAATTTTGACGTCATTCTTTCGTCACAGGTGCTGGTATTGCACAAAACGGAGCAGGAAGCGGGAAATCATTTCCTCTCGGAAATCTCCGGAGTTTTACGGAAGAGTTGGACGGTTCAAGTTAACTGGATGCTACATAGGGTAGTTCATTCCGGGAGCTCGTGACGTCATTTAGGAAGTCGATGGCGTCACATCGTAAACTTGTGACGTTATTTTGGAAGTGGATTACCACGTGACGTTATTTCGTGACGTCTATAAAGGAGTAAATTACGTCACGTCGTAACCCTGTGACGTCATTAAAGGGGGAGGGATGACCGTGTGACGTCATTTTAAAGATTTTGTGACGTCGTATTTTAAGTTTGAAGCAATATTTCTTATATAGGTGTCGTAACTTAAAATAATTGAGGCATGATTTTTAAAAATTGTGATCTTACAATTTTAAGATATATTTGAAATCTAATATTACTTTTTACAACGTTATATATTGCATGTTGCAACAAAATAGAGGCCAAAAACCTCCTGTTTAGTCTAGTTATTAAAAACGTAATATTTGGTTTATTAATTTGGAATTATTCTGAATTATGTAAAGTTTATGCATACATTTATTTATAATGAAGAATAATATTAAAAATGATCTAAGGATTTCGAACCATATTTTATTTATCAAATAAATAATGTTGCTATTTTTTGCAAAATTTAACAGTAAAATTAAATAAGAATGCTTAAAATATTTCATTTTGAGTTATACATTTGTAAAATATTAAAATGTAGAAACACTAATAAACGATGGATTTTAATTTTTATAATTAGGAAAGGGTAATAATATAATTTACTATGACTGAACTAGGTCTGTTATAAAGCATAGAAACTTAAAATTTTCCATTAAGCGAAGCGCAAGGAATGTGACGTCATAATTAGTGCGCCTCCCCGAGAAATTCCTTTACCACGAGATCCCGGGTTGTTGCAAAATTTTAATCAAGCTGAGATGCGCTGAAACTAAACAGAGAATTTGTTACCAAATAAGGTCATAAAATGCAGCTAGATTCAACCAAAGTGTTGCAATCTTTTTTAATTAGGCGAGGGAATGTAACGCCTTAATTAGTGCGTCTCCCCGAGAAATTCCTTTAGCACAAAGTCCCGGGTTGTTGCATCATAATCAGAAATTTCTAGTTACCCAACATAGGGCGCATTGTTAACGCACGTCTGGGTTGTTTTATCATAATAAGGCGCTAATTGTTACAAATATTAATTAAAAAATTAATAAATATTAAGATATTATAACAGGTTATTAGTTTGTGTTGTTGTATTAACATTTTATTAAATTGTTTAGAAGATTTAAGCAAATATATTTTAAGTGACATTTCGAAAAGCGCTTTTCACTAAAGCGCCGTCGTGCACGTACACACACATGCAGAGTCACGTGACTTAGTGTTTCGTGGCAAATTCAAATTGAAATCGGAATTCTAGTTCATTCTGGATGGACTTTCGAGGTGAGTAGACATGTTTTTGTTGGTGCTTTGTAGTTTGTTTTTTTAAAAGTTTATCAATAACAGTATTAAGTGTGGAATATTATAAGCAGTTATTATTTAAATAAAAAGGATTTTTTGTAAATTTATTGAACCAATACATAAATTTTAAAAGATTTTATTTGTTTTAGAAAAGTTAGTGCAGAAGAACCTGATCTTGAAGAACGTTTTGGGCGGCGTAGTTCGAAACACAATCCCAGGTTTGTTAACTTTAATTGATAGGAATATATTTTTAATTAAAAATATATTTTTAAAATGAATACAAATATTCATAATTAAAAGAAATATTAGTTTAAATTTATTAAATGTAACAATAATTTTTATATATTAATTTAAAACTTATGAACATTATTAAATCTGTGTTGATGCGCAGGTATTCCCACAAAGTAGTTAAACGAGGTATTTAAACTATAAAATAATTGTACTTTTGGCATAAATTAAAAGATCTGGCACAAAAACTTAAAAATTGACATAATTTAAAATTGTTATCACAAATAATAAAATATTTACACATAATAACAACATTTGGCACAAAAATTGACATAATTTAATAATATTGGCACAAAAAGTGAAAAATGACATGACTTAAAATTTTTGGCACCGATCGACACATCATAAAATTCACAATGGTATAAAAAAATTACCATTAAGTAGGGTTTAGTGTCTATTACCCTTTTTCTAAACAATATATTCTATGTAGAGGAAAAATGGATTATATTTGGATTATATAATTGGAGGAAAAAGATAATGGCAGGAATTGGAGGAATGGAAAATAAATGGAATCATTATAAGTCTTCTTTGCAACTAGCAAAGGGGATGTTAAGTTTTAAAAAACTCAGGACCTAAAGACAATTTTGGAACGGATCGGATCATTTTACAAACTTGAATAACTCAGGACCTTAGGATGAGGTCTGTAGGGTTGTAGGTTTTCACGTGTCTACTTTTTTATAAGTAGTGCATAATCATAGCGCTTTAAAATTTTCACGGGTTAAAAGTTTGTAGTATCACGTATCTGTATTTCTTTTTATTTTGTGACTGGTTAAAAACTCATAATTTTGCGCTTTAAAAGTAGTATAGTTGACACAGTCCCAATTAAGTGTGTTTAGGTTTTTGTGTGTAATCATAATTATATTAAACGGGACTGTTTAATGGTTTTTTAGATGTTTTGGCGCAAGTAATATATAGAGAATATAGAATAGGTTTTATAAAACTAGGCCTATGTGTGTTATGTGTATTTAAGCAAAAGAAGAAACTCAAAAATAGTCTCAGGACCTCACTCAACAAAAGGTGGGCTGTAAGGCTTCAGGTCTGTAGGGCTGTAGGTTTTCACGTGCCTGTTTTTTATATGTACTGCATAATTAAGCGCTTTAAAAGTTTTCACGGGTTAAAAGTTTTTAATATCACGGTCTACTTTTTATTTTTGTGACTGGTAAACAACTCAAAATTTTGCGCATTAAAAGCAGTATAGTTGACACAGTCCCAAATGTGTTTAGGTATATGTGTTTATAATTATATTAAATGGGACTGTTTAATGGGTTTTTAGATGTTTTGCGCAAGTAAAGTTTATAAATATATTTATATAAAAGATTAGATTTTATGAAACTAAGCCTATATGTGGTTTATATTATTTATGTGTGTATTTTATGCAATTCACTGTATTTTATTCGCCCTATGTTATATTTATATACTAAAACTAAGTGTGTGAGTGGGTTGGAACCCAACATAAATTTTGTGGGCGGAGCCCAATCTAAAGCAATATTTAATTTCAAACAAAAAAATTATAAATTTCGTGGACGGAGTCCAAAATACACAGTAAACACTAAATTAAACACGCAGAAAAAACACAAAATTTTCCAATTTCTCTCTTTTATTTTTTTGCAGGCTATTCTTATTTCCTTCTACCTTTAAACCTATTACTACCTCCACAGGGGCCTCTTAAACCGTTCGATTTATTTCTCTACAGGGGCATTACTAACCAAATTATTTTTTATCAGGGACCTTTAAAAACTAAAACCAAACTAACCATTTTTTGCAGGCTATTCTTATTTCCTTCTACCTTTAAACCTATTATTTACCTCCACAGGGGCCTTTTAAACCGTTTATTTTATTTTTCTACAGGGGCATTACTAACCAAATTATAACTTTTTTCAGGGGCCTTTAAAAAACTAAAACCAAACTAACCATTTTTTGCAGGCTATTATTTCCTTCTACCTTTAAACCTATTATTTACCTCCACAGGGGCCTTTTAAACCGTTTATTTTATTTTTCTACAGGGGCATTACTAACCAAATTATAATTTTTTTCAGGGGCCTTTAAAAAAACTAAAACCAAACTAACCCTTTTTTACAGGCTTTTTTTCAGGTTAGATTACCAAAAACAAATTTAAACATTCTGTTTTTTTTATTTTTAGATGCTGGTTGAATATTTCGGAGATCTCGTCGATTTGTTTTTGGCCAATTTTAATTTGTTCTTTATTTTTAGAGTTCCTGTTAAAAGAAAACTTCAATCTAACTATTTTTTTCCTTTGCAGGGTAGATTACCACAAACAAATACTAACTCTGTTCTTTATTTTTAGATTCTGGTTGACGAGCAGGAGTTTGTATAACTTTTTTTTTACTTTTTTAATGTAAAATGTAAAAAAATAAATAACTTTATTTTAATTTAAATAAAACAAATCACATAACACGATTAAATAGTGACAACCACACTTTTAATATTTGTATGCAATATTCTAATCTTTATTATTTTATAGAAAAAAAGATTAAAACTTGCATACCACTCTCGCCAAGGGGTTAGCCATTATACTTCTCTGGAGGGGCTATCCAGCCATTTTTCCTAGGGGCCAGTCAGTCGTTTTTCTCAAGGGTCCAGTCAACTGTTTTTCCTAAGAAGTTGGCTAGCCCTTTTAGCAAAGGGCTTTATGTCTTCATGTACAGATCAAAAGTAAACTGTACAAACATACATGGACATTAACTGTAAAGTTTAAACTTTATATGGACATAAATTTTAAAAAACAGTAACTTTTTGTGTTCTTTGTGTTATTAATATTTCTACAATTTTGTATTTTGAATTTACAAATTTTTATACATGAAACTATTTTCATCGCAAAATAATTGTACCTCTGACCATGCGACTTTTATTGCAATATTTTTGTACTTTTCATGTAATGTATTTTGTTACTTCGATTATAATACTATATTATATCTTGAATTATTTTCAATTTTTTATTCTTGAATTTTGATTTTATTTGGTATCCTTGTCTGTTTAATATATTGTCACTTTTATTCTTTAGTTATTGAATTTATTAACCATTTTGTCAATGTAATTTATAAATGCTTTTACTCGTTGTCTTCTGTGTATTGCAATTCTGTTTTACTTCGAACTTTTTTTACAATGTCGAATTAAAAACCGAAAAAATTTAAAAAACAGAAAAAAAAAACTATTCTGCCATGAATACCATCTAAAATTTGTTTGGAACACATAGAAAAAAAACTTGAAATTTGTCCAGTTAACATGAAAAATAACTTAAAATTTTTCCAATAACCCGAAAAATAACTTAAAATTTGTCCAGTTAACCTAAAACGTACTTTAAAATTTGTCCAAAAAAACAGAAAATAATTTAAAATTTTTCCAATAACCCGAAAAATAACTTAAAATTTGTCCAGTTAACCTAAAACGTACTTTAAAATTTGTCCAAAAAAACAGAAAATAATTTAAAAGTTGTCCAATAACCCGAAAAATAACTTAAAATTTGTCCATTAACATAAAAAATAACTTAAAATTGGTCCATTTAACCTGAAAAATAACTTGAAATTTGTCCCATTAACATGAAAAATAACTTAAAATTTGTCCATTAAGATAGAAAATAACTTAAAATTGGGTTAAGTATGGAACAAAGTTAAGTTATTTCCATGTTATTCGACAAATTTTAAACTATTTTACATGTGATAAGACCAATTTTAAGTTATTTTTTATGTTTCTGGTAAAGTTTCAAGTTATTTTTCATGTTAATTGGACAAATTTTAAATTATTTTCTTTGTAGCATTAAAAAAAATTTCAAATTGACTAAATACACAAAAATAATGTCAAAAAATATCCAATTAACAAGTATTTATTCATGACAAACTATACTTAAATTAAACTTAAGGCTGTATCCAAGTAAAAAATATATTTAAAACGTTAAATAAGTCCAATAAACAATATGTTAAGGATAATAAGGCAATAATTGCAGTTGTATTTACATGATAGTTTTGTGAACGAATTATTTAAATTCACTATGTTCAATGAGCTGTATACACCTTTTTGTTTATCCTCAATATTCAATTTTCAAAGATTTACAAAAATTTAAAGTAAATAGTAAAAAATAGGCTTAAATGTATTTAAAAGTTAAATTAAAGTGTTGTTATATCAATAAAATGTTTTATTAATGATTTAAAAGCTATTTTAAATTTCCGCGAAATTTCGTGACGTCACTAATACAGGCTTACTATCTTGAAATCGCAGGAGTTAGGGCTTGGGCTTGATTAGGGTTAGGAAACCAGGGTTAGGGTTTCTAATAATAATATATCGAGCATACAAGAAGTTGGATTTGGTACAAAAAATAATGAAAACGCTTTGTGTGAAGTTTCACATGCTTACACATTTGTTTTATATTGCTATCCTTCGTGGAAATTTCCGTTTTTCAAGATATGTTTGGCTTTTAAAATGCTATATATAGTCTAGCTGGTTTTACACAAATTTTTTTTGTTTCATTTTTCGAAGTTTTTTTGCAAAAAGAAATCATAAATTGTGTTATAAAGCCATCTTAACATTTTAAAAATTACATTTTTTACAATATTTTTTTTATAAGCAAATTTTGGCATAGAACTATTTTAGTATTATTAGAAAATAACACGTTTTGTGTTTTAACTAAATTCTTTATTAATACCTTTCAAAAAAAGAACACAATTTAATAAAGTAATACTCTAATGCACTGGCACATAGCAAATTAATTTTAACACAATAGCAGTTAGTTTTGTAACGTAAATAAGAAGTTAATTCAACTAATTTTTAGGTAATAATACAATATTTAATAAAAAAATAAGAATTTAATGAATAAATAAACATTTGAACTTAATTCAATTTACTAAATTTAACAAAAATATTTAAGAAACTCAACTTGATTAAAACACAGAAATTAAAGAAAATACAAAATTAAAATTTAGGTGACAATAGAAACTGTGATTACTTTGTGACTTGTAAACAAACCAACAAAAGTTGTAACTTATGCTGTACTTAAAACAAAGATTTTTGTCCATTTACTTTCCATTTCATTAATTTAATGCACGACGAGGCATCTTCTGTGCTGTCATGCCCCTCGTCCCCTTTAAAATAAAATTATTAATTATTTTAGATGCAATAAAATCATAAATAAGTATGTTTAAAGTTATTAATTTTTTTAGAGTATGAATATTACTGTATAATACAAAATGGTTACCAAATTATTTTTTAATAATAAATTTAATCTGCTTTATTAAGGTTTACATACCAGCATTTTGAATAATGATTCCCAAATGATCTGACATCAAATTTCTTAAAGCACGTTTATATGGAGGACCTAGTTTGTGGGGAAACACTACAGATGTGTCAACAACATTGGAGTGAATTAACTGAAATATATAAAGGTGAAAAATTAATTAAAAAAAATTTTTGAAGGAATTTCATGGTTACCTTGTTGGTTAAAATCGTCATAAAAATATTAAAAAATGACCTTTATTACATCTACTTAGTTATAATTACCAATGTGGTGGTGGATATATCAGCATTATAACAATACTAACAAAAGGTATTATAGAGATACTAATGTAAAAGCATTATAAGAATACTAAAAAAATCACACAAAAAAACCCTTATATGAGTTGTCATTTAACTAGTAATAAATACAATTATTTAAATAAAACTTGTACATAAAACAAATTAGAAATAATTACCCTTAATGCGACCAAATCACTTTCTAAACTGTGTCCGATGAAAATTGTTTCACTCGAGAATTTGGTGAGAAACCTCGTTTGAACCTCACGTAAGTTCGTTGTCACGCCAACCAAGTCTTCCTCAGTAATTCCACTCCATCTAAAAATATTTAAATATTTATTGTTTATCCCAAATTTATTATTTACATTTTATGATAAGATAATTTAACACAATTTTTTTGAACATTATTTTATGGGAAAAAAATAAAAAACATACAAAGTGTTAAAAAAAATATTTTGCTAAATTGTAATGTTAAGTAATATAAAATTATATTTTTAACCCACAAAAAAACAAATAAGTTATCACCTTGTGTTATAATCCAACACTCTTCCGGATGGTTTAACAAAAGTATCGTAAACAAGTTTCTCGTTGACATCAACAACACTCACTCGCGCTAGTTCCAAACCATTTACTGTATAACACTGTGGAAAAAAGTTGGCGTTAAAATAAAATATTTTTGATCATTAAGCACTTGGGGATATTATGTTATAAGGTATACACAAATTATAGTTAAAAATGATTTGCTTTAGTATAAAAACATCCATAATAATTTAAATATTTGAAGACATATGGCCACACCACCTAAGGTCCTGGGTTTGATTCCCACTGCTACTAAATTGAAATACCCTTCAAGTAAAGTGCTAACAAAATCTCTTTAATACAAGTTTATAAACACCAATTTTAAGATCAGTAAATACACCATGTCAATTATGCCTAAAAATGTGTATAAATAAAAACAAAGTTTTACCATTTCACAGTCAAAAGAAACTATTCTTGGGGATTCCCCTGTAGGTGATTTTTCCAAGGTTTTAAAATAAGCCGAGTTGTCAAGTTTGTTGTCAGAGTGAACATGAGTCTGTGTGAAAACAAGAGAATATAAATATATTAGCAGAATTTCAATTTTTGCTCGAAACAATTTAAAACAATACAAAAAAAAAGCAGTTTTGAATTATACTATATTATAGGTATTAAGAGCTAATTTGCAATTTTTAAAATAAATAATAACTCACAGGTCCAATACTACATCCTTCTGACCATATTGGGTTTTGGCAACAAGAATATATTTTCTCTCGATCGGATCCAACCTTAATTAAAGGGGGGTGGTTAATTAATTGTGTCTCATATTATAATTCTGCTAACAAGAAAAAGGTTAACTTACTTTTGTCATATACGCTCTTCCCCAGTGATATTTACATTCTGCTTCAACTTCAAATTCCCCATTTTTAAATAAAACAAATTCTTTTCCACATCTACAACACTTCTTGCTGAAAGTTAAATTAAAATCAATGTAAAATAAATTTTATAATACCATTAAAATGAATATGACATTTTATTAACAGAATAATCACTTAAGACTGTAATAAATATAAAAATGTATATCGTAAAGTTAAATTTACAAAAATATTAAAAAAAGAATAAAATATTTTTTTTACTTTATTGAAGGTTTTGCAACTTTGATATCATCTTTAAATATGCACACCCCTGGGGAATCCCCGGGTCTAGGAAACCCATTTTCAATCAACTCTTCTTCAGTTAACAAATACTTTACCATCTCATTGTACAAATCTTCATCTTAAACAAAATCAAAGTTTTAACATAATTTTACTTATTTTTGTACCAAAAAGTTTCCAAGTAAATATAATTAAGCCAACAAGTTTGTTTTTTTATAAATAGCAGCAATATGTATTGGTCAGAACACTTGTCTTTACTAAATGTGGTCCTGGGTTTGATCCCCACTGCTGTCATGCTGTAGCACCCTTAAGTGAGTTGCTAAAAATGGTATAAACCTCTGCTGAGCCCAAACTTGATCAGCAGCTTATAATTATCGGGCAACTATAAACTATAATAACCAAAACTGCCAAAGGCAACCTATGGCCTTTTATGTCAAGGATAAATAAATGTAAAAAAAACTAAATATAAAAAAAAAGTTTTCAATAAAATACAATATATCATTACTTGTTAGATCTTTGGCCTTTTCCTTAGGAATAATCGTGTAACTTCCTTTATGATTATTTGCTGTTAGTGTGGTTGGTGTTGAGGGGGACTTCCCAGTGGGTGTTTCCCCTACTTTTGTTGACATTAATCTCTTCAAAGCACTTGCTGCCAAACTGAGGTAAATATTTTTGGTCTTGCTTCGAGTTTTGCATACATTTTCTTCTTCTACTGCCTGTGATGTTATAGACACAATTGTGATGTCATAAGTTAAAGTATATAAGTATAGACCCACATCAACACTAAGTCATTTCAATAGTACAACATAATCTTGGTTTTATTTAAAATATTTACCATTTTGTAAGCTTTTCTTTTATCCTTGTTATTTATCCTTAAACATTCCATAATAAAACGCATCAAAAACTTTTGTCTGATGTTGGTTGGCACCTTTAATAAAAATGAAATATTGTTAAATTCAAGAAATATTTAACAAATTAAATAAAATTTTCACAGCTCACTCCGAGCATGGCTTTCACTACAATGGTTCTATTAACTAAATTAGTATATAAACCAGTTAAGGCAATATCTACATATATTTGTCCAATATATAGGCTCACAAAATACATAAAACTGCTGTTTGTAGTGTGTGGGTAAATTTTTGTAGGCAAATATTAGTTAAAAGTTGCATCCACATTACGACAACTAAAAGACAGACCGTAGGGTGGAATATAAACTAGTATCTATAAGATATTAAAAGCCTTACAAAATAAGAACATTGGGGATCATGACCTTTTTTAATTTAAAAACTATTAATCACCTTCGAATGTCTATCTGGATGAATTCTGGGCAGCTCTATAGTTTCTCCCTTAACTTGAACCTTATTGGCAGAGTGGGAAACTCTTCCAAAACCTTTTAATGCAGTTCCCTGTGCTGTTTGTTTGGTGGCAGATGTGCTTTAATATTTGAAGGGTTGTTAGTTATAAATAATGTGGTTTTATCACAAATTAAAGAAATTATAATAATTAGACCAAATTTTATCTTTGTAAAAGTATTCTATTAAGAAAAATCTGTTATTACAAGGTTATCTAACCTGCAGCTTACATGCTCTGCCATTGTTTAACTTTCTTTTTTGAGATAAAACACCATTACAATTAAAAACATATTTACCTTGCTAAGTCTTGAAAAGGTTTTCTTTGCACATTTGATTTTCCCAAAAAGTTTTTATTTAATGAGGAACTTGAAGAATGAGTCCCATTTAGCTGGAAAAAATATAAATTAATTACAATAAAATTTCATAACAAAATTTTAATATAGGATTCGATTAGTAATTTTAAGTGTTTTAATATAGGTGAAGTTAAAATGAAACCTTTTCTCTTTTAGCTTGAGCAACTCTTGCCATCATTGCTTGGGCTGGGGTCAAAAATTTTCGAGCTTTTCTGGGGGCCTAAAACAAATTAAATTTATTTTATTTCAATTTTTTATTTGCTAAATTTACATATAATAAAGCTTAATGGAGGATATATAAATATGTATATATATGTCTAATTTATAACCTACAAAATAAATAAAATTGCCATTTGTGGTGTGCAGGTAAATTATTGCAAGCAAATATTAGTTAAGAGTTATAACCATATTATGACAATTAAAATTCCAACTATGGGTAGGCTATTGAATCGTTATTTAAATTATAATTTAGTTTTACCCTTTGTGCAGGAGCTTCTGTATTCTGATGAGCAATTCTTTTATTTTTCTGGACAATTTGAACCACTTCTTCTTGTTCAAGCGTCTTTGCTTCTATTTTTTTAGGTTTCTTTATCTATGAAAATTAAATTGTTTAACTAATACATAAATTTGTTAGAATTTTAATTTTAAGCAAAACCAGATTAAAATTTGACTGAAAAATAAAACTTTACTATTTCTTTAACTCCGGGTTTTTTATTTGATTCGACCCCAACTTGAAATATTTGTAAACATTCCTCATAAGTCGACACTTCATCCATTTCTTTTTCTAACCTGAATTAAATATGATTTGTCCTCAAAAAGTTGTTACTATTAAAAAATTTATATATATAAAAAATCATAAACTTCAAGATATGGTTTCTTAAATCATTAAATTTATTTTTATATTGTCTATAACACTTTATTAAAAACTAAAACTAAAAAAGTTAAAAAAAAAAAAAAAAATTAAACTTACGATTTTAATTCTGCTTCTTGATCAAAATTACAGATTTCTTCACTTTTTTGAGGTTTTTTCTCAATCTTTTCTTTCTCTTTAACTTTAGCAATTGTTTTCTTTTTTTCCCTATTTTTGTTGTTTTGATTCAAATCCTTCTTATGCTTTATCGGTGAAGTGATTTTAGCTAATTTTTTCGTTTTTGAATTATAGCTATTTTTATCAATTTTTTTAGTCACAAGTTTGTCCTTCTTCAATTTTTTAGACTTTGGAGAACCAGTAGAACTAATTTCTTTCCGCTTTTTACCCAAATTAGTTTTAGTTTGTTTATTTTCTTCACTTTTTCGAATTTTTTCTATTTTTAAAATTGGAACTTTTTCATTTGTTTCATCTTGTGATGAATTTTCTGCTGAACTAAATTTTTCTTCACAGGATGTGACATCACTAGTTGTGACATCACTAGCTGTGACATCACTAGCTGTGACATCATCAGTAGTGATATCATCAGTTGTTGCATCATCATCAATTATTATGAGGTCACTTGAGGGCAGTTCTTCATCATCTTGAGACTCTAAAAAAAAATTTAAAATTAAACAACTAAAATTTTACTAATCACTGATTAGTTTTTATTTTCTTGAGTTAATTAAAAATTAAATCTGACCTTGATCATCTTTCAAACTTTCCTGATTTAACATTTCCTTCACATTATAGTTTGACATGGGGTCATACTCAAGGTCATTTCTGGAAGCAGTTTTCCTGGTAACCTGGTACTTCACTGGTTTCACTTTTTCACTAAAAAATAAATAAATTTAAAATCGAAATTCAGAGAATTTAAAAATGATCATAATTTGATATTGTAAAAATATAGTTTTAAAAAGTGCAATTTCTTTTGTATATATTTTAATAAGAATAAGTATAAAGAAGAATCTAAATTGGTTAATAAATTGTAAGTACAAAAAAACTTGGAAAAAAACTTTTTTTTTAATTGAAACTCACTATTTAGGTTTATAAACTTGTATGTTATGAGAAGGCCCTTGAGCTCCTTTTAAGTTGAATTTCTTGGATGTTTTCTGAAAGATTTCTGAATGATCGATTTCTTTACTTGTACCTTGAATTTAAATATTTAAAATTTTTTTGCATTTAAATGAAAAAAGAAATATAAAATAAAAATATAATAAAAAATAGCAATTTCAAATTTAATTACCAGCCTCTAACTTATTTATTAACTAACCTTGCTTATCACTGAATGGTTTATAAAGCTCTGCAGAGGTTTGATATGGTTTAAAAGGAACATAATCAGTATTGTTGTTGCCATTGTTGTCAACAATTGTTGAATCGTTGATCTCACTTTTTAGTTTGTTGATTGCCTCGTTGACCTCGTTGATTTGGTCTTGTGTTGATGTTGTAGCTGTTGAATAAAAAAGTTTATTTTTTGATATATTTATTTATCTGCAATGTTAAAAAGTCGACTTTACAGCATAAACATATGAGTAACATTTGTTACCCCGACCCAGTCTCAAGTTGCCTTTAGTAGTTTGGGATATTTTTGATTATAATTGCCTGATAATTATGCTTTTGATTAAGTGTTGGCTCAGCAAAAGTTCATAACGTTTATAGTGCCTTACTTTAATGCGCTACTGCATTAAGAGCAGTAGGGATCGAACCCAGGACCTCATGTAGTTAAGCCAAGTGTTCTGGTCACTACACAGTGTTATATTTTAGCTTTAACATTTAAATAAAAAAAAATATTTTAACAAATGTTCAAAAAATCAAATTTAAAAAAACAGTGCCCCCAACCTTTTTGTTGATGTCTGAATGGGCAATATGGTCGATGACATTTCTCTTTCTCGGGACAATTTATTGATCGAAAATAACCAAGATTTGGCAACATTTTATTTTAAGTAAAAGTTTTAAGGTATACCCTTGAAAAATATTGTCAGATTATTATGTTATTACTTAAAAAAGAGTAACAAAAAATTCGAAATTTAAAGTAGATAAAAAATGCTAAATTTAAATTTTTTGGCAACAATTATATAAAAATATAGAAATAAATATGACAACGGGTTTTATATATCCAGTATTTGAAATTGTGGTGTTAAATTTGTTTTTTAAATAAACATATATTCTCTTTAATTTAAAGCGCACGCTCTTCTGTTTACGTTTTAAAAAGAAAAACGAATCAGCTGTTTTAGGAGGGTTGAAACGTAGTGACTTAAATAAGGACGGCTAACATATGCATTTTACAATAAATTATCCTCGAAATTACAAAATTTTATATACTTAAACATATTGATCAAAGTTACTTTTTTTGGTTTAAAATTAATTAAATATTTATTTGTGGAAAACTTATATAGTATTAATTCACAACAATATAAAACTTTAACTTTTATTAAAAAACTAAGAATAAAATTTAAAAAACATAAAACATCAATAAAAACTATGTTAAACTCTCTTAAAATCTAAAAAATGAATAATCTAAAAACAAAAAACATTATAAAAACTTTGGACAAGTTTTTATATAACAATTTTGAACAATAATAAGTATTCTCAATATTACATTTTATAATTTGATAACGCTCAAATTGCCTAGGTTTTAAATTTATTGTAAAAATCCTTAACAATGTTTAATGATATAGATATAAAAACAATAAAAAGTTATTTACAATATTACCTTTTCGGAAAAATTAAAAATTAAACAATTTGTAAATAAAAAATAACTCAAAAAGTAAACTTTAACTTAATATTTAACTTAGTATATTAAAAAAACAACTTTAGAAGAATATCAATACTATTAATGCATAAAGATTGACCAAAATATTCAATAAAAGGCATTAAAATTTATAAAAACATGGCCCAAACATAATCCATATATACCAAACTATCTACAACCTTACATTTCATCTGAATAATAAGATTTAAATCTTTCCAAGTTATCGCCAAACCTATCTTTAACCTCTTGTAAGGCCTCGTTGCATAATTTATCAATATCATAATTTGTTTTGTGAAATGTGCCAACCAGCTCCGTGGTTTGATGAAAACTAAATTAAAATATTGTTTTAAGTTAAAAATAACGTGAATTTTATTATTTATGGCATGTTTGAAATCATAAAATTGATTTTGTCATTTTCTTTTCATGGCAATTAAGTTATATTTTTTGTATAGGCTATATTTTATCTTTCGTTTTTATCCAACAAAAACACTATTGAGAAGTCCTGGGTTCAAATCTAACTGCTTGCATTTTTAAGCCTACTACATTGCATTGACGATGTTTTTACTTCTGCGTTAACCAGTAAAATTTAATAAGCAAACAATTCCGTAAGGCCAATAATATAACAAACTTATATAACTAGTAATTCAGAGTACCGAAATTGACTTCATAAATTGGCTTGTAAAGTTGGCATTCTTACATCACAATATGTTTAAATAATACCAATTTTGTTATTGGAATATTTATAATCCAAACTAAAAATAATAAAAATATCAAAATTTTAACAAACTTTTTCTCTGCTCCAACAACAATTTTCTTCACAGTTGAGGTGATCTCCCTAACATGATCCCCCATCAATTGTTCGACCTTGTTCATTTTCAGATTAAATTTAAGATGGCGTTGTTCACAGATTTTAAATAATTCGTTAAATTCCTCGACATTTTCAGACCTGAGAAAATATTTATAGATAATGGAGCTTTAGTAAACACTACAAATATGTATTTTGAATTTACATGCCAACAAAATAAATAAAACTGCCATTTGTAGTGAGCAGGTAAATTATAACGGGCAAATATTAGTTAAGAGCTGGGCTATCGACTAATTTTTGCCCATAAAAATCCCCTAGTATATAATTAATTATCTTTTAAAGATATAAAAAGAAACCTTTCTTTAACGATTTATTTTTACCTTTTGTTGTTGAAATGTTCGGCAAGTTTTTGGCTTTCAACCAAGTTTAATTGAAGGTTTCGCATGAGTGATCTCACCTTCTTTCCTCTATTACCCCTCTCAAGTCGCTCCCTTCTTCTCTTGTTTCTCTCAGATTTGTGAATTACTTTTTTGCCTCTTGACATTATACTTACAAAAAAAAAATTAATTTTAAAAACAAAACAATTTTTATGAATTAAATTTATTAGTTAACTTTTTATACCTTTCATTCGAAGTAGTTCTCTGTTTAAAGTATTTCTAAAAAATTAAAAATATTAATTCAGTATTAATATGTATGCCAATACAATTTAACTTTGAATTAAACTTACTTGCTGTTTAGTGATAGAGTTATCAGTTTCCACCTTTTGAAAGTTAAATTCTTTTACAAAATTATTTGTTTTTTCTTGCTGAGAATTCTTAATATTCTTCACAAAAGAAGCTTCCTACATGAACAAAAAATGATTTTAGCTTTGAAACACTTTATGTTTATATAAATTAAATATAAGGTAGGTTTTTGACGAACCTTTTTAGATTGTTGATTTTTGGTGAATTGAAGAAATGGATTTAAAACATTTGGGGAAGTTGAATTCTAACAAAAAAAAATTTTAATTTTTAAAACCTTATTTAAACATATGTTAAAAAAATAAAAATATCAACAAATTTTATTTTTAATATAATGGCTTATACAACTAAATTTTAGGTATGATAAAAATCCATTTAATTTCCCATTAACAATATTTACCTTTTCCATGTTATTAACTGATACATTCAAGTTAATTTTATCACTAGCTGTGTGGAAAGATTTTAAGATAGCACGAGTGTCAAGTCTACTCTGTTTCTATGACAACAAAGTTCAAAATTGTATAGTTATTAAAAAAGTTAAAGACTTCTGTTTAAAAATATGTTAAATTATTTAGTCAATTTAATCTAAAATTAAAACACAACCAACTTAAGAATTAAAAAAAACGTTACATATATAAACTGTTGAGTAAATTTTATAAATTTAACATTTTTTGGAGAAAAAACATTAATTTTTGTTCCTAAAACATTTACTTACCCCCTTGTTAGTCTTAACTGGGGTAATTGGATGTGAAGATTTACTTTCTTGTGTGGATGAATTAGTATTGCTGGGTGATTTCTAAAAATAATATTATTTACTTAAATTAGCAATTTTTTCCACAGATTAAAATGATTAAAGTAAGTTATACCGGCAGCGTGGTGTAGTGGTAAGAACACTTGATACACCACCATGAGGTCATGGCTTCAATCCCCACTGCTCTCATGCTGTAGCGCCCTTGAGTAAGGTGCTATAAACGGTACAAACTCCTGCTTAGCCAGCACTTAATCAGCAGCTTAATTATTGGGCAATTATAATCTATATTATACCCAAACTGCCACAGGCAACTAGAGACTGGGTCGGGGTAACTAATGTTACTCTATGTTTAGGTCACGTATTTGACCTTTCCACATCGAGGATAAAGATAAATACAAAAAAAAATAGATATGTATAAAAGTTACTCAAGATTTTTAAAATATTAATGTCTAAAATAAATCACCAAAACTTGGTTAATCGGAGTTGAAATTGGAGATTTTATTTCACGCTTTTTCTAAAAAAAAATTTATAATTCAATTATTTTGTAAGTCAACTTTAAAGTAAATAAAAAAGCACAAGTAAACTAATTTTAATATGTTTTCATTATTCATTCATTTTCAAACCTTTTTTATTTTTCTAACCGGTGTAGGATCATTAAAAATTTTGCTTTCTCCAGAACAAGATTTATCAAAAGATTTCTAAGAAAATAAACAACAAAGTTGATTAACATAAATAAGTAATCTGATTTAGGTTAAATAAATAAGCAAAAAATAAGTAATATTAGTATTAATGGCTTGTGAAGTAAAGATAGTCTTACATTCAAGATAAGTAAAAACATAAAAAAAGTAATTTTTCAATAAATTTACTTTAGATTTACGAGACTTCTTAGCATGTTGTTTGGTGGTGACTTTGTACTCAAATGGATTAGCAACTAACTCTGGTTGCTTAGCAACATAGTTGTTGATTTTGGGTTGCTTAGCAACAGAGATTTGTATCATTGAATCCTCACTAAACTCATCATATTCACTCTTCTGGAAATCATAAAAAAAATTAATTTAGTTGCAATTTTTCTTGTTTTTTCTTATACTGTGGGGTTTATTAAATTAAATAAATTTATGATGTTTTATATTAACCTTGCTTAAGTTGATGCTTTTTCTGTTTATTGAAGTTGAATGATTCTAAAATAAAAAAATATTTATGATTATGTTCTATGAATTAAAACAAGACCATTAAGAAAAAAATTATTTACCATCACATTTTCTCTTTTTGTAGACTTGTTGAGTGATTTCGAAGTATTGATATAGCTCTAAAAAAATAAAATTTCAAAATAACAAATAATTTATAGTTTAGAATACTCAAATTTTAAAAGTTACAACAATTCAACACAAAGGTGGTAATACATAATTTGTAAAATAAATTGATTATAAATCCCTACCCGTTCAATAGGAATAGGGGAGAGACTGCATTCATTTGAAACATCAGGAAAACTTATCTGAAACAACAAAACAGAAAGTAAACAACAATGCTTTGTTAAAGTACTAAACAATAATAACAGCTTACCTCAATACTTGGAAAAGAAGTTCTTAAATTGTTGGTTTTATTTTCTTTCAACCATTTTGGTGTTTTAACAATTTTTTTGTGCTTGATTTCAGCTGTTGACAAGTACAAGTAAGTATAACAACACACAAGTTTAATCCTTATTTTATTTTTGAATATGTGAGTCTTAAGGGACACCATATATGTATAATGGGGCCTAATGCACAATAATTTTTCAATTTATAGGACTACAAATTATAACAAAAAGCAAATATTAGTTGAGAATTCCGACCATAATACATCAATTAAAATCCCGACTAAAGGGTAGGCTACTAATTAATAACAATTAAGCATGCACACCTTGTTCTCATTTATTACAAAAACATTTTAACTTACTTTCAGCATCATCACTTGAATCAAATAAGTTAACCAGAGATTTTTCATGTTTAGAAAAATTTCTAGTATGGCCTGATGTATTATTAAGTGGAGAAGGCTAAAAAATGGTCAATTATGTAGATTTAGTGAGCATAACAACATTATAAAAATGATATATGATAAAGGGGTTGTTTTAATTTCTTACCCTATGTTGTAAAACACAATCTCTTGCAACCTCAGGGGAGCTGTGGTCTACAAACATAAATAAAATACTTTTATTAGGTTGCTAAATTATGGCACATTTTTTTAAAAAGAGTACTTTTGGAAATACATAGTTATGTACTAAAGGCATGTATTACAATTTAATAAAAATTTTATAACAACCTACCAAGTATTTCTTCAGCTGCTTCTAAAGCTGATTTTTTACGATTTAAACTTTTATTTTTCGATTTAATATTTTCCGTTTCTATTTTTGGTTCACTTTTTTGCAGAAAATCTTTATCAGAATTTTCTTTAAAATCTGATTTCAAATTTTTGATTTTTTTCTCTTGTTTTAAATCCTTGGTTGAAATCTCTCTTTTATCTTTTTTTCCTTTATTATTTTTTCTAGGTTTTCTCTTTAAAACATCAAGTTGGGGTTGAAACAAATTTACATCAGGTTGGGATCTAGGTGGAGAGTCTCGTTGTGGGGAAACTACCTTTGGGGAATCCACCTCATCACCTCTCATCTGATGCATGTTTACTACACAAAAAAGAAAATATATTACAAACAAAACAATAACCTTATGGTCTTAGTAAGGAAGAACGGTATAATATACCTTTTATTAAACAAAATATTAATCCTAGCTAGTTCCCAAAAACTCAACTTTTTTTTAAATTTTTTTTAAATTAAAATCTTACCCTGTCTGCTTTTTCTTCTTCTTCTCCTCCTTGTGCCTGAAGACTCCTCCCCAGCACTTACATCCATGACTCCTCCCACCCCCTTGTTCTCAGAAAGATCAGAGGGGTTCTTCTTGAGTGAAGAGGGAATCAAATCATCATCTTGATAGAGCGATCTTTTCTAAACAATTTTATTTCAAAGCTTGTTTAAATTCATGCTCTGTATTCTAAGTTAGATCATCATTAAAAGTAATTATGTATTTTTAACTACTACAGAAGTATGTTTACCTTTGATCTTTTAGATCTGTTCATTAAGTTTTCTTTTAATCCCTGAATGAAACAATGAATGAAAAATTAAACATCAGTTAGGCTATATTTTTAGTATCTATAGTGTATTTTTTTAACAAATAAATTCCTATAACAATTACCTTAAATTCATTCATAACCTTCTCTGCAACCTTCTTCATTTTAGATTTACTTTCAACAGAGGGAGTTTTCACAGATGCAATACTATTCTTGACTTCTGTAAATGTTAAATATGAAAAACCTATTCAAGGTTTAAGTAATACAAAATTACAAAAATTAAAACCTATTCTTACCCTTACTATGTTGGGCTTTAATTTGTTTGCCAGCAATTACAGCATTTGAATTGTTGGTTAAGTTTTTTGTTCCATGATCTTTTTTCTCGAATGCTCTAAAAATTATCAAGTAACAGAATTTATTAAAATTAACCAATAAAACCACATTTACATAAAATCATATTTATATCAGTATCAGTTAGTATGCTTACTTACTTGGTACTTGTGTTGTGTTTTTCTTTCTTTTCTCTTTGATCAAAAACTTGGTTATCTTTAATTGTTGTTTCCTTAAAGGAATTGTTGGTGTCCTGTTCTTTAATTTTATTTTTTTTTATTTGTTCTGTCTTGAATTGTTGTGAAACTTGCTGTTTTTGAACAAAAGGTTGTGACTTTTGCTGTTCCTTAAGTAAGAGTTGTGACTTTTGCTGTTGAATGAGTAAAGCTTGTGACTTTTGCTGTTCCTGGAGTAAAAGTTGTGACTTTTGCTGTTCCTTGAGTAAGAGTTGTAACTTTTGCTGTTCTTTGGGTAAAGCCTGTGACTCGTTCTGTTCTTCGAGGTGAGGTTGTAACTGTTGTTGTTCCTGAAGTTGGAGTTGTGACAGATGTAGGTTCTCCGTCGGCTCCTCCTCAAAGTCAATTTTGTCGTCATATTGAGTCTCCGGTATAACCCTCACATAAGTACTCCGACCTTTATGACATCATCATTTAATTAATAAGGTCACAGTAGGATTGTATTAATCGCAATATAAAAATCTTAACTTATAGTTATCACAATTGTAAAGTTATATTAATTGAAAAATCATGTTTAAATCTTACCTCCTGGAGTAAACATGGTAACTGGTTTCGATCCTTTACAACTTCCCACAACTGAACCACTTTCATTTATTTCTTTTTCCTTAGGTTTCTACATGTTAAAACAAATTTTATTGTTATAGGGTTAAGGAAATTTAAATAGTTTAAAATTTAGGAAAATATGTCATAGATACTTACTGGTGTATTGTTATTGTTGGATTTTTCTTGCCTTTCTTTTGCCTTCTTTACTTTTAAAAGATTTCTTTTAGAGGAAGATTCTAAAAAATGTAACAATATTGTTGATGCAAACAATAATTTTTTTTAACCTTTTTTTAAAATTGTTGCTCAATTTAAAAATGTTATTGCTTTTAACTTTATAATTTTTTCAACTTACTATCTAAATAAACAGCAATATGGTTTGGCATACTTTCTTTTCTGTAGGCTGAATTAGGCTGACTTGACAACTAGTAAAATCAAAGTTTTATTCATAAATATACAACTTTACCACACAGCTAAACAAATACATTTCTTTTTCAGACTTTTGCCCCTTTATTAAGTCAAAATAAAAATTAAATAGTGCTGTCAAAAATTTGCTAAATAACATATAAATATAACAAATAACTGCATTTCTATATACCTATATATATGTTCAATAATTTGACTTACAACTATGTTCTGTGACATGGAATTGTTAAGAGCAGAATCTTGTGAATTATCGAGATAACCTGGTTGCACTTTGGTTTGTGATGTCACAAACATATTTGTTGGTCGGCTGCACAAATATCCTCGTTTTTCCTTTTTCTTAAGCAAGTAAGTCACATTAATTTTTTTTTGACAAAATTTTAAAAAAAAATTATAAAAAATAGTTTTTACCTTAATATTGTCGTCCAGATTAATGTTAATCGAGTAACTTTGAGATGCACACGAGCCTTGTGATCCATGAATTGAGGATATTTGAGATAAATTTAAATCAGCGTCGTCGTTAAATTTTGAATTTGCTTCTCTAGATATATATCCAATAATTGGTCGACTACCCATCTAAATGTAAAATAAAATTAAAAAAGAAGTTTAAATAGTAGGCCTAATAATCAAATATATATTTCAGTAAAAGTTAAAATTTAATTAAATCAGCTAATAAAATGCTTTTTAGTTTTAAACATTATTAGGTAGACTAGTCTATGTTTCTTACCTGTTTTGGGTCAATATTTTCAGAGTGTTCCATAATTTAAATCATCCTATTTGTCTCAGTTTTAAACTTTAAAATTTAACACAGATAAAACAGTTATAAATATATTTTACCTAGCAACAAAATTTTATAAGAGATTTTATTGTGAAGGGTTGAAAAACGTTTTAGTTAAGTAGGCTACACGATTTGACTAATTTCAGGGCAGTAAAATTGTTAAACGACTAAAAAACTATAAAAAAAATAAAACAAAACACTTCTATTTTACAATTAGCGTAATTGACTGTCTAATAAACGGATAATTTATATTATTTTTACTATTTTTGCCCGTAAAATTGTAAAAATTCCAGCCTAAAAAAATATTCCAACCTGTCTTCAACTCGGTAAGAAAAATGGCGCGAAAAATCTTCTGTTTATTTTTATCTTTATCGCCCACTAGTGTATTATTCTATCATTAATTTATATTCTCTCCATTAAAAAGCAAGTTTTTTAAATTGATTTATTAAGGATTTCACGAATAAGAAAAGAACTTTAAAATATATCACAGTTAAAAGAAACTCTTAAAAATTGCTAAAAACTAAGTGTCACATACATTAACTTGTTCAATAGCCTGGCAAGTTTGACAATTAACTTCACAACACCATTGGAATTTACATTTACATTTTTTCACAACACGAATGATCTTGGTGTGATATCTATTCCCACAGCAAAGTCGTCTGCAATCCTTTTCATCCCCGCATATTCGACCCCGGGTTCCAGAAACTTTGTTCACGGGGTTTGTTCCGCACAAGATCGGCGTTGGTCGGAGATAAACAAAATCGCGTTTTGAAATTTTTTGTAGCCGTTTTTTACCTTTATAGAACCATCAAATATTATTTGAATTATAAAAATAATAGTTTATCATAAGTAGATTGACGGTAGGGTAAAATTTGCAGTAAAATATCTATAAAAAAGCTTAAAATGTAGATTTACCATTTTTTCGGTACTTTAGTGTTTCCCCATAAGAAACAACCTGCTTTGAACGAAACTGATAAATTCTTTTTAATTCTGTGGCAACCCTAGACATGTCAGGACGCTTCCTCCAACACGTGACTGTGGCACATGAGCCACTCATTCCGTGGCATTTACATTTTAACGTGGCAAGTCGGGTAAAAACCTAAAAAATAAACATTTTTTTCAAGTTAACCCAAAACCAATGCTTACAAAGTACTAAATAGCTAAAAATGGTTTCTCCAAAAATCGAGACATAAAACACATACTTATTTAAACGATCACGTCACAAGTCACGTGACTGGAAATATCGATAATTTGTATTTTTGTGAATATTGCAACTTAAAAAAAAACAGTAAAGCTAAAAAATAAACCCCGCGGCTTCAAAACCCTGTCTAAACTACGTCAAAGCCGTCAGATCAAACAAAATATGTCTTTGAAATACTACAAAAGCCGGAATACATATTTTAAAATAATTGATTGAATAACAAAATTAGGGCAATTTTAAATAATCTCAAACAGCTGGAATATTATATAAAACACACACGCTTAATTTGCACGTATTGCTACTTATAGAATAATTATTATAGCTTAAAGAAAAACGAAAAATATTTGCACAAATTTCACTATTTTTTGAGTCTTACCTTTCTCCCAACGTTAGAGTTATGCAAATTACATTTTTCCGCTAGCGTGAGATTTCCCACAATTACTTTTCCCATTAACTTCCGGGATAGTTTGACCCCATGAGAAAGGTCATCGCTACAACCACCCCATTTCCAATTCTAAACAAAGTTAATTAATAATTTCCAAAATTAATTAAAAATTATTAATTAAGGTTACCTTAAACGAATATTTTGAATTAAAATCCGAATTTTCGTGATGAATTTTGGTCGTATGGTGGCGCAGTTCCACGTTCGCTAACCCGATGCGCTTGACCTCTTGACCCAGTGACCTTTTGGTGACGTCATTGCAACCACAACCTGATTTCTCGAGTCTACTGCAAGTTTGAGTAATCGCGTGTGCGATCCCTGCTCTTGTGACGGCATAATAGAAAGCCTCTTCTTTTGTTCCTAAAGTGATTACATCATAACATTTTTTTATATTACTAATTAATTTGATTTTAGGTTTAAATAATTAAATCTACCTTTTAATTGGTTGGTTATGACGTCATCGTCGTATTTCAAATTGTTGGATTTTTGTAAAGGGAATTTATTAAGAGAACAATTCCATCTTAAAGTAAAAAATTAAAGTTTGATATGTGGTTTACTTTTAGAGTATTTTATATTGTCAGTTTGTTCACCTTTCATTTACGAACTGATTCTCGCAATGACGTAACGCTGTGACGTATCCAGATAAAGCCACGTGACCATTTTGCGAACAAATTATTTGTTTCAATGGAGTAAACTTATCTAAAAAAATAAACAAAACGTGTTTTGTGGGTTTTAAGCCACGTGCGATATTAACTTCAAGATCTTAGTTTTAATCATTAAATTATGTTTTAAGATAATTTACTCCTAGATTTAAGACTAAATTCAATCATCAATCAATCAAAAATTGTTTTGTATCGAATCTTAAAATTCTTTTTGTAAAATAAATTTAAAAATTTTTACCGTTTCTGTCGTTACACCAACCCAACAATTCGTCATCAATCTGTGTTAACCCCGAGTGACCTTTACCTATGATGACGTCACTATCAACTGAAAATGATGTAGGTAGTTCGGGGTAGTGAGGATGGACAGCTAGCACTCCTAACTTACCTCTAAAAATTACAAAGTCTTAGTAAAAATAAATCAATTTGATTAATTTAACTGTTGGCATGCTTATATAATTTTTTTACTAAGCTACAAGCACTAACTATTACGTAACAATTATCTATTTTAATATGCGCTTTATGTGTACTTACATATGCTTCCAAAGCAACCCAAGACGAACCAAACCGAAATAGACACACAAAGTCAAACCTCCGCGAAACATTATACCCGAGAAATGAAAATTTAATTTCAAATTTTTCGATTTATAAATCGTCGTTTGAAGTTAAATAATTTCAACATAATTGCTTCATATTATTTTCAATTTCCGAACGAAATTTTTTGAAGTTTTTTCTTGTAAACATTTTCTCTAAATTAGAATTTATTCTCGGATGTTTTGAGCAGATAAAATTGATGATATTTAGTCTTTTAAAACAGGACTCCTTACGCTATCTTTGTTCATAAATTAAAACTTTATATCAACTAAAAACTCCTCCCTAATTTAAACAAATTATTTTCTTATCAGAAGCTAAATGTCAAAAATAACTTTAAAAAAATTTAAAACAAAAATTATTAACTTTGAAGTTTATCCAAAAATGTACAATTTATTTTCCAAAAATCTTTTTTTTTGTCTGTGCTAATTAATTAATTACTTTTTAATTAAAACAAAAATACGAGAAATAATTTATTAAAGTATCACCCTCTACACCTAACTTTAAATTTTACAAATTTTGTCAATATTTAGTAACTGCAATAAACAATCTATGATTTATTTACAATGGGTACTATATGACGTCATAATAAATTGTCTATGACGTATACTATTATGGTTACGACTAAAAGGCAATTTTAATTTTTTTAAATATTTTGCATGACATAAATAATTGACGACGTTTATTTTTGTGACGTCATTATTCAACAAACCACGTGCTTCTATGTCACGTGATAAAATGACAAAGAAGGTTAACTGCCGAGTTTAAGTTGTTTCATATCAGTTGTGACGTCACCTTTCCCTTTGTTCTTCTTCTTTTGTTTTTTTGCTTCTTCTTCGTCGATGGGGGCCGGTCGCGTAAATTTAATTATTTCACGATATTCTGGAATTAGAAGTTTAATTAAACAATATTTAACTTTTCAAAATAATTCTAACACTTAACTTTCCTACATAAGGTCCTTGGTTTAATCCCCTTGCTCTTATGCTGTAGCGCCCATGAGTAAGGCTCTATAAACAGTATAAACTCCTGCCGAGCCAACACTTAAACAGCAGCATAATTATCGGGCAATTTCTATAATATCTCAAACTGCTAAAGGCAACTTGAGACTGGGTCAGAGTAACTGATGTTACTCTATGTTTAGGTTGCGAAGTCGACCTTCCCACATTGAGGATAAATTAATATAAACAACTTACGCTCCGGCATGAATGACTTGAGTACATCAGGAATTAGGATTCCTTCCTCGGTTTGGTAGTTTTCTAGAATGGCGCAAATCACCCGCGTGGTGGCGCACATCGTCGCGTTTAACATGTGGACAAACTCCGTCTAAATATTTATTTTTAATTAAATATTGAACAAACAGAACCCTTTATGACGTTATTTTTCTGCTCGGGCATTTGCTTTAAGTAGAAATTTATGACGTCACAACATTAACACGTGACAACTCAATCTCTTAAGTAAACTTATGGCATCACAATCTTCTAAACTATGACGTCTCAAGCTCAATAACTTTTGCAATGACATTTTTTTAAAAGTTTTATGACATCACAACTACCTTCTCCATCATCTTTTTAGTTTGTCCGAATCGAACCCGCAACCTCCGAGCTTGATAATCCAAACAATTAGAACAACTGACGAGCTCTCGGTGGGTACCAGATGAGGGGAACCACCCTTCCAGATCCAATTTCTTAGCAGCTGCATGGTTTAGAGCCCCAGAAACGATATTCACAATTCTGTATGGGATTCCTAGGTCCTACATGATGGGAAACAAAAAATATAAAAAAAAAAAAAAAAATATAAAAAAAAAAGATTCCTAGGTCCTACATGATGGGAAACAAAAATATTTATTTTTTAAGTGCTATGTTTATCTTTATATATTTATCCTCGATGTGAGAAACTCGAATGCATGACCCAAACATAGAGTAACAACTGTTACTTCAACCCAGTCTCATATGCCTTTAGCAGTTTGAAATATTATAGATTATAATTGCTCGATAATTATGCTGCTAATTGAGTGTTGGCTCAGCAAGAGTTTTATAAAAGTGCTTACCTTTATATTATTAAAAGTGCTTACCTTATAAAATGACTCCGCCACAGCGATCATTCCATCAAATATTTCCCAAGAAGTTTCAGGAGAAGAATAAATAAATTGTTCAATCTTTAAAAAAGTCAACCTTATAAAACTGTGGTTGTTATTGTAAATTTACCAAGTTAATATTTAGGTAAAACAAGCTCAGTTGCACTGTTTTTCAAAGAAATGTTTAACTTTTCAGTTTACATTTTAACTGGTCAGAATGGATCACTCATCATTGCTTGTTAATTTTTTTTAGGTTTATTTATCCTTGATGGCAACCTAAACATAGAGTAACATTTGTTACCCTAACCCAGACTTAAGATGCCTTTGGTAGTTTGGGATATTATAGATAATATTTACGTGATAATTATGCTGCTGATTAAGTGATGGTTAAACACACTACAGTTTGGCTTGGAGGGAAAATAGTGTGGCATTGGTGCAGCTTGAACCCAAAAACTCTTAATTCGATGCCATGACTTAATCCAATGCCATGACTTAATCCGATGCCATATACCACACGACAAACTATAAATTTCTTACTTTTTCAAATTGATGGACTCTGAATATCCCCCTAGTGTCTCTTCCGTGCGATCCAACCTCCTGCCGGAAGCAGGTCGAGATTCCAGCGTATTTGATCGGCAACCTCTCCGGCTCCAACCAATCGTCACGATGAAGAGCTGCGATTGGTTGTTCACTCGTTGCAATCAAATATTTCTCGTCAACTGATTTGTCGTCAGCTTTCTCACTTGATTTTCCAATTACCTAAAAGGAATGTTCTTGCTGAGCCCAACTTTTTACAATTTTTTTCTTATATTTATTTATCTTTAATGTAGAAAGATTGACTTAACGACTTAAACATAGAGTAACCTTCGTTACCCATACCCAGTCTCAAGTTGCCTTTGCCATTTTGGAATATTAAAGATTATAATTGCCCAATAATTAAGCTGCTGATTAAGTGTTGGTTCAGTAGGAGTTTATATTGTTTATAGCACTGTACTCAAGGATGCTACAGCATAAGAGCATTAGGAATTATGGATCTCATGTAGTGAAGCTAAGTGTTGTGACCTCTACACTAATTTGCTGGTTTAGTAAATAAGGTTTTTGGGCAATAAAAGTCACCCTAACCTTATAAAGCTCGTCATCAAATTGAGAAAGTTGGGCTACTTCCTGCATCACTTCTTTTCTCATAAAGAATGGGGTGTAAATTGGAACGTAACCTTTTGACCCAAGAGTTTGGAGAGCAAAGTTGATCAAAGCCTGCTCAAGAAACACCAGCGGACCTTAAAATAAATTTAATATAAGGTAAATAATAATTTTTAAAATGTGTTAGCCTTAGTATGGAAAGGCCAACTTAACAACCTAAACATAGGGTATAACTGGATACTTAATCAATTTTTTTGTTTATTAAAAAAAAATATAAACAAGCTCATATTTTTTTGTATCAACGCATTGTAAATACGTTTCAGTTTACATTATAACTGGTCAGATTGGGTAGGAAATGTACATCATTGCTTGCTCTACTTTTATTAACTAAGAACTTAAAAAGTATAAAACAAAATAAGTATATACTATAAAGCAAAAACTATTGGAGGTATAATATGTTGTGAAACTTACCTTTAAGGAAATATCCCCTGCTCCCAGCAACCACTGCCCCTTTTTCACCCTCAAACCCATCAACCATGACCACAAGGTCAACATGAGAGTACCTTTTTCTTACTGTGCTATCTCCCCACGTTCTCTCAATTCGATTATCAGCATCCTAAACAGGAAATTCTGTTATTTACATTTTGATTTTTTGATTACTTTTTAAAAATATTTTATTATTAAGGAATACAAGCTCAGATTTATTGTTTCAAAGTTGGTTCAAACTTTTTTTATAAACTTTTCAGTTTACATTTTGACTGGTCAGAACAGATTCGGTCATCATTGCTTGTAAATTTTAATATACACTTAAATTTTTTAAGATTAAAGGGGTCCTTGGTTTAATCCCCGCTGCTACTTTGTTATACATACAAAGTTTACGAACAGATAGAGTTATATACAGAACAAATAATAAGTTAAAATTTTTACTTCATCGTTGCTAATAGGAACTGAGTCGTGCAAAATATTTCCAATTTCTCTTAGGTTTTTTGACCTCAAGGTTTCGAGTTCGATTCTCTTCTGATCACATTTCACGATTTCCTCGTCAACTAATAACCTCAACTTTTTGATCTGAACAACTTTTAATTCCTACAAAAAATAAAACATTAAAACCTAAAGGGAGTTTTTTTAACCTTTTAAATTAAAATATCTGACAATTATAAATTTTATTTTAGAAACAAAAATTTGAAAACTCACAGCTAATATTTCTCCAGTAAGGTTCTCTACAGAGGGAAATCCCTCTGGAAGAGAGTCATCAGTCCCGACATCCTCTTTTTTTTTCATTTTTAAGCCAATCGCTTTGCTGCAAAGATTCTTCATTTTGTTTAAGTTGTCCGCAACAAAACGACCTTAAAAAAAATAAAACAAAATATTATCAAAATCCTAATTTAAAAAAATTTAATTCGAGCACAACTTTACTATAGTTTGTGTTACTAAAACAAACTGAATTTATCCTCACATTTTCTCCATTCTGTGTCAGCAGCAACCAGGTTATCAACAAGTTTAACATCTTTATATCGCTTGGCTTGATTGTCTCTAATTTTTTCAGGGTTTCCGCCCTTATCTGTTCGAAACAAATCCAAATCTAAAACCATCCTTACAAAGTTTTTTTAAATTGTCTAAATTTCTGTAAATAAAATAAAAATCCAAAAAAAATTCAAAAGATATTGCATATTTTAAAAATTAAAAATACTTTATTAAAATGATTAAAAAAACAGCAAAATCAATAAAAAAATCGTAAATCACAAAAAAAATCCAAGAACCAAATATTTATATGTACTTCACTAACCCCAGTTAAAGATAGAAAACCACACTAAATTAGCTAAGTTTATAATCAATTTAATACAAAATTTAAGGCCTGGCTTTATATTTTATAAATTTAAACAGAAAAACTCAACGAACAGTCGTGCAATTATTTATCAACGTCATAAAATTATTTAATGATGCAACATGTGCTCAAACAGGGTTGCCAAACGTTTTTGAAATTAAACATCTATTTTTTTATTAAAAATTTTAGGTCTATTTAGTATAATTTATACTTAAATTTATTTTCTATTTATAACTAAAACATTTAATAATCTTTTTTGTTTATTTAAAAAAAAGTTTCTTTATTTACAAAATGGATGACCTTTTTGAACACATTCGGTTAAAACTTCGCCCCACCTTCGGTAAAAGGTCACGTCTGCAATTTATTGTCAAGTTTTAAAATATTTCCTTAAACTGTTAAAACTTAGTTTAAGTGCAATTTATTATAGTAAAGCAAAATAAACTATAAATAAGTACATATATGGCCAATTTACAAGCCTTTAAAATAAAATCCTCTGTAGTGCGCGGTCAAATAATAATAATATTGCTTAACAGTTTAAATAATAATATTTAGGTCTCTTTAAATTATTTAGGCCTTACGTATTTCTGTTTAAATCTTTTAAAATGGCCTCCAACATTCTGCGAGTTGCTACCCGATCTGTACTTCAGAAGACCCGACCTTTTTACTTGGCCCCGGTTGCCAACAGCACCTCCGTTTCATATGTCCTTCCCTTGGGGTACTCAGGTGGGCAAAATGTCCCCGATGGGGTTTATGACCCCGAAGAAAATCCATCTTTCTTTGAGAGTCTTTACACCCCTATACCTCCCTTCCCGAGGATAGCAAAATACAATGATGAGCTTCAAGCCTTAAAGAAGTTAGAGCTCGGGGATTGGGGTAAGATGTCAACGGAGCAACATCTGGATCTTTATAACGCTTATTTTGGGATGACAATGACCGACATGATGCAGGGTAAACCAATTCAAAGATTGTAAGCTTGTTAAAACTACACTTAAATACCAATTAAGACTTATTCATTAAATAATCTTGCAAAAATTCTGGAAAAATCATTATTTCTTTTACCAGGTTCTGATATATGGAAGAGTGCAGTTGGAACTGTTCTGATGCTGATCAGCTTCGTGCTCCTTCTACATTGGTTCATCCATGTTCACATCAACCCCCCTTACCACCCATCTGTATTAAACGCAGAATGGGTGGCAAAGATGATCAAGAAACAGCTTCAGGATCATTCTGGACCAATCACTGGGTACGCTTCAAAATGGGATTACGAGAAAAATTGCTGGAAATAAATTTTAATTGTTCGTACAAATTGTTTTTTTTTTTTAAGTTCAAATATTTTCCTGTTCACTAGTTAATAAAATTCTCTATATTTTGGTGGATATCTCAAATTGTTTCGAATAAATGTGGACTAAAATATGAGTTACGTGTACACGTGTACTGTACTTTAATAAACCTCCGTGAAATGGAAAATGGTTCCTTACTTTTTATTGAGATTTATCCTCAGTATGACAGCTGATTTTATAGCCCAAACATAGAGTAACATTTGTTACCGCAAACCAGTTCCAAATTGAACATAGTAGTTCAATATATTAGTAATTATAATTGTTTGATAATATAATGCTCAAGCGCACTACAAATTAAAAGCATAGAAAATTAAACTAATAACCCTAACGTATGATAAGTAAATGCTTTTAATTATTATTAAAAAAAATTAAATCTTTCACCTTCATATTGGAATATTTTAGGTACAGGTCTGCTGAAATTTTCAATTTTTAAAACATTTTTTTATAACATACAGAAGAATATTACTAGCATAATTTATTAACTAAGAATACATTTCCTTAATACAGGAATGGTGTTTAAAGTACATTTGATATAAATAATAATTAACATAATTACTGCATGAATTATAACAAAAATAACGACACTACATTTATTTTGATTACTAAGATTTTTGTTTCTAAATTAAAGCAAATATAATTAGCTTACAAAATAATGTGCAAGAGTGAATATAATATAGTGAAATATAGATTTTATTAAAAGTTTGGTAGTATGATTTGATTTGATGGCAGCACCTATTGTGTTCCACTTTTAAATTCTAGTTTGAAGACACATTTAACACAATTTAACATAAGTAATTTTGGTAATACTTTAATACAGTGACTTTAAATAAAAGTAAATAAATATTGCCTTAAATATATTCGACATATGATCTAAATAAAGCAACTAACTGCCATGGATTTTCTAACTAGCACTTGTCCTCTATAATTCCAATAATATTGCACCAAGTAATAAGTTAAACTAAAGTTTAAGGTTTTACAGTTAATGTGGATAGCCCAGGGTTGGTGGGTGGGGTTTTGTTTTCTTTCATTTTGAGGTGAGTATAAGTGATTATACCTGAGAATATAAAGTTGTTGTGTTATCAGTTTTACTGCAAATCAATTTTTTTTTCGTTTAAAAAGATACTGAGGCAACATGGTGTAGTGGTCAGAACACTTGGCTTTACCACATAAGGTCGAGGGTTTAATCCCTGCTGACCTCATGCTGTAGTGCCCTTGAGTGAAGGCATTATAAACGGTATGAACTCTTGCTAGGCCTGCACTTAATCAGCAGCTCATATTTATTGTGCAAATATATTCTATGATATACCAGTCAACTCAAGAATTGGTCTGGGTAACTGATGTTACTCCACTTTTATTGTTATTGTATGGGGTTGCTTAAAAATCACAAAATCTGAGGTCCTAAGTTTGATTCCCAAGGGGGTACTGCACAAAGATGCTAAATGCCAAATTCAAAACCAAAAAACAAGATAAATATCACTAGATCAGCTATATATTTAACTGAAACATATAATTAACAACTTTGAGGCTTAGTTAATTTAAACAAAGAAATACAAACCTCCTAAGGTGACAATGATGCCAAGAAATTGGTTAAATTGGATTGGGTCCTCAAATATTAGGAAACCCCCTAACAAAGTTATACTGAACTTAAAATGACCAAACATATTGTAAGTAACTGGGGAAGTGTTTCCGATGATCCAGAATATTGTTAAATTGATTAGAAAAGCAACACAAGCAGATAGGAACACAAGACCAATAACATCTAAAAATAAGATAAAAATACATTTTTAATAATTTTTTTAGGGTTTATAGAATAAAATTTACTATAGGCTAGCTCTTACTAGAGAATTCTTTTACTAATTTAATTATATTTATGTTTTTTTGCAAACAAGGAGTTATAAATACAAAATGACAATTTATCATCCTTAAAATCATAATTGTCATAGAATTCCAAATATTAATTTGATATAGGCTTATAATGACATAAACTCAGAATAATGAAATGTTATGGAAACAAAAATGTAACATGTAAGTGATATAGTTTATACTCGAAACCACAATTTAGTGTTATAAATTTTCTTTTAATTATTAACTGCAATAAATTAATGAAATATAAAAATAAAACTTTTATTTTAGGGTAAATTATTTAAGAAAAAGTGTTTACCATTAGTCCATTGTCCACTAAAAATGCCTCCTGTTCCAACAATGGGTTCAAACAATGGAATAACAACCATGAGTAACAATGCTGACAATGGGGCTTGGTAGTATAACAATTGCATTGAGTTAGCTTGCAACTCTTTCTGTTTTGAACCTACTAACTAAAAATAAAAGTTTTTCATTAAATTTTTTTAAGTATAATTGTAACACAAATTCAACTTTATTTTATTTTTTTCATGCAAAACCTAAACATAGAGTAACATCAGTTACTCCAACCCAGTCTGAGGTAGTTTGGGAAATATTAATTATAATTGGCCAATAATTAAGCTGCTGATTGTTTAGAGGGGGGGGCTTGACAGAAGCTTGTAGCTGTATAACACCTTCTTCAAGGCATTAAAACAGTTTTAAAGCTCTAATTATTTATTAAAATTTTGTTAAACTTACAATTTGGTACATTGAAGTTACCCCTACCCCAACCAAAGCATAAATTGTTCCTTCTATGTTAAATCTGATGTCATAATAGGAGTTCATTATTACACCAATTATTATCGGAATCTAAAAAACAAACATTTTAAAAAGTAAAAATAAGGCAAAAAAGATTAAATTTTAAATAAAAATATTTATTACCAAAGTTAGTTTGATTCCACTGCTAAAGGTTTGGTCATAAAATTGGGATTGAATAAAAATAATTGCCGGCGTAGTAAGCACTTTAGCGAGCTGATAAGTGCCTACCGTATTACTTTGTAACGACAAGTTGGTAAACACTACGAATCCACAAAAAGTTACAGAAAGTGGAAAAATGTCTCGAAACGAAATTGTTTTCGGCGAAAAAACGTTTAACATTTGACAAATAAAAAGTCCGATGGATGTTGCTATAAAGTGGATGCAAGTTAAAGTGATATTGGGGAATTTTGTGATGGAATAAAGCCATTTGTTGAGGAAGACAATGCATACAGAACAACAAAGGTTGAGGAACAATCCACCAGCAATGATGTGATGTTTTGATTCAGATTTCATTTTTTAATAATTTTAAAAACCTATTTCTAAAAAAAATCAATTTTAATTTAAATTTTTCTGTACAATTTTTATAACAAAAGATAGTAGAAGCTACATATATCACAAAATGCAACTAAAAATCTATAGTTTTAATTATTGAACAATTTTAAGTACCAAATAATGCAAAAAAGGTAACTTATGTTCTTAAATATTTACCTGCTGAAATAAAACCCAATACTCTAATTTAAAAACAATAAATGTTTTTAATTTATACTAATTAAAATATTTTAAATATTAAAGTAAATAAATTAAAGTTCTTAAGCTAAAGAGGACTTCAACTGAGACACAACTCACGCTTTGAAACTTTCGAGTATTTTTCATTTAAATAAAAAAACGTTTTTCAAGTTTCGAAACTGAAGCCTCCTTCACTTCACTTTAACTTTTTTGCAAACTTAGTTAAAGTTTTATGGAGTTTCCAGTGTTGTAAGAATGTAGCGACAGTTAGCCGAGTTTTAAAGCCAAAAAAAAATAGTTTCTTGATGAAAATTATGATAATTATGGATTATGTTCTAAAATTATGGACTTCAGAAAAAGTTTAGCTCAAGGCAGTAAGTATATTTCTATGTAAGCTTTAATTATAAAACCTAAAGATAAAATGACTATTGTAAAACTTAGTTATAAAAAATGGTTCGAAATTTACAAAATTAATTTTAAAACACTTAAAATACAGTCACTAAAATTATTCGACCAGAATTTATAACTTTACCAATTAACTTTTTTATTCAATTTTATTTTAGTTTTATCCACTCCATTTCCACCACCAGGAGGGGCAGCAGAGAGGCGATATCTTCCAACTAAGCAACAAAGACTCCGAACTCCGAGAACCAATAAATTAACTATCGGAGAACAAGAATTGAGAAAACAATGGCAGAAAAACTGCTCATGGTCCAATAATAATAATATTGATAATGATGTTAAGGCAAGAGATACAAGACCTACAACCACCACACCTATGGTTGGTTAAATAAAATAAAAACTTTTTTTTTTTTCTTTATAGCATAAAAACAAATTTTTTTACCTTTAATACCCATTTTTTATTTGACCTAATTTTTAAACTATTTAGATTCTAGAACACCAGCAACCATTTACAAGAATAATTCAACGACCACAAACAACACCAGTGTTGATTCAAACAATCAACAATAACAATCAACGCAGGTTTAACTACCAAGTGTTGCTCAACAAACGGCGTCGATTTATGCTGCGACAAAATTCGTTGCACAACAAACAACAAAGTAATCACCAAGCTATGACATCACAAACCCAGCAATGTTCTAATGACAATGCTATGAAAAAATGTATTTTAATTAAACTACCAGTTAAGAACAACGCTCAGGAATTACAATCTCCTACTTTTACACCAACAGAAAGGTTTCATATTCATCAAAGAATTAATTTTGTTTTAAAGCGACAACATCTACAACGGAGATCAGCTTTGTTGCTTGAGAAAACAAACCAAAACAACAAAATGTAGGAATTTCAACATTTAAAAAAAATTACCAAATTATATAAAAAATAAAAATAGTATTTATTTTTAAGTTAAAATATCAAACAGTAGTTAAACTTAACACCATAAAAACAGCACTTTCAACAACCAAAAGCTGTACTTTTAACTATGATAATTCAAATGTATAACTTTAAATTAACAAAAAAAACTATAACTGTGTTTCAGAGATCAAATTCCACCAAACAGTGCCCCTCCTAACTCACCAAGACTTTTAAGAAGAAGAAAAAACTTAAATCCAGGTAAATTAATATTCAATTTTCAAACTAATCTAATATTAGATGCTTAACAATGGCCTGAAGACATTAAGTACAATAATATTAACACCAAATATTACGAATAGAAAATGTGTGCTGTAGAGTAATGCGCTATAAACAGTATAAAGAGCCAGCACTTAATCAGCAGCATAATTATCGGGCAATTATAATCTATAATATCCCAAACTGCCACCGGCAACTCAAGACTGGGTCGGAGTAACTGTTGTTACTCTATGTTTAGGTCGCGCATTCGACTTTCCCACATCAAGGATAAAGATATATACAAAAATAAAGAAACTAATTTGCACCTATGTACAACAAGAAACCACATACTAAACTTAAATTTTACTTCAAATTGATCATATATCTGACAATAAACAGGATCAAACATGGATCCAGAACAAGCATGGAGGATTGTGAGTTGGTTGAACCAAGTGGAAAGCAATCCTAACGAGATTTATTATGGATTTGAAACCAAGTTTAGTGGTGGCAATGAGGTGTAAATTAAATGGGGCTCCTTTATGTGTTTCTATTAATTATGTAAAGAAATATAAACTTTACATTATGTATTAATATGTTACATAATGGTATATATATATCAAATTTCAATAACTGTTAAATTTTGTCATAACACATTACCAACACTTTTACATTATAAAAATAACAATTTTTGACACTGATTTTTGCCTAAATTACGAAATAACTTCTTATGGTGGTTCTTATTGGCTCACTTATTATTTTAAACAAACATTTACTTCCATGTGCAGCTTCCTGTCCTGAAGCCTTAACATATGCATTCGATTTTAATTACATTAGCGAGTGTGACACAATTTAAAGGGCTTAGAGTAAACTGCAACAGTCTAACAATATTAAAAAATTAGATAATCTGATAATTTTAATTCACTGTTAGATTAATGTTACAAATACGAAAGAGTTTATTAAAATATTACTATAAAATAAAGTTAGCTAATGTTATTACTGCAAAAAGGCAATGTAAGATTAAAAAACAAAAATAACTCATTTAAAAAAATACTAACTGCCTAATAAGTAACATGAGTAAATGTCTACAATACCAGAAATCAAACAAGTTTATAACATTACATTGTTAAAATTTATTAAAAAAATAACAGATTTTATCGTATAATAACAACTGTAAAACTCTAGACTTCTTATTTTAAATAATCTCAATTAGATCTGTACAATATACGCAACACAAACAAACCATAACCTAACTAAACAGACCTTTTTATTCGTGTTTATTCAATATTTAAACAAACTTTATATCCACGTTGCATTGCCATCAAAATGATAACAAACTCTAAAGCGCCAACTTACGACACAAAATTTTTAATATTTGTCTACGCTTTGTGGCAGTAGGAGACCATAAAACTGCCCTGGTTATCCTCTACTAAACAAATTTATTTTTAAAATTAAAGATCTTGAAAATTTTTTTTGAAAAAAATAAATGTTTTAGTAATTTAAATGAAGTGTTTAATTACTTAATAATAAAAATTAAAGCTAAATCTTTGTACTTGAAAATGCTTAAAACTAATAATTTAAAAAACCAATCATGCATTTACTGATGACGTCACTTTTTCAATAGCCCCTCTTTTTGTTATTGTTTATGTGGCCCACGTGAACGAAAAAATGGGCGTAAACTTGTTTTGATGTTTGATTGGTTAGTCAAAGATGTGTGATTGCGCAATATGAGCTCAAACAAATATTTCAAGATATCGGATATGTTTTGTTTATGTTATAAGCTCCGCTACACGTTTAATGTTGTCTGTAGCATTACACTAGCAAGTCATGCCTTTGCATATTTTGAAATTACGAAGTTAAAACCCTTTGCACGTTCTGTTAAAAAAAAGCTTGAAATTTTTTAACTAGCAAACTAGTGACTAGGTTTGGTAATCTAATGTTTATTAAAAAAAACTTTCTGAAGATAGATTTAAATTAGCCAATACTTAATCAACAGCATAAATATCGGGTAATTATAATCTATAATATTTCAAACTGCCACATGCAACTCGAGACTGGGTTAGGGTAACAAATGTTACTCTATGTTTAGGTTAAAAAGTCAACCTTTCCACATCGAGGATAACTAAATGTAGAAAATTAAAAAGTTATTTTTTATTGCTATTTAATAGGGTTTAGGTGTTATAATCATGAGTTCTTTAAGATTTTTTTCGTTAAATAAATTGCTTTCCTCGAGCAGGAATAATGTTGGAAGATCATTTATGTCCACTCAAGTGGAACCAAAGACAATGGGGGCATTGTCCCAAGCTGTGTTTGAAGTAAAACATTGTTTTTTAAATTAAAAAATGCTAATTTTATATGTTGTTAAATTATAAAATTCTTCTTTGATCCAAACATTGTAAATTTAAAAAATTTTAAAGTAATCTTTTGAATTTTTTTAAGATCAATTTTTGTGTAAAACTCAACTCCAAAAAAATCTAATTGTCAATTTTTATTTAGAAAGAAGATGTTTTTGGGGGCCACAACTACAGCCCCCTTCCTGTTGCACTACAGCGGGGTAAAGGGGTTTTTGTTTGGGATGTTGAGGGGAACCAATATTTTGATTATTTGAGCGCATACAGCTCGGTCAACCAGGGACATTGTCATCCTAAAATACTGGAAGCATTGGTGGTAAAAAAAGAAAAAGTTTTAGTTTGGGTTTGGTGAATATAAAATATAATAGGGATTTATCAATAAAAGTGCAGCACCTAAAGCACCTTTTTATATTCTATTTTTGAATTTTTTTATTATTCTGCTAAAGGCAATTTAATAAAAACCAATTTACTTGTTAGTTTTTACTTTTATTAGGGCACTTGAAATGTAAAACGCTTTAATAAAAGCGATTTAATTTAGAAACAAGCGTCTACTCTGGGTTTAACATCACGAGCTTTCTACAATGATGCATTGGGGGAATATGAAGAATTTATCACAAAATTGTTTGGTTTTGATAAAGTTATTCCCATGAACACTGGTATGTATCAATATCAATAATAAGCTTGTGAAATAAATCCATTCAATACAAGCAAAAAATAAAAAATGACCTTTGTTTTAAAATTGATTTTTACCAAATTTTTTAATTAATTTTCTTTTATTATTAAAACAGGGGTTGAGGCTTGTGAAACTGCTGTCAAGTTGGCACGGAGGTGGGCTTATGACGTAAAGGGTGTCCCAGAGAACAAGGCTCGTGTTATATTTGCAGCGGGTAACTTTTGGGGCCGAAGTATTGCCGCTTGTTCTTCGTCAACAGACCCGGATTGTTACGCGGGGTTTGGACCCTTCTTACCCGGAATTGGAGTTGTTCCTTATGATGATTTACAAGCTTTAGAGGTTAAAAAATATAAAGTTTTGTTTAAATAATTTGCATATATTAATTTGTTACATCCTTGTTTTTTGCAGTCTGTCAACTAACCTGTCATAGTAATGTTTATCATAAATAACCTAATTCAAAGTAAACAAATCAATTTCCTTTTTAATTATTCAACTACCTTTACAAAAATACCAGTATGACTATGCAGCATGGTGTTGTGGTAATAACACTTGCTACACCACCATGAGGTCATGGGTTTAATCCCCACTGATCCCATGCTGTAGTGCCCTTAAGTAAGGCGCTATAAACGGTATGAACTCCTGCTAAGCAAACACTTAATCAGCAATATAATCACCGAGCAATTATAGTCTTTATAATATCTCAAACTGTCGAAGGCAACTCGAGACTGGGTCGGAGTAACTGATGTTACTCTATGTTTAGGTCACGCATTCGACCTTCCCACATCGAGGATAAATTTATATACAAAAAAAATATCTGATTATTACTAATACCTAATGTTTAACTGAATACTACTAACAGTGTTTCCAAATATTTGTCACAGAAAGAATTCCAGGATGGAAACACTGCTGCGTTTATGGTGGAACCCATTCAGGGGGAGGCCGGAGTGGTGGTTCCCCAAGATGGATACTTAAAAGGAGTTAGAGAGTTGTGCACAAAATACAACGTTCTTTGGATTGCAGACGAGGTTTGTAAAAATTTATAAAAAAATAAATACCTTTTAATGTGTCAGTAGTGAGAATCCAACCGATGACATCTGGTATTCAAATTCTTTTCATTACCTTTAGTATTAAGACACATGGTGTAGTGGCCAGACACTCGGCTTTATGGATTTAGGTTTTTTCCAAATCATGGTATTAACATTTAATTTCTTTATGTTAAAACCCAGGTTCAGACAGGATGTGGCAGAACTGGACAGTTGTTGGCTTGTGATTACGAAAACGTGAAACCTGATCTCCTCATATTGGGTAAGTATAAAATACAAAGAACCACTTGTAAAATGAAGCAACTTAGGTTGTAATCTTAGTAAAGCATTATTGTTCAGTATATTGGTACACAGTACTTTGCACTACAACATTATTGTGGTAATAATGATATTTCTTTCCACTGATAAGATTTTAGTAAACTTCATCTACTAGTTTTAGCAAATGCAATAAGATTAAAAATAAAAACAAAACCACATTTTGCAATTTTTCATATAAACAAGTAAAAAAAAACTTTAAAAAAATCACAAATATTCTATTTCTAACCTTTTCTGTTAAACTTACTTCCCAGCCAAAGCTTTATCTGGTGGTATGTATCCAGTTTCTGCTGTCCTCGGTAACGATGAAGTTATCCTCACCATTAAACCTGGTCAACATGGTAGCACTTATGGGGGAAACCCCACTGGCTGCAGAGTTGCCATGGCAGCTTTGAATGTAAGAGGAAAAATTCTCAAAAATATTAAAAAATTATTCGAAAATTAATTTAAAAATAAACTCGTTTTTTGATAAAGCACAACAATTAATTGATTATGACATCATAGGTCCTTCTAGAAGAGAAAATGACAGAGAATGCTTACAAGCTCGGACTTAAAACAAGAGAAGCACTTTCACAGCTTCCAGAAGAGGTTGTTTCTCTGGTACGAGGAAGAGGACTTCTGAACGCCATTATTATAAGAAACACTGAAGGTTTGTGATGTCATAATGTGTATAACATCATATGTTTGTGACACTTGAAATATCTTCTTTATGACATCATATGGTTTCAGGTTTCAATGCGATGGATGTGTGTTTGAAATTGAGAGACAGAGGATTACTCGCCAAACCAACTCACAATGATATTATCAGATTTGCTCCGCCCCTTTGCATTACTCCATCCCAATTGGACGAGAGCCTGTCAATCATCACATCGACCATTAAGTTGTTTTTGTAAAAAATCTCTAAGAAAAACTAAAATGTACAAAAAATATTAGTTTTAACTAGAATAAAGATTAGATTTTTATTAGAACTATATCAGTAAAACACTTGCCTTTTTACACAACATATCTTCATGATACACAAAATCTTTTTTATCTTTAATATTTGCTTCGTAACTACCTAGAATGGTTAAAGGTGGGGTTTAGATACATTCAAGTTGAATTTTGTAAATATTATATCAATAAATCTTAACTTTATTATGAATTGTTTTTAATACTGTAAGTTACACGACCTCTACTTCTTGTTGATTAATAAACTTCACAATTAGTTAAAATGTTGTCTTACCTTTCTATGATGTCACAATTTTCCCTCTTATGATGTCATAGTCAATTCCCGGAAAGAGAGAGAGGAGAGTTGATAGAAAGGTCATTGTGTTTTAATATATAATAAAATTTAAAAATTTATAACATCGATTAATGTCACATATCTAATAAATCATCCGTTTAGTATCAATTGCAGAATTATCAGCAGAAAACAAGAAGCAATTTTAAAGTGATATACTATAGCAAGATGATGGAAAATTATCCCACTACCCCTAACCCCTGCATTATATTCTTGTTGGTTATTATGTTGTTTAATGTTAAAAGTGAAGGGAATGAACCAATGGAATGGGAAAGTGATTTAAAAGAAGATTGCCCACAATGTTTGGTAAGCTTATGAATTCAACTTTAAGCCTACTTATTTAATAATTGATTCAAAAAATAAAGGGTACTTATGGTTTTCATACATTGCACAATTTTTAGGAACAACAATTTGTGCATTAAAAAATATATAATAATTTCTTAATTTCCATATTTAAAAGTTAAACTCAAAAAATTATGTTTTTAAAAATTTTTTTATTGTGGAAGGCCAGGAGTTCATGTATAATTTTCAAAATGGGTCAAACCACGCTTTAGATGGAATATATATATTAAAAATAACAGTTTAATTGTTAAATTTGTTAGCTAACACGCCAGTTCGAATGTAATGGAAGTATATGTGAGAGCGGGATATATAGAGACAATCTTTACTTGGATGGTTTTGTGAACAATTGCTTTGGAAAACAGGCTTTAAACTCAGAAGATATTGACAACTTTCTTCAACTTTTGTATTCAAACCAAACTGGATGGGAGGTCCCTTTAAAGGTATTTAGGTTTAAAACTGTTTTGATTCTTAAAAAGCAAATTTTACAATTTCAAAATTTGTAATTGTATACTAAACTTGCAGCGTGTTACAGTGGTTAGAACATTTGGCTTCACTACATGAGGTCCTGGGTTTAATTCCTACTGCTCTCATGCTGTAGTGCCCCTAAGTATCAAAATAATTAACATGAACTCCTGCTAAGCCAGCTCTTAAGCAGTTTTAGAAAAACAGTCTCAAGTTTACTTAGTTTAGCAAAATGTTGGCCTTCTAATTTAGTGAAGCAATGACTATTGTTAAAGTTGACTAGTTTAAAAGTATGACTTCAAAGCTTTACTTTATTAAATTAGGAAGTTATTTTATTTTTAGAAACTTACAAATGTGCTGAAAGGAAGTGGGTTGATCGAGAATCTACAATATGCAACAAGAACAAAATGTGCTAACATGAAGCCTAAAGGTTTTTACAGATTCTCTTTTTAATGTAATAGCACAGTTTTTGGCTATACGACATGGGGTCACGGGTTTAATTTTAACTACTTTCGTTCTGTAGCGACCTTCAGTAAGGCGCTATAAACAGATGGACTCTTGCCAAACCCAAAACCAATTGTCAGTTAGGGTAAATTGGTTTCTGATATTAAAAAGTGCAAAAAGCATCTTAAACTTGTGTCAGGGTGGCAAAATTTACTTAAAGTTAGGCTGTGAAGTCGGCCTTTTTTTGTATATATCTTTATCCTTGATGTGGGAAAGTTGAATGCGCGACTTAAACATAGAGTAACATCAGTTATCAGTTACTCAGACCCAGTCTCGATTTTAATTGCCCGATAATTTTGCTGCTCATTAAGTGCTGGCTCAGCAGAAGTTCATACTGTTTATAGCACCTTACTCAAGGGCGCTACAGCATAAGCTTAGTGGGGATTGAACCCACGACCTAATGTGTGGTGTAGCAAGTGTTCTTACCACTACACTACGCTGTCCCTTTCCACATCAAGGATAAATAAATACAGATATAAATTGAATATTTGATATAATTTTTACCAACTAAAAATCAAAATGGGTTAATATATACACAGGGGTTAGAAAAAGATATAACTCCACAATCACTTACCATTGTCCAATTAACTCTTCTGCTATATGGAAAGATGAGTTCAGATATTGTGGAACAAAAGACAGGGTTGTCAAATATTCTAACTGTATTTGTGTGTAAGTGTTGTCAAATTTAATAAATATTAATTTTGTACTGAACTTTTTTATTAGAATAACTAAAAAATAAAATAAAATTCTAAGAAATGGCCCACAAAAAAAACAATTAATTATAATAAGAACGAATCGTTTTGTGAATATTAACTCTTTCCCCATACAAAATTACCTAATAAACAAATATTTAAAAACTTATTTCTCAACCATATTTAGAGATAATATCGGAATAATTATCAAGACAACAACATGCTTGAATGAGCAGGGTTTTTTAAACAAGTCATGTGAAACTAGGTCAACTGTTTCATGTGAATGCCCATTGTGAGTATACTATTGTTGTTATAATCCCTCATTCTTATGTATAAAAGCCCATGGTTAAGTACAACCTATAAAAAAAGCAAATTTTTTAACAAAACTTTCTTTTTATATAGTAAGGACTCGACAAAAAGCCCAATAAATCAAACCAAGGTAAGATTACTTACAAAAGATTTTAAATTCTAAATATTTACCACACATTTATTTAAGCCTGAAAGTTCTTATCTAACAAACCAAACAAAGATATGCCCCATTGACATTGAAGTACTTAAAGATTTCAAGTGTGTAACTCTGGGTTTGGTCACCATGTTATAACGTACTTAAAATCTTTAAGTAAACATTAATATTTATGGAATGTTTTAAATTATAAAATAATTTTATCATTTTTTCCAGTGGATTTATGTAACATTTATTGTTTTATTAGCTTTTCATTTAGTTAATTATTAAAAATTTATTTTGTCATTTTTTTAAAGTGTATTAATATAATAATTATTGTATATTTTTCTATTCACTTTCATTAATGCACAAAAAAACTTTAATCAAAATTGAGTCATGTTATTTTTGATAAAAAGTCAATTAAAATACCGTTAAGATATTTCCAATAAAAATATATTTAGTTTACAAGATCCACTATACCAGATTTCAATGACAATGGATACAAAGCAGCAGTTTTAGTTCTGTGTTTGTTTGTCATAATTCTTCTTGTTTCTATTATCACTTACTGTATTTGGAAGATGAATAAAAAGGAGCAATTTGTTTTGGTGGGTAAATTTAATTTATTAAATGCATAATTAATGTAAAATATTTAAGAAACTAGTAAGATTTATTTAACTGTATTTTTGATAAATTTAATTAAAAATTTTGATTTAGAAACCATAAACTACATTTTTTGAATATACCTTTATCCTCGATGTGGGTCGAATGCGCAACCTAAATAAAAGTATCATCAGTCACGCCGACCCAGTTTCAAGTTGCCCATGACAGTTTGGGATTTTATAGATTATAATTGCCCAATAATTTATGCTGCTGATTAAATGCTGGCTCAGCAGGAGTTTCTACCGTTTATAGCACCTTACTTAAGGACACTACAGCATAAGAGCAGTGGGTATCGAACCCAGGACCTGATGTAGTAAAGCCATAGGTTCTGACCACTACACTGTGGGGCAAAGATTTATAGATATCTTACATCTGTTAAGCCTCCTGAAACCTCGTTAGCGGCCCACCACTCGGTGTCCAATATTTTATTAAACAGAGAAGACGGCTACTTTAATGTCACAACCCCTCCCTCGAGCATTTACCAAACTATCGGTAACAACTCCAGTCCTCCGGCTCTTCCTTTAAGATTGTTTTCACTCAGCAGTGTTGTCACGGATACCATGAGGTCACGACCCACACTACCTTCAACATCACGCAATGACCTCATAGGTAATGAGGTCATCATTACACCCGATGATCAAAAATATGCCTCGATAAAATCAAACAAGGAATATGACCTACCACCCTTAAACGATGCTAATGAGGGGAATTTAAATGATGGGGCTTCCCCATGGGGTCAGAATGGGGGTTATGAGATCCCTTTACCGGGTGGGGGTGGTTTTAATTTGGGAAGTTCCCTCGACGAGAGATTAAACCCACTTTATGCAAGTGAGGATGAAATGACGGATCACTGATGATGTCATAACTGTGTGATGTGACATCACAATGAGTTTAATTGATGACCCAAAAAAGTTTGATTAAAATTACAAAAAAACAATTTTGTTTAAATTTAATATAATAGAAAAAACTTTTTGAATCGAAAGGTCATTTCATACAAACAACTCTGAAAAGGTATTGGACACAACACCACTATGCTTTACGATGTCTTAACAATCTTTTGTGTTTGAACAATGAATCATTGTAGCAACACAATGGGAGAAATTTGTGGTTACTTAGTGTCAGCGCACGAATATTTCGTGTTTTTAATTTTATCTTAGTTTAACGACTTCCCTTATTAGGATTGACTCATTATAAAACTTAAATATAAACACTGAGGGAAGGACATAATATTTAAACTTTCAACCAAATATTTGCTCGGTATACAAACCAAATATGTAATAAAGTAAAAAGCTTTTCTCAATTATTAAGAAGAATGGATGTTTTTCGCCTTCTGGCTGTTACTATACTTGTATTCGGTTTAATAAAATAATTTTAAAAACCACATTAAATTACGTGACTCATTTTGCCAAGCTAACTTTGTGGCCGCTGGGGACATAGAATTAAAAGCAACGTTTTTATTTAAACAAAATTGAATTCAATTTGTGCAAACATTCTTTTATTAAAAATATTATGCATGGCAAATCATGATATATATGACAAATTAAAAATCTTTAAACATTTCTTTTTTAAAATTTATTATTCTACAAAACTTTGAAGATGAAAATCAACACAGAATGACATCGTACAAAACTCAGCGATTATAAAATGTTAGTTTAAAATGGGGGGTTAGTAATATTAGTTTGGCAAGGGTGGCTTTTAAGCATGTTGGCCAATAAGTTCCCTCAACTTGGCCTCATTTGCACCACTAAATTCAGCAATCTAAAAATTAAAGGGTAAATTTTTAAAATTTTCATGTTTAAATTAAACTTTACCTTTTTAAAATTATTATCTACAAACTTTTGTGAATATACCTTTGCTCCATTCTTGTAGAATTGAAATGTTGGCATACATTTGATTCCACAACTTCCTGCAACCTCCTACAATAATTATAAAATCAATTAAAAATGCCGAAAGAATTGTTTTGTTTTAGTAATTCTGATATTAAAGTAAGGTCGTTAACACAATACCATGTTATCTGTAATACAGCACTAAAAATGCATAAAAAATAAACTTTAATAAAACTTACGTCGTTTTCGTCCACATCTACTTCATATCCACTAAATTTATCTTGCATTTCTTTGGCCATGTCCTAAAAATTTAAATAATTTTTAAACTAATTGAATAAATACAGTTTAAATATTTGAATTTATTAAAAAAAAAACGGGTTAAGTCCATTTTAAGGGCCCTCAACTATAGTTATTATTTTTACAGCTTTTAATAAAGATAATACAAAGGGCCCTTAACTATAGTTATTATTTTTACAGCTTTTAATAAAGATAATACAGAGTTATACAGTCTTAAATAAAGCGAATTAATAGTAAATCAATCCTAAATTCGAACCATACATATATTTTTTTTTTGATAATGTTGCCTAAATCGATTTACTATATTTTGACACAAAACCAGATAGATAAATATTACCTTAAATTTTGGGCTGATAAATTTGCAAGGACCGCACCAAGAGGCTGAGAAATCGACAACAATAAGTTTCCCACCGCCCTTTAAAACAATTTCATCCCAGTCTTGCTACATAAAAGATAAAAGACATTTCTAACTGCAAAACTCGTTAGCTTTAATCGTATAAATAGCAAAAATAATTGGCATAAAACCAGGTCAATTTAAATGAGAGTGATAAGTTAGGATTTTAATACTGGAGTAAACCGTTACAAAAATTTCAACAGGGGTCGCGGGCTTTATTGACACAATGTGTCACAATATTGTGTTACTAGAAATGACACAACTTTTGTGTCAAAAAATATAAAATGACACATATTTTGTGTCAATTTTAAATGACACAATTTTTGTGTCAATTTCAAATGACACAATTTTTTTGTCAATTTTAATGACATAATTTTTGTGTCAAATTTAAATGACACAATTGTTCACAAACACAATTTGTTCCACAAAAATGACACAATCTTTAAAATTTATTTAATAAAGATATTGGTTTATAATATTAACTATAACTAAAAAACAAGATTTTATTTCAGATCCACAGCTTTACAAAATGATGTTGCTTTGTGATTGACAACGACGATGTGTAATTGTTCAGAAAACTAAAAGCCACAAGACCAATAACTATTTATCAAATTATGGTATTAAAATTGTTTATGTTTTTATTAACTTTAATTCTTTTGCTTTCCCGGTTGTATAAAATTTAATGAAAACTACTTTTTTCTAACCATGATATTTAATTTAAAGCTGAATTATAACTTGTTTTATTAATATTAAACAAAAATTTAAAAAAAAACTTTGTTGTACGTGTGCTGTGTAGTGTTAGAATAGTGTTTTGTTTGTTAATAACATAAGGGTTTAACACTTTAAAGTTGTATATACTCAGATTTTGCAAAGTCAAACTTCTTTTGAATATAAAACAGCTTTAATTTACATGGCGTCACAATTACGTCGCTACACAGAGGGGGCTAGCAAGAGGTAATTAAAAAAGTGTTTAAAAAAGGAAACCTTTTTTTTTATTTGTAAAGATAAATAAAATTCCCCACATTTAAAATTTAATTTCGCAAAAAGAGACGTCTTTTATAAAGTTTTAATTTTTAAAAAGGTTTACAATTTAAGACTTACAGAGTTCTTAGAAAAAAATTTAATAAATAAGTTAAAAAATTAAATAGAAAATAAAGTTTGAAATTTATTTAAAATTTAAATAGAAAAAATTAAAGAATTCTTGTTTAGTGCTAGATTAGACTTATGTTAAACATTTGAGCTATGTGAAACATTGGAGTCGTTTTGGAAGTTTTATTTTATAGGGATGTAGCCTTAAATACTAAAAATAACTTTTATTGTTAGTATTAGTTTTTAAACTTATCAAAAAACTTATAAAGTATGTTTGTAGTCTTAACACAAACTTTAAAAACAGTAAAGTAAGCGTCGACACACATAACTATAAAAAAATTGTTGCGCCACTTTGCTGCTGGACCTAAATGTAATTAAAATCGTTTTTTTCATTTTTGCAAAATTGCTGTATTCTACAAATTTATGTTTACTGTTATACTCCTATTAACATACAAAAAAAAAGTTAAAGAGATGGTTCGGTCGCAGAGTTTCTTTTTTGATTATGTTAAAATTTTTCCAACTTGCACGAGGATACTATTATTTAAAAAAAAACTTCCGATATTTAAGATATCGGAATTTGAAGGTAAATATTGTAAATAGGGAAATTCCCTACGCTCACGAGTCTATAAGACAGTTGTTACTTTTTAAATATTTTTAATTGTATATATTATTATCTCTATGATTTTAACTGCAAACCCCGATATCTCAAAAACTACTTGACCAATTTTTAAAATAATGGTATCCTCGTACAAGTTGTAAAAATTACAACATAATTAAAAAAGAACTTCTTTGACCGAACCATCTCTTTAAATTAAAATAACTTTTATGAAATGTTAATATGACAGAAGAAAGAGCATTTGTTGGTCTTTTATAGGATTGATTGTAAAACTGCCTATTAGGTTGTTATCGTCAAATAAAAAAACCTACTCCGATAGCTTGATAAAAACATTTTTGTCATATTATGTTATAATATTTTCAGCAACCTTTTTTGATTTATTAGTAGGGGGTCGCTTTTAGTCAGATTCTAAGTTTTATCGCTAAATTATCCGGACTTAACGCAGCTGGAAAAGATTTTGCACTTCCGAGCGCTATTCGTGATGGATGAATTATGTAGTTTTACTATTTGTATTTTTTGTAACGCCTTTTTTATTTAATAAAGCGTAAGTTTGTATGCAATTCAGAATAAAGTAAAGTCACATGGTTGTTTTTTTGGCAAGTTTTGGTTATATCGCGAGTTAAAATTAACACATCATAATAGGCTATATTATTTTTATTATATGTGACCCTATGCTTAAAAGTGGTCATGGAAAACAAAAAACATTTTACAGAGTTAAGATAAATAACAAAAAATAAATATTTTAAAGTTATTAAAAATTAGTAATTCAATGGCTAGTGTTTTCTCTGGTGAAACATCAGATGCGTTTTTAGCGACACTTAATGATAAAAAATGCACCGTGTGTTTGTTTTTCTTTAAAGATGATACATTCTGTCAATTTAATAAAGAGTGGCTATAAAAAATCTAAAACTGAAGTGATAGATTATGGCGAACAAGAAAATTTTATGTTTTTATATTTTTGTTAAATTTTCCTTATACTTTTATTGCTAATATTAAAAGTTGTAACATTTATTAGAAATAACAAAGACCATCACAGCACAAACTTGCTGTTTAAAGTGTTGTTAGGGGATGTCTTTGTGAACGGTTTAGCAATTGTAAGAAATATTTCAGTAAATAATGCTGAACTGGTAAGTTAAATTAGTTTGGTATAAAATTAAAAGCACTTCAAGTTGTTTTTTAAACCTCGCAGTTATACTTTTAAGCTAACTTAGGTGTGCAGTAAAACAACCATTTATAAACTAAGTCGTGTAAATTATTGCAAAAGTACCATTACATAAAAAACAAGTGTTTTCAAAAGACATAAACCCAGATTTTTTTGCATTATTGATGCAGTTCACATAATATAGCTAAGTAGTGCAAAAATACTGTCACTTTTTAAGACATACCATTATTAAAATCTGTTTATTAAATAACCAGTTTTAATTTTAATAGTACTACTTAACCAGTTGTTTGTACAACTTCATAACTGAGCAATACAATTTTTTAAACATCAGAAATTTATTTAAAATTATTTGTAGGTTCTGCAAGAGGATATAAGGTCGTGCCATTGTTACAATTTTTTTATTTTTTAATGTAGAGTTTTGTTTTCCGATTTTCAATAAATTCAAAATAAAAAAAGAATTTAACTAATCTCTGAAGTTTTATACACATTAATTAACCATTCAAAATCTAAGACTTATTAAATGTAAAAAATTAAGTAATAAATACCGTGATACAGAATAAAGAAAAACTTAAAAAATCTAACATTGAAATTCATATTTCAACGAAAAAATCTAGAATTTAAACCTATAAACACGTAAAACCTCAATAGCTAACCTTGTCTGCTAGAGTAAGCAAAAGAGAAGACCTTATTCATCAGTCTTGGCAGTAAATAACACACAATCTAAAGCTTTTCTATGTAACAATTATCGTGGAACAAAAAAATGACACAACTTTGTGTCAATTTCACGCAAAATGACACTATTTTTGTGTCACAGAAAATGACACAAAAATTGTGTCACAGAAAATGACACATAAAATGTGTCATTTTGCGTGACACAAAATTTTGACACAATGTGTCAAAAAAAAACGCAAGCCCGTCTCAAAAATTTGCTCTTGCAATGCTCAGTATAAGTTTTACAGTATTGACAACATTTATTCATAAGAGTGTTCAGCTAAGTATTAAAAAAATATATACTTGTTAAATTTAATGTTATGTTGAAAAACATTTTGGTTAAGAATACTCATAGTTTTAAACAGCCAAAATATTTTTAATCATAAAGATAAAGAGATGAGAGAACCATAACAGTAATAAAAAAATAATAACCTTCTAGTAGATAATAATTAAATAGTAAGAGTTTTGCTATATACATTTATCTGTCTGTTATAAAAAACCTTAAGGGCACTAAAAAATTGAACAAGGGAAAGTTGGTAAATTATTTAAAGGGTCATAAACCGAAAGTGACTTAAGGCAATATTAGCTTTAACTAACAAAATTAATAATTTAAAAAATAATAATAAACTTACCTTAGTTGCAATTCTAATTACCACCTCTGCCATTTTAAAATTTATTAAATTAACCAAAAAAATTAATTAACTGGAAATAATTGGAATCTAATAAAAAAATAAAACATTTAAAAAATCGGAGCTCTATAATCCAAGCGTCGTCCGCCGAAAGTTGAACTTCCGCTTTCTATCGCCAGAACTTCCCTAAAACGCGGAAATTTACTAGAACGTTGAAAACAAGTCATTATGACAAACAAAAACGATAGGGAATATTCCCGCTACACTTCATTGGTTTTAAGACTTTATCCTCATATTATCACGCTTTGTGTATTTATTAAAACAAAATAAAAACAATAGAAAAAAATTTAGTAAAAACAATATACAAACTTAAAGTAAAAAACGGTAATATATGTTTACATTAGCGCGGCTAATAACGGCATCGAACTACTTTTATTGCTGCCATTTTTTTCGCTATTGTTGCTGTGATTTTCTGTTGGAATTTCGTTTGGTTCACTTTCCTTGGTTTGTTCCTGTTGTGTAATTGTGGGTGTGGTAGTAAGAACTTTTTCAGACTGAGTGTCTTCTGTTGGTAGTTTGTCCTCAATTGGAATTAAGGGCTCTGCCTGTTTAAATTCTTCGCGCTTAACTGGAGCTGGTGATGATGAAAAGACCAGTACTGGTTTAATGGTTTGATTGATCACAGGTGGTTCAGGGGTAGGTGGTTTTTCAGGTTCTGTAGTAGGAATTTTTTCAGGTTCCGGAGTAGGTACTTTTTCAGGTTCTGGAGTAGGAACTTTTTCGGGCTCTGGAGTAGGTACTTTTTCAGGTTCTGGAGTAGGTACCTTTTCGGGCTCTGGAGTAGGTACTTTTTCAGGTTCTGGAGTAGGTACCTTTTCGGGTTCTGGGGTAGGTACTTTTTCAGGTTCTGGAGTAGGTACTTTTTCAGGTTCTGGAGTAGATACTTTTTCAGGTTCTGGAGTAGGTACCTTTTCGGGCTCTGGAGTAGGTACTTTTTCAGGTTCTGGAGTAGGTACTTTTTCGGGTTCTGGAGTAGGTACTTTTTCGGGCTCTGGGGTGGGTTCTTTTTCAGGTTCTAAGGTAGGTACTTTTTCAGGTTCTGGAGTAGGTACTTTTTCAGGTTCTGGAGTAGGAACTTTTTCAGGTTCTGGAGTAGGTACTTTTTCGGGCTCTAGAGTAGGTACTTTTTCGGGCTCTGGAGTAGGTACTTTTTCAGGTTCTGGAGTAGGTACTTTTTCAGGCTCCGGGGTAGGTACTTTTTCAGGCACCGGGGTAGGTACTTTTTCAGGCTCCGGGGTAGGTACTTTTTCAGGCACCGGGGTAGGTACTTTTTCAGGCTCCGGGGTAGGTACTTTTTCAGGTTCAACAACGGGCAAATGCAGAGTAGCTTGGGTAACAACTGCATCCTCCCCCACGCCTGCTTTACCAACAGCTCGAAGTCGAATTCCATAAACCGTATCGGGTTCCAGATCATTAAACACGAATTCTAGTTTATCCCCATCCGACCCAGTGATGTGTTCCTCCTTTAAAACAACCACTTTTAAAGAGTCCTCTTCTTCTTCTGTCTTACGTAGGCGGGACAAAGTGACGTCAACTTCCTTACAATTACCCTCTACACCCCACCACGTGACCTTGATAGAGGTCATAGTACAATCATCTTCGGAAATATGAACGTTTAGAATGTTGCCCGGTTCTGTAATTACACAATATGAAAATTAAAAAATGTTCTAAAAAATAAAACCTAAACATAGAGTAACATTTGTTACCCTAACCCAGGCTCGTGTTGACTTTGGTTGCTTGGTGTATTATTGATTATAACTGCCCAATAATTAAACTGACGATTGGTTTTTATGTCAACAGGATTTCATATTGTTTATAACGTCTTACTCAGGGGCGCTATGAACTAAAAGCAGTAAGAAACAAACCCAGGATCATGAATTTAGGCAAAGTGTTTTTACCACTACACCAAGTCGAGGACGTAACTGTCTAGTTGTTTAAAACTATTAAAACTTTAAAAAGATTAAAACTCACGAGTATAGGATTCAATGTTGTCCGGCCTCCCAACAACCTTACATGCCGTCGGTGTTACTTGTATTTTATAAAACGACCCTGGTTCCAAACCCGTGAAACAATATTCTTGTTGTGACGTCACAGCTTCAAAAGGTCGTCGCGGAGTGCCAACGTCATCAGATTCGATTCGGACGGTGTACTCCTCAGCGCCCCCTTCTGGCGGTGACCAAGCAAGATTTATTTCACGTGGTGTTTTGGAGTCGATTCGAAGGTCGCGAACTTTACCAGGTCCTTAAGTCCACAAATTACCATTTTAATGTTAATTACATAAATATAATAAAATAGGCAAACTGATACTTTTTGTACCAAGACAAAGATTGTATATGCATTGTCAGGTAGTGTGGTATACATGGCATCGGACTACGAGCCGAAAGGTTTTGGTGATATAAAAAAATAAAAATTGTTCATTCTTTTATTTACCTGTCATATGTTTTGCAAATGTAGCTGTCCCACTTATTCCATTACTGACAGAACAACAACTAAACTCGTACAAAGTCGCCGATTTAAGATCAGTGAAAACACATTCTGCTTCGTCGCATGAAACTGTTTTCTCAAGAAGTGATCCCCCTAAAAATATTAATAAAAAAATTATAAATAATAATATATTTTTATGACGTTATTTTATTTACCATTACCTTCTCTCTGTGCAGTCAAACAATAAGAATCCACGCCACCTAGTGACGGTTCCCACGAGCACGTGACCTGGTTCCAATTACTTCCGGGTTCAGGGAAGAAAAATGTGGGAATAATGGCAGGAACTAAAATAATGCAAATTTATATAAAAAATTAAAACAAATGTTACCTTTGAAAAGGCAAAAAAGTTACCAACTGAGGATAAATTAAAATTTTAATAAACTACCGGTCCCGAAAACTTTGGTGACCGAAGACGACTCCCTCCCGTCCCGGATAGCGGCCACATGGACCCGGTACAAAGTCCCCGGACTTAAGTTCTTCAGGGTGTGGATCGGTTTGAATAAGTCTTCGACAGTCCAACCCTCCGACGCTTTGTCTTCTCGCCTATGACGTCATAAAATAAGCTTTACGCTTGAATTACATTTCAAATTACGTTATAACATTGTGACGTCACCTGATGTGTATGACGTAAGAATCGATCCTTCCAGATGCAGCAGGCCACGTCATAGTTTGCATCGTGCAAGTTCGTTCCGTTTTAGAAAACTCAATCTCCCCACACATTCCTGGCTCTGCATGACGTAAACAAGGATTAACTATGACGTCACAAAACTTTTCATTGAATTTTATACTTTTTAAGGCTTCTTAAACTTTAAAAATAAATAATTTAAAAGTTTCTGTGTGGCGTAGGCAAGATTTAATTGTGACGTAAGGTGACAAAGTGCTGTTACCTGTAGTAAAACTGGAGACCGCTCTTTTACTGCTTTTATCTTTGGCGTTTGAAACTATTCCGACAGTGTAAGTAGTGCCAGGAATCAAACCTACATTAAGAAGTTTAAAGTTTACAATAAATTAGTAATTAAAAGTTAATTCAATCCTTAAAATATATTTAGTTTGTTGACAGATATTAATGAAGGTCAAATTGCCAAAATCACTGACCTGTGAACTTGTACTGATCACCTTTTACCCCTCGAGGTGATGTTTCGCCTATGACCCCTTCCTTAGGGGTCAAGAAGAGGTCATAATCATCTGCGTCACCAGAGGATAGAGACCACGTGACCAAAGCTTCTTCAGGACCAATGTCACGAGTTATAATCCCAGTTACTTGCATGGGAACTAAGTGAAAATAAATGCTTGTTTTAACTAGAAAAAAATTTAGAATATTTAGAAATTTTTAATTAACAAGTTGTGTAATAAGTTAGTCGAATTAAAACCTTTTTTGTTAAATTAGCGCTTTTAATATTTATTGTTATTTTTTGCGGGAAACTCTAAAGCCGCATTTTTTTGGGAAACACTGGAACCATGCCGCGAAAAACATTTTTCGAAAAAGTTTGTTTTTAAAAGTTAGGTCGTGTTAAGTTGGCTTTTAAATTTATTGTATTTATTCTAAAGATTCTGAAAAACTTTCGTACATATTTGGAGTTCAGGTAATGACTGTTTTGTTTTAAAAGGATAGTGCAGGTTTTATTTTTTTAATGATATAACTCAGTCTGTTTGTCGTAATACGGTATATTTAATTTTTTGTAACTTGTTTTTAGAGATGTGACTGCGCTGGTTTAATTGACTTTTGGCTGTTGTTTGCAGTGATCACTTACTGATTGCAGTGATCACTTACTGCTAACTGACTTTAAAATTTTTGTAAATGTAGTGTGATATATTAATATTTATGCTTAATCTTGCAGTGAGTAGAGACAGCTCACCCTTTGTACTAGTTCAACTGTTGCAATTAAAACATGATTTAAGTGTAAGTTTACTTGTTCATATTAGAACTTTGTAGACTATAAGCTTAGTTCTTTAAAATGCCCTTATGTTGTGGTGACCAAATGTCAGTGTTTTCTATTTTTTTTAATGTTATATACAACTGCTGTTGACCGTTTTTGACGAATTTGTTCACATAATGTTTTGGTAAGTATTATTATTATTTTAGTGTATGTGACGTAATAGATGCTGCAAACTAACTATGTCGCGTTTATTTTCCTTAAATTTACATTTTTTTTATTTCTTTTGGAAACGTAAATGTTGTTCTATTTCATACTAAATTCTTTGCCAACACAGTGTAGCGAGTGTTGGGCTAAATGGAATTACTTGTCGCATAATACGCTACGAGGGACAAAACTAACGACCATACAGTCTTCATTATCGTCATGACTTTATCCTTATTTAACAAGCTTTTGTACTAGACCACTAGGTGCTAACAAAAAGTATTTAATATACATTTTTTAAAATAGAAAAACAAGTAAAAAAAAAACATTTACATCTTAATGTCCTGATAAAAAAAATAGATACCGTAAAATACGAGAGTTCGTTTGAGTACTTAAAGTAAATATGGCACAGATTAAGGTTGATATTATTAAACATTGTTCCTACCTGTGCATTGGTTGAAAACTTGAGATTTTGATTTCTTCTCGTTAGCTTCACTTATAATGGTGCACTGATACAACCTCCCTGCTATCAACCCGTTAAATGTGTAAGTTAACCTTTGTAGTTTGTTGATTATGATCGGCTTCTCTGTAAGAAAATACAAACAAGTATCACAGCATTGTTTGTAATTTAAAAAACGTCTAAAAACAAAAAAAAAACTTAACTTACTTTTTATATTGACAGAATCGGTTAACTCGATCGTGTAAGTCTCCACGACACCTAGCGGCTTCTTCCATGTCAAGGTCATCACGTGATGTTCCACATCGCTGAACACGAGGTCGCACACGTGACGAGGTTCTGACGAAAATTTAATTTTTTTAGATTTATGGGTAAAGCTTAAAATTTTTTTTAATTTTGTTATTGTGACGTCTTACCCGTCACAATGCTGTCTGTAATCTCTGCGCTTTTAACTCCATTGGCAACACTTCGTATTGTGACGTCATATTTAACTCCCGCTACAAGGTTTCTAAACACGTGGTTAGTATTCTTTAAATTTGACGCAACCATTGGTTCTGTGACGTCACAATCCTCGTCGGGAACGCGCAAAATTTCGGCTTCGTAAAAATCTCGACGTCCCTTGGAATTTGTCCACGTGACCTCGAATGCACCACTACCAGCGCCAGAGGGGAACTTCAAACCACGTGGTGGTCTGGGTACTAAAATATAATATTTTGGTTTAGATTTTGTGGCATACCAGTCATTGGGTTTTAGGTTTGATCCGCACTAATGCCACATTTTTGTCCCTTTGTCCAGCCTGTTAATTTAGATTTTGTGGCATATCGAATATTGGGTTACGGGCCTCAAAATTTTGGGTTTGAGCCACACCACATTTTTGCCTGTTAGCCCAGCGTTTAAAGTAAAATTGTGTAGTATATTGCTTACTTGGTTACGAGCCCATATGTTTTGGGTTATAGCCGCGCCAATGCCACAGTATTCGTTCTTTGCCCAGTGTTTACATATAACTTAAACAAGTTACAACTGCACACAGTTCCCCAATATAGTATACTACCCATAACTTTAAGGTAATGTAAAAAAAACAGAAACTTTTTAGTTTAATAGTTTTTAACTTACAAGTAGCTACTGTAGAGGTTGCGCACTCCCCCTTGCGGCCACTATCATCAAAGGGGATAACTGCTACGGTGTAAACGGTGGCTGAATGAAGCCGTGTGAACATAAACTCGGGAACACGGTGGTCTTTTAACTAAATTGTAAAGGATTTTGCGGTGATTAAATGGTTTCCCATTACTTCTGCCCTGTTATGTACAATGACGTCATCGTAGTAAAAATTCAACACTAATTTTTAAATTTCAAATAGACATTATCCTTAATCCTCACTAATGATGACGTCACATTAGGTTTATTCTTACCAATGTTCTAGATTTGATATTGTCCGGTGGGAAGATTCGAACCTGGTAGCTCTGGGGCACGAACCTGGTGGGCGGAGTCCATCGGACAACAAACGATTTAATTGTGACGTCATCAAATTCAAAGTTGGTCACCTCGTTCGAAACTAGAGAAAAAATATGACGTCACAAAAAAGAAATTGTGTTTAATTTCTTGTTAGGTTATTAAAAAAATGTTAAGGTTATGACGTCACAAACAGCATTATTACCATCATCTTCTCCCGCCTCGGTAGCGATTGTTGCCAATGACGCCACTGATGACGTAGACACGAAACTAAGTCCACTTCTCGATCTTTTAATCGGTTGCTTACTTGGGGAACTACCCATCTTTCGTCATTGAGCTATGACGTAATCCAGTTTTAATTGTGACGTAATCCAACCTTGATTATGACGTATTTGTGACAACACATAACAAAATAAAAAGTTCTCTAAAAATAAATTTTTTATTTTTGTCAAATTTGTTTTCAAAAATGTTACGCTTGAATAGTTATGACGTCATCAATCGATATTTAGAACTTAAATGCTTGAAGTGGTTTTAAAATAGTTTGACTTTAAAATAAATAAAATAAAAGCTTTAATATTTATAAAATGTTAAAAAAGTTTTTTTAATTTCTTAAAATTTTGAATTTCTTACAAAGTTTTTGATAAAATTTATTATTATCAAGTTTTATTTAAAATACAAATAGAGAATTAACAATTTAGAATCTATTATAAATTCATTTTACACTACTTATTCACTTTCTACCAAGCTATAACTTTACTTTTATCACATATCTAAACTAACTAATTACCAATTAGTTAAAATTCATTAGAAAATAAAAACTAAACAATTATAATTCCACTAAACACACAAACTCACTATATAACTGTTCATACAACAATTCTACAAACAATAACCTCCTTTATTACGTCACAATGGAATTAAATACGAAACAATGAAAGGCTGTTAGGTCACATAGCGTCGGTATCAACATATTAGATTACAAAATTAGCAAACCACATTCTTTTAAGAAATATAACCTTTTTTAAAGTTGATTTGTTATAAAGAAATAACAAATATTAATTTGTAAAGACTAAATTTTTTATTTTCTGAAGTTCTGTTTAATTATGACGTCACATTGTATAATTGATATTTCGGATCTCTAAACAATGAGTCAAATAATCGAATTTAAAAAGTTTTTTTTTTTTTTTTTATTAATTATTTAAGATTTTTTGTTTCCGATTTGCATTTAAATGGAAGTCAGGTGTCAATTAATCCCTTCTATGACGTAACAATCGAACCTGGCGACGCAATAATATCCGATTCTCGTACGAACAAATATAATCGAATCAGAAAATGACGTCACAATATCATATTATTTATTCATTTTAATTTATATTCACATTTTTTATCGAAAAATTTATTTTTTGTTTTTAATTAAATTAATTTCTTCGACTAATTAATTAAGTTTTGGAAAAAAGATTAAGATCCCACAGAGTAAAACATTAAAGTTTTCACACTTTTGATTTAAAACAAATTTGAATTTAAATTAAAAATTAATTTTGAACTATAATAAAGATTAATAAAATATAGAATTATTAAAAAAAATATGTTAAACACAATCAATTATATATATATGTGAAAAATACTTAAATTATTTAAAAATATTGAATATTTTACCTCAAATAGTGACGTCATCATTGCCCCAATGACGTCACGGATCTGTTTATTGGATTCCCAAGCCACGGAAGTCAAAATCCTTCGACCAGATCCTAGTCTAAACTTTATAAAAACAAAAACGTTTCCTCGATTGTTGCATTATTACGTCATAGTAACGCGGTGGTTGTTTATGTGGATTGTGACGTAGATGTGAGCGCGCGAAACTTTAAACAAAATTTTTGAAGAGTTTTTTAATTAAAATAAAACTTGTTTCGTTTTAATTTCAAACCTAAAAATAGGATAAAATTGTTGTTAACTTAAACTTGAAATAATTTAAACTTGGATTTATTAAAAAATGTTTTCGGAACCGAGACAAAAACGACGAAAAATAAAATCAGAAAATTCGTCAAAACGAAAAAAAATGAAACAAGAAATCAGTGTTTCCGAATTAGATTCAAAACCCAGTGCTGCTATAAGGGAACGTGAACGTTTAAAAGTTTTCAATGATTCTTTGAAAGCCCTGCAAAAAGTGATTCCAATTTGTTTGCCAGTAGGAAGAAAACTTCATAAAAAGCAAACTTTGCAGGTAAACCCTGTTTTTAATATTGTTTAAAAATCAGCTAAAAAAAAGCTTTTTTTTAAATCTTTGGCTAAGGAGAAATTAAAAAGAATTTCAAAGTTATACCTATTTTACCTTATTAAACAAGTTTAAAAAGGTATTGTTAAGAAGTCTTTGAAAATTACATATTTTATTTTGATTTAAAGTATTTTAAAAATCAAAAAAACACGTAAACCAATTGTTTTACCTTTTCCAGCTAGCATGTCGTTACATCCAGTTTCTAAAAGATTGTCTCGAAGGAAAACGAGAGTGGAAAGAAAGAAGGAGATTCTGGTGCGGAACGGATGAGGATCTTAATATGATTGATGCCATCGACGCCGCAGACTTAGCTTCAAGCCACACGAAAGGTGGCAGGGGACGCAAGCGTGCCACAACCCCGCCTCGACCCAAAATAGTCGAAGTTAAAAAGAAAAATTCGTTGCCCCCTATTCATACAACTATGCCAAAACATAAAACGAGTAACAGTTATAACCAAGTTGTGACGTCATCGAGCAGTGATTATAACCCAAATGTGGAACTACCCAAAACATGGAGCGTAAAATTAGAGAGTGATAGTTTTGACCACAATGTCATAACATTGAATAACAACTGTGACAGAAATGTGACAAGCGTGCACAGCATTTTTAACCCAATTGTGACAACAACAAACATCAATCAGTTTCTGTCTCCACCGAGCAAAAGTTGTCACCCGAATGTTACAACAGCCAGTGCTAGTGAAGGAGTGTGCCCAAAAATTGGAAACGTTAAAAGTGCAACAGAAAATGTGACCGAAACCCACCTTATAGACGCCATACGAATTTCTCGTGACTTGTTGGATTCGTCTCAAATTGACCACGAGCCTTCCTCGAGAGAACACCGGCCACAATTCGGTCACAACCTTGATGAAGTATGGAGTGATATCGACGAAATAATTACAAAGAACGAGTAACAATGGGGACATTGTTTATCAGTTGTGACGTCATTAAAAACACTTTTTTTTTACTTAAACAAAATAAAAACTTTTATAATTTGTGTTTAATTGCAAAAATAAAAGAAGCAAAAAGTAAAACGTAATAATCTCATTGTAGCGAGAACAGTGAGTTTTTTATGACGTCATAAAGTCATATTGTTCTAAGACTTTACACGTTTGTATATAAGTTATTACAGTGATTAAAAAACGCTTTTTGATAATTTTTTGTTTCCAGTGAAAAAAAATTGTTTTTAGTTAATTAAATAATTAAAATAATTTTCAAATTTTTTTTTATTTGACTGTCTGCATTCTTACGAAACTATTCATCGGTAAGCCGCCACTAGGAGTCACTGTTGAGTGCTCCGTGGCGCCTGCTGGTGAGAAGGTTGCGTTGATCAGTGATTGGTGGTTGGAAGGCGCATGCGCAGTAGTGTTTAAATGGCTGCTAGGGACAACGTAGACTCGGGTCGAGAGACTGTATTGAACGAAGTCACGTGCTGTGTCAAAACTCCTGAAAACAGGGTTTCCAAATAAATTTAAAGCAGTGTTGCCAGAAAATATTTATTTTTTGTAAAGTTTAAACTTACTTTGATTGGGGCATTGTGATAACGTCAGTCTTCGTCTCGGAAGTGACGTCAGAGCACGATTGCGTAGTATCGACCATCGGTGACGTCATATTCTTAAATGCTTCTATATTATTTGTGGTTTTATCGATTAATTTGCTGGAGGTAAAATACATTCCGGGATTCCCCTTTCCGCCAACCCCTGCACCCCGCATCTCACCCCCCCATGCAGCTCGAGAACCTGCTTTACCCCGACCTGGGGTAAACCTACGAAAAATGAAAACTATGTTAATAAAAATATACCAAGTTGTGTGGTTTACGGACTTAAGGTTTTGACAACGAACCAAAAGGTTTCGGGTTCAAGCCACACCAAAGCCACAATATTTGACCTTAAGATTGGAGTTTACAAATAGCTTAAACACGTCAAAACAGCCTACCCTTACCAGATAAAAATATATATAAAACCAATCACCCTTAATAAATGTAAAAAAATGGTACTGAATCATAGTTTATGTATGTCCATATTTAAATAATCAGTTGTTAGACGAATTAAATTTACCTAAAATCATCAGGTAGAAAGTGACCCAGCAGAAAATCCTGCCTCGATTTGAAAACTTGTTTCTGAAAATCATTTTTCGCGTTTCCGTATCCGTTGAAAATATGGTCAGCAAACAACAGTCGTCCACTGCAATACATCTGCGAGTAGTTGCAAAAAATTATTAAAAACAGTTAAAAAACCGGGCAAAATCATTAGGCTAGCAATGTCCTAAAATGGCAAAAAAAAACTGACTAAGAGGTAGTTAAAGTTATTTGAGTATAAGCCTGTTTTCCTGCCTAAATCGAGGATAAACTTATAACGATAAACGTATTTTACCAAAGTCATTCCAGGTACAACGTTGTGCCGGCCCAGTAAAAGTGGCATCGGTCGGTTTGTGCCTATTTTCGCTACAGCGAGATCGTATCTGAGTACCCGGTATTGATCATGTTTGCTTTGCAGACAATGTTTCGACCGATTTCTGAGAAAAAAGTGCATATTAAGCGTTTTATTTGCATTATTATTATAACGTCATAACTATCAACAATGACGTTACAACTTACTTGTTTTTATTAATGTAGAGTTTGTCGAACATCGCGTCGAAAGGACTCGAATCTGGATACAAGGAATTGACGACGCAGATGACTAATATCTGGTTGTGTGGCGCCACCTTACGGATAAAATAATCGAGCTCGGCGTCGTGGATTTGCGGGATTCGATGTTTGCTGCATTTGCACGTGAAGGCTTTGTAGTGACTTTTTGGAATGTTTGCTGCTGTAAAACAATAAAGAATAAGCATTTGATCAATATTCACGACCTTAGTTAGTGGTATTTTAGGTGTAGTGGTAAGAACACTTGCTACACTACAAATGAGGTCGAGGGTTCAATCCCCACTGTTCTTATGCTGTAGCGCCCTTTGAGTAAAGGCGCTATATTTAATTTAAACTCCTGCTGATCCAACACTTAATCAGAAGCCTAATTATCGGGTAATTATAATCAATAATATCCCAAACTGCCACAGGCAACTCGAGACTGGGTCGGAGTAACTAATGTTACTCTATGTTTAAGTCGCACATTTGACATTTTTACATTGAGGATTAGGTAGTAAATAGCTAATAAAATCTGGCACGCATTTAAATATTCGTTGAACGAAAGTTGTATTTAAAACCCTTACAAAGTTTGCATGAATTGTTTAAACAAATAGACCTGCATTAAATATCAAATAAAAACGTTTTTAAATCTTTGAAAGCTTGATAATCGAACTTACATGCAATCTGAAGGATCTCCTGTCTGGTACACACCGGGCAACATTCCGGAGCTGGCATCCAGGACCTACCGTGACCGACTGCACTTGCGCTACTACTTGTTCGTTGGGACCGGTGCAAAGGTCGTGACCCCAAGGTTGAAGGTCGTTGTCTTGACCCTGAACTTGTATGAGAACCCGGATGTTGCGGGTGTGAATCAACCGATTTAACTGAAATTAATTTTTAAAGTCAATATTGAATTAAAATCCAAGTAAATCAAAATTTAATCAATTTACCCGGGGATTTCGGTTTGGTTCCATCGTGCGAGGAATCCAGGATTCGCACGTGGGTTTCACTCGTTCTTTTCCCGCCTTCTCTGGTCACGTGACCACCCGGTTTGCGGAACAAGTCATCCTTGACCATTATTGACTACGATAAAAAAAAATTAAAAATTAAAAAAATGAAAAAGTTTAAAATTTTTTTTTTGGTTCTTACGTGTGGTCCAATTGTCATGTGTTTGGGTGGGGCCGACGGGGACCGAAACGACTGAAAAGCTTTTATAACGTCACCATCGTCTGTACACGTGGGTCGCTCTTTCGCGCTTTGGATTAATCGAATGCTTGGTTTCGGCTGGTTAGAAAAAAAAATTTAATAAATTTATTCTTAGCATTTTTTAAATAAAAAAAAACAAAAATAAAACCGCCGTCAGCGGGATTCGAACCTGAGGTTTCTCGAGCAACTTTTTTAGCGCAGGTGAAGCAACCCCAAGTGCAATCCTGTAATGCTCCATCCACGACTCCACCAAATATTTCGCTTTATCTTGGATCTTCTGAAGTTCGCGGTCCGCCTGGGATTCGAACTCGAACCTCTCGGGAGGATCCAACGAGTGTTTCAATTCTTCTATCTCAAACTTTCGCGTCTATTGTGACGTCATAATTAAACAAAATGTTATGAGTAACTTAGTAAATATTTTTGAATTTATAACGCCTGTTATGACGTCACCACAGTAATTATGACGTAACAACTCACTGGAGCATTCTTTGGAATAAGTTTTCTTAGTTTTGAGGATTTTGTTTTTTCTTCCTTATGAGGTCGAGTTGGGGTCGATTGGAATTCCGATGCAGCTCTGGATTCTAACTTGTAACCGGTTTGTAGAACATTCTAAATTAAATTAAAGATGTTGTATTTAAATGGACTTAGTAACTTAAAGTTTGCTATTATTTATTAACCTAAAAAGCAATTGTTGTACAATGGTTCAATATACCAGCCGGTTAGCGTTCTTCAGGTGTTAAATGATGGATTAATATTTATATTTAAACAGATTAAAAATCACCATTTTATCCATGGCCTTTGGTGACCCTGCCACAGCCCCAGGAACAGCACCAACATTCAGTTTAAAAGTTTCTCTGTTCGATGAAAACGTTAAAATCACATTATCCTTGGTGTGAACTCGCACAAACATCTCTTTATTAAGCTGGAAAGAGACATGTTCTTTTAGTTTGGAATCAAGGTCGGGCCATTCGAATTTTCTTGCTACGTTTCCTTCCTCTGTTTTCATTAAACCTCCCTTTTCGAGTAAAATCAACCCAGGTGATCCGTTCTTATGGTAGCAACAAGACTGTGAATATTTAAACAGATAGTTTAAGTTCGAATCCAGGTAACGGTAAGTTTAAAATTAGTGCATTTATATTAAAATGACTACATTTTAATTACCTTTATAATAAAATAAAAACAATTTTACATTTTTGAAAATTGTTTTAATTGGTATATATACAATTATTAAATATGAGCTTTATTACTATTCTGCAATTAAAATAATATTTATTTAACCCCAGCTTACCTTTCCATAGGGAGTAAACGACCCCAGGCAAGTTCTTTCAACGTTGTTGTCGTAACATTGGACGTAAAGTTGTCCGGGTTGGCCCGGGACCGCGCTTGCCAGCACCGCGACCTTACCAGACTTTGCATAACTGAAACATTAATAAAAATTATGACATATAAAGCTGTTAAACTACAAAATATTGATTTATTTTATGACGTCATGCTTACTATATTGTGACGGAGCCGTCTGGCAACTGAACTAGGAATTTCTCTCTTTCGCCGTTGTCTAATCTGTTAAGTTGGGGGATTTTCCCCGTGCTGCTACTCATCTTACGTAGCGGCATCATACCTGCGACCACCCTCGCAAACTTGCTGTCGTTATCACTAGTTCCTTTCCTATATTTATAATAAGGTTATTATAGGGCAGTGTTTATAGCGTATAACAATTTTCACAAGGCCAGAAGGTCGAGAGCTACAAAGAATACGTCATACACACAGTACTGACGTCATAAACACAGTGAAGACGTTATAAATACCTGTAAAGCTTAAGTAAGGTATCTCTTCTACTATCTCCGTATGATCGAATCAGAACTGGTTTGATGCAACCCTTGCTCTTCGCTTCTTCTTGCTCTTCCTCCCTGTGACGTCAAAAATGTAAGTGTGACGTCATAAACAATATTTATTTACAAGTTACTTTAAAATCTTTATTAAAAAAAAAAAAAAAAACATTTTTCTCTATGACGTCACAACCCACTTTTGTTTGATCGCGGCTTGTAGTCTCACTGTCGCCCATTCCATGAGATTTGTTTTCTCCAAGTTGGGATCAGGTTGAGCTTTCACGATCCAACCCTCCTCGAACGCTTTCTTGGATGACAAGTTAAAACTGAGGGTTGGGTTCCCGTGTCGCGGCTTCTCTGCTGTAACGTCATAATAAAAATAGGGTATCTTATTGTTACGTCATAATTTTATATGGAATAAACACAAAAAAAACAATTTTTTAAATTTTTTTTAAGTAAATATTTTTACCAATATCCAAAATGCTCATCTGCGAACCCCGTGTCCAATCCTTTTTCCCGGCCAATCCTTGGTTGCCTAAAACACATTACGTCATCAATACGTCATTATAAATTGGATAGGAAAAATTAACCAAACTTCAAAAATTTACCCCTCTGTCCTTTGCTTAAAGTAGTTTTTGAAGTTCTTAAACTTTGCCTTGATTTAACAACTTCTAAGACTTTCTGACTCGACTTTTTAGGTTTAAGTTTCTCTGGTGGATCGATCAATCTAACTGATGATATTTTTAGCTTTCCTTTGTCGGTGTTATCGATACTTTTAAGAGAACTTTTGCGGGCTATCGAAGGCCTATTTCCGGCAGTTTCTTGCGGATTTAAACCCTCCTTACCACCTTTATATAAGCCTAAATATTTAACTTTTAACCCTCTTTTTTAAGCCTTGTATTCTATACTACAGTTGTTTTTTAAGAGAGCCATAGTACACTAAAATCATATTTGTAACTTATTTGTGTAGCTTTTACCAGTTGATGTTCTAAGTCCAGAAATAATTTTGTTTTCTTGACTTTCCTGACTGGCCTGAACATTTATTTTCGGATTTTTGCCAGGTAAAGAAACTAAACGCTCGTTCTAAAATATCAAGCTGTGTTTTTAAGCCTTTTTACTGTACTTTAGTTAAGCTATCTTTTACTGCAAAACTGAAAAGCTATCCTTACCTTTGTCGGCATTTTATTATAACCTTCCAAACCTTATGCCCAGTAATAATGTACAGGTAGCAATTTGTAACATGTCTAAGTTTTTAAACCTAATTTTTCTCAACCTTTTTTTTGTTTTTTAAAAATTTTACATTTTTACCGGGTGAAGATTATTACGTCATCAATATTGTTCGCGTTAAAAGAGAATTGTGATGAACAATACAAACCTGAATGTCACATTATTTATATTAGAATTTTATTTAAAATAAAATCTTACCAATACTTGTAAGAGAAAGTAGCGCGGCATCTTTCGATAAAGTCTTCGATTTTTTAGACCCAGCAACTTCAGTTTCACGTTTAGTGGTTGTTTTATTCCTCGAATCATCCAGCAAATCGACGATACTTTTTAGTTCGTTTTTTAAAGCGCCAGGCGGCGCACTTTTTGGCGCGTTTATTGATACGCCAGGCACCTCAACATGCGGACTTTCGTGTTTTCCGCTAGCTAATGTCGCAGCGTATTTGTAGCCAGCTTGGTAGGCTGTAGATTGCCAAACTCGTGGCGCATAGATCGCCTCCGAAGTGATCTCTTTCCATTCTTGGCTTAGTAAGTTGGTTACACCTGCAGGTAACAGCACAGAAGGCGATAAGTCGTCTTGAGGTAAAGGGTCACCAGTTGACTGATCGTAAAGTGTCCGCGAGTTTGAATAAGCTGTAAAAGCTTCGTTAAACTTAGCTAGAGTGTCAGTTAGTTCGCGAAGTATATTAGGTGCTGCGAAAGTAGTTTCTTCAAACTGATAACGCTGAGAATCTTCTGGTTCGTTGAACGAAAGCCTAGATTGCCCGAACTGGTCGTCACCAAACATATTGTTAAAACCTTGACCGATTTCGGGCAAAAGACTTCGTGCTTCGTGGCTTAAATCGTTGCCATATTCACCAGGCATTAGACCACCCTTGGGGGCGCCAGGACCAACATCCTTCCCCTCTTTCCCGCCAGTTTTTCCTCTTTTGATGACATTTTTTGGGTCTTGTTTACCCAGAAAAGCAGCTATGCGCGGGTTGAGATTGGCATATTTGAAATATCTAAAAACAATATTTAGGGTATTTAGTAACCGCTACATAAAAAAGTAGGGAAACATATTGACAACATATCAATTTTACATAGTCTAATTAAATGCTAATTGGCAATGGGGTAAGGAAATAAAAAATTATCTAAAAATAAGACATAAATACATCCACACAAGTATTATTGAAATTATTAAACACCAACCTTAGAGCTTGCGGCAATTCTTCCGGTTCCTTCCGGACTCTCCTATAATACCGAACCGGGTTCTTTTGAAGATGGAAATACAAAGTATCGTTATTTTCGGGATGTAACGACTCCATGTTAAATATTACGTCATCAATACGTCATGATTCTACCTAAATTATATCTTCTAATAAAAGGTTATCGAATTCAATGATTTTTAAGGTAGCTATTGTCGCTAACACTACTTCTTTTGTGACGTCATAAATAATCACAACGACCTGCTCTAAGTGCGCTAAAGTACCACTAATGTTGACTTAACTTCAAACTTTTAATTTTAAACGCGTTCTGTTAAGAACAAACTATTTAAAGAGTCTATTCAAATACTTTAAGACCAACATTACCCAATATTAGAATTTTTGACATTAATTAACACTAAAAATACCAAAAAATGTAATTATTTATTACGTTTAAATTCTTCTACCTAAAATCTATCTTTAAACAAACTAACATCTAAGTTTTCTATTCAGTACAAGTTTTATTATCTTGTTCTGTTGACTTAAAACATGAAACAATTTCATGAAAACAAGTAAACTAATTGAACCTTAATCGACGTTCAAACTAGACAATAATTAACATTCATTCCAGTCCTATATTTACCCATTCATAATCCCAACCGTGTCGTATTAAATATCCTATTTTCCACTATCATACTTTAATATTTCCACAACACACGACCACCTGTATTACTTTCAAAAAGAGACCGACATTTTATCGCGTCACTACCCGCGCTTGTGTGTTGCCTGGCAACAGAATCAGTCGGCCGGAACGCGCGCACGTTTTTATGAAAGGCAGTTGTTTGTTTTGCCAATATAAAAGACGCTTTAAAACCTTGTTAATCTTGACTTTTATTGTTAAATGTTTTCTTAAATCTAAAGTTGAATATCACAACCTTTTCAATTATGTATAAATATTAATTTTAAGATTTAACTTTACGTTATTACAAACCGGTACACGTTGACAACCTAAACACAAACTAAATAAGCTTATGTGCATATTTTTAGGCATTTACAGTTAACCTAAGCAAGTTATTTGTCCGGCATTTCCACAAAATGGTACGTTTTGGCAATTTTAAAGCAGAATGTACAACTTGGAATATTTTCAAGTTTACTAACTTATATAGGAACTTTACTTTACTAAATTAACAACACAGTTTGCTATTTTTTCGTACTTTAATAAATTTTACATCTGTGATTTATAGGTTACAGAAAATACGTTTTTTAATGATTTAAAAATAATATTTTTTTTTAACAAAATCAAATTAAAATCTTAGATATTCGAACAATTTCAAACAACACAAGATAAAATGATCAGGATAAATTAATAAATTAAAATTAAAAAAATTAAAAAAAAATTAACAACAAGCAGTATCATACAAAAAATAATTAAAAGAACGCATTTTGCTCGATCCGCTTTCCATTTTAGTTCAAAAGGTAGGCCGTTAAATAAATCATCACGTTCTTTAGCACATTTTAAGGTCATTTTTTTGTTATTTAAAAGTCCATATGAACGTTGCATCAAATCCATTTTTTCATATAGTAAAGATATATTTTTAACTGTTGCTCTGTTTAGGTATATTTGTGTTTGTTTAAGTAACTTGATTGCCTTTTTATGCATAGAAAGTTTTAGGTAGCAACGAGATAGAATAATATAAATTTGATACATTTCGGTAGGAAACCTGTTTAAATCAATCTTATTTTTTTGCAATGTTTTTTAAATTTTAAAAATGCATTCACGCCTTCCTTAGGTTTGTTTAATTTTAATTTTGTTTCAAGGTTTAACAAAAAAAGTGCTATTTGTATATACTTTGACGAATAATCCAGTGGAATAGCAAAAATAATACTGTTTGCACTTTGAAAAAGTGCTTCTGCCTGTGCATATTGTCTTAGTTTTAAATGGCAAAACAGAGTAGAATATAACCGTATATCTTGTGGTGTGTGTGATCAGTAGAAATAAAGGGTCTCATTTTATTGAACAAATTCAGTGACTTTTTAAAGTTCCCTTCACATAAATATGCATTACCCACAGACAAAAAAATAATATTTTTAAGGTCATCATTTGTATTCTTGTTCACCAGTTTGTATTCGTTTTTCTTCCATTCTTCTCTTATTAGTTTATGTTTGTTAAAAATCCCTAGGAGAATTATTCGCAAACTTAAAAAGTCAGCATAAAGAAGTTGTACTTCAACATCCTTTAAATAATTTTTCAATGAAGCAGTAGTAAGCTCATTTGTTAAAATAAATAGGTTTTCAAAAAATCCTATGAGGCTTTGCAATCCGACAGCTTCAACTAATTCTTGTGTAGGAGTATAAGAATTCCAAAAAAAACCTCCTTTATTTATGTTATCAACTTGACTTCGTTTTTTACAATAAAGTTGTAGTCTAACTTCACAAGCAACAGCTAAATTATATCTTAGTGCATAAGCGGTCAAAGGATAAATTAATATATTCTGTTCCAATTCGTTTATAGCTTCGAAACCACAAGTAAATACTTTATAAAAATCACATAAACTTGTTAAATAAAGGGAAATACTTCTATAAATTATTTTCTTTATATTAAAAGCTAAATCTGGATGAAATGCCATAGCAATAGGCCCAGTTTTAAATTCCTCGATTGAACTTAAATTAAAATTTTCTTTAAACTGGCGGGACTTTTCAAAAACGAAAGATTTGTAATGTGCATGAATTTCTTTATCTCCATAAATAAAACATGTTTGTTTTAACACATCAGCTAAGTGATAACCATTCTTTAAATCCACATCAGAGTCAAGATACTTTATCATTTTACTGACAGGTTGAATTAGTTCTGTTGACCATGGCTTGTTTGTGGTATCTTCTTGTCTTCCTAGTGGAAAAATACAAGCAGAAGGTATCATTCCATCAAAAGCAATTCCTCGTTTAGTACATTTGTCAAAAAACCAGTCACCATTATTTCCACCTGTGAAATCATTTAAGGATGGAATTGCAACACATGGAATAATAGTTTCGCCCAAATTTAGGATAATAAAATGAAAAATTACAGAAAACCATCTAAAATATTTTAAAGTGCTTTTGTTTAACTTTTTGTCGGTGTTTTTTTGCTCCTCAAGTAAAATGATGTGCTCAAAGTCAGAGTAGGGAGTTATTTCTTTTCGTACAAGAGATCCCACTCCAGCTATTGCATATTTACATGGGGGTTTTCCCATGATTTTAACACACTTTTTAGCTATAAATTGCATGATACGAGTGTATTGACTGGCTATATAATATTGTATAGCACTAACTGTTTGTATTTTATAATTTTTTTAAATTTGTAATTCTTTTTGCGATATTTTATAAGGAATTCGTACTAACTGCAACATCTTTTTTTCAGTATTTTCTCTTAGTTTGTTAACTTTTTCAGCAACTATTGCCGATATTGTTCTTAAATTTGCCAAAGATTGATTTGCTTTTGATATTTTAAGCAAATGTGAGCAAAGATTATCCAGATCTTTCTTAATTGTTTTAACATTTGAAGGTTTTCTCACTATAGCTGAATTTAAAAGTGCACAACTTCTTATCAAGCTTAATTTATTAGTACTTTTTTCCTTATAAAGCAACCCCATTTTGTGAAGAATTTTTGCTGATTTTTGTGGTTCGTTTTCCTCCCACTTTCCATCTTTTGTTTCTACACAAAGTTTTTTCAACTCAGCGGCAAACATTTTTTCTTTTCTTTTGAATTCCATAATTTTTTTTACTAAGAAAGGGAATATTTATGGACGCAAAAAAAAAGATAAAAAGTATTGCTTATCTTACGTAAAATTTTATACTAACATAAAGGTTTTTCGCGCTTTTCTATTGACTTTTAAACCGTGAACCTAATACCAAGTAAAAGTTTTTTTATTTTTATTTGTTAATGGCCTACACCTTATTCATTTACCCTACCATAGAAAAAGTTCGGGCATGAATATACTCATTCGGTCTATTGACTACCTTAGCCTATTGATATATTGTTTGTTCTATTTGAGAATAAGTTATTCTCCTTTGTAAATGCGATTTGAAATCGATTGTTATAATTTTTGTAATAATAAGTGTGGTATTGGCATTATATCGGAAATAAAAAAACAATGTTGTTTTTATGATTTATTTTATTAATAAGTCAACTGATATCACATTATATAATTTGCAATGATAAAACCATTTTTGTTAACTATTCGATTTAAATTATGTTGATATAATATTGCTGTAAGCGTGTTGTAGTGGTCAGATAACTTGGCTTAACTAAATTAACACGTTGTTTGGCTCTTTTAGCTATTATGCTGCTTTAGGCTACACGCCATAAACTGTACAAGCATCTGTCGGTCAAAAACATTTGAAAAATAAATAAATTATTGGAAAATTATAATGAATAATATACCAAACTTGCAAAGTTAACACATAACTGAGTCGCGACTTATAGTACTCTAATTTGGGTAAAATCGGCAATTTCTACGTTGAGGATAAAAAGGAAAAAATTTGTAAAAATTTGACAACACTGGCACACGTTTCGATTTAAAAAATTCTAGAATTTTTATGGAAATAATTTTACAAAATTTTTATTCTGTTTAATCAAGGTTAAATTACTTTTAAATAACCTAAAATATTGTGTATTGATCTTCGCCAAGAAGCTTTGGATATACGGTTATTTTTTTTTATATTAAACGTCAGTCAGGTAACTGTTTTGTGTGGTTGATATCGAGTTTTATTTTATTAAAGATGTATTAAATTTTTTTTGTATATATTTTTTTCTCAATGTGGAAAGGGGCAAATGTGCGACTTAAACATAAAGTAACAACTCTTACCCTGACCCAGTCTCGAGTTGCCCACGGTAGTTTGGAGTAATATAAATTGTAATTGCCTGATAATTATGCTGCTGATTAAGTGCTGGCTTAGCATGAGTTCATACCGGTTATACTCTAGTGTGCTTCAGCATGGAACAATGGGGATCAAACTCACCCATGACCCAATGTAGTGTCGAAAGTGTTCAGACCACTAAACCATGCTGCCGGCTTCTTTATTTGATTAAACATGTAATTTTTGTGTACTAACTCTTTTATACACTACTTTACTATAGAGTAGCCTTTATATGTTATGCTTAAGGTATGCATAAAAACTAAACCTTCTTTTAAAACATAATCGCTAACTCTACTTGCTATTATTAACTAATTCAAAACAATAAATTTCATGCAAAACTGTCATTTTATTATTAGTTCTATTTTTCTGTACAATAATAAAAACAAACACAAAGAAGGACAAACAAACAACAAAGAAAACCAACAAATAAAATCTGGGTTATTGAGGCGGGTTAATTCAAGTTAAAAAAAGGCGGTAAAGATATAGAAAGCAACACCAAAACAAGCACACAAATTGGCGGGAAACAGAGTATTTAGAGGGTTATCTAGATTTCTACTTCGGTTGAACGACGACGACGCCTCAAAGCAGATCTAAACAGCTCTGATTGATTTGAACTAAATAAAAAATATTATTATTAGTAAAAAGTTTAATAACAAGAATAATTGGAACAAAAGGGATTAAATATTTGATATTAAGGCTAAAATTTAGACTGTGCTAGTCTGAAGTGTAACTATACTCGCATTAAGAAACCCTTTATTTAAAACTAAACTTTTGAATCGACAGATTTTAAGGAAGGACTTACCATGGGATTCTGGTGACCTGGATTCCAGATGGGCAGTTTCTGCTCATTGTTGCCAAGGGAATTCCGCATCCTTGTCTCTGGAGACGGAATTGGAGGTTTTGGGAAGTTGAATCATCGTTACAACAAGCTGACCAACCACTCCAGCTGGAGAAGCAACAATCACCTGAAACAAAATTAAATTGGGGTCAAATAAATCAATTTTTGGGGTAATTTTACTTTTTAATTTAATAACAATTTTAACTTGTGATTGACAAAGAGAATATATAAACTTAAATTATCCCACAATGAGGATAAAGCTAAAGTGACCCCATTGAGTGTAAACTTAATTTGCCTCCATTAGGGATACACTGAAAATGTCACACATTAGGGATAAACTTAAATTGTCCCACGTTGAGGATAAACTAACCTGCATTGCAAACTTGGAAATCTACTGATCCCACAATGTTTGTAAAACACAATCCTTCGCCAGCAAGTCCACCAACACAGTTACGAGTTCGGATCTGTAATTAATTCATTTTACTAATTAGTGATTTTTTTGTACAAAAAAAATTTTGACTAGAAAATAAGTTATGTTAGTTTTTACCTTATGAAAAATGTCACCATGATTTTAAAAATTAAAATATCTAAAAAAAATAATTTTAACATTGAAATTTTTAGGTTATGATCTACTTACCGAGTTTCCAGCGCCACAGGTTGCATTACAAGGTCCCCAGGTTGTCCATCCATCCCAGAAAGCACAGAAGTCAGTGTTACAAGGTTCAGTGTCTCCTTGTCGTTGTCTGGTACATGTTTGTTGTCGGAATCTTTGTCTAGTTCCTCCTCCACAACTCAACGTACAACCTCCCCATGTTGACCACTCAGCCCATGAACCTGTGAGAATTAAATAATATTTTTTAATTTGGATAAAAATTGATCATAAATCTTATACTAACTAATATTGAAATTAAATTTATCCTGTTTTGAAACGCTATGTTTTATTAAATTGTTTTATTTAACACATTAAAATGTGATTAGTTGGTTTTTTTAATGAATATGTTATCCTACCGTCATCAGTGTTGCATGCTGAGACTTGGAATTCATCTTCGAGCCCACAACTGTGACTTCTTCTTCTTGCGATACGTCCTCCTCCGCATGACACGGGGCAAGCACTCCACTGCATCCACTGAGTCCATGCTCCAGGATCCTGGTTGCATCCGACTGTCTCCACATCAATTCCAGGATCGCAAGTGTGAGTTCGAGTTCTGTGAATTTAAAATTAAAACTTAAATATTCAGAACAAGAAGAAGTTTTTTAAAAAATCTTTAAAATGCTTAAAGTCCAACTGACCTTGACATTTGACCTCCAGCACAAGTTTGCGAGCAGGGGGTGAACTGCGACCATTGATTCCATTGCCCGACGATCTCAGGACATTCAAGAGATAGGAAGTTCTGTCCTTCGCAACCTGCTAAGCCACGAATTTCAGCTTGGCACTCCCGCATCCTGGATTGTATTCCTCCTCCACAACTCTGGGAGCATCCACTCCATTCAGTCCAGCCAGACCAGTATGGGCATAATGTGGTTCCACAAACCTTAAGGTTTAAAAATAGTAGATTTTAACATGTTTAATTTAGGTCTACAAAATATAGAACAAACTGCTATTTGTGGTGCTTTGTGGTGCTCGAGCGAATTATTGAGGGCAAATATTAGTTGCGACCAGACTTTGACAATTTAAATGCTAACTGTTTGGTGGGCAATCAACTTGTAAGTGTAATATGAATGAGTTATTTACAAAGTCAGGATCGAAAAATTGTTTAAAGTTGTTAAAAATTGTAACACTAAAAAAATGTTTTAGAAACCACTGTAGCAACGTACCCCAGCCTCAGTTTGGTCGTCCAATCCACAAGAATGGGATCGACTTCGAGCTCGGGTTCCGGATCCACAGGATTGCGAACAAGGTCCCCAATTGGTCCAAGCAAAGTAGGATCCCTCGAAGGTGTTGCAGAGTCCGACATCGGTTTGGGGTTGAAGCCCACAAGTATGTTGGCGAGTCTGGGTAGGAAAGGTTTTCGTTAAAATGGTTTGCAACGTAAATATTTAAAGTTTAGTTATAATCATTAGGTTGGTTTTATAAAGAGATTTTATTCTTCAATGAATTAAGACTAGTGACAATTTACATGAAAACTTGGCTGATTAAATGTTTTAACATTAATTAAATCTTAAACTTGCACATTTCATTGGGTAAATTCATTAATAAATTAAATTCTTACCCTTGTGTAGGTTCCTCCTGCACATGACCTCGAGCAAGGCGACCATGAGGTCCAAATCGTCCACGTACCAGCGTTGGTGTTACATGCTTGCAACTCGACGTCGTCTTCTCTTGTACACGTTTGTCGTCGTTGTCGCGACTGAGTGCCCCCGTTACAGGTGGCGGAACAACGAGTCCATGCTGACCACGAAGTGTAGACTCCTGATTGGTCAAAAAATAAAATGGTTGAGTGGGGGGTTGTAACAATAAACTTTTAGGTTTCAAAAAATAAAAAATATTTCTTGGAAAAGATCTTTAAAAAAAATAATTAAACCATTAGTTTATTAAAGTTATTGTTTTTATTAAACTAATTTTTTAGAAAACCTTTAATTTAATAAAATAAAAATTTTCCTTTTTTAGAATTTTTTAACTTTAAACTAACCCATAAAAGTGTTGCAACTTTGAACGTCGGTTTCATCAGCGAGTCCACAAGAATGAGATCGGGTCCTGGAGTAAAATCCACCGCCGCAAGAAGCCTACAACAACACAATATGTAAATAAAATCAAGTAATTAATTATTTCAAAAATTCATTGTTATTTATAAACTTTAAATTTAAGTTCTGCGAATATAAAAAATATTTTTAAACACAACTTACACTGCATGTTGACCAGGATGACCACAACGACCAAGCTCCTCTTAGTCCTCCGGTGTTACAGTTCCTGCTCTGACGATTTTCCCCGATGCAACCTCCGACCTGGTTCACTACACCGAGGATGCACTCTCTGTTGCGGACAATCACACCTGTGTGATGTCATAATCAGGTTAGTCGGTGATTTTTCCCCAAATTTTTATTTTTGGTGAAGACTTTTTTCAAAGATAAAAAAGTGCTTACCTTCAATACAAGATGAGGAACAGGAAGACCATGAACCCCATGCGGACCAGAAAGGACATCGGTTTACGTTACAAGCTTGGATAACTGGAGCAAGTTGGACGCAAGGATTAGTTCGCAATCGGCTTTGTCTTCCACCACCGCATGTGACATCACAAGAGGACCACAATGTCCAATCAGAGGTGACTCCATCTTGAAATTTAAAGAAGTTTTTAAGTTGAGTTTTGAGTGTAAAGATAAAGTTTAATGATAAGATTATTTAAACTGCGGGATAAACTAGTTTTCTGAACTTTTATAGCAACAAATTGGTTGATAGCCCACCCAAAGTTGGTATTTTTATTGTTGCTATAAGGTCGCAACTTTTAACCAATATTTGCCTGCGATAATTTACCGTAACTGCAGTTTTAAGTTTTTTGTAGGCTTATAAATTGGGCATACAAATATTGTTCACAAAGCTCTATTATAACTAGATTTTTAAATTTTTGTCAAAAAGTTAAAAAGCTTTTTAAACTCACTTCCAGCATTGCAACTTCTCGGTTCGGTGTCTGTAACTTGCCCATTTGAGCAAGTTGACCTCCGGACTCTCTGTTGTTGTCCAGTTCCACAACTGACACTGCATCCACCCCATTGTTCCCATGGTAATATTTCACAACAAATGTCGTTTCCGCACGACAAAATCTGTGGGAATAAAATTCATTTTTTTAATGTAGAAAAAATTTAAAAATAAAAAATGATTATTTAGAAGAAATCAAAATCTTACATCGCTATCGTTTTCAAATCCACAGAATCCTCTCCTGTTTCTGGTGCGGGTTCCTCCTCCACATGTGACTGTGCATCCGCCCCAGAGAGACCAGGGTCCGTAAGATGGGTCTTGACCACATGCAACTTGCTCAACCTCTGGTTGGACGTCGCAGCTGTGGAATCTAGTTCTGGATCGTCGACCTTTTTGTCAGAAAAAAAGTTGGTAAAAATTTGCACAAAAAAAAGGAAAAAGAAAATAAATTTTACTATTATCAGTATCTTGGTATACTATATTTTAATATGTTTTGTTTGAACTTAAATATTAAAAAAAAATAATAAAAAAGTGTTTTCCAAGGCAGGAACAAAAGTGCCTACCTCCAGCACAAAGTTGGGAGCAAGCAGTCCATTGTTGCCAAGGTCCGAAGGATCCTCCATTTCCACAAGCTTGGGTTTCTACATTGGGTGCCATTCCACATTGGTGGAACTGACTTCGGGACTGAAAAATGGGATAATTTTTAAGGTGGAATAATTTGCAAGAATACAACTGGCATGGAGTTTTTTTACTAATTAATTTTGCTTTAATTAATAAATTAAAAGTGCTTACCCTAACTCCAAGACAACTTGAGGAACAACCCCCCCAGTTCTGCCAGGGTCCGAACCCTCCTGGGCCCCCACATGCTCGACTTTCAGCATTGGCTTGTAACCCACAGGTGTGGAGTCGGGTTCGGGCCTGGAAGCCCCCAGGGCAAGTTTGGGAGCAAGTTGACCACTGGGACGGCTCCAAGAACACACCGGGGTTAGTGTTGCAAACTCTGTGGTAAAAAGGTTTTTATTTTAATCATTTTTTATAAGCTTTGGCTCAGCAGAAGTTTATAACATTTACAGTGCCTTACTTAAGGATACTACAGCATGAGAGCAGTGGAGATCAAGCCAAGGACCTCATTTAGTAAAGTTGGAAGTGTTCTGACCACTGCACCATGCTGCTGGCATTATTTGTTTAAATTCCATAATTTATTTGTCTAAATTAAACTTCTAACCCACCTGGATTGTCGTTCAACTTGTCTGGTTCCACAAATATGGTTTCGGCTTCTCAGTTGTCTTCCTCCTCCACAAGTTGCAGAGCATTGAGTCCATGCAGTCCATCCATCATATCCCGCATCAACTCCACAGAGCTGGCTCTGGCTTGACCTCTCGTTTGTGCAACTGTGAATTCGTGACCTTGTGGCTTGACCTCCGGGACAGCTTTGAGAGCATTGACCCCATTGACCCCAACCTGACCATTCACCAGCCGAGATAAAGCAAAACTGAGAATAAAGTAATTTTAATTGAGGATAAAATAAATTTTATTTAAAATTTAAAAGAAAATTTAAAAATAATTTCCAAAATCTAAGAAATACTCTTTTGTGTTTTTTATGTTAAAAATATAAACTTACTCTTCTTTCGTTAAGGTCGTTGACATTAGGACAAGTATTGACCCTTGACCTTACTTCATTACCATACCCACATGACCTTGAGCAAGGTCCCCACGAGCTCCAGTTGCCGTAGACACAACACATCTGGGTGTTACAGAGAGTAGCTTCTCGTTGGCGGTTTTGGCTGATTCCCTGGTTCAGATCATCAGCAACTAATTAATTTACAAAGTAAATTATAAGAAATTTTTAATAATATTTTAATCATGTTTCTTAGTTGATTTTTATTAAATAATTAGTAGTTACAAAATGTGCAAAATCAATTTGCAATAGATAACACTGTAAGGTCAACAATTTTCTAATTTAGGCCTAAATAAATAAAAGTTGAATATGTTAATTGAAAACAGCCAAAGATGGAAATTAAAAATTAATTTGTAAACTGTTAATTAACAAAGTTAACTTTGCAGTAAAAATTTAGCCTTCATGACAATTATCGAACCTACTAACATTTGTTCTGTTTTCATTTAAATACTTACTTGGACATGAATGGATTCTGGTTCTGAACCTTTGTCCGGTGTTGCATGGCGCATTACAAACCGACCATCCTGACCAAGCTCCCCAATTTCCACCAAATCCACAAGTTTGGGTGTCTCTCTGTGAGAAATAAAAATTGTTGAACAACTTAAAAGTAGGATCATATTTATGTAATAATTTCAACAAAAATATATTTCAAAATATTTAATTTCTGATTTAATAAAATATTGTTTATTAAAAATGTTTATAACTAACTGAGCATTTAAATAATAATGATTTTATTTAATTAGGCAACTTAAAGTTAATTAATTACCTGGAATTCGTTTGTACAAAGATGTCGTTGAACTCGAGTCTGGGTTCCTCCGGGACAGGAGGTGGAGCAAGCTCCCCAAGTTTGCCAAGTTCCGAATCCACCTAAAAGTTTAAAAAAGTTCAAAGTTTGCAAAAAAAAAAACATTTCAAATTAAAATTTTTAAAGCATAAAACGGCCAAAATATAAAAAAGTTAAATATTTATCAATTTTTTGGGGGGATTTTAGTTCTTCTTCCTTAAGTGGGATTTTAGTTCTTCCTTACCTGGTCCACTGCAAGCCTCTTGTTCAGAATTAGGAGCCTGCCCACAAGTGTGGAATTGTCTTCGTACTCTGATACCATTACAGGTACTACTACATTGTGACCATGTCTGCCATGGCATAAATGAGCCGGGGTCACCACATGAGGTCGTTTGTTGTTGAACTTGATTGGAGCAAATGTGGGATCGAGTTCGGCGAGCTATTCCACCAGCACAAGTTGTGGTACATCCCCCAAATGCAGTCCTGGAAAAATTAAGGTTTATTGAACAAAAATTCTGTGAAATAATTTAATATTTCTGTTACAATATCAAATATTTTTTTATATTGGTTTATTCCTGATGTGGGAAGGTTAACTTCATGACCTAAACATAGAGTATCATTTGTTGACCCAGTGTTAAATTGACTTTGGATGTTTAGGATATTATATATTTTGATTGCTTGATAATTAAGCTGCTAATTAAGCGCTGGCTCAGCAAGAGTTCATACCGTTTATAGGACCTTACTTAATGGCACTACAGCATGAGATCAGTGGGGATTAAACCCAGAACCTTATGTAGCAAAGCCAAGTGTTCTGACCACTAACTTAACTAATAAATCAGAATAACCAAAACCCACCAAGCTTGGAAATCTCCCTCAATTCCACAAGGTCTTGTTTCAACGTCAACATTTGCTCTGCATGAGTGGCTTCTCGTTCTTCTTTGGAGTCCTCCGGCACAAGACTGACTGCATGCCTGCCATGGTGTCCATGCTCCCCAGTTACCAACACCTGTGATGTCATAATTGTTAGCACTATGATGTAAGAAGCCTGGTTATTTGATAATTACAGAAGTTGTACTTACCAACATTGCAGACTTGGGTTGCAATTTCAACTGGAATGTTACTGCAAACATCCGCTCTTTGTCGAGTTTGTACACCCTAAATATTAAACAATTGTTTAATTAAAAACAGTTTGTTGAAGATAAGGGTAAAAAAAGTTCAAACAGATAAATATTTTAAACAATCCAAGAACATTTAAAGTATGTGTAGACAGTAAACTTTAAGACCCAAAATTTTTAGGTTTATTCATGTAAAATTCTTGATAAAACCAAACATGGACTTACATTGTTGCAAGTGACGGAGCATACCGTCCAACCAGACCAAGGAAGTCTTCCGCAACATTGAGCCAATCCACATTGTCGTGCTTCGGTTTGTACATCATTGGTGCAAGTGTGGCGCTGTAAAATAATGGTCAAATGTTATATTAGATTAATATCAAAAATTACAATTACTAGCTAGTTCTTAGTTGTCTTACTCTTATTTCGTGCTTAAGTTTTTAGTTTACACAAAAAAATCAAATTATTGTGAAAATATTTATATTTCAAAAAATGCTTTTAACAAAGTCACAAAACCAATTCACACTCCCATTATTACAAACAATGCCCACCTGTTGTCTGGTCTGTTGACTTCCTCCACAGCTAACTGGACAAACCGACCATGTTGACCAAGCAAGGAAAGCACCTTCTCCGAAAGTGTCTGTGTTACATCGGATGGCTTCTTGGCTAATACCAGTACAACCTACAAAGAAAATATTGAAAACATAGTAATATAAAACTCAACAAAAATGATTGTTTACAAAACAACTTAAGGTCTGGTACACAAAACGGTATAAACTCCTGCTGAGCCAACGTTTAATCAGCAGCCTAATTACCAATTATATTTAATAATATTCCAAACTGCCAAAGTTAACTTAAGACTGGGTTGAGGTAACTAATGTTTCTCTATGTTTGGGTTGTAAAGTCAAACTTCCTACATTAATGATAAAAGTAAAAAAACATTTATTAACAATAAAGAAATTTACCAAATTCTCCAATTGTGCCGGCAATACAAGTTCGTCTCCTGGTTCTTGATCCGATTCCACATGAAGTAGAACATGCTCCATAAGCTCCCCAACCTGCCCAGTAAGCACAAACGTTTCCAACTGGGTTGACACATCGTCTAAATTGTGTAAAATGGGTTTTAAATTATTCATTAGTTGTGTTTTTTATACTTTTTATATTATAGTCTCAATTTTCACAAATGGCAATTTTATTTATTCTTCAGGCCTATAAATTGGACATATAAATATTTATATATATTGTACACTAAGCTAAATTATATGTAGATGCTTATATATTCATATCACATATTAAGTGTTAAATGATAAGTTAGACACCATATTTTATTGTGTAAATTGTTGAACTTTCAAGATTTTACTATTAAAACTGGTAACGTTGTTGTTAGTTTTAAAGAATATTCAAAACAGGTTCATAACCAAATATTTATAAAATTTTATCTTTATCATGTTTATGCAGTTTGTTGACATACAAAACAAACTTGGCATTATCATAAGTTTAAAACGTGATACCATAGCGGATAATCTTCTTTAAGATTAGAGTTGTAAAAATATTTATTTTATGACCAGCTATTTTAAGTAACAACAGCGCATGTTTCATTTAAAAAATGTGACCTTATTAATTTGCATAAACAAAAACTATCACCAACAATGAAGTTTAAGCTATAAAATCATCTTTTTTAATCTATATATAATAAAGTTAAATGTACTTTATTATATCAATAGGTGTGTTTAACTTACAGGCCTACAAAATAAATAAAACTGCCAGTTGTGATGCACAGGTAAATTATTGTGGACAAATATAAGTTGCGAGTTGCAACCATATTATGACAATTAAATGCTGACTATAAATTGGGCTAGCAACTGGTTTTAAGAAAAATTATTCCTCACCTGTAAAGATTGCATGATCCTACACAACCTCCTTCTCCGGGAACACATCCAGAACATCTTCGGAGTCTAGTTTGAACTCCTCTTCCGCACAGACCTTGACAGTTACTCCATCCTCCCCAAGGGAACCATCGACAAATTGGTCCTAAAAGTGAAAGTTGAAATTTAAAGAAAATTTGGAGAAAAAAATAAAGTTTGTATATATTTTTAGTAAGAAGAAAATGTAATTTTTTAACCAGTAATTATTTTTTAAAAAAGTTAAATTTGTAAAATAAATATCGGAATATGTACACACAGAAAAATTATAATAAAACACTGCAAATCTTAAACACAATACTTTTAAGTCACGGTTTTTAAGCCTATTTTGTTTTTACACCAAACCACCTACCAAACAACCCACGCTCTGCAACAGTTGGGACAACTACGGCAATGCTTATAGGGGGTGGAGGGTTTGTTGGAACGACAAATGCTGCTGTGACCGGGGGAGGGGGTGCAGTTGGAAAAACTGAGGGTTGGAAATTGATACCCACTCCACCACCGGTTATACCAGTTAAACCGCCCCCAAAAATCCCCTCAATACCCCCCTGAGCTGCTAGGACTGCAGCAAACGCTGGGTTTTGTGACAGGGTGACAAGAGTTTGTAAGTTTATCACCCCTGCTCCGACTAAGGAGGTTATGAGCTGTACTCCGCCAGATAAAAAGACATTCATGGCCTCTGCGTCACCAGCTACCGCTGCTTCCACGAGAAGGTTGAACTGTTCAATGGAAATCAGCGCGGCAAGAGCTACACCAGGTGGGGTAATATTTTAGTTTTAGCCAAACCAAAACTTGGTCGGAATTTTTGTTGGTTTCAAGTTTGAGATTTTGGATTTGTGAGCTCACCCAGAAAAACATGCAAACACCAATTATGACATTAAAAGAAAACTTACTTGGATTTGTTGTAGTTGGTGAGTATTGGAGACCCAAAAAAGCTGATTGGTTAATAAATGATTAGTAAAATGAAGTTGGTAATATTTAAATGATAAAGTTATAAAAATGATGTTAAGTTTAAAAAATGAATAATGATAAAAAAAAAATGCAATTTTGAAAATGGTTTTTAATAAATAGGTTTAATGTTAGAAGAAGAATGTTCAGATTAGTTGTTAATGAGATTAAGTAAGTTAGTACAAATGAGGTTGACGTAAAATTGTAATTTATCTTGAAACCAACAAAAATGAGTTTAAACATATTTTACATTTACAAATTTTATTACTATATTTTTAAACACAAACTATAAAAACCAATTGTGTAAAACTATGTAAAAAAATTAATTAACTTATGGCATTTTTTAGCTAAACCCTTTGTTTCAAATACCATTTAGGTTATTAGTTTTTTTATGGTCACTGCATAAAAATGTTCGGCCTACCTTCACAGTCCTGGTTTCCTGAGGCAATGCAAGCCAGAACAGCAGAGAAAACTCCAGGACCTTGCTTGATTCCTCGGTTTGATCCAAAGCCATCCCAAACTGGCTCAAGTCGAGCATAGATTTGGGAAACTGAGTTCATCTTTGTGCAGGTTTCTTCTTCGGTCTGGAGAAAAAATTTGTTTTTAAAATTATTTTTAAAAAAGTGAGGATAATTAGAATGTAAATAGAATTAGACATATGTCAAGTGAGTTTTACTACATGTGACAATATTGTTTGATATATTGCTATTTAAATAAATAGATAAATGGTTCCAATAAATTTATTTGTTAATAAAAGGCCTATGCTAATAAAAATTAGAAGGGATGTGCTTCTGTTTAAACACATTGTAAACCAATTAAGTTAATTTACAATATTATTATGGTGCATGAAGACTGAGTTGAACTTATTATAACAGCCTAATGTTTTGTGAAGTTGGCTTAAAATTTACCTCCTCATCTTGGTAATAACAGCATGTTGCGTTTCTACAGGTTGCTTGTGTCATGTTAATAAGCCCACAGTCTTCTATTTTACTATCTTCATAAGGTTGACAAGCAGCTCCTGTAACACAAAAATTAAATAAGATTTTACATTAAGTCAACAATATAAAAAAAATTTAACAGCACTAAAAAACATTGTTACATTTTTTTTTTGACATATTTTGGAAAATTGCAAATACATAAAGAAGTTTAAACGTTTAAGAACTTTTAAGAAAAAAACTCTAAAATTTGTAGTTATTTAATTGAATTTTAAAACACGCCTTAAGGTGGAAATGTGAGAAGCTTTTAAAGTTAAGTAATAGTTGGGTAACGTAACCAAGGTCAAAAAAGATATGTTTTTAAGATCGTATCAGTTAAATTGTGTTTACAAATTTAGGTTGAATTATAGCTTGTGTGTTAAGGGGTATATTTAGGGTTTATCTTTGAATAAAGTGGAATTGTAATTTAAAAATGTAGTAAAAACAAGTAACAAAAAAATGCGCTACTAAAATTGCCGCGCATTTAAAAATCCTGTACAATTAGTCTTTATGCAGTCGCTGTAATGGAAGTCGTATTAATGACGTCATAACTTACGTTCAATGTGTGAAATCATCTGAGCAATATTCCCGAAGAAGGCTGTGGACTCGAGGGTGGTAGTTTCAGTGGTCGTGGGGGGTTCAGTTGGGGTTACAGCCTCCGTTGTGGCACTAGTCGTTTCATCTTGAGCTGCTACAAGTCCTATAGCTATAGCAGCAAGCGCATATGCCCAGCACAATTTTAAATTCATGTTTTTAGTCTACTGAATAACTGTAAAAATTGAAAAATGATATTGAAAAATAAACTTCAATTTTATCACTTTCAAAATTATAAATTTGCCCTAAAAAGTTATTTGTCTAAACCATTTTTTATCCGCGTTCATTATTATCTAACCACTCATAGTTTACACCGTTTTGTAATAACTAAACTGCTACGAAATAACAAATATTTTGGATGATATAACCTGGGGGCAGACTGTTAGTACCAACACTTTTTACAAAATTTTAAATTTAAACGACGAAGACATCTCTACCAGTCTCGGAAACGGATTTAATTATTTTTGTTTCAATTTACTTGGGTTTATTCTAGGTAAATTGCGCAATTCTTGAAGTAAATATTAATATTCTGAAAATCCGTTGCTTTCTTGAGGCTAAAAATATCTGTCTTTTAAACTTACAATTTTTTTGTAAAAATTCAAATAGTTTTGTGCATTTTTTTAAGGTAATAAAATAACATCATTCTATTTTTTAAACAATCATTTAAATAAATATAATTGCGACAAAGTTAGTTGTTAACGTCCAAAAATTTAAAAAATATTCTAAGCAAAAAAATATTCTAAATACTGACTTGAAATTAAATTTTAAAACGCTTTAAATACCGGGATATTAAGACACCGAAAGGCGTTAACCGGTTTACCACAATGACCAACGCCCAAATTGCACGAACATTGGTTTAAAAAAATATTTTTACTCAGAAACTTGCATCAAAATTTATTTCAAAAAACGTGACTTTTTTATTTTTATAATATGACAACCTTAACTGCTATTTTTAAGAGCAATTTTCGGTTAAAAAAATGACATCTTGACCTTTACATTCCTTCATCTTAAAGCAGGTCAGAGATTACATTACATTCTTATCATTTACATCAATTTCATTACTTTTACTATCTACTTACTAATCTACTTACCGAATTTTTTCTGAAATCGTAATTTATATGCGAGCGAAATAGTACAAATTATTTAAACTTTTTTAACTTTTGTAATTAAATTTTAAATGACTTAAAGCCACTTAAAAAAGCCCGGTAATTAGCTACAATAGCTTATAATTATCTCGCTTTCAAACCGCAGTTAACGCCTTTTATTTAACATTGTAACAAAAAAGACAAATAATTAAAAAAATCAAAAAACAATTTTATAAAAACCCAACTTTTTAAAATATTTTTTACACCGCAAAAAAAAGTTAAAATTAAATAATAATTAACACGTTTTGTCTAAATTTAATCTACCCAGCCCTGTTAACTATTAATTTATAATTTGGGAAACCGAGCTGGCGGATGCCAGCCACGCCCAGTGTACCATTCGACTCTCTTACCTAACGGCCTTGAGGCCTAATGTATCAGTTCGTACCATGCTGCTATGTGTCAAGTCGGTCCCATTAACTTGGTTTATATATGCCCGTACACGTATCTCACCACCGCCCCTGCCCAATAAACAACCCTTCTAAAACAAAATCGCATTACATGCCACGACCTACGGAATAAACATGACGTTTGTGACGTCATTAAGACACCTTTCGCGCTGATTTTGTTCTTGAAGACGCGTCGAATTTTTTACAGTTTTTTACTTGCATCACATGCTAAAATCAAGTGATGTTTTAGGTTAAGTTCTTGACTATTTATAGGCTACCTGCACTTACCTTTTTTACAGGCAAGCTTTTAAACGAGCAAATAAAAGAATTAACTCATAAACCATCCGGTTAATTTGACCGTTTGGCACCTAAAACGTAATAAAAGATATTTCTAATAAGTGCTGTTTAAAGAAAATGATTTGGTATAATTAAATTTTCCGATTATTTTAAAACAATTTTAAGAAAAAATATTAGGTTTATTTTATAAATTAAAAAAAGTTTTATTTTGATAAATTATTATTTAGCTAAAACAATAAAACAAGAATTAAAAAAAATTAAAAAATTATATATTTAGGTTAAAAATAAAAATCTTAAAATATAGCATTTCTTACAGTTTAAGTATTGGGTACACAAATATCTGCAAATTTAAATAATTTTTGCTGTCTCCATTTTTAAATAAACAAAACTTTTACAATAAACAAACACGTATTGGGGTGATTAAGATTCTGCTGGTGAGAAGAATTTAATAAACCTTCTATTGAATATATATCTTCACTATTTATAAATAACACGTATATAGGATGATTATCTATTACTAATAACTTGTAAGATGATAAAAACATAGTTGAAAAAACAAATAAGTAAGTACCGTTAGTTTTAAAACGTTGGATCTAAATTTGTTATATGGTCTTTAAAAAGAACATTGCAAATTATTTAAAAATAGGAGATGAACAAATTACTTTGTTTTGCAAATTTTGTTCAAAAATTTTTGCGTGAAACTTGTTTTTCGTGATTATTATGACGTAAATAAAGTTCCTTGTTACGTAGGCGTGCTCTTAAACTACGTGGGCAACCCAGTGTAAAATAATATTGAAAGTTGTTTGTATGAAAATCGTTGCTCTAGTTCTTTAACGCCCGAGTGTAACGATTTAGTCGTAAAATCATGCAGTTGACTTGCAAGTTAATTTACCTGGTACCATAGTTTATGGCGTAAGGTTATTGCAGAGTGTCGTGCCCTCAGGTCAAAACATTGATTATGTGATCGCCTGTTAGCCCGCATTATGTTAACAACCCTAAATAAGTAGGCGACCACGCATATCAAGTAATTTTAGCTTTTAAATTCCACCCCCACTTCTTGTCTATTTGCTTAAAATCGAAAATTAGTTTCATATTTGTCGTTTATCGTATCAAAAATTCAATTTATTTTTTTAATCAAAAGCCAAATCTTGGTTTCAAATACATATTTATGATAATTTTCGTGTATTCTGTTTCAAACGGTATTTGCAATTTATAGTAAATTGTCTTTATCTATTTTGACATCAACAAATTATATTCTACAGCAAACATTTTACAAAATAATAAACACTTTATTTGACCCACATATTTGAAATGTAATTTAAAACTTCTGTACCTACATAATCATAAAAACATCACCTATATAATTTCAATCAATCACAGATAATTTATTTACACCGTTACGAACAATTAGACGTGAAATCGATAAACAAAAAGATTAAGTTGGTATAAATTACCATGAAAATTGTAGTAACTAAATTTAATCTTATCTGAAGTTAAGTGTTTTATATGGGGGAATTTTAGAATATGTTATTTTTGATGTGGGCTTAAAATGAACCGAGATATGTTTTTATTTCAAATATTAAAGATTAAACACAGTTATTTTTCCATTTACACAAAATTTAAAAGCCCAAAAAATAAAATTTCCGCGTAGGTTTTTTATGTGGGCGATATAATGCCGATCTTTAAAGAATTTTAAAAGTATTTGCTAGTGGTGTTTATGCAAATATTGTAATGTTTATGCAAAAAATAAATCCTCGGGCAATACCAAGCTAATTATAGGCCAAATAATGTTCAAAAATTAAAAACTAACAGCTTAGTATTTAGAGTAACTTTGTATTTAAAAAACGTTTTTTTGTATGTATCTTTATCCTTGATGTGGAAAGGTCGAATACACGACTCAAACTTAGAGTAACATTAGTTACTCTGTCCTGGCAGTGTGGATTGAACCCACGACTCCATAGTGGTGTAGCAAGTGTTCTTACCACTACACTACGCTGCGGCTGAAAAAATTCATACCTAAAATTTTATTTAATACAAATAACGCAATTTAAATACTTTTTTAAATAATTTAATTTATATATGTTATAAAAAAACTTAAAACTAAAATTGGATTTTATTTTTGTTTTATTTAAAATAATTGCGTTTTTTACGTTTGGCTTAGGGCACATTTCTATCACAACTTCGATCTCTTAAAGTTTGTTTTGAATGTGGTTTAAGTTGGTCCTTATGGTAACGCGGGTTTTTATATTTCTATAAATAAAGTTCAAATACAAAACTTTAAACCACAGAATATCAACAGAAAGTTCTTTAAGAGAGAATTCTGTGGATTTTAATAACAAAATAGCTATCGCATCTAGTAGCAAATACAAATTAAACTTGATATTTAAAGTTTGAAAAATTTTGGAAAATGTCAGACTCGGAAGACGAAGACACGACCGAAGTTCGATTGAAAATTATCGTGGTGGGAGATGGTGCCTGTGGAAAGGTATACAAAGTTTGGTATGGTGTTAAAATTGTTGATTTACTGTGCAAAATTGTCTTTTTTTTGACAGTTTTAAGATTTAAAAGCTTTTTCTGTTTTTTTTTTGTATTTTCTTTAACCTTGACGTTGAAAGGTCGAATGCACGACCTAAATGCTTGGTAGTTAAGTTGCTGATTAAGTGCTGGCCCAGCAGAAGTTTATACCGTTTATAGCGCCTTACTCAAGGACGCTACAACATGAGAGCAGTGGGGATTGAACCCACGATGACATGGTGGTGTAGCATAGCAAGAGTTCTTATTACTGCACCACGCTGCCAGTTTTTTTTTTGTTTGTTTAATTAAGTTTAAATATGTTTCCTAATTGTACCTAAAATACAAAACAATCCATTTTCTAATATTTATTTTTTTATTACACTCAATAATAGAAGTATTTAAATGTTTAGACCTCTATAGTAACAAGATATACTCAAGATCAGTTTGGAAAGGAATACGATCAAACTGTTGGATTGGATTTCTTCTTAAAAAGGATAACACTGCCAGGTATTAAAGGGGTTTAAAAGTAGTAAACCACTGTTTTTTTTAATATTGTTTTAATAAGTGTCCGGGAGGAATCAAACCTAGGTTACTTGGTTTGGTTTTGCCAAACTTAATTTATTCCTGAATATTCTATTTGTTTAGGTGACAAAAATGTGACGATACAAGTCCTTGACATTGGAGGTCAAACCCTTGGTGGAAATATGCTGGATAAATATATTTATGGAGCTAATGTGAGAGTTTTATGTTTGCATCTTAACTTTTTAATGTTTTCTTTGTTAAAAAATTGACTTTTGTTATTTTAAATGGATATTGCTTCTCTAAAATTAAATCACAATTGTTACCATGTTGTCAAATATGTAAATTAAATTTTTAGGGGGTTTTATTTGTTTATGACATCACAAATGTTCAAAGTTTTGAAGATGTTGGTGACTGGGTAGAAGCGGTAAAGGGGGTTCAACAGAAAACCCCCCACTTTGCTTTAGTAGGAAACAAAGGTAAGTAGGGTAGTTTAAATCAAACATTTTAATTAAATTCTTTTGTTTGATCTTTTTGTATTTTATTAAAGATAATATTGATTTTTTTATTGTTAGGTAAATAAAAGTCAAAACAAATAAAAGAAAATTAATTTTTTTTGGTTTGTGTTGTTCTTATACTATGTTACTTTCAGGAAAATAGAATTTTACAATCAATTTCAAACCATTTTTTGGCATTTTTGAAACCATTTCTTTGCATTTAAAAGTTAAAATTGGTTAGTTCTATTAGTTTATTATCTTTCAAATATTGACTTTTATGTTAAGGTGACTTGGAGCACTTAAGAATGGTGAGCAAAAATAAACACGAAAACTTTGCGGGACAAAATTCAATGACGAGTCATATTGTGTCAGCAAAAACTGGAGATTCTGTGAGTTAACTAACTTTAAAATATCTGATAATTACTTTTAATTGATTTTTACATATTTCTTGATCTCTATAATTAAAGGGTACTTGAATTTTACATTTTCCCATTAACGTTGTTTAAATTATTAATGAATTTAAATTGTTCAAGCTAATTTAAAATTATGTTTTACGCATTATTCCTTTTATAAAAGCTATAGCAAATAATATATTGGAGTTCTCATATTTCAATTTAAAATGCCATGTTTTTGGGGTTTAATATAAAGTTATAAATTATGTGGTTAAGTTTCTATGTTATATATGGTTTTGTAAACTAAACAAATAACTTTTAAATTTGCTTTCTGTTCCAGGTAGCTCTTTGTTTTAAAAAAGTAGCGGCTGATATTTTAAAAATAAAATTATCCAGAGCAGAAGTTGATGAAGCTCATGTAAGTATTTCAAAATTAAAAACTTCATTATTTTAACTAGTTTATGACCTCACCTCATGGTCATAATTTTAGTTTTTCTTAATATGGTCGCAATTCTTAACTCTTATTTGACAGATAATTTACCTGCACACCGCAAACAACAGTTTTATTTATTTTGGACTTACATATATATAGATATACTTAGCCCCATAATATCCACTAATATCCATTATATAAAGCTGTGTCTAACATTATTATTTGTTTTAACCAAACAGAAAGTTGTAAAAGCTGAATTAATAAATACTGGTTCATCATCAACTACTAAAATGAGACCTCGCAAACAACCTAAAAGCTCAATCTGTGCTGTTCAGTGATGTCATAGTAAGGTTGCTGTGATGTCACAGTGGTGGTTATGTTGGTAAAAGTAAGAACAACTACCTCTGCAATGCTCAAAAAATTAGCGGTAAAAAATAAAAACCTAATTTTTTTGCTAAAGTTTAAGAGTCTCTTTAAACTAAAAAGTGAATGATTTTAAAGATTTAATATTCTTTTGTTTTAAATTAAGGCCAAATAAATGCACTTATGATAAAGTTATGTAGCTGGTTGGTTGTGTTTTAGTTGTAAAACACTTAAATATTATTTCATATATTTGCTATAATTAATATTAAAAACATTTAACAACTTGATTTTTTATATTTTGTTCTGTTTTTTTATTCTTTACATGAGGTGCAAATTTAAGTTTCATATTTTACTTTTAAAAACTTTGTTTTATTTTCATATAAAATTAAATTTTTTTGTCTTTTCATGATAAAATATTTGGTGAATTTATGAGAATTATTTTTTAATGTTTTTGTATTATTGCAATAAATTGTCCAAAATTTTTACAATATTTAACTTTATAGAAAAACAACAATTTATATCTTGTTTGCACAAGTTAAACGCTTATTGTACAGGTTGTCATTTTACCTAATTGTGACGTTACCATTGTCGTAACAAGGTCGCATTCTGTCTGTGATATTTTCCCGCGCGCAACTGGAGGTTTTGTTTAATTTTGTATTTTTTTTGTATATATTTTTATCCTCGATGTGGGAAAGTCGAATGTGCGACTTAAACATAGAGTAACATCAGTTACTCCGACCCAGTCTCGAGTTGCCTTTGCCAGTTTGGGATATTATAGATTATAATTGCCCAATTGCCCAAAAATGCTGCTGATTTAGTGCTGGCTCAGCAGGAGTTTATAAAGGGCGCTACAGCATGACAGTAGTGGGGATTGAACTCACGACCTCATGTGTGGTGTAGCAAGTGTTCTTACTATTACACCACGCCGCCGGTTATTGTTCAAGTTATTTAAATTTAACCTTTTTTGAGAATCTTTTTTCAATCATTTATTAAATATAGTGCCAGCTACAATTACTTAATATTTTAAGTTATTACAGAAATAAGGAGCACACATAAAAATAAAAAATAATTACAATTTAGTTGTCTTTAAAATTAACAAAGTGCACCAAAATTGTTTGGTGCACTTTTTAAACGCTGAATCTGAATTTTAAGAATCATAATTTCAATTTAAACACTGGACCATTTTGTCGACCCAAACTTTAGGTTTTTCCAGCATCCAAAAATGTCCACAGCCTTCCACAAATTCAAACTTGGTTCGATTTTTTGGCATCCAATCCATGAAAAACCGCGGTATTAAAACTGGCGCTACTGGGTCTGATTCCCCCCAAATAAAACGGGTCGGGATATCTATATTTTCTAGCGCTTGAAACCAACGAAATTCGAAATGCGCTCGATCCCATAAATAATAAATTGTCTCACAAGCTAATTTTATCCCTCCGTTAAAGTTGTGTAAATCAAGAAGCAAACCAATGTCCGCGGACTTTTGCTCTGCATCACAACCATGCGGCCATAAAGTACCAACTTCTCTCCGAAACGTGGCAGCAGAGATCCCGAATTTGTAAGCAATGTTGGCAAGTATAGGTCCAAAGAATTGGTTACTTAGAATAATTTGCCCAAATCTTTTGTTAATCAAGGAATATTTCATACCACCGTTTGTAAAAGTAATGCTTTGAAAAAAGTCGTCAAAATACTCGGGTAGCAGTCCTGTAGATTATAAAAAAACAGTTTAGACGAAATTTACCTGTAAATTTTATATAAAGTTAAAAATATTTTTCATTTTAAAAGGTTATTTAAATGTTATACGTAATATTAATCAAACTAAACTAACGTCTGTATCTTCTTGAAATGATTTCAGTAAGTACAGTATCGCCCATATCGTGCGCAAAAACATGAGCTTTCCTAACCGCAACATGGCGCCACAGAGCAAGGGTATTATCAGCTGCTTCAACGATCGAATAAGTGTAATTTTTGATCGGTTTTTCAGATAGTCCAAACCCAATATGATCGTGAATAATAACGTTGCCAAATTGCAATAGTGAAGATATTACCTAAATGAAGAATTGTTATGTAAATGCCGTCATTTGTTAGTTAACCTTTTAACGATGCAATGTGTTAAGGTTTTAAAGTTTAATAATTTAGTTACCTTATGATATTCAAAACTGGATGAAGGGTAGCCATGTAATATGGCAAACGTCTGAGGGTCTTTAATTTTTGGATTTTGACATTTCTCGTGAATATAAAACATTTTCCTTCCGTTGATGGTTGTTATTTTACCTGTAGCAAACCAGTCTTGAATTTGTTTTGGTAATTCTGATACTTTATTTGGCGTGTAAGGTTCTGGCAAAAAATTAGGGGCCAGTAGAATGGCTATTACCACAACTAAAATTGTTATTAATACCTTCATGTTTATTGTATCTAAAAATAAAAAAATCTATAAATATCTAACTATTTAATCAATAAATACAACTTGAATAAACACAACTTTGTCTAGATACACTAATTAACATTTAAATATACTAAAAAGCTATTCATGATAAATTACAGCAGTCATTATCACGTACTTCCTTATACCATTAAACGTGTATATTAAAAAGCGCATTAAGGTTATTAATCATATCGGTTTAGTGTATTCTAGGTTAATAATTACTTAACTTTATGCTTCATTTCATGTTTTATGTAGTTTTAAAAAGGCGGTTATGGGCATTTATATAAAGAAATACTCAAATTATAGTTTGCTTGTATAGTAATTAATTTGTAAGTAATACATTTTTTGTTTTTTAAACATTGAAATGAGTGATATTTTATGTAACAGTCACCACTAAGTGTCGCTGTTTTGTTTACATTCGATCAGCTGTTTCGTTCGTCACGCCCTGGTGATCATGACGTCGTCGCCTTTTCAGCTGATTCTAATTGAGGATAATTAAAGAGAAAGCAGCTGCGCGCTCTGCTAGAGTAATCGAAAACTTGCCCAGCTTAGCTTGCTTTAAAACTTGGCATACTTTTAAGGTTGTATTAGCTAGCGACCTTTATTATTCTGAGCCTAAATTGCAATATCTTATGCCTATATTTTAAAGCATTTAAATAACGTGCGCATTAATTTAAAAAAACGGTACATAAATTAATATTTTATTTTTATAGTTTAATTGACGTGCTTTAACAAAAAAATGTTTTTTTTGCTAAATAATATAATAATTTTCAATTTTTAACGTTGGGTAGAATAAAAAATGCCAAAACTTAAAAATTCGTTAAAAAATAAATTTTTTTAAATTACGCAAAACTAAAAAACTTTTTGGTAAATTTTATGACCTTCCAAGCCTAAAAAATCGCTAGGAGATCGCTGATAATATTTCGTTTTTTCTCTCACTTTTTGTTTAAAGAAACATACGAGAGAATAGCGATGTCGTCACGGCAAAAAGAGAAAAAGTTTTCGTGGGGTCAGGGGTCAAAGGATCAGATGTTTGTCTTCGAACGTTTTTGTTATTCTTCTAAATTTTTCATGTTAGTTTTTTCTCATGTGACATAACTTAATTTTGACGCGTTTTTAGCAGTTTAACATCATGATTACGTCACGGCTGTGTAATATCCGAATATTATTAGATGTTAGGCCATATTAAGTAGCGAATATTAGATTAAAATAGACTAAAACTTTCTAATATTCACAACAAATTCTTAAACAAAGAAACTGCGGCAGTTAAACGGTAGCAATTAAATAAATAATTATATTTTTGTAAGTCATATATAAGTTTGTTTGTTAAATTGTTTTTTCAAATATTCCTACAATTAAAAAAGTAAATTTAATTAAAAATAGGTCAGTTTTAATATTAATTATTTGTTTATAAAGCTAGGCTATTGTAATTTCTGGTAAATAAGGTTTTACTTGTAAAAGATAGATTTATTTTCTACATCTGTTTAAATAATGTAAACCAATATTTTAACTGATTGCTATAGAGATTTATTAGAGTCTTGCCTTTAGTTTCTTACTGACAGACTGACATGACTGTAGGCTGACTGATTTTGGCAAAAGTACCAAATATTAGGAATTGAAACTCCGTATATTACTAAATTTTATTTTTCATCATGACTATGTATTAATCGAGTCATAATACTTCTTTAAATGTCAATTTTAATTTTATTAAACTTAATTTTTACAGTGATATAAAAGTTTCCATAAGGTCCAAAATATCTGACTTCATAAATAAATAATCACATTTCTGTGCTGTGTATTTATCAATATCTTTAAAGTTTTTAAACGGTTACATCTTGGGTCCTGCGAAGAATTTAAAGTTTTTATTTTGTGAGGTTTTTGTCGCTTTGTGACAATGTCGTCTCCGAGCCCAGGAAAACGAAGAATGGACACTGACATCATTAAACTGTATCCTTTTTTAACTTATACGTTTTAAACTATTATCTAATTTTAATGTTTAACCTATTATTTTGAATTTAAGGGGTTACATTTTTAAGATGTATCTTCTAGCGGTTGTTGTTTTTTTTTAAATGGGTTTGGCTAGTTTATAACCAAGGTGTAAATTTTTAAAGATTAATTTTAGTAAATTGTTTTAAATGCATCAATTATAGAATCATTTTAATTGTGTTACTACATATAATGTGTTTGTTTAATATGCTACAAGTTTTGTAGGTAAACCTGTTTGTTTTTTAAATACTGATAAAAGTAAGAATACTTTAACCTGAGTAACCTAATGTGTTGAGGCTTTAAGTAATTTTCAGCTATATTAAGAAATAAATTTAAAATTTGTTTTTCCTTTCAACAAGATCGTAATAATTGTTATTTGTATAAGACCACATAATATTGGAATAAGTGCTTTTAGTATTTATTATTTCAGCTTGTTTGTGTATTAAGTGTGCTCTTAATATGGGGAACACACATTCAAAAGGAAGTAATTAGATAAGTTTATTTTTTGCTAATTATTAATCATCTTGGCGTAATTTGGGGTTATGCTTTACATGAAATTTCTAATATAACTATGACATCATAAATGGAATTGTATTATAACAATTTGCTTCTATAAATAAATAGCTTTTAGTTGCTTATTGTTTATTATATTTTAAAATTTTATTTACTTTCCTAGAAGTGGGTTTTAATTACTTTTACTGATAATTGACTGGATTTTTAAAGAATCTACCATTTTAACTATTAATATTTATAAAAAATTAGTTTAAAAGGGGGGGTAAATATATATTTTCCAAAAGTTCACTTTATTTTTACAAAACTTTTTTTACCACTTTTTTGTTTTTACATTTTCCTTAACTTTGTTTTTATCAAAGTGAGAAGAAATATGACATCACGTTTCTAGGTGGTCTTCATGAGTTTATTGTCAAGTTTGAAGGACCAAAAGGAAGTAAGTAAAGCCTGTTTTGTTCTAGGATTTTTATCTTTTTTAAAGTAAGAGTAAGCTTATGGTATGTAAATTAAAAAAAAATTTGTCTTTTTCAGTTTTTTTTGCCCATTGTTCTATATTTGTATAAAGGTTTTATTTATTCTATTTGTTTTTCTTTAAAGGTCCTAAAAACAGTATATATATACTTTTATTACAAAGATTTGATTAAAATCTTAGATTCTAGTTATTCCAGTTTTTCAAATCAAAAAAACTCTTTCTGTGGTTATTCATTATTTAGATTATAAAGTGCTGAGCTAGCAAACCAATGACATTTTAATTAGAAATTACAAATTGTAATTAATACATGAACTAGCTATTATTAATCAAATATAAAGGGTCTTAGTATTAAGTTTATGATGTTGATTTTATTAGTATAATAAAAATATAATTTTTAATCTAATATTTTAAATACATTGTCCTTTGTGCAAACAAAGCTGTTGCACCATGTTTTGTCATTTTTGTGTTGTTTAAAGTAATATTTAATTTACATATTTGGAAACTGTCCAATATCATTAAGGCCAACTTATTAATAACATGACTATTATTTGTAATATAATAAGTAGTTTAAAACTTCTGTAGTACAAAGTATGTAACTGATAAATTTTAAAGCCTACCTTTATATGAATGTAGTAAAGTTATTATACATAAGTTTTGTGGTTTAAAATAAAGTTATTATTGATCTTTACTTTTTGAAATTGATTTTTGGATATTTGATAAGCATACTACACTATGTCAAACTAAAATTTCTTAAAATTTCCATTTTTTACTTACCCTTTTTGTAGGTTTTAAAGCATAATATTAATTTAATTAAAAACCTTATTTTACAGCCCCATATGAGGGTGGGGTGTGGAAAGTCAGGGTGGATTTACCTGAAAAATATCCATTTAAATCTCCATCTATTGGTAAGTACTTTAATTTGTACAAAATTTTTGTATTTACAATATTTGTAGTGATTATGTGTTTTTGTGATTTACTTAAGCTTGAACTTTTAGATAAAATAAACAGATTGGTAACTTGTTAAATATAAAAATAAATTCTTAAAAAAATTACAACAATAAAAGCTTTTTATATAATTGTTAAAATCTGATGTGGTTTTGTTTGTTTTTATGATGATATTTGGTCTCAATTTGAGTCATATTATAAAGTTTGTGACGTGACATTACCCTGTGTGACATCACACTATTATGACATCATGTTTATTGTAGGTTTATTATCATGTGATTTTTAACACTTTAATTAAAAATAAAAATTTAAAATTTAGACTAAAAAAGTAGATTTATTAGCTAATTAGACCTCTTAATTAATTAAATGATGCTTTATTTTTATGTAAAACAATATTTACACTTATAAACAAAATGTTGTGTTTATTTAAAAATTAAACAGAAAAAATTTGTCATTCGAAAACTATATTAGTTGACACTTATAACAAGTAGATATAAAGTGTTAAAATGTTGTTATATTAAACAACTTGAAAACTACTTAAAACTCTGTCATTATACATGCAGAATGAACATTAATAATTCCTTAATATAGTTTTTAATAGGGTCTATAGAAAATGATTTTATGATAAAGTTGCTAATATCAAAAAATACTTTTTTGTAAATACCAATTTTTTCTATGATTCAAAACATGATAATAGCGTTTAATTTTTAACATTAAACTGCATTGGGCTGTTGTGTAATATTAAATATTAAAGCCAAAATTATGATCTGTGAAACTAAACCCAACTTTTAAATGCCATGTTTTGCGGCATCCAGATTTCTATAAATAGCTACAATAAAACAGTTTTAAGACAACAATAAATTAAGTATTTCTTGGCCCCCATTAAAACACAACTTGTAACTTTTATGATTATGTTTTATTAGTTCTTTTTTTCCTGTGTAAGTTGTCATCTAATGCCCTCTAGCATTTTTTAAAAACATAAATACGCCAGATCTTTAAAATTATGTTATTGATTTTAAAACATATACTAAACACCAGCACAACCTTACTTATACATGTATATATATGAAATCTTGCATTTTTAATCAATATATATTTTATTTTTAATCGGATAAACAATATTAGTGGCTTTAGCTCTTAATTTGAATATCAATTATGTATATTTATAGTGTTCTTTATGGTTGTATTTTAAAATCCAATTCACTTATGGATAAAGTGCTTATTTATACCCTAATCCTAAAGCTATATTTAAATTTATATTATTAAAAGTAAATTAAAACAATTATAGTTTTGTGTTGCTTAAATTAATGGCACATGATATTGTATTATGATGGTATAAACACAACAATGCTGTAGTTATGATGTCATAATGATTAATAACTTTGTATTTATTTAGGTTTTGTGAACAGAATATTTCATCCGAATATTGACGAAGGGTAAATTCAGTTTTTGAGTTTTTATTTTTATTGTTTTTACTAATTAGTATTTTATTGTTATTAACAAATATCAACACCCAATCATTTCCTTTTTAAGATGTAATTAAAACATGTATATAATGCTAATTAAAACTAAAATTATTTAATTGTAAAAAAAAAAATGTTTTAAAGTTTTTACAAAAATAAACAAAAAAACTTTGTATTTGTAGATCTGGTACAGTTTGTCTTGATGTTATAAACCAGTCATGGACATCCCTGTATGGTAAGTTAATTAATTAATTAATTAAATTGGATAATTAAGTACAATCTAGTTTTTATTACTCTGACAAAATTGTCATTTTTTAACTTAAATTTTTTTATCATTTTTAGTGTTTTTATTTGATTTAAAATACAACTTTAAACATTATATAAACTGTTTAGTGTTATGAATTAATGAATATTGACATTATGTCTTTTATATTAAATAAATTTAATGGAAAAGTGGAGATTTAGTTAAAGTGAATAAAAATATTGATTCCCAATAACTTTAGATTTACGAGTTTACAGTTAAGCTGGCCCTCAACTAAGTGAAAAAAAAAACAATTTTTTAAGAAATGTAATAAAAATTGCCCAAAACAATTAAAAAAATAATTAATTTTGTAATTTATTTATTATTATGACATCACTACTGTTTCCATTATGACATCTTATAGCACAATAGTAACACTTTTTACAACTAATGACCTAATTATGACATCACAGATCTGAGCAACATCTTTGAAGCTTTCCTGCCTCAACTTTTGGCCTACCCCAACCCGGTGGATCCCCTAAATGGAGATGCAGCAGCTTTATACCTCCACAAGCAGGATGATTATGTCAAGAAAATTAAAGGTAAATTTGTAAAATAAAAACTGATATATATTTGCCCATATTACCAATAGACATATGTCCAAAAAACAATATTCTAAGAAATCACATTTTACCAAAGTTGGGCAATATAATTTTATCCCAAATTAAAGAGCATTTTCCCAAGAAGAGTTAGGGGTAGAAGGGAGTAGATAAAAATGTCTTATTGTCAATAAAAAGTGCATAAATAGGTCATTTGGTAGAGTGGTTTTTGGTAACATACCAGTAATCCTATAACAACAAGACATACATGTTTTTAAACTTGTTTGTGTAAGCGCCACTCATTAATCAAATTATCAATATTTGAAAGCAAGAATGTCAATGTTAAAAATTGCACAATTTTATACTAAGTTTGGGTAAAAAAAGTCAATAAATATGTTGTAAAATTATCCCAAAATGCTGCAATAAAAATGCTTATTTTCTCCGTTTAGAATACGTGAGTCGTTACGCAACAGAGGAGGCCCTGGAGGAGCACGACAAACAATGCAAAGCGAATGGCTCCCTAGAAGAATCCAGTGACTCCGAGGAATCGACTCTCAGTGATTTCTCCGAGAACGAGACGGAAACAATGGAGTTGTGACATCACAATCGACAATTTTTTAAGCAAGATCGCTTGATTTTAAATTTTGAGATAGTTTATTTGTTTTTTTTTTCTATTTGCTTTTCTCTCCCTCTTTCATCTGTGTTGGACATCTTAAAGGATTTGTGACCTCATAGTACACCATTGTTCTACAGCTGTGATGTCATAATGAACTTAAAAAGAGACTTTTTGCAAGATTTTACTTCTGAGGAAATTGAGAATTTATTTTACTCAATTTTCCATTGTTAACGAACAATGCCACCTTTGTTCCTCGGCACCACTATTTTTAACATTTTTATGATTTTTTATCAGTTTGTCCTCAATTTTTATAGAAATATTTGGGACAAGAAACTTGAAAAAAGATTTTCAAGTGAAAATTCACAATTTTTTGGCAACCCTGAGAAAATATTTATTTGGCAGCCCTGAGTATTAACTTTTATTTTATTAAAAAATTCCTGTAATATTAATAATTAGTTAAAGTTAATCTGAATCCTATTTTTTATGTTGAAATATTACAAATTGTTTGTAGTGTTTTATATAGTGGTGATCTGTTTTTTATTAGAAACCTTAGAATAATTAAATTTTATTTGTACACGGCAGTATAGGTAAAAATATTCAACAAAATTTCACTTTCTATTTTCAAAATTTCTCTCTTAGTAAAATTCTTTGTTTTCAAATCTAGTTAATTGAGATCAAATTTAACAAAAATTTTAAAGGTAAAAAATGGTTGCTTTTGGAATTAAATATCATATTTAAGTTAATTAATCAATTAAAAGCAACTTTACTGTGAAAAAAAATCAGGTATTGGCATTAGATGCAGGCCCAAAATAAAAAAAAAATTACTTATAATTTACTCTTTTTTATCCTAATTTTAGCACGTAAATCGAAATTTAATTAAATTTGCACAATTATTTTTGGCCTGCATCTAAGTTGATTAAAATGCATGTTCTTGAATATTTCTGTGTTTTAATTTCCATTCAGTTGGTGTCATAAAATTCCTATATTTTTCATGTACAGTAAAATTATACTTTAACAAATAAAGAAGTATACTACAGGGTGGTTCTTTTAAGTACATCAGAATAAGTCAATTATAAAAGAAAGCTCTATGTTATTTATTAAACAATTGTCAATTTATTTGACATTATACGGTTGTAAATCTAAACTAATATTCACTCACAATAATTTATCACAAAAGACAGTTTTGTTTATTTTGTAGGCTATTAAATGACCATATTTACATATACTGTCAACTAACCTCCATTTAATATAGATTAAATTTTATTTTTTAGGTGGTCAGTAATAGTTTTTAGTATTCATTTACTCTTCTACATTCAATAACATAAAATAATATTTTTTATTGTTTTTTTTTATTTTTTGCACACCAAAATTAGATGAAGTTACAAACTACCAAGCAATATAAAATAGTCACACAATTAACTTGTTTTTGTTAAACAGATTCCTTCTTCTTTAATAATCCCTGGATGAGTTGTTCACACATGTAGAGGCTCCTAGGAAGGTGGAAACAACCTTTCCACACTCCTCCTTTAGCTTGGATGACAACCTCATTTCTTCGGTTTAAATAACCAAACCATTCCCCATTACCATCTCTAAACTGAAGGTAAAATCTTGATTTTTTATGGGTTTTAAGAATAAGATTAGGGGTATTATTTTAATAAGAGATTAGGGGTATTACAGAATGATTTTGTAAAAATTTATGATAGATTTGTGGAGAAAATTAAAAGCTTAAACCTTTTTAATATAAGTTTAAACTCCAAAAAAGATATTTTATGCAATGAGGTCGATTTGTTATTAAAAAAATGATTTCTTTATTAATTAGAAAAAAATTAGTCAAACTACCTTATCAAAAGCATAGTTAGTCACTGTTTCAAACTTGTCAAAGTGGGTTGTGTCAGAAGTGTGGCAATATGCCATCAAATATGTGACCATGGCTTCGGTGTGTGGCCACCAAAGTTTCATGTCCCACTCCAGTTGCATTGTGGGTAGGTTCTCAGAATCAATGAAGTATAACAATCCACCGTTGACCTTGTCCCAACCTTGACTGAAAAATTAATTTTTAAGGTCAAAAATTCAAGGATTAAACATTCAAAGGTTTTAATGGTAATTATTTCCCTATAATTTACTTTCTAAACAGTTGAAAAAGTAAAAATTCTAATTGTAGTTCTCTGTTTTCAGGTTTGAACTACCTTATATTAAAAAATTATTATATTTTAATTTTAAAATATTTTTTTATTATTCCTACTCAAAAGATGCATCCATGAAAATGTTGATAGCAGTTTGAGCAACTGAATCATCTTTCTTTCTTTGTGAATATTGCAACAAAAACCAACCACACTCTATGGCATGACCTATGCAATAATATATGGTTAGTGATTTATTCACTGTTTTAAAGTTTTAATAAACTAAGTTAATATATAACCTGGCACTTGTAGTCTTCCACTAGATCCATTTATTTTATCTCCATTCATTGAAACATTCTCAAAAACTCTGTTTTCCTTAAAAATTTAAATTAACTTTAATATAATTGATTTGATCATTTTTAAGTTAATCAACTTAACTTACTTTTACATGCAACATCATTTGATTGACAGCCCACTCCTCCAGTTTATCCTCCCATTGCCATGGTAACCCACAGGTCTTCATCTGCTCGCTCAAGCATAATGCCATCATCGGCACGGCGAGGCTCAACGTAGCAGGGTTTCCATCAAATTTTTTCTTGTTTAATCCGTCATCGTTGTCCATACACCAGACACTGATTTGATTCATCATTTCAACTGCCAACTTCTGTGTTTAAGTAACTTTCAGTTATTGATTCGTGTGGTTGTTAAAAACAGAAAATTTAAAATTTGTTCTCTTATAATTAAGTTTAAGTTTACCCATCTTAGAGATTAAATTTTAATCCATATTTAATTTAGGATTTGGTCCTAAAAGGTTCTTTTAAATAGGCCATGTAAAGTGGGTATACTAATTATAACATGTACAATGCACGTAATAAGTGTACGAAGTACATATATAGTCAACAAAAATCACATTATATTTAGTAAACATAACACTTTGCCCATTCAAAGAGGCTTAATTCCATGACATAAAAGTGCAAGTTCTCTAAATTTTTAGGTACATGACATTCTAGAACCTTGTATTTTAGTTGCTGGGTTGACCTCCATACTTCAGACATTGCCATTACAAAAAAACATTCAGTGAAAATTTGTCTCTGAACTTTGATTGGAATTCCTTTTCTAGTTACTGAGAATGGACATCTTTTAAATCCCTCTTGTTCAATTAAACAGTGTTTAATTAAAAACTCTGCACCTAAGGTAACAAATGTTAATTAATCAGGGATTTTTAGGTAAAATAGCATAGACTTAAACAATCTAATGTCTAAGAAAAAACCCAAAAACAGTTTTTGCTTGGATTTTTTGATAGCTTTTGTTGGTGACTTTTTTTTAGTTAGTTTTATGCAACATTTTAAATTTTGAAGTACAAAACTATATTTTATAAGCAGACCAGTCTGATTTATTTTAGGAACACTATCTTACCTTCAACTGCATGTTGAAGTAAAATTTTAAACCTTTCAACCTCATTAGAAAGTCTTGCGTACATCCAAACTTGCCTACTTTGCAACCAAACATATTTTGTTTCATCATAAACTTCTCCTTTGTCAGTTAAGCAAGTAAAAAATCCACTTCAATATTTCAAAATTTTTAGTAAAGGGCAATATAAATTTAAATTTATATATATTTTATTAAGTTTAGCCTTTAATATAACTTTAAGGTCTTTATAACAATCCTTAAAAAACCCTTGTTTTTTTCCCGTATTTATCTTTATCCTCGATGTGTGAAGGTCGAATGCACGACCTAAACATAGAGTAATATCAGTTACTCTGACCCAGTCTCGAGTTGCCCATGGCAGTTTGGGATATTATAGAGATTATAATTGCCTGATAATTATGCTGCTGATTAAGTACTGGCTCAGCAGGAGTTTATACCGTTTATAGCTTACTCAAGGGCGCTACAGCATGAGATCAGTGGGGATTGAACCCACGACCTCATGGTGGTGTAGCAAGTGTGTTTACCACTACACCACACTGGCGGTAATTGTTTTTGTATTACATTTTAGTGCCATTAGAATTTACTATTTTTAAACACATTATTTAAACTCACAACTCACCCATATTCTTTATCATGTGAATGCTTTACCCAAAACTCAACAACTTCATTTAATTCATTTTTAATTCTTTCCAACCAACCATTTAACTTAGCTTCCATGTTTAAGATACAATTAATTTGTTTGCTTAAGGGTTGTGAAGTTAATTGTTAACTAATAAACTTATAATAAACTTTTAAATGCACATGTCAGGAACACAAACTTTTTGCAAACAGTTTTGTTGTATTAAAAGATAAATAATTAAAAATAAAAAGAAAGTACACAGAGAAGAAAAACATGGTATTTTGTATATTTGGATACATTTAGGTACATTAAACATTTTACATTAAATATTTTACAATAATTTAAATAGTTCATGATTTTTGGAAAACATTTATACAGAGTAAGTGTTGGTTTATTTCTTCTAATTAATTTAATTAATTAATAAAATTAGTTATCTGTCGTTAAGACGCTTGATAAAATTAACATTACATTTATTACACAATCCATAATCCTTCAATATTTTATTATTTTCTTTTAGTTTAACTCCATCAAACACAAGCCAATAAGTTTTCCATATTCTCTTCCAACTTATACAGGTGACCCCGTTATTTCGTTCTTGTTTCAAGGTCACATGTCGTTTTATTGCTTTCTTAAGGTCGAGGACGGTTGCATTCTGGTTGACGACAATCGAATAAATTTCACCATCAGCTCGGTTGATGTTGATTGTCATTGCTTGTCCATGCTCAAGGTCAATTAAGGATTTTATCTGAAAATAATTTTTTTTTATTTTGGATTGTTTGGATATCAAACTGGGAGCTCTATTAGCGTCGTCCGTCGGTTTAAATGAGTAGTACTAAAATGAATGCGGAAAGGCCAGAATGTACAAAAGAAGATTAGGGTAAGGTAATAAAATTGTTTTTATAAACTTGGCTGGCGACGCTAATAAGGCTCCTCAAACTGTAACCTTTTTAATTAATTTACACAATTAGTAATTAATGAAAATCAATTTTACTTACTGTTATTTGCATAGGAGAAACAATAAGTTGTTATGTTTTTTAAAAATTAAGAAAATATACAAGTTAATAAAGTTTATTTATTATAATACAATATAGCCATAACTCATACCTCTTCTAGCGTTATATCAGATCGTAGGTCGCATAATAATGGATCCCCCAACAGTTCATCCAATTTTTCTTTATACAAATTTTTAATTTCAGAAAATGAAGTTTCGTTTGACGCCATTTTAAAATAGAAAAATGTAAACAAAGTCACGTGGTCAATTCGAGAGAGAAAAATACGAGAGAGCTTTTTTTCTCGTGAAACACAAGGGAGTTATAACAAAAATGTGACAAAGCGTGACGTAGAACTAATTATCGATTTTTAAAATAACTGCATTTTTTTGTTTACGTTTTAGTTAATGTTTAATTACTTTTAATTAGATAAATAAAAGTATTTTGATAATGATAAAAACGCGAACAAATTACTAAAGAATGCGGAACTAAAATTTATAAACGTTAATTTTTTAAAATAAACTTTAGTTGCGAGTTTCTGTAAATTGCGTAAATATTAAATTTTGTTGACTAAGATTAGATAAAAAATGACTGTAAGCGTGGAAATTACACCACCCTAACTATTTTATTACTCATTTATTGTTAAATATTTGTACAAGGCATTGTTAGATTGTTTTATAACATTGGCTTTTGTTAAAGAATCGACAACAGACAAAGCAATCTAGAAAGTTAATCAACAGTAGGGCCAATGTCATTTAAAATTAGGACTAATTAATCTAGAACTTACTTTTCAGAACAATTATTTTTAATAAAAATGGAAACTCATGAAACCAATCGAGTTGTCTCGCCCGAGGACGGGGTTCCAGAATATGTGGTCAACTTTAACGACGATGATGATGATGTCACAAACGACGAAGATGATGACGTCATAGACGATGAAGACGACATATACAATGATGATTATGATGAAAATCCACAAATTGAAATAAATGTGGAAAATGAAAACGGGGAAACAATGAATGTTAGTTTGGCACCGGAAAACCCAGACTTACAGTAAGTTGAACTCAATATAAAATAAAGTTTATACAGGGTTGTTAAAGAGCAGTACAACATGGACGTAGTAGGGATCAAACCGAGGTCTTTCTGTAGTTAGGCCAAGTGTTCTTACTTAAACTAAGTTATGTTAGTGTAAAATATTTTTTACAATTTTGTAATTATTACTCATAAGATAACCTTTTTAATTTTGTACAAAAGTTTTGTTAAACTTTTTGTTAAAATGCATGGTTAAGAAAACTTACAGCGTAAAAAAGTTGGGATCAAATCCAGGTCCTTCTGTAAAAACGTCAAGTTTTTCTATTAATCTTAGAATATTGTTAAATTATGACTTTAAATTTAAAATTTAGTACAAAAGCAATGTTGGAATTACGGTTTAAATAAACACTTTGTTAATGAGCATGATAGAGCACACCGTTTTACTTTTTTATTGCAACTAAAAATGTATAATTAGATTTTTATTAAAAATCTTTAATTTTTAAATTCTAGCAAAAATTGTTGGGTTTGTTTTGGTGGAGATGACGACGACACCACGGCAGAATGGATCCGACCGTGCCGCTGCCATGGCACAACAAAGTGGGTTCACCACTCATGTTTAATGCGGTGGGTAGATGAGAAACAGAAAGGTCACGCTTACACTAAAGTTCAATGCCCACAATGCAACACTGAATATGTCATTATATTTCCCCCATTCGGTGAGTAATTATTTTTTTAAATATATTTATTTATTCTCAACATAAAAAGGTTGACTTCACGACCTAAACATAAAGTAACATAAGTTACCCCAAACCAGTCTCGAGTTGTCTTTGGCAGTTTGGATTATAATTGCCTGATAATTAAACTTCTGTTTCAGTATTGGCTTAGCAGGAGTTTATACCGTTATAGGGCTTTAATTAAGTGCTTTACAGCATGACAGCAGTGGTGATTAAACCCAGGACCTCATGTGGTGAGGTCTACACCACACTGCTGGCATAAGGTTCTCCTTAATTTATTGAAATTTTAATTATAGAAACCTTTTTCGAACTTCTATATAATTTGGTATGTAAAACTTCTACGTAATACTAATAAGTTACAATTTAAATATTGTATTTTATCAACCTTTTTTGGTTTTATTTTATATTTTAGGGCTTACATTGTTTTTAAAGTATTTTTATCCCAAATTTACATTAAAGTTAACTTAAAGGTTTTATTAAAAATTAAATTGTAAACTATTAAGTTTTGTTCTTGGTATTTACATAACCTTAAAGTTGCCATACCAACTAACTTGATAATCTGTTTGTAATCAACTTGTCAGGAAAGTTCTGCAGAGTTCTTCAAACACTCGACCGCTTACTCTACAAAAGTTCACCCTTCACAACAACTGGTATTTTATTGGGCTCAGTTTACTGGACTGCTGTCACTTATGGAGCTATCACTGTTATGCAGGTATGATGATTGTTATTTTCATATTCTTTGATACCTCCTGAAATTTAGAACTTTGTGCTGAGCCTATCATTGTTTTTTACTTGATTTTAATACCGTCCTAAAACATGAAAAGTTCTCTTTGATGGCTTACTTTTTTAGAATTCTTTATATATAATAAAGCTTAGTGGATGATATATATATATATATATATATGTTGTGGTGCATGGGTAAATTATCAGGGGCAAATATTAGTTAAGAGTTGTGACCATATAACGACAACTAAACTACTGTGTTTATATTTGTATAGTTAACCTTATTTTAGTTAAATAAAGCAAAATAAATATTAAGATATAACTTGACCAATTTGTACCAACAAAAACAATTTTATTTAACCAACATCATTTACAAAAAAAATGAAAAATTGTTATTTTTAAGGTTCTGGGTCACAAAGAGGGGTTAGATATGATGGAACAAGCTGATCCCCTGTTTCTCCTTATCGGACTTCCAGCGATTCCTGTTGTGTTAGTGTTGGGAAAGCTGATTCAGTGGGACGAATATTTACTTAGAATATGGAGAAAACATTCTCATAAACTCGCTATCCTCAAGTATTTATTACCCATGTAAGGCATAAAATATATTAACATTGGATTACTGTCATTTAATAGAAAACCAGCAGCGTGGCGTAGTGGTAAGAACACTTGCTACACCACACATAAGGTCATTGGTTCAATCCCCACTGATCTCATGCTGTAGCGCCCTTAAGTAAGGCGCTATAAACGGTATGAACTCCTGCTGAGCCAGCACTTAATCCGCAATATAATTATCGGGCAATTATAATCTATAATATCCCAAACTGCCACAGGCAACTCGAGACTGGGTCGGAGTAACTGATGTTACTCTATGGGATAATAGTATATACAAAAAAAAAAAAAAAAATTTCTAAAAATATTTTGACCTAGATTTTTTGCAACTAACACATGTTTTGCTTTTAAATATTCACCTAAAATAATTCAGCATAGTTACCCTAATTGGCCCTATTTAATTTTATTCACAAACCTTCAATTTATCCTCGTTAGAACCCAGCCGAACGAAATATTACCGGTCGCCCAACCAGAACAACCTGCTCGTGAAATTAAATTTGGTCGAGTTTTCTGCGGTGCGATGTTCTTTCCCACTATAGCTACCGTTGTTGGAAAGTTAATGTTTAGAACAGTGGATGGGAACCTGCAAAGAAGTATTCTGGTAAGTTTATCCTCAGCTTAATCTTCCAGGGTTGCCAGATTGTTAATTCAACGGGTTGCCAAAATTTTGTCCAAATTTTTTTTATTATTTAAAGAAAAAACACATTTTTACTATTTTATTATTGTTTTAGTATTTAGTTCTATTTTTGGACTAAAATCAGATAATGTATTATATTTTATTAATATATGAGTAGTAATAAAAGATAAAAAGGATCAGTGAATTTTTAAGTTCAGTTACTATTTTTTATATAAATCTATGTGTTTTTCTAACAGGGTGGAATAGCCTTTGTTGCAATTAAAGGAGTTTTAAAGATTTATTTGAAACAACAAACTTACTCAAGGTTGGGGAAAAGAAGAATTCAAAATTATCAAAACAAAGAAGGAACTGCTCTGCCGTAAAATTAAAGTTTTTTTAATTTTTTTAAAGTTAGGTTTAGAGACAAGCTTGGATTTTTGGAATTATTTAATTAGTTTAAAATTTAAATAAAACAAAAAGTGGATAATTGGAATATTTATTTGGTAAATTTTTAATTTTTTTCATGTAAATATGTTAATTTAGTTTGTATTATATTTTCTTTTGAAAGCTCTACAATGCATTGAAATTTCATGTAATCTGTATTTCAATATTTAAGTTGTCATCTTTTTATTTACATAAAAACAACTCTAATTATTTCAAAGATGTTTAAATGTTTCAATTGTTTTGTATTGTTGTTACTGCTTTCTTGTATCTATTTTTAATAAAGTAATTAAGTTGTCAGTTAGAATTAACATCTTGTAAGTTTTCAAGCCAAAATTTGTTTTTTTAACTACATTTATTGTTTCAATATTCAATAACATTTTAGTCTTTTTTTTAACTGTACAGTTAGTGTGGGTTTCTAATATAATTGTTGTTAGATTTTGTATTACTGATAATTGTAGGTGCCTAGATTTTTAAGCTAACTATTTTATTGTTAAAAGAATTAAATTTAAATAACTTTTTGGAATTTATTTTAATGTTGAAACCATTATTTGTTAAATATTTTTTGTATAAATATTCTGCAATTTTTAATTGAATAATGTTCGAAAGAATTTTGTTGAAATTTTCTATAAATTTGTTGAGGATAAAATAAAAAAAAATATAAAAATGAATATAGCAATTGTGGGAATTACCCAATTTTTATGACCACGTGTTTGTATTTTTGTTTTCTTTAATTTTATTCAATTAAACTTTAAAAATGTCGGAGTTTATAAGTTTAAACGAGACTGTGATCTTCCAAAAAGAAAAAGTTATGAAAGCCATTAAACTGGTTCCTAAAAAGTTGGTGGTTTTTGAGAAATTAAGATTTTATCCCGAAGCAGCGGTCGGTTGTAAATTCGGAACATTATTTCAAGGTAAACTATTCTAATTCAACTAAATTTTAACAAAGAAAACGAAAATAATTGATTAAAAATATACCAAGTTAAATTCTTATAGAATGTGTTCATATTAAATGGTTAATACTTTTTTAAAACTGTTTTAAATTTATAAATTGATAAAAATTGCTGCCTAATTATTAATTTTAAATTTATAATTCAAACTATCATTGTTCTTTAGGTTTAATATTGTTTTGCTAGAAACTGTTAAAGAAAACATGGTAATATATAAACCATATAATCTTACTAAAATTGGTTTTAAAATTTTAGTAAAAAACACTCAACTAACCAAAGTGGAAGCAGGTGAAGTTGAAGATTTTAATTTTGCTGAAGACGATTCAATTAATACAACTAAAGACAACAGGTTTGTGGTATATTATGTTACTTTAAGTTTACTAACACATATACTACAAAGCATTTAAAATATACAAATAATAATTAAATAAATAACATAAAACTTTACACTTTAACATTATATTTGAAATATATACCAATAAGCAATTTAATATAAAACTAATATGTAAGAATAAAAAAAACTTCCTGACTGCAAAACTCAAAATATATTTAAAAGTAGCATAAATTTTACCAAAAGTTGCAACCAATTAAGATTTTTAAATTTGGGAAAGTTTTTTTTAGAAATTTTCATTTAAGTTCTTCAGTATAGTGGTATTTTTAATTCTAATTTTTGTTTGTTTAAAGGTCACTAACTGACCTTCATGGTGAATCACAAACATTAAAGAGAGACGATCTTCTAGAGATGAAAGAAAAAGGGGCCACGGGAGAAGAAATTATTGAAAGTTTGGTCAAAAACTCCTCTTCTTTCTCCGATAAAACTGCGTTTTCACAAAAGAAATATCTTAAGAAAAAACAGAAGAAATATTCATCTTTTATTCGCATTTTAAGGTATTTAAACAAATTCGGATCACTTGTTTTTCACTGTTTTCATAAAAAATTCACGTTAAAAAAAATTATCAGGCAATAGTACAAGAGTTTTTTTTGTAACCGTAATCCAATAGATCCATAGATTGTTTAAATTTAATATTTTAGAAACTTGAGGTTTTTTTTTGAGTCACATCAGTTACTCCGACCCAGTCTCGAGTTGCATGTGGCAGTTTGGGATATTATGGACTATAATTCCCCAATAATTATGCTGCTGATTAAGTGTTGGCTCAGGAGGAGTTTATACTGTATATAGTGCCTTACTTAAGGGTACTACAGCATGAGAGCAGTGGGCATTAAATTCACGACCTTGTGTGTGGTGTAGCAAATGTTTTTACCACTACACCACGCCTCCGGTAAAGGTTTAAATTTCTTATATATATATATATAATGCCGCTATTTTCTAAGGGTAAAAGCATGTAATCATGCATTAACTTTCTACTTCAATTAAATACTCATTATAAGTCAATTAAACAATAAATGAATATCATTATTTTATTCTTAACTATGATAACTATACTATAAAATTTATGTGCTCACTTTATGTTTAAAATCCTGTTTCTACTACAACAGACCGACAGGACGTACAATGTGCAAGTTATATCAAGAGAGGGAACCCTCCAAGATCTGCCAACTTCGACTCGACATCGCTTCACAAATCTTAACTTTCTCCAACATCCAACATGGGAGCAAAGTTGTTGTGCTCGAGACCTGCTCAGGGGTTTTGTTGGGGATGATTATGGAGAGACTGGGTGGAAAAGGTTTGTGAATTGACAATTACTGGCAGCATGGTGTAGTGGTCAGAGCACTTGTCTTCACTACATGAGGTTCTGGGTTCGATTCTCACTGCTCCCATGTTGTAGCGCTATTGAGTTACGACTATAAACAGTATAAACTTCTGCTGAGCCAATACTTGATTAGCAGCTCAATTGTCGGGCAGTTATGATTTATAATATTCTAAAGACAACTCAAGACTGGGAAGGAATAACTGATGTTACTCTTTGTTTAGGTTGTGCATTTGACTTTCCACATTAAGAACAAATAAATGTAAATAAATGGTGGCATTGTAAATATTACCAAGGAAATTGTAAAGACATAAGTTTATATGTTTATGCTGGCTCGCCAATACATAGTTTTTTAGTTTGTTTATGTTTTTTTAAGTTTAATTCAATTTGCAAAAGTTTAATTCAATTTTTTTAAGTTTAATTCAATTTGCAAAAACTTATTTTCAGGTTTGATAGTGAATCTCCACATAGGGGAAACCCCAGCTAACCTGTTTGCTGTTTCTCATTTCAACTTTAAAGACGAATTCTGGGATTGTTTACATTCCCTGCCCCTGCATAAAGTTGGACCCCTGTTGTCAGGGAAACCATTCAGTTCAACTTTTGCAGGTGATATTGTTGACCCCAGCGAGGATAAACTAAAAGTTGGCAATAAATCTGGGGAACTTGAGATTGAGGATAAACTGATAAATAATAAAATATTAAATAATGAGGATAAAGAACTAAAAGAAACTAAAACTGAGGGTAACTTAAACTTGGACGATAAAATTGAGGACAAAATCAAAAATGGGGATAAAAATTTGAAGCGAAAACAATTAAGTGAGGAAGAAAAACAGAGAGTGAGATGTGAGAGAAGGTTGAAGAGATTTAATCATCAGAAGAAGGCATGGGAAACATTAGGAACTAAAAACATGGATGCTCTTATTGTTGCTTGCAGGTGAGTTTCTTGTTTTTATCTATCCTCGATGTGGGAAGGTTGACTTTAGAGCCTAAACATAGAGTAGCATCAGTTACTCTGACCTTGTCTCAAGTTTCCTTTGCCAGTTTGGGATATTATAGATTATAATTGCCTGATAATTAAGCTGCTGATTTAGTGCTGGCTTAGCAGAAGTTTATGCCATTTATAGCGCCTTACTTAGGGGAACAGTATAAAAACAGTTTTAAACCCAGAATAGTAAAGCCAAGTATTCTTACCACTACACATTGTTTTTGTAATGCAAGTAATTTTTAAAGAATCGAGAATATATTATACAAATTCCAATTATATTTTTAAATTTTTAATTTGTTTAGATTTCACCCAACACCAATAGTTTTAAGTTTATTGGAAACCCTGGGAAATTCTCGTCCGTTTGCGATTTATAACGAATACAGGGAACCACTGATGGAATTATTTGTCCGATTGTCCGTCAGTAATTCTGCCATAAACCTCCAACTTGTTGAAACTTTTACAAGAGAATACCAGGTTGATATTCATATAAATCAAATATTGTTCCAAAAACTTTTCTGGTATGATATAAGATGAAAACGATCCGATACATCAAACCCTAAACCCAACTCTAACCTATTTAGGTTTTCTTTCATAAACACGATCTATTTAAACAACCAGCAGTGTGATGTAGTGGCCAGAACACTTTCTGCACTACATTAGGTCCTGGGTTCGATCCCCAGTGATCTCATGCTTTAGTGCCCCTGAGTATAACGCTATGAACGGTTTAACCTCCTGACCTAATAAGCAGCTTAATTATCGGGCAATTATAATTTATAATATCCCAAACTAACAAAGGCAACTCGAGACTGGGTTGGAGTAACTGATGTTACTCTATGTTTAGGTTGGGTATTCGACTTTCCCACATCAAGGATAAAGATATATACAAAAAAAGTTTGCGAAATCAATGCATTTCATTCTTTATCCATTCTGTATATTTAACCTCAATTACTATTCTGACTTTTAATTTAGTTAACTTTTAGTTAATCGAAAAAATTAATTGATAAACTTTTAACATTTTAGGTCCTCCCAGAACGAACTCATCCCAAAGTCCAGATGAGTTCTGGAGGAGGATTTCTCCTCACAGGGATCAAGGTGGACAACAATTAAAGATTTTAACATCTACATCATTATGTTTCAGGTAATTTCTTATCAAATATCTTTAGTTTTATGATATTTGGGTTTTAAATATTATGATAAAGTCAAACTAGAAAAACAGTTTTTAGTTTTCTAGTATTATAAAATGCTTATTCATATTTCTAAGTTACATCTAACAGTAACAACACTCAACCTTATAACTAATATATATAGCATTTTTTATTTTATTTTTTAATATTAACACAGTAGATTGCTTGGTTAGTTGATATCACCAATAAATTGCATAATATAAAAAAATTATTCTAATTATCAGTAAAATACAAGAACCTAAATGCTTCTAAAATCCAGTTAGTAAAAAACAATTGAACGAATGTTGCGGCAAATATAAGGCATCACAAAGTTAAAAGAACAATACTGTAGCTTTAAAATTGAAGAAACTTTACTATTTTAAGTGAAGTTGTAATACTGCAAAGTTAGTATACCTAAGCTTATATGATTATATAGTACCACTAACAAAAACTAATATGTACAGATTTTCTACACAGAGAACACACAGGATAAATGGTATTAACGTTAAAACCCATTCTGACAAAGTTTAACGTCGGGGGACAAGTCACGAATCGCATCATACCCATAAGTCCCCACTTTAAACCCAGCCAAATAGCACCCGAAATTCACCGAAGATTTAAGGTCCCTGCCCCGGGACAATGCATGGACTAACCCCGCGTTAAACGTGTCCCCTGCTCCAAGGGTGTCAACGACCTTCTCAGGGGGGTACGAGGGGGTCATTGTGATGTCATCATCGACACCAACGACCCCCGATGCAGCACCCTCTTTACCCCAAGCACAAACAATATAAGCACTAGAAAAGAAAAAGAAAATTAAAAAAGAAACCTTATTATATTCTCCCTTCATATATTTTGTATTGTTTATTAACTTAGCATGGCATTGGATTAGGGTCCAAAGGTGCAGGGTTTAAAGTTCTGAAGTTGTTTTTATTTTAAGCTTTACACTTACCCTTGTTTTGCCTTTTTCTTATAAGCTTCCACAGCATCCTTGGCTGAAGTTAATCCATGTTTTAAAGCATAATCTTCACTTAAAATCACCTAAATTTTAACATTATTTAGTCTTAGAATTTTTAATATTATGGAGTTATGAAGGTAGGATTTCGTTTAGCATTGTTTAGGTTTACTTATAACTTATTTAACTCACTAAGTCTGCATGTTCAGCTAGATGATGTAACTTTATTCTTTTTGCTTTTTCCAGCTCGACCGCAATCTTAATTTGATTGCTCGGTTTAACTTTGTTGTTGTAGTTTATAACATGGTCGATCATCTTAAACACATTTTCTAGATTCCGACCCTTTGTGACATCATAACATGGTTTTGTTACATTATAACACAGTTTTGTGACATAACATAGGTATATGACATCATAACTAGGTTTTGTGACATCATAATTATACCTAGGTTATTTGCGACAGCGTAAACAAAATAGATATATATATAGTTGGGATTATTATGTAACTAAATTTAACATTAGGCTATAGTTAAACAAAGACAGGATGTAACAGTTTACAGAGACCATAAGGGAAGTGTCATATAATATTATATATAAAGGACATTACCTCAAAAATAACCCACGATACTTTATTGAGCTTAACTTTTTGAAAATCTTCTAATGTGGGTTCTGGCAAGTGTCTAAACAAGCAATTAGCAAAATTTATTATCGGAACACAATTTTGTTTTTATTACCCTGTTAATTATATTTAATTTACATTTTCAAAAGGTCAGCAAAACAATAAATCATTTTGTTTTACTTAAATTGTACTATTATTGTCATGGTAATGTTGGTATAATTGACAATTATAAAATGTTGTGCTTTTGATTAACTTAAAAATTGCAAGTTTATAATTTTTTAATTCAAATGTTGTAAATTGTCAACATCAATTGATTCATAATGTAATAAGGCAATGAAAAAAAAATATTCCTTAATAAAAATCCCACTATTTATTAGAAAACTACCATTTTTATCAACAAATAACTCCTTGATTTTACCTTCTAAAATGAGTGATTGTTCTTGACCCATTCTCCTTGTTAACAATCACAGTAGAGCAGGGTAGAGTGCCATCATCTTGAAGAACAACGTTGTCCAAACCAACCCCATATTCTTTGATTTGATTGATCACAAATCTGAATATTAAGTCAATGTTTAGTGATGTAAAGGAATCTTAGTGAAATTAAGATTAAATCTTACTACTGAGTTGTCCAGAATGATATATTTATTGTATTGACTTTATTAAATATACAATTTTCATTGCCTTTAGTGAGAATTAAACCCAAGACATTAAAATGATACAAAATTGTTTGATTTTAACTTTGTAAAGTTAACGTACGATGTTGTTAGGTAATCAGCTTCAGTATCCGGTAAGGAACTAAAGCAATCGACTTTATTCCCCAGCATAGCCAACACACAACTTGTGTTTACTGCATTTCCACCTTTCTGCCAATTCATAGCAAGAACTCTACAAATAAATAAAGTTAAGAAGTGTTGGACAATACTAAAGTACGGGATGCGGGATAGTGCGGGACCGTATGTAAACGTTAACGAAAATTCGCGGAATGCGGGACAGAACGGAATTTTTGTACTTTTCTGCGGGATGATTGCTGTTTTTATCTAAAGGGCTAAGGGGTGATGCGGGATTAACTTTAAAGGTCATGAAATGATGCAAATTGAATATAAAGCACAAGGGAAGATTAGGGGAGGGTATAAAAAGTCCGCCTTTTTCCGCATTCAGCGTTTTTTTGTTAACGTTTACATACGGCCTCGGTATTTCCCGCAACTTTCCGCATCCCGTATTTTAGTACTACCCGTAGTGTTTGGTAACTTTGCAGTTTTAAATAGTTTAGTATATGTTAGTTACAAAAAAGCACTAAAACTTGGCATAGTTTTTTAATCTACTTCAGTCTAGTTCAATAGTTTTACTATAACTATAGTTAAATAGGTTAATATTCTAGTATAATTTTTTTTTGTATATATCTTTATCCTCGATGTGGAAAGATCGAATGCGTGACTTAAACATAACACCAGTTACTCCGACCCAGCCTTGCCTGTTGAAGTTTGGGATATTAATGATTATAATTAATGAATAATAATAATAAGCTGCTAATTAAGTGTTGGTTAAGCAGGAGTTTATACCGTTCATAGCGCCTTACTCAAGGGCGCTACAGCATAAGATCAGTGGGGATTGAACCCACGACCTCATCGTAGTGTAGCAAGTGTTCTTACCACTACACCACGCTGCCGGTTGACACAAATTAATACGAAACTACCAACCTTTGATCGGAGTTTTCCTTTGGAAAGCTGTTACAAATATTAACAATATCCAGACATATTAAACCCACGCACAAAATTGATTTGTCGTTGTTATTATTTTGCTCCATTTTGAAGGTAAATTCGTCAATAAATTTAAAATAAAACTAAACAAATACACAAAAAACACAACGCTAAAACACTTGAACGTTAAGTATGTTAGTACGAAACGGGGAAAACCCTGACTCAGTTCATGGTTTATTGCACTGACGTCATAACGAATATACAAATAGATCGTTTCTAAGTAACGTTCCACTCATATATATTTATATAATTTTCGGGTTACGTGATTGGACAAAATTTGCTTGGTCAATCACGCCCTCTTTTTATACCAAAAACCTAATTTATTTATGCAACTAAATTTCCACTAAACTTTGATAAATACGCACAAATTTAAATAACATTTTTCTTGTTATTTAACATTTTTTTTGTTGCTTTACAGTCTACCACAACTGCCTATTTGTTGCTAAATTCTCTTCTCTAAAAATACTTTTAAAATTATATAAAAAAGAAAAATCTCAAAAGGAGAAAAGTCTTGACATTTACCAAAGATTAGTAAAGTTAAAACCATAAAAAGATCTAATATAGTAATTTGATTGTATGTCTATATTAAAACAAACAATTTTAAACTTACTAATGTTTATTTTAAGTGTAAAAATGAAATTTTGAAAACCGTAAAGGCCCGTTCACGCGGCGTACGCAACGCAACGTAACGTAGTGTAAGATTTCGCAACCATTTAAAATGAATAGAGTGGTTCACACGTACGAAAGTTGGTTCACACGTACGAAAGTTTGCGTAAGTTAGATTTCGTAGTTTTGTAGCCGAAGCGAAATTTACGCAAGATTTCGTAAGCGGTATACTTTTATTAGATATTTTCTATTTGTTAATCCCTAGAACTCGTAAAGTTACTTAACGCAACGTTATCTTGTCGTGTGAACAGGCATTAAAACAAAACTTTTTAATCGAGGATAAATTCTTAAACGTGGACACAAATAAGTAACAACTTTGCCCTTCAAGTTATTATTATTTTTCAACTTCACTGTCGAAAAAAAAAAAAAGAAATTATTAGCCTAAATTTAATACTTAAACAGGTTTTTATATATTAAGAATGTTGACAAATTAACTAATTATTAAAATGAGTAAATTAATTGGTTTAATTCGGCGTCAGTTTTATGTTCCGTTCAACGAAATGATGAAATCCTTTCAACAAAATTACGCAAAAGATGGCGGATATTTTCCAAGAATTCGTGGAGTTTTAGTCCAAATGTCAAGGTTAATTTAATTAAAAATATCAATATTTGTTATTTTATGATAAACACACATTAATTTGCCATTCTGAAAAGTAGGGCAATGTGCACGCACAAGATATTTTTCATTGAAAAAAATGCACGGCGTTTTGCACGCCTGGCTTTACAAGTAAATACAGTCACGCCAATATTTAGGCTTGCACGCACGAGATCTTGTCGAAATCTGCCCAACTTTCCAGATTGGTTAATTTGTAATTAAATTAGGTGTTTTTTTCCGTCTCATATTTCTGATGTTTAAATATTATTTTACAAATATTTAATTATTATTGTTTATGACATCACAGAATGGAAGATGTTAGGTACGGAACCTTGATTGGCACCGATGAATTGGGGAACAAATATTACGAGAATAATCGTTATTTTGTGGCAAGGAACAGATGGGTTGATTACAATCAGGAAAATTGGGCAAATAAATGGGATTACAACGCTAGTCAAGTAACTCCGGAATGGTAAATTAGTTTTTAACAATTTATCGAATTTTTTTGTTTACAAATTTAAATCAACTAAAGAAATTAAACAACAAAGCTAAAATTAATTTTAACACAGACTAAAAAAAAAACATTTTGATACAAACTTATATATATGAATTAAAGGAACAAAATCAAGGTTCTTTCAACTTTTTTCATTTTGCAATAGACTGATTACCTCAAATATATTTCAATATTATTTTTTTCTGTCTAAGTACTTTAAATAAATTCTCTAAGCTGTTACCATAATTTAAACACTATATTGGGGGCATGAGATAATAATATAAACCAAATACTTGTAAATGCATGTGATCAGCAAACATTTGTAAAGCCAAGGGAAAATAATTAAATTATTCTACTGATTAACAATTACCTCATTTCCTGTATTTGGTAAATTTGTTAGCCAATATATACACATAAGTTTGCCACCTTTTGATATACATAACATTTTTTGTTTGTATTGATTTAAAAAAATTATTAGCATTCAAATGTTTTTAGTAAGGTCATTTAGATAATATGTATATATATAAATTGTAATATTTTTACTAGTATAATGAAACACTTTTTTATATTTATTTAAACTCTATGTGGATAAGTCACCTTACTTAAGGGTGCTACAGCATAAGAGCAGTGGGGATCGAACCCATGACCTCATGTAGTAAAGCCAAGTTTTCTGACCACTTCACCGGAATGCCAGACTTTAATACTGTAATATTACTTATGTGTGGCAATAGATATTTATAAATTTATTGTATCATACATTGTGGCTAATATAACTGTTTTTAATTAATTTAATATAAAGCCAATGGTCGTCACTTAATACCATTGAGTTTATAATATGTTAACAAATAAAATTGTGTTCCAGGCACAGATGGCTTCACTACATGACCGATGACCCCCCTACAAAAGTCCCCCCCATTCAAAGAAAATTTTTAATTAAACACTCCCCCAATAAAACTGGGTCCAACCAGTGTTACGTTCCCTACTCTACCACCAGACCTAAAATAGAATCTTGGAAACCAGAATAATTTTTTTTAGGAATTCGTTTTTGTCTTAAGTTCAAAATATAATTTGCCTTTATTTCATAAAAATACATTAAGTTATTAAGAAATTGAGTTTTTTGTTTTATTATTGTTTTAAAAGGTTGAAAAGGAGAACTGTATATTAAGTTCAGGGGCAAAAAGACTAGCCTCATAGCCTACTAAGTTTAGTTTACCTTTCTTTACCCTTAGCCCAATTTTTTAAATTTTGTCAGTTTAGGATTTTACTGAATTTAAAGTCAACTGTGTATTTGTTTTTGACAAAATTGAATATTGCTTAGAGTGCCTTACTCAGATTGTTAGTATTCGAAATTTATATATATATTTTTTATTCTTGTTTTCTTTTTGTAGTATTAGAGAACAAACCTAATATCACCGGCAGCGTGGTGTAGTGGTAAGAACACTTGCTACACCACACATGAGGTCGTGGGTTCAATCCCCACTGATCTCATCCTGTAGCGCCCTTGAGTAAGGCGCTATAAACTCCTGCTGAGCCAGTACTTAATTAGCAGCATAATTACTAGGTAATTATAATCTATAATATTCCAAACTGCCACAGGCAACTCAAAACTGGGTTGGGGTAACTGATGTTACTCTATGTTCAGGTTATGCAACGACCCACATCGAGGATAAAAATATATACAAAAAAATGTAAATTTAAATCATCCTGTGACACAAGGCTTCAACCAGGAAAGCAAGGCAGTCGAATAAATTGTAACAACATTAACAATTCACATACTTTAAATATTTAGTAATCTACTAAGCTTTGGAAATATTAGAGGATAAAATATAACACTTGTTTAGTTTGTCACAAAACATTCAACTTTTTCACTCGTTGTTAATATTAGTGTTGACATAAAAAGTTACATCGACAATACAAAATAGTTTTTTGTATAAAATTATTCAATAGCTAAAGTTAATAATAACTTTAAAAATTATTGCTAAGGTTTTTTTTACATTTTAAGAAATATAATAAGCCTCGGTGGTCAATAAATCTTAATATTTCGGTTTAAAAAAAGATTTATTTTTTTGCAAATATGTTAATTTTTCGGAATTTAATTTTGCCGTATTTTGAGACTTTATGTAAAATTTGTTTTTTTTAAGGAATTAAATAATTCTTGCGGGTTTCCAGGCAATCAATATGTTCAATTTGTTTATGTACTTTTGTATATATATATTTGCGTGAAATTAATTTAAAGTTTAAATTTTTAAAGGTTGTATTCACTTGATATTGTTATAATTAAATGAAGGCTGAAAGGGCCAAAATACTAAATGTTTTTATAAAAATAATTTAAAAATAACAAAATAACAAGCAAAATTCAGGCAGATAATATTTCAAAATTATAACTAGGTCGAAATAATTGAAGTTCTTAATAGTTTTTCTATGAAGACATCTTTCTGTCTTTCACTTTGAGGATAAATTACATTTCAAAAAATTAAAATTGATTTTGTTTGTAATAGATAAACTGTTTTTAAAACCCATTGTGGGTAAATTTTTATTAAAACCATGAAGTTTTTAACTCGAAAATTGAAGTTATTAAACCCATAAACATGAATTTATTTGCTTCAATTATTTTGTTCAATTTCCTCGTCCTGATAAATTCTTGTTCATTCTCGGATTTTCCTGAATGTGGTTGTTCAACAACTGGAAAAAAAGTAAGATTAAGTTAATTAAAAAACTGTTAAATTCATAGTTTAGTCTGGTAATATAGCTACAGTTAATGTTTTTTCAGAAAACCTAAAACAATAAATATTTTACCCCACCCCCTTTTTTTAACTTTTAGTTTATAAAATTTTGATTTAAATTGTTTTATAACAGAATGGTTCGGGTAAAAAAGTTTATTGTCACAAAGCAGCTGACTTACACGGCATTCTAACTCAACTTAAGTTTTCTGAAAACATTCAAGCAATGTAAGTTTATTAAAAAGGATTTTATTCAACTATATAACTATGTAACTTATTTTAAAAAAAATTTATGTTTATTTTTTCAAGTAAAACGTGTTAATTAATACTCTAAAAATAAATAAATTTTTGTTCAAATTAAATTTTTTTAATTTCAGTGATTTTTCTGGTAATGATGTCACAGAAATAACCTCAGATTTTTTTCCTGAAACGAATATTTTAAAAACCAATATTAAAACTTTGTAAGTTGAATAAAATTTTTTACAAAATATGTTGAAAACTTAAAAATTAGTAATTTGTAAATTATGTACAACTACAGCCCAGTCTATATTTTAATTGTGGTAAAGTGTTTGCAATTTAATATACCCCATAAACAGCAGTTTTTTAATCCACTTTAAATATATAGATTACAAAGTTGAATAAAAATATTTATTTTTACAGGAATTTAGCAAACAACAAAATAAGTTTTATCGCACCTTCAGCATTCAAAATATTCCAAAACTTAACACAATTGTAAGTTTGTTTTACTTTTTAATATGTCTAATGGTATTTACTAATTGCTAAGTTTTAATACTGTTACAAAGTTTAAGAATTCTAGTTTTGATCGTCAAATTGTTATTCGAAAAATGTTTAACTTTTGTTTTAGAAATTTAAGTTACAATGAGCTTGGAAGAATAAACAAAAACATGTTTCTTGGATTGGACAATTTGCAAGAATTGTAAGTTGTTTAAGCAAAGCATGAAAGTGTTGGCATCAGTAAAAAATTACTGGCAGCGTGGTGTAGTGGTAAGAACACTTGCTACTCCACACTTGCTACACCACACTTGGGGTCGTGGGTTCAACCCTCACTGATCTCATGCTGTAGCGCCCTAGAGTAAGGCGCTATAAACGGTATAAACTCCTGCTCAGCCAGCACTTAATCAGCAGTATGATTATCAGGCAATTATAGTCTCTATAATATTCCAAACTGCCACAGGCAACCCGAGACTGGGTCGGAGTAACTCATGTTACTCTATGTTTAAGTCGCGCATTCGACTTTCCCACATCGAGGATAAAGATATATACAAAAAAAAGTTTACTCAATAATTGATAAAATATTTTTTTAGGTATTTGAGTTTTAATTTGTTTCCCATTATTCCTGGTGATGCGTTCACTCCTTTAATCTCTCTGGTGAAACTGTGAGTTATTAGATTTGTGTAATTCGTTTGTTAACAAGCAACATGGTGTAGTTCAGAACACTTGGCCCCACTTTATAAGGTTTAACTGCTATCATGCTGTAGTGCCCTTGAGTAAGGCAGTATAAACTGCATAAACTCCTGCTGAGCCAACACTTAGTCAGCAGCATAATGATCGGGCAATTATAATCTTTAATATCCCAAAATGCTAAAGTTAACTCGAGACTAGGTCATGGTAACAAATGTTACTCTATGTTTAAGCCATTGAAACATCCTTTTCACATCAAATATTTGTTAAATAATTTTTGTTTTAATATTTCAAGAGATTTATTATCTGACTACCTCATCTGTGATTGTTTAATGTCTGATTTCATCACTTGGTTCCGAGCTTACAAGAACAAAAGGTCTAATCCAACACCATCAGGTCAAAAGGTCAAGGTTAAATTGTTGGGCACATGCCGGTTACCATCCTCATTCCGGGGAAAACAATTAAAACAATTAAGACCGAAAAAGTTGCCATGTGGTAAGTTACACTTCTTATTAAAAATATTTTAAGTTTAGGATTAAAATAAGAACAACTGTAGTAAACTTATTAAAGAAAAGGTTTAAAAGTTTGAAATCTGAATATTTTGTTACAATAAATTTTAAAGTTCTTTGTATTTTAACCTCAGATACTTTGACTGAGCTTCCATATTTTGAGATGCAACCCTCAAGCAGACAAGTTGTGTTTGAGGGAGATTCAATTTCACTCAACTGTGAGGGAACTGATATCAAGGAAGCTAAGGTGGGTAACTTCTTTTTTTTAACTTTTTCATCATGTTTCTTAATCCTTGATGTGGGAAGATCGACTTCACAACCCAAAAAATAGAGTAACATCAGTTACTCCGACTCAGTCTTGAGTTGCCTGTGGCAGTTTTGGATATTATAGATTAAAATTGCCTGATAATTAAGCTGCTGATTAAGTATTGGCTCAGCAGAAGTTAATAACACCCTATTTAAGGGTGCTTTGCTTTCTAATATTGTGTCTAAGATGTAGTATGTTCCTTTTTAAGTTATAGGCAAACTAAAGTTTTTAATTTTGATATTTTTCTGTTTTTTGAATATTTGTTTTATTTGAAGGTGACTTGGAGCCGGAATGGCAAGCCAGTTGGTAACGCTTCAACGGAGATATTTGAGGAAAACACGACAAGATTTTACAACAAAACAATTGTTTCAAGCAACTTTCAACTTAAAGAAATTAATCAAAAATTTGCCGGTAAAACTGGGTTCATTTATGTAATAACCTAACTAGTGTAGTAATTAAGGCACTAGACCTCACTACAATGGATACAAAGTTTGATCTTTATTAATCCAACACAGCTTCTTTCGATAAGCGACCACGAATGTTATTTTGTTTGGTTTGTGAACAGGATAAATGGCTGACATTGAAGTATTTACTGGTATTATAGTAGTCTGTTAGTTTGATATATTGGGTATGGCAACGGATTACAAGCCAAAGGTTTCAGAATCGAGTCACACCAATGCCACATTAATCATTCTTAATCCTGGCGTTTATGAATAGCTTAAACATGTCACAACAGCATAGCCTCCCCCCCAAAAAAATGTGAAAACCACCACCTTGAGTAATCCAGAAAAAATTACATTTTTACACTTTAATAATTTAAATAAAATTTCATCTAAAAAGTTCAGATTTTTTTAAAACAAAACTTAATCCACCAGGAACGTGGAGATGCTCGATTACCTCAAGTCACGCCAAGGTCTTCCAACAAATCCAACTCATCGTCCTTAAAAAGAGCGCCACCTACTGTAGAGCAACAAATGTAACCAACAATCTTGGATTGTTTATGTGGCCTGCCACTGTCACTGATGCCACAACATTTCTAACTTGCCACCAACCTAAAGTAGGAACAACTTTACTTTTTAATCAAGAATTTTTTTGATTTTAATTTTTTTAATTTTTTAAAATTTATTTTTGTGTAAGTGTTTTTAAAATACAACTTACATTCTAACAATATAAATGAAAAATAAAATTTTGTATTCTTTTTTTTTTTGGCAAATTTATAAAAGTTCTACTTTAAGGACAACTCAATGAGCCATAAAGCGAGCAAGACTTGTGACTCACATGAGGGTTGGAGGAAGGGTAATTACTCACGATGTCAATTTATCGACCAAATTGCCCGAATTATTAAGGTAAGCTATTTTTAATTGCTAATTAATATAAGTTAAATTATGTTCAAAAAATTTTTTAACTTTTTCTTTTTTTTTTTTTTTTTTTAATTTAAAAGTATTTGTAACTAGCAATATAATTTTACTACATAATTAGTAAATTAATTTTTTGTATAAATTTAAATCCGAGTTTCCAAAAACTAAAAAACAGCCAAGCTTAAGTATTTAAAGTTTAATTAATAGTTAAAGTTAAAGTTCTGTATAATTACTGTCACAGTGGATTAAATATGGGAAATAATTACATATTAAAACTTAGTCTTTTGTGTGTTTAACAATCTCGTATTTGCATTTCAAATTCTTGAGAATGAATCAATATTTAAGCATGGTTGGATTGGAATTTATGTACTTAACAAAACAATTTTGTACAATTTAACACAAATATAAAGTTATGTAATGGTTTATAAATTCATTTTAACAACCAAAATTTTTTATTAAAAAATTTAAAACTTTATTTATTTATTTTAGACCACGTTACTTCAAGATATTACCTCGACCGATGCTCTTACAAAGTGCCAGGATACCAGCATAAAACTTGGAAACTCGAGTGTAGAGTCACCACTAGGGGTGGAGATGATCGTTGAGTTGATGCAGAAGTGCAGTGGGTTCCTTTCTCAAGTTGATGCGGTAAGTTTTGGGATTTTAAGTAATTGTGAGACTCAGGGTAAAATTTAGGGCAAGTTTTGCTACCTAAACCCAATCTCTAGATATGTTAAATTGGGCTATTATTTGATCTGGTGATATTGCTTGTTTGGCCTGGCTAAGAACTTTATCATTATTATAATTGCACTGAACTGTGTATAAAATTGGTTTCATGATAGACCAATCAACTCAAAAACTCTTAAACTTAAGACAACTCAATTTAAAATCACTCAACTCAGAGACAACTTTAATCTCAAAACTTTAACTCAAAACACTTTTACTCAGAACAATTTTACTTAAAAACACTTTTACTCAAAACACATTTACTTAACTTAAAGACAGCATAACCAGGACAACTTAACTCAAATAACTTTAAAAAACCCTCATGGGTTAAACTGTGATCATTTAAAATTCCGATTTAAATTTTATAAATTCCATCTTCAGATGCAGATGAGTTCAGTTGTGGTCAGACTTGCCAGTATCAGCACAACAGGACCCCACCTCCCCACCATACCCCTCCAAACTTACCCCACAATACTCAACTTACTCAAGCAATCTCTCTACTTGTTGTTCAATGTAGTGGAGGGGTTTGATAAGGTGAGTGTATTATGTATTTAAATTAAACTTAGAAAATTTAAAAAAATTTTGTTTTTCTAAAATTTGCTGGTTTAGATTTTTAATAAATCAAATTTATATACAATTTTTTTTTATTATAAATTTTGAATTTTTTTTTGTATTTATCGTTATTCTTGATGTGGGAAGGTCGAATGCGCGACCTAAACATAGAGTAACATCAGTTACTCCGACCCAGTCTCGAGTTGCCTGTGTCAGTTTGGGATATTATATTGATTATAATTGCCTGATAACTATGCTGCTGATTAAGTGCTGGCATAGCAGAAGTTCATACCGTTTTTAGCGCCTTACTCAAGGGCGCTACAGCATCAGAGCAGTAGGGGTGTAGCAAGTGTTCTTACCACTACACCACGCTGCCGGTTTAATTAAATTGTTTGTTGCTGTCATGAATCTTCTATACTATAAACTTGTTACCTGGTCTATCTAAAAGACATATTATCACTATTTATATTAAAAAGTTTAGCAGGAAACAGGTAAAGTTAATAATAGGAGTAATTTTAAAATGCATTTTGAAGATAACCCTTGTTGGTTACATATTTTTAAACAGGATTTTTCTGTTAAACATAAACTGTTATCAACTATTATGGCAAATTTTAGGTCTACTTAAAATTTTACGCTTTTTATTTTAATTGCGTTTTTAATTCTAATTTTAAATTTTAACCAGGAATTTGAAAATATTTTTGTCATTGGAAAAACTTTAAGTTCTGAAACCCAATCAACAACTTTTAATATTTCAACCAAGATGAATAAGAAGGAAAACAAATATATAAAATCACAAACAAAAACCTTGGTAAGTGTTATCTAACATATTAATAATATATATTTATTGCTTTCGATCAATCCCTGTCCTATAATCTGCATTTTAATTGTTGTTATATGGTTGCAACTGGCAAATAATATTTATCCAGTAATAAATCACCTGTGCACTACATATGGCAGTTTTTATTACTGAACTTATAAGATTTTCTATATTTTGTGAACCTATAAAGATCATTTATATATTTTAACCATTATACTTAATTTTAAAAATTATTTTTTTTAGCTTCCTCAGCCTTTTATAAGAATCCCAAACTTGAATATTGAAGATGGAAGAAAATATAATTTACTGATAACAGTATACAGGCAAGTTGCTTTTCTGTTTATAAAAACTAAAATTAATTAATCATAATAATTAATTGAAAATTAATTAAAAGTTGTCATTTTTAAATTTGATTAAAAAAATAATTTTTTCAGAAATGGAAATTTGTTCCAATCGGCCCAAACTACCACTTTAGGTTTGTCACAATATCCACTAGAAGCACCAGAGAGCTCACCACTAGGGGTTCATGTTTTGATCTCTGATATTTACTCAATCTCGTTTAATGGGGACCAGTTAGTTATGACATCACAACCGGTTGTTTATGTATTTCAAACTAAAGAAAGTGGTAAGAAAGATTTTTTTACAAAAACATTTAAAAAATTTTGCTTAAAAATTTAAAAATCTTTTTTTTTAAAGTTTCGATGTTTAATGGAAAACACTTTATTGGCATCTGGAACGGATCGCATTGGGGGATTTCCCACGATGATTGTCGATTCAACCGAACAAACAAACAACAAAATATCAACGTTGCCGTCGTAGAATGCAAGATTCTATCCACTATTGCAATATTTCAGGTAATTTATTATTATTTGGAAACATTGTGATCAAAAGGGATATCATTTATTGTTTTTTTTATTCAGTCAATATTTTTAAAATGGATATCACAAATTCTTTATTAAAAGTGAATTATCTTGAAAAGAAATAAATATTTTGTTTGGCACGAATGGATAATATAATGTAATGTAATTCCAGTAGTGTGGCATATGAGTTATGGCATTGGATTATGAGCCAAAAGGTTTCAAGTCTAAGTCACACTAATGCCACATTATTTGCCTTTAAAGCCCAGTGTTTATGGATAGCTTAAACATGTCACAACAGCACACCCTTTCCCAATAAAAACTAAACCTATTTCCTCTATTATAATATGGAAAAAATTTAATTATTTTTGACATTAAAATTTTAACCAAAAATAAATAATATTTAGGATATAACATGGGAAGAAATGGGACAATATGGAATAAATGGTTCCACCCAGATGTTACATCCCTCCATATATGTCGGTTCCACTGTGCTCTCATCCACCCTTGTGTTTATTCTATTCACATATATTACTTTTAACAAGTAAGTTGGTATTTATTTTAATTGAAATTTTACTAGATGTTAGGTTTGATGAGATATTATGATAAAATTAAAAATTTTTTTACTTTTAATTAATTATGAAGTTTTTGCCTAATTAGGTTTTTAATGTTTTTTATTTAAGTAAATTAGCATAGTTGATAATTAAATTTTTCCTTAAAATTGTTTTAAAAATTGTATATACAATGTTTATTTTGTAAGTTATTTTCCAATACCAACAATATCAAAAGGTTAAAAACTTAAATTAAGACTTTTTTTCGATTAATTTTTAATTTTTTTTTAGTATTTTAATAACACGAGATACGAGACATATGATATTAAATACTTGCCTTCATCTTTTGATTTCTGTCATCGCATTCACAGTGGGAATTTGGAGGGTGGATTTCCAAGTAAGATTTAAATATTTTTTGTATAATTTATTATTTATCTTCTATGTGGGAAGGTTGACTTTACGACCTAAACATATAGTAACATCAGTTACTCCAACCCAGTCTTGAGTTGCCTGTGGCAGTTTGGGATATTATAGATTATAATTGCCCGGTAATTAACCTGCTGTTTAGGTGCTAGCTCAGCTTTATACTGTTTATAGCACCTTACTTAAGGGCACTACAGCATAGAAGCAGCCGGGATCAAACCCAAGACCTTATGTAGTAAAGCCAAGTGTTCTAACCACTACACCACCTTGCCAGTAATTTTTGCTACATTTGTAAAAAAATCTAAAAAGTTTTTTTCTTCAGGTATTATGTTATGTGAGTGGAATATTGCTCCATTATTCCTCATTATCTGTATTGTTGTGGGTTTTGTTATCATCAAGGAATATTTGTAAGGACATTATGACATCACAACAACCTCCATCACTTGACCCCAAACCTCCAAGACCTTTATTAAGGTTAGTAATTTTTAATATTTATTTATCATAGATGTGTGAACAGCAATATTGCAACCTAAACATAGATTAACTTCAGTTACCTTAACCTAGCCTTAAGTTGCTTTTGGCAGTTTGGGATATTATTTATTATAATTGTTTAAAAATTAATTTTCGGATTGGTTCTGCAAAAGAACTAACTTAAAACATGACAGCAGTTGGAATTAAACCTGGGACCTAAACTATTGGAAACTATAATGTTTAAAAACATTTGTGTGCCTGGTTACTTAAGCTTGATTGTTTCAGGTTCTACTTAATTGGATGTGGAATTCCATTAATAATTTGTGGAATAACTGCAGCAGCAAAACTAGAGAATTACAATGGGGACGGACACAAGTAGTAAGTTGAAGTTTAAATTTGTTTAATTATTATCTGTTCTAATCACTGGTTCACGAGTAAAAACCTTTAATTTTCCTACTTAAAGTCCAAAGATCAATCCCCACTGCTCTCATGCTGTAGCACCCTTGAGTAAGGCGCATAAATGGTATAAACTCCTGCTAAGCCAGCACTTAATCAGCAGCATAATTATTGAGCAATTATAATCTATAATATCGCAAACTGGCACAGGCAACTCGAGACTGGTTTAGGGTAACTGATGTTACTCTATGTTTAAGTTGCGCATTTGACCTTTCCACATTGAGGATAAAAAAATACAAAATAAGTATATTTAAACAAAAATTTATTTATCATAATTAAATTAAACTTGCATCTGTCTGCTTAATTCAGTGTTTCCCCACAGAACAAATAATAATTTACTTTATCCTCAATAGTTGTTGGTTGTCGTGGGAGACAAGTTTATATGCTTTCTATGTGGCTGCAGCTGTCATAGCGATCGCTTGTGTTCTGGTTTTACTTAAAATATTAGCGACCTTGAATTGTAATTTGGAGGTCAATAAAGCTAACGGGAAACAAAACAGAAATAATTTGTGAGTGTAAATTATTCTTGGTTTGAGTCAGGATAATAATGTTTATTGTATTATTTGTAACGCTTTATAAGTGCCTACTATGACATCATTGTACATTGCCCTCCAGTTGCACATAAGTTTTCAGACTAACTAACCTAAAATTGATCTGGTTTACTTTCAATACATTAGTAACTAGCTAAAAGCTTGGGTTGGCATTTTAATTGTCATAATATAGTTAAAACTCTTATATTTGCGTTTAATTTAACGAAGCACCACAAATGGCAGTTTGTTTTTAATTTAAAAGTCTTGTAAACTGCATATACAAGTTAAAAAAACTGCCATTTGTGGTGCTCGGCTAAATTAAAGGCAAATATAAGAGTTTTAACTATTTTATGACAATTGAAATGCCAACCCAATGTGTAAAGTTCTCTAAGATCCATAATACGAATTTAAAAGGCAATTTTTTAAGTCAACTGTCTAACCAACCCTATTATATTACAGTGATGAACAAACCCCACTACATTACATGGGAAATTATGAAGGAACCAGAGTTAAAGATGATATAAGACCTCCATTAAACCAAGTTTGTTTTCTAATGGTTTTATTTAATTAATTAATTTAATTAACCTAATTAATTTTAGTACTTAATCAAGTTTTAATTATAAAAATTTAGTTTTTTAAAGGTATCACTGTTAAAAAATAGTGTTGCCAAATAAAAATGAATGTTTATCCTCAGATAAACAACGAGCAGAGTTTCCGAACGAGATTACGGGGCGTGGCAATGATTCTCGGGTTTTTTATCGCAACCTGGGTGGCTGCTGCCATGACTGTGGCTTCTCCATACATTCAGGTACAAGCCCTGCTCTGATGTTTATGTTAAATTTAATATTTTTAGCTCTAACCCAAAAATAAAATTATTTTTTATTTTTAACTTTTAGGCCACTGCTGCTAGAGAAATTTCAGCCTCAAAATTCAACAGAAATACTTTCTCAACAACTAATAAGGTTAATAATCATTGTTGAAAAGTTTCTTTTATAATTGATTTATCCTCTATGTGGAAAGATCGATTTCACGACCTTAACATAGAGTAACAGGAGTTCATATTGTTTATAGCACCTTACTCAAGGGCACAACAGCATGAGAGCAGTTGGGATCAAACTCGGGATCCCATGTAGTTTAATTGTAACGGCTTTATCTGCAAAAAAGTAAATTTTTTAAATGATATAATTTTATTTCAGGGAACTCCAGCAAACCTTAGTGAGATATTCTCTTTTGTGTTCGCCTTTCTCTCTTGTTCCACCTCAGTGCTTCTCTTCTACCAACATATTTGGTCCAGAAACGACGTCAAGCAAAACTGGAAAATGATGTCGTGCAAAAAGTCCAGGGTTGCCGCCAACAAATTAAATGAGGGCAGTGTTTCCAACATTATTTTCAACCAGAAGACTTCACGGGAGCCTAAAAGAGAAAATACTTCGACAACAGTTGGTTTGTGCAAAGTTTAATAAAGTTTTAATTAAAATTCTTTTTTTTAATTAATATTTTTTTTAGCGACGGAACAAACGACTGAAACAAATCTTCTGACCACCGCACCATCGTCCAATCAAAACACTTCACACAACAGGAGTTGTAACCACAATTCGACACACAACAGGACTTGTCAATCACATGTGTCACCGAACAGAAGTTGTCACTCACATTTATCACCGAACAGAAGTTGTCACTCACATATGTCACCAAACAGGAGTTGTAACCGTGAGGATAAATCTCATCATGGAAGTCACAGAATTGCACATTCACACGTTAGTTTATTAAATTATTTAAAGCAAATAGAATAAATTTTTACATCCATTAACCAATTTCCTAAAGAACCATATTTCAACCATTTTTGTTAACCATAAAAAATATGTAACCATTTTACCATTTTTTTGGCCATCTAGGGTGGTAATCTTTACCATAGTGAAAAAGACCATCTTATCGCTGGTTCATTTGAAAACCATCATTATGGTTCGCAACAGTACTACAACCATTCAAGAAGTGGTGATAAACCAATTAAATTAACCAACCTACAAGTAAGAAAAAAAATTTGTCATATTTGAAAATTAATTTAAAATTTTTTTTTTGGTTTAACATTTTTGTTTATTCTCAGCATGATTCAAGCATGACCGAGCATAGTTTCGACAACGAGACGCACAACAACATGCACACCCTCCCCACCATGCTACAACATACCCAACCTAAACTTGATAACAGTGTCCTATATCACAGGTATGTTTAACTATAAGTTACTAAACTTTTTTGAAGACTTAAAATATGATGCCAAATAACAGAAAATTGCTTTATATATTCACATTTTTTTGTCTGTATTTTGTGTTCTTAAAATTGTAAAATTTTGCCAGGTAGTGTGGTATATTGGTTATGGTATCGAGTTACTAGCCAAAAGGTTTTGAGTTCGATGCTAACCTATCACCTTAAAATGATATGAAAAAAATAATTGCAAAATTGAAATTTTATTCACTTAAATTTTTCTATTTTCCAGATATCAGAAGATGCGGAAAGCTCTTGATGCAAAAAAGAACAAACAGAAGAAGTTGGCGGTGTTACGGGAGTACGCACAGGATCCGATCACGAGTAACGAAGAGGGGGAGAAGTTGGTCAACATCAACTTGACCCAGGAACCTGAGAACAACAACGATGTACTTAAAGGTTGGTCCTGATAGTTTAGGGAACTTTAAAATCTGATATTTAAAGTAATAATTAACATTCCAGACAAGTCTTTAGATGGCTCTTAGTTTTACTTATTTATAAACCAGAAAAAAGCCAGTTTTACAGCTTGTAATCTTTGACTGGCATTGGAGTGTAATGGTAACACTCCGCTTTACTACATAAGGTCCTGGGTTTAATCCCCACTACTCTCTTCATGTTGTAATGCCCTTAAGTAAGGTGGTATGAACAGTATAAACTTAAACACTTAATCAGCAGATTAATTATCGGGCAATTTTAATCACATCCCAAACTGTTAAAGTCAACTTAAAAAACATCCCAAACTGTTAAAGTCAACTTAAGACTGGGTCAAAGTAACAAATTTTACTCTATGTTTAGGTTGTTAAGTCGACCTTCCCACATCAAGGATAAATAAAAAAAATCTTTTTTTGGCCATAGGGCTTAGTGCTATCGTGATTATTAAAGATAGCATTTAATTTTCAAATATGTTGTTTAAAAATTTCTCTAGATTATGACTTAAACTTCAAAGACACCGATCAAAAATATCGCCCTCTACTGATCTCGTCAAATAAACAAAAACATCCAAAAAGAAACGGCAACACTGCCCCTCATCATCGACGCAGGTTATCACGACAACAAAACAGCAAAAGATACCCTCGATCGAGGATAAAGCAACAAACCAACAAAACTCTTAACCACACCGAGAAAAACAAGAGTCTTGACCTCAATGAGACAAACAAAGATCCTGACCTTGACGAAACAGACAAGGATGTTAACCTTCTTGGTGTGAACAAGAATTATAACTTTGTTGAAGAGAACAAGAGTCATAACTACATGACGGCCAACGATCTTTCCTCCCAATTATTTTTACCTATTTCAGTCACAAGCCCTGTTCACCCCCTTAAAATGACCTCAGATCTAAAAGTTGGCGAACAAGGAGGGGAGGAGTTAGCGTACGCTTCAGTAAGGAATGAAACAAGTGTTTAATTAATTAATTAACGAGGTGTTTTGATTAAGTTTTTCATTAAGTTATGAAGAACATTTTATTACAATTCTCGGTGCCAAATATATTTTGTATTGTAAGCACTTCGCTCATATATTATTTGCCAAAGCAACGAAGGTACTCTTATAAAAAACATGATCTCTTTTCATATATCTATTAATCTATTACATTGTGTGCTTTTAATTTCTATTTTTTTACAAAATTGTGATTTCTTGTTGCAGTTTTTTTTATAATTGTGCTTCTTTGTAGTTTTTACTAACTGTAGATTATTGTTACTTGTAAATAGTTGATACTTTTACTGCCTAATTGCCTGATTTTTTACTTTTTTAATCTTCATTGTACAGTGTCTTACTTTTTTAACATTAAATAAATGATCAAACTAAAATAATACTTAAATCATGTAAGAAGGACAAATTTGCAACCCACAATTTAGGTACATTTGTGAATTGGACCTCGTCTGGAGTTGGCTCTTGCAGTTCAAAATTAACACTCGACAATGTAGGGTCGTTAGTTAAATTTTCTAAACATTTTTGTTTGTATATATCCTTATTCTCGGTGTCGGAAAGTTGAATGCGTGACTTAAACATAGAGTAATATCAGTTACTTCGACCCAGCCTCGAGTTGATTTTAACAGTTTGGTATATTATAGATTATAATTGCCCGATGATTATGCTGCTGATTAAGTGCTGGTTTAGCAGAAGTATATAGCGTCTTACTTAAGGGCGCTACAGCGTGAGATCAGTGGGGATTGAACTCTCCACCTCGTGTGCATAGGTTAAAATATGTTTTTTATACAAACTATATAGTATTAAGGTTTTAATTGCAAATATTTTATTTTTTAGTATGTATATACGTTTACAAATGTTAATTTATGCAAAAATTCTTGAATATAAAATAATGGAATTTGTTTCTCCTTGAGGATAAACGTAAATGTTGTCAGGTTAGGCGGATATGCCATTTTCGGTCATAACTTCTATCAAGGGATTGAACCACCGGAAAAAAGTTTAAACTTGTATTTTAGAATGTCAAGGGCAGGAGTGACGTCACGTGGCATTGTTTACAAACAAAAACCGAACAAATAGGAGGCGAAACATTCTAGTTTGTTCATGTTAAACAATTTTAAATTATTATTAAGACTTGAGTCGTTTTATTTAGAGTAATAACCAGCAAAAAAAACACGTTTTTAAATTTTTTTTATCTTATTGAAAACAAATTGTTTAATTTTGATTTATTTTTTTTAAAGCAGTTAGGTTGTTATGCAAACAATATTGAATTTAAACAGAAACATGTTTTAATTATTTATTTAATTGATTATTTTCATTCGGTTTAATTTGAATTATGTCCGCTTTCTGTTCTGGAAATAACAGCAACAACAACTAGGAATTGAAGATGGCGCAGTTTGAGAAAATAATCGACAATTTTATCGATAAAGTTGAAGATTTGTATCAACCAACGAATAACTTTGATGACGGCTTCTCAGCGGAGTTTTTTGTAAGTGTTTGAGTTTTTATGTTTAAAATTATTTTGTGTTATGTCTATGATAAAGTTTTAATTTAATAACCGGTAGCGTAGTGTAGTTAGTGGTCAAAAAACTTGGCTTTACTACATGGAATCTTGAGTTTGATCCCCATTCTTTATGCTGTAGTTCCATTAATTATGAGGGCTATAAGCGGTATGAACTTTTGTTGAGCCAATACCAATCAGCAGTTTAATTATTTAGCAATTGGAATTAATAATATTCCAAACTTTCAAAGTCAACTTGAAACTGGGGACTGGGTGGGGGTAACTAAACTTACCTTATGTTTAGGTTGTGAAGTTAGCTTTTCCACATTCAAAATAAAAAACAAAATATTTTGAAAATAATAATAACCTTTTTTTTAATATTATTTTTTGTAGAAAATTAAGCAACAATCCTCTTCATTAAAAAAAGACCCAGATTATGAATCTTCTGCTGGGGAGGATTTCACAAATAAAAAGAAGAATCGATACAAGGATATTTTGCCTTGTAAGTTTTATAGTATTCTAGTGAGGCTTGGTGGACATTGTATGTCTTATAGAATGTAATAAAACTGCCATTTGTGGTCTGTGTGTAAATTATAATGGGCAAATATCAGTTAAGAGTTGTGACCATAATATGACATATAAAATGTCGAATGTGGGAAGGGCTATTAACCAGTTAAATAAAAGAAATATAATTTATTACTGAAAATCTTTTAAACTATCATAATTTGGGTTTTAATATTTGTGTATACAAATCATTTTAAAATTAATTAATATTATTTAATAATAAAATGACAAAAATTGTTTTTTTTATACTAATTAATTACTATTATAGCAATTTTAATTTGTACAGGAAATTGCCATATAAAAATAACAAATTGTGTTCATTTTATAATTTTTTATATCTTTAATGAAGAAGCCGTGGTTGATACATTGTATTTTTCATTCAAATCCTGGTTAATAGAAAATGATGATTAATCTTATTATGAAACTATAAAAATTCTAAGTTTTCCATTGTGAATCATTTAATGACTTTCTAGTAGACATAAAACATGTTTTTAACTAAGTTTTAGTTTATTCTCCTCACTTTAAAAGTAATATAAATTAAACGATAAAGAAGCACAAGTAATTTTGATTTTCTATATTTTGTGATTTTTTATACTTCTAAAAATTTCACAAAACTTTAAAATATTTATATTTTTTAGTTGATTATAGTCGAGTTCGCCTTCCACCTTCTGACCCAAGCTTAAATGATGATTACATTAATGCAAGTTTTATAAAGGTATATCATTTCTTCTTAAAGAAATTACAAATAACTTTAAAAAATAAATAAAAAATGTACTTAATGAAAACTCTAACATAAGTTAATGTTAAATATATTTTTCTAAGACATATTGCAAGTCATTATGTATAAAAAATTAAAATTTGACAAATATATTAATAAATTATTAAAATGTCTTAAACAATTGCTACACCACCATGAGGTCGTGGGTTTAATCCCCAGCGCTCTCATGCTGTAGCGCCCTTGAGTAAGGCGCTATAATCAATATAAACTCTTGCTGAGCCAGCACTTATTCAGCAGCTTAATTAACGGGCAATTATAATCTATAATATCCCAAATTGCCACAAGCAACTCGAGACTGGGTCGGAGTAACTGATGTTACTCTATGTTTAGGTCGCGCATTCGACTTACCCACATCGAGGATAAAGATATATACATAAAAAAATTGCTTTCAAAGCTCTTTATTTATTCTTTTAGGGAGCAAATAAGCATAAGTCGTACATTGCCTCTCAGGGTCCTCTTCCCCACACTGTCAACGACTTCTGGAGAATGTTGTGGCATTATAACATCAAAGTCATCATAATGGTGTGCAGGGAAGTAGAATTGGGGAAGAGGAAATGTGAAAGGTAAGAAGATAAAAATATAAAAAACGATCTAAACATAGAACAACATTAGTTATACTGACCCAGTCTTGAGTTGCCTGTGGCAGTTCGGGATTTTATAGATTATAATTGCTCAATAAATAAGCTGCTGATTAGGTGCTGGCTCAGCAGAAGTTCATATTGTTTATATTGTCTAACTCAAGTGTTTCACAGCATGAGAGCAGTAGGGTTTAAACCTAGGACCTGATGTAGTAAACCCTTTTCTGACTACTAAATCAAGCTGGAGGGTTATTTTAAATTGAAGTGTTTTGTAACTTTTGCTTTCATTTTAGATACTGGGCCGGGGAGAATAATGAACCCAAACAATTCCTCGATATTAAAGTCACGTTGGATTCAGAAAAAGAAATCAGAAGCGGAATATTTCAGCGGAATTTCACTGCTACTAAAGGCTCAGTAAGTTGGTTTTAACTGTTTGGTAAACATAATAGTAAAAGTTAAATACTTAACTTGTTTGCTGATCATTCTAGTTGACTTCATAGTTATTTAGAGAAACTTTAAACTGAAAAAGTGTATTTGCTTGATTTAAAATTCTAAATAAGTTATTCAGAAATTGGATTTATTGAATAAATTTTAAATTAAAAGCTATTCTATACAATATTAAGTCAACTTGTTTTACTCATATGAATTGTTTAAAATATTGTCTATAAAACTCTGTTATAGGCATCTTTGTCCAAGTTTTTGTTTTAGATTGTGTGTATGAAGCAAATAGGAACATTATCAGGCTATTTTAACATCATAGATACTAATATATATACTTATTGATACCAATACCTATTTTAACCAATAGATATCAACTTATGTCTTTTATTCTAATTAAAAAATACCAATACTTTTATTCTAATTAAAAAATACCAATAGACAATATACCTTAGATACCAATATGTGCAAATATAGATGCAAATAAAACAATATAATTAAGTAGATAACAATAGCTTATAGGTACTAATATTTTAACTAGTTCTAACATATATTTTTATGGTTTCAAACGCTGTTGTTTTCCACAGGAGCAGAGAAGTTTCTTCCAACTCCAGTATGTAGCTTGGCCGGATCATGGAACTCCAAGAACAAGGGAAGAGATTTTATCGATGATTAACTCCGCTAGGAAGGTGCAGACCAGAGAGTAAGTTATCTATCTTGTTTGTTATTTCTCAATGTCGGGGGGGGGGGGGCTTTATAGAAAGTTGTCTTGTTTATTAATTCTTGATAAAGAGGGGGTTGGGGCTTTATAGAAAATTGTCTTGTTTATTAATTCTTGATAAGGAGGGTGGGCAACTTAACATTTAAACTGTGACTTTTATATCTTAAACCCAGTGTTTAAATGATTTTGTGCTTGGTTTTATTCAAATAATTATAAAATTAACGTTAAATTAAGTTTTAAATTGAACATAGTATATTGTACAACAAAAATTATTAATTAAAAGCTTATAAAATTGGCATTTATATAAGACAATATTTGTACATAGTAGGTTTTAGAAATAAAGGTCATTTGTACTTATATTTTGTTATTATAAAATATTCTATAAATAAAAAAATATTGACACTTTTAGCTTATTTGTAATTATTAATAAAAATCAAATTAGATTTTTATTTGAACAAAATCAAATTGTTAATTAGATAAGTTAACAAATTTAACAACAAAGTCACCACTTTGTAATATCGTTTCCTCCTATAGAGGAAGTAGTTGGATTTCAGTGCACGATTTATCACCAACTTTATTTTTAACTTTATTGTGTTTTCTTTTTAATTCCTTTTTTGTACTATAGTGAGACATAGTTTATATTTAGGCTTATCATAATATTTAATACTCTTTTTAGTTAATTTAAAGTTGGTTAACAATATACTTTAAAAAACACCAATAAAACGATGTTAAAAAAAGCAACACCTCACTATTTAAATCATTTTCAAGATACCATTTTAACCATTGTGTGAAAGACCATTTTAACCATTTTTAACAGACCATCTTACCTATGATGTTACAGACATTTTAAACCATTATGTTGCATACCATTTAAACCATTATTTTATAAACCATTATAACCGTTAAAGTTACAGAATTGTAAAACACCAATTAAATTTTGTTAAAATAAGTACCATCACTTTTTTAACCATTATGTTAAAGACAATTTAAACTAATATGTTACAAAAGTGTAAAACACTATTTAGATTTTTTTTATAATAAGAACCATCACCATTTTAACCATTATGTTACAGTCAGGACCAGAAGACACCATTATGTGTGCACTGTAGTGCTGGTTGTGGTCGAACTGGTGCTATTCTGGTAATTGATTATTTTCAGTGTCTTCTTAAACAAAAGGTAACAACTTTTAATTAATAAAGTAAACACTTTTTTAATTGCATCATTTAAAAAAATGAAATATATAATTTAAAAAATATTTGTAAATGATATTAGTTGACTTTTAGGAATAATTTAAATAACGAATTTTTTGAATTTGTTAATTTTTAAAATACTTAATATGTGTTGCTTATATGTTGCATACGCCTACTAGGAAAGATCATTATTAATCAAAATATATAAAACTAACATTGTTGTACAAGCAGGCACAGTTTAAAACAATATTTTCTTAAAACTTATTTGAAAGATGTTGTTTAACTTATAACTTAATGTGCTCAACTTTAAACTTAGTTCAAAGAGTTTTATTTATACAACCACACGGTTCAAGGCCTGGGGGGGTAATAAATTTGAGGCAGATTAATTAACCACATTTTATACCGGTTTCAAACCTGGGTTTAGTAATAATTAAAATCTTTATTTTTAACTTTCACTTTTAACAAAAAAATTTTTATTGATATTACAAAAAATTTTAAATTTTTTTAGGTTTGGTTGTTGAAAAATAAATATTAATTTTTTAATGAAAAAATTCTATTAATTAATGTTGTTTATTTATGTTTTTACTTCATTATGTTGGGAGGAAAGTGAAATTAGTTGTTTTCGTACTGAACATATGTTATTATGTTGGCTAAGTCATTCAGTTGTTGACTTTAAACTGGGTTCAACAGATTCGAGATTTTTTGTAAATCTTTAACTCCTGGGGTTAACCAAAGAATAAAATAATAAATTCTCTATTTTTTTAATTTATATGATCGGGGTTTTGTCCTTAATTTCATAAATACTGAATGAATTAAATATTTATCTTTTCAACAAATATACCATCACAAAATTTTAATGATATTATTTATTATTAATATTTTTTAAAAGTTTTTTTTTTTTAAATTACATATTTATTACATAAATTTTGTTAATTTCTTTTTGCTTCTTATTTGTGCAAATATTCAACACAAAATTGAATTTAAATTTGTTTTATTTTTATTTCGAACAAACAAACCTTTAAATAATCATCAATAATCATTACATACATATGTTCTTTTAAATAACCATCAATAATCATTACATACCTATGTTCTTTTTAATTTAGGTTAATATCATGAGTTAAGAATATATTTTGATTTATTTTTATTGGTAACCAACCTTTACAGAAATTGCCCCAAAACTTGACAGTTTATGATGTTGTTGTTGAGATGAGGAAACAGAGACCTGCGATCGTCCAAACTAAGGTAAGAACTAAGAATATTATTTAAATCTTTGTGTACTGCCAACTATGTTTAACTTATAAAGTGTCTTACCCTTTTTTATTTAAAAACTAGTCAATAACCCGCCTTACAGCTCACCCCAACTTAATATTAAACTTGATTTAAAATAGACCGTGTAACATAACGTTTATTTATTGGAACCCCATGCTTTAGCACATACCATAAAAATAGTTAATAGTCCGCCCTATGGTTAGAATTTTAATTGTTGTAATATGGTCACAACTCTCAACTAATATTTGGTTGCAATAATTTACCTGTGCACCAAAACTGGTTGTTTTATTATTTTGTTTACATACATCTATAAATATATTGTCCACAAAGGCCCATTATATATAGGATTAGTGTCGTACATTTATATCAGTTGTTTTTAACTTCTTTTTTTATGATTTTAAGGAACAATATGAGTTCGTTCATCTTGCTGTTTCCGAGATGTTCACAAATTACTTAAAAGAAAGCAGTGGGAAAGCCCCCACGTCGAAACTATCAGCCGCCCTCACCTCCCAGAACTACGAGAACATTGTCATCCAACCCTCGCCCCCATGCAAACCCAAACTTACCAAACAATACGAGAACGTGACAGAGTTTAAGAGGGAAACTCCCGTTAGGGGATCTCCCCCTAGGGGTTCTCCCCCTTCTAAGCCTCACAGACCAGTCTCGAGTTTCGAACCGTTGGATAAGAAACTCCACACCCAGAAAGATGTAAGAAAGACGAGTATGGGAGTCATCAACCTGGAGGATAAGAGGAAGTTCGATAAACCGGTTCATGTTGTTGGGAATAACTTAAGGAAGAAAAAAAGTTTTGAGCAAGCTTCGCCCTCAACTAAACCTAAACCTAGCCCAAGGTAGCTTTAGTAATTTCATTTGTATTTACTAATCTGTCTTAATTAATCTATTAATAATATTTGCTCTTAGTTAAGATTTATGTAAAGTTTGTTTTTTAATTGAATAGGGTTTACTTTTAATTGATATTTGTTTTTTGTTAAAATTTGTGTAAAGTTTGTTTTAATTATAAAATTTAAATGTTTATGTGAACATCAGTTACCCCACTTTTTACTCCCTTTTTTTACTCCTCTTTCCAGGCCCCAACTGACAGGTTACGGAGTTGCAACCCCGACTACAACCCAACAAGGTAAGCTCGTGCTCACTACAGTTAGACACTTTAATTTACCCCAGAATAAGTTGCATGATAAACCCAAGACCCCAGAGATTAAACCCAAACCCAAACTTCCAACGAAGCCGAAACCCCAAGTTGTGAAAGTCAGTGAATCAGTTCAAGAAAGAAAGGCAAGATTGTGGTCACAATCCAACCCGCCAGACAATTTATCAAAGAGCAAAACTCAAATATCGAGCTCCGCCGTCGATTTGCGAACAATCCATAAAACTGAGTTAAAGTCGAGACTCGATTTCACGAACAGGGCTTATGAGAAAAATGTGGCAGTCGAAAACAAGGGTGATAACTCACATCGGGTATCGACATCCACGTTTTTGGAGCAAGACCTCAAAAATAAAACTAAAAATAACAATAATAATAACTTTAAACCAGAGTTAAAAATTATTGAGAAAAAAACAGCTTTGAAACCTCCTTCCAAGCCCCCGACATTACCAAAAAAAAGTTTTCGTTCAAAAAATCCTCCGCCGCATATTTCTAATAGAAAAGAGGATAAAGTGGTAAACCCTAAAGAGGATAAACAAAGTTATGCAAATGTTGTTGCCAAGAAACCCAATCCTCTTGATTATACTCACATTAATATTAACAATCAGTTTGAAGTGGAAGGAGAATACGATTTACTGAAATCGTCGATGAAACGTGGTGTAAAAACTTTTGGAAACCCTGACAAAAAATACTCTGGAAACACTAAACCCGTAACAAAGTCATTATCCGACAATTCTGAGCCTGTAAAATTTACCGGCAACACTGGAAAAGTGGCCCGACCTGTGAGCACCTTTATGACCTTCATGGCAACCCCTTATTCAAGGTCAAATCTGAGTTCGACGTCCTCCAACGTTTTCGATTCACCATCTCCTGGGGAATCCCCCAATAAAAAATTCCCTGAATTTGATTTGCATGGTTGTGTTGATGTAAAGAAAGGTTGGTTTGTTTTATTTTAAGTTTTTTTTTAATTTATTAATATTTAGATTTAAAATTTATATTAGCTATTGCATGGTGTGAAGTTTGTATTTTTTTTGACATTTTTTTGGATTTTTTTTTAAATATATATATACAGAAATTTTAAAAACTTTTTTTTAAATTTTTTCTATTTAAATTCTTGTAAGATATTAAATCTTAAAAACTTTCAACTTGTGTAATTACAACCCTAAGGAGTAATTACAACCCTAAGGCTTCACTATGTGAGGTCGTGGGTTCAATTCTCACTGCTTTCATGCTGTATCGCACTTGAGTAAAGCCTTATAAACAGTGTGAACTCCTACTGAGCCAGCACTTAATCAGCAGCATAATTACCGGACAACTATAATCTATAATATCCCAAACTGCCACAGGCAACTCGAGACTGGGTTGGGATAATAAATGTTCTATGTTTAGGTTGTGAAGTCAACCTTCCCACATTGAGGATAAATAAATAAAAAAGAAATTAAAAGAAGGGTTTGAAATTAATTTTGTATTTTTACAAATAACAAAATCTACTTGTTCTACCCCAGATACCCCAACCCATGGCCCCACAACCCATTCCAATATTCATGCAACAAAAGGGGGAGCTCCCCATGGCCCCACAAGTCATGGGTTCAAACCCAAAGTGCCCCCAACCAAACCCTCGCGACAATCTTTTAAAACAACAAACCAGAAAGTTGAACGGAAAACACCTGGAGGTACTTTCCCTAAATTAATAATTTATTATTTTTAATTTTTTAGCTAATTTTTTTATTAACTAATATTAACCTCAACATTTAACAAATATTTAAAGCTCAGTTATTTTCTGATGCTACTAGTTTCATTTTTTTATTTATCGCAAAAAATTTTTTTTATTAACTTTTTTTTGCTCTGACTAACAACTTTTTCACAAACATGCTTAAAACATAGTTTTCTCTAATTTGTATAATAAGTAATTTCATTATAAGTAGATCAAAATATAATTTGCTTTTCAGCTTCAAAAAAGTAGAAACTTTTATTCATTAAAAATATTTTAGTATTTTTATTTTAATTTCTAACAAACTGCATGTCACTAATAATAGTAACAGGGAATTCCCCCAAAGAGAAATATCACGTCAAGGAAGACCTATATTCTCAGACTAATAAATCGAAAAATTATTACTCTATGGTGCCATTGAGTGACGATCAGTATTCCTTCCCAAACGGTTTGTTGATGTGTTTTGCTGTTATAGTAAAATTTGTCGTTTTGTAAACCTCGTTTTTTGTGTCGATTCTTAATTTTTGTGTTTTTGTTAATATTTTTTAATTTGTGACTCACAAAAATTTCATTAGTTTGTAGAAGTATTAGTTTATTAACAAAGCATGGTTTATTTAAAGTTTCCACTAACTTCAATATAAATAAAATGGTATTAAAATTTTGTTAATTTTAAAATTATTTTTAATTAAAAATCTCAATAAATAATTTTCACAATATTGTAATAGTGTTACTGAAATCGAAATGACCAATTTAAATTTTGAACCATATTTTGAACCAATATTTACCATTTATTCACCAGAGAACCAACCGAAAATAGAAAGTCAATATGAAGAAGTCCAAATTAACTCCGTCGATCAAGTGAACAGCATAAGCTCAAGTAAGATTTTGAATTAATAAAATTTAGGGTTTTAACTTGTGACTTAGTTGTAAAAAACATTTTTTTCCTTTATATATCTTTATCCTTAATGTGAGAAGGTCGACTTCTCGACCTAAACATAGAGTAACATCAGTTACTCCGACCCAGTCTCGAGTTGACTTTGTTAGTTTGGGATATTATAGATAATTGCCCGATAATTATACTGCTGATTAAGTGCTGGCTTAGCAGGAGCTCATACCAATTTTGGCACCTTTCTCAAAGAAGCTTTAGCATAAAGAGCAGTGGGGATCAAACCCAGGACCTCATGTAGTGTAGCAAGTGTTTTTACCACTACACCACACTGCTTGTCAAATTAATAAAAACCCATTGTGTGGCATTTTTACTCATTCTGCCTCCTAATTTAATATCATTATATATAATGGAGTTTGATAAAGGATATATAATTGTGTATATATATCTTTTTTTAATTTATAAGCTTTTAAAATTAATAAAACTACTGCTTGTGGTGCATGGATAAATTATCAAGGGTAAATATTAGTTCTGACCATATTATGGTAATTAAAATGTTGACCAGGAGGCATGGTATCAAAGGTTTATTGTTTAAATATTGCCATGTTTTGGGGATTTTTAAATTTCAGATTAATGTTTAAATTTAAGAGAGTTTTTATTTATTTATTATAATTTGGGAAATTTTTAAATTCATGTTAATGTTTAAAAAGTGTTTTAGTTGCTTGAGTAAATTTGTTTTAGTAAGGTTTTATTTATCAACTGTTTAAATTTTAACTTATTTTATGATTTAAGATTCGTTTAGTTCTATGAGTAGTAGTGGCAGTGGCACAAGTAACAAACAGCGGTCACAACCCCAATTTACCCCCTCACCCACCCAGGAACATCCACGTAAGTTTAAAAAAAAATAATTACAAAAATATTTTTAAACAAAAAATTATGTCAAAACTAAATTTTAATAAATATACAATTTTTTAAGCAATTACAAATTAATTCAATTAAATTTTAATTTATAATTTTTTTAAGGCAATTAACTAATTGATTTAATTAAATTTGATTTTCAGCAAGCTTACCTAATCGAACACCTGAATCTTATCAAATATTAGGTAACTTTTAATTGGTTTAATATATAAGTATTGTTATTATTACCAACTTATGTTACTGACTAATGTTTATGGATTTTAGAAGTGTCCACTAATAAAGGTTCAAATTATGAAGAACTGGCTCCAAGTCACGAAGAGTAAGTTTTAAAATTTTAAATATATATTTATTTATCCTCGATGTGAGGAGGTCAACTTAACGAACTAAACATTGGAAACATTTGTTAAATATTGTAGAATATAATTACTCGATAATTAAGCTGTTGCTCAAGGGCGCCACATCATCAGAGCAGTGGGGATCAAACCCAGGACCTCTGGTTGTGAAGTCAAGTGTTCTGACTATTACACCATGGTTCTTTTACACGTTTTTAAAAAAAAATTTTGCGCATTAATTAAAGTAATAAAAAGAAATACAAAAAATATTACATTAATGCTACGTAAAAAATGACAAAATCAATTTAATGATTTAAACATGCTATTAATGTTTACATAAAGATTATAAGTATGTTATGGCATGGTCACCAAACTTAGTTTGACTAATGTTAATTAAAAGTAAACACTTTTATTATGTTGTTAAGTAAACACTTTTATTTATTTTAGAACTGGAAGAAGGTCAAGTGGGGCAAGTTCACTGGCAACTAAAATGAAGGAAATGAAGGAATCAGTGGCAAAGGTGAAGCTTTAAAGTTTTGAATAGTTAAAAAAAGTTTTTAAGACCAATTGATTGACTTAGCTAGTTAGCGTCAAAGGTAATGTTCAGCTTGGTGTAGTGGTTAAAAACACTTGGTACACCGCACATGGGGTTGTGGGTTCAATCCCCACTGCACTTATGCTGTAGTAGCACTCTTAAGTAAGGCGCTATAAACGATATAAACTCCTGCTGAGCCAGCACTTAATCAGCAGCATAATTACCGGGCAATTATAATCTATAATATCCCAAACTGCTAAAGGCAATTCGAGACTGGGTCGGAGTAACTAATGTTCCTCTATGTTTAAGTCGCGCATTCGACTTTCCCACATCAAGGATAAAGATATATACAAAAAAATATACTTAGTATAGTCCTGTCAGAATGGTGTAGTGGTTGGAACAAAAAAACACATAAAAAACTATGTTAAATTTTATGACCCACTTTGACATAATTTAAGAAACAACATATAAGTGTTTCCAAATAATAATAAATTTTATGTTTTACACAGACAACTACTGCAATCTCTGGCAAAATGGGAGCACTGCAACACAATCTCAAAATCAACAAATCTGTAGAAGGTAGAAATTATTTAAAAATTAAAAGTTTTTTGTTTTAATCTAAAAACAACTTAAAACTGTGCAAGTGCAACACAATTATGTTATACTAAAAAACACCAAAAACAATGCACTTATTTTCTTATTTATTTCACCCTTAAAAATATATCAAAATTTATTTATTTTTTTTTTTTTTTTAATTTTTTTTTTTAAATTTATCGGTAACGCTGATTTCTTTCGTGCCACTGAGTTTTCACGGAAACACTGTGAGGCTCGGGGATCCGACTTTGAAAATGAACCCTCGTTGTGTTTCGTTCGTTCCCGAATATTTTCTTGTATGTAGGGTTGTCATATTTACATTCAGGTTCATTCCTGTATTAAGTTAAACATTTTAAGTATTTTTATCAAGTTTTAAAAGTTGTAACCTTTTAAGGTTGTGGTAGTGGTTTACATATGTTGGAAAACATGTCAAATGGAAGGGTTTTTGTTGATTGGTCAATGACCACAACTCTCAACTAATATTTGCCTGTAATAATTTACTCGCACACCACAAATGGCAGTTTTATTTATTTTGTAAACTTTTAAATAGGACATGTACATACATGTATATCATCCAAGCTTTATTATATAGAGATAATGTTGAATTTTTAACTGATAGCTTTATATTAAACATGGTAAAAACTGTATGTTTGAGGCAAGTGTTTTGCCTTAAATTTGTTTGATTCTTACATCAATATATAATGGGTTAAATTTGTTAAATTATTTTCTAATTAAAAATCTATAAACTTTGTAACAACTTACTCATTTAAGGTAAAAGTCATTTCTCTGTTTCTTCGTATTTTCCCAAATATTAGATCTTTCTTGGTCATCCACTTTAGGGCGCTGTTGAGACCACTACAAATACATTTTCAATATTTAATTTAAATCTATGAGTTTTTTACTAATTTCATATGTCACATATAAACGGTACGAACATCTGCTGAGCCAGCACTTAATTAGCAGTATAATTATCAGGCAATTATAATCTATAATATCCCAAACTGGCAAAGTCAACTTGAAACTGGGTCGGAGTAACTGATGTTACTCTATGTTTAAGTCGTAACGTCGACCTTCCCACATTGAGGATAAAGATATATATAGAAGGAGAATATTAGTACTGTTATAATTCTTATAAAAACCCTTTTTTTAATCTCCATAACTATCTTGTCTTAAACAGTATCTTAAAACCTAAACATTTAAAACTGTGTTAAACTTACACAAGATTTAGATTCTCAAAACCCCATTTCTTTCTCAACAAGTTTAGGATTGACATTGGATAAGCTTTCCTGTCACGTTGTAACCTACGTATAACTTGTAATATTGCCCAACCTAGACTGCTTTTATCTGTAAATGATTAAATTTAAACTTTATATTAGCTTGTGTTTATAAAAAGGTATTAACTCAGACTTATGGCATTTTTTGGTTGATATTTGCAACAAAATTAAAAAACTGAAAAGGTTAAAAAACTATATAAAATTAATTGGTTTTTTATTATAATTTTTTTTTGTACATTTTTTGTAATTTTGGTACTTTTAAACTGTTATTAAAATTTCCATTTGTTTGGTATCATTTTTTTTAAACTTTTTATTTGCTCGATCCCTACCTGGTATTTCAGTTAAGTAATGTCCACTTCTATGTTTCTTCTGGTACAAATATTTCGACTTTTTCCTCGTTGATCTTAGTCTACTTCTCCACTTTTCCTTCAAACATTTCTTGCAGTAACTTTTATCTTGATGTGATGGCTTTATCCTCATTTTATCATGGGGTGAAGCATGCTGCTTTGAGACTACAGGCACCTGACTTGTGCTTGGAGCGTTGCTTTTCTGCTTCCCACTAACAAGTGGATATTGATGTGGATTTTCACTGATCTCCGTGTTATAAATCATCTGATATTTCTCTTTTAAATGCTTCCGGAGCAGGAGTTCTCTCTGCGATTTCTTCGCTGTGTTCTCAGGGCGTGCCACTGTGATTGTTGACGGCGTCACGCCTTGCGACCACTGAGAATGTGCTGGTTGACTTAACAACCAATCACGGCATCGTTTTTCAGCCGGGATTTTGTTTTCGATCCCGAATCTCGGAGGCAAACACCGCGACGATGAAGAATCGTTACCGGCGATATCTCGTTGCTTTTTTTCTTGTTTAAGCGTTTCTTTTTTCTGTTTTTTAAGTCGTTTTGTTGCAGCTTTCTGATACTTGCTCACGTACTTAGGAAATTGTTTCAAGTTTTTTGAATCTTTGTTAAGCATCGAGTAAACTTTTTGAGCGGTTTTTGGGGAAAGTGTGATCCCTCGGTTGTTTCCAATCTATAAATTAATTAAAACATAAATAGGTCACAACTCTACTGCGGTACAATATGTTACAACCCCAAATTTTTTTTATACAATATTTTTTTGGTTAATTTATTTTGATTTTTTGGGTAAAATTTAAGAAAAAATTGGAAAAAAATTTTTAACTTTGATTTTGTTACCTTCATATTTTTTGCCATTTTTTGGTCTTTTTGTTGATTTTAAAATCTAAATTGTTAGAAAATTTTAAATTTTTGTTTTTTAAGTTTACCTTTTTAAAACTATTTTAAAAAGATGCAACTATTAAAATATTCGATCAAAATACCTTTTAATATAATTCTTCTTGCTCTAAAACATTTATTTTAATTCTCCTATTTTTCATTTTTATACATTCTGCCCCAACTCCTATAAAACCCTTTTTTCCAAACAAAAAAACTTAAAAAATCTCCCAAAAAAATAAAATTTTTGGAAATTAACATTGATTTTACCACCCTACTATGACATCATAATAAACAATTAGTTTTTCCCCCAAATCAATATATTTTTTAAATTTTAAAATTTTAAGTTTTTTTTAATCAAATTTATTCTATTTTTTTGATTTGTTTTCAATAAAACTTTTGTTTTAGATGATCCACTTTTAAATAGACCCCGAAAAACTTATTACCAGCAGGAACCAACTATGATTGGTGGCCAGGATATAAGTAAGATGGTTTGAAAAATAATCCGTTGTCAAAATTACTTTCTTTACTGTTATTCTTAATTAAAGTAAAATATAAATAATTTTTTTGTGTTTTTTTAGGTTTTAATAAAAGACTGCATCGTAAGCCAAAAGGGCCGCAGCAAAAGCCAAATAAATGGCCATAAGGGTTGTTATGACACATTTGTGTTACTTATGATTTAATTAAAGGCACGCTTTTTCTACCAATAACAAAATAATGGCATTGTGCCATTTTACCAAAATTATTGTCACATTTATGCCACTGGTTCTAAGATTATGTCACATCTTCTTATAAAGTATAACCACTGTTTGCAAATGAGGATCTAACTCATGCCACTGTAGGTTTCTAAATTTGAAGTTATCGTTCTATGGAGTAAAATAAAATAACACATTTAGTTTAAGTTTTGTAAAAAGTATAAAAAATTGGTTTAAAATTGCAAACAATCCCTAGAATTGTGGCAAATTGTGTAGCACAACCAATGTACCAAATATAGGCAAATTGCTTAAATAGAAAACACTGTTTAACTTAAAAGTGTTGTTTGTTATTTTGTGCTTTATTTAAACATGATATTTAACCAGTTTTTGTCTTCCCTTGTAAAATATGTAATTTATAAAACAAAAATTACATGTTTGTGATTATAATATTGTTTTAAAATTAAGCTAGACTTTGTTTTCGTTTAGAGATTAACTAAATTATTGTGGATTTTTGAAATTGTGTTTTTGTAAATCTTAATTATTTTTGTATATACTGCTTGCACTAATGAAATGCACTAACATTGTCCTTATTTAAGTGTTATTGTATAGAATGTAGTTAATTCTGTTTGTATTATTATTAACATTTAAAAAAATCTGTTTTTTTGTTACTATTAGGTATTTATTATGTTGTAAAAACACTTAATTTTCATTGATTTGTGCAATTTTGTATAAGTTTTAAAAATATGTCACCAAATTAAGAAAAAGTGTAAATTTTAAACTTAATATTTGACCTCAAAAATTGACCCTTAAAAATGACAGAGTGTGTAATAATATAATAATGCAATAAAGTTATAAATATTCTTGTTTCTTATAAAAGTTTCTTTTTAATTTGTATGGTTCTGTCTTGTTTAATTCAATAAAATATTACCCACAAAGATTAAACAAGAATTATATTTTAAATAATAATTTTTACTAAACAACCAAAGGTTTTTCAAATTTATAAGTAATATTGTTAAAACTTTAGTTTTTAGTTTTATTTAATAGCAATTTAATAGCAAAACGTTTGTGAGACTGGCACAATAAAGTTAAACGCAAACAAGTTATAACGCTACTTCAGCTTTTGATTTGAGTTGTAACTACTAGTTGGTGCACTAAATGCAAAATTGTTGTGCGAAAAAAGTTTGGCCAGAAGGGGGTTAGAAAAGGACTGACAGGTTTTATTTTGTGGTGTATATATTGGTTAATATATTTTTGCAATGTTTAAGTTTTAAGTCGACTTATGAATATTTTACCATAGTTACTAGACAACTTTTGACCTCAAAAAGAATGCCAAGATAGCACGTGCAATCAATATTATTATTCGCTTGCTAAGCTGGCTAAATATAGGAACATAGTTCAGCAATTAAAATATTAAAGTTTAGTTTAATTAGCTATATTATCTTTTGCAAAAAGGTGCAAATTAACGGACTTTTCAACTGACGGACAACATTTTAAATGTTGTTTAAAAAAGATTGGCAACCAGTGCTTTTTAATAAACATCATTTACCGGTTTACGTATTTAAAAAATGATTTTAATTTGAATGTTATATTTTTATAAAAAATGAATCATAAAAGATTTAGGGAAAGATTAATAAAATATTAAAATGTAATTTTCTATATCTATCGTTGAAACCTATTAATTATATTTAATTACCCAAAGCCTCCAAATAAGACCTTATAAGAAAGTAGTAATTATCGCAATTTTGTTTTTAAATCTTTATATCCAAATATGGCAACTATGGTCACGTGACATATTTCCACAGGCGGAAAGTAAAGGGGGTAATAATATTTTTGTTTAAATATCGATTTATGGCAAATATTAAAATGTTTAATATGCCCACCCCGTATTTTAATATTTTAGACGCCTGTATGTCTTCAAATTTTGTAAAATTTCGTGTTTATTGACAAGCGTTGAAGCGTAATAAGCGCAGGGTTAAAAAATGTGAAATTTTTTCTAACTTTTTTACACTTGGTTGCATTTCATAACAATTTTATTTCCGCGTTGTGAATATTCACTTTCCTAAGCTACAGTGACGTCATAAAAGGTTTTTACGACATCGCGATTGCGTCATTATTTAAATATTATTTTAAATATCAGTTTAAGAAATCTATAAAGATATTTTATTTGGAAAAAAAGTTGTTCAAGACTTTAAAATTAAATTTTAAATTTTGCAGAAAAAAATGTTAAATATTTTGATTTTACAATTATTTAAAAACAGTTTTTTATTTTAAGAATTTTGATACCGATTAAATATCTTTAGCTATACATTTTTTGGCGAAAACTCTTTCAATACTAAACCGCAATTTAGCGCCCTAATTAAGGCTAAATAATTTAAATTCCGCGGGCAAAGAGTTAGATAATTGGGTAATCTATGTAGTTTCGCCTTTGGCGATAACGGTTGCAATTGTTTTTATTATTTTTTGAAATTAAATTTTAAGTTCAAGCAGTAGATGTGAGCTGAGATGTGACTTTAATGATATAACAGTTATGAATTGTTACGTTCTAACCTGTTATGACGTCAGAATTAAAATATTATTTTGGTTTAAGCGTTTTATTTTTATTTAGTTTTATTCTAAAAGTTAGTTAAAAAAATGGCGCTTAAAATTTGGGTTTTTTAAATCGGGTATTTTTGATAATTTTAAAAGGCGCAAAATTTGTGCAAAGCAGTTTTATTAAGTTTTAAATTTAAATTTTATTAAAATTAGTTGTAATTTATGAAATTTAAAACTAAGATTGATTTAAATGTAAAATTAATGACGGAACCAGATGTAGTTAAAATTTACGGAGCGTGGAAATTTAATTTAATTTGACCACATTTTGAATAACATGCTTTTAAATTTTGTTTCACGTTTAACTATATTTTATGTAGTTTTTTTTATTTTGATTTTTCGCACATTGATAAAAGTAAATAATAAATACGATATACAATTAATATTACAACAATGCGACGGAAAAAAATGACAAAATCAATTTAATGATTTAAAACATGCCAAAAGTATTAATGTTTACATGAAGATTTTAAGTATGTTATGGTATGGTCACCAAACTCAGTTTAAAAGTTTGTTATTTTTACGCATTTAAATTAAAAAAAAAATTCTAAAAAAATTAATTATTTTTATTTATTTATGAAATTTTATTTTTTATTTGTTTTTTATTTTCGCACCCTGCGTTTCTTTTTTTCCATTTTCACGCTCTACTACTTCTCTATAACGACGAAACACGTGACGTCATAATGGCTTCGGGCTTTATCTCGAATTTCGACCAATAGGAGAACAGTTTGTTTTAAACTGGTATTTCTCATGTAGGGCGTAGTTTGAAAGCCGAGAAATATAAAAGTGGTCTCGCGATGATTTAAGCAATTATTAGACTTAGAATGCCGATAATCGATAATTTAAGCTCTTATAGTTGTACTAGAAGGAATAACAAAACAGTGTTAGGTTAGTTTAGGAAGATTAAAAGTGTTTAAAAATTGGATTTTGGGATTTTTTTTGAATTTTTTACCCTACCGGTCATTTTGCGTAACTGGAGACAAAATTGTTCGTTTACTGGTTTAGAAAAACTTGCAAATACTGTAGAGTTAGATTAAATGACCGCGTGTGATAGACTTAAGAGAAACTTATTTCAATATTTATTAAATTTTGTTTTATATATTGGGTTTAGTTTTTAGTATTTTTGCTGTTTAACGGAGCGTTTATAATTAACTGGCGTTCTAGAAAAACAGTTTCACCAGTTTTCAGTTTATTTACAATTTTTTTTGTAATTTTAATCTAAATTATTGTACATTTATTTTTTAGACAAAATTTAAATATAGTAATAAACTATTTAGAAAACTGGTTAAATGTTTTTTTTTTATTTCTGTTTATAAACAATTTTATAAAAGTTAGATTTAATTAACCACAAACTGAAGGGTAGTCTAATATTGTTTGTATATTCTGTCATTACAAAGAATTTAAGTTTATTTTATTTTTTAAAGCAATAAATAACAGCATTAACAAAAACATTTAAACTTTTAAACAACAAAAACAAAGTAAATTATCTAAAAAAAAATCAATTAACAAATCGATGTTAAACATTAATTAAAACATGTCTAATCATTTTCTAATTAAAAGTTTTTTATTTTTGCACAGATAAGTTAAGATTTATTAAAACAATTTTGAATATTTCTATTCAACATTTAAAGGAAAAGGAATTAACTGAGAAGGTTTCGAACTAACAGGTTAATATTTATGTTAAATAATTTATAAATTTACATTTAATTATATCAAATTTTTATGTTACTAACATTAGATTACACTGTGTGAATAAATTAATAATATCTCAACTGAGTTATAGTGTTACGTACATTAAACTAATTTTAATTGTGTATTTTTAATAAATTTTTAATTTACTTTTCATGTAGATTAATATTTTTCAGTAGGTTATTTTTTTATGAACTTTTTTAGGTTTTTAAATTAATGTTACCATAATAAAGGAAGTTGTAAAAGTAATTCAGGAAATAGTTAAGATCTTATTTCGTTGTAGTTTTGTCATTCTATTGGTTATAATTTATTTACAAAATATTTCTTAACTTTTTGACGAATAGAAAACTATCTTAATGCAAAATTTAACAAACAGAATGAATAAATCTTTTGGGTTTCAAAAAACTTAATTTTAGGATCATATTTTAGCGCATTTATTTTTCTTTGAACAATTTTTAACTTTTATAACGAAATATATTTTTAAAATACTTAAGTTCTTTCACTATTGAACACTATGTTATTTAAATGCATAAAACTTGTTTTATTAAGGATTTTATGATATGATATAGAGTCTATGTTGAAACAAGTATTAAAAATATAAAGTTTAGAAAGTTAAAACTGTAAATCAGGTAGTAAAAAAGTTTTTAATTTTATCATTTTATTAATTAGTGTTTAACAGGGCTTAAAAGTAGTTAAGTTTATAGGTTTTTTTTTACAGTCTTTTTATTAAAATAGTTTAAAATTTTCAAAAGAAAATGATCATCAAAAACATATTTTTAGTTTATAACGATATGCTATAAAATAAATAGTTTTTAGTAACAAAATAATGAATCAAAAAGTGAATAATTTATGTTTAGATTTAGTGAATATTTAAAAAAAATTGACAGTCTAAACCAAAATGTAAATAAATCTTAAGCTTAAATAGAGATAACTTGTTTCTAGTTCAGCATTTTTCAAAGCGGAACAACTTATTTACTTTTAAATATGAGTGAGGACTTAGTTAAATATTAACTATGCTTGTGACTGTATTATACTGGGTGCGGTCTGTTTAAACATAAGACTTAGTTGTATTTTTAACTTCTCGCATTTTTGGTAAAAATATTTTGCAAATAAATCACTTTAAAAAAAATTAAACAAAATTTAAAGGAAATTTTTAAACGTAAAAAGATCATTTATATTGGTTTGGCTTTAAAAAATAATGTGCTTTTTGTTGTAGTAGTAAATTGTTTTTATTTGTTAAAATTTATTTATACTTTTTGTTGCTATTACCTCAGTATAAATGTCATAACATAAATTTTGTTTTAGTAAAAGTCAAGAGCCTTATCTATATAAGTGGATAGTTAAGCGTAGAATTAAATAACTTTCAGCGGTGACACTTTTTATCTTAAAGTTGGTTTTTATTTAAGAGCTTGTTACACGCAAATATTTGTAGAAATTTAACAAATTCTTAAGCTATAAAAGATAAAATATTGTTTTTAAGTTTCTAGGACCATTAAAATCTAATCTTAAGACATTAGAATTTAATTTTTTTTGTGAAAACTTTTGTTTTTAAGTTTTTAAATTTTATTATTATGCCCTCTAGTGTATCAGTATGGATGAGATGATATGGCAGGAGCACACCTACATCGTGGAGAAAGCCCCCGGTGTAGGGTTCGGAATTGCAATAAGCGGGGGCCGAGATAACCCTGGGGTCAACTCGGGGGACACAGCAATCGTGATTTCAGATGTTGTGAAAGTGGGGCCAGCATTCGATAAACTTAAGTATGAAAAAATAAAATTAAGTTTTGCTTTTGTCTCTCAATATTTTTAACTTGTTTTAATTTTTTTTTTTTTACAATTTATTGTTAGTGTCTTTAAAATTAAAACAATTAATTAATAATTAAGACTAGTTGATTGTATGCCCTACCGTCGGCATTTTAATTAATGTAATATTGTTGCAACTCTTAACTAATATTTGTCCATGATAATTTACCCGTGCACCACAAGAGGCAGTTTTATTTATTTTAAAGTTCTGTAATTTGGACATAAATATATAAATATGTATCGTCCACTAAGCTTTTTTCAATTAGATTATATATATATATACATAAAATATCAAATGTTGAATAATTTCTAAATAGTTCTACATGTTGAATGTTTTTTAAATTAAAACTACCCTTTTTGTTCAGAATAAATGATATAGTGTTGAGGGTTAATGGAAAACCAATGTTCAACATGGCTCACCATCAAGCTGTGAAGGAACTTAAAAATAGTGGAAGCAGAGTTGAACTTGTAAGTTGTTAAATTTAATGTTTTAAGGTTTTAAAGTGTTAGGTATAGATTAATTTTACCCTTTCACTTAGGGGTCAACAATTTAAAATTTTTATAAAGTTTTAAATTTGTTGTTTTGACATTTTTAAAGAGTAAAATAAAAGTTCCATTTAAAAAAAATTTGAGACAATTTTACATTAAGAAATTTAAACTATTTAACCAACCTAACATGCAAGTTAAAATTAAGCTGTTAGTAAAGATTAAAAAATACCAAAATTTAGTTTAATTTTTAACTTTTGGTAACTGATTTTTAATTGCTAACTGGAGACTAGTTATAAAAACTAATTCTCCTTTATTATTCGGTCAATTGTTTTTATTGTGATGTCATAGGAATGTTGATTGTTACATCACAGTCACTCTTTTGTTTGTAATAGAGTGGTGACTGTGATATAACAATGACTGATGGTATGTTTATAAATAGCTTGAGGGCAAAATAATTTGTAATAAAAACATGAAATAAATGAAAACAAAAATTTTCTTAGAAGCAAATCTGTAAATTTTAAATGCTTTGGTTGGTTAATAAACTTTATTATTTGGTTTATTGAATCATAAACTTAAATGCCTTAACGTTTAAGTTTTAATTAAATCTCAATAATTAAGAGATTAATTAAATTTTAATAAAATATTTTTGTTAATTTTTTTTTTTTAAATTTATTTTCAGACAATAAAACGAAAAGTTTTGGTTCGAGTTGGAAGGGAAACCCCCCCTCCTGGTCGTTTGAGTCGGAGCAGGAGTCGTGACATTGACACATTACCTCGACATCGGAGCAGAAGTCGTGACTTGGATAGGTCACCTAGTAGAAGTCGTCACAGGTCACGAAGTCGTGATTTATCCCCACGGCGACGGAATAGGAGCAGGAGTCGTGAATTGGATCACCACAGAAGTAGTCGGAGGTCACGGAACAGAAGTTATGACAGCAGGAGTCGAAGTCGAACACCTCCAAGAAGGTAAGAACTTTTTGTTAATAGTAAATACTTTTTGTAATAATATATTTTTACAATGTTTTAAATTTTCAGACGAAGTTACAGTCGATCACCTTCAGATCGTCGAAGGTCAAGGTCAAATAGAAGAAGGTCACCTTCAAGATCGAGCAGAAGAAGCAGGAGGTCACCTTCAGTGTAAGTTCAAAATTCTAAAAAAAATCTTTCTGCACGATGAAAAAAAAACTAATTTGAGAAAAATTTATTTTCAGTGAGAGTCGGGGACGCTCTCGTACGCCACCTAGAAGATCTCGCTCAAGGTCACGCTCAAGGAGAAGTTATACTCCGAGCAGTCGCAGTGTTTCCCCAGAAAGAAACGATTCTCCTCCACGCTTCAGTAAACACAAGTCTGTCGAAGATTTGGTAAGAAATTAATTTAATAAAACTTATTTTTGTACTATTTATGACATTATAATCTAACCCTGATTATGACATCACAGAGATCATCATCTCCGCTGTCACCTGACCCAGATAGTGCTCCCTCCGATGGAGATATGATAGTGTTTCCAGTTAAAACAAAAGAGCCAAAAACGGTCGTTCTCAAGAAAACAAGATGGAATAGTAAGTTTTAAAATCTTGTTTTATTTTTTTTGTAAATTAATTTTTCTAGTTTAAGGACAATAAAAAAGGATACATAGATTTCAAAATTAAATTTTTCCCATTTCGTTGGCCAATTAACAAGTTAATTAAATAATTATTTGTTTGCAAACATTCATTAATTAAAAACCTAAATTTAAATTTGTTTGACCTAGTTTTAAAACATCTAACATTCCAAAGAAATTAGATAATTTTATGTTGAATAAATTATTTTTAAAACCCGTTATTATTTTAAAAATAGAAAATTATTTTTATTATTTACATTTTGGTTAACCACATATTAGGTGGATGAATCATAATTACACCATACTATGATGTCATAATGTTCAATATTTAACAAACAATTCTCATTACTCTTTTACTACTTTTCAAGTTTATTTATTTCGGAGAACTAGGTTTTTTTTTATTAAACTATAAAATTTATTACTTTGTTCGAATTGTTTTTTAATATTTTGTAAGTGATTTATATAGCATGTTAGTATGGTTGACACTGAATCACAAAATGGCTTTAAAACCTTTAAAAAATGTATGTGGTACTTACAATTTAATTTTTAAATATACTGGAAAATGATTAACATAAAAAACCAGGTTACCACATTTTTTGTGTGATGTAGAAAGTACTAAGTAGCGTAGTGAATGTATTTAAGCTAGTACTTTCTACGTCATCACAAACAGGGCTTCTCTTTTCTTTTTTTTAATAATTTTAATTTTTTTTTTAAAGTTGTATAACTTATAAATTAGGTGAAATTATTTGAAGTTAAAATCATTTTTGTGTTCAGTGACACCAACTTTATTAATTTTTAAGTATAAAAATATCGCTAATATATGACCTTAATATATTACTTTAATTTTAACTAAATTTGTCATTATAACCAAAAGTACAAACATTTTAGAGAAAAATATTTGATTTTAATTGTCTTTGATGTTGTATCACAAGTTTTAAATTATTTTTAGATTCTTATGGTTTAAAACTAGGAACCCGGATATTTATTCAAGATATTCAACCTGGTAGTTTAGCTGATAAAAGTTCAGAAATACAAGCTGGGGATACAATTCTAATGGTGGGTTCAGACAATTTTTATTGTTTTTAATTAGTATCTATTGTTTTTGTTAATTAATTACTGATTTTTAGTTAAGTTTTAGGCTACCAATTTTTTAATTTTTTCAGCTAAATTTTATGATTTTGAAAATATATTTAACTTAGTTTATTATTTTTTTCTAATTTAATATTACTAGATTTATTTTTACTTTTTGTTGCTAATTTTAATTTTTTGTCAATTTTTGTTTTTTCATTTAATAAACATTTAAATGCTCAGTTAATTACTTGGTTTTTCTTAGCTAACAGTTTTCTCCTCATTTTTAATAAACATTTAATTTAATCACATCTTTAAACTTTAGATAAACGGACGAAATGTGGACAACAAAAGTGTTCAAGAGGCCATCCAAGTAATTGGGTTAAGTAAGGATAAGGTAACCATGTTGGTGAAGAAACAAGATGGTGGAACTGTCTCCATCCCTGCTCAGAGATTCCAAACTGAGTCTGAGAAGAACAAAAAAGGGAGGCAGGAGACTGACTCCGAAGAGGAGGAAGGTTAGTAACACAATTGTGGTTTATATAAGATTTTTATGTATTTTTTTTTTAAAGTTTGTACTGGTTGTAAAAATGTGCACAAATAATTAATAATTAACCAATTAAGTAGTTTTTAATTGGTGTTATTTAAATATAGTGGTAAAGTACTTTACACTCAACTATTTACTTAAAACTTGATTTAATTATTAACCAGACTACATGATATATATCTTGTATATAAATAACTAAAACATGTTTTAAATCTTAAATTATTTGTTGGTTAATGTTTTAAACAAGAATTTTATCTTTGATTTTAGATGAGCCGACACATTCTCGCCGAAGTTCTGTTTCAAAACATTCAGCTAAATCAGAGTAAGTTTAAATTGCACAAATTTCTATTTTTAAAGGAGCAATGTTTTAAGTCTAACTATACTTTACTTTAATAACATTTAGTTAACTTAACTGTTTCTTGCAAGTGTTTGTGAGCTATAAAAACTGCTTAATCTTTTTTAAAAAGAATGGTATTCATGTGCAAGTTCGAAAAATGGTAACTTATTAAAAAAATAAATTCTGTGGCTGCACTTCCCCTTTAACAAAATTTTTTTCTGTAAATTTAAATATTTTTTTTAATTAACTTATCCCCTTTTTTAAATTAGGGAGTCAGCCAAACACACCCCCAAAGTAGCCCCAAAAGTTGCCCCCAAAACTTCAACTACAAAAAATTACGGGGGAATCAAAGTGTTTCCGTCGGGGGCAGTTACAGCTCCACGTTCACGCTCTTCTTCAAGTGAGAGATCAACCCCAGAACCTGCCCCAAGAGGGGGTAAGAGCGATCCCCATTACGCTGTCCCACCAGAGGGCAGTAATGATGAAGGTCCAGTGTTGCCGTGAGTTTTTAAATTATTTAAAATAAAAATTTATTTTTTTTGTAAAATGTTTTTAATATTTTTAAACCTTATATATTTTTACATAAATATTGTTTTACCTTAGACTAAGACTTACTTTTTTATTAAATAATTAAAAAATGTTACCAGGAGAATTGTTCGCCGACAGAAACGTAAATTTCGGTTAATCTTATTTTTTAGCATGGTTTCATTTCATTTATTTTTTTAAGTTTTAAGTTAAGAATGTTATATCAAACAGAATGCTTCGAAGTTCTTTTTTTAACTTGTTTTTTTTTTTATTTTTTTTTTTCGCTAGTTCTAAAGTTAATTTACAAAAGTTTAGTTTTTAAAAGTTAAAATTTTTTTTCAAATAAGGAAGTTTTTGAATTAATTTATAAAATCTAAACATTTTAACTATAAATTTTTAATCATAAACTGAATGTATTCAATTTTAAACTTACCAAAATAAGATGTTTAATTCTTTTATTTTCTTACAGTCCAACTGCTCATGAGATCAACTTCACGAAGGGTAAGAGTGTTGGGATCAGGTTGGCGGGGGGAAATGACGTCGGAATATTTGTTGCTTCAGTTCAAGAGGGAAGCCCTGCTGCTAAAAAAGGACTTAAAATGGGCGACCAGATTTTATCGGTAAATATTTGTTATAATTTTTATATTTTTTATTCCATTTTTCTGTAAAATTGACGAGGTGTAATATAAATGCTAATATGAGCTTGTATTTGTTAAAATAACACAGTCTATGGTGTAATATTTGAGTTAGTTACTAGCCTGCCCTACGGACGGTATTTTAATTGTTGTAATATGGCCACAATTCTCAACTAATATTTGCCTGCAATAATTTACAGACACACCACAAATGGCAGTTTTATATATTTTGTAGGCATATAAATTGGACATACATACAAATATCATCCACTAAGCATCCTTATATATAGACTATACCTTAAAATTTAATATTTTTTTAATTCCAGGTAAATGATGTCAACTTCCGGAACATAATAAGAGAAGAAGCGGTTCTAACTCTGATGGGACTTCCAGCAGGAGAGGAGGTAAAGATAATTGCTCAACCTCAACCTAAAGGTAATTGTTTGCATTTATTTAGGCTTTGTTCTCAAGTATTATTTAATTTTTTACCAGCTTTATTTGAAAGTTTAAGGCAACTTTTTTAGGATTATTTTATTTTGATTTATTTTTAATTTTTTTTTAAATTATTTAAATTTCTTTTTATTGAATCACGTTTTTATATTTTATGCAATTTTTTAAGGAAATATATTTCTATACTAACAAACTCTAAAAAAATAATATTTTAACTAAACAATTTTTGTAATTTATTCTAGTTTACCAGAAGATCTTGGAGCACGGCACAGGAGATAGTTTCTACATCCGGACACACTTTAAATATGAGAAGAACGGACAACACGAGATGTCCTTCAAACAAGGATCAGCGTTCCGGATCAGTGATACCTTGTACCAAGGGATGGTTGGGTACTGGTTGGCTGTGAGGATCGGGAGGAATAATATGGAGATCGAAAGAGGAGTTATCCCTAATAGTAGCAGGTTGGTTTTTTGAAAAAATTTTTTTTATAAAAATTAAAAAATTTTGGTTTGCAAAGAGTTTTTATTTTTTGATGTACTTTAATAAAGATTTTGGCAATTTGGAGCCTTGGGTTAATAAGTTAAAAACCTTTTAATGAATTTTGTTATTTTTTTTAGATTTAAAAGTTTTTGGGTCACAAGTTTTAAGTTTTTTTTGTGCTTAAAACTTGTGACTCAAATCAGTCTAAATTTTAACCTCTCAAAACCTTTTTAATAAATTATTTTTAACTTTCCAACAGAGCTGAACAATTAAAGATGGTCCAGGATAAAAAGATTCAACAAAACCAGGAACGAAGAGGAATCAAGAGGAGGTTGCAGAAGTCGACTAAACAGAACTCCTCCACAGCATCCAACATGTTCCCAGCATACGAGAGAGTCGTGCTAAGAGAAGGTATTTGACCTTGTTTCTCCTTGTTTAATCTTGGAATAAAATTGTTTTTAAATATTTAATAATTTTAAATAATTTTCTAAAATTAAAAAAAAAACTATTTATCTAAGAAAATTTTAAGAGAAAAAATTAAGAAAATAAGAAAAAATAAAGAAAACATTTTATTTTTTAGCTGGATTTAAGAGACCGGTTGTTATATTTGGTCCCCTTGCCGATATAGCTCGAGAAAGGCTGGCAGGAGACTACCCCAATGCTTATGAGATTGCAAGTAAGCAACAATTTTCTTCACAAATTAATTTTTTTTAAATTTTGATTTTATTTAAAATTAAACAACTTTTAATTTATAGGGAATGAAGGTACAGTGAGTGGACAAAAATCCAATAGAAAGGGGGTGATAAGGTTGAACACCATTAAAGATATCATTGAGAAGGTGAATAAACATTCATGTTAAATAAAATGAAAATTTACTCCAAGTTTTTTATAAATATATTTTTTGGTTACTTTTAAATTACTTGATGTAATATGGTCGCAACTATTATTTGTCAGTAGTAATTCACCCCCTTAATTGTGCATAGTTAATTAGATGTCATATCTTTATACCTAGATTAAAATGGCGGTTGTGTTGTATACAGCTGCCATGTCAGTGAACTATAAACCGAAAGCTGTTTATTGCCACACTATTCACCAATAAACTGAGCATTTACTATTAGTCTAAACACATCACAACAGCAGACCCTCTTCCCCAATAAAACTACAAAACCTATCACTTTGTAGACCCATTTATATCGTTTTAAACGATTCATTGCAACCTAGCACTTTAATTTGCTTTACTTGTAACCTAGCACTTTAATTTGCTTTACTTAGGACAAACACGCGATCCTCGATATCACTCCGACAGCGGTGGAAAAGTTGAACTATGCTCAACTTTACCCGATCGTTGTCTACCTGGAGCCCCAGAGTAAAACCACGGTGAAGGATCTGAGGACAAAGTTGGCGGTGACGGAGGAGGAGAAAAAGAAGAAAGCCGGGAAACTTTACGATCGAGCTGTGAAGATGCAGAGAGGTTATAACCACGTTTTTACTGGTAAGTTATTCTGTAGAAACTCAATAAAATATAAATTTAACTAAGGTTTTAAAATTTGTTTTGAAAAAGTAGAAGTTTTATACAAATTAAACCATATTATTGTATTTTTTATCCTAATTATTATAGTTGTTAGGCAATAAAGTTAATGTGGATTAAGCTTATTGCATTTACTTTACGAATTTTATTATAAAATCACTTTTCAAAAAAAAAAAGTGCTAATTAATTTTTTTTCACCTAGACACGATTAAACTGATGTCGGGGAGTGATGATTGGTACAGGAAGATTTATTCGACCATCAAGGATCAACAGAGCATGCCAGTGTGGGTCTCCGAGGAAAAAGTAAGTTGATTTGGGGAAAAATATTAAAGATTTTTAGATGTTGTTCACCCCCCGAGACTATAATGTCTTTAAATAAAAATCTTTTTTCTTTTTTTTTTTTTTTTTTTTAAATTAAATAATATTTGATTTCTCCCCTCAGCTCGGAGGTCAGAGCGAGGATTATAGCGAAGGTGTGACCGTGCCAGGAGATGACGACCAGTTCTCTTACGTGAGTGCACCAGCTAGTGACTATAGTGTGACCACGGTTGGAAGCGAGATGTTGCATAACTCGAACATCTCCGATGATGAACCAGAACCATTAAGACCATCAGTGGTCCCAACCAAGGTAATGGTTAAAAATGGTTTTTAAAAAAAGTGGTTAAAATTTTTTCTAAAATTTTTTTTCTCTCAGCCTCCGAGTTCATCTTCAAGCTCCGAAGAAGAAGAGGAAGGAGGAGACAAGTTTGGAGATGATGATTTTGAGGAGGAAGCAACCAATGATTTCGATCAACCAGTGCAACCATATGGTAAGTGGGATGGTGTAGCTGGTCTTTTAATTTAAAAAACCAGTAATTAAATTTGTATATAGTTTCTACTCAGTGTAAGGTAGTCTTGTCTTGTTTAATTTTTTTAACTTATTTTTGACTAGTCGATGGCCTACCCTACAGTTGGGATTGTAATTGTTGTAATATGGTTGCAACTCTTATCTAATATTTGCTTGTGATAATTTACCCACGCACCAATAAAAGCAGTTTTATTTATTTTTGTTAAATTTGTCTTAATTTAAAATGTTATCTTTTTTAGCAACTGATGCAATGCCAGCTGCTCCACCGAGGGAAAAACACAATCAACAACAACAACAGCAACAAAAACAACAACATCAACAACAACATGATGATACATCGAGCACAAGCAGTTCTGAACCCGAACCCCCCATAATTGCCCCTAAACCCCCCCAGCAAAGGGGCAAAGTTGAACCAATTAGAGGAAAACAAGAAATACCAGCTGGAAGATTTGACCCACAATCATTTTTAAAGTAAATTTTATTAAATTTAATTTTTGATTTATTTTACATATTTTTAAATTAAATTTTTTCACCCAGAAATCGGATCCGGACCTTGAACAAGGTTCCCGCAGATGAGGTTCATAATGATCCGGTACCGGCCCCACAAACGGCACCAATGCAGTACCATCAACCGCCCAGGGAACCAAGTCCTGAGCCAATCAGGTTAGAAACAAAAAATTAAATTATTTACTACTTATAAATATATACGTTTAAATTTTTAATAATTAAAAAAATTTTTAAAACTTTTAGCTTCCCCCCAAAAACCCCTGTTAATATAAATATTCCCCCGAAAACCCCTGTTAATATAAACATACCCCCAAAAACCCCTCTTAGTGAAACTCAGGATCAAAAGAGAATTCTCTCTTACACGACAGCAAAGCCTTTCTCGAGGTACAATTGCATGGTGTATGGTGTTTGCTGGTTGTATATTGTGGTGTTTGCTGGTTGTATTTTAGTGTTCAGTGGCTGATATATTGGTGTATGCTGGCCAAGAATTTATGAAATGTATGGTGATGTTTGGTGGTCATGTTAATTGGTTCCTTGTATATTGGTGTTTGGTTGCATTATTGGTGTTTTAGCAACTGTTTTAAAGAATTAAAACTGTGGTAATGGTAAAAAACTGGTGTTTTTTGTAAACAGTGCTGGTTATGTATGGTAATGGTGGCAAAATACTGGTTCTATTGGTATGTTTATTGTTAGTGATGGTAAGGTATTTGTTTTTGGTGTAAACTTGTTTAAAAAAATGTCAGGTTTGCATGTGAAAGGGGGCAACGTTTAAATTAACTTTAACGCGATAACAACTAACAACTAAAGGTGCTCAGTTAAAAGAAAAATAAATATTTACATTTATTACCATTAACTTACAGGTGGCCATAAAACCTTAACCTTTAACATTTAGTTTAAGTTAAATATTATCGGTTAGAAACCTAACTTAAACTTGATTTAATTTTTTAGGCCAACTCAGAATGCACCAGAACCACAACCAATTTACTCACAAGTCAATAAAAACAGGTAATTTGTTGATTTTTGTAGATTTGTAGCAAATTATCGTTTTTGTTCTTTTTTTTAAACCCAGATATCTAAAATTTTTATGCTTAGTAAGTTAAGTAAACTTTCCAATGTTTAAAGCCTAATTTTTACCCCCTTTTTACTCAGGAACCCCCCTCCCCAAGATAGAAGGGAGTCGACCCAGCGAGATTATGCGACAGAAATCGACACTTTCATCTCAAATGACCCCCACAGGAGGCAGCCAAGACCCAACAATAATAGGTATAAAAAAAATAAAATTTTTATCATGAAAAAAAAGTTTTTGGTAACTTTTAATTTATATAATTTTTTGCTTGCAGGCCCGAACCATCACAACCAAACAGATACGAACCACAACAGAAATATGAACCACCCCAAAAATACGAACCACCCCAAAAATACGAACCACCCCAAAAATACGAACCACCCCAAAAATACGAACCACCCCAGAAATACGAACCAGCTCATAAGTACGAACCACCCCAGAAATATGAACCACCTCAAAAATATGAACCAGCTCGTAAACATGAACCAGTGAACACCAATACTTATAACAGATTTGCTGGTTCGAACCAACCAAAAGTGGAATCAAAACCATATCAGCCATACAGGTAAAAAATTATAAGATTTACTTTAATTTGAGGAAGTCAACTTTACGACCCAACATAGAGTGACATCAGCTACCCAGACCCAGGTATAAGTTGCCTGTGGCAGTTTAAGATGTTATAGATTATAAAGGCCTGATAATTATAAGCTGGTGTTTAAATGCTGGCTCAGCAAGAGTTTGTGGCGTTTATAGCACCTTACTCAAGGGCCAATCCAGTTTTTCACTGGCATTATTGTTTTTGCTTGTAATCAACTTGGTACTATTAACTTTTTTGTTTGGTATTCTCCTATAGTAACCACTAACTAACTCTTTTAACTTTCTAGCAAACCGCAAGGCTACAAACCTCCAGTTTCAAACGGAACTCAACCTCCACAAAAATCCAAGTTTGTTCAGGATAACTACAAGGGGTATATGAGCCAAATTAAACCAAGGTTAACTTTTCTTTATCATCTTATATAATAGAGCTTGGTGAATAATATATATATATGTCCAATTTATAGGGCTTCAAAATAAATAAAAACTGTCATTTGTGTTGCATGGGTGAATTATTGCTGGCAAATATTGGTTGAGAGTTGCGACCATATTACAACAATTAAAATCTTAAAAAAAAGTAAATCTCCAAACCTACTATGTTACTTATTTGGCCTTGTTTATTTTTACATTTCTTTACCTAACCTTTAAAATCCCACATTAAAAAAATAAATTAAATGTTTTTCCCAACAGCTCTTACAGTGCTCGACCATATAAACCAGTTGGTGGTTTAAGTGGTCCACCAGCAACCAATTATAAGAATGGTCCAACAAAAGACCATATGTATGATAGTGGTGTAGATACTTATGACAATGCTAAACCAAAGAAACAGGAACCAGCTCCATTAAGGTAAATTTGGTTCTTTTCTAGAATTTATTAAAATTTTCGAATTTTTATTTTAAAATTTTTTTTAGTCCATCAACGATAGAAGAAGATGACCCCCAAGTGGTTGCCACGGCGAGGGGGGTTTTTGATAGCAACGGCGGTGTCCTAAGTTCGGTGGAAACAGGGGTGTCGATTGTTATCCCCAAGGGGGCGATACGACCCGGGGTTCGACAAGAAATTTATTTTAAAGTTTGTCGTGACAACACTGCTCTCCCACCTTTGGATAAAGACAAAGGTAAAATGGATTTTTTTCTTTTTTTTTTATTAAAATTTTTTTTTGTCGACTAATAATTAATTTTATAAATTTTAATTTTTTTAGGAGAGACTCTCTTATCCCCTCTAGTGATGTGCGGACCCCACGGCCTTCAGTTCGACCACCCGGTGGAGCTGCGACTTCCTCATTGTGCGTCAATGTCCCAACAAGGATGGTCCTTCAACCTCAAAACCTCAACAGGTGTTCACAGTGTTTCCCCCAACACTGATAAACACCACTCTCCATGCTACCAAGCCACACACACACATTTTTTTATTTGGAAACACTTTTTTGCCCTAAATTTTACAATTTTTTGCCAAACATTTTCAAAATTTCAACTTTTTTTAACAATTTTGTTTAATAATTAAATCTAAATTGGCATTCATCTAAATTTTGATTAATTTTAATTTTATAATCTTCAAACTTAAGTTTTCCAAATTTAAAATGACACAAATCATGAACAAGAGTCTTAACCTAATGCGACACATGTCATCTCATTGTCTGCCACACAGTCACAACTCCTGTGCACAATCATAAATAATTTCCCTTTGAAAAAAAAAACAATAATTTTAAGAAAATAAACAATTAAATTTGAACAACAGAAAATGCCTTGGCGAGTGGTTGTTTAAAACAAACAAAACACATTTTAAATAACTTTGATGTTGTACCCAACCCCCACCCTATACATAATAGAAAACACCATACAACTACAACTCGCCACACACATAAAAACATATTTTAATAACTTAAATGTATGTGCCCTACCCAAACATACTTGCATCGAAACACTAAAAAATACAAAACTTTTAAAAACTGTATACAAAGATAACTTTATCCAAAACTTACAAAACTATACAAAACTTTAAGTTTTAAAAAAAAAAATACAAAACTTTTAAGCTGTATACATAGATAACTTTAACTTAAAACAAACACCACTCGCACAAAACATTGATTCCACAAACAAACCAAAACATTAGTTTCAACAAACCAAGGGGCTGACGTAGCATGGAGATTAACACCGTCCCCCTTTACCCCTGCATGAACTAACCCCTGAAACCCCCCTTTTGTAAAGTGTTCAACCCCTTAAAAGTGTTACCCCAATAAAAAAAGTTGAAGTTAAAATTTTGATAAAATCAGAAATAATTTGAACTTTTGACTAAATTTTTTAAATTTTTGTTCAGGTGAACCTTCCCAGTGGAAGAACGTGAACGTTCCTAACGATAATGACGATTATGACGTAGGAAGCAACAGCGTTTCCGTTTTGATCGATCACTTTTAAGCCTGCCCCCATTGTAACCCTCTCTTATTCTGTACATAATGTGTTTTACGGTACATTTCTGTAAAGCGTAGTTTTATATAACGAATCTTGTACAATAAATAACATCACTTATATATTACGTCATGGCTATGGCGTCATTGAAGGTGACGTCACAGAAATAAGTTACGTAGAAAATTAAGTTGATTGTTACGTCAAAAGTAGAGCGAATTATAATACGAAAGAGTGAAGTCAGAAAAAATGAATTTTAACGGAAACAGTGACATCAAGTTGGTGACGTCATCAGTGCACGGTCACGTTTGGTTGTGTTTTCGGGTTTTGCATATCGCGCCATTTCTTCCGCGCGTAATTCATCGGACCGTAACGAGTAAACCGATCGAATCCGAAACTTCCCATTTGGTCGAGAGGATAAACTGAGCTGTTAAAAGGCTCATTGTCGTCGTCATAATCGTAACCATGACAAAAACCACAGCAACCAGCTATAAACACCATCCAACCAGCAGCGTGGGCGACAAATCCACCAGCACTAAAGTTTAGTTCGTCGTCTGTGAACTTTTGGACGAAAAATTCAACGCTGCCAGTCAAAGCTAAAATGCCTAAAAATAGGTAAAGTTTTGGATGAGTTTTGCTTGGTAAAACCAGGAAAAAAAACTTCATAGGCCGAAAACTAAACTAAAAAGACGAAAAATTATTCTTCTAGGTAAAAAAAAGGATATAAAAAGGCAGAAAATGGACTTAAAGTAAAAAAATGACCTAAAGAAGCCGAAAAATAACCTAATGGGTGAACAATTTACTTGAAATTGTGAGATAGTAGACTTAAATGGGGGGAAATAAACTCCCAAAAAAAAGTTACCTGATAATACGAGAAATACTGCCATCTGACGGACGTTTTCAACCTTAACTTCTGTGCATCGACAAGTTGAAGAACAAATGGCCACAAAGCAACATAACCAGCTTGCTAAAATCCAACTCATCTTATCTCCAACTACCTCTGCATAATACAGTTAAGTTCTAGTTAAAGTTAATAGTACAGGCCTAGATTAACAAAGGTTGTTTTTATTTAAAAAAACAGTATTTTTATGTATTAATGTTGTGCTGTAAAGTGAGAGTTATTCCCATTTGATAAAAATCCTTTTAAACAGATATATATTGGATCTATTTCCATGAAAATGTTAAACTGAATTCGGTAAAATGACGTTTTTAAAATTTTTTAGGTTTCGGAAAAATGTCTTTTCGGTCAAATGTATTACAGTATTATGTCACAAAGTAGATAAATCGTCAATAAATAATTGAGTTTAACTTACTAAAAAAATATTCGCTCGCAAGTAAATATTATTTAAAAGCTTTTCTATAAATATTAATTGCTTTTCCAAACTTTCCACTAAGGAAATGTATACAGGATTAACAGATTGTTTTGCGCGTAAGTCTATTTATTATTAATGTTAAAGTATTGGGTTATAAATAAAATATTCATCATTCCAACGATTTTGAGATTAAAGTTAAAAATAAACTCAAAGATTTCACACTTTTAGGGGATTAGTAACTAAAGGCTTTTAAGTTTCTATGTTTTTAAATGTCGATTTATTTTACTTATACACTCTATTTAATTTTAACACTTAGCCATTTGATTTTTCTTTTTTTTCTTGTTTATAGAGTAACATCAGTTACTCCGACCCAGTCTTTGAGTTGCCTTTGACAGTTTTGGATATTATAGATTATAATTGCCCGTTAATTAAACTGCTGATTAAGTGCTGGCTCAGCAGGAGTTCATATCGTTCATAGCGCCTTACTCAAGGGTGTTACAGCATAACAGCAGTGGGAATCGACCCAGGGCCTCCAGCATTAAAAGTCATCATTATTTTAAACTAATTATATATTTGATTGAACTTATGTTACTTGTGTTTTAAATGCTTTAAAGTTTAATAACGTTTGCGTCAAAACACTGCGTGCCAAAGTGTTCCGTGCATAAATAATTGGCGTGCAATTATAAAAGCGTGCAATCAGTTTGAAAGCGTGTCGCCATAAATTTTAAAATTGTTTAATTCCAGTTTTCGCCCTACCCACGTGACACCAAGATTAAAGGCACTTGGGCTACATAACATTGTGTACTAAATTTGATTCTTATAGCTACCATGTCGTAGCGTAAGTGAAAAATATTAAATATTTTTCTGATTATGATTATAGAATTCGGTTGGTCAATGACCAAACAAAATAATTGACATATTCAAAACTGTTTTTTTATAATATATACGGGACTGAATGGACCTCTTAAATTTTACACTCTTACCTATTTTAAATTCACCAAACACAATCGATTTATTTGATTAATTCTTAAACTATATATATAAAATATATGCCGTTAAAAACTACCAAAGTCAACTTAAAACTTGTTGTAACAATAATTACTTTTTATTTTAAGGTGCAAATTCACGCTAAGAATAAGAACAAAAACATTAATTGTTGGCATTTTTTGTATTTTCTTATTATTAACTGACCGATTATTTGATGTGCTTACTATAAATAAAAACAATAAATTGGCATAATCAAGTCGTAAGTACCGTTAACACACCTTGCAAGGTGTAAGCATGCTTACAAGTGCCTTGGCAAGCAGTGGGGATCAAACCCAGCACCACGTGTTTAATCGTAACGTTTAACGAACCTGTGTCGGTGATCGTACAATTCCCATACAAGGTTTGACAACAGAATATAACCCCACAATGTTTAAGTCCTTGTCGGGTCCATTCTGGAGCAAATAGGGAGACTGTGAGAAGGATCCAGGCGGTAAATCCGGTCCCGAAAAGCCCCCGGATGCGACTGTTCGTGTCCGCAACTGTTGGCATGATTTTAAAGTCGATAAGTTAAATAAACTTTAAAAATGTTTAATTGATCTAAAATAATATTTTAATGATGTAACTTAGATAAAAAACGCTTATAAACTTTACTTAAACACAAAAAATAGAATCTATTTAGCCAAAATTTGATATCAAAATTAAACTTTTTATTCTTTCTGAAATTAATCTTTATATTTTCTATTTTAAAACAATTGTGAAACACTTTAAGCACGTACAGCTTGTTCTACTTAAAAGCTAGGTTTGTCACAATCTCATAGAATAGTTATGAGTTTTAAACGTCAGCGTTAAATTATTTATTTTAGTTTTTTCCAACTACAAGATTAAGGGCCGGTACATTAGTTTAACGAAATATGGGGGCGAGAAATGTGGAGCTAGGCTACATCTTTAAGCTTTTATATTTTAAATTGGCGTATGGATTATGGTTATTTAATAAACTGTTCTTTTTTTCAGATTGTAATTGTCTTTTATTTAACAAATTTACTTCGAAACGGTTTTTATTTTGACCTAAATTCCAAATTTAAATATTGCTTATTTAAAAATAACAACTTCAAAGTTTTTGGCTGGTGATTGATTTAAAATATTTATAACTTTGAAAACATTAATTTAATCACGCTATTTGCAACCTCATTAATAATTAATGACGTCACTTTAATTTATATAATGTTCAGATTTTTTTCTTTATCAATTTAGTTTTTTTAATTTGCTAATATAATTGTTTATTAAAAAAATAAATGCGAGGGCAAAAGAAATTGAAGGGGTAAAAAAGGTCGGTAAAAAATTTACCAACAACTTTTTATATAAGGTAGCTACGTTTGATTTGTTTATGACTTTGTCACGTGACTTGGAAAATATGACGTCATGACTAGAAAGTTTTAACTTTATAAACTGGTCACGTCAACAAAAATATTTTATGACGTGCCGGCAGCGCGGTGTAGTGGTTAGAACACTTGGCTTTACTACTTTAGGTTGTGGGTTTAATCCCCACTGCTTTTATGCTGTAGCACACTTAAGTAAGGTGCTATAAACAATATAAATTTCTGTCAAACCCAAAACCAATCATTAGATTAATTATAATTAATAATATTCTAAACTTTTAAAGTTTACTTAATACTGGGTTGGGGTAACGAATTAATACTGGGTTAGGGTAACGAATTAATACTGTGTTGGGGTAACGAATTAATACTGGGCTGGGGTAACGAATTTAACCTAATGTTTAGGTCGTAAAGTTGACATATCCACATCGAGGATAAATAAATGTAAAAAAAATAGAAACGCTTCGTCAATCTCTCGGTCTTCCGTTTAAGCATTCCGTACTTTTCGTAAATATACTCCGCCTTTTACTAGACCCGGAATAAAAATGAGTAAACGTAAAGCACCTGCTGAAAATATTAATTCGTCGATTTGTGACTTTCTGATTGGTAAGATTTATAATTTTTAAAAGCTTAAACTATTGTTTTAAGTTTGTAAAATAGAAATATATTTAAAACGGCAGCGTGGTGGTGTAGTGGTAACTGGTAAGAACCATCTGACCATGTTCATTGCCCTGCTACACCACTAGTCTATGAGGTCGTGGGTTCAATTCCCACTCAATTTGAGGTCGTGGGTTCAATGCCTACTCAATTTGAGGTCGTGGGTTCAATTCCTACTCAATTTGAGGTCGTGGGTTCAATTCCTACTCATGCTGTAGCGCCCTTGATTAAGACGCTATAACCGGTATGAACTCCTGCTAAGCCAGCACTTAATCTGCAGCATAATTATCGGACAATAATTATCTATAATATCCCAAACTGGCACAGGCAACTCGAGACTGTGTCAAAGTAACTGATTTTACTCTATGTTTAAGTTGCGCATTCGACCTTCCCACATCGAGGAAAAGGATATATACAAAAAACATAAACAATCAGACAATTTTATAGTAGTTCTGTTGTTTTATTTTTTGCCTCTGTTTAATAAAAGTTGAAATATAACAGAGTTATCAGATTATGAAAAGAATGTAAATCGAGCGATCCACAAATCCAATGCCTACAGAAAAGCAGCAAGCACAATTTCAAAACATGAAAAAGAAATTAAAAGTGGTGAACAAGCTAAACAATTGGTAAGCAAATATTACTTTAAACTTAATAAAATTTATCTCAAAATATTTGTTTTAAATTTAAGGCAACTCATGTTAATGTAAATTTTTTTTGTATTTATTTATTCTCGATGTGGAAAAGTCATCTTCACAGCTTAAACATAGAGCAACATGTTTAACCTTGACCCATTCTTAAGTTGACTTTAGTTTGGGATATTATAATTTCCTGATATTTAACAAGCAAATAGTTTTTTTGGTCTAAACAGGGGTTTATACTGTTTATAACTCTTTACTCAAAGGCACTGGAGCATAAGAGCAGTGTGGATCAAACCCATGACCTCATGTAGTGAAGCCAAGTATTTTGATCACCTAAAACTGTTGCTAGTTCAAACATATAGAAATTAAAATATTTTTAATATTTAAATGTTGGTATTAATATAGGAAGGAATTGGGGTGAAAATAGCTGCAAAAATCACCGAGTTTCTTCAAACTGGAACCTTGGTTAAATTGGAAAAAGTTCGAAAAGATGAAACCTCTCAAGTGATTGCACTTTTTACGAGAGTTACTGGGATCGGGTAAAAATATTAAACTATTCGAAATCTTTATAACAAGGCTAATTTATTGTCATTAAAATTCTTTATTGTTTTTTGTTTAAAATTACAACCTTTATTGTTTTATTTCAATTTAAACATTGTTATGTTGACCACTTTGACTTATCCTGACAATTTTGAAGCTTTGTTCATTGATGTTAACCAACTCTAAAGTGTCTGTTTCAAACTGTTTATGTAATTAATTAATTAAAATTGTTTAATTATCTCGTTACAGTCCAGTAGCTGCTCGTAAGTTGTTTGATCAAGGTTTGAAAACTTTGGAGGATCTTCGGGGAAACGAGGATAAACTAAATCACAACCAAATAATTGGATTAAAGTAAGTTTAGTTGTGCAAGGGTTATAACTTTTATTTAAAGTCATTTTATTATCAGTTCTTTTGTCTTCTTACAGTTCTAACTAAATTAACTTTTTTTCCAAAATTTTCGAGGTAAAACATAATGTTATCTTTTTTTTGTATATATCTTTATCCTCGATGTGGGAAAGTCAAATTCACAACCTAAACATAGAGTAACATCAGTTACTCCGACCCAGTCTCAAGTTGCCTGTGGCAGTTTGGGATATTATAGATTATAATTGCCCAGTAATTATGCTGCTGATTAAGTGCTGGCTTAGCAGAAGTTTATAGCGTTTATAGCGCCTTACTTAAGGGATCTACAGCATGAGATCACTGGGGATTGAACCCAGGACCTCATGTTTGGTGTAGCAAGTGTTCTTACCACTACACCACGCTGCCCGTCATTTATCATTCTTTTTCAAATGTTATTTTGTAAACTTTTTTGGAAGAACTTTATTATTTAAATAAAACTTTAATATTTTTTTGTTACTAATATTATTTTATTTTAGATATTTTGAGGATTTTGAGAAACGAATTCCCAGAGATGAAATGGAAAAAATGGAGGTAAAAAATATTCAAAAAAATCATTGTAACAAGCTTTTAAACAATTAAAAAATATTAAAAGCTTATAACTTGAAACTGGCAGCGTGGTGTAGTGGTAAGAACACTTGCTACACCACACATGAGGTCGTGGGTTTAATCCCCACTGATCTCATGCTGCAGAGCCCTTGAGTAAGGTGCTATAAACGGTGTGAACTCCTGCTGAGCCAGTACTTAATCAGCAGCATAATTATCGGGCAAATATAATCTATAATATCCAAAATTGCCACAGGCAACTTGAGACTGGGTCGGAGTAACTGATGTTACTCTATGTTTAAGTCGCGCATTCGACTTCTCCACATCTAGGATAAAGGTATATACAAAAAATTAAATAAAATTCTGTTTAAATTTAGAAATATATTAAATCTGAAATCTCAGAAATTGACAAATTATTCACGGCCACAATTTGTGGAAGTTACAGAAGAGGTGCGACCTCTAGTGGGGATATTGACGTTCTGCTTACTCATGCAAATTATTCATCGAAAGATAAGAAAAATAATGTGAGTTTTTATTTATTTTAATTTTGGCTTTAGTATCTTACTAACAAATGCTTTTTTTTTAAGTTAAAAATGTAATTTTTGAAAATGTTTTTTGTTGCAGAAAATGTTAGAAAAAGCAGCCACTGGATTAAAAGAAAAAGGTTTTGTTGTTGACACATTATCTCTAGGGGATACTAAGTTTATGGTTAGTCAACCCATTATTTTAATTTATCCTCAACAGTGTAAGGTTTACTTACAGTAAATTTAATCATTACAACTTTGTATTAAAATCTGACAAACTCTATTTTAAAAATTTAATATTTGTAATTTTACATCTTTTAGGGAGTTTGTAGATTACCCAACAAAGACCCAACTGAACTTGAATTTAAAACTTTCAGAAGAATTGATATTAGGTAATTGTTATGCATTGATATCTATAAATAATCAAACTTGGTGGCCGATACATTATTGATAAACCAACAAAATAAATAAAACTACCGTTTGTGGTGCGCAGGTGAACTGCCAGTGAAATATATAATAATGAATCGCGTCCAATATTAGTTGAGAGTTGCGACCATATAACAATTCAAACTTTGACCATAGGGCAGGCTATCATTTAGTGCTATAAAATTGTCTTAAATTTATGCAAAATTACCTTTATTTATTTTTAATTTTTTTTAGGTTAATCCCCAATGACCAATATCCATGTTCATTATTATATTTCACTGGCAGTGATTTGTTTAATAAAAGAATGAGAGCTCATGCTCTGGAACGAGGTTTTACCATCAATGAATATTCTATTAGACCACAGGGCTCAACAGGTTAGCATAACTGTTGTAAAACTGTAGAATTTTTGTTATTCATCAAGAACATTGGCTAAGTTTGTTCTTGATTTTTAAAGAGTAATTACATAGTTCATATAAACAGACAGGTGGTGTAAGGGTCAGAACACTTTGCTTTACTACATGAGGTCCTAGGTTAGATCTCTACTGCTTTAATGCTGTAACGCCTTTGAGTAAGGTGCTATAAACGGTTTGAACTCCTGCTAAGCCAGCACTTAATCAGCAGAATAATTATCAGGCAATTATAATTTATAATATCCCAAACTGTCACAGGCAACTTGAGACTGGGTCTGGGTAACTAATGTTACTCTATGTTTAAGTCGTTAAGTCAAACTTCCTACACCAAGGATAAATAAATAAAAAAATGGTTTAATGCCTGGTTTTCTGTGGTTCCTGAAAATACTATGGCCAGAACCAAATAATTTAAGTAAGCATTACTACATTAGCTATTACACTTTCCATGTCCTTACTTTCCAACATATATTGGGTTTTTGTTGATATCAAGCTTTATAATCACTCCATTGTTATTTCACAGGAGTCCCTGGTGAACCCCTTCCAGTTGAAAGCGAACAAGATATTTTTGATTTTATCGATCTTCCTTATTTGGAACCCACTAAGAGGAGTGAGTAAGGGGGTTCCCCTTTCTGGGGTTATGATTGCTTGAGACAATAGATTATGATGTCACTGTAAAATCAGGTTATGACGTCACTGTAGAACAATCCACAGCACCATTGTTTTTTGGCCTTCCATTTAAAATGGTTTGGGAACGAATTTAGGGTTTTTTAATGTTTTTAAAGTGTTATTGTATTGTGTTTGTACTATAGAAATGGATTTAAAATTGAGTTACACATTGGGGCCTTGGTTTAAATATATCCCACATTGGGGCCTTGGTTTAAATATATTCTGGCATTTTTAGATGGCTATGAAAAGTTAATTTAATTAAACAAATACTATTTTAATTTTTGCACGGTTTGAAAGCAAAAAAATACCAAAACGTCAGACTACAGGAAACGATTGTGATGTCATAAAAGAACTTGCTAGATGGATCGACGTCAATGGTCACGTGATGTTATATTTTGTGATGAAATATTAAAAAATTATTTTTGAGATGGAATTTTTATAACCGTTAATCACGTATGCTGAACCACATAATCTGGGATTTATATTTCATGGTTTTGTGTAATAAGTGCTCTTAAAGAAACTTATTTAATATTTCAAAACTATTATATAATGGTTGTTATAGGTGTGCCGTTGTTTTAATTAATTAAAAAATACAGGTCCATCTATTTTACCTTTTATTTGACTAATTACTTCAAATAAATGCACTTTTAATGATTGAAAATTAATCAAAAATGTCCCAAATTTTACATTAGATTGCAGCTACCTTGTGCAACTTGTTAATGACCCAATAAGAGCGAAAAATTTTATTAAAAATTAATCAAAATATTTTAACATTTTGCTGAGTCTTGGTTATCTTCCATCAAAGTTGCTGAGTAATGATGCAATCTTTATTACAAACAGTTTCATTTACTCCATGAATTACAACATTAAATAACAAAGTTTAGGTTTAACTGTCCGGGAGTAAGTTTAAGTGATTTCAATATTCATGTCAACAATTTTCTGGTTCTATTTTTTGCCAAGTCATGTGAAGTAACGTGACTCAAAAAATTGAATCTGTTTGAGCACACTCCCTTTAGTATTACCACAAACTCACGCTAACTAAAGGGAGGGTGGTATGCAAATAGAATAGCTAAAAAAGAAACAACAAAGAGATGACGTCACGGGTTGTTGTCGCGTTATAGAACGTATGGTCGTCTGATTTGGATCATTTTATGTTTTGTTATTGCGCGTACATCTTGCTTCGTCAGTGAACGAACGGATTCCTCGCAAGGGACAGCAAATTTTAAACCGAAATTAAAAGAATTTAAGAAGAATTAATTAAAAGAAAATGGCCGAACAATCAACGTCAGCTGTAAGTTGTTTTAAAATTTAATTTTTATTGATTATAATTGTAATGTTTTGCTATTTTGTAAAGTAAGTCATTTCAGTTGTTAAAAGTCCAAGATTTTTTTAAATTTTTGTGATATATTAGCCTTAATTGTACAAATCTGTAATAATAATGGTTAAATTGCGGATTTTTGTTTCTTTAAAGTCAAATTTGGTTTTATATTTACTGTCAGACTGCCCACTAATTTAACATTTTATAATTCAGAATAAATATTGTTTGTTAATGTAAGGAAAATTATCTTCACAACAAAATTAACACAAAGATATGTCTATTGCTAATTAAACATTAACTTAAATCCTGTATTTGTTTATTTGCAGGCAAACAGTGGAGGAGTGTGGGGTAAAGAATGTGAGGAAGGTTTAAACAATCAGATTAACCTGGAGTTGTACGCCTCATATGTTTACATGGCAATGGTAAGAATCAATATTTAATCTAATATTAGTGTTCATATTATGTTTGTTTCTGTATAAGTCTATGTTTTTTAATTATTTTAAAATCTATTAGTATTGATTTTAAAGCTATAAATAAAGTTCTATGTTAAATTAAATTCCAAATCAGTTTTGACTTTGCTATAAAGAATTTTTAATTCTATTTTTTGGGTGTTAAAATTGATCTGTAAAGTGGTAAAATTAGCACCTTTTTAATTGTTTTGGCCCAATAATAACTTATAAATTTCTTGGTATATATATATATATGTATGAATTAGTCAATTTTATTTAAAGTAATCTGTTTAACAATGAATTAGTTTGGTTTAAAAATGTATTTACAGGGTCATTTCTTCGATCGGGACGATGTTGCTCTGAAGAACATCTCAAACTACTTTAAAGAGTGCTCCGAGGAGGAAAAAGGACATGCCAATCAGATGGTCGAGTTCCACAACAAGAGAGGAGGAACTACCCAGTACTTCCAGATCAAGGTAACTTGGTTGTTGGGTTTAAATAAGAAATGGGTTTTTTGTAAATGAAAGTCATAAATCTGCCCTATGGCCGACATCTTAACTGTCATAATAAAAGGGCAATCTTATTTATTTTGTAGGCCTAAAAATTGAATCTTTGTATATTGCCCACTAAGCTTTTTATTCTATAATTTGTGTATTTTTCATCTATGTTATTCAATATTGTATAATTTTTGGTGATATATATTAAGTGTGCGTTACATTTTTTAAGTGTCATAATAGTGGGAGTTGGTAATAAGAAAAAACATGACAATTTTGTAATGTGCTTACTCATACATTTACTACACCAATATACGTCACATCTTTAATTAGGTTATATGCCTTCTATTATGACAGAGCGCATGTCATAATTGCGTAATTTATGACTCAATAAAGAAGTTGTTAAAATTATATTACAACATTGTTTTTCTCATGTATGTCATAAAAAAACAAAACACTTTTAAATACTATAGACATTCTGGTAAAAAAATAATGTGATTTTAATGTGTCATATTATTAAAATATTTTAAAATTTTTTTTATAGCCACCAGGCCCTTTTGATCCTTCAAACTTCAACATATTAAAGGCCATGCAATGCGCTCTTGCACTTGAAGTTAACGTGAACAAAAGTTTGCTGGCTCTACACACAACAGCTGAGCAAGACCCAGAGGTAATTACTTAAATCTTTTGTTCTTTTTGTTAAATTAAGGACAAGCAATTGTGGCCAAAAGCACTGTGCTATGGTTTACTTTTGTTTTGTAATTAGTGCAGTCATAAATAATCCATTATCCCCTTTTCACTAATAAGCAAACTTATTTTAGTAATTACCAATTAGCATTATCATCTATTTTCCAACTGTTATACATTTCTTAGCTTTTTAGTCATAGTAATTTAATATCACATTTTATGTTATACTTTTATAAAATATATATAAAATACTCTTGTGTTGTACTTTTTAAAAACTAGTTGTTAGCCTGCTTTGCAATCTGGATTTTAAATGTTGTTATATGGTCGCAACTCTCAACTAATATTTTCCAGTAATAATTTACTGGCACACCACAAACAGCAGTTTAATTTTTGTATGAAGGCAAATCCACTGGACATATATATCGTCCACTAAGCTCCATTATATAAAGATTATGTCTCGACTAGAAATTTCTGTAAATTTTGATAAATTTTTTGTTCCGCAGTTCCAGGATTTCATCGAGGCTAACTACCTCCATGAGCAAGTTGATGCCATCAAGAAGTTGAAGGATCACATCACAAATCTTAAGAGGGTTGGGACTGGGTTGGGCGAGTTCTTGTTTGACAAACATTTCTCTTAACTCCGCATCATTTTATCCTGTCATCTTTTAACTGTATTATATCTGTAGCTTGTTAATAAAATCCTGATTATAATCCATTTTTTGTTTTTATTGAATTTATAAATTAAATCTTTTAAAAGTTATGGTATTAACATTTTTTAAAATGCTATGTGCATTATTTCTAACATTTAAGGTTTGTTTTTATAAAGAAATTTTGTTGTTAATAAATCAATACAAGGCACTCTAATAAAACGAAGATTAACCAATAAAATTTCCCAAAGCGTTGCCTGTAAAATCAATCAACAAAAGAAGCGTTTTCAGAATGCTTCAAACACTTTTTTTAAAAGCCACGCTTTTGTTAATTACTCGCCTACTTTAAAATTGCATTTTACGTCTTGTTTAGCCTACTTTTGCGAATAGGTTTGAATTTAATGTAAGTGTGTAAGGTTAATAAGTAGGATAACCTACAATTGAACTTTTTGGTGTTTTTAGGCATAGCAATGACACCACTAGTTATTAAGGTTAGTATAAGATATTTAAATATAATAAGATATTTAAATATACTTTTTCGTCTTTATATATTAGAAATAGGCTTGGCTTTTTAAAATTATGTTATTTTTTGGTTTGATTAATGTTATTATTATGTTTACAGGCAAACAGTGGAGGGGTGTGGGATAAAGAATGTGAGGAAGGTTTAAACAATCAGATTAACCTAGAGTTGTACGCCTCATATGTTTACATGGCTATAGTAAGTAAAAAAAGTGTTTTTTTTTGTGGGAAAGTCGAATGCGCGACCTAAACATATAGTAACATCAGTGACTCCGACCCAGTCTCGAGTTGCCTGTGGCAGTTTGGGATATTATAGATTATAATTACCCAGTAATTATGCTGCTGATTAAGTGCTGGCTCAGCAGGAGTTCGTACCGGTTATAGCGCCTTACTCAAGGGCTGTACATTATGAGGTCAGTGGGGATTGAACCCACGACCCCATGTGTTGTGTAGCAAGTGTTCTTACCACTACACCACGCTGCCGGCTTTATCACATAAGTTATGCGTTCGATCCCCACTGCACCAATGTCGCAACATCGTAGCGCAATTTCCGGCCATATATTCAAATAACTATAGATAACTGCCAAAGAAAACTTAAGAATTGGTCGGGGTTTTTAGTTGTGAATTTAATTTTAAAAACAACAGGCTATTATATAACCTTGTAGAAAATGCCAAAATTGCTGTTTTTGAAAAACACAAATTTTACTAAGTTTTGGTAAAATATGATTTTTTAGACGTTTGGGTGACTTATATTAAGTTAGAAGTGTTTTTTTTTTGCAAGAAAATTTTTTCAATTTTATTTTTTCAATTAATCATTTAAAACAACCGCAAGATGATGCACGAGAGTCATTTTTTTTATTTCTTACTTTTTCATAAAAACGTGATTTTAAAATGATTTAGATTCAAAATTACAAGTTTAAATGACTTAGATAAGACTGCAACAAAATATTTTTTTGATTATTTTTCGAAACAACAAAGTTCACTATAAATAGTTTTAATTTTGGGGGCAACCTTTAACTTGCCATATTGTTGCTTTTATGACATCACTAAGCAGTGTTCACGTGATCAATTAATGACCTCAACACATGACGTATTCAACGAGTGACGTCATAAATTATTGTAACAAAGTATTTTGATCCGAGTATTAACCAGAAGCAAGTTATGCAAATTATTATTCGGACTTTAAAGGTGTAATCATTCCCGTCCTATCAGGGGAATTCCCCTGCTTACGTCATCTTAATGACGTCACAATTTTAACGACGCTAAGTTCTCTTATGTTATTTTATATTTTGTACAAGATTCCCGGCCTGTGATTGGCCAATTTTTGTTGATTGACGTTTTAAGCCACGCCCATTCGTATTTTTTTTAAGTTTAATGATTAAGCTTTCTAACTACTCCCGTGTTTATTTAAAACCTTGTAGGTGTTGGGTAAGTAATTTATTGACAACAATTTAACGCAATCTACTTAATTTTACAACAATTTTATTTCTTGGTTAAACCTCGAACTTTAACAAGTTTCTCTTCACACTTTTTAATCAACATGCTTTTATCTTCATCACTCATATCTTTAGCATTCTTGTAAGCCTCCAATGCCCTCACATAATAACCTTCTGCCTCTGATGGTTGTTGAGCTTTGTTGAGATACCATCGACCAAGCAAGTGCAAGTGGAACCCATAAACCCCATACTCATTTGCTGAAGATCCCAGAACATCCTCCATCAACTTCACTGCTTGCTGACTTGTTTGGGTGGGATCAACATCGGACAAATATTCACACACAGCTATGTAATATAAACACCTGGCTTCCACTTCACATCTCACCTTCACATCAGATTGTGTGTCGTTGTGGACGAGCTCTGTCATTTCATGCATGAGTGGTGTCACATGATGTTGGATGACACTTTTCATGTTTCCATCTTCTTTCATTTTAAGAACATAATTATACAGACCATTCACACAAGACTCTGTCGCTTTAACAGATTGGTTGAGCACTTTACTACCAAGACCATACAACCCACCAGCTGCACTGTAGAACAAGATTGACTCCAGATATTTCTCCTTACCTTGAAGATGGATAGCAAATAACTGGACTTGCTCAGCACTAACTTGGATGTTGCTTTGAATCAGGGAAGAAACCTCGTTCTTGGCTTCCATGGCATTGTCATATTGGTTGGTCATCAAACAGGCGACATAATATTGGGTCAGCTTTGGAAGGAGGTCAAAGGTCACACCAAACTTGTATTTTTGCTCATATTGGAGAATGGTTTTGTCGTTACTTTTACTCTTTAACTTGTTCCAGATTGATTCTTTAATAAAGTTAACTCATGTTAGAAACAGTTCCTAATGTTAAACATATTAAAGTTGCCATAACAACCATTTATTGGTAACTGTTACGTCATAGTGTGTTACCAACATACTATAAATTGTTGATTTTAACTTTGCTGTATTGTTCGTTTTAGTAATTAAAATTTTAATTAAATTTAAATTAACGCGTGTTGCTAATTAGTTAATACAACATTGACCCCTTTTTGCAACGAACTGTGACGTAACAATCACCAAATTTAACCAACCTTCTGAAGCAAACAGTTCCTCCAGATCCTTAGATGTTACTTCCAATCCTAATAATTAAAAGAAAGTTGTTAAAGTTGTTCTCATAAAACATTTCACAAAAACTTAACTTTTATTAACTTACCAATTTGCCTTCTTTTCACTGTTTTGGTTGCCATGGAAGCAGTCACGCTTGGATGAAAACTGGTCATGCTTCCGTGACCACTGTCAGAGGTCATCTCACTCTCAAGGTCAAAAGGTCGCCCCAACCCAGAAAATCGATCTTTAACATCCAAGAGACCAAACTCGGACGAAATATCTGGATATTTTGTATTATTATAAACTAGTTTTTAGGCCTATGTTGTTTAACAAGTTGTCTTATTTAAATATCATATAATGCAATATTTAATAGATTTGTGGTAAGTTGACTCGTTTATTGTTAACTTAAAACTACTTGAGGCATATATAACCATTTATATAACAAATACATAACTTACCTTTTGTTACTTCTTTCTCTACCTAAAACAAAAAAAAAACTTTAATTTTATTCGTATTAAAAGTAAGGTTTAACACTATCTGAAACAGGTTAAAAGTTAAGCTTAAAGTAACACAAACTACCTTAAAGTGTTATGGTTTGATATAGATAAAAATTTTTCACTTACCTTCTTATTAAACAACTCAGAAATTGTGATCCGAGCATTTTCTTTCATCTCTTCAAAATCGTCAGCGAAACTTTCGAATACTTCGTACTTCGTCATGACAACGGATTCAAACTTTCCGATGTCGTCATCACCTGGATACTGGGAAAGATATTTGTTTAATCTTTCAAGCATCGACTTTGAACTATAATCGAACATGAACTGATCAGAAGCTTCCTGGTTCTTGGTGCAAACGCTGACAACCAATGATCCTGGTCTGATGGACTCGATGATTGCATCTCGACCCTCCACAATTTTGTCCAACACTCCCCTCCAGAACGGCCGAAGTTCAGGTCTTAAAGCAACATAAGCAACCCCAGCTACTGCCACAGCACTGGCTATTGTACGTGCAGGTTGCCCTTCCAATCTCATATCGAAACTACCTTGTGCAACTTTTAAGTCAACTATGTCTGCCATTTTCAGATGTTTTAAGCTAAAGCGAAAATTATGTTTAATTTAAGTTAAATATTAATATAAATTGAACTTATTTTTAAAACTTAACAGTTTAATATGATTTTTAAATCTCCGTAGTTTTATTTAAAAATAGTTACCGACATTTAAACTGAATAACGAACTAAAACTATTGATTTTGAATATGTAAATCCTTTACCAACGAAATAATAGTAAAAACCTTTAAAATTGTTATAACAACGTTATAAATAGGTTTTCATATTGTGTTTCCATGGTCGACTAGTTCTGTATTAAGTTCACCTAGACAGCTAGACAATGACTATACCAGAGCTACGTTTAAAATACATTGTCAATATTGTGAATTGATATTTTAAGGTTTTTTGGTTGGCAGACCTTTAACTTTTTGCGACGCCTTTAATCTTTACAGATCATTTTATCAAAGTGAAGAAATGCTAGTCTACGATTTGCTAAATCGCTGACATCAAAAACTTGATAAGATTAGGCATTATTATTTTGAATAAAACTGTATTTTAATAAACATTTGAAGTTTTGGTCTATTTAATAATTTTATTATATAATTCTAACTATATAAAATTTCATTCAATTAGAAATATAGTTTCAACTAAAAAATCCTGACGTTACAAATAATAAAATATTAATCTTTAGTGCCTCCTGACGGAAAACTTTAAAAATTCCCCGTTTTTTTCAGAAAATTTTATTTTCTAATGCGCACGTGCTCTTGTATATTTTAACTTTTGTCATGTTTAGCTTAGATTTAAATGTTATTTGTCAGTAAATTGTTGGTAAATATGTTGATATTTTTACAGTTTATAAACCTGACTTTATAATAGGTTGGGGTTGTTAGTAAAAAATGATCAAAACTATTTGTTAAATACAAACAACAAACTCGCAAATGTGCGGGCACCAAAGTTAATTAGTTTATCGTTAATTAACAAAGTTTTTTTTTTATCTTCATCTTCAATGTGGGAAGGTCAATGTGCGACTTAAACATAGAGTAACATCAGTTACTCCAACCCAGTCTCAAGTTGCCTGTGGCAGTTTGGGATAATATAGATTATAATTGCCTGTGATAATTATGCCACTGATTAAGTGTTGGCTTAACAGGAGTTCATAATCGTTTATAGCGCCCTACTCAAGGGCACTACAGCATGAGAGCAGTGGGGATTGAACTCACGACCTCATGTGGGTGTAGCAAGTGTTCTTACCTCTACACCACGCTGATTAAAATTTAACTTTAAATCTAACGCTAAAAATTATTATCAAACCAAGAAACGTTTTATTTTAATCCTTTTAATTTAATTAAAAAAAATTAATCATCGTTAACAAAGTTAATATTTTGTGTTACGAATTGACGAACTTAATTTTTCGTATAACTGTGCCCACCCACAAATTGTTAAATATTTTTAACAAGATTGACACTGGCAGTTGGCAGAGGAAACATCTGGTTCAAACATTTGTATTTAAAATTTTATTTAAGGTTTAAAGAAGATAATAATTAAAAACTTATTGTGACATTTTATAGAAACTTTTTAGCTCGGTTTTAATAAAAATTTAAAGTAGATGAAGTTTTAAAAAAGATTCGGATTTAAACTGGAGTCGTAAAGAGGATTTTGAAAAAGAAGAGAAAATGTACAAGAAGGAAGCAAAGGGGATCGAGGAACAAATTGTGAAGATGAAAGCATCCAAAGAGGATAAATATGTGATCCAGAAGAGGAAGCTAGTCTTGGAGGAATCAAGGATGATGATTCCTGATAGTCAGAAGTCCGGAGTAAAACATCTGACAACTTTGTTGGAACAGGATGAGAATTGTAAAGAGGGGATCTTTATATCTCAGCAGAGACCATCCTGGAGGAGATTTAGAAACATTCTTGAGGTAATACAATTTACCACCATAAGTATGTCCAATATTTATTGATTTGTTTAACTTCATCAAAGTTCGTGTGGTTAGTCAGGCTTATATTCTACGTCATCTCATGTCCTTTTATTTAATATATGAACGTGTAATAACACGATATTGTTTTGTTTACTTTTCTGCAGCTTTTCATTGCAGTTTGGTTCCTAATTTTAATGTTATTAACATCCTGGGTTAAAGATATTTTTAAATTTAATTTGAAACAACTAAATTTTAAACCCAGTTTAAGTCAAAATGATTTTACTTGAATAAATTTTTATTGAAAACTTTTGACAGCGATCTGAGGTACAAGGAAGCGTTGGTGTTTCCTGCAGGTCACGTGGTCACACCGGAAGTGTTGACAAATTCAAAATTTATTTCTTTTAATATTTTTTTGTTAAGTTATTTCTTGGGATTTTTTATTTTGTTTTTAGGCGATGATGACTTCAAACGTAGATTCTCCGCTCAAGAGCAAGAGGGAGAAAAAGTGGGAAACGAGAGAGTGAAATATGAGAGAAAGGAAAGAAGGGTGATATTAGGAAGAGAGAATAAAAACATAAAACGATTTGTAAGAGAAATTTTAAGTTAATAAACACAAACATACTACACTTGAGTTATGACATCATACAACTGTGTTATGATGTCACAAGTAATAAGTAAATGTTTTGTCATACTAACTAGTTTATTACGTCACAGAAAGCTCGGCCTTCCTCGTGTTCTCGACTTTCTTGAAGTTTTTCCGACATATTAAGTAAGCTGCTCACTCATGCGTCAAACATGATTATTGCGTCACAATCAAACACAGATAACAAAGATGACGTCACTGGGTTATATTCGAATTTATTCTCAGCTTTGGAGGTAAAATTTTTTTTATGAATACTTTAAATTAATTTTAGGATTTTTGTTTGTCGCAAGTGGGCGCTCATAAACTTAAATATTTTTCAATATTAAAGCATTTAAGTGATGGAAACATGAAGTTGACCGACGAACCCAGTCTCGCTCTGTTGGAGATGACCTTTGACCTTGCCCAGCACGACCAACGTAAGACGAACCACAACGCGAACAAACGACCTCATTCTTCATTCTTTGGTGAGTCATACGGACTGTTTGTGACGTCATTTAAACCCCTTATTTTATATGTTTAGTTGACATGGCGTTACATGACCACATCACCCCTACGTCACCCATTTCACCTCGATCGCCCATTAATGACGTCACACCCATTACCGTGACCCATCGTAATGGAACAAAGGGTCTATCGGTCCCCGCTTCGAAGGCGAGCCCGAACTCACGATGGTGATGTGTTCGACGAATCTTCGATCCTGGAGGAAAACGAGGAAGAAATTGCTCGAATTGATCCTCCGAGTGATCTTGTGTTAAGTTCGGGCGAGTTGACTCAACGCAGAAGACGCGGTGACGTAGACAATCAACAGAACAATAACTCGTCCGTGGTTCTAGATCGTGATTCTGGTTTTGCTGAATCTTACCACCCAACATTCCAACCTTGTTGGGGGGCAACACTGGAGGAAAATACCCCCCTAATCACCTCCCTGAGGGCTCTAGGAGGATGCGGGGTCGACTGGAACAGCAATGAAAATACAAAGTTTAATTATGACGTCATTAAATTATGATTTAAATTTTTGTTGATTGACGTTTTAAGCCACGCCCATTCGTATTTTTTTTAAGTTTAATGATTAAGCTTTCTAACTACTCCCGTGTTTATTTAAAACCTTGTAGGTGTTGGGTAAGTAATTTATTGACAACATTTTAACGCAATCTACTTAATTTTACAACAAATTTATTTCTTGATTAAACCTCGAACTTTAACAAGTCCCTCTTCACATTCTTTAATCCACCAGCTTTTATCTTTATCACTCACACCTTTAGCATTCTTCCAAGCCTATTAATATTTAATAGATTTGTGGTAAGTTGACTTGTTTATTGTTAATTTAAAACTACTTGAGGCATATACTATAACCATTTGTTAAGTCCATTTATATGAAACTGATTTATATTTTCTCATTAATTTTAAATACAATTTCACACTCGGTTGGACACCATTAGCCGCTATTGTGCGCTTCTTTTTGGATCGCCTTATCGCCTGGTCATTTCAAGTTTTTCCCTTTTTTCCAGCGTTCTTAGTCACGTGATTTGTGTTTCGCCTTTTTTGTCTTTATTTGTATCGTAACTTGGAATAATTTTGGAATTCTACTTTTAGTACGTCATATATTTAGAATACGATTCGCCCTGTTCTAACAATTCATAAATGGTCTTTAGTTAGTTTTTGTTAAAAGTAATATTGATTTGTAAGTGTTAAGCCAGTATTGTTTTTTGTTAATTGTTTTTCTTGTGTACTGAATATTGAATACATTGTAGAGTATTTCAATTGTTGTGTCAGTCGAGTTAGACAGTTGCAATTCTGGGCCCATTATCGGTATTATTTTTATATTAACTGAGATCAATCTGTGATCAAGGGGCGTATTTTATTCTCCGATCAACCTATTGTTGGTCACGTGGGGTATAGTTAGACAAACCCTACATTTATTTATGAATTGTATGACATTTGGTCATATCATTGAGTTAGTATAGTTAGTTAGATTTGTAGATTGTTTGACTTAAGATCAAGTTTGGATTTATAAATTGGGATATATAATTTCGAAAGGATTTTTTGGATTTACATATAAGAATGAATTTGGAACCAAGTACCAGCGGTCAAGCTTCGACATCGAAGCCCGTCGAAGAACCCAGTGTCGATCCGAAGTCTGCCCGAAAAAATGCTTTGGCAAATTTTACTCGAATTGAAAACCAGCTCCTTAAAGAAATCAATGCTCAAAAGGAGGCAAAGCTGTTTAAATGTTTATCGGCGTGCAACGAATTCTTGGCTGTTCAAGCTGAAGTTGAAAAGCCAAAAGCACAGGCCAAAATCTATGAAGTTAAAAGCCGATATGCGACAATGAACGAAAGGTATCAAAGTTTTCTATCTTTGTGTGTAACCTCTGCTCCACCAACACATGGAGCTCCTTCAGTAATTGGGTCCCGCCATTCTGGATCTGTTAGCTCGCAAAGAAGCAGAGGTAGCGTTGAGGCGCTTAAAGTTCAAGCCGAACAAGTTCAAAAGGAAGCTGAATTAAGTCTTCGGCAGCTTGAAATTCAAAAGCAACAAGAAGAAGAAAAAGCAGAAGAAGAAGTCCGCGAGGCCGAAGCTAGGGCTCGTCGGAAAAAGCGCACTGCGGCCCTTAAAAGCATGGGCGCACAAATTGAGCTTGAAAAGGAAGTAACCAGGGCTCAATCCAAAGTTCTTGAAGCCGAAGCCGAGTTAGAGGGTAGCGTTTTTGGGTCTGACGGATTCGTAGAAAGGCCATCAATTTCGCTTCGACAATTCGCTTCACCAGCTGCTTTGGGGATTGATCAAGCCATTAACAGCTTATCACCCAAACGGAGTGACCCAACCCCTATCTTAGTTACCCAAACAGGCTTAGTTACCCAAACGGGGACAGTTCGTAAGGGAGTTGGCCCGATCATCAAGGCATTACTACCAGCGCATTCATTTTGAGCAATGCGATAAAAAATTTTCCGACATGAAAGGGAGGCGATTTCAATCGAAATCAAATCGGCCTGCCAGCAAGAGCTTTAACGTGAAGGAGAAAAGTTCGGCGCCATTATTATTTGTATGCTGTCCTTTGTGTAGGAATGGACACCAGCTGTGGCGTTGCGAAATCTTCAAAATGAAAACGTCGATCGATCGATATAATTTCGTGAAAATTAAAAGGTTGTGTTTCAATTGCTTAAGAGAAGGCCACATGAATAACAATTGTCCGACAACAATGGCCTGCAAAACATATAGCAAAAAACATCACACTTTGCTTCATTACAACAAACCACAACCGAATGAAAACTTAAACGCACCTACAAATAATGAGAACGCCGAAGAAAGAGCTGTCACCGCCTGCGGTACACAGAAAAGTAAAAATGTGAAACGGTTCAAGGTGCTTCAAGTAAAGGTTTGGGGCAGCAACCCAAACAAAATCGTCCAAACTTATGCATTTTTGGACGACGGTTTCGACACAAGTATGTGTACTAAAACGTTAGCCAATCAATTGGGGCTTAACAAAATCGACCGCCATGTACAGCTATTTACAGCGAATTCACTTACCGAATATGATACCATTGTTATATTCAAGGCATTAATGAAATCGAGTCATTTAATGTAGACGAGCTTATTGTTTTAAACGACCTGGTTGATGTAAGTGAAAGTATACCAACTAAAGATGTAGCAAACCGCTACGCGCATCTTAATGATCTCACGTTTCCGAGACTTAAGAACGCAAAAATTGAACTGCTTCTTGGTAACAATGTACATGAAGCCTTTAGGTTAAAGGAGCAACGTGTGGGTAAACCTGGTCAGCCATTTGGCCTGCATACAGCGCTTGGCTGGACACTATTTGGTTCTGACTACTCTAAAAGGTCAGATAACAACGCGCGAAACATTAATTTTCTACATAGCCTAGATGGCATTGATGCTTCATGTAGAATATTGGTCAACTCGTTTAATCAAGACTTTAAGGATTTAAACGACGTTCAACGCCATGAGGCCTCAATAGAGGATAAAAGGGCTTTGGGAATAATGAAATCGATCGTTGAAAAGGTTGACGGTCATTACCAAATTGGATTACTGTGGAAGGACGATCTTGCAAGACCGTCAAATAATCGGAAAATGGCTGAACGAAGGCTTCAGTACTTAAAGAAGAAATTGCAAGCTAACCCTGAACTTTTTTCCAGATATAGGGATAAGGTTACTGAATATGTAAATAGTGGCCATGCCACAATGATTTTAGATGGTGAAATTAGGAATTTTTAAGTAACTTTAAATATTATATACCTCACCATTTTACAGGGCCTAAATTTCGTATTGTTTTTGATTGTGCTGCTAAACATTTAGGCCTATCTCTTAATGACTATTTGTTACAGGGGCCTGATTTAACTAATAATCTGGTTGGCGTACTTTTGCGCTTTCGCCAGGAAAAAATCGCTTTAGTTGCAGATATAAAGGGCATGTTTCACCAGGTGTTCGTTGATCCCAATGATCGGGATGCCTTTAGGTTCTTGTGGTGGCCAGAAAACGACCTGTCGCGAACTCCGGTTGATTACCGCATGAACGTTCATATTTTTGGCGCGACGTCATCGCCGAGTTGCGCTGCATTTGCATTACGTAAGACAGCTGACGACAACCTGACTGGTGCGAACGAACAAACCCCGAGTACTGTAAGGCAAACTTTTTATGCTGATGATATGTTAAAATCGTGTAGTAGTGTAAATGAAGCCTTGCATTTGTTACGTGATATTCAACCGCTTCTTAAAAGCGGCGGCTTCCATTTAACTAAGTTTATTAATAATGACAAAACTATACTTGCTTCTGTTCCTTTGGCATCGTCAACGTTAAATCTTACATGAGTTGCCAACTGAACGTGCGTTAGGTGTTTATTGGGACACCGCCCTTGATTGTTTTAAGGTGAAGGTAAACGTTCAATTAAAACCTTCCACTAGACGTGGTATTCTTTCTATGGTAAGTCAGGTCTATGACCCATTGGGCTTTGCCCAACCATTCATTTTACCTGCACGTAAATTACTGCAGGAAGCATGCAATTCACAAGTAGGTTGGGACAATCTGTTACCCAACAGTCATATCACTAAATGGAATGCATGGTTACGTAATCTAACCCTTTTGGAGCGTATAAGCGTTCCCAGATGCCTGAAGTCTTCTTTAAGCATGTTAAAAAGTATTCAGCTGCACACGTTTTGTGATGCAAGCAGTATTGGCTATGGAGCCGTTAGTTATCTTCGTGTTGTTGATTTGCATGATGTGATTTTATGTTCTTTTGTTATGGGCAAGTCTCGCGTTTCACCTTTGAAACCTGTAAGCACGCCGAGACTTGAGCTTACGGCAGCTGTTATTGCCGTAAAACTAAGCACGCTAATTCAGCAAGAGCTTGAGTATAAGCTGGGCGACATTTTCTACTGGACGGATTCGACGACGGTGCTTCAATACATTCTTAATACATCAACACACTTTCGTTGCCAATAGATTTGAATTTATTCACGGTCTTTCTAAGCCGTGTCAATGGAGACACGTTGACACCAAACGTAACCCGGCTGACATAGCATCTCGAGGTCTTATGCCAGACAAAGTAGATAAGGCCGAAATTTGGTTTAATGGCCCGCAGTTTTTGGGTCAAGTTGTTAATGAATGGCCCGCTCGCCCACAAGTTTTACCACCGCTTGCCAACGACGATCCTGAGTTGAAACAAGAACCAGCAAAGTGCAATTTCACAAAAGAAATTAGCAGCACTGGCATTGAGCGCCTTTTTTCTCGCTATTCATCTTTTTCCCGATTACAACGCTGCGTGGCATGGCTTCTACGTTATAAGCAATACCTGAGGTGGAAGGCTGAAACTCGAAATTTAGCAGCAAGTTCAACTTCGTTTAACACCAATTTTCTTAGTCGTCAGGAGATAGATGCTGCCACTACTGCTATTGTACATGCTGTTCAGCGCGACGTTTTTCCCGAGGTTATTAAGTTGCTTTCTAACCATGAGAACTTTCAGTCGCCTGTAGTAATGAGTAAAGGAGAACTTCGCAATTCAAAAGTTCTCAGCTCGTTGCAAAAGTTGTCACCCATTTTGGTCAATAATGTAATCTATGTTGGAGGAAGATTACAAAAGTCTTTGGTTGATAGGAATGCAAAGCATCAAATGATCTTGCCTTCAAACCACCCTGTCACTGCCCTCATTATTTCATCTCATCACATACGTCAAGGTCATTCCGGAACCTTGCATGTGGTAGCCTCTATCCGGGAAAGTTTTTGGATTTTGCGTGGCCAGGCAGCTGTTCGAAAGGTACTACGAAACTGCAGACAATGTAGACGATGGAACGCGAAAATCGGTGAACAAATAATGGCCGCATTACCCTTATCAAGGGTTACTGCCAACAGGCCACCATTCACCTGTGTTGGTGTCGATTATATGGGCCCCATACCTGTCAAGCTGGGACGGAGCCAAGTTAAGCGATATGCTTGTGTTTTTACCTGTATGGCCACCAGAGCAGTCCATATTGAGGCACAGTCGCTTGAAACAAGTGCCTTTATAGATGCATACAGAAGGTTCATTTCAAGAAGGCCAACACCGAAACAAATTTTTAGTGACAACGGCACTAATTTCGTCGGTGCCGAACGTGAATTGCGTATGGGTATAAGGAAATGGAATAAAAAACAAATGCATGATGCTATGTTGCAGAATGAAATAGATTGGAGATTTAATCCCCCTGCTGCAAGCCATCAAGGCGGAGTATGGGAGCGTATAATAAGAACAGTTCGAAAAATTATACGTTCAATCACCGGTGAACGAGTTCTTGACGACTACGGTCTCATGACGTTGCTCACTGAAGTTGAAAGGATCTTGAATAACCGACCTTTAACCCCTATTAGTGATGATCCGCGAGACTTGGAAACGCTTTCTCCAAGTATGGTTTTAAAAGGAGCAATCGATGTGTCATTGCCCCCTGGAGAATTTATAAAAGCGGATGGTTATAAAAAGTCATGGCGCCTGACTCAACTAGTCGTCGATCAATTCTGGACGCTATGGCTAAAAGAATATTTGCCGCTTTTACAATTGCGACAAAAATGGCTTCGGCCCGTGAGAAATTTTTCTGTTGGTGACGTAGTGTTGATTGTGGATGACACAATTAAAAGAGGATACTGGCCGAAGGGAATTATAGAACAATGTGAAAGTGACTGTAACGGACTTGTACGACGCGTGCGTGTAAAAACCGCCACAACGGTCCTTTGGCGGGATATTAGAAAGCTGTGCCTTCTCGAAGCGCAGCAATAACTTAAAACGCGTTTTTCTTTCATTCATTATTGCATGTATCGTTATCATTTCACCTCATGTCACTCGTGTGAACTTTCGTATTTTCTTACCCTTTGATGTGTACGATTATCGTATATTGTTATAATGTAATGTTTTCTTTTTTGACGATTATCTCACGTCATACTGTTTGCTGCATGCTCACAGTGTATATTGGTTTCGTTTTTGATATAATGTACTTTGTTTATTGTGAAATGACTTCGTATATTTTGTTGTGTACTCGGTCATTTGGGGCCGGAATGTTAAGTCCATTTATATGAAAACTGATTTATATTTTCTCATTAATTTTAAATACAATTTCACACTCGGTTGGACACCATTAGCCGCTATTGTGCGCTTCTTTTTGGATCGCCTTATCGCCTGGTCATTTCAAGTTTTTCCCTTTTTTCCAGCGTTCTTAGTCACGTGATTTGTGTTTCGCCTTTTTTGTCTTTATTTGTATCGTAACTTGGAATAATTTTGGAATTCTACTTTTAGTACGTCATATATTTAGAATACGATTCGCCCTGTTCTAACAATTCATAAATGGTCTTTAGTTAGTTTTTGTTAAAAGTAATATTGATTTGTAAGTGTTAAGCCAGTATTGTTTTTTGTTAATTGTTTTTCTTGTGTACTGAATATTGAATACATTGTAGAGTATTTCAATTGTTGTATCAGTCGAGTTAGACAGTTGCAATTCTGGGCCCATTATCGGCATTATTTTTATATTAACTGAGATCAATCTGTGATCAAGGGGCGTATTTTATTCTCCGATCAACCTATTGTTGGTCACGTGGGGTATAGTTAGACAAACCCTACACCATTTGTATAACAAATACATAACTTACCCTTTGTTACTTCTTTCTCTACCTAAAACAAAGAAAAACTTTGATTTTAATCGTATTAAAAGTAAGGTCACTATCTGAAACTGGTTAAAAGTTAAGCTTAAAGTAACACAAACTACCTTAAAGTGTTATGGTTTGATATAGATTAAAACTTTTCACTTACCTTCTCATTAAACAACTCAGAAATTGTGATCCGAGCATTTTCTTTCATCTCCATAAAATCGTCAGCGAAACTTTCGAATACTTCGTACTTCGTCATGACAACGGATTCAAACTTTCCGATGTCGTCATCACCTGGATACTGGGAAAGATATTTGTTTAATCTTTCAAGCATCGACTTTGAACTATAATCGAACATGAACTGATCAGAAGCTTCCTGGTTCTTGGTGCAAACGCTGACAACCAAATGATCCTGGTCTGATTAACTCGATGATTGCATCTCGACCCTCCACAATTTTGTCCAACACCCCCCTCCAGAACGGCCGAAGTTCAGGTCTTAAAGCAACATAAGCAACCCCAGCTACTGCCACAGCACTGGCTATTGTACGTGCAGGTTGCCCTTCCAATCTCAAATCGAAACTACCTTGTGCAACTTTTAAGTCAACTATGTCTGACATTTTTAAATGTCTTAAGCTAAAACAAAAATATAGTTTAATTTAAATTTAATTATTTAAGAATAATTGTAACTTTACTTAAACCAGAAATAATTTAACATATTTTTTAATCAAAGTTATCTTTAAACTATGTTATCTGCATTGAAACGAACACTACAGTTTATATTAACTTTATTTCATGCTTTACATTATGTTTAAAATAGTTTAAACGTTAACTTAATTTCTACACACCAGGGCAAAGTTTTTTCTCTTAAATGTTTAACTACCAACCTGCGCACACAGAATGTCAAACAAATATTAAATAAGAATTTACGAATGTTTCAGATAACTGCATTTTTATGATCAGATTTCATTACAGGGCCACCTAACAAATATTTACCCAGTAAAACTTTATTTTATTTTACATTTTTGTTGTAATAAAGTTAACTTTTATTTTACTTATATATTTTATGTGTATTAACGTTGTATTTATACTCCTGTTTTTGTATTTGATTCTCAATTTATTGGACAAATTTGTTTTTGTCTAAAATTAAAATTAAGGATAAAAAATCGCTTGCCAAGGTAGATACGCATAGAGATACTAATATATATAATATGCGAATGCAAAAACAATTACTTTTTTCCCCAATAAAATTTGAAATTTTTGTAGTGGATACTAAGTGCTATAAATAAAGGTACAACTGGCTTTAGCATTATTGTTTAAATATTTAAGGTTAGTTGTAAACATTGTGTTTAAGCTTTTTTGTTAGAATGTAGTTGTTTGTAAAATTACAGGCACAAAATTAAGCTTGTATAGTTTGGAAAATAAAAACAAGACAACATTATCTTGTTTCATTTGTTTGCGTCGCCAAGTCAGCGTTAAAGTTTAGTTCTTTGTCTTTTGAAATGATAGTTCTTGTATTTACTTAATTCTAAACGAATTAGGATTTTATTTTTGGTTTATGGCTATAAATTATTAACTTTTTTGATGTTAATATGAGTTCATTTAATTTTTTCATTTATATCTGTAGCTTGTTAATAAAATCCTGATTATAATCCATTTTTTGTTTTTGTTGAATTTATAAATTAAATCTTTTAAAAGTTATGGTATTAACCTGTTTTATAATACTATGTGCATTATTTTTTTAGCACTCTAATAAAACGAAGATTAAGCATTAAAATTTCCCAAAGCGATGCCTTTAAAATCATTCAACAAAAGAAACGTTTTCAGAAAGCTTAAAACACTTTTTTAAAATCCACGCTTTTGTTAATTACTCGCCTAGATTACAATTACGTTCCAGATTTAGCTTGGCTTACTTCTGTGCATAAATTTCAATTTATTGTAAATGTGTAAGGTAAATAAGTATAGAATAACCCACAATTGGATTTTTAGCTTTACAACTACATGTTTATGGAGCATAAAACCTTTTTTGGCATAGCCATGACGCCACTAGTTGTTAAGGTTAGTTGTACATCAATAAAACAAGTAACTTGTAATATGGCATTTAAATATACTTTTTCGTCTTTATATATAGAACATTAAAAATTATGTTATTTTTTGGTTTGATTAAATGTAATGTAACGTTTGTAGGCAAACAGTGGAGGGGTGTGGGGTAAAGAATGTGAGGAAGGTTTAAACAATCAGATTAACCTAGAGTTGTATGCCTCATATGTTTACGTGGCTATAGTAAGTAAAAGGGCGTTTTTTTATAACTTGATGTTTTGGGTTTGATCCCAACTGCTCCCGTGCTAAGCACCCTTGAGTGAGGCGCTATAAACAGTACAAACTTATGCTGAACTTAAAAACCAATTGCCAGGTAAAATTTCTGGCAAAATGCTCTAATAATTGCACATAAATGCCGAAAGAAAATTTAAGACTGGGTCAGGGATTTTGATTGTGTATTTAATGTTTTTTTAACGCAGGGCAACTTTTTCAACCGGGACGATGTTGCCGTAAAATGTGTTTGCAAATATTTTAAGAAATATTCAGACAAGAATGCAGCTCATGTTAATCAAATGCTGGAGTTTCAAAACAAAAGAGGAGGAACTTGCAAGTATTTTCAGATCAAGGTAAACACTTTTAAAAAGTGGTAAACCCCTAAAATATTGCAAATCTTTTAATTATAACATTTTTTTGTAGCCACCAGGTCCATTTGATCCTTCAAACTTCAACATATTAAAAGCCATGCAATGCGCTCTTGCACTTGAAGTTAATGTAAACAAAAGTTTGCTGGTTTTACACACAACTGCTGAGCAGGACCCTGTGGTAAGATAAAGGTTTTAACTCGTTAAATTAATCAGTTTGATAATTTTTTTAACTTATGTATACTTTATAGTTTCAAGATTTCATTGAGGATAACTTTCTTCACGAGCAAACTGACGTCATCAAGAAGTTGAAAGATAATATCACGAATCTAAAAAAGACCGGCAATGGACTGGGAGAATATGTTTTCGATAAATATTTTTCCTAGCCTTTCTACTAATGCATGTTAATTAAAATAAACATTAAATATATTTATACTGTTGTTTTTGTATTTAATTCTAATTTTATTGGAACAAATTTGTTTTTTGTCTTAAAATTAAAATTGAGGATAAAAGATCGCTTGCCAAGTTTCTACTACGGTCACAAAGTTTCTACTACGGTCACGAAGTCTTGTGCAAATATTTTTATTTGTTTAAAATGTTTCAGCGATTTTTTCCAGACATTTGTTTTTAAGTTACTTGTAATATTATCTTAATATTAAGGTTAGTAGTGTACCTTAAGGCAGAAAATAGTTTTATATCTCTGATAAGATTAGGTTTTGTATAAATAATGTTTATATTTGATAAAAAATAAAAAGAGAAAAACTTAAAAAATTTAGTTTGTTATAGGTTTTAGTTTGTTAAATTAAAAAATTGACACTGGAAAAGAAAGATAACATGTTTTTGCACATTATTATTAAAAAAAAATATTAATTTACTGCTTATTTTATTTCAAATACTGTCTAAAAAAACTGTATTTAAATACGGCTAAATAAAATTTTTTGCAATAATTTAAATGCGAAATCCCCGCTGTTTTAAAAAAAAATTCAAGTGTCCGGTTACCGTTTGCAGCAGTATTGTACTAAGTTATTGGAAAATATATTTATTAAAAACGGATTTTTACGTTTTGTTTAATATGTATAGTACTTGTAAAGTGCTCTTGCCTTTAATTTTATAAGTTTAGCTGTCTGGCTGTGTTTTTATTTATAAATTAAGCAAAACACAAACATACAGACAGACAAAAGTTTATATTAGTATTTTAAAACATGAAAATCATATTCAAAATAAAATTATTAATTTGTGAATAATAAAATTAAATGTTTCTGTTTAGAAAGTGAAAAGTTTGTTAAATGATTCTAGAATGTGTCCGGTCGTGCGGAGAAAATTAGTCGACGCAAAAGTCACTGATGCGGAGAAAAGAAGATACCCATCGAAGCATTACGTAAATTATTTTAATAAACCTTAAAATAGTGCGAAATAAAATTATGAGTGGTTTGGAATTTTTAGAAAAACCGGCAGCGTAGTGTAGTGGTAAAAACACTTGCTACACCACACATGAGGTCGTGGGTTCAATTCCCACTGCTCTCATGCTGTAATGCTGTAGCGCCCTTGAGTGATGCGCTATAAACGAAATGAGCTCCTGCTGAGCCAGCACTTAATCAGCAGTTAAAATATCGGGCAATTATAATCTATAATATCCCAAACTGCCACAGGCAACTTAAGACTGGGTCGGAGTAACTGATGTAACTCTATGTTTAAGACGCGCATTCCAGTTTCCCAGAAGGATAAAGATATATACAAAAAAAAATATATATATAATATAGCCTATATTTTGTTATAAATTTATACACGAAAGTTTATTGACAAAATCATAAAATTAAACTAAATGTATTCAAAACAAACATAAAACTATCATATCAATTAAAACAAAACTAATATTTTATTTTAGGTTTATATAATTCAAGTTACTTGGGACGATGGAAGTAGCACCGTTATATTCAGAAGATATTCAAAATTCTTCGATTTTCAGGTAAATTTAATAATTATTTTTATTGTTTTTTAAGATGATATCTATTTATTGTTTGTTTGTGTTTTTAATTTTACAAAATTTAAAAGTGGCATAAATACCATTAATTAAAAACTTAATAAGGTATTTTTATATTAACCAAAATAAAGATATATTTTTGTTGTATTTTTTAAGTTTTAATATAATTCCATAAATCACAAATAAAATAAACACAAAATAGTTTATAATATGAACCTTATGTTACCTAAAACCTTGCAGATAATGTTGAATTATTAATGCAGTAATTGATTGCTTTTCACTTAGGGCTTGAATTATCTTAATGCATACCAGACAAAACAAAGAGAATTCTTTTAAATATTTAATTAAATGTCTGTGCAAAAAATTTTTATTTAATTTAAGTCTTAATTAGTGTTTTAAAAACTGTCATTTTATTTATCAAAATTTTAAATTTTTTTTCGTTTTCAGATAAGTTTATTGGAGACGTTTCCACATGAGGGAGGTATTAAGGACCCCTCCGATAGGGTAATTCCCTTTCTCCCGGGTAAGATCTTGTTCCGGAGGAGCAATATTCGGGATGTTGCCATGAAGAGATTGAAACCAATTGATGAATATTGTTCAGTAAGTATAAAATTTAGGCTATTTTGTTATTGGGATTTTATATTTGAATTATTGTTTTTGTTTCTTATTTTTTTAACAATTTAGTAAAGAAATTGTAAAACTATTTATGTGTATATATAAAATTTCAAATAAAAAAATTACAAAAAATTGAAACCCATATTGTAGGAAGTTTACATAATGAGGAAATTATCAATTTCCTTAACATACTTTTAACCAATTCTCTTCAATATTTTAATCACTTTTCAATGGCTGAATTTTTATTTAAAATAATTAGGTATATTAATATTAATTAAAAACAGACCTTTTTATGGGTTAACATCTTTGTTTACGTTTACAAAATTTGGTTTTAAATTATATTCACATTTTTGTGCATTTTTTTGAAATTTAATCGTTTTTAAACCCTTAAATATTTAATGATTTTTTATATAAATTTATTTATAGACTAATTGCTTGGGTTTAGGCAAAACAACGGAAATTGTTTAAATGACTCAAAAATTTATTTCCTAAAAATTTACCAAAATTTTTGACATGTTGGTTTTTATGTCAAAAGTTCATTATTATATTTTTATTTTAAACAAAAATTTGACTTCTCTAGTGAATTATTTTTTGGTATTTAGTCATTTATGGCATCATTTTGTTGTTCATAGAATTTTTTTTAGTTTTAAATAGATTTTATGTTTAATTTTTGATAGCCTACCTTTTTTTTTTAAATTGTCACTTTTTTGCGTCAATGGAAAACACAATGACGTATAAGTGATTTATAAAAACAAGGAAATATTAAAAATGTAACACGGGCTCCCAGTTAAAATTGAAATTTGTCATTTTTTGTCTTGTTTTAAAAGGAAATGGTTGATATTTTGGAAATACAATAATTCTTTTATTTATAAACATTTTTTTTTCTTATTTTATATCCTTTTTTTTATGTGTTTTAAATCAAATTTGCAATTTAAAAAAAAAATATCAGAATTTCCTCAAAAAAAACTAAAAATAATTCTATTAATTTAGAATAAAAATGTTTTTAAATTAACAATATTTTAACAACAATTTTAATCCAAATTTTTATTATTTTTCAGTCTTTACTTAAACTACCAACCCACATTAAGGAAAGCAGTCAGGTTTTAGATTTCTTTGAAAGCAAACCTGAGGATTTAAACCCAATTAAGGAGTAAGTATAACTTCCCATTTAACTCTTTCACATTTGTGGCCACATTTCAAGACCTTATTATTATGGGGGTTTACATGTTGTGGGGTTTAAAGAGTTTTAATGATTACCTAAATTTGGAATTTTGTAAATTTGCGACTAAATTGAATTTTAAAAGTTTTTTGCCAAACTAAGAAAATATTTTAGGTTTTAAATATTGTTACTTTATAATAATAAGTTTAAGTATTTGTTGAATTTTGACATAAACATCAATTTTCTAAGAAATTAAATTTTGTTTATTTTTTTAGAGAAAGTTTTAGTAAAAGAAAGAGAAACGAGGAAGGTGAGTCATCTTATGATGTCATAATTTTGTTTATGACTCATCATTAAAATGGGGGTTTTTAACTTAATTCATAAAAACTTAAATTTTATTTAAAAATTAATTTTTTTTTAATATAAAGAAAATCTAAAACTTTAAATTGGTTAAAACATTTTTAGCAATTGTTTAAAAGCAGAATTACCCACAATTTGATAAATTTTAAATTATTTAATAAAAAAATTATAAGTTGATATAGTAAGTGCTGACAATGGTTCATTGTTTACCACAAACCCAATATTATGACTCATATTGAGGTTAATTCTATGTTTCTGTGGTTTTCTGATTTTATTGATAAAAACATTATTTTTATTTGTGTTCTTATTTTAGTTTATAACTAGCATAAAGCAACACTACGCCCTTATATCGTCATTTTTATGTTGGCATGGATTATATTTTTGTTTATTTAAAGTAAAACAACATAATTTTAATTAACACTAACTCTATCAACTTAAAACTTTAACTAATATAATTTTCAAGCAGCCCATATATTCATATTTTAAGAAGGTTTTAGCAACATTGGTAACCACCCAACAAGCAAAACTAAATTAAAATTTTACTGTTAACTTAAAGCCCCATATTTTATATAAAGTTAAGTTTTGTTCGTAGTCAAACATAAAAGCGTTCGTAGGACTCGGTCGTTTGGTAAGTAGCATGCCCCCTAGTGTTTCTAGCATGCTATGTGTTGTTGTCATCCAACTAAGTACAGCATGTGAGTCTGTGTGTGTTTTAAACTTATGAAGTAGCATGATTTTAAATGAAATTGTGCTACAGATTTTTTGAATAATTAAAAGTTAATTTTGTTTTGTAGGGGTACCTATAAAGTAAACAGAAATGAATGTATATCAAATCGATTAAATGAAATGCATATTTTAAGTGTATTTGAAATATATAAGGGTTGATGTAAGGGTTTAATTATGGGACCCTTTAATTTCATTTATCATACATTCAATTCAGTATATTTTATAGGCACTGTTTTGTAGCATGATCATTTTTAAATTGTTTGTTATAGTTTTTGTTTTTTTGAGTTTAATATTAAGTTAAAAAGACAACTATGAGTTGGAGTTATCTTAGATATTATTCCTAAAAGTGTTAATGATTTAATAATTTAACTCAATTGTAGAAGATATAAACTTATTTTTAAAATATTAATAATCATTTTGATGTGGCAAGTGTAGTAATAATATATTTGTGACACTTATTATTAAGCTATTTAAACCCAAATGACTATTTAAATAAAAGTTTGTTTATTAAATTACTGTAAATAAGTCAATATAGTATCATTTTTATTGTATAAACTTAATAATATTATATATAAGATGTGTAAATTATTCAGTACTTAACAAATTAATGCTAAACTCATAATAACAACAAAAAATTTGCAATTTTAATTTATCATAAAATTAAGTTACTAATTATGAATATTGTAAGAAATAAATAATTAACATCTTAGAACATTAATCAAAGCAATCTTGTAGCAGTTAAATAATTTAATAATTAATTACTAATTAACATAATGCACTGGTAGTAATAATTAAGAGTTGAAAGGTTTTGATGTAGCCAGACATTTTAATTTTGTAACTTGGCACCCGATGTAAAAGGATGTTGTTCTAATGTTACTGTGATGTCATACTAACAAGTCTGTGTTGTCATATTGTCTGTTATTAGATATATAAGTTAAAAACTGCAAAGTTAATTTTTTTAAAGTTTTTTTTTGCATGGTTAAAGATTTTAAAAGATTTTAATAAAATGTTAAAACTTTTGTTTTAAGTTTTTGTGGTTTTTAATATTAATTCAATGCAGGAAAAACTAATTTTTTGTGTTATATTTTTAACTTTTTTTAAGTTTATTTTACAAATATTTTAACGTTATCATATTTTTACAACATTTTTTTATTTCCACATTAACCATTTTATTATTTTTCTTCACAAAATCCTACAATAACATTTAAACTTTAACCACTATTATGACATCATAGATATTGGGGAAATCTCTGGACCAATCACGTTGGAGCAATATATGGCAGTGGCTGATTACACTCGGACCCAGCCCAAAGAATTTTCTGTGATTTCGGGGCAAATGTTGGAAGTTATTGAGAAAAATGAAAATGGTAAGAATACAGTTTTTGTAAAGACTTGGTGTCCCAGGTTTTAACCCCACTTTGTCATAGCAATTAGTTAAGACTAAGGCCTAAGGTCGTGGGTTTGATACCCATTGCCGGTATATAATTCATATTGCATCGGTTAAGGCTAAGGCCTAAGGTTGTGGGTTTGATACCCATTGCCGGTATATAATTCATATTGCATCGGTTAAGACTAAGGCCTAAGGTCGTGGGTTTGATACCCATTGCCGGTATATAATTAATATTGCATCGGTTAAGGCTAAGGCCTAAGGTTGTGGGTTTGATTCCCATTGCCGGTATATAATTAATATTGCATCGGTTAACCCTAAGGCCTAAGGTCGTGGGTTTGATTCCCATTGCTGTTATTATAAATTAAGTTGTATATTTGCTTCCCTTACGGTCAAAATTTAATTGTCGTATGTGATTACAACTTACAACCAATATTTGGCGGAGTTAATTTAATTGAGCACCACAAACAGCAGTTTAATTTTTCGGGTTACATATGTTGTCCGGTTCTGTACAAAACATAATTAAACTACGGTCCTTCTAAATTCTCTTCTATGGTAAACGGAACGTTGTTTTTTCTAACGTAATTTACCGGTTACTGTCGGGTAAATCTAACTTTAAAAACAACTTGTAACTCTGACACTAATTTACTACTCAAAAACCTATAACACAAGTTCTTATTCCTTGGGGCTATAAATTAAACATCTACTAAGCACCAGTATACAGATAGGATTGTCTGAGATTAGGGTTTACTTTGTTTAAATCAACTTTATTGCAAAATAAAAACGATTTAACGTTAGCATTAAAAATAGTAAATGTTAACATTTTCATCTAGGTTGGTGGTTTGTGAGTGACATAGAGGGGGAGAGGGGTTGGGTACCCGGGGTTTATTTGGAAAAGCTGGATGGAACAAGCGAGAATTTGGTCACAAAGGAGGCAATAGAAGGAGAAGGTATGTAAGGAGACAATATAAGTTAATAAAGTATTGTACACCAATATAATAATAAAGTATTGTAAACACTTTAAAAATGTAATCCAAATTTTTCATTTTTAAATTTTTTCTTTTATTACGTAATATTGTGTTTATCCTCAGGTGAGAAATATATAACGACGAGTCAGTTCAGTGGAGGTGAGGGAGAAGTTGGGTTCGGGGTTGGGGTAATAGTTGAAGTTCTGCAGAAGAATCTGGAAGGATGGTGGCTCATTAGGTGGGTTAAATTCTAATTTAGGGTATTAAAAGCTAGTTTGTTCCTGGATATGGTCACCCTTTATTTTTGCCATTTTTCTTTGTATTTATTTATCTTTGATGTGGGAAGGTCAACCTTACGCCCTTAACATAGAGTGATATCAGTTGCCCCGACCCAGTCTTTAGTTGCCCTTAACAGTTTGGGACATTGTAGATTATAATTGCTTAATTAATAAGTTGCTGATTAAATGCTAACTCAGCAGGAGTTTGTTTTAAATTTTTAAATTCCTGATAAAATTTTAACATAATTTTTTTTGTTTAAGTTATAATGGCAAAAAAGGTTGGGCCCCCGCTTCTTACTTGGAACGAACCTCGGACTCAGTGTTGAGAGGTCGCAGAGTCACAAACTGGGGTCAACATCGTCGAAGTTTACCCTCCAACAGCATCAACACCACGACCCCTTCACCCTTGAGTCACCCTCAACCAAGTTCAACTTCAAGCAGCCCGAAAAGAAAAGTCGATATTAAACAAAACACTTCAGTTGCAGCAGGTGAGTTTTTGTTAATTTTTTAATTTATTTTTGATCATTTAAAAAGGAACTCAACCCTGGCCAGTTGCCTTTGCAAGTTTTGTTCTTTTTTTAATTTGGTTTAAAAATGGCAAAAATTTTTAACCAACTGTAACCAACTGGCACAAGCTAAGTTTTTGTAAAGAATCTTACCATTTTTTTGCTAATTTGGATAACTTGTTAAATCAACAAACCCAACAAATATTTTTACTTTTTTAACACTTATTAAAAAAAATTATTTTAAATTAATTTCATTTTTTTAGTGGCTGCAGCTTTTTCTTCAAATCGTACCCAACCACCCCCCAAACGATCCACTCTAAGAAGGGGGTCCCAGAAACCCAAGGAACCCTCTCCACTACCCCCCTCACCTGTGTGCAGTGAATCAGTGTATGAATATGTTACCGCGGCAACCTTTAACGCCCAGATTCCTGAGGGAATCAGTTTCAAGGAGAACAAAAGAATCAAAGTGAGATTTAAAAAAGTTTTTATCAGAAATAATTTACAAAAACATCCAACCCTTAGAGCCAACTCTAGAGTCTTACCATTTCTGTACAATGGTTGTTTCCCTGTTTTATGGCCCTCATTTTAATTGTTGTTTTAAGGTTAGAACCAATACATGTCAGTAGTAATTTGCCCAAGCACCACAAATGGCAGTTTTATCTATTTTAAAGGCTTATAAATTGAACATAAATATTTGTAAAAGTTTTTTATTTCCTAAGCTTTAATATATGCAGATTGCGGTCTTGGTGATATTGTCTGTTAATTAACTTTTTAATTAGTATGAAAAGTGCCATTACTGACTTAAAAACCATTTTTATTTTTACTCTAAATCTCAGGTCCTTGAGAAGTCCCCGGGTGATTGGTGGTACATAGAAGTAGATGGGTGCGAAGGGTGGGCCCCCGCTTCCTATATTGAGAAACAGTTTAAACCCCCAAGACCCAAGCCCCCTGTCGATGTTAAGAAAAGTTTGGGGCCAAAAAAATCTGACCCCATTCGTTCCTTGTCCCCTGTTCAACTCGTTAAGAATGACCCCGTGACCTCTGACCCCGAGTATTTAAAACCCAGTAGGGTTAAAATGTTGGGTATCGATTCGACCCCGGTCAACTTGGAACCAAAAGCATCACCAGCAAAAAGACCATTACCTAATCTACCAGGTGCTAAACCAATAACAACCACTTTAACTAAACCGGATGAAAACTCGATTAGAAAAGTTCCTTCAATCAAGAAAATAGAAAAACCGAAGATTATTCCGATGAAAAAGGAGGTGAAAGATGATGTCATAAAGAGAAATGCGTCGCCACAGAGACCATCTTATCAGCTGTAAGTTGTTTTAAAATTTAATTTTTCTTGAATATAATTATAATGTTTTGCTATTTTGTAAAGTAAGTCATTTCAGTTGTTAAAAGTCTGAGATTTTTTTAAATTTTTGTGATATATTTGCCTTATTTTTACTAATATTCAAGCTAATTGTACAAGTCTGTATTAATAATGGTTTAATTGGGGATTTTTGTTTCTTGAAAGTCTATTTTGGTTTTATATTTACTGTCAGACTGTCCACTAATTTAACACTTTATAATTCAGAATAAATATCGTTTGTTAATGTAAGGAAAATTATCTTCACAACAAAATTAACACAAAGATTTGTCTACCACTAATTAAACATTAACTTAAATACTTAAATTCTGTATTAGTTTATTTGCAGGCAAACAGTGGAGGGGTGTGGGGTAAAGAATGTGAGGAAGGTTTAAACAATCAGATTAACCTGGAGTTGTACGCCTCATATGTTTACATGGCGATGGTAAGAATCAATATTTAATCTAATATTAGTGTTCATATGTTTGTTTTTGTATAAGTCTATGTTTTTAATTATCCTAAAATCTGTTAGTATTGATTTTAAAGCTATAAATAAAATATTATGTTAAATTGAATTCCAAATGTGTTTCGACTTTGCTATAAAGAATTTTTAATTCTATTTTTTGGGTGTTAAAAATAATCTGTAAAGTGGTAAAATTAGCAGCTTTTTAATTGGTTTGGCTTAATTATAACTAATCGACTACTTGCATTAAATTTGTTAATTTTTACAGTAATCTGTTTAAAAAAACGATTTTTTAAGTTAATAGCAAAAATTGTATTTACAGGGTCATTTCTTCGATCGTGATGATGTTGCTCTGAAGAACATCTCAAACTACTTCAAAGAGTGCTCCGAGGAGGAGAAAGGACACGCCAATCAGATGATCGAGTTTCACAACAAGAGAGGAGGAACAACCCAGTACTTCCAGATCAAGGTAACTTGGTTGTTGGGTTTAAATAAGAAATGGGTTTTTTGTAAATGAAAGTCATAAATCTGCCCTATGGCCGACATCTTAACTGTCATAATAAAAGGGCAATCTTATTTATTTTGTAGGCCTAAAAATTGAATCTTTGTATATTGCCCACTAAGCTTTTTATTCTATAATTTGTGTATTTTTCATCCATGTTATTCAATATTGTATAATTTTTGGTGATATATATTTAAGTGTGCGTTACATTTGTTAAGTGTCATGATAGTGGTAGTTGGTAATAAGAAAAAACATGACAATTTTGTAATGTGCTTACTCATACATTTACTACACCAATATACGTCACATCTTTAATTAGGTTATATGCCTTCTATTATGACAGAGCGCATGTCATAATTGCGTAATTTATGACTCAATAAAGAAGTTGTTAAATTTATATTACAACATTATTTTTCTCATGTATGTCATAAGAAAACAAAACACTTACAAATACCATAGACTGCTTGCTTATATTTTATTCTGGTAAAAAAATAATTTGATTTCAATGTGTCCTATTATTAAAATTGTTTTAATTTTTTTATAGCCACCAAGCCCTTTTGATCCATCAAACTTTAATATATTGAAGGCCATGCAATGCGCTCTTGCACTTGAAGTTAACGTGAACAAAAGTTTGCTGGCTTTACACACAACTGCTGAGCAAGACCCAGAGGTAATTATTTAAATCTTTTGTTCTTTTTGTTAAATTAAGGACAAGCAATTGTGGTTAAAAGCACTGTGCTATGGTTTACTTTTGTTTTCTAATTAGTGCAGTTATAAATAATCCATTATCCCCTTTTCACTAATTAACTGACTTATTTTAGTAATTACCAATTAGCATTATCATCTATTTTCCAACTGTTTTACATTTCTTAGCTTTTTAGTCGTAGTAATTTAATATCACATTTTATGTTATACTTTTATAAAATATATATAAAATACTCTTGTGTTGTACTTTTTAAAAACTAGTTGTTAGCCTGCTTTGCAATCTGGATTTTAATTGTCGTAATATGGTCGCAACTCTCAACTAATATTTTCCAGTAAAAATTCACTCATGCACCACAAAATTTATAAATTAAATCTTTTAAAAGTTATGGTATTAACATTTTTTATAATACTATGTGCATTATTTCTAACATTTAAGGTTTGTTTTTATAAAGAAATTTTGTTGTTAATAAATCAATACAAGGCACTCTAATAAAACGAAGATTAACCAATAAAATTTCCCAAAGCGTTGCCTGTAAAATCAATCAACAAAAGAAGCGTTTTCAGAATGCTTCAAACACTTTTTTTAAAAGCCACGCTTTTGTTAATTACTCGCCTACTTTAAAATTGCATTTTACGTCTTGTTTAGCCTACTTTTGCGAATAGGTTTGAATTTAGTGTGTAAGGTTAATAAGTATGATAACCTACAATTGAACTTTTTGGTGTTTTTAGGCATAGCAATGACACCACTAGTTATTAAGGTTAGTATAAGATATTTAAATATAATATAGCATTCAAATCTACTTTTTCGTCTTTATATATTAGAAATAGGCTTGGCTTTTGATATTTATGTTATTTTTTGGTTTGATGAATGTTATTATTATGTTTACAGGCAAACAGTGAAGGGGTGTGGGGTAAGAAATGTAAGGAAGGTTTAAACAATCAGATCAACCTAGAGTTGTACGCCTCATATGTTTACGTGGCTATAGTAAGTAAAAAAAGTGTTCTTTTTTGTAGGAAAGTCGAATGCGCGACCTAAACATAGAGTAACATCAGTGACTCCGACCCAGTCTTTTGCCTGTGGCAGTTTGGAATATTATAGATTATAATTGCCCAGTAATCATGCTGCTGATTAAGTGTTGGCTCAGCAGGAGTTCGTACCGGTTATAGCGCCTTACTCAAGGGCTCTACATTATGAGGTCAGTGGGGATTGAACCAACAACCCTATGTATCGTGTAGCAAGTGTTCTTACCACTACACGCTGCCGGCTTTGTCACATAAGTTATGCGTTCGATCCCCACTGCATCAATGTCGCAACATCCTAGCGCTATTTTCGGCCATATATTCAAACATTTATAGATTTTTAATTAATTATTTAAACCAACCGCAAGATGATGCACGAGAGTAATTTTTTTTATTTTTTACTTTTCCATAAAAACGTGATTTTAAAATGATTTAGATTCAAAATTACAAGTTTAAATGACTCAGATAAGACTGCAACAAAATATTTTTTTGATTATTTTTCAAAACAACAAAGTTCACTTTAAATAGTTTTAATTTTGGGGGCAACACCGGAGGAAAATACCCCCCTAATCACCCCTGAGGGCTCTAAGAGAAAGCGGAGTCGACTGGAACAGCAACAAAAACACAAAGTTTAATTATGACGTCATTAAATTATGATTTAAATATGACGTCATAACTGCCATTATATCAACATGGCGTCTTTAACTTGTCGTATTGTTGCTTTTATGACATCACTAAGCAGTGTTCACGTGATCAATTAATGACCTCAACACATGACGTATTCAACGAGTGATGTCATAAATTATTGTAACAAAGTATTTTGATCCGAGTATTAACCAGAAGCAAGTTATGCAAGTTATTATTCGGACTTTAAAGGTGTAATCATTCCCCTTCTATCAGGGAAATTCCCCTGCTTACGTCATCTTAATGACGTCACAATTTTAACGACGCTTTCCTTATGTTATTTTATATTTTATACAAGATGTTCCCGGCCTGTGATTGGCCAATTTTTGTTGATTGACCTTTGTAGCCACGCCTATTCGTATTTTTTTTAAGTTTAATGATTAAGCTTTCTAACTACTCTCGTGTTTATTTAAAACCTTGTAGGTGTTGGGTAAGTAATTTATTGACAACATTTTAACGCAATCTACTTAATTTTACAACAAATTTATTTCTTGATTAAACCTCGAACTTCAACAAGTTTCTCTTCACACATTTTAATCAACCTGCTTTTATCTTCATCACTCATATCTTTAGCATTCTTGTAAGCCTCCAATGCCCTCACATAATAACCTTCTGCCTTCGATGGTTGAGCTTGGTAGAGATACCATGAACCAAGCAAGTGCAAGTGGAGCCCATAAACCTGATACTCATTTGCTGAAGATCCCAGAACATCCTCTATCAACTTCACTGCTTGCTGACTTGTTTGGGTGAGATCAACATCGGACCAATATTCACACAGAGCTATGTAATTTAAACACGTGGCTTCCATCTCACATCTCACCTTCACATCGGATTGTGTGTCGTTGTGGACGAACTCTGTCATTTCATGCATGAGTGGTGTCACATGATGTTGGATGACACTTTTCATCTTTCCATCTTCCTCTATTTTACGAACACAACCCCACATACCACCCACACAAGACTCTATCCATTTAACAGATTGGTTGAGCACTTTACTACCAAGACCATACAACCCACCAGCTGCACTGTAGAACAAGATTGACTCCAGATATTTCTCCTTACCTTTAAGATGGTCAGCAAATAACTTGACTTGCTCAGCACTAACTTGGATGTTGCCTTGAATCAGGGAAGAAACCTCGTTCTTGGCTTCCATGGCTTTGTCATATTGGTCGGTCATCAAACAGGCGACATAATATTGGGTCAGCTTTGGAAGGAGGTCAAAGGTCACACCAAACTTGTATTTTTGCTCATATTGGAGAATGGTTTTGTCGTTACTTTTACTCTTTAACTTGTTCCAGATTGATTCTTTAATAAAGTTAACTCATGTTAGAAACAGTTCCTAATGTTAAACATATTAAAGTTGTCATAACAACATTTATTGATAACTGTTACGTCATAGTGTGTTAACGAAAACTATAAATTGTTGATTTAAACTTTGCTGTATTGTTCGTTTTATTAATTAAAATTTTAAATAAATTTAAATTAACGCGTGTTGCTAATTGGTTAATACAACATTTGCCCCCTTTTTGCAACAACCTGTAACGTAACAATAACTAAGTTTAAGTTAACTAACCTCCTGAAGCAAACAGTTCCTCCAGATCCTTGGATGTTACTTCCAATCCTAATAATTAAAAGAAAGTTGTTAAAGTTGTTCTCATAAAACATTTCACAAAAACCTAACTTTTATTAACTTACCAATTTGCCTTCTTTTCACTGTTTTGGTTGCCATGGAAGCAGTCACGCTTGGATGAGAACTGGCCATGCTTGAGTGACCACTGTCCAAGGTCAATACACTCTCAAGGTCAAAAGGTCGTCGCAACCCAGAAAATCGATCCTTAATATCCAAGAGTCCAAACTCGGACGAAATATCTGGATATTTTGTATTATTATAAACTAGTTTTTAGGCCTATGTTGTTCAACAAGTTGCCTTATTTAAATATCATATAATGCAATATTTAATAGATTTGTGGTAAGTTGACTCGTTTATTGTTAATTTAAAACTACTTGAGGCATATTTACTATAACTATTTTTATAACTAATACATAACTTACCTTTTGTTACTTCTTTCTCTACCTAAAACAAAGAAAAACTTTAATTTTAATCGTATTGAAAGTAAGGTTTAACACTATCTGAAACAGGTTAAAAGTTAAGCTTAAAGTAACACAAACTACCTTAAAGTGTTATGGTTTGATATAGATTAAAACTGTTCACTTACCTTCTCATTAAACAACTCAGAAATTGTGATCTGAGCATTTTCTTTCATCTCCTCAAAATCGTCAGCGAAACTTTCGAATACTTCGTATTTCGTCATGACAACGGATTCAAACTTTCCGATGTCGTCATCACCTGGATACTGGGAAAGATATTTGTTTAATCTTTCAAGCATCGACTTTGAACTATAATCGAACATGAACTGATCAGAAGCTTCCTGGTTCTTGGTGCAAACGCTGACAACCAATGATCCTGGTCTGATTAACTCGATGATTGCATCTCGACCCTCCACAATTTTGTCCAACACCCCCCTCCAGAACGGCCTAAGTTCAGGTCTTAAAGCAACATAAGCAACCCCAGCTACTGTCACAGCACTGGCTATTGTACGTGCAGGTTGCCCTTCCAATCTCAAATCAAAACTACCTTGTGCAACTTTTAAGTCAACTATGTCTGCCATTTTCAAATGTTTTAAGCTAAAACAAAAATTATGCTTTAATTTAAATTTAATTATTTAAGAATAATTGTAACTTTATTTAAACCAGAAATAATTCAGCATATTTCTCAATCAAAGTTATCTTTAAACTATGTTATCTGCATTGAAACATACACAACAGTTTCTATTAACTTTATTTCATACATTACAGAATATGTTTAAAATACTTTAAACGTTAACTTAATTCCTACACAACAGGGCAAAGTTTTTTCTCTTAAATGTTTAACTACCAACCTGCGCACACAGAATGTCAAACAAATATTTAATAAGAATTTACGAATGTTTCAGATAACTGCATTTTTATGATCGTGATTTCATTACAGGGCCACCTAACAAATATTTACCCAGTAAAACTTTATTTTATTTTACATTTTTGTTGTAATAAAGTTAACTTTTATTTTACCTATATATTTTATGTGTATTAACGTTGTATTTATACTCCTGTTTTTGTTTTTGATTCTTAATTTATTCGACAAATTTGTTTTTTGTTTTAAAATTAAAATTAAAGATAAAAAATCGCTTGCCGAGGTATTACTACGCATAGATATACTAATATATATAATATGCGAATTATGATGCAAAAACAATTACTTTTTTCTCAACAAAATTTGAAATTTTTGGCTTGTAGTGGATACTTAGCGCTATAAATGGTACAACTGGCTTTAACATTATTGTTTAAATAATTATGGTTAGTTGTAAGCATTGTATTTAAGCTTTTTTGTTAGAATGAAGCTGTTTGTAAAATTACAGGCACAAAATTAAGCTTGTATAGTTTGGAAAATAAAAACAAGACAACATTATCTTGTTTCATTTGTTCGCGTCGCCAAGTCAGCGTTAAAGTCTAGTTCTTTGTCTTATAAAATGATAGTTTTTGTATTTACTTAATTCTAAACAAATTAGAATTTTGTTTTTGGTATATGGCTATAAATTATTAACTTTTTTCGTGTTAATATGAGTTCATTTAATTTTTTTATTTATATCTGTAGCTTGTTCTTAAAATCCTGATCATTATCCATTTTTTGTTTTTATTGAATTTATAAATTAAATCTTTTAAAAGTTATGGTAGTAACCTGTTTTATAATACTATGTGAATTATTTTTTTAGCACTCAAAAAAACAAAGATTAACCATTAAAATTTTCCAAAGCGATGCTTTTGAAATCATTCAACAAAAAAAACGTTTTCAGAATGCTTCAAACACTTTTTTTAAATCCACGCTTTTGTTAATTACTCGCCTAGATTAAAATTACGTTCCAGATTTAGCTCGGCTTAATTCTGTGCATAAGTTTTAATTTAATGTAAGTGTGTAAGGTTAATAAGAATAGGATAACCTACAATTGGATTTTTAGCTTTAGAAACTACGTGTTTATGAAGCATAATAGTTCTTCTTAGGCATAGCCATGACGCCACTAGTTGTTAAGGTTAGTTGTACATCAGTAAAACAAGTAATGAATAAAATAGTATTCAAATATACTTTTTCGTCTTTATATATAGGGTATCGGAAATATGTATTTTTTCGGTTTATTTTATGTTATTGTAATTTTTACAGGCAAACAGTGGAGGGGTATTGGGTAAAGAATTTGAGGAAGGTTTAAACAATCAGATCAACCTAGAGTTGTACGCCTCATATGTTTACTTGGCTATAGTAAATAGAAAAAGTGTTCTTTTTTGTGGGAAAGTCGAATGCGCGACCTAAACATAGAGTAACATCAGTTACTCTGATCCAGTCTCGAGTTGCCTGTGGCAGTTTGGGATATTATAGATTATAATTACCCAGTAATTATGCTGCTGATTAAGTGCTGGCTCAGCAGGAGTTCGTACCGGTTATAGCGCCTTACTCAAGGGCTGTACATTATGAGGTCAGTGGGGATTGAACCCACAACCCCATGTGTTGTGTAGCAAGTGTTCTTACCACTACACCACGCTGCCGGCTTTATCACATAAGTTATGCGTTCGATCCCTACTGCATCAATGTCGCAACATCCTAGATCTATTTACGGCCAAAATATTCAAATAATTATAGATAAGTGCCAAAGGAAACTTGAGACTTGGTCGGGGTTTTTAATTGTGACTTTAATTTTAAAAACAACAGGCTATATATAACCTTGTAGAAAATGCCAAAAATCGCTGTTTTTAAAAAAAAAAAATTTACTAAGTTTTGGTAAAAACGTGATTTTTTAGACGTTTGGGTGGCTTATATTAAGTTAGAAGTGATTTTTTTTGCAAAAAAATGTTTTAATTTTAATTTTTTTAATTAATATTTGCACGCAACCGCAAGATGATGCACAAGAGTCATTTTTTTATTTTTTTTTTATAAAAACGTGATTTTAAAATAATTTAGATCCCACATTAAAAGTTTAAATGACTCAGATAAGACTGCAAGTACGTTTTCTGCAAAAAAATTACACAATATTATTTTTTTGATTATTTTTTAAAATAACAAAGTTAACATTAAAAAGTTATAATCTTGGGGGCAACATCAAAGTAAAATTCCCTCCTAATCACCCGCCTGAGGGCTGTAGAAGGATGCGGGGTCGACTGGAACAGCAATGAAAACATAAAGTTTAATTATGATGTCATTAAATTATGATCTAAATATGACGTCATAACTGGCATTATATCAACATGGCGTCTTTAACTTGCCGTGTTACTTTTATGACATCACTAAGCAGTGTTCACGTGATCAATTGGTGACCTTAACACATGACGTATTCAACTAGTGACGTCATAAATTATTGTAACAAAGTATTTTGATCCGAGTATTAACTAGAAGCAAGTTATGCAAATTATTATTCGGACTTTAAAGGTGTAATCATTCCCGTCTTATCAGGGGAATTCCCCTGCTTTCGTCATCTTAATGATGTCACAATTTTAACCACGCTGAATTCTCTTATGTTATTTTATATTTTGTACAAGATATTCCTGGCCTGTGATTGGCCAAGTTCGGTTGATTGACGTTTGTAGCCACGCCTATTCGTATTTTATATTGGGACAATACAAAATTTAAAATATTAAATTTTTTTAAGTTTAATGATTAAGCTTTCTAACTATTCCCGTGTTTATTTAAAACCTTGTAGGTGTTGGGTAAGTAATTTATTGACAACATTTTAACGCAATCTAATTAATTTTACAACAAATTTATTTCTTGGTTAAACCTCGAACTTCAACAAGTTTCTCTTCACATCTTTTAATCCACTTGCTTTTAACTTTATCACTTCTATCTTTAACATTCTTGTAAGCCTCCAATGCCCTCACATAATAACCTTCTGCCTCTGATGGTTGTTGAGCTTTGTTGAGATACCATTGACCAAGCAAGTGCAATGGGGCCGCATAAATCTGATACTCTTTTGCTGAAGATCCCAGAACATCCTCCATCAACTTCACTGCTTGCTGACAGGTTTGGGTGGGATCAACATCGGACAAAGATTCACACAGAGCTATGTTATATAAACACCAAGCTTCCACTTCACATCTCACATTCACATCAGATTGTGTGTCGTTGTGGACGAACTCTTGCATTTCACACATGAGTGGTGGCACATGATGTTGGATGACACTTTTCATGTTTCCATCTTCTTTCATTTTAGGAAGACAATAAAACATACCATTCACACAAGAATCTACCGCTTTAACAGATTGGTTGAGCACTTTACTACCAAGACCATACAACCCACCAGCTGCACTGTAGAACAAGATTGACTCCAGATATTTCTCCCTACCTTTAAGATGGTCAGCAAATAACTTGACTTGCTCAGCACTAACTTGAATGTTGCTTTGAATCAGGGAAGAAACCTCGTTCTTGGCATGCATGGCTTTGTCATATTGGTTGGTCATTAAACAGGCGACATGATATTGGGTCAGCTTTGGAAGGAGGTCAAAGGTCACACCAAACTTGTATTTTTGCTCATATTGAAGAATGGTTTTGTTGTTACTTTTACTCTTTAACTTGTTCCAGATTGATTCTTTAATAAAGTTAACTTATGTTAGAAACAGTTCCTAATGTTAAACATATTAAAGTTGCCATAACAACCATGTATTGGTAACTGTTACGTCATAGTGTGTTACCAACATACTATAAATTGTTGATTTTAACTTTGCTGTATTGTTTGTTTTAGTAATTAATATTTTAGTTAAATTTAACTTAACGCGTGTTGCTAATTGGTTAATACAACATTCACTTTTTTTGCAACAACCTGTGACGTAACAATGACCAAGTTTAAGTTAACTAACCTCCTGAAGCAAACAGATCCTGCAGATCCTTAGATGTTACTTCCAATCCTAATAATTAAAAGAAAGTTGTTAAAGTTGTTCTCATAAAACATTTCACAAAAACTTAACTTTTATTAACTTACCAATTTGCCTTCTTTTCACTGTTTTGGTTGCCATGGAAGCAGTCACGCTTGGATGAGAACTGGCCATGCTTGCGTGACCACTATCAGAGGTCATCACACTCTCAAGGTCAAAAGGTCGTCGCAACCCAGAAAATCGATCCTTAATATCCAAGAGTCCAAACTCGGACGAAATATCTGGATATTTTGTTTTATTATAAACTAGTTTTTAGGCCTATGTTGTTTAACAAGTTGTCCTATTTAAATATCATATAATGCAATATTTAATAGATTTGTGGTAAGTTGACTTGTTTATTGTTAATTTAAAACTACTTGAGGCATATACTATAACCATTTGTTAAGTCCATTTATATGAAACTGATTTATATTTTCTCATTAATTTTAAATACAATTTCACACTCGGTTGGACACCATTAGCCGCTATTGTGCGCCTCTTTTTGGATCGCCTTATCGCCTGGTCATTTCAAGTTTTTCCAGCGTTCTTAGTCACGTGATTTGTGTTTCGCCTTTTTTGTCTTTATTTGTATCGTAACTTGGAATAATTTTGGAATTCTACTTTTAGTACGTCATATATTTAGAATACGATTCGCCCTGTTCTAACAATTCATAAATGGTCTTTAGTTAGTTTTTGTTAAAAGTAATATTGATTTGTAAGTGTTAAGCCAGTATTGTTTTTTGTTAATTGTTTTTCTTGTGTACTGAATATTGAATACATTGTAGAGTATTTCAATTGTTGTATCAGTCGAGTTAGACAGTTGCAATTCTGGGCCCATTATCGGTATTATTTTTATAATAACTGAGATCAATCTGTGATCAAGGGGCGTATTTTATTCTCCGATCAACCTATTGTTGGTCACGTGGGGTATAGTTAGACAAACCCTACATTTATTTATGAATTGTATGACATTTGGTCATATCATTGAGTTAGTATAGTTAGTTAGATTTGTAGATTGTTTGACTTAAGATCAAGTTTGGATTTATAAATTGGGATATATAATTTCGAAAGGATTTTTTGGATTTACATATAAGAATGAATTTGGAACCAACTGACCAAGTACCAGCGGTCAAGATTCGACATCGAAGCCCGTCGAAGAACCCAGTGTCGATCCGAAGTCTGCCCGAAAAAATGCTTTGGCAAATTTTACTCGAATTGAAAACCAGCTCCTTAAAGAAATCAATGCTCAAAAGGAGGCAAAGCTGGTCACTGGATGCAAAGCAGTTTAAATGTTTATCGGCGTGCAACGAATTCTTGGCTGTTCAAGCTGAAGTTGAAAAGCCAAAGGCACAGGCCAAAATTGATGAAGTTAAAAGCCGATATGCGACAATGAACGAAAGGTATCAAAGTTTTCTATCTCTGTGTGTAACCTCTGCTTCGCCAACACATGGAGCTCCCTCAGTAATTGGGTCCCGCCATTCTGGATCTGTTAGCTCGCAAAGAAGCAGAGGTAGCGTCGAGGCGCTTAAAGTTCAAGCCGAACAAGTTCAAAAAGAAGCTGAATTAAGTCTTCGTCAGCTTGAAATTCAAAAACAACAAGAAGAGGAAGAAGCAGAAGAAGAAGTCCGCGAGGCCGAAGCTAGGGCTCGTCGGAAAAAGCGCACTGCGGCCCTTTAGAGCATGGGCGCACAAATTGAGCTTGAAAAGGAAGGTCTGACGGATTCGTAGAAAGGCCATCAATTTCGCTTCGACAATTCGCTTCACCAGCTGCTTTGGGGATTGATCAAGCCATTAACAGCTTATCACCCAAACGGAGTGACCCGACCCCTATCTTAGTTACCCAAACGGGGCCGGTGTATGATTCCACGCCTATTGTCAAAGAAACCCAGCAAAGTGTGCCCCGTAGCCAATATTTGCCAAGCTACTTAGCGCAAGACGCCACCTTGCCAAGAATTACGATTGACAATTTTAATGGCGACATTTTAGAATATGATTCTTTCATCATGCAGTTTGATGAATTTATAGATTGTAAAATATCGGATGACGGCGCCAAATTGCAGTTTTTGTTGAAGTATTGCACTGGCGAGGCGTTTGAGGCAATTAAAGGTTGCAAAGTTATTCGTAACCGAACAGAGGCTTACAGAGAAGCGAGATCACGACTTGATGAAAAGTTTCGTGCCAGTGATCTTATCATGGAGGCGGCAATGGAAACCATACTAATTGGGCCTCCCATTTCTGAGTCAGATTCCGATGCTTGGAATAAATTGGCAGACAGCATGTACTACTGCAGCTGTACCTTAAATGCGGGAGGCTATGGGTCCGAATTAAACAGCCGTGAGACAATAAGCAAAATCTATCGACGATTGCCCGAACAAGTGCGGCGTGATTTTATAAAAATTTCAAAAGATAAAGAAAGAACCGGTAGGAAAACAACCTTCGATGATTTGTTACAGTTCGTAAGGGAGTTGGCCCGATCATCAAGGCATTACTACCAGCGCATTCATTTTGAGCAATGCGATAAAAAATTTTCCGACATGAAAGGGAGGCGATTTCAATCGAAATCAAATCGGTCTGCCAGCAAGAGCTTTAACGTGAAGGAGAAAAGTTCGGCGCCATTATCATTTGTATGCTGTCCTTTGTGTAGGAATGGACACCAGCTGTGGCGTTGCGAAATCTTTAAAATGAAAACGTCGATCGATCGATATAATTTCGTGAAAAATAAAAGGTTGTGTTTCAATTGCTTAAGAGAAGGCCACATGAATAACAATTGTCCGACAACAATGGCCTGCAAAACATGTAGCAAAAAACATCACACTTTGCTTCATTACAACAAACCACAACCGAATGAAAACTTAAACGCACCTACAAATAATGAGAACGCCGAAGAAAGAGCTGTCACCGCCTGCGGTACACAGAAAAGTAAAAATGTGAAACGGTTCAAGGTGCTTCCAGTAAAGGTTTGGGGCAGCGACCCAAACAAAATCGTCCAAACTTATGCATTTTTGGACGACGGTTCCGACACAAGTATGTGTACTAAAACGTTAGCCAATCAATTGGGGCTTAACAAAATCGACCGCCATGTACAGCTATTTACAGCGAATTCACTTACCGAATATGATACCATTGTTGGAGGTATGCATATTCAAGGCATTAATGAAATCGAGTCACTTAATGTAGACGAGCTTATTGTTTTAAACGACCTGGTTGATGTAAGTGAAAGTATACCCACTAAAGATGTAGCAAACCGCTACGCGCATCTTAATGATCTCACGTTTCCGAGACTTAAGAACGCAAAAATTGAATTGCTTCTTGGTAACAATGTGCATGAAGCCTTTAGGTTAAAGGAGCAACGTGTGGGTAAACCTGGTCAGCCATTTGGCCTGCATACAGCGCTTGGCTGGACATTATTTGGTTCTGACTACTCTAATAGGTCAGATAACAACGCGCGAAACATTAATTTTCTACATAGCCTAGATGGCATTGATGCTTCATGTAGAATATTGGTCAACTCGTTTAATCAAGACTTTAAGGATTTAAACGACGTTCAACGCCATGAGGCCTCAATAGAGGATAAAAGGGCTTTGGGAATAATAAAATCGACCGTTGAAAAGGTTGACGGTCATAACCAAATTGGATTACCGTGGAAGGACGATCTTGCAAGACCGTCGAATAATCGGAAAATGGCTGAACGAAGGCTTCAGTACTTAAAGAAGAAATTGCAAGCTAACCCTGAACTTTTTTCCAGGTATAGAGATAAGGTTACTGAATATGTAAATAGTGGCCATGCCACAATGATTTTAGATGGTGAAATTAGGAATTTAAGTAACTTTAAATATTATATACCTCACCATTTTACAGGGCCTAAATTTCGTATTGTTTTTGATTGTGCTGCTAAACATTTAGGCCTATCTCTTAACGACTATTTGTTACAGGGGCCTGATTTAACTAATAATCTGGTTGGCGTACTTTTGCGCTTTCGCCAGGAAAAAATCGCTTTAGTTGCAGATATAAAGGGAATGTTTCACCAGGTGTTCGTTGATCACAATGATCGGGATGCCTTTAGGTTCTTGTGGTGGCCAGAAAACGACCTGTCGCGAACTCCGGTTGATTACCGCATGAACGTTCATATTTTTGGCGCGATGTCATCGCCGAGTTGCGCTGCATTTGCATTACGTAAGACAGCTGACGACAACCTGACTGGTGCGAACGAACAAACCCCGAGTACTGTAAGGCAAACTTTTTATGCTGATGATATGTTAAAATCGTGTAGTAGTGTAAATGAAGCCTTGCATTTGTTACGTGATATTCAACCGCTTCTTAAAAGCGGCGGCTTCCATTTAACTATAAGTTTATTAATAATGACAAAACTATACTTGCTTCTGTTCCTTTGGCATCGTCAACGTTAAATCTTACATGAGTTGCCAACTGAACGTGCGTTAGGTGTTTATTGGGACACCGTCCTTGATTGTTTTAAGGTGAAGGTAAACGTTCAATTAAAACCTTCCACTAGACGTGGTATTCTTTCTATGGTAAGTCAGGTCTATGACCCATTGGGCTTTGCCCAACCATTCATTTTACCTGCACGTAAATTACTGCAGGAAGCATGCAATTCACAAGTAGGTTGGGACGATCTGTTACCCAACAGTCATATCACTAAATGGAATGCATGGTTACGTAATCTAACCCTTTTGAAGCGTATAAGCGTTCCCAGATGCCTTAAGTCTTCTTTAAGCATGTTAAAAAGTATTCAGCTGCACACGTTTTGTGATGCAAGCAGTATTGGCTATGGAGCCGTTAGTTATCTTCGTGTTGTTGATTTGCATGGGGACGCGGAATTTGAGGGAATGGAAAATGAAGGAACGGAAATTGAAGGAACGGAAAATGAAGGAACCGGAAAATGAAGGAACGGAAAATGAAGGAACCGGAAAATGAAGGACGCTTGCCCACGACGATCCTGAGTTGAAACAAGAACCTACAAAGTGCAATTTCACTAAAGAAATTAGCAGCACTGGCATTGAGCGCCTTTTTTCTCGCTATTCATCTTTTTCCCGATTACAACGCTGCGTGGCATGGCTTCTTCGTTATAAGCAATACCTGAGGTGGAAGGCTGAAACTCGAAATTTAGCAGCAAGTTCAACTTCGTTTAACACCAATTTTCTTAGTCGTCAGGAGATAGATGCTGCCACTACCGCTATTGTACATGCTGTTCAGCGCGACGTTTTTCCCGAGGTTATTAAGTTGCTTTCTAACCATGAGAACTTTCAGTCGCCTGTAGTAATGAGTAAAGGAGAACTTCGCAATTCAAAAGTTCTCAGCTCGTTGCAAAAGTTGTCACCCATTTTGGTCAATAATGTAATCTATGTTGGAGGAAGATTACAAAAGTCTTTGGTTGATAGGAATGCAAAGCATCAAATGATCTTGCCTTCAAACCACCCTGTCACTGCCCTCATTATTTCGTCTCATCACATACGTCAAGGTCATTCCGGAACCTTGCATGTGGTAGCCTCTAACCCGGAAAGTTTTTGGATTTTGCGTGGCCTGGCAGCTGTTCGAAAGGTACTACGAAACTGCAGACAATGTAGACGATGAAACGCGAAAATCGACGAACAAATGATGGCCGCATTACCCTCATCAAGGGTTACTGCCAACAGGCCACCATTCACCTGTGTTGGTGTCGATTATATGGGCCCCATACCTGTCAAGCTGGGACGGAGCCAAGTTAAGCGATATGCTTGTGTTTTTACCTGTATGGCCACCAGAGCAGTCCATATTGAGGTTGCACAGTCGCTTAAAACAAGTGCCTTTATAGATGCATACAGAAGGTTCATTTCAAGAAGGCCAACACCGAAACAAATTTTTAGTGACAACGGCACTAATTTCGTCGGTGCCGAACGTGAATTGCAACAAATGCATGATGCTATGTTGCAGAATGAAATAGATTGGAGATTTAATCCCCCTGCTGCAAGCCATCAAGGCGGAGTATGGGAGCGTATAATAAGAACAGTTCGAAAAATTATACGTTCAATCACCGGTGAACGAGTTCTTGACGACTACGGTCTCATGACGTTGCTCACTGAAGTTGAAAGGATCTTGAATAACCGACCTTTAACCCCTATTATTGATGATCCGCGAGACTTGGAAACGCTTTCTCCAAGTATGGTTTTAAAAGGAGCAATCGATATGTCATTGCCCCCTGGAGAATTTATAAAAGCGGATGGTTATAAAAAGTCATGGCGCCTGACTCAACTAGTCGTCGATCAATTCTGGACGCGATGGCTAAAAGAATTTTTGGCGCTTTTACAATTGCGACAAAAATGGCTTCGTCCCGTGAGAAATTTTGCTGTTGGTGACGTAGTGTTGATTGTGGATGACACAATTAAAAGAGGATACTGGCCGAAGGGAATTATAGAACAATGTGAAAGTGACTGTAACGGACTTGTGCGAGGCGTGCGTGTAAAAACCGCCACAACGGTCCTTTGGCGGGATATTAGAAAGCTGTGCCTTCTCGAAGCGCAGCAATAACTTAAAACGCGTTTTTCTTTCATTCATTATTGCATGTATCGTTATCATTTCACCTCATGTCACTCGTGTGAACTTTCGTATTTTCTTACCCTTTGATGTGTACGATTATCGTATATTGTTATAATGTAATGTTTTCTTTTTTGACGATTATCTCACGTCATACTGTTTGCTGCATGCTCACAGTGTATATTGATTTCGTTTTTGATATAATGTACTTTGTTTATTGTGAAATGACTTCGTATATTTTATTGTGTACTCGGTCATTTGGGGCCGGAATGTTAAGTCCATTTATATGAAACTGATTTATATGTTCTCATTAATTTTAAATACAATTTCACACTCGGTTGGACACCATTAGCCGCTATTGTGCGCTTCTTTTTGGATCGCCTTATCGCCTGGTCATTTCAAGTTTTTCCCTTTTTTCCAGCGTTCTTAGTCACGTGATTTGTGTTTCGCCTTTTTTGTCTTTATTTGTATCGTAACTTGGAATAATTTTGGAATTCTACTTTTAGTACGTCATATATTTAGAATACGATTCGCCCTGTTTTAACAATTCATAAATGGTCTTTAGTTAGTTTTTGTTAAAAGTAATATTGATTTGTAAGTGTTAAGCCAGTATTGTTTTTTGTTAATTGTTTTTCTTGTGTACTGAATATTGAATACATTGTAGAGTATTTTAATTTTTGTATCAGTCGAGTTAGACAGTTGCAATTCCGTGCCCATTATCGGTATTATTTTTATATTAACTGAGATCAATCTGTGATCAAGGGGCGTATTTTATTCTCCGATCAACCTATTGTTGGTCACGTGGGGTATAGTTAGACAAACCCTACACCATTTGTATAACAAATACATAACTTACCCTTTGTTACTTCTTTCTCTACCTAAAACAAAGAAAAACTTTGATTTTATTCGTATTAAAAGTAAGGTCACTATCTGAAACAGGTTAAAAGTTAAGCTTAAAGTAACACAAACTACCTTAAAGTGTTATGGTTTGATATAGATAAAAACTTTTCACTTACCTTCTCATTAAACAACTCAGAAATTGTGATCCGAGCATTCTCTTTCATCTCCTCAAAATCGTCAGCGAAACTTTCGAATACTTCGTACTTCGTCATGACAACGGATTCAAACTTTCCGATGTCGTCATTACCTGGATACTGGGAAAGATATTCGTTTAATCTTTCGACCATCGACTTTGAACTATAATCGAACATGAACTGATCAGAAGCTTCCTGGTTCTTGGTACAAACGCTGACAACCAATGATCCTGGTCTGATTAACTCGATGATTGCATCTCGACCCTCCACAATTTTGTCCAACACCCCCCTCCAGAACGGCCGAAGTTCAGGTCTTAAAGCAACATAAGCAACCCCAGCTACTGCCACAGCACTGGCTATTGTACGTGCAGGTTGTCCTTCCAATCGCAAATCGAAACTACCTTGTGCAACTTTTAAGTCAACTATGTCAGCCATTTTTAGATAATTCAAACTAAAACAAAAATTATGCTTTAATATAAAAATAAATAAAATTGCAATTTTAAATTATTGTAAACCTACACAATTTGAAAATATGTGAAAATCAAAGTTTTTATATTTGAATTAGGCTAACCGCATGTAAGATTAAGGCTTTTAACAAACTAAAACTAACAACCTTTAAAAGTCGACATCATCTACAGACGAAGTATCAACACTGATTTAACATTGTGTTTAAGTTTGGCTTTGTGTTTTGATAAATGTAACCAGGCAACAAAAGAAAATATTGTAATAGTATCCGATGTTGTTCATGTAAGTCCATTAAAGCTGTATTTTAAACAACCAAGGTTTCAATAATAAAATTGGTTCAAGTTGTTTTATTATTAAGTTATTATGATTTGTTTAAACCAATACCTAAACCAATGTGTGCTAAGAATATTGAAATCAAACCAAAAAGAATTTGTCAAATAATCATCGTCATAAATAATAAAATATTAATCTTTAGTGCCTCCTGACGGAAAACTTTAAAAATTCCCCGTTTTTTTCAGAATATTTTATTTTCTAATGCGCACGTGCTCTTGTATATTTTAACTTTTGTCATGTTTAGCTTAGATTTAAATGTTATTTGTCAGTAAATTGTTGGTAAATATGTTGATATTTTACAGTTTATAAACCTGACTTTATAATAGGTTGGGGTTGTTAGTAAAAAATGATCAAAACTTTTTGTTAAATACAAACAACAAACTGGCAAATGTGCGGGCACCAAAGTTAATTAGTTTATCGTTAATTAACAAAGGTTTTTTTGTATATATCTTTATCCTCAATGTGGGAAAGTCGAATGCGCAACTTAAACATAGAGTAACATCAGTTACTCCGACCCAGTCTCGAGTTGCCTGTGGCAGTTTGGGATATTATAGATTATAATTGCCCAATAATTATGCTGCTGATTAAGTACTGACTCAGCAGGAGTTTATACCGTTTATAGCGCCTTATTCAAGGGCGCTACAGCATGAGAGCAGTGGGGATTGAACCCACGACCTCATGTGGGTGTAGCAAGTATACTTACCACTACACCACGCTGCCGGTCCAGTTAATTTTTGCGTTAAAATTTTCCTTTAAATCTAACTCTAAAAAAAAATAAAAAATAATCAACGTTAACAAAGTTAATATTTTGTGTTACGAATTGACGAACTTACCTTTTTGTATAACTGTGCCCACCTACAAATGGTTAAATATTTTAAACAAGATTGACACCGGCAGTTAGCAGAGCGAACATCTGGTTCAAACATTTGTATTTAAAATTTTATTTAAAGTTTAATGAAGATAATAATTAAAAACTTATTGTGATATTTTATAGAAACTTTTTAGCTCGATTTTAATAAAAATTAAGTTTTCAAAATGGAAGGAGTTTTAAAAAAGATTCGGATTCAAACTGGAGTAGTGAAGAGGATTTCAAAAGAAGAGAAAATGTACAGGGAGGAAGCAAGGAGATCGAGGAACAAATTGTGAAGATGAAAGCATCAAAAGAGGATGAATATGTGATCCGGAAGGGATTGTAAAGAGGTGGATCTTTACATCTCGGCAAAATGCATCCTGGAGGAGATTTAGAAACATCTTTAAGGTAATACAATTTACCAGCATAAGCATGTTCAATATTTATTGATTTGTTTAACTTCACCAAAGTTCGTGTGGTTAGTCAGACTTACATTCTACGTCATCTCATGTCCTTTTATTTAATATATGAACGTGTAATAACACGATATAGTTTTGTTTACTTTTCTGCAGCTTTTTGTTGCAGTTTGGTTCATAATTTTAATGTTATTAACATCCTGGGTTAAAGATATTTTTAAATTTAATTTGAAACAACTAAAATTTAAACCCAGTTTAAGTCAAAATGATTTTACTTGAATAAATTTTTATTGAAAACTTTTGACAGCGATCTGAGGTACAAGGAAGCATTGGTGTTTTCTGCAGGTCACGTGACTATCACGCGGTCACACCGGAAGTGTTGACAAATTCAAAATTTATTTCTTTTAATATTTTTTTGTTAAGTTATTTCTTAGGATTTTTTATTTTGTTTTTAGCCGATGATGACGTCAAACGCAGATTCTCTGCTCAAGAGCAAGAAGGAGAAAAAGTGGGAAACGAGAGAGTGAAATATGAGAAAAAGGAAAGAAGGGTGATATTAGAAAGAGAGAATAAAAACATAAAACGAATTGTAAGAGAAATTTTAAGTTAATGAAAACAAACATACTACACTTGAGTTATGATGTCAAACAACTGTGTTATGACATCACAAGTAATAAGTGAATGTTTTGTCATACTAACTAGTTTATTACGTCACAGAAAGCTCGATCTTCTTTGTGTTCTCGACTTTCTCGAAGTTTTTTCGACATATCACGTGAGCTGCTCACTCATGCGGCAAACATGATTATTGCATCACAATCAAACACAGATAACAAAGATGACGTCACTGGGTTATATTCGAATTCATTTTCAGCTTTGGAGATAAAATATTTTTTATGACGATTTTAAATTAATTTAAGTTTTTGTTTGTCGCAAGTGGGCGCTCTTAAACTTAAATATTCCTCAATATTAAAGCATTTAAGTGATGGAAACATGAAGTTGACCGACGAACCTAGTCTCGCTCTGTTGGAGATGACCTTTGACCTTGCTCAGCACGACCAACGTAAGACGAACCACAACGCGAACAAACGACCTCATTCTTCATTCTTTGGTGAGTCATACGAGGCTGTTTGTGACGTCATTTAAACCCCTTATTTTATATGTTTAGTAGACAATAGACATGGGTTACATGACCACATCACCCCTACGTCCCCCATTTCACCTTGATTGCCCATTAATGACATCACACTCATTCCCGTGACCCATTGTGACGGAACAGAGGGTCTTCAACGCGCAGTTCACCGAGCTATGGTTCTCTCTCCTCGGGGAAATAACTTTACATCATGGTTATGTGCACATAAGCATGACGTCACCGACAATAGACAATCGATCGTGTCTGTGATGTCAGTTCTATCAAAGAATTTGAGAAGCATTCGACGATGCATCAGTCTTCCTGATCTTTCTAGAATGTCAGCTTTGTTTCAATCCAATCAGTGATCCAGAGATCGATCCTACTCTGATCGGAACCAGTTCCGGTCACCCAATCATGGTTCCAAAAGGTATCGGTCACCTGATCATGGTTCCAGAAGGTGCCGGTCACCTGATCATGGTTCCGAAAGGTTCCGGTAACCTGATTATGGTTCCAGAAGGTACCGGTCACCTGATCGTGGTTTTGGAAGATACCGGTCACCCGATCGTGGTTTCGGAAGGTACCGGTCACCCGATCGTGGTTCCGGAAGGTATCGGTCCCCGCTCCGGAGCCGAGCCCGAACTCACGATGGGATGTGTTCGCCGAATTTTCGATCCTGGAGGAAAACGAGGAAGAAATTGCTCGAATTGATCCTCCGAGTGATCTTGTGTTGAGTTCGGGTGAGTTGACTCAACGCAGAAGACGCGGTGACGTAGACAATCAACAGAACAATAACTCGTCCGTGGTTCTAGATCGTGATTCTGGTTTTGCTGAATCTTACCACCCAACATTCCAACCTTCTTGGGGGGGCAACACCGGTGGAAAGTACCCCCCTAATCACCTCCCTGAGGGCTCTAGAAGGATGCGGGGTCGACTGGAACAGCAATGAAAACACAAAGTTAAATTATGACGTCATTAAATTATGATTTAAATATGACGTCATAACTGCCATTATATCAACATGGCGTCTTTAACTTGTCGTATCGTTGCTTTTATGACATCACTAAGCAGTGTTCACGTGATCAATTAGTGACCTCAACACATGACGTATTCAACTAGTGACGTCATAAATTATTGTAACAAAGTATTTTGATCCGAGTATTAACCAGAAGCAAGTTATGCAAATTATTATTCCAACTTTAAAGGTGTAATCATTCCCGTCTTATCAGGGGAATTCCCCAGCTTACGTCATCTTAATGACGTCACAATTTTAACGACGCTTTCCTTATGTTATTTTATATTTTATACAAGATGTTCCCGGCCTGTGATTGGCCAATTTTTGTTGATTGATGTTTTAAGCCACGCCCATTCGTATTTTTTTTAAGTTTAATGATTAAGCTTTCTAACTACTCCCGTGTTTATTTAAAACCTTGTAGGTGTTGGGTAAGTAATTTATTGACAACATTTTAACGCAATCTACTTAATTTTACAACAATTTTATTTCTTGATTAAACCTCGAACTTCAACAAGTTTCTCTTCACACATTTTAATCCACTTGGTTTTATCTTCATCACTCATATCTTTAGCATTCTTGAAAGCCTCCGATGCCCTCACATAATAACCTTCTGCCTCTGATGGTTGTTGAGCTTTGTAGAGATACCATTGACCAAGCAAGTGCAAGTGGAACCCATAAACATAATACTCATTTGCTGAAGATCCCAGAACATCCTCCATCAACTTCACAGCTTGCTTATGTGTTTGGGTGGGATCAACATAGGACAAATATTCACACAGAGCTATGTAATATAAACACCTGGCTTCTATATTACATCTCACCTTCTCATCAGATTGTGTGTCGTTGTGGACGAGCTCTTTCATTTCATGCATGAGTGGTGTCACATGACGTTGGATGACACTTTTCAGGTTTCCATCTTCTTTCATATTACGAACACAACCCCACATACCACCCACACAAGACTCTATCCCCTTAACAGATTGGTTGAGCACTTTACTACCAAGACCATACAACCCACCAGCTGCACTGTAGAACAAGATTGACTCCAGATATTTCTCCTTACCTTCAAGATGGTCAGCAAATAAGTTGACTTGCTCAGCACTAACTTGGATGTTGCCTTGAATCAGGGAAGAAACCTCGTTCTTGGCTTCCATGGCTTTGTCATATTGGTCGGTCATCAAACAGGCGACATAATATTGGGTCAGCTTTGGAAGGAGGTCAAAGGTCACACCAAACTTGTATTTTTGCTCATATTGAAGAATGGTTTTGTTGTTACTTTCACTCTTTGACTTGTTCCAGATTGATTCTTTAATAAAGTTAACTCATGTTAGAAACAGTTCCTAATGTTAAACATATTAAAGTTGTCATAACAACCATTTATTGGTAACTGTTACGTCATAGTGTGTTATAAATTGTTGATTTTAACTTTGCTGTATTGTTTGTTTTAGTAATTATTATTTAAAATAAATTTAAATTAACGCGTGTTGCTAATTGGTTAATACAACATTTGCCCCTTTTTGCAACAAACTGTGACGTAACAATAACCAAATTTAAGTTAACCAACCTCCTGAAGCAAACAGTTCCTCCAGATCCTTGGATGTTACTTCCAATCCTAATAATTAAAAGAAAGTTGTTAAAGTTGTTCTCATAAACATTTCACAAAAACTTAACTTTTATTAACTTACCAATTTGCCTTCTTTTCACTGTTTTGGTTGCCATGGAAGCAGTCACGCTTGGATGAGAACTAGCCATGCTTGCGTGACCACTATCAGAGGTCATCACACTCTCAAGGTCAAAAGGTCGTCGCAACCCAGAAAATCGATCCTTAAGGTCAAAGAGTCCAAACTCAGGCGAAATATCTGGATATTTTGTATTATTATAAACTAATTTTTAGGCCTATGTTGTTTAACAAGTTGTCCTATTTAAATATCATATAATGCAATATTTAATTAAATTAGCGGTTGGTTAACTCGTTTATTGTTAATTTAAAACTACTTGAGGCATATATAACCATTTGTTAAGTCCATTTATATGAAACTGATTTATATTTTCTCATTAATTTTAAATACAATTTCACACTCGGTTGGACACCATTAGCCGCTATTGTGCGCTTTTGGGTCGTCTTATCGCCTGGTCATTTCAAGTTTTTTCCAGCGTTCTTAGTCACGTGATTTGTGTTTCGCCTTTTTTTGTCTCTATTTGTATCGTAACTTGGAATAATTTTGGAATTCTAGTTTTAGTACGTCATATATTTTAGAATACGATTCACCCTGTTCTAACAATTCATAAATGGTCTTTAGTTAGTTTTTGTTAAAAGTAATATTGATTTGTAAGTGTTAAGCCAGTATTGTTTTTTGTTAATTGTTTTTCTTGTGTACTGAATATTGAATACATTGTAGAGTATTTCAATTGTTGTATCAGTCGAGTTAGACAGTTGCAATTCTGGGCCCATTATCGGCATTATTTTTATATTAACTGAGATCAATCTGTGATCAAGGGGCGTATTTTATTCTCCGATCAACCTATTGTTGGTCACGTGGGGTATAGTTAGACAAACCCTACATTTATTTATGAATTGTATGACATTTGGTCATATCATTGAGTTAGTATAGTTAGTTAGATTTGTAGATTGTTTGACTTAAGATCAAGTTTGGATTTATAAATTGGGATATATAATTTCGAAAGGATTTTTTGGATTTACATATAAGAATGAATTTGGAACCAAGTACCAGCGGTCAAGCTTCGACATCGAAGCCCGTCGAAGAACCCAGTGTCGATCCGAAGTCTGCCCGAAAAAATGCTTTGGCAAATTTTACTCGAATTGAAAACCAGCTCCTTAAAGAAATCAATGCTCAAAAGGAGGCAAAGCTGGTCACTGGATGCAAAGCAGTTTTCGACACCGCCTACGATAAATGTTTATCGGCGTGCAACGAATTCTTGGCTGTTCAAGCTGAAGTTGAAAAGCCAAAAGCACAGGCCAAAATTGATGAAGTTAAAAGCCGATATGCGACAATGAACGAAAGGTATCAAAGTTTTCTATCTTTGTGTGTAACCTCTGCTTCACCAACACATGGAGCTCCCTCAGTAATTGGGTCCCGCCATTCTGGATCTGTTAGCTCGCAAAGAAGCGGAGGTAGCGTCGAGGCGCTTAAAGTTCAAGCCGAACAAGTTCAAAAAGAAGCTGAATTAAGTCTTCGTCAGCTTGAAATTCAAAAACAACAAGAAGAGGAAGAAGCAGAAGAAGAAGTCCGCGAGGCCGAAGCTAGGGCTCGTCGGAAAAAGCGCACTGCGGCCCTTTAGAGCATGGGCGCACAAATTGAGCTTGAAAAGGAAGGTCTGACGGATTCGTAGAAAGGCCATCAATTTCGCTTCGACAATTCGCTTCACCAGCTGCTTTGGGGATTGATCAAGCCATTAACAGCTTATCACCCAAACGGAGTGACCCGACCCCTATCTTAGTTACCCAAACGGGGCCGGTGTATGATTCCACGCCTATTGTCAAAGAAACCCAGCAAAGTGTGCCCCGTAGCCAATATTTGCCAAGCTACTTAGCGCAAGACGCCACCTTGCCAAGAATTACGATTGACAATTTTAATGGCGACATTTTAGAATATGATTCTTTCATCATGCAGTTTGATGAATTTATAGATTGTAAAATATCGGATGACGGCGCCAAATTGCAGTTTTTGTTGAAGTATTGCACTGGCGAGGCGTTTGAGGCAATTAAAGGTTGCAAAGTTATTCGTAACCGAACAGAGGCTTACAGAGAAGCGAGATCACGACTTGATGAAAAGTTTCGTGCCAGTGATCTTATCATGGAGGCGGCAATGGAAACCATACTAATTGGGCCTCCCATTTCTGAGTCAGATTCCGATGCTTGGAATAAATTGGCAGACAGCATGTACTACTGCAGCTGTACCTTAAATGCGGGAGGCTATGGGTCCGAATTAAACAGCCGTGAGACAATAAGCAAAATCTATCGACGATTGCCCGAACAAGTGCGGCGTGATTTTATAAAAATTTCAAAAGATAAAGAAAGAACCGGTAGGAAAACAACCTTCGATGATTTGTTACAGTTCGTAAGGGAGTTGGCCCGATCATCAAGGCATTACTTCCAGCGCATTCATTTTGAGCAATGCGATAAAAAATTTTCCGACATGAAAGGGAGGCGATTTCAATCGAAATCAAATCGGCCTGCCAGCAAGAGGTTTAACGTGAAGGAGAAAAGTTCGGCGCCATTATCATTTGTATGCTGTCCTTTGTGTAGGAATGGACACCAGCTGTGGCGTTGCGAAATCTTTAAAATAAAAACGTCGATCGATCGATATAATTTCGTGAAAATTAAAAGGTTGTGTTTCAATTGCTTAAGAGAAGGCCACATGAATAACAGTTGTCCGACAACAATGGCCTGCAAAACATATAGCAAAAAACATCACACTTTGCTTCATTACAACAAACCACAACCGCATGAAAACTTAAACGCACCTACAAATAATGAGAACGCCGAAGAAAGAGCTGTCACCGCCTGCGGTACACAGAAAAGTAAAAATGTGAAACGGTTCAAGGTGCTTCCAGTAAAGGTTTGGGGCAGCGACCCAAACAAAATCGTCCAAACTTATGCATTTTTGGACGATGGTTCCGACACAAGTATGTGTACTAAAACGTTAGCCAATCAATTGGGGCTTAACAAAATCGACCGCCATGTACAGCTATTTACAGCGAATTCACTTACCGAATATGATACCATTGTTGGAGGTATGCATATTCAAGGCATTAATGAAATCGAGTCATTTAATGTAGACGAGCTTATTGTTTTAAACGACCTGGTTGATGTAAGTGAAAGTATACCCACTAAAGATATAGCAAACCGCTACGCGCATCTTAATGATCTCACGTTTCCGAAACTTAAGAACGCAAAAATTGAATTGCTTCTTGGTAACTATGTGCATGAAGCCTTTAGGTTAAAGGAGCAACGTGTGGGTAAACCTGGTCAGCCATTTGGCCTGCATACAGCGCTTGGCTGGACACTGTTTGGTTCTGACTACTCTAATAGGTCAGATAACAATGCACGAAAAATCAATTTTCTACATAGCCTAGATGGCATTGATGCTTCTCGTAGAATATTGGTCAACTCGTTTAATCAAGACTTTAAGGATTTAAACGACGTTCAACGCCATGAGGCCTCAATAGAGGATAAAAGGGCTTTGGGAATAATGAAATCGACCGTTAAAAAGGTTGACGGTCATTACCAAATTGGATTACCGTGGAAGGACGATCTTGCAAGACCGTCGAATAATCGGAAAATGGCTGAACGAAGGCTTCAGTACTTAAAGAAGAAATTGCAAGCTAACCCTGAACTTTTTTCTAGGTATAGGGATAAGGTTACTGAATATGTAAATAGTGGCCATGCCACAATGATTTTAGATGGTGAAATTAGGAATTTAAGTAACTTTAAATATTATATACCTCACCATTTTACAGGGCCTAAATTTCGTATTGTTTTTGATTGTGCTGCTAAACATTTAGGCCTATCTCTTAATGACTATTTGTTACAGGGGCCTGATTTAACTAATAATCTGGTTGGCGTACTTTTGCGCTTTCGCCAGGAAAAAATCGCTTTAGTTGCAGATATAAAGGGCATGTTTCACCAGGTGTTCGTTGATCCCAATGATCGGGATGCCTTTAGGTTTTTGTGGTGGCCAGAAAACGACCTGTCGCGAACTCCGGTTGATTACCGCATGATCGTTCATATTTTTGGCGCGACGTCATCGCCGAGTTGCGCTGCATTTGCATTACGTAAGACAGCTGACGACAACCTGACCGGTGCGAACGAACAAACCCCGAGTACTGTAAGGCAAACTTTTTATGCTGATGATATGTTAAAATCGTGTAGTAGTGTAAATGAAGCCTTGCATTTGTTACGTGATATTCAACCGCTTCTTAAAAGCGGCGGCTTCCATTTAACTAAGTTTATTAATAATGACAAAACTATACTTGCTTCTGTTCCTTTGGCATCGTCAACGTTAAATCTTACATGAGTTGCCAACTGAACGTGCGTTAGGTGTTTATTGGGACACCGCCCTTGATTGTTTTAAGGTGAAGGTAAACGTTCAATTAAAACCTTCCACTAGACGTGGTATTCTTTCTATGGTAAGTCAGGTCTATGACCCATTGGGCTTTGCCCAACCATTCATTTTACCTGCACGTAAATTACTGCAGGAAGCATGCAATTCACAAGTAGGTTGGGACGATCTGTTACCCAACAGTCATATCACTAAATGGAATGCATGGTTACGTAATCTAACCCTTTTGGAGCGTATAAGCGTTCCCAGATGCCTTAAGTCTTCTTTAAGCATGTTAAAAAGTATTCAGCTGCACACGTTTTGTGATGCAAGCAGTATTGGCTATGGAGCCGTTAGTTATCTTCGTGTTGTTGATTTGCATGATGTGATTTTATGTTCTTTTGTTATGGGCAAGTCTCGCGTTTCACCTTTGAAACCTGTAAGCACGCCGAGACTTGAGCTTACGGCAGCTGTTATTGCCGTAAAACTAAGCACGCTAATTCAGCAAGAGCTTGAGTATAAGCTGGGCGACATTTTCTACTGGACGGATTCGACGACGGTGCTTCAATACATTCTTAATACATCAACACACTTTCGTTGCCAATAGATTTGAATTTATTCACGGTCTTTCTAAGCCGGGTCAATGGAGACACGTTGACACCAAACGTAACCCGGCTGACATAGCATCTCGAGGTCTTATCCCAGACAAAGTAGATAAGGCCGAAATTTGATTTAATGGCCCGCAGTTTTTGGGTCAAGTTGTTAATGAATGGCCCGCTCGCCCACAAGTTTTACCACCGCTTGCCAACGACGATCCTGAGTTGAAACAAGAACCAGCAAAGTGCAATTTCACAAAAGAAATTAGCAGCACTGGCATTAAGCGCCTTTTTTCTCGCTATTCATCTTTTTCCCGATTACAACGCTGCGTGGCATGGCTTCTTCGTTATAAGCAATACCTGAGGTGGAAGGCTGAAACTCGAAATTTAGCAGCAAGTTCAACTTCGTTTAACACCAATTTTCTTAGTCGTCAGGAGATAGATGCTGCCACTACCGCTATTGCACATGCTGTTCAGCACGACGTTTTTCCCGAGGTTATTAAGTTGCTTTCTAACCATGAGAACTTTCAGTCGCCTGTAGTAATGAGTAAAGGAGAACTTCGCAATTCAAAAGTTCTCAGCTCGTTGCAAAAGTTGTCACCCATTTTGGTCAATAATGTAATCTATGTTGGAGGAAGATTACAAAAGTCTTTGGTTGATAGGAATGCAAAGCATCAAATGATCTTGCCTTCAAACCACCCTGTCACTGCTCTCATTATTTCATCTCATCACATACGTCAAGGTCATTCCGGAACCTTGCATGTGGTAGCCTCTATCCGGGAAAGTTTTTGGATTTTGCGTGGCCAGGCAGCTGTTCGAAAGGTACTACGAAACTGCAGACAATGTAGACGATGGAACGCGAAAATCGGTGAACAAATGATGGCCGCATTACCCTCATCAATGGTTACTGCCAACAGGCCACCATTTACCTGTGTTGGTGTCGATTATATGGGCCCCATACCTGCCAAGCTGGGACGGAGCCAAGTTGAGCGATATGCTTGTGTTTTTACCTGTATGGCCACCAGAGCAGTCCATATTGAGGTTGCACAGTCGCTTGAAACAAGTGCCTTTATAGATGCATACAGAAGGTTCATTTCAAAAAGGCCAACACCGAAACAAATTTTTAGTGACAACGGCACTAATTTCGTCGGTGCCGAACGTGAATTGCGTATGGGTATAAGGAAATGGAATAAAAAACAAATGCATGATGCTATGTTGCAGAATGAAATAGATTGGAGATTTAATCCCCCTGCTGCAAGCCATCAAGGCGGAGTATGGGAGCGTATAATAAGAACAGTTCGAAAAATTATACGTTCAATCACCGGTGAACGAGTTCTTGACGATTACGGTCTCATGACGTTGCTCACTGAAGTTGAAAGGATCTTGAATAACCGACCTTTAACCCCTATTAGTGATGATCCGCGAGACTTGGAAACGCTTTCTCCAAGTATGGTTTTAAAAGGAGCAATCGATATGTCATTGCCCCCCTGGAGAATTTATAAAAGCGGATGGTTATAAAAAGTCATGGCGCCTGACTCAACTAGTCGTCGATCAATTCTGGACGCGATGGCTAAAAGAATATTTGCCGCTTTTACAATTGCGACAAAAATGGCTTCGTCCCGTGAGAAATTTTGCTGTTGGTGACGTAGTGTTGATTGTGGATGACACAATTAAAAGAGGATACTGGCCGAAGGGAATTATAGAACAATGTGAAAGTGACTGTAACGGACTTGTACGACGCGTGCGTGTAAAAACCACCACAACGGTCCTTTGGCGGGATATTAGAAAGCTGTGCCTTCTCTAAGCGCAGCAATAACTTAAAACGCGTTTTTCTTTCATTCATTATTGCATGTACCGTTATCATTTCACCTCATGTCACTCGTGTGAACTTTCATATTTTCTTACCCTTTGATGTGTACGATTATCGTATATTGTTATAATGTAATGTTTTCTTTTTTGACGATTATCTCACGTCATACTGTTTGCTGCATGCTCACAGTGTATATTGGTTTCGTTTTTGATATAATGTACTTTGTTTATTGTGAAATGACTTCGTATATTTTGTTGTGTACTCGGTCATTTGGGGCCGGAATGTTAAGTCCATTTATATGAAACTGATTTATATTTTCTCATTAATTTTAAATACAATTTCACACTCGGTTGGACACCATTAGCCGCTATTGTGCGCTTCTTTTTGGATCGCCTTATCGCCTGGTCATTTCAAGTTTTTCCCTTTTTTCCAGCGTTCTTAGTCACGTGATTTGTGTTTCGCCTTTTTTGTCTTTATTTGTATCGTAACTTGGAATAATTTTGGAATTCTACTTTTAGTACGTCATATATTTAGAATACGATTCGCCCTGTTCTAACAATTCATAAATGGTCTTTAGTTAGTTTTTGTTAAAAGTAATATTGATTTGTAAGTGTTAAGCCAGTATTGTTTTTTGTTAATTGTTTTTCTTGTGTACTGAATATTGAATACATTGTAGAGTATTTCAATTGTTGTGTCAGTCGAGTTAGACAGTTGCAATTCTGGGCCCATTATCGGTATTATTTTTATATTTACTGAGATCAATCTGTGATCAAGGGGCGTATTTTATTCTCCGATCAACCTATTGTTGGTCACGTGGGGTATAGTTAGACAAACCCTACACCATTTGTATAACAAATACATAACTTACCCTTTGTTACTTCTTTCTCTACCTAAAACAAAGAAAAACTTTAATTTTAATCGTATTAAAAGTAAGGTCACTATCTGAAACAGGTTAAAAGTTAAGCTTAAAGTAACACAAACTACCTTAAAGTGTTATGGTTTGATATAGATAAAAACTTTTCACTTACCTTCTCATTAAACAACTCAGAAATTGTGATCCGAGCATTTTCTTTCATCTCCTCAAAATCGTCAGCGAAACTTTCGAATACTTCATACTTCGTCATGACAACGGATTTAAACTTTCCGATGTCGTCATCACCTGGATACTGGGAAAGATATTTGTTTAATCTTTCGAGCATCGACTTTGAACTATAATCGAACATGAACTGATCAGAAGCTTCCTGGTTCTTGGTGCAAACGCTGACAACCAATGATCCTCCGCCAAGGTAATTGATGTATGCATCCAGTCTACCAACAATTCCGTTCAACACCCCCCTCCAGAACGGCTGAAGTTCAGGTCTTAAAGCGACATAAGCAACCCCAGCTACTGCCGCAGCACTGGCTATTATACGTGCAGGTAGCCCTTCAAATCTCAAATGGATATCACCTTGTTCAACTTTTAAGTCAACTATGTCTGACATATTCAGATGTTTTAAGCTAAAGCGAAAATCATGTTTTATTTAAGTTAAATATTCATATAAAATAAACTTATTTTTAAGCCTTAACGGTTTAATTTGATTTTTAAATCTATGTAGTTTTATTTAAAAATAGTTACCGACATTTAAACTGAATAACAAACTAAAACTGTTGATTTTGAATATGTAAATCCTTTACCAACGAAATAATAGTAAAAACCTTTAAAATGTTATAACAACGTTAAAAAAAGGTTTTCATATTGTGTTTCCACGGTCGACTAGTTCTGTATTAAGTTCACCTAGACAACTAGACCACGACTATACCAGACCTACGTTTAAAATGATATTTCAAGGTTTTTTGGTTGGCAGACCTTTAACCTTTTGCGACGCCTCTAATCTTTACAGTTACAGGCACAAAATTAAGCTTGTATAGTTTGGAAAATAAAAACAAAAGACAACATTATCTTGTTTCACTTGTTCGCGTCGCCAAGTCAGCGTTAAAGTCTGGTTCTTTGTCTTTTGAAATGATAGTTTTTGTATTTACTTAATTCTAAACGAATTAGGATTTTGTTTTTGGTTTATGGCTATAAATTATTAACCTTTTTTTGATGTTAATATGAGTTCATTTAATTCAATCATTTATATCTGTAGCTTGTAATAAAATCCTGATTATAATCCATTTTTTGTTTTTATTGAATTAATAAATTAAATATTTTAAAAGTTATGGTATTAACATTTTTTATAATACTATGTGCATTATTTTTGTAGCACTTAAATAAAACAAAGATTAAGCATTAAAATTTCCCAAAGCGATGCCTTTGAAATCATTCAACAAAAAAAACGTTTTCAGAATGCTTCAAACACTTTTTTTAAAATCCACGCTTTTGTTAATTACTCGCCTAGATTAAAATTACGTTCCAGATTTAGCTTGGCTTACTTCTGTGCATAAGTTTCAATTTAATGTAAATGTGTAAGGTTAATAAGTATAGGATAACCTACAATTGGACTTTTTAGTATTACAACTACGTGTTTATAAAGCATAGAAACCTTTTTAGGTATAGCCATGACGCCACTAGTTGTTAAGGTTAGTTGTATATCAATAAAACAAGTAATGTGTAATAAGATATTTAAATATACATTTTCGTCTTATATATAGGGTATTAAGGGTATTGGAAATATGTATTTTTTTCGGTTTATTTTATGTTATTGTAATTTTTACAGGCAAACAGTGGAGGGGTGTGGGGTAAAGAATGTGAGGAAGGTTTAAACAATCAGATTAACCTAGAGTTGTACGCCTCATATGTTTACATGGCTATAGTAAGTATAAAATAGCGTTTTTTTATAACATGATGTCTTGGGTTTAATCCCAACTGCTCCCGTGCTAAAACCCATTAATAAGATAACTTTTAAATGTTGTAGCGCCCTTGAGTGAAGCGCTATAAATAGTACAAACTTATGCTGAACTTAAAAACCAATTTTTAGGTAAATTTTCTGACAAAATGCTCTAATAATTGCACATAAATGCCGAATGAAAATTCAAGACTGGGTCAGGGATTTTGATTGTGTATTTAATGTTTTTTTAACGCAGGGCAACTTTTTTAACCGGGACGATGTTGCTGTAAAATGTGTTTGCAAATATTTTAAGAAATATTCAGACAAGAATGCAGCCCGTGTTAATCAAATGCTAGAGTTTCAAAACAAAAGAGGAGGAACTTGCAAGTATTTTCAGATCAAGGTAAACACTTTTAAAAAGTGGTAAACCCTTAAAATATTGCAAATCTTTTAATTATAACATTTTTTTGTAGCCACCAGGACCATTTGATCCTTCAAACTTCAACATATTAAAGGCCATGCAATGCGCTCTTGCACTTGAAGTTAATGTAAACAAAAGTTTGCTGGCTTTACACACAACTGCTGAGCAGGACCCTGTGGTAAGATAAAGGTTTTAACTCGTTAAATTAATCAGTTTAATAACTTTTTTAACTTATGTATACTTTATAGTTTCAAGATTTCATTGAGGATAACTTCCTTCACGAGCAAACTGACGTCATCAAGAAGTTGAAAGATAATATCAAGAATCTAAAAAAGACAGGCGATGGACTGGGAGAATATGTTTTCGATAAATATTTTTCCTAGCCTTTCTACTAATGCATGTTAATTAAAATAAACATTAAATATATTTATATTGTTGTTTTTGTATTTAATTCTAATTTTATTGGAACAAATTTGTTTTTTGTCTTAAAATTAAAATTGAGGATAAAAGATCGCTTGCCAAGTTTCTACTACGGTCACAAAGTTTCTACTACGGTCACGAAGTCTTGTGCAAATATTTTTATTTGTTTAAAATGTTTCAGCAATTTTTTTCCAGACATTTGTTTTTAAGTTACTTGTAATATTATCTTAACATTAAGGTTAGTAGTGTACCTTAAGGCAGAAAATAGTTTTATATCTCTGATAAGATTAGGTTTTGTATAAATAATGTTTATATTTGATAAAAAATAAAAAGAGAAAAACTTAAAAAATTAAGTTTTTTATAGGTTTTAGTTTGTTAAATTAAAAAATCGGCACTGGAAAAGTAAGATAACATGTTCTTGCACATTATTCTTTAAAAATTTTTTTAATTTACTGCTTATTTTATTTCAAATACTGTCTAAAAAACTGTATTTAAATACGGGTAAATAAAATTTTTCGCGATAATTAAAATGCAAAATCCCCGCTGTTTTAAAAAAAATTCAAGTGTCCGGTTACCGTTTGCAGCAGTATTGTACTAAGTTATTGGAAAATATATTTATTGAAAATGGATTTTTACGTTTAGTTTAATATGTATAGTACTTGTAAAGTGCTCTTGCAATTAATTTTATAAGTTTAGCTGTCTGGCTGTGTTATTATTTATAAATAAAGCAAAACACAAACATACATACAGACATAAGTTTATATTAGTATTTTAAAACATGAAAATTATATTTGCAATAAAGTTATTAATTTGTGATTAATAAAATTAAATGTTTCTGTTAAGAAAGTGAAAAGTTTGTTAAATGAATCTAGAATGTGTCCGGTCGTGCGGAGAAAATTAGTCGATGCAAAAGTCACTGATGCGGAGAAAAGAAGATACCCATCGAAGCATTACGTAAATTATTTTAATAAACCTTAAAAACAGTGCGAAATAAAATTATGAGTGGTTTGGAATTTTTAGAAAAACCGGCAGCGTGGTCTAGTGGTAAAAACACTTGCTACACCACACATGAGGTCGTGGGTTCAATCCCCACTGATCTCATGCTGAAGCGCTCTTGAGTAAGGCGCTATAAACAGTATAAACTCCTGCTGAGCCAGCACGTAATCAGCAGCATAATTATCTGGCAATTATAATCTATATTATCCCAAACTACCACAGGCAACTTAAGACTGGGTCAGGGTAACTGATGTTACTCTATGTTTAAGTTGCGCATTCGACTTTTCCACATCGAGGATAAAGATATATACAAAATAAAAATATATATATATATATATTTTGTTCATATATATATAATTTTATACACAAAAGTTTATTGACAAAATCATAAAATTAAACTAAATGTATCCAAAACAAACATAAAACTATCATATCAATTAAAACAAAACTAATATTTTATTTTAGGTTTATATAATTCAAGTTACTTGGGACGATGGAAGTAGCACCGTTATTTTCAGAAGATATTCTAAATTCTTTGATTTTCAGGTAAATGTGAATCATTTTTTTAAAAAATTTAACAATTATTTTTATTGTTTTTTGAAGATGATATCTATTTATTGTTTGTTTGTGTTTTCAACTTTACAAAATTTAAAAGTGGCATAAATACTATTAATTAAAAACTTGATAAGGTATTTTTATATTAACCAAAATAAAGATATATTTTTGTTGTATTTTTTAAGTTTTAATATAATTCCATAAATCACAAATAAAATAAACACAAAATAGTTTATAATATGAACCTTATGTTACCTAAAACCTTGCAGATAATGTTGAATTATTAATGCAGTAATTGATTGCTTTTCACTTAGGGCTTGCATTATCTTAATGCATACCAGACAAAACAAAGAGAATTCTTTTAAATATTTAATTAAATGTCTGTGCAAAAAATTTTTATTTAATTTAAGTCTTAATTAGTGTTTTAAAAACTGTCATTTTATTTATCAAAATTTTAAATTTTTTTTCGTTTTCAGATAAGTTTATTGGAGACGTTTCCACATGAGGGAGGTATTAAGGACCCCTCCGATAGGGTAATTCCCTTTCTCCCGGGTAAGATCTTGTTCCGGAGGAGCAATATTCGGGATGTTGCCATGAAGAGATTGAAACCAATTGATGAATATTGTTCAGTAAGTATAAAATTTAGGCTATTTTGTTATTGGGATTTTTTATTTGAATTATTGTTTTTGTTTCTTATTTTTTTAACAATTTAGTAAAGAAATTGTAAAACTATTTATGTGTATATATAAAATTTCAAATAAAAAAATTACAAAAAATTGAAACCCATATTGTAGGAAGTTTACATAATGAGGAAATTAACAATTTCCTTAACAGACTTTTAACCAATTCTCTTCAATATTTTAATCACTTTTTAATGGCTGAATTTTATTTAAAATAATAAGGTATATTAATATTACTTAAAAACAGACCTTGTTATGGGGTTAACATCTTTGTTTACATTTACAAAATTTGGTTTTAAATTATATTCACATTTTTGTGCATTTTTTTGAAATTTAATCGTTTTTAAACCCTTAAATATTTAATGATTTTTTATATAAATTTATTTATAGACTAATTGCTTGGGTTTAGGCAAAACAACGGAAATTGTTTATGACTCAAAAATTTATTTCCTAAAAATTTACCAAAATTTTTGACATGTTGGTTTTTATGTCAAAAGTTCATTATTATATTTTTATTTTAAACAAAAATTTGACTTCTCCAGTGAATTATTTTTTGGTATTTAGTCATTTATGGCATCATTATGTTGTTCATAGAATTTTTTTAGTTTTAAATAGATTTTATGTTTAATTTTTGACAGCCTACCTTTTTTTTTAAATTGTCACTTTTTTGCGTCAATGGAAAACACAATGACGTATAAGTGATTTATAAAAACGAGGAAATATTAAAAATGTGACACGGGCTCCCAGTTGAAATTCAAATTTGTCATTTTTTGTCTTGTTTTAAAAGGAAATGGTTGATATTTTGGAAATACAATAAATCTTTTATTTATAAACATTTTTATTTCTTATTTTATATCCTTTTTTTATATGTTTTAAATCAAATTTGCAATTTAAAAAAAAATAAATAACAGATTTTCCCCAAAATAATTCTATTAATTAAAAATAAAAAAGTTTTTAAATTAACAATATTTTAACAACAATTTTAACTTAAAATTTTATTATTTTTTAGTCTTTACTTAAACTACCAACCCACATTAAAGAAAGCAGCCAGGTTTTAGATTTTTTTGAAAGCAAACCTGAGGATTTAAACCCAATTAAGGAGTAAGTATAACTTCCCATTTAACTCTTTCACATTTGTGGCCACATTTCAAGACCTTATTATTATGGGGGTTTACATGTTGTGGGGTTTAAAGAGTTTTAATGATTACCTAAATTTGGAATTTTGTAAATTTGCGACTAAATTGAATTTTAAAAGTTTTTTGCCAAACTAAGAAAATATTTTAGGTTTTAAATATTGTTACTTTATAATAATAAGTTTAAGTATTTGTTGAATTTTGACATAAACATCAATTTTCTAAGAAATTAAATTTTGTTTATTTTTTTAGAGAAAGTTTTAGTAAAAGAAAGAGAAACGAGGAAGGTGAGTCATCTTATGATGTCATAATTTTGTTTATGACTCATCATTAAAATGGGGGTTTTTAACTTAATTCATAAAAACTTAAATTTTATTTAAAAATTAATTTTTTTTTAATATAAAGAAAATCTAAAACTTTAAATTGGTTAAAACATTTTTAGCAATTGTTTAAAAGCAGAATTACCCACAATTTGATAAATTTTAAATTATTTAATAAAAAAATTATAAGTTGATATAGTAAGTGCTGACAATGGTTCATTGTTTACCACAAACCCTATATTATGACTCATATTGAGGTTAATTCTATGTTTCTGTGGTTTTCTGATTTTATTGATAAAAACATTATTTTTATTTGTGTTCTTATTTTAGTTTATAACTAGCATAAAGCAACACTACGCCCTTATATCGTCATTTTTATGTTGGCATGAATTATATTTTTGTTTATTTAAAGTAAAACAACATAATTTTAATTAACACTAACTTTATCAACTTAAAACTTTAACTAATATAATTTTCAAGCAGCCCATATATTCATATTTTAAGAAGGTTTTAGCAACATTGGTTTACACCCAACAGGCAAAACTAAATTAAAATTTTACTGTTAACTTAAAGCCCCATATTTTATAAAAAGTTAAGTTTTGTTCGTAGTTAAACATAAAAGCGTTCGTAGGACTCGGTCGTTTGGTAAGTAGCATGCCCCCTAGTGTTTCTAGCATGCTATGTGTGTTGTCATCCAACTAAGTACAGCATGTGAGTCTGTGTGTGTTTTAAACTTATGAAGTAGCATGATTTTAAATGAAATTGTGCTACAGATTTTTTGAATAATTAAAAGTTAATTTTGTTTTGTAGGGGAACCTATAAAGTAAACAGAAATGAATGTAAATCAAATGGTTTGAATAAAATGCATGGATTAATTGTATTTAAAATTTATAAGGGTTTAATTATGGGACCCTTTAATTTCATTTAACATACATTCAATCCAGTATATTTTATAGGCCCCAATTTTATAGCATGATCATTTTTAAATTGTTTGCTATAGCTTTTGTTTTTTAAGTTTAATATTAAGTTAAAAAGATAATTATGAGTTGGAGTTATCTTAAATAATATTCCTAAAAGTGTGAATGATTTAATAATTTAACTCAATTGTAGAAGATATCAACTTATTTTTAAAATATTAATAATTATTTTAGTGTGGTAAGTTTAGTAATAATATATTTGTGACACTTATTATTAAGCTATTTAAACTCAAATGACTAATTAAATAAAAGTTTGTTTATTAAATTACTGTAAACAAGTTAATATAGTATCATTTTTATTGTATAAACCTAATAATATTATATATAAGATGTGTAAATTATTCAGTACTTCACAAATTAATGCTAAACTCATAATAACAAAAAAAAATTTGCAATTTTAATTTATCATAAAATTAAGTTACTAATTATGAATATTGTAAGAAATAAATAATTAACATATTAGAACATTAATCAAAGCAATCTTGTAGTAGTTAAATGATTTAATAATTAATTACTAATTAACATAATGCACTGGTAGTAATAGTTAAGAGTTGAAAGGTTTTGATGTAGCCAGACATTTTAATTTTGTAACTTGGCACCAGATGTAAAAGGATGTTGTTCTAATGTTACTGTGATGTCATACTAACAAGTCTGTGTTGTCATATTGTCTGTTATTGAATATATCAGTTTAAAAATTGCTAAATTAATTTTTTTTTTTGGATTTAAATTTTTTGAAAGTTTATTTTTTTTGCATGGTTAAAGATTTTAAAGATTTTAATAAAATGTTAAAATTTTTGTTTTAAGTTTGTGTGGTTTTTAATATTAATTTAATGCAGGAAAAACTATTTTTGTGTTATGTTTCTAACTTTTTTAAGTTTATTTTACAAATATTTTAACATTATCATATTTTTACAACATTTTCTTATTTCCACATTAACCATTTTATTATTTTTCTTCACAAAATCCTACAATAACATTTAAACTTTAACCCATATTATGATTTCATAGATATTGGGGAAATCTCTGGACCAATCACGTTGGAGCAATATACGGCAGTGGCTGATTACACTCGGACCCAGCCCAAAGAACTTTCTGTGATTTCGGGGCAGATGTTGGAAGTTATTGAGAAAAATGAAAATGGTAAGAAATAGTTTTTGTAAAGAATTGGTGTCCCAGGTTTAATCCCCACTTTGACATAGCAATAGCAATTGGTAAAACCAACCTGTGGTCTTGGGTTTGATACCCATTGCCGTTATATAATTAATATTGCATCAGTAAGGACTAAGGCCTAAGGTCATAAGTATTCCCATTGCTGTTATTATAAATTAAGTTGTATATTTGCTTGCCCTACGGTCAAAATTTAATTGTCGTATGTGGTTACAACTTACTACAACCAATATTTGGCGGAGTTAATTTACTTGAGTACCACAAACAGCAGTTTAATTTTTCGAGTTACATATGCTGTCCGGTTCTGGACAAAACATTATTACACTACAGTCCTCCTAAATTCTCTTCTATGGTAAACGGAACGTTGTTTTTTCTAACGTACTTTACCGGTTACTGTCGGCTAAATCTAACTTTAAAAACAACTTACATAACTCTGACACTAATTTACTACTCAAAAACCTTTAACATAAGTTCTTATTTCTTGTAGGGCTATAAATGAAACCTCTACTAAGCACCAGTATACAGATAGTATTGTCTAAGCTCAGGGTTTACTTTGTTTAAATCAACTTTATTGCAACATAAAAGCGATTATTGTTAGCATTAATAATGGTAAATGTTAACATTTTTATCTAGGTTGGTGGTTTGTGAGTGACTTGGAGGGGGAGAGGGGTTGGGTACCTGGGGTTTACTTGGAAAAGTTGGATGGAACAAGCGAGAATTTGGTCACAAAGGAGGCAATAGAAGGAGAAGGTATGTATGAAGGCAATATAAGTTAATAAAGTATTGTACACCAATATTTGAAGATAGGCACTAAACAAATAATTAGCTAATTAACTGTTAATTAACAATGTTAACTTTTGTGTTAAAATTTGCCTCGTAAGTTGACCTTGAAAAATCATTATTAAAATTATTATTTTTTGTTAAATTATATTTTAGTATTTTGCAACGAATTACTAAATTGTGCCTACCTATGCCAAGCTTTTTGTTATTATTTTAAACACTTTATAATTGCAATGCAAATTTTCCATTTTAAATTTTTCTTCTATCAAGTAATATTGTGTTTATCCTCAGGTGAGAAATATATTACAACGAGTCAGTTCAGTGGAGGTGAGGAAGAAGTTGGGTTCGGGGTCGGGGTAATAGTTGAAGTTCTGCAGAAGAATCTGGAAGGATGGTGGCTCATTAGGTGGGTTGAATTCTAATTTAGGGCTAAGTATTAAAAGCTAGTTTGTTCCTGGCAATGGTTACCCATTATTTTTGCTGTTTTTCTTTGTATTTATTTATCTTTGATGTGGGAAGGTCAACCTTACGCCCTTAACATAGAGTGATATTAGTTGCCCCGACCCAGTCTTGCGTTGCCCTTAACGGTTTGGGATATTAATGATTATATTTGCCCAATAAATAAGTTGCTGATTAAGTGCTGGCTCAGCAATAGTTTGTTTTATGTTTTTAAATTCCTGATAAAATTTTAAATTTATTTTTTCCTTCTAGTTACAATGGCAAAAAAGGTTGGGCCCCCGCTTCCTACTTAGAACGAACCTCGGACTCAGTGTTGAGAGGTCGTAGGGTCACAAACTGGGGTCAACATCGTCGTAGTTTACCCTCGAACAGCATCAACACCACGACCCCTTCACCCTTGAGTCACCCCCAACCAAGTTCAACTTCAAGCAGCCCGAAAAGAAAAGTCGATATTAAACAAAACACTTCAGTTGCAGCAGGTGAGTTTTTGTTGAATTTTTAATTCATTTCTAATAAGTTAAAATGGGACCTGGTCAGTTGTCTTTGCTAGTTTGGTTAATTTTTGACTTAGTTTTATTTTTTGTTTATTAATTACAAAAAATTTTATTTTAAATTTTAAGTTACCGGTAAACTGTGTATATGTAAATATTTTTTGTTTTTGTTAGTAAGGATGATTTCTGACCTCCCTTTATCCTTAATTTATGATTAAAAAACACGCTTTTGAGGTCAATATTAAATCACAAGTAGAAAGATTTGCAAAATTTTTTCCATTTTTCATAATTTAAATTTTTTTTTTAAATGAATTAAATTTTTAGTGGCTGCAGCCTTTTCTTCAAATCGTACCCAACCACCCCCCAAACGATCCACCCTAAGAAGGGGGTCCCAGAAACCCAAGGAACCCCCTCCACTCCCCCCCTCACCTGTGTCAAGTGAACCAGTGTATGAATATGTTACCGCGGCAACCTTTAACGCCCAGATTCCTGATGGAATCAGTTTCAAGGAGAACAAAAAAATCAAAGTGAGATTTAAAAAAGTTTTTTTATCAGAAATAATTTACAAAAACATCCAACCCTTACAGAAAAGGAGCCAACTTTTAGAGTCTTACCGTTTCTGTACAATGGTTGTTTCCCTGTTTTATGGCTCTCATTTTATTTGTTGTAATAAGGTTAGCCCCAATACATGCCAGTAGTAATTTGCACACGCACCACAAATAGAAGTTTGTTTTAAGTTTTATAAATTAAACATACATATATTTAATGTACACATTTTTTGCCCACTTAGCTTCACTACATATACACTTGTTGATAGCCTGCCTTAGGGACAGCATTTTAATTGTTATAATATGGTTACAACTTTAAACTAATATTTGCCCGTGATAAATTACCTGCCCACCACAAATGGCAGTTCTATTTATTTTAAAGGCTTATAAATTGAACATTAATATTTGTAAAAGTTTTTTATTTCCTAAGCTTCAATATATGCAGATTGCGGTCTTGGTGATATTGTCTGTTAATTAACTTTTTAATTAGTATGAAAAGTGCCATTACTGACTTAAAAACCATTTTTATTTTTACTCTAAATCTCAGGTCCTTGAGAAGTCCCCGGGTGATTGGTGGTACATAGAAGTAGATGGGTGCGAAGGGTGGGCCCCCGCTTCCTATATTGAGAAACAGTTTAAACCCCCAAGACCCAAGCCCCCTGTCGATGTTAAGAAAAGTTTGGGGCCAAAAAAATCTGACCCCATTCGTTCCTTGTCCCCTGTTCAACTCGTTAAGAATGACCCCGTGACCTCTGACCCCGAGTATTTAAAACCCAGTAGGGTTAAAATGTTGGGTATCGATTCGACCCCGGTCAACTTGGAACCAAAAGCATCACCAGCAAAAAGACCATTACCTAATCTACCAGGTGCTAAACCAATAACAACCACTACATTGAAACCAGATGAAAACTCGATTAAAAAAGTTCCCTCAATCAAGAAAATAGAAAAACCGAAGATTATTCCGATGAAAAAGGAGGTGAAAGATGATGTCATAAAGAGAAATGCGTCGCCACAACGACCATCTTATCAACCAAATTTAAAGGGGAAAGTTAATTCTCAAACACCACCCAAACCAACTTCATTGGCACAAAAGAAAACCACAGGGTTGCCAAATAAAAGTATAAATAAACCACAAATTGCCAGAAAAGAATCGGCAACACCTGAACCAGGAAAAATTGATTTCCGGAGCCATTTAAAACCAGTTGGTAAAAAACCATCGCTATCACATAAAGACAATAAACCAACTGTTACAAAACCACATCCTATTGTCGCAAAACAACCATCCACTGTTAACAAACAACCATCTATTGGTCCTAAAAAACCATCCACATTTGTTGCAAAAAGACCATCAACACAACCATCCAAATTTGGTGTTTCTAAACAACCAACAAAACCATCTGTGGCACCATTTAAATCAAAACCTTTAGACAAACCAAAACCATTGTTGCCTAGCAACAAGCCTCGGCCCCCAAAAACGAAACCAGTTTTAAATCGATTAACCAACTCGAACGACAACAACAACGGGGATAAAATTGTGGGTCACGTTCAACTCGATGTTACCCCAAGTTTACCCCTCCCAAAAGGAATGGGGGAGGAGCTTTTAGGGGACAAATACTTCGCAATCGCTGATTTCCAACCGGAGAATGAAAACGAAGCGGGATTTAAAAAAGGGACCGAAGTCGTTTTGGTGGAAAAGTCAAAAAATAATTGGTGGTACGTGAAAATCGGTGACCGTCATGGTTGGGTGCCTGCTGGATATTTTGAGCAAGTTTCCGGTTCAGCGGATTCGGGGATAATTGAGGACAACCAGGGAAATCCCCCATCTCGTGAGATATTGACCGATTTATCCTTAAATATAAATGAGCCAATTTACTCTGAAATCGATCTTGACGAGGTTCCACCTAGTGGTGGGACTCATCGAGTTTTATCCTCGTTTGCTGCGTCTGATGACACGATGCTCAGTGTTGCCGCCGAGGAAATTGTCGAAGTTTTGGAGGAAAGTGATTCTGGTTGGTGGTTTGTGCGAGGGTCCAATATGGGGGAGGGGTGGGTCCCTGCCGAGTATTTAGAAAAAATTTAATGTTGTTACATTTTAAGTTCAAAGTGAAATAGACAGATTGAGTAACATTTGTGCGATAATAACAAAAATTTAATTCTGCTCTCTTTGGCCCCAATTTTTTTTTCTAAACTTATTTTACAAAGAAATTGATTTTTTGTTTATTGGAAAAAAATTTTTTTTTTAAGACCTTGAACTCTTTTTGTGACCTTGGGTTATCTTGTTTGAGGATAAACTGTTTACCTTAAAGTGTTGTACTATTTAGTGAACTATTGCCGCATTTGTACTTAAAGTTTTAGAACTATGTAAGTATATACGAATATGAAATTTGCAGTCTTATTTTGCTTTTGAACTAACTAAAAATAATGAATTTAGTATTTTGTTTTTCTTACTTTTAGAATTAATTGGAATTTGCAATATTTTAGTATTTCGGGAAATCGTTTTTTTAATTTTTTAATATGTTCAGTGTTAATTGCATGCAATAAGTCATAATAGTAGATACTTTTACAGGATATTTGCAGGTTTAAAGTGTTTACCGAGTTTGTTGTATCAACAATTTAAATGTATGAGAAAGAAGTTTATTATTATTGTTGTAATTTTTTCATGCAAAAATCATCGGATTGTTATCAATTTTTTTTTTATATGTATTCAATTTATCACTACTTTTAAATCACCTATTTGTGCAGCATATCTGATTATCTGCAGTAAATATTTCTTCAATTCTGTTCCGTCAACTATTTTATGATTTTTAGTACTGCCTGGTGCTTCTTGAATATTGCACTAAATTTTGTTCTCTTTTTGTCATTCTCATGTTTTTAGTTGAATCAAATAAAAAAAAAATTCAGAATATTACCTTAATTGACAAAGTAAGCTTTTTTAATCTAAGTCAAATAATTGAGGTACTTAGTTCGATTCCCACTGTTTACTTGTTATATTATCTTTTGTGAACATGTCAATTTCAGAATATCTGATGTTTTAGGTCTGAATCTTACTGCTGGTGTGTTTCAGATTTTTTAAGATTACTTTTAAACTAAATTTTATTATGTTGACCATTTATTAAATGTTTAAAAACTTGTTACAAATATTTTTATGTTTTTTTTGGCTAGTTGTTTTTGTAACAAGTTTAATATATTATATAGAAATCATATAAAAATCGGATAATATATGATATCTATGTCTTCGCGTTACTACAGACGCTTTTGTATATTTTGTTAAGTTTTTCAATTTTTTCAATGTTACGCTGATGTTATATTCGCTTAGTTATTTTTATGAAACAAATAACAAACAGTTCAGATTAGGTTTTAATAATATTTAATCTTGTTTTATTTAACGTAAGACATTTAAACTTTTTTTAAATTTCAATTTTCATCTTTCAGAACCGTTTGTCAGTTTGTATAAAATGTAAGCACCACGTTAAATTGAATGAAAAAGTTTGCCACTGAACATGAGTCTATGCTGTTGAGATTTAACATAAAAGTATGAAGATCACTACAAAGGTATGTTGTATTTTTGTATTGTTATTTGTTACAAAAAAATATTCATGTTTAAATTTTTTTTGTATAATCTTTATCCTCGATGTGAAAAAGTTCGAATGCGAGACCTAAACATAAAGTAACATCAGTTACCCCAACCCAGTCTCAAGTTGCTGTGACAGTTTGAGATATTATTGATTTTAATTGCCTGATATTTAAGCTACTGATTAAGTGCTAGCCCAGCAGGAGTTTATAACATCTTACTCAAGGGCGCTACAGCATGAGGTCACTGGAGATTGATTCTAGAACCTCATGTCCTGACCACTACACTACGCTGTTGTTTTATAAACACTGGACTATGCATTTACAATTTTGAAAACGCTTTAAAAAGTTTTTTTCGTATTTAAAAAGTTGATTTACAAATCGTACTGATCTGTTTAAAATTTTAATATATTTTTTGTTCTTTTAGATATTACACAAACGAACTAACGGGAATGTAGGAAAAACTTTGTACTTGGATTTATCTGGGCTTGGAATAGGTAAAAATATGGCATATCTCACTTTATTATAAAGCTGTAATAGGGGAAAATAAATTATTTATTATTTTGTTACAAATTTTGACAGGAGCGATCGAAAACTTTGAAGTTTGTCCAAACCTCCAAAATGTAAATCTCAGCGATAACTGTTTGGAGGAATTTGAACATTTTGAAAGTTGCGAAAATTTGTGGAGAGTTAATCTTTCAAACAATCATGTAAGGTTTAAGGCTGTGTTTGTGGACAATTTCGTTTTAGAGATTTAAAAACAAGTAAAAAATTCTATAAGGCGGATAGAATTATAATAACCGGCAGCATGGTGTAGTGGTAAGAACACTTGCTACACCACATGAGGTCATAGGTTCTATCCCCACTGCTTTCATCCTGTAGCGCTCTTGAGTAAGGCGCTATAAACGGTATAAACTCCTGCTGAGCCAACCCTTAATTAGCAACATAAATACCGGGCAATTATAATCAATAATATTCCAAACTGTCAAAACTTAGACTAGGTCAGGGTAACTGTTGTTACTCTATGTTAAGTTGCGCATTTGATCTTTCCAACATCAAGAATAAATAAATAAAAAAATCTTACATTTAGTAACTTGCACATGCTTTTGAAAGTTTTATTAAATTTTTTTAGATTTGTAATTTAAAGTCTTTGTCGAAGTTTTACGCGATTGGAAGTTTGGATTTATCAAATAATAATATTTGTTGGAAACAAATTGCCCCTATTCGTGACACTCATATTCTTGACATCAGGTTACATGGAAACCCTGATCTTGAAAATGTAAGTAAAAATATGATATTTGCTTAATGATACAATTAGTTGATAGCGGTTTTTCGATCAGAATTTTAAGTGTCATAGTATGGTTGCGACTCTCAACTAATATTAGCCTGTGATAATTAACCTGCACGCCACAAATAAAAGCTAGGGGTAAATTTTAGATAAAGCTGTGGGGAGTAAACTCAGTACCAATCCTATTAACTTTACTAAAGAACACAACATGTCAACAGTGTAAATTACATAACCTCGTATTATTATGCTTTAATTAAGCTGAAAATGATATTTAATTAATTCCAGGACCCCCATTATCGGATCCACGTTGTTGATTGTCTTCCGAGAATTTGGTTCCTGGATGGAAGGATCGTCACGGCAACCGAGAGGTTACAAGTTCAACATTTCTTCCAGGATTCTGCTCTTTCAACAAAACCAGTGGTTGGTGGTCGATTTTTGTTAATTAAAAAAAAAATTAAAAATATTTTAATAAAAATATTATTAAAAAAGTCTAAAAAAAAGGTCTAAAAATATTTTGATTTTTTTTAGCGTCGAAAATTAGCTGAAAATAAATTTTATCGAGTTTCTTATCGATGTGAAGTCATCCATGGCGTACGAGCCAATCAACTTGCTGCAATTTTTCCTGGAAATGAAATTCAAAACAGAGGTCAGTAGGGTCAAATCTTAAATTCTAAACAAATATAAATTTATAAATAAATTTTATTTTTCAGACACTGACAAACGAAGATTGGAATTTTTTGCCGAAAATTTACAAAAAGATTTTAAAATTGAACAACAATGTAAGAACAATTATGATGTCATACTGGATGAACAATGCTTGAAGACACTTGTCCATAATAGGTATTCTATCAAGTTCAAATCTTTAATCCATACTTGAAATACTTAAACTTAGTCTTGGGTTCTGTCATTCTAAAAAAAACTACAAAAATCAAACTAAAGAATCTTTAGAAGATTTTTTTAAAATATTTATTTGTTCTTGATGTGGGAAGGTTAACTTCACAACCTAAACATAATGTAACATTTGTTACCCTGACCCAGTCTAAAGTTGTCTTCTGAGTTTGGAATATTATTGAATATAACTTCCTGATAATTAATTAGCATGAGTTTATACCGTTTATAGCACTTTACCTAAGTGTGCTACAGCAGAAGAGCGGTGGGAATTAAACCTAGGACCTTGTGTAAAAAAGCCTTTTAACCGCTACAGTATTTTAAGTTTTCCTACCACTACACTATGCTACATAAAATTTTGTCGAATAATGAATACGTTGTATCTTCATTTCAGACACAAAGACAAAGAACGAAGTAATATGTTACTCCTGCTGTTAATTGCCTCACTTGAATTTGAATTACCTGATTTATTGATTGAACAAACCCTGCAAGTTGCTAAACTTGACATTTTGTAAGTTAATAAGTTTTTTAATTTTTATAAAAATTAAATTAATTAAAAAAATTAAACTCTATTTTTATTTTAGTTTTAAATACGTTTTTTTTTCAAATTTTAGATTTGGAGTGGAAACACTGCAACTGTTCCACTTGAGTGCACACAACATGGTCGATGTCATCAGCTTGTTCGTCAGTGCGTGTAAACTCGATCGTGACCTTGAACGACCCCCTCAAGTGTCCAATTTTACCTCAGGAGGACTTTACGATCGACTTTATCTCTGTTTGTATCATTCTGTTGCCCATCTTAAGATAAAAAAATTAAACCAAAAAAGTAAAGGTTTGGATTTAATTAAAGTTTAGATTTTATTTACACACCAGTTACCAGTTAATTATAATTTAAATTATAACACAGTAGGTTGATCGCATACTCAATTTTATGGTTTAATTCTTAAACTTTTACACAAACTCTTAATTTTTTAAAAAGGTACCTGGTCTTATCTCTCAAACTTTGTTTTATTTAATATAAGTTCTAAATTTCAAGGTAAAACTAATAAAAGAAACAACCAAAGACCCCAAACTGCCCCTGTTGGAAGAAGGTTAGAAATAAATTGTTTATAAATTTATTAGACGAAGAAGATTTTTTCCATAGCGCTATCATGATGTTTAATAGTAATTATTCTATATATATTTGAACTTAGTGAATGATATATATTTATAAATGATCAATTTAAAGTCTTTAAAAATTATTAAAATTTGTGGTAAGCAGGTAAATAAGTACACAAATATTAGTTGAGGGCAGCGAATATATAATAGCAATAAAATACAGAACATAGAATAGGTTATCGACTGCCATTTTTTAATTGCTATTTTTCTTTCTCTGATTTACATAAAATTTGATGAAAATATTAAATAATATTTAATAATATTTAAACAGAAGTCTTCAATCCCCGAAACCCAGCAAACAAAGTGAGTGGAAAGCTCACCTGAGCCTTCTTTCATCCGAGGTTGTCCTCCTTCTAAGCGTCGTTCCCTCTTTCTACAACTTTATCCTCAATTACCACCCGGGTGTATGCAAATTGTTGCTAGGGGCAACAGGGGATTCCCAGCTACCCCTTAGACTCGCTTCAATCTCAAATAATCTTTCAATTCATGGGGTAAGAAAATTTATTGAAAAAAATCAAAATATTTTTTATTTAATTTTTTTTTAATTTTAGGGAAACACTGATGCATTGTACAGCGAAATCTATCGAAGTGTTGTTCGCAAAATTGAGAAAGCTTCCGACAATATTTCAACTAATCAGGTAAGTTTATTTTAGCCAATCAAATTCCTTTAAATATAACTCAAATTCAGCCGATTAAAAAATAAAAAATGTTATTTTTTTACAATTTTTAGGGAGAAGTTGACCCTTATTTTAACCCAGGGGTTATAACCCCAAACACCAAGGAAGCAAGATTTATCCTCAATACAGCAGGGTCTTACCCAAGAAGACCCAAAAGTGCCGTCCTCACTTCGGGAGAACATTTAACAACAGGAAAAATGTAAATTGATTTTATTTAAACATTTGTGTATTTGAAACAATTATTTTAATAGAAAATTTTTTTTTGCTTTTTAGTCGCAAAATGACCCACTGTATGACCCCCAAACCCACTGAAACCCCCTTAACCCTGGGTTCAAACATTGCACTTGGGGCACAGAACCTTGCTAAGGTGATCGCCCTGCCAGAGAAAAATGTGGCTCTCGTTCAAATGGCTTCAATTCCTGGTAAGTGTTAAAAGGTTTCTAGAAAGTATAATCGGCAACATTGTGTAGTGGTCATATCACTTGTCTTACATACTGTGGTCCTGGGTTTGATCCCCACTGCTTTCATACTGTAATGCCCTTAAGTGAAGTGCTATAAACGGTACGAACTCCTGCTGAGCCAGCACTTAATCAGCAGCATAATTATCGAGCAATTATAATTTATAATATTTTAAACTGTTAAAGTCAACTCGAGACTGGCTCAGGGTAACAAATGTTACTCTATGTTTAGGTGGTAATGTGGTATTTTTTAAGACACTTGTATTTTATTTGGGCTAAATTAAAGTTTAAACTTTTATTGAAAACATAATTTTATAAATAAAAATAAATCTTTATCCTCAGCCCCAAATGGAGCAGTTGTCGTCCAATCCAACAACATGGAGGAACATTATTGTTACGTTGACACGACCTTGCTCGAGTTCGACCTTGAAACCTCATTCTGGAAACCAAAGGGCGCGACTGGTGACCTTGTCACACTTCAGCGAGTCGAGTCACTTCTAGATACACCAGGTGGCAATAAAGAGTGTATATTTTTTGTAGAAAAAATATAATAAAATTAATATTTTTTATAATATTTAAGTAACTATATAAACCCTTTTTATTTTGACCGGCAGCGTGGTGTAGTGGTAAGAACACTTGCTACACAACACATGAGGTCGTGAGTTCAATCCCCACTGATCTCATGCTGTAGCGCCCTTAAGTAAGGTGCTATAAACGGTATGAACTTCTGCTGAGCCAACACTTAATCAGCAACTTAATTATCGTGCAATTATAATCTATATTATCCCAAACTGCCACAGGCAACTTGAGACTTGGTCGAAGTAACTGATGTTACTCCATGTTCAGTAAATGTATTATAAGAAACATTTAATAATTTAATAAATGTATTTTAAGAACATTTTCTTTTCATTTAAGATGTGACACATATGCTATGTATTTTAATATTTTAATTAGTTAATCTAATCACAAACTATAATTAATTTTATGTTTTGGATGAAATTAGAGACGACTTTATTGTCACCGACCTCCACCCCAAGGTGAGTTGAAAATTGTTGAAAAATGTTTGTTTAATTTTTAATAAATCTAAATTTGTACTAGGTAAAATAATTTGTTATCCAAAACATGTTTCTTTATGGTTTGAGAAGTTAAAAGTTAGTTCTGCAAATTAATTTGATATATTTTATTCCTATATTTATTGGTTTATAAGGTGGAAAAAATTTCACAATTTATTAATTTTACAGAAAACCAACGATTAAAGGCATTGATGTCTCTCTTGCCCCTAAATCTTCATTAATTTCAGCCCCATTCTACCCCCAAATAGCCCCTGCTGAGTTTGATCCCTTACCTCAACCACAACGACCTCTAAGCGCAATGTTTTGCGAGAAAATGGAAATCTCTTTATCCCAGATTGGGATTGAAAATGAAGTTTATCCTCAATATGGAAACAGTTTTATTGAGGGTTCATTTAAAGAAATAAAGCAGGAACACATCCAAACCGAGAAATACTACAAAAGTAACTTCTACAGAAACAAAAACAAGAAAAAATTACCTTACAAACCGAACAACAATGCTGATTGTTACAACAACAATGCCCCCTTTGTTCAAATTGCACCAATTAACACCCCTGTTTTTTTAACCCAACCTCACGTTCAAATTCCAACCAATGTTGAACAAATATTCGACTCCACCACCGATGGTGCTAAAGAGCTTGGTGATGATGACATTGCTGCCACTAGGGAGGCTAGAGAGTTGAATAAAGAAGATGTCGATTCCGATCTTCCACAAACTGATGAAGAAGGTTCAGTCGCTGAAGAAGAGAATTTCTCTCACATCCAGAATGAGAGAGAAGAAGACGATGTGGAAAAAGAAGAAGCAAATGTGAGAGAGGGTAAAGAAGAAGAGCATAAAAAAGAAGAAAGGGGGTAAATAAAGATTGTTATTGGTGCAATTCAAGCAAAAATAAAAACCTAAAGTTAATTTAATCAATTTTATTTTAAATCACAATATTTTATATTTCAAGGTCACCTTTAGTTCAACAAAATAACCTTCTATCCATGAAGACAGTTGAAAAAGTGGTTGCTAACGACAACGACCTTTCTAACTCTGACAATGAAGAGAAAGTTAAATATTTGGACGAAGAAAAAAGTAAAAAAATGTTAAAATTTGACTTGAACAAAAAGTAATAAAAATGTTTTTTTAATTGTGTGTTCTAGAACCTGTAGAAAAATTACTTAAATCTGAGAATGAAATTAAGAGAAGAGTTAAGAGTGCCAGGATACCAGCAACCCCACTTGTCAAAGAAAGGTAAGTACTAAGCAAAAAAGATAAAATTGTGATTTCTTAAACTTAGATTTATATTGCAACCACAAAGCCAGTGCAAATATTTCTTATTGCCAAAAACAAAGGATTAGTAACCTGGTTGTCATTTTTAAAATCTTATTTAAACTTAATTAATAGCCCGCCCTACTGTTGGCACTTTAGTTGTTGTAATATAGTCACAACTCTCTACCTGTATTTTCCCGTAATAGTTTATAAGCTCACCACAAATGGCAATTTTATTTATTTATTTTATTTTTTATTTTTCGCACATTGATAAAAGTAAATAATAAATACGATATACACTTAATATTACAACAATGCGACGGGAAAAAATGACAAAATCAATTTAATGATTTAAAACATGCCAAAAGTATTAATGTTTACATAAAGATTTTAGGTATATTATGGCATGGTCACCTAACCCAACATACAATTTTGTAGACATACAATTTAAACATACAAATGTCAACTAAGCTCATTTATATATAAATTTACTTTTTTTGATCCTTGTTTTTAGTGACCGTCCACAGAGTGCTATTGTGGCGCGGCACGTTTTATTTCGAGATGAGAGTGATGACGACTCAAGACATGGTAGTGTGTCATCATTCCAACTCCGGAGAACCGAGGCTTGGAGGTCGTCTGCATCTTCAGGGTCGGGGTTTGGAGTTCAAGCTGGAAAGTTCAGAGATGTGGGGTTTGTGAGGGAAAGAATTGGAGGTTTGGAGTTTTGTTTATAAAGTTGAATCGCTAGTTTTTTGATTCTTTGTTAAACTTATTTAATTTTGTAAATTTTTGATAAGTTTTACAAATAGAAAAAATAACTTTAACATTATTATTTTGTATTTTTTAATAAAAGTACTAAATCTTTTTTAATTTTTGTATTTTTAGCAAACCAGGTGATTCCCCCTCAAAGACCCACGTCACCGACCCAAGTGACCATAGCCCCCAGCATCACCGTGGCAACCAATGAGGATAAACCTTTAAAACTGATTTCCATCCAGACTAGCAACAGATCGACTCTGAGAAAAAAAGGTTAAAAGTTTAGAATATTTCTTATTTTATTTTTTCATATTGAATATCCTCGATTTGGGAAGTTTGACTCTACAGCCTAAACATCGAGTTAAATTTGTTGCCCTGACCCAGTCTTGAGTTGCATGTGGCAGTTCGGGATCTTATAAAATATAATTGCCCGGTAATTATGCTTTTGATTAGGTGTTGGCTCAGCAGGAGTTTATACTGTTTATAGCACCTTACTTAATGGTGCTACACCATGAAAGCAGTGGGGATTAGACCAAGGGCCTCATGTAATAAAGCCATATGTTACAGCTTAGTTTTTTGTGATTTAAGTAAAACAATTAATTTTGATCCTATAAAAATTTTCTTAATCAAAGTACAGTAGGAGATTAGTGAATTTACCCTGTCTTGTTTTTATTGAAGTACCTTATACACTAATTTCAGTTATTATTGAAATATATAAGGTGTATAATATTATTTAGGGAAAACAAAGATTCTTATGTTTTATTAATGTCCTAGGGATTATATGACATGATTGCCAAACCCATAAAAAGTTGTGTTATTTCCTAGGTATTTCTCGTACCACAAGTTCATGGTTAGCTGAAGGTCGTAACCTTCACCAAGAGAACAACGAGAAAAGTCGACTTGTGACATCACCACGGTTACCTGGTTACTTGGAGGGAACCAACATGTTGCCTAGCAACAATAAGGCCAGAGCACAAAGGTTGGATTGTAGTTGTAAATTTGAATCAATTTTTTTTTGTTTATTTATCCTTAATGTGGGAAGGTCGAATGCACAATCTAAACATAGAGTAACATCAGTTACTCCGACCCAGTCTTGAGTTGCCTGTGGCAGTTTGGGATATTATATAGATTATAATTGCCCGATAATTACACTGCTGATTAAGTGTTGGCTTATCAGGAGCTCATACCGTTTATACCGCCTTACTTAAGGGCGCTACAGCATGAGAGCAGTGGAAATCAAACCAAGGACCTTATGTAGTAAAGCCAAGTGTTCTGACAACTACACCATGCTTCCGGTTAACTTTTGTTTATATTATTTAGTGCAAAAAGCATCAAAACCTTGTTAAGAAGTGATGTTGCTAAACATAGTTTACCTTCTCGCATGATTAAACCTTTCTTATGTCTTCCCTCATATCGACGTAGCAACTCTCCCAGCAACCCTGTGTCATTAGGTGGAGGCCTTGCACGACAACGACCCCAATTTTCACCCTTTAGCGAGGTCAAAAAGTTAGCGAACAGTCCGGCTGCAGCGTACAATCAGAGAAAAAAGTTTCCATCTTTGAAATATTTAACCTAATTGTTCACTGTGATGTGATAATGTGTAAATAAGTTACTTGATGTCAGTTTAGTGAAATATTTTACCTTTTTGTTTTTATATCTTAAAATCTATTTTTGTTTATAAAAATATGTTAATGAAAATACGCGTTGAATTACTTAAATTTATTCGAATTTACTGAGTATCTGCTTGATTTAACCCATTTATTTGAACTTATTTGGTATAAAAAAATGTTTTTTTAGATAATTTAAAAATTTAGCCCACCCAATTGTAAAATTTGTAAATTGTGGCGCCTATGATTAACTGTAGTCCGTGACGTAATTTTGACTCTAACTGATGTGTTAAAGTAAATTTGGGTTCCACTGACGTAAACCTGACTCTGAATGATATGTTAAAGTGAAATTAGCCTAACATCTGAATTTTGTTTAACTTCAGCTATAAAAACCTCGTTTAAACATTAATAATAGGTAGAAATGAATAGATTAAAACTTTTACAAGTTAGTTTAAGGCTTTTTCTATCTTGTGAGTCATTTACCAACGCTGGATGACTGAAATTGGACGAAAGGTACAGAATTTAAAATTTGCACCTTTTAGTATTTTTAGTTTAAACTAGCTAAATATTGTGCTTAAGCTAGAAAGCGATAAATTTTCACTATTTTTAGCCCAGTTGTGTTATAATTTTACCTGGTTAAATTGTTTTGCTTTTAAACTATGTTACAGAGCATTTTTATGGAAATACCTGCACCCTGCACTTCAACAGGGACCAAAAACAATTTATAGCCAATCAGCATCAAGCATAGCAAGCTGTTCTGTGATTTACACAGTAAAGGTCAGTGTTATACTTTTCGTAATTTTTTTAAACAATTTTGGGATCCCCCGAACTTTATAGTTCGTAGAAAAACTCTTGTACTTTGCTGTTCATGCTTTGGGTTCTAATTCTCTCTTATATTTCAGGCTCATGATTTTCTCTTTTACTTTATGGTCCTAGGTAATTTTTACTTGTACTTTACTTGACATTGTTGGAAAATATGATTAATTTGAATATATTCATATAGGCAATATAAAAACAATAAATTGTGACAATATATTTACATGATTCACTTGTATAGAATAGTTTGTGTTTTTTTCACAGATGCAATACAAGGTTTATGTCACATGATGGCCATGTACCATGTTGATATTCAGCACCAAATTGTCACAGATAGAATAAAAGTTTAAGGTGAGGAGAGGTAATGTTTATACCTTAAAAATTGTACTATTACAAATTTGTATTTATTTGTGTGTATTATTCTATAATGCTTTGCTATATGCTTGCTTTAAATATTCTATTATTTGACATGTTAACCATCATTACAGTTCTTCTACACTTAAATTCAACATTACGAAACTATTAAGTGGATCAAGGCATCTGAATTTAAAATGGGATTGTGATCTGACGCAGTTGTGTTGTCATGGTATGTTATTATAGTTTACACAGGAATTAATGACCTCTTATACTTGAATATTGCTTAAACTGTAATGTGTTTGTACCTTTATTGAAAGTATGCAATGGACAGTGTTGAACCAGAAAATGAGGAGGTGATTAAAACCCTTAAGTTTAAATTACTTGTTCAAGTTAGGAATGCTGGAATGATTGGGAATGCAAAAAAGAAACAAAATAGAATTTAAAAAATGGTAATTTTGTGTTTTATTTTCCAGATATTTAAGTTAAAATTTTGCAAAGCACAAAATTAAAAATCAAAAATAACTTTTTAAAAACACACTTAATTTGGCACATTTAACTTTAGAACATTAAGGGCAATAGTAATGTATAAATCTAAAACTACTTCGCATAACAATATTGGTGTAATTTATAAATGCAATATTAAAAACAGAAGAAATGGCTTTTGTTTGAAGAACTAAAAAAACTAATTTTGAATTAAAATAATTTTAGCACCTTGAATATTTTAAACAAAAAGTTGCATATTGTAGGGGTAAACATTGAAAAATAAGAAGTTTCGATGATAAAAAAATGTTGAAGAGAAAATATTGTAAAATAAAAATTTGCTATAAATGTTAAAAGCAGTGGGCAAGGGTATGAAGAAATCAATATACAACAATTGCATTAAGCGGTTATTTAAATGAAAAGATTAATTGAAGGTTTTAAATTACAATATTACGATCACAGGTTTAAATAAAATATTTTAAATAGAATTTTTGTAAACACAAAACTGGCGAGCATAAACCACCGATTGTAGGTTGTTTAATATTGAACAATTGTTTTGATAAACGTCTGATAAACTATCGTAAAAATTTTCATTTTGAATAATATCTTGTGACCTTTGAACATATTCGCTAGCTTTAAAAGGTTGTTTACAATACAAAAAGGCTGCTCCAAGTTTGCTACAAGTATTTGCAATTTCAATCTCTGTAGATTTATTCGAAGTAATGGTTGGAAAAATTCCCAAAGCCTTTTGGTAAGAAATTGTACAATCGAAAAATAGTTCATTTTGATACTGAATATCTCCTATTTTGGTGTACATAGAAACCAAACTTAATTTTGGAAGTGGAACTTCATACTTAGTTGCAATTTCAATTGCCTTTTGATAGCAATTAATACTTGTTATCTCAAGTCCATTCGAATAACTTGCATCTCCTAAAAATTCATAGATTGTGAAAACATCAGAAGCTGGGTATGGTGAAATGGTGTCACATATTTTAATGGACTTTTCCAATGCCTCGATTGCTTGGGAGTACTCATGTAAGTTAAGTTTGCACATTCCAATTGTGTTCCAAACGTTTGCAAGTCTTAAATTGTGGTGTTGCCTCAATGGGGTCAATGAACTGTTCTCATATATAAGCAACACTTTTTGACAATAATCTAACGCTTCTTTGTAATGACCTGCAGAATAGGAATAAAAACCTAGATTTTGGAAAATACATGCAGTTTCGTATTCATTTGCTGGACTTTTACTCATGGCTTGTAAGGTTTCTACTGCCTTTAACAAGTATTTAACTGATTCTGAAGGATTGTTCTCGTTTTCATAAAAACTTTTCGATATTGCATTGTAAATATGTACCGTATTACTATCGTTGACAGGAACCGATTTGTTTACCTCCAATGCCTTTTTAAAATACTCCATTGCTGCTTCATGTTGGTTTTGTTCAGCTTCCATTTCACCTTTATGAAAGTAATAGTCAGCAAAACCTTTTGCTTGCGTTTGGTCAGGAAGCAAAGTTTTTAAAGTCTCGAAAGATTCTTCAAAATATACGGCAGCTTCTTCCAACAAACCAATCGATTTCTTACAGTTAGCGATTGTTCTAAGGATTTTAGCAACTTCCTTATCTCCTTTAGCAAGGGGAGAAGTATTTCTGTAAATATCCAATGCCTTTTGGAACAAATCGATTGCTTCCTCAGTATATTCAAATTCATCTTTACATCTTGCATAATTGGAATAAACTTCAGCAAGATTGGTATTCATCGTTGCATTTATGGTTGTTTTTTCGAACATTTCGATGGACTGTTCGTAAATTTGGAATGCCTCTGTATATAACATTAGGCCGTTTTTACAGTTTGCAATCACACCTAAATTGTAAGCAAGTTCTCCTTGCCAAACAGCATTTTTATTCCCTTTTGTTAATAAAAGCTGTTGATAAATGTTGTTGGCTTTGTGAACATCTTCCAGAGCTTCCGAATATAATTCCAATCTCATTTTGCAAGTCGCAAGTTTAGTGTAACAAGAGGCCACATCAGGATCGAGGTCTTTGTTATCTGACAACCCTAAATATATTTTTAAAGCTTTTTCTTGAATTTCTAACGCCTTTGATTTTTTTTCAAGCTTAAGTAAACAAATTCCAAGAGAGTGCATTGCATGAGCTTTACTATCAATTGGTAAATCGTGTTTTAGCCTTTTCTCATAATTTTTGGCGGCGTTTTCATAATCCTGCAGTTGAAAATAACATATCGCAAGAATATCATAAAAATAAGGATCTTCTACCTTTTTAAGATGTTTAGAAGCCTCTTTAATTGCCTTTTCATAATGATTTAGATAATACAAAATCAAACATACACGACCATCTACATCATTCACGTCAGTTGCTGCACCATAATCAATATCCTGTGGTAACTTCTTTTCCAAGTGCAACCCAGAACCTAATATAAGACTTTGTACAGTAGAAATAATAACAAAATATTCTACAATGCTTCTGATACCCAATTCATTAATTATTTCAGAATGAGTCTGAGTGTTGACAGCAATTTCATCTTGCGAATTCTTTAGCTCGTACATTTTTAGCCTCGTTTCACATGCAACTGCAACAGCAAATTCCAAGTTAATTTTACCATCTAATTCCAATAAAGATTTCTTGAATAATTCATCAATGATATCAAAACAGGAGGCAGCTTCAATTTCATGATGCCTACCCAAAGCTGAAATAAATAAAGTTGAACTTCTGTAAATCATTCGCTTGATGTTTAGAACATTTCTAACTGACGTTTCTGTTCTTTCAAAACTGTCCAAAATATGAAACTCTTTTAGAGCTTCCATAAACTCCTTTTTGTTTGAAGTAAAGGAAACATTTCTTGTGATCGACTTAAGCTTTTGTTTAGCCAAATCATCAAATTCTTTATAAATTCCAATATCTCCAGCCACATAGCAAGCCATGGTTAACATGTCAGCCAAGTGGTATCCATTCTTAATATCTTCTTCTGAGTCAATAAAACTTGCCATTATGCTTACAGGTTGAATTAGTTCAAGCGTAAACTTCTTGTTTTCAGTTTCAAACATTCGACCAAGTGGATTTTTGCAAGCATAAGGCACCATACCATCAGGGGAAACACCACGAGGTGTATTCCCATCGAAGAACTTGAACACTGAATGTTCTCCACCATTTATACTTGGTATATCTGCACATGGAACAATTGTTTCTCCTAAGTTGATTAAAACAACTTGAAAAATTAAGGCAAACCATCTGAAATATTCTTTGATGTTTTCATAATCTTCTAATCCATCTTCAAGAACTATAATGTGTTCAAAATCAGAGTAAGGAGTTATTTCTTTGCGTGCAAGCGACCCAAGTCCCACTAAAGCAAATCTACAAGGGGGATTTTCCATTATTTTAATGCACAAACGGCAAAGATCCTGCATGATGTTTTTGAAAGTTTCGGAAACTTCAGTTTGAATTTCTTTAATATTTTTAATTTTTTCTTTTTTGAGCGATTCGAAAGTTATGCCATCTGCATCTTCAGGGATAATTTTAATTTTTCTGGATAGTTCTGCGATGTTTTCTCTCATTGTTTGAATTGAAGACTTAATTTTATTTGTTACCATTATGAGGTCACTATCCTTATTCTTTGCCGTCGAGATTTCAAGAAGTTCGAAGCAAAATTGACGAAGATCTCGTTCAACTTGGTCCTTGTTTTCAGGGTTTCTAACAATAGCAGCATTAAGTAATATTGTACACTGCATAACACACATTTTCCTGTTGTAGATTTTCTCATTTAAACTTTCAGAACTTAAAAATCTTTCTCTATAAACCAACCCAAGTTCATGCAAAAATTTTGCACATTTTTTGGAGTCTATTTCTTTCCCGTTTTTGTAGCAAGAATTCTTGAGTTTTTGAGCAACTAAATTCTCTTTTTTAACCAACATTTTTCACGATATCAATTGCTTACAAACAGGTACAAATAATTGATAACTGAATTACATAAAATTGAAGTTTAAAATTAAGATAAACCATTTTTAATTACCTTAAAAGACACTTCAACTGAAAGTGTAAAATTGCATTAAACAGCCAGGAATTCTCGCTACTTTTAATACACTAACAGATCACAAATGTTATTGTAACTATGTGTTGTCTTCCTAATAAACCACCTCACTTGTCAAAAGTAACAAAATTGAAGACGACTCAAAATACCCAAACAATTTTAGTTATTCAGTCTGTTTACATTGTTGCTAGGCAACGTTGAAAGTACCTAAGCAACATTGACGTCACAGACATTATATTACGCGCAAACATTTTGTGCTTGAGTGGTTTGCAAGTATTCACTAAAAATTCTTACTTTAAAATATATTTAAAATTTAAAGTAACTTAATAGTTATATATTAAATGCTTTAGTATTTTTTGACAAAACGCCCGTACGTTTTTTTTGTAACACGTTGTAAAAGTAAATATGCTAACTTTAAATTTTTGTTTTTTTATATCTTAAAATCTATTTTGTTTAATAAAATAAGTATAAACAAACTCTTTTTGTAATATTTAATTTTTATTAAACTTGAACTTTTCGGGAAAACAAATAAATTTTATTCTTTTTAGGAGACTCTGAAGTTTAAATCACATGTTTAGGTAAGGAATGCTGGAAAATACAAGAAAGAAAAAAATGAAAACAAAAAAGAAGGTAATTTTATGTTTTTTATAAATATTTTTTCTTATTATTGTAGCTATAATGTAAGTAGTAATGAACACTTTTAAAAAACAAATTTAAAGTTTTTATAAACCTAAGTTGTATTTATGGTTATTTACCATTAGTAAGAACAACTAACAATTAAAATCAGTCAACTTTGATTACTTATAAACACAAAAATTTGTTATAAACTCAAAAAAAAGCTTTGATGTTGCTAAATCAAGAAGTTTACAATTTAATTCATAAGCTTTGCTAAGTATAACTCCCCCCTTATGAAAAATGTCTTGTGATCTCTGAAAACAAGCAGTAGCTTTGGTAGTTTGGCCAGAATAGTAATATGCTGCTCCAAGCTTAGTGCATGTAGTTGCTATTAGAATATCAGTGGACTCGTCTTCAGTAATATCCATGCAAAGCTGTAAAGCATTTTCAAATGATAAAGTCGAATCTTTATGTAATTGATTTCGATATTGCATTTCTCCAACTTTTTCGTAGATTGTAGCAATTCTAAACTTTGTAACTGGAATTTTGTTCTGGTTTATAATATCGATTGCTTTCTGATAACAACCAATACTTTCAATCTCAAGTCCAGTAGATTTTTTAAGATCTGCTAAATTTATATAAGCCACTAAAACATCACTAGCAGGGGGTAAAGTTAAAGTTTCAAACATTTTAATAGCTTTGTTTAATGCTTCAAATGCTTGGGTATACAAATACATACAACCATAACACCGACCTATAAGACTCCAAACCTTGGCTTTAGTTTCTAGTTGAGTTTGATCTACGATCGTTGATGAACTATGCTCAAAAACTTCAACAGATTTTAAAAAATAATTCAGAGCATCCTTATAGTTTTCCTTGGAGAGAGTGTTATTACCTAAATATTGCAATAAATAGGCCATTTGGTCATTTACATTTTGATTTATTTCGATGGGTTTATTAACTTGGGGTTCTTTTAGTGGGTCTGTAGTTGACATGAATGGTTGGGTTTCTTCTTTCTTCATTGTTTTTGAGGGAACAATATCAAAACTAAAATGAACATTGCAATTTGATTTTGTTATTTCAAATGCCTTGTCAAAATATTCGAATGCCTCTTTATGTGAGTTTTGTTGAGCTAGTGTCCTGCCAATATTCAAGTAATTTTGAACAAGTCGTCCTCGATGAATTTCGTCAGGGGTAATTGTTTCGAAACTTGTTTGTGATATTCTAAAATATTTAAGAGCTTCATGGTACAAACCGAGTTCAAATTTACACTGACCAATTTCCATGTATACCCTAGCTTTATCCATGGTCTTTGTTAATTTAGGAGCATTGTTAAAAATTTCCAATGCTTTATCAAACAAAACAAGTGCTTCTTTGTTATACGTAAGACTACTTCTACATGTTCCATAATCTAGATAGACTTTGGCAAGTTTAACATCGGTTGCTTGGTTTTGCGATCTTTTTTCCAACATTTCAACTCCTTTTTGAAAGTAATTGGATGCTTGGTTGTAAAGTCGTACACTAAGTTTACAGTTTGCACATCGGATATATAAATTTGCAATGTCCTCATCATAGTTGATTTGTGTATTTAAAGATGATAACTTTTGAAACATATTCAAAGATTTTTCAAAGTATTCTGAAGCGTCCAAATATAACTTTAAACCAACTTTGCAATTTGCAATAAGTTTGTAACAGGATGCTATTTCAGGAGCTTGGTAAAGAAGAAAATACATTTCTAAGGCTTCCTCTTGATACTGCAGTCCCTCAGAAAATCTATGAAGATCATAATAACAGCTCCCAATACAAGATGTTATGTGAGCTCGAGTTAAATCTAATAAATCAAGTTTTAGCATTTTCTCATAATATGTTATTGCTTTATTATTTTCACGTAATTGGGAATAAGAGTTAGCAATGTGGTCATAATATAAAGGATTTTCAGATTCTTGTAAAAGTTCTAAAGCAAGTTGAATTACATTCTCATATTGATTAAGATAATATAAAATCATTAAACGCAGTACATTTTCACTATTTGGGTCTTTCATAGGTTTAAAATTGTGTTTATTCATATACTTAGCTAATCTTGGATCTTCTGTTAAAATTAGTGCTTTATACTGTAAATTATAAACACAAATAAAATATTCCAAAATACTTTTAATTCCAACTTCTTCAATAACTTCCGAGTTAGCTTGTAGAGACTCAACCTTTTCATTTTGTGAGTTATTTTTAATACAAATCTTTAACCTTGTTTCACATGCAACAGCAATTGCAAATTCAAATATAATTTTATCACTGGAATGGAATAAATTTGCATTTACTAATTCCTTTACAATATCAAAGCAGGAGGCAGCTTCAATTCCATGCTGCCTACCAAAAGCTGAAATAAATAAAGTTGAACTTCTGTAAACCATTCTTTTAACACTTAAAATATATTCATCCGATCTTTTCTTGATTCCAAAGCTTTCCCAAACAGAGAACTGTTTAAAGTTTGCAATAAGCTCCTTTTGGTTTGAAGTAAGAAAAACATTTTCCTTAATAGGTTGAAGTCTTTGTTTAGCCAAATCATCAAATTCTTTATAAATTCCAATATCTCCAGCCACATAGCAAGCCATGGTTAGCATTTCAGCCAAGTGGTATCCATTCTTAATATCTTCTTCTGAGTCAATAAAACTTGCCATTATGCTTACAGGTTGAATTAGTTCAAGTGTAAACTTCTTGTTTTCAGTTTCAAACATTCGACCAAGTGGATTTTTGCAAGCATAAGGCACCATACCATCAGGGGAAACACCACGAGGTGTATTCCCATCGAAGAACTTGAACACTGAATGTTCTCCACCATTTATACTTGGTATATCTGCACATGGAACAATTGTTTCTCCTAAGTTAATCAAAACAACTTGAAAAATTAAAGCAAACCATCTAAAATATTTCTTGACGTTTTCATAATCTTTTAATCCATCTTCAAGGACAATAATGTGTTCAAAATCAGAGTAAGGAGTTATTTCTTTGCGTGCAAGTGACCCAAGTCCAACCAAAGCAAATCTACAAGGGGGATTTCCCATTATTTTAATACACAAACGACAAAGATCCTGCATGATGTTTTTAAAAGTTTCGGAAACTTCAGTTTGTATTTCTTTAATATTTTTAATTTTTTCTTTTTTTAGCAATTCAAAAGTTATGCCTTCTGCATCTTTAGGAATAATTTTAATTTTTCTGGATAGTTCTGCGATGTTTTCTCTCATTGTTTGAATTGAAGTCTTAATTTTATTTGTTACCATTATGAGGTCACTATCCTTATTCTTTGCCGTCGAGATTTCAAGAAGTTCGAAGCAAAATTGGCAAAGATCTCGTTCAACTTGGTCCTTGTTTTCAGGGTTTCTCACAATAGCAGCATTAAGTAATATTGTACACTGCATAACACACATTTTCCTGTTGTAGATTTTTTCATTTAAACTTTCAGAACTTAAAAATCTTTCTCTATAAACCAATCCAAGTTCGTGCAAAAATTTTGCACATTTTCTGGGGTCTTTTTCTTTCCCGTTTTTGTAGCAAGAATTCTTGAGTTTTTGAGCAACTAAATTCTCTTTTTTAACCAACATTTTTCAGATATAAATTTCTAAAAAGCATGCACAAATAGATGATATTTACAATAAGCTATAAATTTTAAATAAACCACTTCTAACAGAAAAATCGCGTTAGCTGCTACTAGAATTAGGCTTACATTTTTATAGACAGGCAGCCTACAGAATGTTATTGTAACTGTGCGTTGTTGTTTTTTATTCCTTTTTGTTAAACTATCTTAGGTGTCTAAGGTCACAAGAACAACAGAAATCTGAAACGACCTTGCTTCTGAAATCTTTAGAATTTCGAATAGTTTAAACTAGTTGCTAGACAACGTTAAAAGTAACCAAGCAACAATGACGTCACAAGTATATTATATTACATAAAAACATTTTGTACCTGAATAGTTTGCAAAAAAACACATAAAACGACCTTGCTTTCAATAAATTAAAAATAAAATTAAAAAAGTAATTAAAAATTTAATGTATTTTACAATTTTTATTTAAAAACAAGGCGCTTAAATATTAATCTTAATTACGTTATAAAAATAAATATATTTATGTGATATACACTATAAATTATTATTTTTTAATCATTTTTTTGTTTTATATAATACATTGATTTTCTTTAATGCAAAAATGGAAATGTGTCGAGTTATTTTTTTCTACTAACTTAGCATATAAATCCGGTCGTGAGTGGGCGCTACCACCTTGCTAATAAATTGTTTGTATCATTGTTTTTATAACAACATCGTTCGCCTCGCTTACTATAAGTGGAAAGTGGAATATCATTTAATTTAAGTAAGCTAGAGGTAACTAGTCGTGTTTTAGCCGTTTGTCATTATTTATTTCGTCACAAAGAGTTAGAATTGTAGTGAAGTGACGTAGTTTGTCTGTAGAAAGTATTTAGCAACTTTAAGTCGTATATATAAGAGTTTGTCGTATATAAAAGCTGTAAATTGAGAATTTATGTTTTTCTTGAAACCCAATACTACTTACATGTTGACATCACAATCAACTTTTTGTTACGTCACATTCTTTAACACAATTTAAAGCTTTCAAATAGATCCTCGCTTAGTTTAATTTTACAAATCGTCTGTTTAGTGTTATATTAGTTAATCTGTTTAAACAGATAATAAAGATAGAGAAATATATTAATTTATTTATTATATAAATTCAATTAAAAAAGAACAAATTTGACAAATCTAAAAGTTTAAATTATCAAAATTTTGTAGTTTTTAAAAGTTAGAAAATTGATTTGTAAAAATATCGAAATTTTATTTAATTAATTGCCAGTATACTAACTACTTACCATAAGTAACTTGACAGTACAGAGATAGTAACATCAATTAGGGCTTAAAAATAGTTGACACTTGAGATTTGTGAGTGATATTCAGTTGAAAAAATATATCTGATTGTGTCGGTATAATAGCTTCTATGACGTTATAATAAGGAGAGCTCGTATGATGTATTAGTTAATTGTTATCGATTGTTAAAAGTAACAAGCTTAGAGGGTTGGAGGTTTTATTGGAAATTAATAAAAAGTGACAAAAATTATAATATTTGAACAGGAAAAATTAATTTAAATAAATAAAAAGTTGATATTTGTATTAATAAAGTAAATTAATTTTACTTTAAACGAAAATTATTAAAAAAGTAATTAAAAAAATTCGCAAAATTAAAAAAAAAACGATTTTTAAAGTAATTAGGTGAAAAGTTTCAAATCAGGGTAACCACCGTAATAATCCAGCAATGAATTATTCACGCTTTACCTGAACTATGACGTCACACTCCACCTGTGTGACCTCATACTTGTCTAATAACTCAACCGAGATGAATATAAGCAAGTTTTTAAAAAGTTGAAATATTGATTTTTTTGATTTAAATATTACAATTTTTAAACTTTTTTTAGAAAATAAAATCACAAAAATTGATTAAGTTTAAACATAAATTAAAATATTAAATAATTAAAGCATAGTAAAAGTAAGTTAGTAAGCTTTTATTTGCCTTTTATTGTCTTTATTTGAACAAAATATTAAAAAATCGTTTAAGTATTTGTTCGTAATTATAAGTAGGTTTATGACGTCACATAACTCAAGTGTTTTAAGTTGTTACGTAGCTAGAATTGCCCTCAAAATGTTACAAAAGCGTTTTGTAGATTAATTTTTAAATTATAAAAATAATGTTATGGTATTAAATTTTTTGTTTTTAGATTTATAAACCGAGCAGGTCTCAAATTGTTGCAACTTTTGGCTTTGCAGTTTTTTATAAATTTACTTTATATTATTGAGGAAAAAATAGAGAAAAAATAGGACCTTTAAGTCGGTGAATCCCGGTAAATTTTGTTTACATAAAACAAGCAAGTTTAATGTTCAACAACACGTAATCCTGGGCGTGATAATGTGTATTATGACGTCACTTTTACATAATATGACGTAACATACAAGTATAATGTGAAGAGAGGTTTTAAAGTTACTGGAAAAGTTTGTTTAAGTTATTGGTTGTTAAAGTGAAAAAAATGTTGATTAAAATTATTTTTTAAATGAAATATTGAGTCAAATTGTGATTTATTTTAAACTGATTGGGTTTTTATTTTAGTAATTAGTTAGAATAATATTTAATTTTGTCGAAACTTAAAGTGAAGGTTAATTACCGGTCAAAATTGTTTAGAGTTTAATTTAGGAAGGAATTCCATCTCTAATAGGAATGGGGGTTCGTTCTATTGAAAGCTTTTACGGTCTGTGAATCACAATAAAACTGCTGGTTAGATGGATTAATTCTTTTAAGAAAGTATCCTACGACATTTCGAAACATTTTTATACACAAATTTAAAGTCAATATTGCACAAAAATTTTACTATTACATTATATATGTGTACACTTAAAACAAAATTGAGTTTTTGGCGTATTTACTGAAGTAAATATTTCATAATTTTGTTGCTGTTAAAAAACAATTTTTATGGGTTCGAAATATGCCAAAACTTTAATAGGAAAGTTGTTAAATTTTATGGGAGTTTTGATGTTTAAAAGTTAGTATTTTTATGATGTTTTCCTAACTTGCCATAAAATTTATTTGACCGGGTTATAGTGTTTGCTTTCCATTTAAACGTGCCTGTTTGAAGGTTTAAAAATGCATAGGAATATAAATTTAGGTTGGCGAATATATGTTAGTTTGACTTTAAAGTTTTTGGTTTAACTTTTAGTTTTGTTGCCTATGTTGAAGCATTGACCTTTTAACGACTGTTTAACGCGTTAAACTTGTAAGTATTCACCTCATTGATGTAATATAACAGGTGATAAGCAATTCATTGTTGCTAGAAGTATTAAATTTAAGAATTAGGCGAAAAATTTAATCGATTTTAGTATTTTTTGCCCTTTTTAAATTTTGTTGTTCGCCCCTTGCCGCCTACTACATTCCCAATAGGAGAGAATTCTCTCATTCCATTCTTACAATTCACAGTTGTCGTGTCATAGAAGTTATATTGTGATGTCATAAGCGCGATTGTCAGACCTTAACGTGAACTTATTAATGGTGGCCTAATTTTGTTTCCGTTTAAGAAGTGTTGAAAATTTTTAATCTTGCTAAAATTCGATTTAAAATCGCATTCGATTAAGAGAGTTTATAAAGTTGACTTGATTATGAGATTAAAAGATTAGTTCTGGAATTAAATCGACCCCCAGTCGATTGTAGCAACCTTTAACAAGCTAATTTTAAAGTTGTTTTGAAATTCAGTTTAATGAGGAAAAATAAGGTTACATCATTATTATTTTAAATGGTCACGCGTATCATAAAGTGTTTGAGCAATCATCTGCTTCAACTACTTGAATATAAGTAACACAAAAACTTAAAATTTACTTGTTTATGTCAATAAAACTTAGCCTTGGCGTCTCAGAGCAATTAGAGTAAGATTTACTTGCACAGAAATGTAGTAGACTCAATTTTAGGCTTGCCGAATAAAATATAGTTTGGTTAATGTGATGTACGGGTACTTATGTCATTTTCTCTCAATTTAAGCACTTAAAAGTTAGCCTAAAGGCCCGTAGTCGAAAAACGCCTTCGTCAAGATGCCAAACTATTACTATTCTCATGTTTGTTTTGTAATAATGGCCATTGTTTACCTTCTTTGTTGTCACAGAATGTCTTGTTTGTCGAATATGATGGAATAATTTTCAATAAGTTAAGATTTGAGATATTTGGATTTAATATTGACAGAAGATTTCAATTCTAGAACGTTTAGACTTTTTAAATAATGAAATCTCGAACACAACTTGACGCCGCTGCCCGCCGAGCAGAAAACCAATTCCCCGCAAATAAAGGATATTTATTACGTCATAATAAAATGGGAAAAACGAGACATTTATATCGAAATATGTTTTTAATTATTTTCTTTATTGTGACGTCACAGCCAGTCGTTTGTCAAACAAATCAAGATGTTCTGGAACCGAGTAAAAGTTTATTTTTTGCCGAAGAAGATATGACGTCACAAGACGATTTGATGACATCAGAGGGTGAATGGGGGTTGGGTGAATCGTGCCACTTCGAAGCCATCGCTGGTCGATTGTTTAATACTTCAGTGGCTTATTACGTCACAGAGACGCGCCCCCAGTTAGTAGAGGAAGGAACAAAGTTTAAGGTTGGTGAAAGTTATTGATTTTATTTCAATTTTAAACCAAATTTAAACGAAATTTATTTCAAATTTGAATTTAATTTAAAATTGATTTTTTGTTTAATTTTAAATTCGGTTCAAGAACTTAATAAAGGAACTCTTCTATTTATGACGTCACAACCATGTTTTGTTGTGCCGAGAATTTATAACAATTTCAATTATTCTACAAGGCGGTCATTAAATTTTTTAAGTACTTTCCCGTGTACGTTTTTAATAATTTAAGGTAACGTAAACTTGATCTTCGTTTCTGTGACGTCATAGTTTATAAATATGACGTCATTATTATTATGTTGGCTCGAATATTGCGGTTTTATTGGTTAAAACGAACAGTGTTTTTTATTAAGATATTTTTCGTTCTTTTGGGAATAGAAACTTTTTGTGACGTCATAATCAAACCGCGCACTATCGCGATATTAAACTTCGATAAATATCAGAAACGAAATTTAATTTAAATTGTTAGAAATTCGTCGAAACCGAATTTGAAAAAATGTTGATTTTATCTTCAAATTTCTCGTGAAATATTTTAAGATATTGAGTTACAGAAATCTCTTCGATTTTTCATGTTTGAAATTTGATCGCGTCTTTATTTTGTGACGTCATAATTTCGCAATTGTCACGTTTGTGATTGGGGGTGATCACGTGATATAAGTGTGTTTGGAAATATTATATTTCTGAAATTTTTAACTTTTATTAATTTTGGTTAATCTTTAATCTTCTACTTTAAATATTTGGTGTTCATAATTTCTATTATGACGTCATATAACCGCTTTTATGTGCAGCGTGCCGGCGCTTTTTATGAATGGTTTGATGTTAAAAAGGGCATTGTGACGTCAGAGCGATGATTTTGTGTAAATATAATAAAATTGTTGAAATAGCCTAGTTATGTCGCTTGCCAATTAACAAACCATTTTTCACAATTTATTTTTTATTAAAAATGTGGGAAAACGCTTTTTTTTAATTTGCGAAAAAAACTAAAGACAGGGCCGGTTTAGAAACTCTGTAGGGAGGGGGATTATTTAAGGTTCAGATTTCGACATTTTGTAAAGTTCACGTGTGGTAATGTTTCCCTTTATTTGTAAATATTTAAGTTTCAAGTTTAAATTAAATTTTTACTTTCACGACAAACCAACCGTTTATACAACCCGCCACGCCACAATGACTTTGATTATGACGTCATAGTTTGATGTATAACGCAGCTGTTAAGGCAAAGGTGAAAAGTTGTAAATCTTTTAAGGTGGGATTGGAATTAAACTTGTTAAAATCTTAATTAGTTTTCCGTTGCAACAAACTTATAAGAAAATGGGAAAATAAAAATAAAATCTTTTCATAAAATCTCGGATTTTGTTTTCAGTGTTTTCTCGCTTCCGTTAAAAACTTTTATCGGTTACTGTGACGATTATTTAAGCTTTCCATTGTACTTCTATTGTGACGTCACATTCGGTTGGTTCCATAAACAATTTATTAGTTATTGTCGAAAGACGACATATTTTACACTTCGACGTTTGTTTCGGTTCATTAACTTTCAATTATTTACCGTTAATGGATTGCGGTGTAGATGTGGTATGTGACGTCACAATCACAAAACAATTAAAGTCACAAAATTCCAGACGAATGTTTGTTCAAAAAATTTAATTGTTAAATTTCGTGTTCGAAACAATTATCGTAACTTGAAACTATTATGACGTAACAATACCCAGTGTTATAAATATAAAACGCGATTGAGCGATTAATTCGTAGTTAACCGAAGGTCGATATCTAATCTTGCCAATGACTTTGTGACGTCATAAATAGAAACGCGAATATCGGTTATCGAGACCTTGGATCGATTTTTGATATTTTTAAAATCTTATTAATTATTATTCGCAAATTCCAATATTTTTAATCTCTTTCTAAGTGGAAATTGATCCTACATCAAACACTGTGACGTCACTGACATTTTAATTACGTATATGGCGCCTTTATGATGTCACCCGACGACAATTTGTTAAATTGTTTTGTTTATTGTTGTCTTAAATTTCTGAAAATTGATCGTTTTCGCGCGTGACATTTCCATATATTGTTACGTCATAATATTTTGTTGTTTTTTAGGTACAATTCGTCGATGATGACGTCACTAACTGGCTAGTATTTAAAGATGACGTCACTCTTTTACAAGGTGTTCCTTTGTCAAACCATGTTGGATTGCCTTATCATTACGTCATCACAGTGCTGAATAATGACGTCATTACCGCAACTATCCCATGTTCGATCCAGGTAAATGACGTCAGAGATATGATGACGTACCAACCTGACATCGACTGCCACCCAACGGAAGCGATCGCCACTATATCTCTTACACTCGAGGGCAGTATTGAGGATTTGACCTTCAAACAGAGAGTTGACCTTGTACTCGATCTTTGTACGTTTATGGGTTCAAAGGTCAACCCTGCATACGTCACAATCGAACAAGGAAGTCCCTCAAAACACAATGCTTATATGGTGGGGCAGGGTGATGGCTTCGCACGTGGAGCAGGGGTTGTGATCTCGTGGCCGATGGCGTGTGGCAGTGACGCCACTGATTGGGAGTTACTCAGGCGAATCGAGGTCACGACTTTGAACGGTGAGATGTCAAATAATCTTGGGTTAAAGGTCGTGCAATGGAGAGTTGAAAATAGAAAACAGCATTTAAGAAATCCCGAACTTCTGCGGAAGAAAAGGTATTGTTTGTTATTGTGACGTCATTATGGTAATTAATTATATACTAAATATATTTTATTTTAGGCAATCAGATTTAAATCGTTTTAAATCCCCCACCTACCCCCGACCCCGAGCGACTCCTCACCCCGGGATTGACCCCGATTTTGATCTTCTCGCTGACTCCCCGGGGATTTACGCAACCCCTATTTTACCCCTGGAAGAAAGCATTGATATCCCCCAAAAGGGACGAAAGCGAATCCACATTGGAATGTTGAGGGCGTCGCCCGTACCTTACCGACCCCCGGGGGCGACGCGTCTTCCTGACCACGTGTTTAATCGCCCCAAACTTCCCTCACCCAGCTCTCCCGTCCCTAAACTCCCTCTTTCCCTATTACCTGAAATGAACAACACCCCGCCTGAGAATCGACGAGGCATTGATGATGTCACAGTAAAAGGGAGCACTTACTTCGAACACAGAATCGAGCGTGACGTGTTCTATGACCTTGAAGAAGGTGACACGGGGTCACTGACTTTGAGTTTAGTTGGTATGGCTTCGTTTCAACCCACGTGGTTGATGTTGGATTCCCCCTCTCTTCTTATTTACGGGGTTGCCCCCAGACCGATTAAAGGAGAAACTACGGTAAGTTGTGACGTCATTGTAGTGACGTATCTGTTTTAACATTTTAATTTGATTAAATTTTTAGAAAAAATTAGTAGACAGTTTTTTATTTTAAATAGTTATCAATATCCTCGTTATATTATTTTATAATTATGACGTCATAATTCTTTTTCAGGCTCCGACCGATTTTCTTTTAATCGCGGAAGATTCTGGGGGAAAATCGACGACCGACTCCTTCTCCATTCACCTCACTTCTCGACCTCGTGCCCTCAATCATCGATTCACTCTTGTTTTTACCCATTATGACGACACAATCCCCCCTCACACGATCGACAGTATTGTCGGAAGATTGCTCACGATCGCGCTCGGGTCTCTTTGGGATGACGTAGCTCCTCCTGGTCACGTGACATTTGCTAAGGTCGACAAAGGGCAACAGCAACTCGTGATCACGTGGTTTGATAATAGTCTCGGATCCAAGACACAATGTAACTTGGCCAAAGTTCGTCGCTTGTGGGCGATCATGAGCGGCAATGATGACGTCACAAAGGATGATCAAAGGGATCGTGCGATTCGAGATTTTGCGGATAATTTTCGTCCGAAGTTTAGGTTGAAATATGTGAAGTTGAGTTTGTTTGGTCCTTGTGCAAATTCAATCACAACAACAACATCTTCAACACGATCAACAACTACAACAACGGAATCAACAACCACAACATCTACAACAACAACAAAGCCCGCGTTACCCACCCCTCCCCCTCCAACAAAACCCCCAACATTTACAACAACAACAACAAGGCCTGCAACGATAACATACCCCACTACTACTTCTACAACAACTACTACAACTTTAAAACCTATAACCACCCTCGCGCCGATGCTTCTTACTGATCCTAACTACGTCATAAAGCTTTCGACGAACATTGGAAAACAATCGACTACAAAAATACCAAAAAGTTTATTTCAAAGCAGGGAAACCCCCGTTTCACCCATTCTTGTTCCGTGGGGGGACGGGTTACCCATGTGGGTCGCTGTGGACAGTTCTAAATGGACTCTGGTTGGCTTGCCAACGATTGATGACGTCACAAACCTTCAAAGGTTTAACTCCACGCACGTGGTGTGGAAGGGCGGAGTCTCAGCTGTCACTAAACTCGGAGTCAAATCGGAGCGAGTTTTGGTCGAAGTTTACGTCGCCGACCCGACATCTAGCGGTGGGGATAAATTCGAGGAAAATCATTTGTTCACGATGAGAATCAAAAACTACAATTTAAAGGTAACTTAAGTTGTATTGTGACGTCATCAATAACTGTAATGACGTCATCATTGTTTATTAAAATGACTTATTTAATATTTTTAGAATTTCACGGCCCTTGATTCGTCTCGGTTAATTAACGTCATTCGGGGTATTTGGGGTGACCGTTCTGCTTCGAATATTTTCGTTTATCCTCCAACATCCGGGTCTGTCGTGTTCTCGTGGTGCAACAGTTCACTTTCCTTTATGGATGAGTGCCCATTTTCTCAGATCGCTGCCATGGCAACAAAGATATTCGAATCCGTCGATCAAATTAATCGGAAAGTGATTGACAAGTAAGTTTGTTGTTAGATCATTAAGTGGTAAAAAAACTTGTCTACATGAAGTCGTGGGTTCGACCCCCACTGCTCTCATGCTGTAGCGCCCCTAAATAAGGCTGTAGCGCCCCTTGAGTAAGGCTGTAGCGCCCCCTCATGCTGTATCACCCCTTGAGTAAGGCTCTATAAACGGTATAAACTCCTGCTGACCTAGCACTTAATCAGCAAATTAATTATCAGGCAATTATAATTTATAATATCCCAAACTGCTAAAGTTAACTTGAGACTGGGTCAGGGTAACTGATGTTACTCTAGGTTTAAGTGCGCATTCGATCTTCCCACATCGAGGATAAATAAATAAAATATGAAGTGTCTAAGTTCGTATTCTGCTGCCAGCCTTTTTAGTGTTCTTTTAAATTACTTTGGGTTCTTGGTTTAATTCCCATTACTTACAATAAAAATATTTTTACAGATTTTTTGACGCTGGTTTTGATGTTGATGACGTCAAACTACAACGTAAAAACTCTTGTTTAAAGAAAAAGCCCCGCGTACTCCCCCCAACAACCACCCTCACCCCCCCTGAGGTTACCACGACAACCACCACTAAAGATGAAGAAGAGGAAATCCAACAAGCTGGAGGGGACAGCGCGACGAGCATCATAATCATCGCAGTTGTTATTGTTTGTGTCGTCATAGTTATCATTGTGGCGGTCGTTAAATGTCGAATGAACAGTGCGAGATCGCGGAAAAGAAAAGAGACCCCGATACGCATGAACGAGCACGGGAGTAATAATATATTTAAAGCAGCGACACCTATCGTATTCGACGGTGAAATAGACGCAACGCAGCCTTTAACAACGAGCACTTTCACCCAAAAAACTTCGCAAAATGGGGACCAAAATATCGTCACAGAAACGACCCCGTTTAATAATGAAGAAACGCGGCCCCCGCCACCCCCTTATATCCCCAAATAATCGGGGATTTTCCACCAACTCCTTCTTTCTTAATCACTGTAGTGTTAATTACGTTTCAAGGTCACGTGGTCTTAATTGTCACGTAAACAATCATCGATTATTACCGATAAAGATGTTCCTTTTTACAGATAACGTTTTATTTAGGCGAAGTTGCTGATTTTTAAAGTTTTTTTGCGAATCTAATTATGTTTATTTATATTTCTTGATAACAATTTATTTCGTTCTAGTACTATTTTTGTTCTTTTAATAAAAGTTATTTTTTTCTATGCATCGCGCTGGCTTGTTTTATTACAGTGACGTCACAATCTAATTCGAACGTCGCTCAAAGACAGCTGTTTATGTTATTATGACGTTATTCTATGATGTCATATTTTTAACGATTAAGTGTTAAATAATATTGTAAAATTAAACTTGTATAATATTTTTAAAATTAATTTTAGGAATTTTTAATTAAATTTAAAAACTGCACTTGATAGAAATTTAAAATATTTAAAAATAATAATTGGCAACTCTGGAAATTGAATTCTCGATCAGCTGATTGACAGATTTGTTTTTTAATTCCTGAAGAAAGGAACCGAAATTAAAACTGAAAAAGAATAAAATTTGTAAACAAACCAACAGTAGTCAAAAATTCAACAGGTTATTTTAGATTTTATTGATTGTAATTTTTGTAAGGATTTAAATTTTATTTGTCTGTAAGCATAGTCAAGCAAATTTAAATTCAAATTATTTTGTTTTTTTATCGTTTTTCAGTTTTCTAAAAAGGTCAGATAGCGGTGTTTTTTTTCTAACATTGTTAAAACAAAAATATTTGTTGTTTAAGATGTTATAATTTTAATTTGTAAGCAGAAGTTAACTTTTGTTTAAATAAAAATTAACAATGTTAAAACTTTGAAAATTTTCCAGGTTTAAATAAATAACAGAATTATTTAAGCTGTGAAGATGGCAGCAGGTAGTTCTAGTTTAAGGTCATCGAAGGAAAAAGTTTCTGTTCGAAAAACCAATTGTAAGTTTCTAATTTATTAAAATTTTTGTACCTTAATTGTCTGTAACATTATAACGGTCAGATAACAAAAAATAAAGCAATTATTGCCATGTTTTGTATATATTTTTATTCCTAATGTGGAATTTACAACCTAAACATAGAGTAACATCAGTTACTCCGACCCAGTCTCATGTTGACTTTGGTAGTTTAGGATATTATTGATTATAATTGCCCGATAATTATGCCGCTAATGATTATAATTGCCCGATAATTATGCCGCTAATCTGCTGGTTCAGCAGAAGTTGATATAGTTTTATAGCGCCTTACTCAAGGGTACCAAAGCATGAGATCAGTGGGGATTGAACCCACGACCTCATTATGGTGTAGCAGGTGTTATTACAACTACACCACGCTGCCGCTTTTTACTATTTTTAGTGCTGGGCAACAATATATAGTTATTCTAAGACAGTAAAATTATTTTCTTTACATTAAGGATAAATTTAAATGTTTTATTATTTAGATACTAGTGAGAGTCTGGACGAAATACTTCAATATATTTTTCCACGAACTAAGATCGGGTCGTTAGCAGATAGGTGAGTACTATGATGTCATAAATGTAAAGTCACTACTCGTTTAAAATAAGTGCTTACTAAATTTTAAACATTTAAAAAGTTTTTTTTATATTTTAAAATATTTTATGTTTGCAGAAATGTTGAGTTAAATTTTAGTAATTTGAGTAATTACTTGAGTGAGAATCTTGAGGCCCTTCCCTCAGGTCGAACAACTTCGCCCATAAGTGAGTTTGTGATGTCATAATGTTTGTGATGTCATAACCTAAATGTGTCATAAATGTTTATTGTTTTCAACAATCAACTTGTACTGTTTATTGTTAGTAAATTCACCTACATTTTAAAAAAACAATTGAAAATGTTTATTTTTCAAAACTTAAGAATAATTTATTAGCTTAAAAATTTTATTACTGATAAATATTTCACAAAATCATTTTATTTATACCAACAATTAGTAAAAAAAGTTTTAAAATCTTTAATTTGGCTTAATTCAGGGTTTTCATTTTATTTTCAGATTCTCGATCCTCGTTGTCAACGACGACCACTAGTGGCCACAAGGGGGGGTACATGAAAGTTTTGTTCGGAGAGAAAAAACAAAAGTTTGTTCACACACCGGCATCAAATGATGGTAAACATTTTCAAAAAAAAAAATAATTATTTATTATTACAGGCAAAAAGTGGAAAAAAATCTAGATTTTTTGTGATTTACAAAATGGCATCATTCTATTTCGGCACCACAAACCCGATGATTATTTTTAAATTAGTATATTTTACCTTTAATGTAATTATTATTGTTGTGAAAAGAATGGTGGGCTAAAGACATTTTAAATTTCTTAAAAGTTTAAAACTTTGGTTAGAAAATCCGTCCACTGAGCATTTTATTAAAGGAAGTGTGTTGGGCATAGAATCAAATTTCTGGTCAAAATGTTTCAGGTTTGAGCCCCACCAATGGCTTTTTTTTAACCTTGAGACCTGCGCTTACAGATAACTTAAACACACAACATCAGCCCACTTTTTCTCAATACATTTAAACACCTAGCTCCTTAAAGTAATATAAAAAAAATCAAAGATATTTTAAAGATTGGTTTTTGTGGTTAAGGTTTCAAGTTCAAACCCGACTAAATCCTTGATATTTAAATTTGAGCTTTTTTATATAAGCTAACTGACTAACATTGCATATTTCTGCTTCGTAAATGTAAAACTGATTGTCTTAACATTTATCTCTTTAACCTTCAGAAAGTCTTAGTACGGTGGAAGGAAGAATTGGGACGAGCAGTGAAGTTGGATTACAGAGCCACCCGCTGGACACCGTTCCCGGGGACAACCTTGCCGTGATTGGGAACACCAACTTTCAATCTGTGAGGGCTTCTCACTGTGTTTATAAAGGTAAAGTTGGACGATATATCTGGATGTAGTTCCAATTTACATGCCTACAAATAAAACTGCTGTTTGTGGTGTGTGGGTAAATTATCATTGGCAAATATTAGTTAAGAGTTGTATCATTGGCAAATATTAGTTAAGAGTTGGACCTCGACTTATTTATTTCAACTATACTGATTAAAGATTACATGGATATAAAGATATGAAGAATAACATCACTCTACAGAGCTTTACTAGCAGGGGAAATCAAACCCAAGACCTTAATTTTTTTAATAAAGAATTTTAAAGAAAGATAAAGATTTTTAGGGATAAAGCTTTTAATTAAAATTTTATTTTTTGATAAGATTTAACACTTTAGACCTTTAACTTTTTTCACAAGTTCTAATTATTACAATTAACGACCATCTTTTACAGGTAAATGGCAATATGAGGTTTTACTTGGAACTCCAGGATTGATGCAGGTTGGATGGTGTACCTCGATGTGTAAGTTTAATCGGGAGGAGGGAGTTGGGGATACGAGAAACTCTTTCGCTTTCGATGGTTACAGGGAGGCTAAGTGGACTTCAAGGGCGAGTACCAAGTTCGGGGAGGTAAGTTTATCCTCAGCTTGGGGTCATGAACTGAATATCTATATATAAGATTCTTACTTTAGTTTGATTTTAATTTAAATTGATTGACTTTATGATATTTTCTGTTTTTTATGGGTCCACCAAAACCAGACACTTGAAATTTTTTTCAGAAACTTTTAAAAATTAAGTTGATAACTTGTTACAAAGTTTTACACTTAAATGTTCTTGCATTTTAAATATAACAGGCTAAAGGTGTCTTAAAGAAATAAGTCTAGTTATGATATAACCCATTGTTGTTATAATAAATTCAAGCTTATTAGGAGCAAATGTTGGTTAAAATATCAATCTTTAATATATTAAACTTAATATATTAAAGTGTTTATTTCATGAGATTGTTTAATTTATTGATGACCCTAACTTTAATGTTGCAGGCATGGGAAGCGGACGATGTTGTGACGTGTTTGTTGGACTTGGATGAGAGAAAAGTCTCGTTTATGTTGTAAGTGTCACAACCCTTGTTTAGTGTTATGTGCAACTAGAACAAATCGCAATCAAAATAAATTTTTTTTTAAACCTACAAAATAAATATTTATATTCCTTAAAAAAAAGAGATTTTTTTTGGAACTTTGACATCACTTTAGCACTAATCATGCAATGTTTAAGTTTAATTACTTAACCAAAACATTAAGTTTAAAGATTTACTTTTTTCATAGAAATGGTAAAGACCTTGGGGTAGCCTTTGAAAATATCCCCACAGGACCCGGGGTTGCTTACTTTCCGGGGGTTAGTTTGGCGTACAAAGAAGTAGCTTACCTTAACTTTGGTCTCAAACCCTTCAAGTACCCCATGATGTCATACAGACCCATTCAAGGACCCCCTGGGGACTCCCCCAATGTGGAATACCTTACTAAATGTTTGAGCAAACTCTGGTTCATTTTTAAAAGAAAACCGGTGAGTAGTGGAATCATTTGAAATCTTGTTTATGGTCATTAGTTGATTTATGGTCGGAATTTTAATTGTCAAAATATGAATACTACTTAAAAAACAATATTTGTCTGGAATATTTTACTCAAGCATCACAAATAGCAGTTTTATTTATTCTGTAGGCTCTAATTGGACATTCTATTAAGTTCTATTATATATACACAATCTTTAAAATGTTAAGACAAATTAATTGTTCAAACTTTTATTCATAATTTTTTATTTAAATTTTCTCTAATTTTATTATTTTTTTATTATTAAGGAACTTGCTAAATTACTCGACCCAATGAGCAGACAAATCATAATTGCAATTATTTTGCAAAGACTTGGTCCTTTGTTGGTAAGTGTGATGTCATAATTAAAGTGTTTTATTTTGTAATTTCATTGTCTTTTATAGTCAATATGTTAATTTGTGTTAATTATAAAAAATTATTTTATGTTCTCCATAGAAATCAGCATACAACGTCGAATGCCACTTTTTACCTTTCCTGACGTCCCTTTGTGAGGAAAATGAAAATTTCAACGATCTTCATCTTATTCTTAGTTGTTTGTGGCAATATACAGAGGTAATAAGCAACTTGGATTTAATTTTAGTTTACTGAAAGCAGAGTATAGTGGTCAGAACACTTGGCTTCACTATGTAAGGGCATGGGTTTGATCCCCACTGCTCTCATGCGAAAGTGTCCTTAAGTAAGGCGCTATAAACAGTATGAACTCCTGCTGAGTCAACCCTTTATCAAAAGCTTAATTATCGGGCAATTATAATCTATAATATTTCAATCTGTCAATAACAACTTGAGACTGAGTTAGGGTAACTGATGTTACTCTATGTTTAGGTCGTGAATTTGGTCTTTCAATATAAACAATAAATAAATATAAATTAACTTATACAAAATTTTCAAATTATTTTGCCCAAATTAAAACATTATTAAAGATATATATATATAAATGAAATCTGGCAAAAACAACTATTATTTAATAATTAAATTATCTGCTAGAGTGTAGATTAAGGTTTTAATATAATTTTCCCAGGGGAGAAGTGATGTAATCATATCATAGGTTATGGTTAGGTTGAACTTTGATAAAAGATTCAAAGAAATAAACAAATTTAATATTAGACATTTATACAACGCTATCTTAAACATTTACTTTTTATTTTAAAAGAACAAAAATAAACAAATTCTAAAATTATTAAAAATTAATTTTTTCTACAAAAAACTCAAATTTTTCTTCCACAGGCAAAAGAGGCTCGCGATTGTATCAACAATGTGTTCTCTAGCTCCCTCCGGCGGCATCGTTCATCACCGATTCACGTCGACTTCCAGGATCAAACCCGCAACCTCCACTTTATCCTTGGACTTTTTAAGCATCAGCAAACAAGGAGGAATCTCTCCATACATTGCTCATATCCTTTTAATTAAAAAAGTTTTTATATTTTGGGGTTTTGGATAATTTGATTTTTACAACTTAATTAATGGATGCATTTAAAATTTATATTACTAATATTAGGAATATTTTAGTTAATATTTTTACCTACAACCTTTGCTTGTCCTGATGTTAAAAATGCACCATCTATTGCCCAACCACTATAACTATAATGCTAGTGTTGTCAAAAAGCTGGCAGCGTGATGTGGTGCTTAGAACACTTGGCTTTACTACATGAGGTCACAGGTTTGTTCTCCACTGCTTTCATGCTGTAACGCCCTCCAGTAAGGCGCTATAAACGGTACAAACTCCTGCTGAGCCAACACTTAATCAGCAGCTCAATTACAGAGCAATTATAATCAATAATATCCCAAACTGCCAAAGGCAACTTAATACTGGGTCAGGGATCGTAAAGTCAACCTCCCCACACCGAAAATAAATAAATATAAAAAAAGTTATATTGTTAGTATTATGTGTTTCAATTTTCCCATTTTATATTTTTGGTTTTAAAATTAAACTTCATACAACCATCCAACAATGTTCCTTAACCACAACTTTTACGTTTGATCGCCAAGCTGAGATTCCATCGTTGTTCCACATCAAACAAGTCTCAAAACACAGAGAAACCGGGCTCAAGGAACTTATACCAATTGTGTGGGGTCAGGTGGGTTAATTTTAATTACATTTTATTTTAATTAATTTATCCTCGATGTGGGAAGGTTGAATGCGCGACCTAAACATAGAGTAACATCAGTTACTCCGACCCGGTCTCGAGTTCTCTTTGGCAGTTCGGGATATTATAGGTTATAATTGCACATAATTAAGCTGCTGATTAAGTATAATTAAGCTGCTGATTAAGTACTGGCTCTGCAGGAATTCATACCGTTTATAGCGCCTTACTCAAAGGCGCTACAGCATGAGAGCAATGAAGATTGAACCCAGGACCTCATGGTGTAAAACCAAGTGTTCTGACCACTACATCACGCTGCCAATCATTTTATGAGTTATTGTGTTAATATTAGGTCTGGTTAGTTAAACTTTATGTTCTTATAGGATCGAGATCCTAAAGCAACTTACGAAAAAGGCTACAAATTATTGAAAACTAAAATGGAAGGTAAGTTAAAAATAAATTTATTTTAAACTAAATGTAGATTTTGATAGTAAGGAAGTCCAAACTTTTATTATTACTAGTTAGTAGCCAACCCTATGGTCTGTTTTTTATTTGTTCTAATATATGTTACATGTTTAAATATTGTGCACTAAGCCCTTGTATATATAAACAGCCTTTAAAATTTAAAAAAAATTTAATTTTGTTTATTTTCAGTTATCAAAAAACTGCAGCGAGAAATAATGAGAATGATGGTATTGGATGGCCAGGTTGAGGTAAACTAATTATTTCTCATTTGTAACAGTTATTATTTAAATTAATTAATTAGTAATTAACAAATATTTGTTTAATTAGGGAGGTGAAATAAGTGGAGCGTTCGTGAAATATTTTCGCAAGTACTTGGAGCAAATTGTTTCAACAAACAGGGTAGGAATTTAAAGTTTTAACTTTTTTGAATAAACATTCTTCAACTGTTGAAGCTTTAAAAAATTTAAATATATATTTTTACTTATTATGACATGTTTGAGCTATCCGTAAACACTGGGCTCAAAGGCGAACAGTGTGGCAATAGTGTGGCTCGAACCCGCAACCTTTCGGCTCGTATTCCGATGCCATGACCGCTTAACCACACTACCGAACAAATTTAAATATATATTTTTACCTTTTTTTGTTCACTCCAGCATTTAATCTGTTGAATCTCTATATACAATGGAGCTTAGTGGACAACTTATATACGTTTGTCCAATTTATAGGTCTACAAAATACATAAAACTGCCATTTGTGGTGCATGGGTAAATTATCATTGGCAAATATTAGTTGAGAGTTGTGATCATATTACAACAATTAAAATTCCAACCAAAAGGCAGACTAGCAACTAGGTTACCCTTGAAAAAATCTGACTTACTTTTTTTTAAATGATAAACTGATCTTATTGTAGCCCGATCACAGAATGGTTTGTCCTCCTGTTGTTCTCCACTCATTCATGCAGCGATTGTTGGACATTGTGAGAGAACAATGGGACAATGTTGCATCAAACAAACCCCATTATCTTCCCTCTGATGGTAACAAATTTTAAAGTTAAATTAATAAAAAAAAATTATGTTTTAAGTAATATTTTTAATCAATTTTTACCCTTATTTTTCTATATTAGAAGGCTACATTCCCTCTGAGTTATTCTACACAGAATCGATTGAATATTTTGATCTGCAGAGGATTGGAGGTCTCAAATCTCATTTGTTTAATGAACATAAAGGTAAAAACTTTATAGTTTACATACACCAAAAACTACTTAAAAAATGGTAAAGTTTTAGAACTTATATATTTATTGATGTGGAAAGGTTGACCTAAACATAGAGTAACATCAGTTACTCCGACCCAGTCTCCAGGAGTTCATACTGTTTATATTGCCTTACTCAAGTGCGCTACAGCATGAGAGCAGTGGAAATCAAACCCAGGGCCTCAAATTAATGCCAAGTGTTCTTGCCACCACATATTATACATATGTCATGATTTATTAAAATATGAGCAAATCAAGTTACTCTCAGATTAGCTAATTAAAGAGTAATTAATTAAATAATTATTCCTCCAGATGAGCTAGCTAAAGAGGGGGTTTCTGTGATGCGAGGTCGGGGGTCCAGGAGGGGAGAGGATTGGAACGAACATAACGCCATCCTCCAGTTATTTGATGAGGATCACGCAGGGACTTCTCTCTCAACTCTTACAAGAGCAGATGATGGTAAGCCGTGTAGAAATTGAAAAAAATTGTTTTTAACAATATGTCAATAATTCCCATTTCAAATGTTGCTTTAAATATTTAAATTTACACTCTTCAAAGAAGAATTAAAAGAAAAATTAATAAAACATGTCACTGTGTCAGTAAAATGATGTTTAAAGCATAAGGTTTCAGCAAAATGACTTCTTGACCAAATAGTTTTAGTAGTATGACAATAATTTAAATTTTAATGCAAAAAATAATTTGTTTCATTTTTAACACAAATTTATACATCCAACAGATGCAGATCTTGACTCCTTCAACCCAGTCTTGAGGTTAGCTCGAGCTTTGTTGAGCCAAAGTAACAAGATGTCCGGTCGAGATAAGAATCTCACCGTCTCCAGGAAGAGGAGCGAAGAGGGGGATTTCCCTACTAAGATGTACCTCCTAGAGTTAACGGATGGTTGCTTGTTGCTGTATTCGAACCTAATACATCAGCATATGGATAAGGTAAGTTGGTTGAAATCTGGTATTTTTGTGAGGGTAATTAACAAACAACAGCTAATAAGGCATCTTTAAAGTTACCACTATTAACCTCAATTGTAACCTTGCTTGTGTTAACCATATCAATAAACTTGGTCTATTAATTTGCTCTTACTTACTCTAAGTAATTGAAGGTTATTGATAATGGTAATAGAGCGGTTTGTCATTATAATATTTTCATTATTAAATCAACCTTGCTTGCCCTAAGCCTTGGTGAAAAAAGGCAAAATGTATTTTAGATTATTATATTCAACTAACCAAGTTTAAGACTAAGTCCAGAGAATATAAATGATCTAAAAAGTTGGACTTAATTAATGTATAGAACATTTATATTGCTTGACAACCTTAGATATTAAAACTTGAAATTTAACAGATTCACTCCACAAGGACCAAGATTGTTGAGTACGCAACTTCTTTGAGTGGAATTGAAGTCAAACTGAAGCAGTGTGAAGATACACAAGTATGTGTGAAAATAAAAATAATATTTTTAACCATTTTTGTTAGACCATAAAGTAATAAAAACACTGTGGTTAGCTTATGAATCGAAATTTTTTTAAAAAAATATTTTCAGTTAACTGAAGTTCGTGAAAGTTTGGAACAATCTCACGCCATTCTTCTGCGTCACATGACTGAGCTCTGTAGGGCCATTGCGTGGTTAAAAGCTTCGGTTTATGCCCCTGTAAGTTTTTCCTCATTTTTAACTTTATAATTCCAAATTAGAAAAGCTTTTTAAATTCAAAAACAAAATTTAGTAAATTTAATTAAAAATTAAGATAAGTACCTATTTAATTATTAAAGTTTGTCTTTATTAAGTTTTCATAATAGAAAAACTTTAAAATCGTTAAAAAAGAAATGACTAAAAATATGTAAATGTTTACTTATATATATATGTAAGGTTTTTCCTAATTTTATTAAAAAGGCCGTGAGTTACCACAGTTATGTTAGTGTTATCATCTTAAGTTCAACCCCAAATTATTACCCCAGGCTTGCCAACAAAACTTGTGGTGGTTGTTCCAAGTTTGCATCCGGAGTGCCCACAAGGCGGCAGACAAGGGCGTCCTCTTCACCTTCATGCCGGAGTTTTACCTCACAGCTGGAGCAAGGTGAGTTTGTGTTAACTTTTAAGTAAAGTATACTGCGTGTGAAATAAGTAAGGTTTCGGGTATATTTGAGGGTCAACTAGGGACAATTAGTTTTCAACAAGGGCTTTCTCATTAAATGTTTCATTTAAAAACGTTTGGCCTCTAATAAGCTGTGTAAGATCATCATATAGTTTAATATTTGCTGCCTGTACAATAATGTTTATTTGATCAAATGGCAGTTCTTTTTTTTACTTTTTTCATTAGTATTTATAAACTTAGTATATTGAATATATTTAAGTGTTTTAAGTGTAATATCAGTATACCTTGAATTCGACTTTGTTTTATCATATTTTTAACTAGTAAGGATTGGACCAGTTTGCAATTTCAAATTTTTTAGCTTTTTGTTGATTATAAGTAATTTTAATTTTCAACCAATCTTTGCAAATAATTTATAATTAAATAAATAAATTTTAAGTTTACCTCATGATTAATAATGATTTTTATTCTACTCCAGATTGTACAAATGTCTGCGTGAATATTTCTCCCCCTCCCAACCCTTTGAGCAACTTCCCAACCTCCAGGAGTCTCTCATCTCCTTCATCCACTTCCTCAGCCTCTTCCACTGTGATTCCAGGGTCATCAACAACGGTGAGTTTGTCCTCTTTTAGTTTATAACGTCGTGGTAAAATAAAAAATTTAAATTATCAGTAGCTGTAGTAATGGATATTTTTTGTTAGGTTTCTGAATAAAAATGTGATAATTAAAGTTTAATTATAACTATCAAGTTTTTTTCAAATCACCTTAAGGTAATAGGTTTTATATTTTCGTTGGGTAAGGGTGAGCTGTTGTGACATGTTTAAACTATCTGTAAAACCCAGACTCTGACTCAAACAGTGTTGCATTGGTGCCGTTTGAACCAGAAACCTTTTGGCTCGTAACCTTATGCCATGTACCACACTACCAGACTAATATGATTGTTTTTATATCACAGATGTGAAGACAATGTTAGCGAACACCATCACCACTTTTATTACTTTTCCACTACAGCTACAAGCCATTGAAGCAATGCCCAAAGAGAAGTAAGTTAAATTAATCAAATATTATATGAGTATATCTACTTAAGGTCTTATGTAAATAAAGTTTAACTACCACATCAGAATGTATTTTTTAACATATTCCAAATTTTTCAAAGTGAGTTTTTTATTTACTATTTAAATTATTTATATATTAAATTTAGCTATTTCTGTTGGTTGTTGCCCTACAGTTGGCATTTTAATTGTTGTAATATGGTTGTTGTAAAACCCATGCACCACAAATGGCAGTTTTATTTATGTTGTAGGCATATAAATTGGACATAAATACATCCGCTTAGCTCCATTGAATATAAATTTTTACTGCTACATTATATTATGATACCTAACACTTTAAACAATTTTGTTTTGTAGTCTTCACACATTTGTAAGAAACATGTTGTACGCTTATGATGAGGACAAACCATGGACCAGTGTTGGACATCGGATACTTGCAATCTTATGGAGGGTGAGTGTTGATATATTTAAGTATTTAATTAAAGTAGCTTTATTGTTATATTTAAATTATTTTCTTGTTCAGGGAAGTGGATTTGCGATGAGATTTGATCATCCTCCGTATGTTGCTAAAGTTAAGAAGTTATTGGGAAGAGAACATGGTAAGCACTTTTGTTTGTGTTTGGTAGATATTTTTAAAGTGCTTATCCTCGTTTTTTTCTAAAAAAAAATTTTGTTTTAAATTTTTTGTTAATATACAGTAGGTACTTTTGTTTGTACAATATTGGGTAAAAACTTTAAAATACTTCATCCCCAGATCCTTATGTTCCCAAGAAGTTGTTGTCAGTTGTGAGCGACCTTTTGACCTCTGAAACTGCCTTAGCGGGCAAGTTTGTTCACAGCATTCTAGAACATTTGAACTGGAGTTTTTCTGAGTTTATTGGACAATTACAAGAGGTTAAGAATTTTATGTTTTTTTTGTATTCTAATAAAAAAATTTGACCCTACAACCTCAATTTTAAACTAAAATAGCCAAGCCATGAGCTAGTGTTGTATAATAATTCCTCCTTTATAATTTCCCTTCTACACAAAATCAATTATAGCGCCCATCACTTAAGTACTATAAACATTATAAACTCCTGCAGAGCCAACACTTTATCAGCAGCATAGTTATCGGGCAATTATAATCTATAATATCCCAAACTGCCACAGGCAACTTGAGACTGGGTCGGGGTAACTGATGTTACTCTATGTTTAAGTCACGCATTCGACTTTCCCACATCAAGTAAGGATACATACAAAAATTAATTATCTTTAACTTAACTAACTTCATCCAACCCTATTTTATTTTATTATGATTATTAATTTCTTATTCTTATATTTAAACAACAAAAGATATTAAACCAAAATAACTAAGCTATGAGCTGGTGTAATATACTAAGTCTCTTTTCTTTACAAAATTAATTATCTTTTATTTAACTAATTTTATCTTGAAGGTCCAACAACAGAATGCCAAGGGTTGGAACAACAACAGTGGATTACTTGCCTCCTTGGATGCTCAAGCTTTAAGGCAACTCAGGATCGTTGATATGTTGTTTGAGTTATCTGTGAGTCTGATGAGGGTTCTCGAACTCACGATCTCGCTGGCTCCGGGAGTGTTTCTGGATTGGGATAAAAGAGAGACATCCGAGACTTTGGTGACTGGGTTGGTTCAGGTAGGATAATGTTTGGTTGTATTTTTAATAAAACTTGAGGTCCTGGGTTTGATTCTCACTGCTTTCTGTTTGTGATTTATAAAATCTTACATGTTGTGACCATATTAAACTGCTACTAGTTAAAAAAGAAGGTCAACCAGTCAATAGCACGCTCATTGTAATGTGGTTCTTTATATTTGTCTGTTGTATTTCACCCACGCATTTTTTTTGTTTGCCTTTAACTTAGACACATATATCTTTCACTAAGGTTTTTATAGATATCCATGCGTATCTTTAAAACCTGTATCTATGGTTTAATTACAAATGCTGAAATCTTATTAACCATTTTTGTTTTCTCCAGTCCAAATTAAACTAGCAGGTTACTAAATAAATATAAAACAAAATTTTACAATTTGAAAACTTAAATTTTTTGTTTTAATGTTTAGTGCATCAACCAAATCTTGAATCGAGTGACAAAGAAAGAGAATTTGTTCGACAAAATTGTTTCAGGAAAACAACCAGGTAAATATTTTCGATTTAATTAATTTCTAATAATTTAATTTTCCATCAAGTTAAAGACCATGTCATTTTATACACCATGAGATTGTTTTTTTTTCACTGAATAATGTTTACTTGAGTAAACACTAATATTTGACTTTGTGTCCAGGTTTGAGTGGAGTCCACCACTATCCCCTCATGACAGCAACCTCAGGAATCTTACTCAAACTCACAAACCAACATGACTCAAAATGGTGAGTAAATAGAATTTTTAACATGGTTTTATGTAAAGGATCACAACAACAATATAGCTTTGCACTAATTGTTAAACAAAAATTTGAGGGTGTTCTAAATTCTTAAGTTGCGAGGTAATTTAAAAGATTTCTAAAAATATTATTGAAGATGATTGCTTAAAATACAACAATTAAAAGCAACCTGCTAATATTAAAAATAAAATTTCATCGGTTTCAGGTTCAAGTAATTAATAATTAGCAATTAACATTTCTCCGACTAACAGCCATACCTTATATACCATGAGTCAGCATTTTATTTGGTTGTTAAACGGATTTCTAATAACAGTAAGAAGTGACTCAGTTGTTGATAAACTCGTGTTTACTAAACAAAATTTCCTAAAAAAAGATTTAAAGTTTTAGTAAAACAATTGTACGACAATACTGGAAACAAATTTTGGTGACTTTTTTGCTAGTTACTTAATTTTTTACTTTAAGTTTTTTTTTGATTTTTACTTTTTAAAACCTATATTGGAACAACTAAATGATTGTTCAACCGGAACTTGTGAGCGGCTATGGTCGGCACTGTAAACTATGACGTCATAAATGTAAACAATCGAAATTATTCGATTCGTTTGTTTGGAGAGATTAGTAAGCTGAAAGCAAAAGTTTTTAGAAATCAAAAAATCAGTTTTTTGAAAATTAAAAGCAGCAAGAATAAGTTTATGAGTTTGTTTACGTCATAATTATATCACGACTACGTCACAGTGTTTAGATTTAAACTAGGAAAATAGGAAAAATGACAAATTTGTATTCGCTTGACAACCCGGTCTTCTCTGCTTACCTTTTTTACTCGACCTTGGTGTTGCTTAAGATGTTGTCATTAACCTTGATGACGTCATATCAACGACGTCACAATGGGTCAGTTCGAACCCCAGAAGATCTGTATCGAATCGGGGACTCCCCCGAAGCCAGAAAACGAGCTCAAATGCCGATGGAACAAGTGGAAAGAGTAAGTGACGTCATCAACTCTTTTTGAATTTATAAAAAATTCTAATATTGACGTCATTGCTTACGTAGGTACGCCGTTGTCATAGGAACGATCTGGAGAACGTTTATGTTTTTGTTTTGTTGGGTTTTACGTTTGTTTCGATCGATCCTGACCAGATCTTCGCAGTTTGGCTTTTCAGGGTGAGGTTTGGTGTTTAATCTGGTTCAACAGTTGGTTTACAAACCAGTAAAACACCAGTTTAAAAACACCATCTTTTTAGGTTTACACTTGCAGTCGATATCTTCATTCAATTATTTATTTAAACTCGATCCCTCAACCTTTCCGTGCTCTCCTGTTCGGAGTCGGTTATCTTATTTGTCTTATTATGGCTATCTACGTCTTAATAACACTTTGGTGATGTCATATTAGTCAAATAAAAGATTGAATTCCAGTGTTTTGCTTTTCTTTTAATTGGTTTATTTACTTACTGTTTAACCATAAACAGTGGTGTATTGTTACGTCACGAACGTCACTTGTTACGTCACAAACTTTTTGCGGTTGTTTTTTGCTTTGTCATCAGCGAAACCCGATTGTGCAGTAATAAAAAATATTTTGTTTTAGTTTATCGATTATTTTAGCAAATTATAAATTTTTTAACGTAACAATTAGTTTTATTATGACGTCAGGGCGCCACCTTAAACAATAATTCATCTTCTTCCATAAAAACAACTGCGAAATAATTATGTGCAGTTGAGGTCAAATTATTTTAAACAAATTAATTTAGACACTGGTGTAAAAGTTGTGGAAATATTGAACTTTAACATATTAACTTGCAATGTTTATTACAAATTAGTTGCTAATGGTAGCACAACTTCATACTTGTTCGACAGGGATTTGTTGTCGTCCGCGGTCGCCGCTGTAGACTATGACTTCATAAGCGCAATCCACTGGGACATTTGCTTCGTTTAAATGCCAGTTAAGTAGAGGAAAGGTTGCTCAGAGCGGGGTTACCACAGATGAAAAATCAAATAGTTTTTGACAAATTAAAAGAAGCGAGTTAAAGTTTGCTAGAATTTTGATGCTTTTACGTCACAATCACACCAAGCCTACGTCACGGTATTTAGGTTTAAAATAAGAAATGGAAAAAATGATAAATTTGTATGCTTTGGACAACCCGGTCTTTTCTGCTTACCTGTTTCACTCTACTCTGTTGTTACTCAAGATGATGGGGTTATCTTTGATGACGACAATTCGTCGCCAGCAGTGTGGGTCAGTTCGAACCCCCGAAGATCTTCCCAATACTGGGGACTCCCCTGAAGCCAGGAAACGAGCCTTGATGCCGATGGAACAAGTTGAACGAGTAAGTGACGTCATCGACTCTTTTTATGATCTCAACATTTGGTTTATTGACGTCACCAGTTAAGTTTACTTTAACATTCTAATATTGACGTCATTGCTTACGTAGGTACGCCGTTGTCATAGGAACGACCTGGAGAACGTTTATGTTTTTGTTTTGTTGGGTTTTACGTTTGTTTCGATCGATCCTGACCAGAACTTCGCAGTTTGGCTTTTCAGGGTGAGGTTTGGTGTTTTATCTGGTTCAACAGTTGGTTTACAAACCAGTAAAACACCAGTTTAAAATAACCAATTTTTTTAGGTTTACACTTGCAGTCGATATCTTCATTCAATTATTTATTTAAACTCGATCCCTCAACCTTTTCGTTTTATTTCGTTTACAACTGGATATCTTATTTGTCTTATTATGGCTAACTACGTCATAATAACACTTTGGTGATGTCATATTGAATTAATAAAAGATTGATTTCCAGTGTTTTGCTTTTCTTTTTATTGTTTTTTTACTAACTGTTCAACCATAAACAGTGGTGTATTGTTACGTCACAAGCCTTTTGCGGTTGTTTTTTGCTTTGTCATCAGCAAAACCCGATTGTGCAGTAATAAAAAATATTTTGTTTTAGTTTATCGATTATTTTAGCAAATTATAAATTTTTTAAACGTAACAATCAGTTTTATTATGACGTCACAGATCCGACACTGAAACAACTTGCAATGTTTATTACAAATAAGTTGCTAATGGTAGCACAACTTCGTACTTGTTCGACAGGGATTTGTTGTCGTCTGCGGTCACCACTGTAGACTATGACGTCATAAGCGCAATCCACCGGAACATTTGCTTCGTTTATTTGTCAGATAAACAGAGGAAAGGTTGCTCAGAGCGGAGTTACCACAGATTAAGAATCAAAAGTTTTTTAAAAATTCAATTATTTATTTAAACTCGATCCCTCAACCTTTTCGTTTTATTTCGTTTACAACTGGATATCTTATTTGTCTTATTATGGCTGCCTACGTCATAATAACACTTTGGTGATGTCATATGGGTCAAATAAAAGATTAAATTTATTTGTTTTGTTTTTTTGACTGGTTTATTTTACCATCCGAGAAATGCGTTATATTGTTACGTCACAAGCCATTTGCGATTGCTTCTTTGTTTCGTCTCAAGCAAAATTTAATTTCGCCTTTTTTAGATATCAAATTTCTGGAATTCTAGAATTATGAGATTAAGACAGAATATTGAAAGTTGTAAGCCCGCCTGAGGACAAGATTCGAGTTCCCAGCGCTTCATTGTTCAGGCGATTGTACACTATGACGTCACAATCAAAGTATAGGCATGCCAGCGGAAACGATGTTGCATAGTCATTATTTGCGGCAATCAATATTAAAACAAAAAGTTTTTGATAAACAAATATCAGTTCAATAACTTACAGCCCAGCAGAGGTTTATTTAAAGGCTTTATCGGTATTAAATATTTAATTTGAATAAAAAAAATATTAATTAGTGCACAGATATAAGATTTTTAATTATTCTGTTAATTAAAAAGTTTAAAAAGTTAAGAAAATGAATTTCTACACTTTGGACAACGAAGTCTTCGAGGGTTTGGTCCTCTATGTGGGACTTTCCCTCGCTAAGTTGGTGGGGATGTCGTTCCTGGTAGCTTACCACAGAGTGAAGAATTATGTCTTCCTCAATCCGGAGGACGTTTTCTCATCTGATCCTGAGAAGAACAAGAGGAAGTTGGAGAAGATTGAAGTCATTGAACGAGTAGGTTTAATAATTGGGGCAGAAATTAAAGATTTAAGTAAACTTGGTTGTCAAAATTGTCACACTTTTAAATAAATTTACTAACAATGGTTTTTATTATGACGTCACAGGTCCGACGCGCCCACATGAACGACGTTGAGAATATTCTTCCATTCGGATTGATGGCGATGTTGTATGTTGCTACCAACCCAAGTCCTACTGCGGCTGTCTGGCATTTCAAGGTATGTGACGTCACCAATGGTTATTGTGACGTCATCATTGTTTTTTGTGACGTCAACAAGACGTAATTGTTAATTATTTAAAATTCGATTAATTCCAATTATATTTGTGTTATGACGTAACAAATGTTTGTTTTATGGCGTAGGTGTTTTTCGTAGCGAGACTACTCCACACGGTGGCGTATTTATCGAAGATGGGGCTCACCCGAACAATCGCCTTCTTTGTTGCGGGTTTCGTGTTTTTCTCCGTCGCGCTTCAGACAATCTGCGCTGCACTCTAACTATGACGTCACAATCTTATTGTTGTTCACGTCATGTTTTAAAATTGTTAACATTGTTCTTATAAGTTCTTATAACCATGTTTTGTTATGATGTCAAAGTTCCTGTTTAAAATAAAATAATCAACTTACTCTGAAACTAGTGACGTCATTTTGAAATTTGAATTCCCGCTTTTTTTTCTCTTCTTTTTGATTGGTTGATTTCACAAACAATTCAACCGTGAAAGGTGGTACATTGTTACGTTACAATTCTTTTGCGAGTGTCTCTTTGTTTCGTCATAAACAAGTTCCGATTGCGCCACATTTAGTAATCTAAAACTTAGTATTACCGGATTGAAAACATGACAAAGCAGAAAATTTGATTTTTTAGATTAAAAGTCATTAAAAGAAGCGCCGTAAGCACAAAGTTCGGCGAATAAAATTTCAGTATTGTGACGTCACAGTCACGCTAATGTAGGCGTAACGGGGCGTAAATTTAGCCACGTCATGGTACTTTATATAAAGTACCGGGTTCTTGCAAATTTATAAACACAGAAACGAGTATAATGGTCCAGCAATCGTCAGCATATCTCTAGTAGTTTTATATTGAAAAAAACAATGATTTATGTTTAGATTTAAATGCTTTTTAATATAGTTAAAGTTTAAATTTTGAATCATATTTATGCCACCGGCATTTGGCGCGGTTTGACGAATATTGTGAAGCCGTTCAAAGTACAGGGGGAGTTAAAATTTAACTTTTGTTTGCTCAAGCACTACTTGTAGTAGGTGAGCGGTCTGGTATGTTATCTACTAAAATCAAGTCTTAATTTGAGACTTTTCGTCGGTGTTGTAGGTTTAGTTGTAAAGTAGTCTAGCACTCTTAGAAAAAAGGTAAACGAGTATCTGATTACATTTTTATAAAAGTGTTTTACCTTTAGCAGATTAAACAAAGTTAGACCATTGTACTAAGTATTTGTATAGAATGAATATAAAACAGTTAATACTGCAGATTTTAAGGATATAAATCAATCATTTTCCGAATTTAGACAAGTTAATATTAAATAATATTAAAAATGAGTTTGTACACTTTGGATAACGAGGTCTTCCGAGGATTGGTTCTATATGGGGGACTTTCCCTCTTTAAAATGGTTAGCATGTCGTTCGTGACAGCTTATCACAGAGTGAAGAACAATGCTATTCCTAACCCGGAGGATGCGGGAACGAACGATCCCGAGAAGAGGAAGAGGTTGCTAGAGAAGAATGAAGACGTAGAAAGAGTAAATTCAACAAAAAACTAATTTTTTACATAAAAAAATGTTTTGAAAAATTGATTGTTTAGAAGTTAAATAATAACAATGGTTTTATTATGACGTCACAGGTCCGACGCGCCCACTTGAACGACATTGAGAATATTCTTCCATTTGGATTGATGGCGATGTTGTATGTTGCTACCAACCCAAGTCCTAGCGTGGCTCTCTGGCATTTTAGGGTATGTGACGTCCTTAATATTACGTCATTTTTTTGTATTATGACGTATAAAACTTTTGTATTATGACGTAGGTGTTCTTTGGAGCGAGACTTCTTCACACGGTGTCGTATTTAGCAGGAATCAGCAAAACAAGAGGACTAGGATTCGCCGGAGGAGCTCTTGCTTTCTTCTCCATCGCATTCCAGACCATCCGTGCTGTTCTATAATGACGTCACTTCCATAATCATATATTATGACGTCATAATTCAATTTTAAAATACAATAATAATGTTATTTTGTAATTTTGCTGTCCTTGGTAATAAAACAATTTTGAATATTTTGTGTTTATGACGTCATAGTTAGTTATCGCGTCTCTATTGTTTGTCGTCGTGCTTGGATAATTAAGGTGATTGTTTGTCTTTGTTGTTTGTTCTAGAATGTACCGAGTTATCAAGTTTTAACTATTTAGAATTTGTTGGAAAGCCGAGAAGTTAAATTTAAATACAGGATTGTGACGTCTATGTTAATTTGACTACGTCACAAAGTTAGTATGACGTCATTTAGTTTCGACAACGAAGTTGTGACGAGTTTTGGTTGGTATGGGACACTTTGTGTTCTTAAACTTATCGGGATGGGGTTTGTGACGGGGTGGTATCGGTTCCATTATGACATATTCGGGAACCCCGAGGACGCGAAATATTTCGGGAAAAACAACAAAGCTCAAGTTCATCCCGAAGTCGAACGCGTAAGTGTGCTGTGACGTCAATAAGAACTAATAGTGACGTAGTGTACCTTACTAATAGTGACGTAATAATATTTCGACATTAAGGTGCTATTATTATGAAGTCATAAAGAACTAATAGTGACGTAGTATACAAGATCTATTGTGGTTTAATTGTTATTCTTATGACGTCATAATTGCTTAGGTTCGTCGCGCTCACTTGAACGACATGGAAAATATTTTCCCTTTCTTTTTGATCGGAATATTCTACGTCATGACCGACCCAAACCCTTACTACGCTTCACTGCACTTTAAGGTACGTCATACTACTCGTGACGTCACCTCAGAAATGTTGACGTAACAATGTGTTTAGGCGTTCCTGTTCGCGAGACTCAGTCACGTGGTTAGTTATCTAGGGAAAATACCCCAACCAGCGAGAGCAATTTGTCACAACGTCGGAATCGCGATCATCTTTTCCATGGCGTATCAAGTCCTAGCTTACATCTATTAATGACGTCACTTATATTCACTCGTGACGTCAATTACGTCATCACAATTCAAATAAACTTAATTATGTGACCACTTTAATTCTTTTCTCGAAATAAAAAACTGTTTTGAAAAATGTTTTGTTTATTTTAAAGAAACTTAAAACTCGATCTTCATTAATTATTTACAGCATTGTGACGTCATAGTTTACATGTTTATCACGGGAACGCGAAGTGTTTCGGTTGAGTGAACTTTCGTAGTTGAAACGCTCCACAAGTCACGTGACGTCGTCGTATTTCGCGTTCTGTTAAGTTGTTTGTTTATGACGTCATAAATTGTTTGCGATTTCTGGTTGTTTGTCGAAATTGATGACATGGAATGGTTGTTTGATGACGTCATAAGGGGTCTTAAAGCGTGCGGGGAGGTCGGGAGGTATAAATTAATCTGCGGTCTTTGAATTTCATTTTTCCCGCTGCTCCGCAACAAAACCTCCGGCATCTCTGAGCTGTTTGCTCGAAATTTCGCGTCACAAAGAAGATAAATTGTTATAATAATGGAGATTATGACGCACGATATCAGAGTTGTTAATCCCGGGTTAAATTCTTTCTTTTTTGGTAGTGACGTCACTTCGGTTATAAACCCTGATGACGTCACGTTGTCATAAAAACCTAATGTGCTATTCATCTGTAAAACAAAAACTAGATTCTGTTAAAAAACCTAATTGTTACGTCACTATCTTACGATTGTTATAACCCGCGTTCTCGATTGAGCACAACACTCTTTTATTTGAGCACAACACCTTTTTATTTCACAAACACTTACAGTGTTTGTGACGTCATAAAGTTATTGTTTTCATTAAATTTTTATGTCATAATTGGGTGTAAACGAACTCACTTTTTTTTCTATTTTTAACAAAACTTCGATAAAATGTTTACTGACTCCTGAAAAATTTAACTTTTTTGGGGATTTTTAAATAAATTCCTATTTTTAACTTGGATAAATTTGAAATTTAGTTAAATACCTTAGAGTTTTCATTTAAAAAATGGTATAAAAAAATTAAAAAACATTTAAAATAACTAAGTTAAAGCTGCAATGTCAGTTTTGCTACCAATCCCACCTTGTTGTTATAACTAGCTTATTAAAAACCTGCGAATATTCGACACCTGGTTTCGTTGGATTGATTTTTTTAATGATGTTGAACCAATATTTTGAGTTTTAATTACTCTTCCAGGCTCGGCATGAATAAATAATGAGAAAAAATCATGATTCGATTAAAAACTAAATCCACTTTGAAGGCTCGAAGTGCCGGTTTATTATCCAATAATGGGACATTAAAAAACTATTAAAAAAATTAATTTAAAATTTATAAAACATCTAATCTTTCTTTAACAATGAAATTAACAATGCTCCATTGTTTTAGGTCGACTCGAGCTACAACCACCTTGTTATCCGACCCTGGTTTTGACGTCACTTCCGTCGAGTTTTTGTTGAATATCAAGGAAGGGGAAGTCCCGAAGTCGAGAGGACAAACGATCTCCTACACGAGGTCGAAAAATCGAAGATTTGTTTCACTTCAAGATTGTAAGTGACGTCATAATTGGTATTTTTGTTTTAAGCAGATGACATATTTACGAAAACCAAATTAAAGCAATAATAAAAGAATTTTTTAATATTTTTGCCCCAAATACTCGGAAAAAATGTCAACTTAAATTTTGGTGAAATGTTGTATTAAAAACTCGGTTTTCAGTCAAATAGTTTAAGATTTTATTTAATTTTAAATAGAACCTCTCTGTAGCACTAGTTTTATATCAAAGCACCAGTCTTCTAGCAGCGGGAATCAAACCCTACACCCTAAATTATTAAATTTTAATTTCCGCAGACGAAGAAGTGATGGATGTTGAAGTTAAATCTTTGAGGGAAATGATTCGAAGTTTAAAGAACGAAGTTAAACAAAAGGAGCAAAATATTGAGGTATGACGTCATAATAAAAACATTACGTCACAGTGTAGGTATTCTAAACTCATGACGTCATAATATTATTGCAGATAATACGTTTAGCGTTAATATTTTTTACCTATGACGTAATAACATGATCGCATTTATTATGTCACAGTGTTAGTATTCTTTTACTTATGACGTCACAATTATATTTCAGCCAATGGACGAAGAGAACTTGTGTACGATTTGTTACGCCAACTCTTCCTCGGTTTATTTCTATCCTTGCAAACATTCCTCGTGCAGGTATGATGTTTTCATATTTATTTATCCTCGATGTGGGAAAGTCGAATGCGCGACTTAAACGTAGAGTAACATCAGGTACTCCGACCCAGTCTTGAGTTGCCTGTGGCAGTTTGGGATATTATAGATTATAATTGCCTGGAAATTATGCTGCTGATTAAGTGTTGGCTTAGCAGGAGTTCATACCGTTTATAGCACCTAACTCAAGGGTGCTACAGCATGAGAGCACTGGGAATTAAAATAAGGATCTTATGTAGTAAAGCCAAGTGTTTAAACCACTACACCACCCTGCCAATTTCAGTGACGTTTGTTACCTATGTTTCGGTAACGTCTGTAGCTATCGTTTTGGTTAAGTTTGTCACCTTTGCTGACGTCATAATCCCTTTTACAGGACTTGTATCAAGCAGCATCTTTTGAGCAGCAAAGAATGTTTTTATTGTAAAACTACTGTGGAATATTACCACGCGATTGACGCGACATCTAGCGACGTTCAACTCACTACCAACGTGCCGCCAGGTGGCGACCAACCTTCTACATCAATGAAATAATTTGCTTTTTATCGAATTCTTTTAATTTTTAGTTAAAAATGAAATTTTGTTGTTTGTCTTCCTTTTTCGTTTTAAAACTGACAGGCGACCTATTTAATATTTATTTTTTGCACCGTTCTAACTTTATAAAAACCGAAGATGGGTGTTGACGTCATTTTAATCCACTGTGACTTTGTGACGTAAAAACTAGGAACAACTGGTCTATTGTAGAAACAAGCGTTTTTATGCAAATTAATTATTTAAAAATTTCGATTTTTAAAATTAATTTTATTGAGATTCTTCCTATTTTTTGTAAAATGCTAATTTTTGGTGACGTCGTTCATACGTTTTTTCTATGACGTCATGTCTGCGTAATATAATAAATAACTATAGAACAATTTTTTTTGTAAGAATTTAGAACTAAATATTAAGTTACTTTTGTTACTCTGACACAAATGAGTGACAAGCCTTGTGATTGTTTACAAATTAAATTTCATGTGATCGTCAGAAAAGTTTTTAAATTTGTTTTAAAATGAGTTCTTTTGACTTAAATATGCTCGAAAAAGAATGTTGTGACATGTCAGCAAATGTGGACCAGGTTTTAAAGGAAATTACGAAAGCAATTAATAAGGTAAAAACAAGATTAAAATATAACAATAAATCACTTTTTACGAAGGCGAAAACTTTAAAATTAAACTAGATTTATTTGATAAATAAAATATGGTTCGAAATTATTTGATTCTTTTTTATAAATATAATTTATTTAGTAGGTTTATTAAATAAATTATAAATTTAAATATAAACTTTTGTATATTTAAACCTAATTTTAACAAACGAACACGCACTTATTGATATTGTAATATAAAAGTAAACTAAATTTAAAAGCAAAATACCGATCTTAATTTTTTAGTAATCAAACAAGTATTAAAATATAATAATAACAAAACAATTAAAACAAAAATTTTACACATTGTTTACTTATATTTTAACATTTTACTTAAATTTTCAACCAATATTTTTTACTTTAATGGACAGCGAAAAGGACGATTTTTGACGGCGACCAGAACGCTATTAAATTATTCAAGCGTTAAACTCACACTGATTCATTATTTTATAAAAAACAAAAATAATGATTAAACGATATTTAGCTAGAGTTAAATCTTCATTTTAAATAGCAACATACAAAATAATAATACCAACAACATATTAAAATTTCAGCAAATTTAATCTTTAAATTTTAATAATAAAATATATTAATTAGTAATTAGTGATAATTAAATGTCGTTAATAGGAGGTTTGCGATTCGTTGGGATAATAACAAACATACTAAAAATTCAGAACTTTTAGTTTTAAAGAACAAAAGTTATCGTCTTTCAAAATTCGTCAAATAAGAATAAAAACAATAATAATAATAATAATAAATATAATGACAATAACAATATGTTTCGAAATCTAAGATTTCGAACCATAAATATTACAAAAGTTAAAAAAATTTTGCCTTATAATTGCTGTTAAGTGGGTAACACTGAAAGGAGGAAGTTAAAGAAAGGTAGGAAGGGAAAAAGCACAAAAAGGAAAAGTATTTTGTAGTCATTTTTATTAAACAACCAAACAGCAGAAATTGTCAATGCTAAAATGCATTAAATTTTTGCTGCTAACTAAAAATGACTGCAAAATACCTTTTTAAGGCCATCTTTTCCCTTCTCTTCATTTAGGGCTTTCCTCTTTTTAATATTGTTCCTTGTTAAGTTTGTAATTTTTGTTATTATTTATTTAAAGCAAATCTACTTGCTGCTTATATTAAAGCAGGTTTAGAATATCACTAAAAGTAATTTTTATTTTTTGAGTTTCTAATTCTTTTTTTTATAATAAAAGCTAAATTATTGTTTAATAGATTACAGCAATATCGGTTGGAAATATCCAAACAGCCAGTGATGTAACTTCAACTTTAACATCAGATGTAGACACCGCAATTCACTCGATATATTACCTTCTTTCACATTGTGAAGAACTTGATAAAACAATGAAACCCATGTACACTCTTGCTGCTAAAATGTGAGTTTAGATTCTCCTGGACATTAAGTTCAAACATAGAAAATATTTTATAACAAAATTTTTCTCTGCCGGAGAAGTACACTGTACAATTTTTGCAATAGTTTATGCTAACCTCATGTCTACCTCATGTAAGCCTAATTTTTAGGTAATTTATGTTAAATATATTCAACAAAACCCATATTTTGCAGATTGGTTTATAAACTTACACTACCCTAACTTTTTTTTAATTTGCTAAAGTTTAATTTTTTTTTTTTTAGAAAGAAAATAAAAGAAATCTTATCAGCCTTGGAAACCAATATTTATTAAATTTAATTTTAATTTATTAAATTGTTAAATTTACTTATATTGTTTCCTGTATTCATTATTATGTAATTTTTTGTTTATACAAATTCTATATCAAGCATATTGTTGACATCTACTGTGCAATAGCTTTAAAATTTTTATTTATTGTTTGTTTGTTTTTTGCAGATTTTGAGTAAAATGTCCGAAGATTTAAAATTAAATAATTTTAGGCTTTCCTACTATGATAAAGTAGCGCATCGGGGGATTTCCGCTGAGAAGGCTTTGATTTCAATTTTGAAGGACGACAAAATTGATTTAAACAAATTATTGGACTTCTGCGTCCATTTTCCCATTCCGGAAGGTTACCGGATGTTGATATGGAAAATAGTTCTAGATATTCTTCCAATACATCAACAATCTCACAAGTTTGTGATGTCACAAAGGATAGAACAATACAATGATCTTCATAATGCTCTTATTGTGATGCAAATAATAAACAATGACACACCGATTGCAGAAACATTTTTGAAAATGTTTTTATTAGAAAACGGACTTCTAAAAATCGAGGACAAACAAAAGAATAAATTTTTTGTTGCTGTGGCAACCACGGCCAGTGAAATAATGGAATCAATGCCAGAAGCTTATTGGTTGTCGATCCGAGTTTATGAGTTATTTAAAAAAAACAAATACCATGAAGAAACTAAAGAATTTATTGAAATTATTAAACTTAATTTAAACAAAACAAATTCTAAATTGTTATCACATTTAGAGAAACTAGATTTTTTTAATCATTTTCCTCAAACTTGGTTTAAATTTGGGTTTAGCGGAGTTTTTCAAAGCTCGATGGAGCAAATTTGGGATTTATTGTTTGGCAACGCTTCAAAAATTCTCGCTTATGTTGCCCTACAAATTTTAGTAAATTTTGAACGAAAAATTTTATTAACGGAAACCCTGGAAACTTGTTTAAAGTGTTTCCATGAAATTCCATTTGACGAAGATTTATCGGATATTATTGTTTCACAAGGGATTGAAAAATGGGTTAAACTTGAAAAAATTAATAATTAATTAAAAATAAAACAACTTTTTATAAAGAAATTAGATTGTTTTTTGCATTTTTTCTGTTGTCATATTATTACATATTTAATTGTGTAAAAATTGTTTTTTTTTAAATTATATTAAACACTATAGCCTATTTTTTAAATTCATCAAAAACCTTTTTTTTTAGATTTTTAACAAATATTAAATAATGAGTGGCCCAAGTGAAACCTCCAATATAAAATGGATGTACGACGGAACAAACTCAACAGTCGACCGAGAGTCGTACCTGCTAGGAAAGAGGATAAACAAAGCTCCTGAAGATAAAGGTGATTTCATTGTCGAGGACACCAACACTAGAGGGGGTATCACGGTGTTAGAGCGACTCGATTATCAGAGCAAGTTGAGAGAAGATCCTCTTGTTGCAATCCAAAAGAGAGAGTCTGAGAAGAGAAAGGAGTTGCTTAGCAACCCTATAAAGAGAAAAAGGCTTCAAAATACTTTAAAGAATGCTCTTCTAAAAGATCTACAGGAGGACTCGGATTCTGATTCCGATGATGTTGATAAATTGTTGAAAAATAAAGATAAAAAATTCCAGGAGAGTTTACGGAAAGCTCTTCAAGATGATTTGTCCTCATCCAGTGATGAAGGAGCAAGAAAAAAGAAAAAGAAGAGTAAGAAGAAGAAGAAACGTAGAAGTTCAAGTTCTGAAAGTGATGCTGCTAATAAAAAATTAAATTATCGTGAAAAAGATCACAGAACAAAGGACTATAGAAGAAAACATTATGGAGATAAATCTGATTATTCTAGAAGTTACAAAGACAATAAAACTCGATCTGATGAACGCCATAAACATAAATATTCTAGAAGATATTCACGAAGTCCGGATAGAACTGATTACAAAAAAGAAAGTAAACGACAAAAATCTTTTTCTCCTGAAAGTCCTAAAAAAGAAAGAAAGGAGGGATATGGTTTAATCATGTTAAAACACAAAGAAAAAATAAAATCAAAAGCTCCAGAAATAAAATCTCAAGCCCCAGTTGTGGAGAAATATAAAAGGAAAGAAAAACAGGGGTTCACGCGTAAGTTAACGAAGGAACAACTGGAACAAAAACGACGAGAAATGATGGAGAACGCGACAGACCGTGACGAACAACGAAAGTCAAATGTCGAGCATTACACAAATGAGGATAAACTCATAAAAGAGCGCGAGGCTAAAGTGAATAAAATTCATGATGAACAAAGAAAGAGAGACGGGAAAGCGAAAACTTTTATTCATGATTTGAAGTTGAAAAGAGCGGCTGTAGGATCTTTGGAGGACACTGTACGAAGAAACCGACATTCTCTAAGGAAAAATTACGAATAAAATATAATAATGTTTAAATCTAGAACATTATTATTATTTTAAAGATAAAATTTTCATTTTTTAATCGTAGTTTTTGTACTCTTTTAAAAACACGCCACAATAAGTTTGTATTGGGTATATTTTTTCAATATTTCTATTTTATGTCTTGTAAGAGAAAAATGTTTTATAACAACCTAAAATTACATTTTAAATTAATTTTTTTTACTCTCTTTTAAGACTTAGCCTTAAATAATGGATTAAAATGAAGTTAAGAATCAGATACAAAAGTAAAACCTCCATTTTGACCTTGGGTGAAGGTGAAGTGAACTTGGGGGAGGTTAAAGTTAAAATCAGGGAGCAATGTTTTGGACAACTTGAACTTGGGTAGGTTAGAAGTTTATCGTTCTAGAAAATAATTTTAATATTTGAATAATTTAGTGGAGCCCTGGGTTCTAACTACTAATTAACCCCCAAAACCATTTTGTACCATTTATGGCATCTTACTCAAGGTTGCTACAACTCAGGAGCAGCCGGGATCAAACCCAGGACCTCATGTTGCGAATCCAAGTGTTATAATCAGTACACCATACCATTTACCGGCAGCGTGGTGTAACACTTGCTACACCACCATAAGGTCATCGGTTCAATCCCCACTGATCTCATGCTGTAGTGCCCTTAAGTAAGGTGCTATAAATAGTATAAATTCCTGCTGAGCCAGCACTTAATCAGCAGCATAATTACCGGGCAATTATAATCTATAATATCCCAAACTGCCACAAGCAACTCGAGACTGGGTCGGAGGAACTGATGTTACTCTAGCTTTAGGTCACGCATTCGACTTTCCAACATCAAAGATAAAGATATACAAAAAAAAAACTGTTGTCTAATAAGTTAATATTCAAAATTAATATATTTACAGACCAAACACTTCGTTCTTCCTAAGTTTAAATGGACAATCCAACCTGGGTGATGACTCCGTACTTTTACACCACACTGGGGTCGTGTCTGGTGATTTGATCAAAATTGTAGTCTCAGATCAGCAACAAAATGAAGGGTAGGTTTCGTTTATTTAACAAAATTAAAAGATAGATTTTTTTTCGAATTCTGTCCTTGCTAACAAAAGTTGATTTATTTTTTAGAACTGACAACATTCAGACAACAAGTAGTGTCAGTATGTTGTCTGTCACTGACCCAACAGACAACCAAGCTGACAACCCAACTGACGAGTTACCATCAACATCAGCACAACAAACCCAAAATGTAAATAAATTAGCTTAAAATACAAATTTAACTTAATGAAAATATGATTTTAAAAGTAATATAATTTAAGTCTTATTATTATACACAGTGCCATGCAATTCTTAATTGTAAAATTTATTTAATTACTAATTAGTCAAAGTTCACAAAAGACTATTTTTTTTTCTTTAGGAACAGGTTAGGGTTACTCCCCTCCCTGGTGAAATAGAATGTCGTAACTCTGGCCCCCTGTTGCTTAGAGACTACATCGAGGGTCAACCTTTACCCCCAGTTTTAGGGGGTTTATATGAGCTGGAGGGGGTTAGAACTGATTTCCATGCCTCATGTGCTTTGGTTCATTGTTTAATGTTGGAAAGTGGGTTTATACAGGTTTGTTTTAAAATTTAAGAAATGTAAATAAATGGTAATTTGTTCAAATTTAACTGTTAGTTAAATTTTTTCAATTAAATTAATTAGAATGTGCTCTGTCCAAATTGGTTTGGTTTTCATTTTTTAATTTTGTTTTTTCTGGCTCACTTCACCAGAATTTAAAAGTTAACTCGAGACTGGTCGGAGTAACAGTTGTTACTTTATATTTAACCAAGCAGTCGATCTTATCACATCAAGAGATAGAAAGTGATTCACTGTAACTCTTAAAAAAATTCTCAACCAATATTTTCAAAATCTAAGTTGTATCTTTTTTTGTTACTTTTATTTCCATTTAATAGCACTTATTTATTTTCACTCAGGTTGGTGCAAATGATGAAACTCTTCCCCAGTTTTCCAGCTTGTTGTCCTCATTTGTTGTGAGTTTGGAATATATTCACTCATGTGCTGATGGATTGAGGTTGTCCATGACTTGTAATCCACTTGGATCATTTACACTTGTTAATGGTGAGTTGTTGATGTAACGGGGCACCTTAAAACTACCATGCTAAACATTGGTGACAATTAAGCACATTACATACTTAATATTACCACTATTAGTTTAAACAACAACCTGCTTGCCCTAACCAGATAAATTAAAATCTACTACCCGGCTTGCCCTAACTCTTATTACGTAGAAGTTGTCAATAGTGATTTTGTAAGCATTAAGTAGTTCCATCTACAATAGTAAAACAACTTGCCTTTCTTTTTCATAGTTCTTGTGCGACCATGTGTGAACACTGAAGAACAAGTTTTAACGATGCAAATCAAAGTTGAAGAATTCCTCACAAAGTTCAACGCACAAACAAGTTGGTTGGAAACAGTTTTTTTAATTTACTAGTTTTTTATAAGCATCTGAAACAACTGAATATTTATTCTCGATGTGGAAAGGTCAAATGCGCAAACATAGAGTAACATTTTTTACCCTGACCAAGTCTCGAGTTACCTTTGCCAGTTTTAGATATTATTGACTATAATTGCCCAGTAATTAATCTTGCAATTGGTTTTTAGCCCAACATATCATATCGTTTTCAGCGCTTTACTTGAGGCACTATACTATTGAAGTAGCGGGAATCGAACTATGAACCTTATGTAATGAAGCCAAGTGTTCTAACCACTACATCATACTGTTTTTAATACTTACAAATAAAAACATTTTGTTGTTTAGAACCACGAGACTCGAAAACAGTTTTCAAAAATCTTTCAAAACTTTCTCGTTTATTTAAGGAAGGGATCTCGTACAAGGCTTTAGATCTTATGAGAGAAGGTAAACAATATAAAACATAAACTTATAAACTTATAGTACTCGCATAGGTTTAATAATTTACAATGTTTCATGTTTAAGTAAAAAATTCCAAATGTTATTTTTTGTGATTTTTGATATTTTTAAGTAATTTTCCAACTTATTGTTTTTCTAGAGTTACAGCTCCCTCCCGTGCATGGTATGTTGTCTCTTTTTCCAGAATTATTAGTTAGAATCCTATCCTTTCTGGATGTTAAAAGTTTGTGTGCAGTAAGCCAGGTATAAAGGTTTTTCTATCATTTTCTGTGGTTGGATGTTAAGTAAATGTCTTCAAATATATTTTTTGATAATTTTTTTTTCCACATTTAGTAATTCTCTTTTTTGGAAAAGTCGAATGCACGACTTAAACATAAAGTAACATTAGTTACCCTGACCCAGTCTCGAGTTGCTTTTAGCAGTTTGGGATATTATTGATTATAATTGCCCAATAATTAAGCTGCTGATTAAGTGCTGGCTCAGCAGGAGTTCATACCGTTTATAGCGCCTTACTCAAGGGCGCTACAGCATGAGAGTAGTAAAAATTTATGTAGTTCTCTAAAACTGTTAAAACTTTTTTTCTATTAAATGAATTTTATTAAAATGAAAGTGATACTGCTAAAACAATATTCAAAATTGTAGTTCAGTTTATCTTAATTTAAAAACTTTAACTTTTAGGTTTGCCAAACTCTTTTAAATATTGGTGGGGATGAAAATTTATGGAGGAATCTTTACGTTCGAGACTTCCAAGCCATCCCCAATAACTTGGGTCCAAGATCTTGGAAAGAGGTTTTTATATTAAATCTGGTTTTAAATTTAAACAAATAACCAAAAATGTTTTTAATTAATTAATTTTTAATCAAGTTGTACAAACGTCGTTACATCCACCAACAAAAAGAAGATCGAGAACGTCGCCAACGGCAACGAGACATCGATGACTTTATCCCCACTGGGTTCTATCCTCCACCTCAACCCATGGCTCCACCCTTCCCGGGTCAACCCTCTGGCATTATAGGTTAGATTTTTCCTCATTTTAGGTGAAAATATTTTACCTTAAAATTTTTTTGTCAGAATTTTGACCTTTATTACATCACAGGTGGTGATTATGACCTTGACCCAGCTTTTCCTTATGGCCCCCTAACCGGGCGACGCCCTCAACCCCGCAATCCATTTGGGGGGCCTAACCCAGGGGGAAATCCCCTTCCAGGGTCACGTTTTGATCCTACTAACCCATTTGGGGGTGGTTTTAGACCTGGAAGAGGGGGTGGGATGATCGACCCAGGGGAGCTTGACCCCTTTACCGGTCTCCCCAATCGCCCCAGAAGAGGACAAAGAAATAATTTTGATGGTTTTGGTGGATTTATGTAATTTTGCAATAAACTGTGTGTAATAAAAGAAAACGCTTTGTTATCGTATGATATAAAACTGCGCTTATGTATCGTATTCTTGTGTAAAATTAGTTTTCGAAAGTTCAAAAAAAGAGAATTAAAATAAATTTAGCTTATAATAAAGTTGTCAAGGTTACAATGATTTTTTTGTCATCATTTCTATCTTAAAAATTGATTTTTCCCTAAGCCATAAGCGAAATTCAATAAAAAAAAATTTGACGTCATATAGAAATTATAATTTCAAAAATTTTTGTTTTGTAAAAAAAATTTGTTGCAAAATACAAAAGATCGAGTAGGGCACATTAATAATGAGGAGTTTTGCAACTTTTTTTGTGAATTACTCACGTTCTCTGTCGTTTTAGCCTGATTCCCACTTATTCTTGCTTCAGATGCTCCAAGCAAAGCTTTAGTTAAAATGCACAAGAATTTCTACGCTTAATTAGTAAAAAGTAGCCAAAACATTTTAGCGTGGAGTACAACACGTGGTTAGTTAGAAACTAAACTTGCACTGTCGCCATTATTATTTAATATAATTGTATTTAAAGTAAGTAAAATAAGGTAAATAGACTAAACAGAAAACTTTTACAATTTAGTTTTTGTATTATCTTTGTTTTAATATGTAAACAATAGTTTAGAACATAATTTATGGGCATTTTCGAAGAACAGCGGAAGGATACATGAGGCGTGGTATTGTCTGTTACGTCATGTTTAAAGCGTGGCGGATGAATAAAAGATGTAGTCGTTGTAGCGACTTTAGGTAGAAATTGAACTAGATCTTGTTAATTCTTAACATTCATTTGGATTTGCAGCAGTGGAAGTCGGACATCTTTGTAACAGTAAAACTTAAACAAGAAGTTTTATTAGTTAACAAGAGATACCAAATGTTTATTCTGTATACAGATTTATGTTCGTTAAATTTGTTTAATCATCTTTGAAGATTGGTGTTTCGACGAAGCGGACTTCAACAAATCGGGTTAAGTAGATTGATTTTTGTAAAGTTGTACAAATATTTTTTATTAAAAACTTGTATAAAGTTTATATGGTGTTATTGATCTGAATATGCAACCGGTTAGGGGTAGGATCGCGCGCGTGTCGACACTCGTTATTTTAATGCCTGGCGAATTTTAACAGTCCGCATATTCAGAACACGACACCATTTTAATAGTGTATAATTAACCTGATAATACCTAATTAGACAAAGATAACTGCCCCAAACTTTTTATTTTTAAGGTTTCTGGTGATGATCAAGCGAAGAACAAAGGACTGCTACTATCGAAGGACGAAGAAAAGATTGTGACGTCACGGGAAACGGAGGAAAGATTGTGACGTCACGAGAGATGGAGGACAAGAAGATGACGTCACGAGGAATGGAGGAAACGGAAGTGACGTCAATAAAGAAGAAGAGTTTAGGAAACCCACACAACATGCAGGGAAGATAACTTTCTAATACTTTTAATTAAAATGTTAAATATCTTGATTAAATTTAGTTTTAGTTTGGTTTAATATTAATCTTAATTTGTAAAATATTTACTTAACCTTAGAACTTTTACTAATGAATTGCAATTGTTTTAGTTTCTACGTCATGTGGAATGGAGGAACAAAAGAAGACGTCACAAGGAATGGAGGAAGGTGACGTCATTTAATTTAATCTTTATTTTTTGAATTAAATACAAAATATTTAATCTTTTACTTTATAAACCAAACGTATTCGATAAATTTAAACTGTCGTTGTTATAGGAACCAATCAGGCGATTCTACGGTGATTTGAAGATGAGATGAAGAATTGGATGTGGCCCTAAGGTAGTTGTTAGTTTAGGTACTGATGAGCTGTGAGGAAAAGACCAAGAAAGGTGATTCCTTTAACATACAGGTGAGATACTTGTTCTTTAATAAATTTGTATAAATTAAATAGATAATAAATTTATTTATACTATGTGCTTGTACACCTAACTTTTTATATGTTAATTAAATAAAAGGTCTACAACCTCTGCCCTTAAGGCAATGGCCTCACTTACCAAGTTTAGGATATTATTGATTATAAATATCATACTCAAAATGACCTAATACTAGGATCAGCCTAGTTAGATTAAGCGAGTCGTCAGTTTTACGTTTACATAAATTCGTGCGCGTGTTGCAACACATCGCCTCGTCCGTCGCTTTAGTTGTTACGCAGTTTGCGTTGATTAGTTATTGCGTCAGTTTAAGTCGGTTAGTTATTACGTCAGTTAGTTATTACGTCAATTTAGGTCGGTTAGTTTTTACGTCAGATTGCGTCTTTTTTTTATGACGTCATATTTATTTGTTAGTTAAGTAGGCAGTTAGTTTCTGTGATTATTTGTATCCGTTAGTTGGCGCTCACTACTAGGTTAGTTGCTATCGGTTTGCCGCTAGAGGGACAGCTATTGCGAACGACCGCTAGAGGGAGGTATGTTGTACAAATGAGTGACCGCTAGAGTGGGCTGTATTAGATTTTTGGTCCACCGCTAGGTGGTGCAGATGAGAGGGTTCTTTATATTAGTTTGGTTTGTTATTTGATAATTAAATGTTTGTTTGATTATTCTAATTAATGTCATTAATATTTGTTTAAAACGAACTTATTTTGTTTGTTAAACTTTATTATAACCATCCTTTATTATTAATTATGGTTCGAAATCTTAGATTTCGAAACATATTGTTATTGTCATTATATTTATTATTATTATTATTATTATTGTTTTTATTCTTTCTAGTCAGAATTTTGAAAGACGTAAAACTAAAAGTTCTAAATTTTTAGTATGCTTGTTATTATCCCAACGAATCGCAAACCTCCTATTTACGACATTCAATTATCACTAATTACTAATTAATAGGTGTTTGTTTATTAAAATTTAAAGGTTGTTATTAATTTTTTAAATCTTGGTCAACTGTATATTATGATATTACTAACTAAAAATAAATTAAAATTTTAATTTTTATCACTAATTACTTAATAATAGGTGTTTGTTTATTAAAATTTAAAGGTTGTTATTATTTTTTTAAATTTTTGTCAATTGTATATCATGATATTAGTAACTCAAAAACGAATTAAATTTTAATTTTTATCACTAATTACTAATTAATAGGTGTTTGTTTAAGTTTTTGTTTGTATAAAAAATATAAATGCTTGTTTGTTTATTAAAAATCTAAGGTATGTAATATTCTTAGTTAATGTTTATGCATATCTTTTTTTATTTATAAAAATAATCAAATAATTTTGAACTATATTTTATTTATCAAATAAATCTAGTTATTATTGTTTTTATTCTTATTTGACAAATTTTGAAAGACGATAACTTTTGTTCTTTAAAACTAAAAGTTCTAAATTTTTAGTATGTTTGTTATTATCCCAACGAATCGCAAACCTCCTATTAACGACATTTAAATGTCACTAATTACTAATTAATATATTTTATTATTAAAATTTAAAAATTAAATTTGCTGAAATTTTAATATGTTGTTGGTATTATTATTTTGTATGTTGCTATTTAAAATGAAGATTTAACTCTAGCTAAATATCGTTTAATCATTATTTTAGTTTTTTTATAAAATAACGAATCAGTGTGAGTTTAACGCTTGAATAATTTAATAGCGTTCTGGTCGCCGTCAAAAATCGTCCTTTTCGCTGTCCATTAAAGTAAAAAATATTGGTTGAAAATTTAAGTAAAATGTTAAAATATAAGTAAAAAATGTGTAAAATTTTCGTTTTAATTGTTTTGTTATTATTATATTTTAATACTTGTTTGATTACTAAAAATTAAGATCGGTATTTTGCTTTTAAATTTAGTTTACTTTTATATTACAATATCAATGAGTGCGTGTTCGCTTGTTAAAATTAGGTTTAAATATAAAAAAGTTCATATTTAAATTTATAATTTAATTAATAAACCTACTAAATAAATTATATTTATAAAAAAGAATCAAACGATTTTGAACCATATTTTATTTATCAAATAAATCTAGTTATTATTATTATTATTGTTTTTATTCTTATTTGACGAATTTTGAAAGACTAAAAGTTCTAAATTTTTAGTATGTTTGTTATTATCCCAACGAATCGCAAACCTCCTATTAACGACATTTAATTATCACTAATTGCTAATTAATATATTTTATTATTAAAATTTAAAGATTAAATTTGCTGAAATTTTAATATGTTGTTGGTATTATTATTTTGTATGTTGCTATTTAAAATGAAGATTTAACTCCAGCTAAATATCGTTTAATCATTATTTTAGTTTTTTTATAAAATAACGAATCAGTGTGAATTTAACGCTTGAATAATTTAATAGCCTTCTGGTCGCCGTCAAAAATCGTCCTTTTCGCTGTCTATTAAAGTAAAAAATATTGGTTGAAAATTTAAGTAAAATGTTAAAGTATAAGTCAAAAATTTGAAAAATTTTTTTTTTAATTGTTTTGTTATTATTATATTTTAATTGTTTTTATTCTTATTTGACAAATTTTGAAAGACGATAACTTTTGTTCTTTAAAGCTAAAAGTTCTAAATTTTTAGTATGTTTGTTATTGTTTTTATTCTTATTTGACCGAATTTTGAGGGACGATAACTTCTGTTCTTTAAAATTAAAAATTCTAAATTTTCAGTATGTTTGTTATTATCCCAACGAATCGCAAACCTCCTATTAACGACATTTAATTATCACTAATTACTAATTAATATATTTTATTATTAAAATTTAAAGATTAAATTTTCTGAAATTTAATATGTTGTTGGTATTATTATTTTGTATGTTGCTATTTAAAATGAAGATTTAACTCTAGCTAAATATCGTTTAATCATTATTTTTGTTTTTTATAAAATAATGAATCATGAGTTTAACGCTTGAATAATTTAATAGCGTTCTGGTCGCCGTCAAAAATCGTCCTTTTCGCTGTCCATTAAAGTAAAATATATTGGTTGAAAATTTAAGTAAAATGTTAAAATATAAGTAAAAAATGTGTAAAATTTTTGTTTTAATTGTTTTGTTATTATTATATTTTAATACTTGTTTGTTTACTAAAAAATTAAGATCGGTATTTTGCTTTTAAATTTAGTTTACTTTTATATTACAATATCAATGAGTGCGTGTTCGCTTGTTAAAATTAGGTTTAAATATAAAAAAGTTCATATTTAAATTTATAATTTATTTAATAAACCTACTAAATAAATTATATTTATAAAAAAGAATCAAACGATTTCGAACCATATTTTATTTATCAAATAAATCTAGTTATTAATTTAAATTGATTTGTAACTAGTTTGTTGTAATTTTTTTAATTAATTAATTCACCCCAACCCCATTTAACCTTAACGTAACTTGTTTATTATAGTTTGGTGTACATGCAAGTGGTATGAATAAATCTTTAAATTATAATATTTATTGTACATTTTAACGTTTTTAAATTGTTTTGGAACATATTTAACCGATTTCTTTTTTCGAGGTAATTCTGACGTCATAGTAGATGATTCAATTCCTCCAATGATGTCATCAAATTCGACGATGTCACTGTATCCGATGATGTCACTAACTATTGACTTTCTACTGACGTCACTATATCCGATGACGTCGCTTTTCGATGATGTCAATAACTATTGATTTTCTACTGACTTCACTACATTCGTTGACGTCACTATCTGTTAATGTCGCCATATCCGATGATGTTTGCTATGATGCCACAATGCGATGATGCCGTAATTCTGACGTCATAGTAGATGATCCAATTCCTCCAATACTGTCATTAAATCCGATGATGCCGCTATCCGATGATGCCGCTATCCGATGATGCCGCTATCCGATGATGCCGCTATCCGATGATGCCGCTATCCGATGATGCCGCTATCCGATGATGCCGCTATCCGATGATGCCGCTATCCGATAAAACCGCTATCCGATAACGTAACAATGCGATGATGTAACAATGCGATGATCCTGTTGACCGATGATGTCGCTCACCAATGTCGCTCACCGATTGTGGTATGATGTCGCTCACCGATTGTGGTTTGCATAAAAAATAAGACAAGCTTACCTGGAGCAAACTTATTTTGGGTCTGGTGACCATGCCATAGTATACTATAAAATCTTTATGTAAACATTAATACTTTTGGCATGTATTAAATCATTAAATTAATTTTGTCATTTTTTCCCGTCGCATTGTTGTAATATTAATTGTATATCGTATTTATTATTTACTTTTATCAATGTGCGAAAAAACAAAATAATATTAAATAATAAAATAATATATTTTATTTACAGATATTTGTTTTTTAAAGTATTTTATATTGAATAGTTTGATTAGTTGCTGCTTGATAAGTTTAGGTCTAAATTTTGCAAGTTTAATTATTTAAAATATTTACTAAAAAAAATGACATTCTGAACTACCAGGTGAAGTGTTGTATTACGTCATAATGTCAGGTCGTTCAAGGCTGATTTTGCCTTCTTTTATCACGTGACTAACGTAGTTAAAGAAAGTGAAACTCAGTCGCATTCTGCTAATACACTCCGCAAAAAGGAAGGTTAATACTTTGACCTATACTCTGAATGTCGTGGGTCTGATTGGAATTACGTCATCAATGGTACTTACTGTTATGCGATAGAAACTTTACAAATACTATTATGACGTTTATAAACACGTGAATTTCACTCAGAATTAAATATTTTAACCTTATTATTTTAGAATGAAAATCGATTAAATATTACTACGCAATTTACCTAAAACAAAAATAGCGTGTTTTTTGCATGAAAGAAGTATAGGCAAAACGCTTTTAAACCGTTTAATTAGCAAGATTTAACTCTTGCGCAGTTAAAAATTCGTTTTTATACGTAAGTAGCGGTATGGCTTTAGTTATTTTATACTATGTTACTGAGCTCCATTAGTTGGTATTTGGTCACCATTCTAAGTAAATTGCGTAGTTATATTTAATAGATTTTCATTTCTAAAATAATAAGGTTAAAATATTTAATTCTGAGTGACGTGTTTATAAACGTCATAATAGTATTTGTAAAATTTCTATCGCATAACAGTAAGTACCATTGTTGACGTAATTCCAATCAGACCCACGACATTCAGAATATAGGTCAAAGTATTTACCAAAAAGGAATCTCCGCGCTCCGCAAAAACGAATCTCCGCGCTCCGATAATTTACTCCGCCATTTATTAAAAATGTTGCAAATCAAAGTTTATTAACTGATTAGATATGTTCTAAAAATTAAATAAAGAATACTTGAGCTAGGTCTTTAGCACAAACAGACTTATGATTTAGTTATTAGGTCTTAAAGCAGGACTAACTGTTTGCAGTCGAGAAGCACTTTATTTTAATTATTGTAATTTTGTTGATTAATTAGCTAATTAGTATTTTCTTATAACGTATTTATATAAGAATGTAATGCTTTAACCTATTTGTACATACATGTATATTTAATTCTATTGCCATGAGGTGTTAATTATTATTATTAGTTTTTTTTTACCTTTTTTGCTTTTTTGTTGTAACTCCTTTTGCAGTTTTGCACTTCATGATTTCCATTCTAATTATATCACCGTTGCTACCGGCAACTGGCAACAATTCCACAGTTGCTAGGTTACGAGATCACTTTGTTAAAAATAGAATCAAAGTTAAAATTTGCAGTCCGAACCAATTTTTATCGATTGAGGACAAATGCAGTGTTTCCAACTTAAATTTATTTATTCAAAATAATGAGATTACTTGTGTGATTCTGCTTCATGCCTACAAAAGTGGGAGATGTGTGGTGTGTTGTTGTAAAGATAAAAAATGTGTTTTGAATGTTAAATATGGGATCGTATTCGGAGGAACGGATATTAACGAGAATGTGGATGTTGCTGAGAATTTAGATGTGATAAAATCCTGTATTCAAAGTTCTTCTTTTTGTGTTTCTTTTACTGATGATATGAAATTAAAAGCACTTTTATATTTTCCTAATGCGAATATTTTGATTCAACCTCAAGCTTTGGATTATACGACTTTTCAATTTTGCTCCGATCAAGAAATTATAAAACAGGTTGAATGTCCATTAATATTTGTGTTACCATGCACAATAAGAGCTGTGAAGGATCCACTTTTTATTGTTGAAGAGTTTTTGAATTTGGTTAAAATTTGTGAGAAAGATGTCAGGTTGCTGATCCTAGGTTCAAGCGGGGAAGATTTAAATTTCTCGAAATTATTTGTAGAAAAAATTACAAGTATTTTGAAACTTAAAAATAATTTAGATGTTAATTCCAATCCAACGGATCTTTCGACACCAATTCCACTAATACATGGAGAAAATTTCTTACAAACTTGGTTGGATAATAAACACGGAAGTAAAATTCAGTTTATGCCTTCATTACCACATGAACAGTTTATTGAATTCATAAAAAGTAAGAATTGTTTTTGTTTGTTAAATTCATCAAATAGTGAAGGAATGGCAGCTTCAATTCTAGAAGCAATGGCACTTGGGACCCTAGTTTTGTGCAGAGATATACCAGCAAACCAAGCTATTATAACTCATTATGAAACTGGTTTGTTATTTTCAAATCCTGAACAGTTTGTTTCCTGTGCTGTTAAGTTAATTAATGATCTAAAATTAAGAGAAAAATTTGTTCAAAATGCACGCAATTATATCCTTTCTTATCATAACCCGTTTACTGAAGCTGAATTTTATTTAAATTGTGTCAGAAATTATTTTTAAAATATTTTTTTTTGTAGTTTTTAAATTAATAATGAAATAACTTTTTATCTATGATAGTTAGTTACTGTAGATTTATGTTTTTAATATTTAATTAAAACCAAGGTTTAACAATAGAAGCATGACTTATATTTATATTGTTAGTTTTTGTGCGTTTTCTTTTTGATTATTTTTTGTATCAACTTTTATGGATTTCTGTAGTAATTTAGTTTATTTTATTAATGTTTTATTAAAGCTAATATAACTTATTTATTTTGATGATGAAATTAAGATGCGTGCAGCTGTTAACTTGAATTGCATTTTTACCTTTGTGTTTATTGTAGTACCATGTATTCATAACTTGCAATCTAATTTAATCAAGTTTTAAGAGATTAAAAAAATATTTTAAAGATTTATTTGTTTTTAGAATGCTTACCACAAAGTTTAAACCAAAATCTTTTTTGTTAACTTCGTTTAAAATCTTGCTAGCCTGCCAACTTCACCAATCTGTGTTTAAATTATCAAGCGCAATGAAAGCAGTCAGGCAGAAACAACTTGGAAATGCTGACGAATTATTCATCTCAAATGACGAACCACTACCAGCGTTGCCGGTTGAAAATATTTTAATTAAAGTTCATACGGCAGCACTGAATCGTGCTGATATATTAACAAGAGAGGGGAAATACCCGGGACAAAAATCCCCACTAAACTTGGGGCTTGAAGTTTCAGGGGTCGTTGAGAAGGTCGGGTCTGATGCTGAAAAATGGAAAATTGGGGATAAAGTGATGGCATTGTTACCAGGAGGTGGGTATGCTGAATATGCTTCGGTGCATAAGGATCATGTGATGTTGGTCCCCAGTTGTCTTTCACTTCAGGATGCTGCAGCAATACCTGAAGCCTGGCTCACTGCTTACCAACTTCTTCATTTTATCGCGAGGATTGAATCGGGTGAAAAAGTCTTGATCCATGGAGGAGGAAGTGGGGTTGGAACCGCGGCTGTTCAACTCGTTAAGCTCGCAAATTCGACCTCAATTGTTACAGCTGGGACAAGTAAGAAGATTGAGTTTGCGAAAGAGCTCGGTGCGTCCGATGGTTTTAACTACAAAGAGGGGGAATTTGGTTCAAAGGTTAAGGAAGCAACCTCCGGAAAAGGGGTGAATGTGATCTTGGATTGTGTTGGAGGATCATTTTGGAAGCAAAACATCGACTGTTTAGCTGTTGAGGGAAGATGGGTAACTTATGGGTTGTTAGGGGGTTCGATGATCGATGGTCCTTTATTGGGGCAAATATTGGGTAAACGAGCCTCCCTTTTGGGGACAACTTTAAAAGCTCGAAGCACTGAATACAAAGCAAAACTGATTAAAGAATTTAGTGAAAATGCTCTTCCATATTTTAGTGGGAAATCCAAGGTTGTTTTGAGACCAATTGTTGACAAAGTTTTTTCTATTAATGAGGTTTCTGAAGCTCATAAATACATGGAGTCAAATCAAAGCAATGGAAAGATTCTGTTGAAAATTTTGGATGATAAAAAACAAGAATTGTAAATGGATTTAAAGACTCTTATGTTGTTGGAACAATTATATTATTTATCGAATCATTGATTGATGTTTTATTTCTGCTGTGCATTATTGTATTGTTTCACCATTTGAATTGGCAAAAATATTTATTTAAATTTGTAAATTGATATAAATTATGTTATTATGAATGCATTGTATTTATTGCGAATAATTAATTGATAATACTGTTTCATTTATTTTATTAAATATGCATCTGTTGAGAGTTAATTTTATGAACTTAACTTTATTTTGTGTAAACTTTAATGTGTAAGTACATTTTTTTGTGTTTAAATAAATTTAATGACACATATTTGTAAAAATGGGGTTATGATATGTAAAAAACTTGATTTTGCAAATTTGTTTATTGGTGCTAGAACATGGAAGCAGCGGGAATCGAACCTATGACCTCACGTGGTGATGCCCAACATCATTATTTTTTCAGTGGCTTTAACTTTGTTTTAAATATTAATAAACTTATTTAAAAAAATTTTTTCTATCAAATTTGAGGATAAACTTGAACGGTAACCGCATGACGTCATTGTTGTCATTAGTGTAAACCGTAGTTTAATGTTGCGTGACGGAACATGACGTCACAAAACAATAATGTCAGCTGTGTCATTGAGTTGATTTGTTTTTAGTGGAATTGGTTCCGAAAATTATTGATTAAAATCTACTTCAATATTTATTAAAAATGTTTTTTATAAGGGTTTGAACAGTTTTGTCTAATTGTTTCTGTCTGACAGAATGAATAAGTCTACAATTTAAAATATCGTTTTTGTTGTTATTATCGACCGATTGAATGTCAGAAATTGCCTTTTTCTGTAGAAGTTGCTAGTTAAACTTTATTGTAAAGTTAAGTTTTGAGAGCTCTATTAGCGCCGTCCGCCGGTTTAAACGAGTTGTACTAAAATAAATGCGAAGAGGGCGGAATGTACAAAAGAAGATTAGGATAAGGTTATAGAAATTCCGCCCTTTTTGCATTTTATAAACTTGGTGGACGACGCTCATAGAGCTCCAAGTTTTGGTTGTGTTTTTAACTAACTTTTGTTTAGGAATCATTAGGCTTATTATGAATAATGAAAAATGGATATGTTCTTTATGCACTTACGAGAACTATGCCGCTTCTATAAAGTGTTCTATGTGCTCACATTTACGTGATTGTGATGTCATAAGACCACCTCCATTACACAAAGAAAAGGGGCTCGTCATAAAGGAGATAAATGACCCCAAAGAATTTATAATTAATCCTAAAAACACAGCACAAACGAGCACAAAATTTGATGTACCGGAAAATGATCTAAACGCTAAAAATTTAGGTTTTTTAAAATTTGACGATCGGCCTGAATCGCCGACAAACAATTGGGCTTGTTCTATTTGTTTGTTTGATAACAAAGGAGATAATGCTTGGTGTGTTTCTTGTAACTCCTTAAAGGAGAATCCTTCTGTAAAAGTCTCAGAGCAGCCTCAACACGATAAAAACACAAAAAATAGGAAATGGAATTGTGGGAACTGTACTTACGAGAATTGGAATGTTTCAAAACTTTGTGTCATGTGCCGACAAAATCGTGTCGACAACAATATAATAACAAACGAACAAAATTTATTGTCCGAGAAGTTATCCGAGTGTTCCATTGTCCCAGGGTCACCACAAGGACATTCAAGGTCATCAAGTTCATCTTCAGGGTCATCACAGAATGACCTTTCAACCCAAAGATCAACTAAATTAAATCGACATCGAAGACAAAATCTTGATAACCAGGTTTGTTAAAAAAATTAAAATCTAAAAAAAAATTTAAGTTCAACAAAAATAATGTTTTGAAGGCATGTTCGTCACGCACCATCGGGGCTTGTGGAAGCAACCGTAACACTGCCACTGGAGGGCACAAGATATCACGAAGTTCATCCAGGCATGACCTTGACAATCGCAAGAATCGAGGTCGAAACTTGAACTGGTTGTTCTTGAAAGCTTGCATTGGTAATATATGGTGTTTTATATTATTGGTAATTTAATGGTGTTTTTATACCATTGGTAATATATGGTGTTTTTATATTTTTAGTAATTTAATGGTGTTTTTATATCATTGGTAATATATGGTGTTTTTATATTTTTAGTAATTTAATGGTGTTTTTATATCATTGGTAATATATGGTGTTTTTATATTTTTAGTAATTTAATGGTGTTTTTATATCATTGGTAATTTAATGATCTTTTATATTGATGGTAATTTAGTGGTCTTTTATATTATTAATAATTTAATGGTGTTTATCTAAAATGGTTTAATATAAAGTTTGTTAATGGTTAATTTTTTGTGGTTTATATATTTAAGTTTTTTGTAATTTTGTTTATTTATTTTTTTTTGAATTTCAAAACCAAGCTTGAGCCTATATAGTTGTAATTAAGAATCTCCATTTAAATTGGCTCGGTATTGATTTTTGTTGCAGAAATTTATTTTTTCTAACAACGATCAATAATTATATATTCACTTATTTATTTTGATATTTTGTTTCACTTTAAATTTTTGTAGATTTTTTTTTACATATTACATAATTTATTTTATTTTGTTGATAAGACAATCAATTTATTTTTTTAGCTCTTTATTGAAACACTGTTTTTTTACAGTACTTATCTTCTTAAATTTGCTAATAATTATAAACATAGAGGCGTGGTTTTTAGTTAGAACACTTGGCTTTACTACACTAGTTGTAAGTTTTGATTTTTACTGCTTGTGTTCTTGAGAAAGACAGTTTAAACGGTATGAACTCCTGCTGAGCCAGCACTTAATCAGCAGCATAATTATCGGGCAATTATAATTTATAATATCCCAAACTGCCACAGACAACCCGTGACTGGGTTGGGGTAACTGATGTTACTCTATGTTTAGGTTGTGAAGTTGTCCCTCCCACATCGAGGATAAATAAATATCAAAAAAAAAGTTATCAAACAACTAATATTCTTACACAGGAGTTGTTGACAATATTGTTGAATCAGTGGACAGTTACCTCATGCACGGAGGAAATATATCCCGCAGTTTGAACCAAGATGAAGTAAAACTTCTGAACCGACCTTCAGCATTTGATGTAGGTCATACTCTCGTTCATCTTTCAATCCGGTTCCAACGCCACAACATTCTTGCCCTACTACTCAACCCTGAGGTACAGTGATGTATTATTAAAAGTTTTGGTGAACATAAATCAGTGGTTAACCTTTCTAAATTAGCATTATGATTATTTATTTGGTTGAAGATGATATATAAATTTGTTGTCTGTTTTTGTTTGTTTAATTTTCTTAAGAACAGTGTTGTTTTAGTAAAGGTTTTTGTTTACATTTATTATTAGTTAACCGTAGTTAGTTTCTATTTATTAAGTTGGAATTTTCATTTAACTAAAATAACTTTAAAAATAAGTTAATTGGTTAAATAACTTGCTTAACTTAAATTGTTTATGTTACATTATTGGTTTATAATTTAAATTTTTAATAAATTTATTTGGCTGACATGGATTGGAAATATTACAGATTGCACCACGTGCTTTCAAGCGGAACCCGTCTCACTTAAGTCCTGACATCGCTGATTTAATTCGCCGACAAATTACCTCCAGTTTGAGGACAAGGAAGGGGGATTTTCATTGCAGGTTCTTATCAGAATGCACAACTTTTCAACTACCAATCGGTAGGTCCTGGGTTTGAATCTTAGCAAGGGCAGATTTGTAAAAATTTTGCCTGTGAAATAGTTTTTATTATGTTGATGATTAATTGTAAAAAAAGGACATTAAAGTTTATTTTATTCTGGAAATTAAGTTTTCAAATGTTTTACGTTTCTAGATATTTTAAAATTGATTTAAAACTTGAATTAAATTTTTTTATAATGTCCAATTTTTTAAATTAAAAAAAATTTTTAATGAAAAGTTAAAAATTTATGCAGAGCTTAATTGAAAATGGCATGTGGTCAAATGTCAATAATTTTGTGAATTAAATGTTGATGACAATTTTCATTTGTAGAAATATGTGATCTCCCTTCAGTGATCCAAAAGTTGTTGTTTAATGAATTGTTAGATCAAGATGTGCAGAAAGGTGAAATATTTTAGTTTTTTTACATTTTTTTAAAACTTTTTTTTTATTTCTTTTTCACTATTTAAAGTTTGAAGTATTTTAAATTTTTAAATTTAAACCATTTAGAATTAGAAGAGGAAGTTGCAATTAATTGGTCTTCATCTCTCCTCCATCTTGGAGGTTGTGACAACCGATTATATTCCTTATGGAACCGATCAGCGGGGGATTGTCTTCTCGATTCCGTCCTCCAATCCACTTGGGGAGTTTTCGATCGAGATAATGTTCTAAGGACGGCCATGTCTGAAAGCCTACAGGATTGTGCTACCAGGTATGGGTTGTGATGTCATGGTTTGTGGTGTTATAGGGACTGTGATATCATAGGAGTTGTGATGTTGTAGGAATTGTGATGTCATAGGGGTTGTGATGTCATAGAAGCTGTGATGTCACAAAAGTTGTGATGTTATAAGAATTGTGATGTCATATGAATTGTGATGTCAAGGGGGTTGTAATTTTATATGGGTTGTGATAGGATGTAATGTCATAGAGACTGTGATGTCATAGAAGCTGTGATGTCATAGAGGCTGTGATGTCATAGAGGCTGTGATGTCATTGGAAAGCATATGGCTGTTAAGATAATGAGTTAAAATTTTGGCCTCAATAAACTTTTTCTACATTTTCATTCACCCTCAAGTTTTATTCAAGTATAAGCCTTGTTTTTTAACATTTATTTCATTATATTTCAGTTTCTTTAAAAGATGGAAAGATTGGGAATTGAACCAAGCAAACTTGGTTGGATTTACTTTGACCGAGCGACAATGTTTGCAGGATTGGGCTTTTATTCATTCACTAGCTCAACAGGTTTGTTTACTTTAAATATTTTACAAATATGAGTCGTTTTTGAATTTAGAAAGTTAAAATTTCTACTTTTTGTTTAAAGTTTGTAGTTAATAGAAACCAGTACCAAGTTGTTTATGATTGTGAAACTATATTTAGAATGGTTGTAAATATTATCTCATTCCCTCAGGGGGTTTAACTTATAAATAAGTTATTTTTAACAGTAATTGGAAGCTAGTAAATATTGTTTAAACATATTGCTTAAAACTTGACATTATTTTTGTATATAAATTTATCCTTGATGTGGGAAAGTCGAATGTGCGACTTAAACATAAAGTAACATTAGTTACCCCAACCCAGTCTCGAGTTGCCTGTGACAGTTTGGAATATTGTTAATAATATTTCCCCGATATTTAAGCTGCTGATTAAGTGCTGGCTGCAGCATGAGATCAGTGGGGATTGAACCCACGACCTCATGGTGGTGTAGAAAGTGTTCTTACCACTACACCACGCTGCCAGTATTTAAAGTTAAAAAATCCCTAAATGTAGTAACCAGGTTTAAAATATATTTTGTACATCTACTACAAAAACACAAGAATTAACTTTTTTGTTTACATAGCCTGGAGCTTCATTGGAACATTGTCACATTTTTGTGTTGTCCCATATTCTACGTCGTCCTATTATTATTTATGGGATTAAATATTTAAAAAGTTTTCGAGGGGAAACACTGGGATATGCAAATTTTCAAGGTAGATTTTTAGAACTGAAACAAAGGCTACTTATATTTTTTAAATTTATCTTTACTGTTAAAAGGCCCAAATCTCAAGTTGCCTGTGGCAGTTTGGGATTTATTAATAACATTTCCCCGATATTTAAGCTGCTGATTAAGTGCTGACTGTACTCAAGGGTGCTACATGCATGAAAGCAGTGGGGATCAAACACAGGACCTCCTGTAGTAAGGACAGATGTTCTGAACACAACACCACGCTGTTTTAAATTATACTTTTTTAATGTTCGCATGAACTAATAGCTTAAATATATCAATAAGTACTTTGTATCTTAAAGGGGTTTATTTACCTTTCTTATGGGACTCCTCTTTTTGTTACACCAACCCCATCGTACTCGGGTACACTAGAGGGCACTTTACAGCACTTGTAACCATGGAGAACGATGTCAAGGTGAATTTAAATCTTACTTTGTAGCTCTTTACTAACTAAACTTTCTAAAACTTTAACCTCACGCAGAGCATTGGGGGAATACATCATAGTAATTCCTTCAACACAGTTAAATACCTCCCCCTAGTGGACAGCGAGGGAAAGGTTTTACCGGTTCATTTCACAGCCAGAGGAGAGGTCAGATAACTTTTAATTAATTAATTTATTAATTATCTTATGAATACTTTTAAAATATTTAAACTAAATATTAGGCCTTAAATGAAGAAGACCGCAAAACCATTTTACTCGAATGGTTGGATTGTGATGTCACAGGGGATGGTCTGCTGGTTGCCAAGCAACGAGTTGGTAAAAGACCATCCTCTGTGACAAGGATGGTAGAGGAATGGTTGGACCATTATCGCCATCTCTCGTTTACCAACTTGGACCATGTCAGCTCTGATGACGATCAGTAACCATGACGATAGTAACCATGCACACATTGTTGCTATGTGTTGCCATGGTAACCATGTAACTATGCACTTTTATAGTTACCATGGAATCGAGTATTTGCATGTTGTCATGGTGACCTAATCTTTATGATCAGATTATTTTAATATTTATTTCAGGTTTAAATTTTTTTGGTTTTTATTTTGGCAAAAAAAATTGTTTTTGTTTTGTGGCCATGTTGTTTGTTTCGTATTGTTCTCACTGTGACATCATAATATGTGCAGTGGCACAAAGATATCAATTATGTTTCTTCTTTATATTAAAGATCAGTTGTTCTACTTTGGATTTTGGTTTTCAGATAAGTTCTAACTATTCTAGAATTGTCTTTATACCAAATCTTTACCTAAAAAGGGCAAAGTTCTGTATAACCTAAACAAGAAAATGGAATTCAAATTTATTCTTGTATTCATTTAAAAAACACCAGTTTTCCTACAATCTTGTATTATCGCATTGTCTATTGCACCGAAACAATCTCAAAACACTAAAGTCTATGACATCACAATCATCAAGAAATTTCCAATTCGTTTTCAGATTTAAGGTTGATAAGTGAGTTACTCGCTCTAGCGAGTTCAGCGATGGAGATCCGACCTTGACGTTTAACGTACTCTGCTACGGCTTGTAACTCCTCGGTTGATAAGTAGATGAATTTTCCCCGATCGTCAATGACCCCTGTGTGATGTCATAATAGTAAAATCATTGTTACGTCATAATCTTTATTGAAATGTCAAATCAGGTAAGTTAATTTATTAACAATCAAATCATGAAAGTTTTAATTAATTAAAACTAGTTTATAGCCCGCCTTTTTGTCGGCATTTTAATTGTCATAATATGGTCGCAACTCTTAACTAATATTTGCCAGCGCATCCACAAACGGCAATTTTATTTATTTTGTAGGCTTATAAATTGGACAAATATATATTGCCCACTAAGCTTCATTATATATAGTTGACCCAAACCTGTTAAATTTCCATTTTTTAATAATTCTTGTATTCTGTCGATAGCTTCTTGAGTTCTTAGGCCAAAATGCGAAGCTAAATCTTCAAGCAAAACTACTTTTGTTTTCTGAGAATAAAAAAAAATTTTAAGGAATATTTAAAAAATCTTTTCAAGTTTAACATTACCTTTACATAGTCGATAAACTCTTGTAAAAGATTTTTATTTTCTTCTTCGTTTTGTTCCTTTTCGCCTTCTTCTTCAATATCAAACTCTTCTCTCATTTTCTGATACTCTTCTTCTTCTATTCGAGCTCTCTCTTCTTCTGCCTTTTTCTCTATTTCAGCCTAAAAGAGAAGTTGTGTTAGAAAGAATTTTAAACAGGGTAACTATTTTAAAATTAATCATTTTTGATAAATTAAACTTTTTAAACAAATATTCAACCCACTTGTTTTTCCTCCTCTAATTTCTTGTTCTCTTCCTCCTGTTTCAAGATCTGTTCCCTCTCCTCCTGAGCTTTCCTCCTCTCCACCCTCTCTAACTCATCTGCTTCTCTTCTGATCCTTTTCTCCTCTTTATCTTGCAACTTCCGTTGTTTCTTGGCTCCGATCTTTTCCTTGGGGCGATCTTCATCAACCTCATTGCTGTCTTGAGAAGCTTGCTGTTGCCTGTTAAAATATTTGGTTTATTTTCAGTTTGTCCTCATTTATTTTTGAAATTGTTAGCTCCTAAAAAAAAAGTAATTTTACTTTAAGGCAGTAAGGGTGAATTACTCAAAATATATACATTTTTATTGCAGATTTTGGATATATTTATATTTTTTTGTATATCCTTGATGTAAGTCGAATGTGCGACTTGAACATAGAGTAACATCAGTTACTCCGGCCTAGTCTCGAGTTGCCTGTGGCAGTTTGGGATATTATTGATTATAATTGCCCAGTAATTATGCTGCTGATTGCTGGTTTAGCAGGAGTTCATATTGTTTATAGTGCCTTACTCAATGGCGCTACAGCATAAGGGCAGTGGGGATCGAACCCACGACCCCATGTGTGGTGTAGAAAGTGTTCATACTACTACAACATGCTGCCAGCTGAAACTAGGTTTAGTTAAGTGCTTTACCGCTGAGCTTGTTGTTGGATGCGGTCTCTTGCACCTCTTCTTCTGACTCCCGGAACATCCGGATCTCTCTCTCGAGGAATTGCTCTTGGTCGAACTAGATTAAAATTGTTGTGATAGTTTAATAATATAAATTTAATTTTGGCAACTTTGCTAGCATTCTACCTTGAGGTTGTTGTGCTTGGTTATTTTTGTTGTCTTTTCTTGTAACGAAAAACAGAATAACTGCCACAATAACAGCGGCGACAATATAAACAATTGGCTCCATTTTATTTATTTGAATTCAAATTACTTTACACAAAATTTAACGTCACTCAACGTGATTGTGTTGTCATAAGTAGTCATGGTCGGGTGATTTTAATGTAAACAAAAAAGGTTTGAGGATAAACTTTGATTTATTCTCGATTTAAAAACGATATTAAAAATTGTTTTTTAAGGTTATATCTGTTATTAAATTACCTCGATATTTTTCCTTCTTTGCGATGGTTTTAATAACCTCGTGCAACTTTGCCTCGCTTTTGTTGTAGCCTGACAAAAAACAAAATTTATTTTATTGGTAAATAGAAATATTTATAAACTTAAAAACTCACAAAAATTACCTTTTAACTTCCATGATACGCAAATAATTGCAAGCAGGATCGCACCAATATAACAAGCAATAAAATAAATCATAACTTGTTTTTCAGGCGATATTTCTTTTAATTCTTCGCTCGTTTTATTTTGTTCAAGTTCTGCCATCCTCCTAACATTTACTTAAACTTAAAATGATTTTATTTTGTATAATACCTTAAAGTGGATGACATTTTTTTTGTTTATTTGGCCTAAGGTAAATAATTTTGTTTAATTACGTTCAATTATCTTACGCGTTTGATTTATATTTTGACTTAATTAGGTTCTAATGTCGATATAATTAAAGTATTTAAACCTAGTGTTATATTAAAGTTGTTTTAATTGAATTTTAAAAATAATTTTTTTTATTCTATAAAAACTACTGCACTAATAAATACACAACACAATGTAAAAAAGTGTAAATGATGACGTAGCTTGAATAAGACAATGACGTCACTTCTATTGTGACGTCAACACCGGTATACACTTTTTTAGCGACCGTATTTTGGACGTTTTGTTATGACGTCATTTTATATTTTATGAAGAAAAAGGTGTAATTTGTGACGTCACTACATATACTATTATGACGTTATAAGTCACGTCATCTTATCAGGCATTGTTTGTGTTCTTTACCATACCAGTGATCGAACAATGAAGGAATTGTTTTGTGATAATTTAAATGAACTTCGTCTTTTAAGAGTTTACACAGATGACAAAACGCGTTCGCGAACGTTCCAAAAAATAAGTTCTGATATTCATCCGCGTCGTTAAAACCGAACAACGGATAGTGTTCTTCCGCCTCCCAGCGCCATTGGAAATATTCCGTGTAAGCCGTTACGTTGGTTGCCAAATAATCCAAATATTTGATTAATTCCTCTTCGTCTTTAAAATCGTCATAATGGATAAAAGAATTCGGGGGCGCAACTTCTCTTACGTCATCGCGCCTTGTACCCCATATCACGGGGACTGTCCCTGTATAGAAAGCGTTGAACCAGAGCTTTTCTGTGATGTAACCGCGACAGTTTGCCGAGTTCTCGAACACAAAATAGAATTTGTAAGCTTGGTAAGTTTTGTAAACTTGATTTTTGTTATAATTTAATTTCTTTGTTCCACATTTTCCATAAATATCAACTTTTAAACCTTTACTCTGCATGGATTGAACGATTTTTAATCTTTGGTTCCCACCCTTTGTGAGGTCACAGTTACTTGCTGCCCAGGCCACGTGATCAGTTTTCGCGGCGATCATCTTAGTCACGTGATCTTTGATGACGTCACGCGACTTTGTTTCGTTGTAATCGACGTTTTTGGTGAATTTTAGAATTTTTTGATCGCGTTTTAAATCATCATTCATTTTATCTTGTCTAAAAAATTAAATTAATTAAAAAAATTAAAATTTAATTAATTAGAAAAAAATAATTTACTTTTTTAAGATTTTGTCCACATATTTTCGTGACGTAAACGGTATCAACATAGCGTTGACGTCAGAGTCTCTTCTAGGGGTCATCGTCCAGTTGTAGAAGTTATCGAAATCATTTAATTGTTTTCCGTAGAAATATTTCGATGTCCAAGCGCTCTCTCGCGTCCACCAGACAAAAGCTTGGTTCGTTTTTCTGTGTTAATTAAACTTTGATTAATTAAATAAAATATTTAAAAATATTAATTAAGTCAGGGTTGTCAAAAAATAAAATATTTAAAATTCAGGGTTGCTATTTTATTTATTTAAATTTTTATCAATTTTTTAAATTAATTAACTTATTTTATTTGCTTAATTTTTGCCAATTAATTAATTAATTTAAGACGTAATTCACCTCCATTTTGGATCCGGGAGGTCGTCTGCTTTTGCTGCTTTCATCATAAAAACAATCGCCTCTGATTGGTTGAATAATGACCTATCTGACGTCACAGTGCATGGTGAACCACTCGGGTGAACCCCGCCGCATAAAGCGTGGTTTGGGATCGATTGGGGCATCACCGCTTTACCCCAAATAAGAATTTTAATCGGGGGTTTATTTTCACTCGGGTTCGGGCGTGGTTTTCGGGTTGTTTTAACAGAGGACGTTCCAACCGTTGTGAGTTTACTGACTGTGACTAACAAGCAGATGAATTATCAATTAATAAATATTTTAATTAATTAATTAACTTACTTGTTCCGTTTTCTGTTTCATCTTGTTTCGCGTCTTCCAATCTTTCTTGTTTCACGTGGTTCTTAACATATTATGACGTCATAATATTATGTTAAACACTAATATTACTAACTTAAGTTTATTTACATTAGGAAATTATAAAGAAACATTAAAACCTTATTTGCTTTAAGTAATTAAATCTAAATATACACTTACCACATGCCTGTATGGAAAGTAAATCAACCCCAAGAATGCAGTTAAAGATAACACGATAAAATATTTAAGTTTCGATTTCAGTAACATCTTAAAACTGGCCTAAGTTTAATAAAAATATAATTAGATAACTGGTACTTAATAATGCATGGTACTTTAGTAACTGAATCCATTAACTACTTATAAAACCATTAAAATTTGCGTTATTGCGTCATAGTTTAATGACATTTGGGTAAAAACTCTTTTTCTAGAATAAACAGACTTCAATATTTGATCTAATCTTAATATATTTAAATGTTTTAGGCCCTTGCAGCAATTCAACGAAATATTAATTCCTTATTTCCTAACAATCGTTTTAACAATGGTCGTTTATGTGATCACATAAAACCTTCTGTCTACCGCATTATACTCTGTGTTTATTCAGAACCTCTAAAGTAAATATTTTAAGCTAATAACGACTTTAACCAGGCCAGGCAACAACATTGTAAGTAGCGTTAAATTATTTGGGTTAAAATATAACTTTTATGCTTCAGTTAAAGTGTAAACACAATGTACTTGCTTTTCTTTCACTTGAGCGTTTATTGTGATGTCATAATGTGGACTTTATCGTCAAAACGATGGATTTTAAATCCGGTTTCGCGATTTGTTGGTTTAAGTTTAGTCATACTTTGACTTTTCAAAGTTTGACTTTTTGTACATTTTAACTTAAATTCGACTCTTTTTTAATGGCATTTAAAAGATGCCCGTCAAGTTTTAAAAGTAATTTTTAGAAGCAATTTTTAGAAGCAATTTTTAATTAGTATTTTTTTTTAATTAGATAATTAAATTTTAATTTATTATTTTTTGAGGATATTAAAAATTTAAATATAATGTTTTTTAATAGGTGTCGTAACGGAGCAAGTTGCAAAACGCGTCCATAGAAACAGTATTTTGGTTTAATATGTTTTTAGTTTTATTATAAACATACCTTTATTAAACAAAACAAATTTGAAATGTTAGAATAACATTGATGCAATTATTAGCGCCTTTTTAAGATGAAAATGTTGGGCCTTAGCTGATTGGTTTTGTTTTAAAAAATTCTGGCAATATTTAAAAAAATTAATTTTTTACATATATCTTTATCTTCGATGTGGGAAGGTAGAATTCACGACCTAAACATAGAGTAACATCAGTTACCCCAACCCAGTCTCAAGTTGACTTTGCTAGTTTTAGATTTTATAGATTATAATTGTCCGATAATTATGCTGCTGATTAAGTGTTGGCTCAACAGGAGTTTATACCGTTTCTAGCGCCTTACTCAAGGGTGCTAAAGCATGAAAGCAGTGAGAATCAAACCCTGTACCCAAAGTATTGAGGTCAATTTGTTTACATACAGAACATAGGATCCCAATTCATATTAAAGCAGATTTGTTTTTTCTTTATTCAAGGTTTTGTATTTAACTGATTAAAAATGAATTCGATCGGTTCGTCCAGCACTCGAAGCCAACAAAGCAAAATAATGAGCATATACAGTGATACCCTGGAATCAAGGCTCGATTTAAAAGATCTGGAGAATTTAATGAACGTTTTTAAGGTTGATATTTTCAAGTTTTAACAATTGGAAAATACCAGTTGATTGTAACTCTTTATTATAAACTTTTGATATTTTTTTATTGATTTTAAGCCAAGACAAAACACACCAAAAAGTGCAAAAACTTCGCGACAAAAAAGTTCAAAAAAGGAATTTGTTCAACAACTTTCCGAGAGATTTCATGATGAAAGAAATATAGTGTAAGTTTAAGATAATTGTTGTCATTATTAAAATCACTACATAAGGTTCTTTGGTTTAATTCTTACTGCTGACATATTTTGGATTGTATAGGTCGTATTTTACAATACTATTTTGATGATATTTTAATATGTTGAAGGTCATTGAAATTAACACGCAGGGAGTTTGGGGACAAACTTTCAGAAGTGGTCAAAAAAGGATCACGAGACGAGTAAGAAAAATTCTGTAAAATTATTAACAAAATATCTTTTAATAAATTTCTGGTAGTAATTGTACTGGCAGTGTGGTGTAGTGGTAAGAACACTTGCTACACCACACATGGGATCGTGGGTTTAATCCCCACAGCTCTCATGCTGTAGCGCTCTTCTGCTGAGTCAGCACTTAATCAGCAGTATAATTATCGGGCAATTATAATCTATAATATCCCAAACTGCCACAGGCAACTTAAGACTGGGTCGGAGTAACTGATGTTACTCTATGTTTAAGTCACGCATTCGACTTTCTCACATCGAGGATAAAGATATATACAAAAAGAAAAAAAAATCATTGTATTTTATCTCATCCTAGATACATTGAATTGTTTGACAAAATAGACATTACCAACCAGGGGCAGGTTGACTGGGACATGTTTATTCAGTTTATGTTGCTCGAGTTTTATGAAGAAGATGAAAAAGTTAAAACAACACAGGTCTGGAAAAAACATTTTTTAAATCTTAACTAAACATATATAAAGTTTCAAAATTTTGCAGAATGCCCAAAAGAAAAGTGTTACCCCTTAAAATATTAGAAAAAGGTGGCTTTTTTAAATCAAATTAAACTTTAACTTGTTGCCAGGTGCCGCAATGGAAAGAGCTAAAAGTAATTCCAAGTCCTCACAAGGACACAATTCAACGAATCGACGTTCTCAGAGTCACCAACAAATACCTCACTGTGAGTAAGGAAGGTTGTATTGTGTTCTGGGATCAACATCTTAAACTTCAACGCGATATTAAGATCACCACTGAATCGGTCAAACCGAGGTAAAGTCTAAAATTAACTATTTTTTGGATATATAAATATACTGCCTCTATACCATGCTGCCGCTGTTTATTGTAAATGAGTTATTTCTTTTTTTTCAGGGATCTCTGGGTAACTGATTTTGTTTTACTTTCCAACATTAACAAGATTGCGATTTCGTTTACAAGCAAAGAAATTTGTTTTTATGATTTGAGCTCAAAGCTTGACTTCAACTGTCAGTATAAATTGCAGGTGAATTAATTATTTTAAAACCAAGTTAAGTTAGAAAATTTAACAATTAATTCTAATTATTTACTCCCAGGGTTTAGCCAGTACTCCTCTATGCATGGACTTCTGGTCGAATCCTGATGACTCAAATGAGAGTGTTCTTGTGTTTGGTGACGTAGGGGGGCAAGTTCACGCTCTTTGTTTTAGTTCAGCTCAGATAGCGCTGTTCGACCGGTTGGTTTCTTCATTTTTTTGTATTTTTTTATGTTTATTTATCTTTGATGTGGAAAGGATGACTTCACGACCTAAACATAGAGTAACATTAGTTACCCTAACCCAATCTCGAGTTACCTTTGGCAGTTTGGGATATTATAGATTATATTGCCTGATAATTATGCTGCCAATTAAGTGCTGGCTCAGCAGGACTTTATATCGTTTATAGCACAATGCTCAAGGGCGCTACAGCATGAGAGCAGTGGGGATTGACCCCAGGACCTCATGTATGAAAGCTAAATGTTCTAATCACTATACCACACTGTCATTATAAAACCTTTTTAACATTTTTTTAATCTTATTTTTCAACCAGGCCAACCCAAGGTTCAGACGGAAAACAACCTGAGACCAACACAACAGTTTGTGTTCGTATGAAGGACTTGCTGAGGGACAACTCTAAACATACAAACTGTAGAGTGGTTTACCATTCAGCACATACAGGATGGGTGAGGCAAGGTTAGATACTTTTTTTTTGTATATATCTTTATCCTTGATGTGGGAAAGTGGAATGCGCAACCTAAACATAGAACAACATCAGTTACTCAGACCCAGTCTCGAGTTGCCTGTGGCAGTTTGGTATATTATAGATTATAATTGCCCAATAATTATGCTGCTGAATAAGTGCTGGCTCAGTAGGAGTTTATATCGTTTATAGTGCCTTACTCAAGGTCGCTACAGCATAAGAGTAGTGGGGATTGAACCCACGACCTCATGTGTGGTGTAGCAAGTGTTCTTACCACTACACCACGCCGACCCTTCTACATCAAAGATAAATAACTACAAAAAAAGAGCTATTTTTATATTTTTAATATCTTTGTTATTTATTTTTTCACTACAGTGAAGTATGCTGAGCACTTGGAATGTTTTATAAGTTGTTCAACCGGATCTCACAAGTCGGTTGTTGTTGGATTTATAGAGAAAGCAAGCACTTTAATGCGGACAACTTCGTTTAAATATAACCATGGCGTTCACTGTTTTGATTACCTACAGAAGATGAACTTAATCGGTTTGTTTTTGTTGTTAGACCTAATATCAGAATATAAAGTTATAATTATAATTTTCATGGTGTACAATTGAACCTAACTTACTTTGCTATATCTTCTAAAAGTAGAAATATTAATATTTTCTTCAGCCTTGCGAAAGTACCACTTCAGGCCCCTTTAACTTTCTGTAGTGGTTGTTTTGTACAAGTATAAGTGCTTTAATTACAATCCCTAAAGCTGTATTAAATTTATTCTACAAACACAACATATCTAAAATTTAAACCCAGGACCTTATGTAGTGATGCCTATTGTGTTACATATGTAGCATATTGCCCTATTTATACATTTTAACTCTTTAACTTTCTTGTAGTGGTTGTTATGTTTACGGTTCTGAACCATGCTCCACTCACTGTTATGTAGTTGCACAAACAAAGCAGCAGTGAGAGTCAAACCCAAGACCTTATGTATTGATTTTTAATATGATAATAATTGCTTTACATAACTTAAACCCACTCTCTTTTCACAGCCACAGGAGGAGTTAACAACGAGGTTTGTTTATGGAATCCTTACGTGATCTCCAAACCTGTTGGAGTGCTTGCAGGTCACATGGCAGCTGTGATTCAAGTTATCGTTAACGTCAACAAGTCCCAACTTATGAGCTTCTCTAAGGACAAGGTAGAAGTATTTTTAATAAGGCAAAACCAGCAAAAAAAACTTAAATATTCTAAAAATGTTTTAAAAGCTAAAAAGTAAGATGCTATAAACGGTATAAACTCCGCTGAACTTAATCAGCAGCATTAATTATGGGGCAATTATAATCAATAATATCTCAAACTGTTAAAGTCAACTTAAAACTGGGTCAGTGTAACAAATGTTACTCTACGTTTAAGCTCTGAAATCAACCTTCCCACATCGAGGATAAATGAATATAATTTAAAATATTTGTTTCATGTAGGTGTTGAGAATCTGGGACATTCAACAACAAGTATGCCTACAAAGACTTGCTGGGATGTTTCCTAAAGGTCCCGAAGTTCAAACCAAACTTTATTTCGATGAAGTTAAAAACAGGTCAAAAATATTCAGTGTCTAACTAATAAGTGATTGTTTTTAGAATTATAATTACATTGGACTTTAATTAATTTTACATCTTATTTTTGTGTGGATTGTTTAATTTATTATTATTATTTTTTTTTGTATAAATCTTTATCCGTGATGTGGGAAAGTCGAATGCGCAACCTAAACATAGAGTAACATCAGTTACTCCGACCCAGTCCCGAGTTGCCTGTTGCCTGTGGCAGTTTGGGATATTTAAATTAGTATAAAACAAACCAAATTAATTTTAAAAATAAGTGGTATGGTGTAGTGGTTAAAACACTTGGCTTTCTTACATAAGGTCTTGGGTTCAATCCCCACTGCTTCTATGTTTTAAAAAAAATCCTTAAGATTTGGTGACTATAAATATGTTCTTTTATTAAAAACCCTAAGTATGATTTAACATGTATTTAAATGTTGTTCAGGTTGTTTGTCTCCTTCAACTACCAGCTTACAATGATGGAGATGAAGATTGAGGTCAAGGACAGAACGATGAGTCATGATAGACCGGTGACTTGCGCAATTTATAACACTCTATACAACCAGGTTGGGTTACTTTACATATTGGTTAGTCAGTTAAATCACCTGCGAAGTCTTTGATAAACTGCTTGAAGTAAATTTTATGTTATTGTAAAAACCTTCGGGTTTAGTTGTCTGTTTAAGAAGTTATCACTGCCTTTTTCAATGACCAAATCCAACCGACAGAAAAACAAGTTATCCAAGACTGGGTCAGGGTAACAAATACTTAATGTTTAGGACATGAAGTCAACCCTCTTATATTGAAGATAAATATAAACTTGATAAACTAAATGGTTCACTGCAAATCCTTATCAGAATAAAAATATTCAAAGTTTTTAGATTTTTATCACATTTAAATTTGATCATGAAAATCTTATATTTTATGTTCCAGGTGATTAGTGCTTGCCAGAGCGGAACGGTCACGGTCTGGATGGTTGATAATGGACAAAAAGTAAAACAATTTACAAATTGTCACGGCAACTCTGAAATCACAACGATTGAGCTTGACCACAGCAGAACTCGTCTCTTTACAGGTTTGTGATGTCATAATAAAAAATTATTAGTTTTAAAAAGATAACAATTTAAGATAACAAAAACTTTTCGAAAAGATAACAATTTAATTTTTTTGGTGTAGTTTAACTGAAAATAATTGCAACTTGACATTTTTCTTAATTTTAAATTATACAGGAAGCACCGATGGAACGATCAAAGTTTGGGATTTTAACGGACATTGTCATCATAGTTTGAACGTAGGCGGGGGAAAACCTGCAGATATTGCTCAGGTTTGTTTATCCTCAATGTGGGAGAAATTTAATTACTTACCAAACTAATAATTGATACAATAAATAATAAACCATATATTATAATTTGTTTGTTTCTTAACTCGTCAAACACTTTGCTTTAAAACGTGAGGTCGTGGGTTCGATTCCCACTGATCTCATGCTGTAGCGCCCTTAAGTAAGGTGCTATAAACGGTATGAACTCCTGCTGAGCCAGCACTTAATCAGCAATATAATTATCGGGCAATTATAATCTATAATATCCCAAACTGACACAGGCAACTCGAGACTGGGTCGGAGTAACTGATGTTACTCTATGTTTAGGTCGTTAAGTCGACCTTCTTGCATCGAGGATAATTAAAAAATAAAAATGTTTAATTATGTTGTTAAAGAATTTAAAACTGTTATTTATATATAACAACTTTTAAGTTTGTTTTATAAACTGTTTAGATTGTGATGTTGAAACGATCCATCATTACTGTGGGTTGGGATAAGTTGATCACAGTCTTCAGACAAGGAGCCATGACCCAGTTTCTGGTGGAGCCTGCTGATTGGAAGGGAGGCAAGGAACATGTGGACGACATTCTTACTTCTGCTTATTCACCTCCCTCACTTTTGGCAACAGGTTCTTACATTTATTTGTTACACTTTTTAATTTTTAGCTGGTTAGTTGTAAGACAATATATACAGGTTAATATTTGAAATTTAGGCTTTTCTACATGAGGTTGTGGGTTCAATCCCCACTGATCTCATGCTGTAGCGTCCTTGAGTAAGGCACTATAAATGGTATAAACTCCTACTGAGCTAGCACTTATTCAGCAGCATAATTACCGGGCAATTATAATCAATAATATCCCAAACTGCCACAGGCAACTCGAGACTGGGTTAGGGTAACAGTTGTTACTCTGTTGAGGTCGATCTTTCTTCATCAAGGATAACTTAAAGAACATGATTAAAACATATAAACCAAACTATAGAAATCATATAATTTAGCATAGAAATCATATATTTCAGGAAGTTATGACGGAGAGATTGTAATATGGAACACAACATCGGAATGTTCGCACAAAAAACTTCAACAACGATCCAGACAACGACTCGGCAAACGACCGATGACATCATCATCTTCTATTGTTGTTGATGACTTATCAAGTATGAGGCCGATGACATCAGAAAGTCAAGGTCATTTGAAGTGCAATTAAAACAAAATTTTCCAATTAACAAAAATTAAAACTTTAATTAAAAAATATTTAATATATTTTAAATTATTTTTTTTAGCCAGTGAATTAGAACTTAGTTTTGTGATCTCCCGTCTGATCTTCTTAAAACATCGAACCACGACCCAAGTGGGGTACACTGGGGCTGATCTGATATCATGTGGGGGTGGTGGTTGGGTGAGGTTCTGGGACACGACCCGGGCAAAGTTGTTGGGGGAATTTATTGCTCACCCTCATGCGGGGAATGTGATTGCAACAACCGACAAAGAGAACAAATATCTTGTTACAGGTGGGTTAGGAATCTTAGTTGTTAGACTTTGTGTTATTTTAAGGTCCTGGGTTTGGTTCCCAATGCCAGCATATTATTTTTTTTCATGTATATCTTTATTTTCGTTGTGGGAAGGTCGACTTCACAACTTAAACATAGAGTAACATCAGTTACGCTGACCCAGTCTTAAGTTGACTTCAGCAGTTTGGAATATTATCGATTATAATTATGCTGCTGATTAAGCAGGGGCAATTATATCGCCTTACTCAAGGGTGCTACAGCATGACAGCAGTAGGGATCCAACTCAGGACCTTATGTAGTGTAGCAAGTGTTTTGACTAGTTTGATCTTCAGATTTACTTGAAAAGCTGTACACCAACTTTATGTTCAATATAATATTGAACTAAAGAACACTTAAAATGTGAATACAACCTGTAATATCATGTTTAGCTGATAGTGATGGTTTGATGAAAACTTGGGATATTGAGGATTATTTAATGCAAGAACCTCTTGAGACAATCACCTCCCCCCCTCTCATGCTGGCAAGTTGGCAAGCTCATTCTGATTCAATCAACAGGTACAGAAACTTGACTTCACATGATAAAATACCCGGTATAACTGGCAGCGTGGTGTAGTGGTCAGAACACTTGCTACACTACATGAGGTCCTGGGTTTTATTCCCACTGCTCTCACGCTGTAGCAACCTTGAGTAAGGCGCTATAAACATTATAAACTCCTGCTGAACCAGCACTTAATCAGCAGCTTAATTACCGGGCAATTATAATCTATAATAGCTCAAACTGCCAAAGGCAACTCGAGACTGGTTAAGGGTAACTGTTGTTACTCTATGTTTAAGTCGCTCATTCGACCTTCCTATATTAAGGATAAAAATTTATATAATAAAAGCTCTTTTAAAGATAAATGTATAAACCTGGGTTTGGTGACCATGACATAATTTACTATAAAATCTTTAGGTAAACATTGTTACTTTTGACATGTTTTAAATCATTAAATTGGTTTTGTCATTTTTTTCCATCACATTAATGTGATATTAAATATTTTTAATTACTTTTATTGATGAGTTTAAAATCTAAATAATTAAAACTTAATTTTTTTTTTAGTTTGTGCATCTGTGAACGACACGATCATCTCCTGATCATCACAGCTTCATCAGATTGCAGTGTTGCATTGTGGTCCATTAGAGGTCAAAGGGTCGGGGAGTTTGGACAGGAGCTCCATTGGAGGTTGGATGTCCTGGAAGGGGAGGATCAGGAAGGAGGAGAGGTAGATGAGGAGGAAGTTAAACAAGATGAGTCATTGTTTAAGGTGGTTTGTTGTTAAACTTAACAAAGTAGTTTTTTTTTTTCTTATATTTCCTTAAGGGGATAGGTTTTTTGATATTTTTTTTATCGGGTAAGGGTGTGTGGTTTGGGATGGGTTTGAGCTATCCGTAAACGCCGGGCTCAAGGGTGAATAGTGTGGCAATGGTGCGGCTCGAACCCGAAACTTATCGGCTTGTGGTACGACGCCATCACCGGTTCACCACACTATCGGAAATTTATTAAAGTAGTTTATATCTTATTAAACTTAGTGAGCCAAATATAAAAATATGTATGACTAGTTTGTAGGTCTACAAAATAATAAAACTGCTGTTTGTGGTGTGCAGGTAAATTATCACATCATATATTAGTTAAAAGTTGCGACCATGTTTTGAAAATTAATTTTTAAGATCCTACTTGATTTTAAAATCCTAGGTTGCTATGACAATTGTTAGAAGAAAAATTTAAGAAAATTAAAATATTTTGTAGTAAAACTTTTTGTCACTCAGGAGTTTGACATTGGGGAGATTGAGTTGGAATCAAGAGCAAGCACAGCCCCAACTCGACCCGAATCAACCCCATCGTTTGATCGAGATTTTCGAGCCAAAACCTGGAAACAAACAGTCCTCGGGAAGAGTTATCAGGAGGGGAGAAGCAATAAAAGGGAGAGGAAACAACCAGGTCATTGTTTAACCATTGTTGTTAATAATGATAATTGTTATTATTGTAACAAAGTTTATTTTTTGGTTCTGTAACTACTAAAACATTGAAGGCCGACAGTATAAGGTAGTGGTTAGAACACTTGTCTTCACTACATGAGGTTCTGGGTTTGATTCCCACTCCTCTTATGCTGTAACACCCTTAAGTAAGGCGTTATGAACAGTATAAACTCCTGCTGAGCCAACCCTTAATCAGCAGCATAATTATCGGGCAATTATAATTTATAATATTCCAAACTGACAAACTTAACTTAAAACTGGGTAAGGGTAACTAATGTTACTCTATGTTCAGGTTGTGTATTCGACCTTCCCACATCGAGGATAAATAACTACAAAAAATATTTTAATTTATTTTTACTTGGTTTTCAACAGGCACTGTCCATGGTTACAAGAAATATGTTGAGGAATCAGCGGTAGGTCCTTATGGGATACTTTCCTACAGAGAAATGGAAGTGTTGCCAAGTTTAAAGAAACCAGACTTCATGGTTCGTCCTCATGTTTACTTTGGGGAGAAATCGAGTGAACAAAATAAAAAGAAAACTAAACAAGACGAGAGTCTGCCAACTTTGATGGAAAAACGATTAAGTAAGATTAAAAGTTTGATTATATTTCTTTTACTGACTTTACAGCAGGCACTGGTTGTCTTAATTAAACTTACCCAGCTTAAAGTTGGCTATACTAGTATTAGTTATAATTCCTTTTTTGTTTATAATTATCCTCAATGCGGAAAGGCGGACTTCATAGCCTAAACATAAAGTTACATTTGCTACCCTGACCCAGTCTTAAGTTGACTTTGGTAGTTTGAGATATTATAGATTAACTAAAGCGTGATTTAAAGGTTGTGAAGATCAAACCTTCAATGTAGTAAAGCCAAGTGATTCAAGTAACTTATATTTGATTTTGGGGTAATTCTTTAGTTCAAACTATTTTCCAGCATTGAAAGCAGCTTTTGACGAACGAACTTTGTTTCCGAAAGAGTTGTTGGATTTTGAAGCTCAGATCAGAACAGAACATCAACAAAAACTTAAAACTGTCTCGCAACGAAAGGTAGAAATAGTGTTTTTATAAGTCTAGCCATTCACTGTTTAATGTATTTGTGCTCTAATAAGGATTTGTATTGTAATTTTTATTTTTTTATATATATCTTCATCCTTGATATGGAAAGGTTGAATTTACAGTTTAAATATAGAGAAACATTCGTTACTCCAGCCCAGTCTCGAGTTGATTTTGTCAGTTTGAAATATCATTGATTCTAATTGCCCGATAATTATTCTGCTAATTTAGTGCTGGCTTAGCAGGAGTTTATACTGTTTATAGAGCTTTACTTAAAGGCGCAACAGCATACACAATGCTGCCCTTTTTAGATACAACATACTGTGTTAAAAATAAATAGCATAAAGTTGATTTGTTTAAACAACTTTGTTTGTTTGTGAAATATTCAGAACAAACCGTTGAGCATCTTAAAATCGTTCCAAACAAGCAGTGGAAATATGACGGGGTCAGCTCAAACTAAAGTTAGTTCAAGAGTTGGGTCATCAAGACAAACTAGTTTTATTAAAAATAGAAGCACTCAACAAATGTTGGTGGCCAGTGAACCTGCAATTGGGTAAGAACCTCTGTTGTGACGTGTTTGGTTAGGACTCTTGTTGGTAATGGTGTTTTGGCAATTTTTAAAGAAAAAGTTACACATATTTTATATTTTGATGTGCTTTATTCAACTCCATTTTTTTGATGTTTTTTTATATCTTTTCAAAGATAAAAGTGATTAGTTTTAACAATTTTTAAATGTTTAAAAAATGTAAATAATGCCATGACAAATATTTAATTGTATAATTTTTTAGGTTTTAAAACTCACTTTTAAATTTTTTTTGACTCATTTAAAATTTTTTTTTAAAACTCATTTTAAATTTTTTGAGGCATATTTAATTTTATTAATTACTTACATCTTTTTTAATTTTATATTTTTCTTTTTTTGCACTGTGAATAAATTTCAAAACATAAAATTGAATTAAAATTTTTATTTTAAATCGAACAACAGTTTTACTTTCGGTGTCGTAAATCGGTTACAACTTCCGTCATGTTGTTGTTAATATTTAGTTTTAGTTTAAACCACGTGTTCTAAGTTTAATTTTAAGCATTTTTATACCTTAATAGACAATTATAGTTGATTTAATATCAACAAGTGTATTTATAGAAGTTTAAAAGATGATATTAAAGTTTATTAGTTAAGGAAAACGAGTGAAGTCAACCCGTTTACAAAGAAAACAAAATTAGAAAAATTACTTTTATAAACACGTGCGTTTGGTGGTTAATTCAACAAGATAAACAATTTTATTTAAACGAATTTTATTTGTTTTAATATCTAAAATTATTTAACTTAATTTACATTAAAGAAGCTATATTAAAAGTGATTTTAAATTTGCAAAATTAACAAAATATATAAATGCAATTTTTGTATTTAGTTAAAAAATGGGTAAATCAAATAAACTTAAATTATTTACTTACATTCAAAGTGGATCTCTACTTAAACTTAAACATTATCTTGAAGTTCAAACAAAGAAAAACAAGGAATTTGACATCAATGTGAAATCAGGTATTTTTAAAAAAAATCACTTTTGTATAAATTTTTATTATGCTAAAATTGAATTTGTATCAGGTTTGGCGCACAGGTCAAAACTGTTATTGGGATACTTAGGTTCTATGGTTTGATTCTCACTACATGCAACCTTTAATTCAAGTTTTTTTTAATAGATATTGTTAAGTTTTTTAACTTGCATAATTCGGTTCTAAGCCATTTATTTGAAATTGAGGATAAAGCACATAGTTTTACATTAAAAATTAGTAAAGTTTTTGACCAAAGACCCCCAATATTTTTGTCGGTTATTAATTAAATCGAGGATAAAGTAAAAAACAAATATTGTTAAACTTAGGTGACCAAGGTCGAACTGCTCTGCACATTGCATGTTTACTAGGAGATGATGCAATAGTTCGCTGTTTGCTCCATTTTGGAGCACATGGTGGTGCTAGAGACAACAATGATGACACACCACTCCACCTAGCAGCCAAATATGTTGTCGATAATTTTGAGGATTATAAATTGATGATGGAGCCACTGATTAAGAAGTTTCCTGATGTGGTTGACTCCTTGAATCGTTGGAATGAGTCTCCAAGTTTGTGCACTTTTATTTCTTTGTTTTCTTTGTAACTTTTAAACAAAACTCTGATATTTTGGTTCTTGTTATTGTCTTATGTTTAAGATTAAAAAGCTTTTAAATTCTAAATATTATAAGGCTTGATGGACAATATTATTGTATATATGTCTATAGTTAAAACTGTCGTTTGTGAAGCTTAAAGAAATTATCATAGGCAAATATTATTTGGCAGTTGTGACCATATTACAACAATTTAAAAGCAGTCTGTAGGCCAGCAACTGGTTTTTATAAATATTCAGTTTTAAGTATTTTGTTATTATTTAGCATTGTTATTAAAAGAAGCAAAAGAGCGTCACAAAATGTTAAAGAAACTTGTAAACAAACCAGAAGAAACAGGATCCTTGTTTGTGGATCAAGAAGAGGAGGAGGTGAAATTTTAAAATTTATAAAAATATATTTTATTTTTTTTAAAACTTAAAATTTAATATTTTTTATTTTTTAAAGGAACCGAGAAATTCAAACTGGGAGGAAAAGTTAACAAAAGCTTGGGAAAACGACCTTGTTGACCTTGGTGTCGCTAGAGAGCAACAATTTGAGGATAAACAATGGGAAGTTCCAGACTACCCGACTTTTGATGAATGGGCCGACAGAATTGCTCGGGAATATAAAAGAAAACATCTTTCTGATACTGAGATATTAAAAAGAAGAAAAGAAACAAACAAAAAGAGAAAATATGAAGAAATCCGTGACATGACCGATCGGCTCGAAAAAGAAGAGGAAAAATATCGAAAGAAAATGATTGAAAAGAAAAGGGCAACACTGGAAACGAAACAGCGTGAATATAAAACTAAAATGGACAAACATATCGCTGACAAGTCGTCCGACAAAAAATTACGATTTAAAAACATCCCGTGGCCTTGTCATGGTTCAGTGGTCGAGATGGTCGAGGTTATCATGGTCGCTCAACCAGAACAGGCGAGCGATCGTCGTAAGTTTATCCTCAAACAACAAATCTTGTGGCATCCAGATAAATTCCGGCAACGTTGTTTTAATTTGTTGCACGATGAGGATAAAGATGTGATTTTGGAGACTGTGAATTTATTGTCGCAATCTTTGAATAATTTGTTGAAGGAATGCTACGACAATTAAATGTTGTTCGAAAATTAAAACTAGGAAATTAATATTTAGAAAAGTTATAACTAGGCAAAAATTTATAAACATTTTTTTAATGTTAATTTAAATGAAATAATATGCTTTTAAATTTCAGTATTGTACAACAATTTACAAACAGTTTTCTACCATTAACTTTTTTGTTAAAAACAACAATTGATAAAGTTTTAATTGAAATTTGGTTTTATTTAACTTGGATTTTAACATCTTTTTCTTCCATCCAGATGATTTAATATTTTGTTAAACTTAGTTGTTAAAGATGTCGACCAACTACGTGGTCACTGCCCACAAACCAACCGCAGTAAATCTCTGCATCACAGGTGAGTAAAATCTTATGTAGAAGTCTAAAACACTAAATAAGGGCAGTAACTAAATATGACCAATTGAAATTCAACCTAACTTTTATTAAGGGACTGTTTTAGGCTTTTTAATAAGTTCTGTACTAGACCTTCATAGCAGCCTTGTTTTTATTCCCCTATGCTTTTACATAAAATCCAATTTGAAAACTTAAAAATAATTTAAACTTTTATTTGTATAGATACTAAAGGTATATAATAAATAAGTTTTTAAGGTGTGTGCACTATCTTAATTTTATATTTTTGTTTATTAAAATTTTAATTTGTTTTCAGGAAATTTCACATCAGCGACTGATTTAAATTTATTGATTGCAAAGAACACTCGATTGGAGATATTCACTGTTACATCTGAAGGTTTAAGACCAGTTAAAGAAATAAATATTTATGGAAGAATCGCGATCATGAAGTTGTTTAGACCTGAGGTAAGTATTTAACAATATTATGGATTTAAACCTAATAAAAAAAAGTTTTTTTGGTGTATAAACTTCTTTTTTTTAATTCAAAAACCCTTTTGGATGTAACTGATTTTAGTGAAGTTTAAATTTGAGTTTTAAAACTTAAAACTAGTCAATAGCCCACCCTACGGTCGACATTTTAATTGTCCTAATTTGGATGCAATTCTTACGTAATATTTGTTTGTGATAATTTACCCATGCACAACAAACAGGAGTTTTATTTATTTTCTAAGCTTATAAATTAGACATAGTTACATATCATCCACTGAGTTTCATATATATAAAAGTTTAAATTTTTTTATTTTTCAAAATCTGGGTAACAAAAATGAATGTTTAGGGCGAAGAAAAAGATTTATTGTTTATCCTCACTGAGCGTTACCATGGCTGCATTCTCTACTTTAAACAAACAAAAGATGGTTGTGAGGTCATAACTAAAGCAAGTGGAGATTTACAAGTAAGATCAAAGCTTCTTTTTTGCAAATTTTTAAACAATTTTTTTATGTTTACTTTATTTTCACCAAATTTTTTTTTTTGTTACAGGACCCAGTGGGACGGCCCCCAGAGACTGGGGTAATTGGAATTATAGACCCTGCTAGTAAATTGATTGCATTGGGGCTTTATGAGGGGGTTTTTAAGGTGGGGTAAAATACAAATGGTGTGATTTTTCTTTGTTAAAACCGACGACTTACCTTTTTTAAATCAAATTTACTTTTTGTTTAGTTTCTACCTTATGATTCCTCTAGTGAGGAGTTAAGACCGTTTAATGTTCGTGTCGAGGGTTTTAGTATAATTGATGCCCAGTTTCTTTATGGATGTGCTGTGCCGACCATTGTTATTATATATCAGGTTAATATATCAGTTTATAAGAATTTAAAGTTTAATTCTTACAATAAGTTTATTGTTAATGTGTAAGGTTAAAGTAGCAAAGTGTAGTGGTTAAAACACTAGGATTTACTACATAAGGTCGTGGGTTCAATCTCCACTGATCTCATGCTGTAGCGCCCTTAAGTGAGGCACTATAAACGGTATGAACTCCTGCTGAGCCAGCACTTAATCAGCAGTATAATTATCGGGCAATTATAATCTAAACTGCCAAACTACTAAAGTCAACTCGAGACTGGGTCGGAGTAACTGATGTTACTCTATGTTTAGGTCATGAAGTCAACCTTTCCACATTGAGGATAAATAAATAATTAAAAATATGCAAGTTTGTTAATTTTTAACCTTTTTGTTGACAGAACTCCCAAGGTCGTCATGTTAAAACTCACCGAGTTGACGTGAGGGAGAAAGATGTGAAACCGGGTCCCTGGAAGCAGGAAAACGTCGACGCAGAAGCAAATATGATTATTGCTGGTTTGTTTAAAGATTAATCTTTTATTTCAGTTTCTAAAAACCGGCAGCGTGGTGTAGTGGTTAAAACACTTGCTACACCACACATGAGGTCGTGGGTTCAATCCCCACTGATCTCATGCTGTAGGTAAGGCGCTATAAACGGTATAAACTTCTGCTAAGCCAGCACTTATATTTAATAATATCCCAAACTGCCACAGGCAACTTGAGACTGGTTTGGGGTAACTGTTGTTACTCTATGTTTAAGTCGCGTTTCGACTTTTCTATTGTTTAAACGATTATTGTTGAACAAAATGTTAAATATTTTTATTTTAATGTTTTGTTTTAGTACCTGAGCCACTGAAAGGAACGATAATTATCGGACAAGAATCAATCACATACCACAACGGTGATAAATACATGCCTATAGCTCCACCTAATGTTCAAGTAAGATTTATCGAATAAATTAATAAGATAATTAATTGTAATATTATTTAATTAATTTTTAAATTAATCACATAAAAATATTTTTAGTACATAATAAATTGTTACGCTCCAATTGATGCTTCTCGCTTCCTCTTGGGTGACCTCGCTGGCCACTTATTTGTTCTGGCGCTAGAGAGTGATGAAGGTGTAGTTCGTGACCTCAAGATTGAACTTCTAGGAGAGGTCAAGTGTTTCCATTTTAATTCTATTTTGTTTAATTATCAAAACTTAAATTTTCAACTAGACTTAAAGTTAATTTAATAATTGTTTTTGTAATTACTTTTCAATATAAGTTACAACCTGCTGGTAGTGGGATTTGAACCTATAACCTTGGGTATAAGAAATAGGTACTGGTTTCAGTTTGTTAGCAATAGATTAAAATTTTAAACTTCCAGGTTTCGATCCCGGAGTCCATCTCCTACCTCGATAATGGGGTTGTTTATATCGGTTCTAAGTTAGGGGATTCCCAGTTGATCTCTCTTCACACTGAGCCAGTGGTACCAAGTTGTAAGTTGGTTGCATTTTATACCAGGATAATAACCATATTAACCATAAGAAACTAACACCAATATTTACTGTAGTAATCATATATTACCTATAAGAAACTAACACTAATAACTGGGACCATATTAACCATAAAAAACCTATATTTTAGCCCCAGATGAGCCGATGGAGGGAATCGAACCCCAGTTATTGAGTGTTCTGGACACGTACACCAACTTAGGACCAATTGTGGATATGTGTGTTGTTGATCTGGATAGACAAGGACAGGGGCAGGTGGGAGAGATTCTTTAAAATTTGTTTCAAATGTTAATTTCCTTTGTGTTTTTTATGTAATTAATAGTAATTAGTTTTTGTTTTTTTTGTATGTATATTTATCCTCGATGTGGGAAAGTCGAATGTGCGACTTAAACACAGAGTAACATCAGTTACTCCGACCCAGTCTTGAGTTGCCTGTGGCAGTTTGGGATATCATGGATTATAATGGCCCGACAATTATGCTGCTGATTAAGTGCTGACTCAGCAGGAGTTTATAGCGACTTACTCAAGGGCGCTACAGCATGAAATCAGTGGGGATTGAACCCACGACTCTATTGTGGTGTAGCAAGTGTTCTTACCACTACACCACGCTGCCTTTAAGTTTTATATTTTTAAGTTTAATATTTTTAAGTTTTATATTTTATTGAAAAGGTTGTGCTATTGTGATGTGTTTAAGCTACTCAGAAAAACACCAGTCTTAATGGCAAATAGTGTGACATTGGTGGGGCTCAAACCTAAAACAATTTGGCTCTAATTCGATGCCTTGACCCAAACACTACATAACCAGACAATGTTTTCTATGTTTCAACTTTGTCTTAATATGTTTAGTTAGTAACCTGTAGTGGGGCATTCAAAGAAGGAAGTTTGAGAATAATCAGGAATGGGATTGGAATCCAGGAGCACGCCAGCATTGATTTATCGGGAATTAAAGGTTGTTTAATAATTACTTACGGCCAAACTAACTTTACTAGAAAACAAAAATTTAAAGCATATTGAAATTAATTATTTATTATTGTACCAAGGTTAAAGGTAAAAGAAATATTTTCAAAAGTTGTTAAATTTTAAAAAGTAAATTGATTTTAAAATTGTTCAACAGGACTAATTACTTATTTGTGACAGGTTTGTGGCCACTAAAGGTCTCACTCACCACAAGCAGAAGTTATGACACACTTGTGATGTCGTTTGTTGCACACTCGAGGGTGCTAAAGTTGAATGGAGAAGAAGTAGAAGAGACGGATCTTCCGGGTTTTGACGACGAAACTCAAACTTTTCATTGTTGTAATGTGGATCACAATCAACTTGTACAGGTTAAAATATTAAAGTTTTTTATTTGTTAACATAATTTTTTAATATAAAGTAGCTTCAAACCATTCTGACTTAGTTGAAGTCCTTCTGACTCAGTTATAGTTTATTTATTGATTTGTATTGGAAGTCTAATTATTATTGTTTTTTAAACCCAGATAAGTTGTTGAAACTCAGTAGAAACAATTTTTATAAATTATCATTAGTAAAAGGTGCAACATAGAAGCAGTATAAAGCAGTATATGATGGTGTTAGAGTATTTTATAATATATATAAAGCAACTTTAGCTTGCGTAGTTTTACTTGCATTTTATTGAATGACTTTACAGCCAAAATTTAAGCTTATATTTTCATATTTAAACAACAACTAACATGTTGATTGGAGCTGTATATAAGTTGAAATTGTGTACTTTAACATGGAAGCAGTGGGAATCAAACCCTGGGTCTTATGTTGTCCATTTATTTTAACATTTGCAGTCTGTTCTCAGTTTTATTGTTTTTATTAATTAAAGGAATACTAAAATTTATAATTTTTTTGCAGATAACTGAAAAAGAAGTTCGTTTACTTTCATTAGTAAACAAGAGTTGTGTCAAAACGTGGCAACCTGAAGGAGGCCGGCATATTAGTGTCGCGGCATGTAATCAGTCACAAGTCTTACTCGCTGTTGGAAATTCTTTACATTATTTTGAAATACAACCCGGTGAGATTTTAAAGATTTGCTGATTAAATTAAATTTTGTTTTGATTTATTCTAAATTTAAATTTTTTTAGGTGATATAACCTTGAAAAGTTGCAATGACCTTCCCTACGAGGTCTCATGCCTTACAATTGACCCCCTCCACCCAGACAGTGTGACCCCCCCTGAAATGTCCCGTTTATGTGCGGTGGGGTTGTGGACGGATAACTCCGCAAGGGTTTTAAGTCTTCCCAAGTTGGAGGAGTTAGCTCAGGAGAAACTGGCTGAAGGTTTGGATTTTTATAATCTTTTTTATTAATTAAATTTAAATAAAGTTAACTTTATGATCTTTAAAGAAGAATTTTGGAATAATTTTGTTTTTTTTACTGTCACATGTAACTGTTTAAACTAAAATTCTAGTAGCATTAGTTTGATAAATTGTTGTCTCTATGATCTGCTATTTAAATTGCTAATTAGTTTACATAAGTCAGTGATGTAACTTACATTGTTGTGTCATCATTGTTAAAAGTTGACTAACAGTTTGGTAGCGTGGTATACCAGTCATTGCATTGGATTAAGAGCCAAAATGTGTCAGGTTCAAGTCGCACCATTACCACACTATTTGTCCTTAAGTCCAGCACACTATTACCCAATAAAAAACAAATTCTGCCCCCTTTAAGTTATATGGAAAAAGTATTTGAAACTCTTACATTATTAGTTATTTTAACAAACTTTATATTTAGAAATTATTCCTCGTTCGATCCTTTTGGTTCAGTTTGATGGCCAGGATTACTTGCTTGTGACACTGGGGGATGGAACTCTTATTTATTTCTCAATTAATGCTGATACTGGTGAGTATTTGTTGAGTATTTAATCTTTGTAAGTTTTTTCATTAAAACTTGTAAATTCTTGTAGGTATTCTTTAAGTATTTTGATTTGAATTGGTGTGAGTTCTTTTCAAGTATTTAAACCTAATTTTTTGTAAGTTATTTTCTATTTAAATTTGTAAATTACGTAGTTGTTAAAATTCAAAATTAGATTAGGTAAGATACCAGATATACCTAAAAGATTAACATAAATATCTTCACAGCAACAATTACTTGGATTAAATAAGTATTTAAAGACAAAAATTGACTTTTCCTAATTTGAAAAACTGATGGCATGGTGTAGTGGTTAAAACACTTGGCTTTACTACATGAGGTCTTGGGTTTGATCCTCACTTTTTTATCATCAATAAATATGTAATTTGTTTATCCTCAAAGGAGCTTTAAGTGAGCGCAAGAAAGTTCCCCTCGGCACCCAACCCACCTCTTTATGTTCGTTTACCTCCAGCGGGAATCGAACCGTGTTTGCTTGCTCAGATCGACCGACAGTGGTGTATAGCTCCAACAAAAAGTTGGTTTTCTCCAACGTTAACTTGAAAGAAGTTGCTCATATGTGTCCACTGGATTCTGAAGGATATCCTGACAGGTTTGTAGAAGTTTTTGTTATCCTGATATTAGAACAACTTGTTGATAATTGCTCTTTGGTTGGAATTTTAATTATTGTAATATGGTTGCAACTCTCAACTAATATTTGCCTGCGATAATTTACCCGCACACCACAAATGGCAGTTTTATTTATTTTGTAGTTCTATATAAACTTCATATTTTTATTGTTTATATTAGCTTTTTTATAAAAATGATTTACTGATAATATTTTTTAGTTTAATATATCTAAACCCTTTGTTTTATTTAAATTCTAATTTTAGAACTTTCGCCATTTAGTTTTTAAGTTTTAAACTTAACCATATTTTTATAAGTTTATAGTGTATTTTAATACACACAATTTATTTATATAACTTTTAATAAATCTTACCTTAATGTTTATGTTTAAATAAAATTTAAGTTAATTAAAAAAGTTTCATGCAAATCAATTTCACAGCTTGGCTCTTGCTAACGACAACACTTTGTTGATCGGGACGATCGATGAGATCCAAAAACTTCATATTCGGACTGTTCCGCTTCGTGAGTCACCAAGAAGAATCGCTTATCAGGTTTGCACATTGTTGTTATCAGTATTCTTGTATATATTTGATGTGGTAAAGGCAACTTCAGGACCTAAACATAGAGTTAAATTTGTTACCCTGACCCAGTCTTGAGTTGCCTTTGCTAATTAAGTGCTGGCTGGCTCAGCAGGAGTTCATACTGTTTATAACACCTTACTCAAGGGCACTACAGCATGAGAGCAGTGAAAATTGAAACCAGGACCTCATGTAGTGAAGCCAAATTCTCAGCTGTTGCCATTTATTAGTGGCTTGGTTATTAAAAGTTTTTGTTAGCATTTTGATAAAGCTATGTCACCAGCTGGATTTGAACTTAAGACTTTGTCAAACAAAATTTAATTTAAATTCCAGGAGGAAACTCAGGTTTTTGGAGTTGTTACCTCAAGAAAGGAAGTCAGTAAAGTCATCGGACAGAGTGCCAGTACCCAGGTTTGTGATGTCATAATATTATTCATCTCACAATGATGACTTTATTTTATGTGTGATTATGACATCACAGGCATCAGTGATCACAAAGAGTGGGTATGTGACATCAGAGAGTCCGATGGAAAGTGGTCGAGCAGAGGGAGGACGAGGGATGTACGGGGATGAGGCAGAGATCGGGAATTTTTTGATCATTGACCAACATACATTTGAAGGTAAGTACTTTTATTTGGGTAAATACTTTTTGGGTAGACACTTTTTGGGTTGGCACTTTTTGGGTAGGCACTTTTTGTAGGTCGTTTTTGAGTAAAAACTTTTTGGTAGGCATTTTTTTTTTTGGGTAAATGTTTTTGGGGGTAAATACTTTTATTTAAGTAAGCACTTTTTTATTAAAGTGAATTTATTAATTTTTAGTCCACCATGCTTACCAGCTTGCCCAAAACGAGGATGCACTCAGTGTGATGTCATGTCACCTTGACAACGAGGTTTATTTCGTCATAGGAACTGCGATTGTTTATCCTGAGGAATCGGAACCGAAGAAGGGAAGGATTATAGTTTGCAGATACCAAGACAGTGAGTTTTAAGTTTGGCTAATTTAATTTGAAATTTTGATTTTTTTTCATATATATCTTTATCCTCGATATGGGAAGGTCGAATGTGCGACCTAAACATAGAGTAACAACAGTTACTACGAAATAGTCTCGAGTTGCCTGTGGTAGTTTGGAATATTAAAGATTATAATTGCCCGATAAATAAACTGCTGATTAAGTGCTGGCTCAGCAGGAGTTCATACCGTTTATAGCACCTTTCTTAAGGGTGCTACTGCATAAGAGCAGTGGGGATTAAACCTATGACCTCATGTGGTGTAGCAAGTGTCCTTACATAAGAGCAGTGGGGTTTAAACATGATGATTAAGTTAAATTAATTAATTTAATTTGCACCTGCACATTTATGCTTTGTTTTATATTTTGAGCTGGCAATATATTTTTTGACTTTTTTATATTAATTGTTCAGATAAATTGAATGTGTTAACCTACAAGGAGGTAAAAGGAGCAGTTTTTTCTTTGTGTGAGTTCAACGGGAAGGTTCTCGCTTCAGTTAATAACACAGTAAGTAAAATTACTTATCTATTGTTTTAAATACTGATTGTGGGCATAATGGTTGATGTTATAACCAGATTAAATTCCATCTATTCTACACATACAAACTTTATTTAAAATATAAGTTTCAGCATAAAGTTTGCTTATTAAAACCCTTAGTTTCGGGACAAATACTAAATACTTATCGATAGCCCTCTCTTAGGGTTATATTTAAATTGTTGTAATATAATTGCAACTCTCAACTAATATTCTCCCGTGATAACTTACACACTCACCACAAACAGCAGTTTAATTTATTTTGTAGGCCTATAAACTGGACATATATATATGTACTGTCCACTTAACTCCATTATTTATAGATTTATATTTTACTAAATTCATCAAAAATGTTTCTTTTCTAGGTATGTGTATATAGATGGACAAATGAGCACGAACTGAGAGTTGAATGCAGTCATCAGAGCAACATCTTAGCTCTTTATCTTAAGTGTAAAGGTGACTTTGTCCTCGTTGGCGACCTCATGAGGTCACTCAATATTCTCACTTATAAACACATCGAGGGGAACTTAGATGAAGTCAGTTTTGGTTTTCTTGTTTTAACCTTTTTAAAATATTTTTTTATATTTATTTGTTCTTGGTGTGGGAAGATTGACTTCACGAAATAAAATAAAAGTAACATTTGTTACCTAAACCCAGTTTTGAGTTGCCTGTGGCAGTTTGGAATATTATAGATTATAATTGCCCGATAATTATATTACTGATTAAGTGCTGGCTCAGCAGGAGTTCATACCGTTTATAGCACCTTACTCAAGGGCGTTACAGCATGAGAGCATTGGGTATTGAACCCATGACTTTATGTGGTGTAGCAAATGTTCTTACCACTATACCACGCTGCCGGCAAACCTTGAAACTTTGTGCAAAACTAAAACAAGATATTTTAAAATCTAGATTGCACGAAATTACCAGCCAAAGTGGATGAGTGCAGTTGAAATTATTGATGACGACAACTTTCTTGGAGCAGAGAATTTCTACAATTTGTTCGTTTGTCAGAAAGACAGGTAACAACAACTTATTTAAAAAGTATTAATTTACTTTAATAATGATTATTTTATTCTAAAAATTTGTTTTTTGGGGAGCTTTGTTAAATTTGTAAATTTTAGTGTTTCCCTTAAAAAAAATTTTAAAGGGTTTCCCTTGAATTATTTAAAATGTTTCCAAATATTTATTTCAGTGCTGCCACCACAGATGAAGATCGACTAAAACTTCAAGAAACTGGATTGTTCCACTTGGGTGATTTTGTAAATACTTTTCGACACGGTTCACTGGTCATGCAGAACATCGGGGAAACAACAATTCCAACCCAGGTATTTATCCTCAATTTTTGAAATTTGTTTTTAATTTTTAATTTTTATCTAAAAATGTTATTTTGTGAAATGTTTAAGTATTTGTTAAGTTATAATTATTAAATATTTTATAATTTAAAAATAGTTTTATCTTCAATTTAAAAAAAAAATTGTTAAAATTTTTTTATTTTAAAAGTACCCTAGCCGGGATTCAAACCTGAGATTTTTAATTACAGGGCAGTATTCTGCTGGGCACAGTGCATGGAGGTATTGGGGTGTATACAACATTACATGAAGATTTGTTCAACTTGTTGCTGGAGGTTCAGAATAAACTGAGCAAAACTATTCAAAGTGTGGGCAACATTGATCATAAATCATATCCTTTGTTGTGTTGTATTTCTTGTTCTTTTTCCTTTATCCTCGATGTGGGAAAGTCGTGATCTAAACATAGAGTAACATCAGTTACTCCGACCCAGTTTCCAGTTGCCTTTGTTAGTTTGGGATATTTTAGATTATAATTCCCCGATAATTATGCTGCTGATTAATTGCTGGCTCAGCAGGAGTTTATACTGTTTATAGCGCCTTATTTAAGGGCACTACAGCATGAGAGCAGTGGGGATCAAACCCAGGACATGATGTAGTAAAGCCAAGCGTTCTGACCACTACACCATCTCTCTGGTTTTCAAATTGTCCAGATTTTTTAATTTTTTTTTTTCGTTAACGTTTTTGATTTTACTTAAACTTTTCTTAACCTAATATTGCACATGGAGATCATATAGCACGTCACTAAAGACGCTAGAGAGTCGTGGATTCGTTGACGGCGACTTGGTTGAACATTTCCTCGATTTACCGAGGAATAAAATGGAGCAAGTTGTAAAAGGAATTCAGGTTAGAAGAGAAGACTATTTGAATTCGGGAAAAAATTTCAGTAAAATTTATTTTAAATTTTTTATTTTTAGTTAAAAGAAGATGGAAACAAAAGAGATGCCTCAGTTGAAGATCTTATTAAAATAATTGAAGAAATAAGTCGTATTCATTGAACTAGAACTATATTACGTCATTACTGACGTCACAAATTACATCGCGCTGCTTTTTTTAAAAATTTTTTCGTTCCACTTTAGATATTAAAATTTCATTTTTGTGACGTCTTAAATGCTTGCGTTGTCGGAAATAAACGAATTAGTGACGTCATAAGTGTGTATTGTTGTCCTGGGACGACGTTAAACTCAGCCAATTAGTTGAAACAATATTGATTTAAACCTGGAACCGAAAAGTTGTTTTATTTCTTGTTTTTCGGAAGTTTTAGGAAGCTTAAGGTTGTGGTTCGACTTAGAGCTTGGTTTGTTTTGTTGGTTTTATTTAAAGTTTGTTTGAAAGAATGTTTTAAATATATTTTTGTTTGTTATTAGGCTTACATTGTTGTACAGGTTTAAAAGTTAATTTAAAAACCAGTTGTTTTATTGTGGCAGATATATTTGAAGATTAAGTCGCAAGAAATGTTGGTTTATTAGTTTAATGTATCAAGTGTATATAGTTTGTACTTTATTCAATAAAAATATTGCAAAAAACGATCTTAATTTTTATTGAAAAGTTCTTTTTGACCCTTCACGAATGTAAACAGTCGCTAGATGTCATTATTTAGCCTACAATTTTTTGATCTTTGAATAAAAACTAAAACAGAATATTGATAAAATGTTGTTATTATATTTGCCGCCATTTTTGACGGGATGCAAAAGTTAAATATTTACAAAAAGTTGCATAAAAGTGTTTTCAAAAAACTTTAATTCGGCGGTGAATTAACATAAGCCTTATTGTCCAGGTTGTATCGCCCATCACTTGAGTATTGATTTTTCTTGGATAGTTTTCTACAAAATAAAACATTTATTATTTAACTAAGTCTTCAAAAATGAAATATTTTATTTATTTTTGAAACTCGGAAAGAAAACACTCAAAATTTTGTATGCAAATTTTAAACCCAATTTTAGACTTAAAGGATCAATATTTTGGTTAAATCCAAGCATTGGGTTCCGGGTTGTTGAAAACTGGGTTGGACCCGAGCCAATAAAAATAAATTATTCGTCTAAAAATAATCAAAAACCAAATTTTGCCCCTAAAAGAAAAAATGCCTTTTCACGTGAAAAGAGCCTCGTTTTGCGCCATTGACTTTGTGTTTTTAGTTGTATTGTGATGTCACATAAGCACGTTGTCGTGTCATAAGCATAAATTTTGTACGAACAATCTTAAACGAATTTAAAATAACGGAATTCGAATTTGTTGATTTAATGCCAAGTGTCGGATGTTGCATTCACAACAATGAATATAGTGACGTCACAGAATCGCAAACAACGCTCCATTGTCGACGTAATAACACGAGACAATGCTATTAACTAAAACAACTATTTTTACAACAAAATAATCGAGAAATTGGCACATTTTTCATCCTTTTTATTAAAGTGGGATTCAACAACGAAGCCCTCTATTCTTTACGGTCAAGTTACGCTATTTGGGATGGTCCTACCGCTTGGCACGCTATCTTATAATATGTGGACATAGTTTATAAAACAGACAACATTTAAACCCATAATTTAAAAACATTTTTTGTAATATTTCTCTATTTAAAACAACCCTAAAATATTGGGTCCATTAACTTTCCGTGTGGTCAAATTTTGTTTTAGGTAAATACAAAAGACTTGAAGACCCTTAAAATTGTATTTACAACTTAAATACAACCACTTTATGTTTTTTTGGACTTTATTTTTTATATTCTTTATTTTATTTATTAAACAGTATGTATAATTTAAATATAAAGAAACGACTCAAAACCCCCTTAAATTATATTTAAATTTTTGTCTAGAATTTATTTGTTTAAAAATTTAAATTCCAAGTCAAATGCCAAGCTTTAAAATGAAGCTCAACAAGTTTATAAATTAAATATAAAACTGTTTTTTTTCAGAAAATTCTGGAATTTTGGTATTCAAATAAGCTGTAAAACTAAACAACTCTGGCATTTTTAAACTTTGGTATTTTCCCCTTTTTAATTTGTTTGTTAAATTTATAATCTTGACAAAATATTTAATTTTAAACTCACGATTTGCTGTAGAACAAGTAACCCAGTCCGACCAAAGCGATTAGAAGCAAAACTCCGAGAACAACTCCTAAGATAATGCTCGTTGTGACGTCACGATCCTGGGAAAATAACAAAAATGTAAACCCTTAAAAAAAATAAGACCCCCTCATTTCTTTTTAAATTTTAACTTACTGGGATCGGGGACCCTGGGGCCATGGTGGGGTCCATAGAGCATGTAACACCGTCACTATTCAGGGACTTTCCTTCGTAACACCCACACATAAAACTACCCACCGTATTCGTACACGTCTCTGCACACGATCCATTGTTGACGTCACATTCGTTTCGATCTGTGTTTATTTATGACGTCATTATTAGTTTTTAATTACTGTTAGTTACGTCATAGCTTCAACGTGACGTCACGAATAACGTAACAACTCACCCATGCATGTTGGAATGGAAGTGAACGTTCCATCTGCGGTGCACTCGACTCCATTGTTTCCGTTTATGACGTAACCTCGATAACAATCGTAATAGACGCGGTTGTCGCACAATCTCCAACCTCCGTTCGTGACACTAGGTGGCGTTCCACACGACCCAACTAAATATATGTGACGTTATTAGGTTTTCACTATGACATCATTGGATTTCTAATATGACATCATAGGGTTGCCAATATGACGTCATTAGATAAAAATTTAACATCTTCTCTTAAACTTAAAGTATTATAAAACATCTGATTAAGACGTAATAGTGACGTCATACCTGTTGTTGATTCCATCCAGGGCGAAAGATCAAACTCCGGAAGATCTGAGCATTGAACAAAACCTCCTCGGAGTGAGAAAACATCTTCCCTCAGAGTTGTAAGTCCAGAGTTGTCGCAGATCGCTCGCGAGAACTTCAAGGTCTCCAACGATGCTAACTGTGACGTCATTATAGTGTATAGTTACATTTGTGACGTCATTAACTCGAAGTTTACAAAATTTTTTAACCTTTACAATTTTACATCATTGTAACTGATATACTGAAATTTGATTGTGACGTCATACTTACTTGTTGTAACGTAAACACACCAGGATTGCCATAGTAGAATCGATCCCCGTCCCTCAGAAGTTGAAACTGTTTTGCGATTAAACATCGAAATGTTGGACCAAGTCTCGAGTCTTCTTCTAAATCCTCGACCAACCCAGCTAACCATATGTCCATGTTTCTGTGAAAAGAAATGCAAGTGGGGTAAATACTGGGGCCAAAAGGTACAAAACTAAGATTATAGAATGAAAAATGGGACTAAAGGGTAAAAACTGGGGCCCTAAGGGGTAAAAAACTAAGACCATAATGCGAAAAACTGGGGCCGATGGGTAAACAACTGAGGCCATAGGGTAAAAAACTGGAGTCATAGGGTAACAAACTAGGGTCATAGGGTAACAAACTAGGGTCATAGGGTAACAAACTAGGGTCATAGGGTAACAAACTAGGGTCATAGACTTTTTAAACCCTTTAAAATGGGTAATGTTTAAACTCTTTATTAAACAAAATCTTGGGGTACATAAAAACAGATTTAAAATAAGGATTCCACTCACCCTGGATGTCCATAAATCATTTCAAGTTTCTCCAGCACGGTCTGGTTGGAAATTATTGTCGACAACTCACTAAAGTTTTGCACCGCGTTGTACCCACAATGCACCCTCCATTCGTTGTACAAGGGCAGGGCATGATCCCGACCACGCTGGAGGTTCAAGGAGGCAAGATCCAGGGCTACCTGTGGGTTATACGGGAAAAATTACAAAATATTTTTTAATAGGAGATTATGTTAGCCTAGTTCAATAGTGTTGTATACTGGGTATGGCATCGTATTGCGATCCCAAAGGTTTCGGGTTCGACCCCCACCAAAGCTACACTATTTGCCCTTAAGCCTGGTGTTTACAGATAGCTTAAACACGTCACAACAGCACACTCTATTCCATTTAAAAATATAAAACCCTATCACTTTAAGGCGATATGGAAAAATATTAAATTTTCTTTTTGGGGTTTTACTTAAAAATGCTCTAATTTAACTTGCTTCGTAATAATCATCATTGTTACGTCATCAACAAACATTTTAATTAGATATTACCTCTTAACCTAATACTTAGTTTAACTATAAGTTATTGACCTTGTTCTGAAGTTCAAACAACTTCTCCCTCAGCTCATCGTGCATAATCTGATAAGATTTGATCAACTTTGCTGGTTTGCCGATCAAACCTGCAAGGAAAACAAATTAAAAACATTAAAAACCGGCAGCGTAGTGTAATGGTAAGAACACTTGCTACACCACACATTAGGTCGTGGGTTCAATCTCCAATGATCTCATGCTGTAGCGCCCTTGAGTAAGGCGCTATAAACGGGTTGAACTCCTGCTGAGTCATTACTTAATCAGCAGCATAATTAGCGGGCAATTATAGTCTATAATATCCCAAACTGCCACAGGCATCTCGAGACTGGGTCTGAGTAACTTATGTTACTCTATGTTTAAGTCGCACATTCGACTTTCTCACATCGAGGATAAAAATAAAAAATTTAACACTTATTTTGTGATTTAACTAGAGTACAACTCTTTCTACCTCTTAGAGGAAGATCAAGTCCTCCTTGTCGGATGATCCTCCACGGGGAGAAGAACGCGTCATGGAGGAGGATGTTTCTGTACGTTTCATCTTCCTCGTAATCCGCGTTCAACCTCCGGAAGAAAGGAGCGATCGTCGTGTGTCCGAATCTGGAGGAAAATAATTTTAAAGTTTTAAAAGTTGTTTATTTTTAAAACAACTAAACATTTTTAATTAATTAAATGAAATATAAAAAAACAAGATTTTTGACGTCACTTTTCGCTGATTGACATAGTAATTTATAAAAAATATCTCGCACTACGTCATAATGGCGTAAACAATACCTGAACGCAGCAGTAGCGAAAACGTTTGAGATGGTTGGGTTTGAATCTATCTTGTACCCAGTGTAGTTACCCATTTGGGTCATCCCCATTGGACCCACGATCTTGGGGACATATTCCCTAAAAAAATGAATTTTGTTAAATTTAATCTTGGTTTAAATTTAAAGTTAACGAGTTCAAATCCAACTTGTTCTTGTAAAAACAAAGCTTTAAGTTCTCTGGCCAAGCTTTTAATGGATTTACCGTCTTTCTTAAACAAATAACACTTTTCGATAAAGTCTATTATGACGTCATATACATCTTGTGACGTCGATTTTAATCTCTCACTAGAATTTTTGATCGTTGTTAATCGTACACCGTTCAACGAGTTTTTGTATTATGACGTCATAGACTTACAGCGTTCAACAAGTTTTTGTATTATGACGTCATAGACCTACAGCGTTCAACGAGTTTTTGTATTATGACGTCATAGACTTACTTGTAGTTAACGATCTGATGATACGCTCCGACGATCTTCCTGGCTTCCTGGTAAATGGTTTCCCCGGTCCAATGCGGATTCATGGATTTCAACATCAGCGCGATCCGGTTGTGCTCCCTGACCCATATTGTGTGGATCGCGGATAATGTTAAATGTTCGCTTACTCTGTATAAAAGATATCATAAAAAGAAATTACGTCATAGCCGAAACTGACGTCATAGTTATTGATTATGACGTACCTTCCATCTCCAGCCAGGAAGCAAGGAATCGGATTCCCGGTTTCACGCGGATCTTGGACACACGGATTATTCGGATTAAACGGAAGATACGCTCGGGTGCCTAAATGTCACGTGGTAAGTTAGTCACGTGCCATGTGGTTGTTAGTCACGTGGTTGACTTACCGTCCATGTATTGATCGTTGATGCGCATCATTCCATTTTCGTTTGTGACATCACGAAGGTTCATCGCGAGCATGTCAGAACTTCCGTAAACCTGAGAAAAATATTTAATAAAATATAAATTTTAAAATAATTTGAATATTTCATTAACCTATGACGTCATCTTTTATTCGGGGGTGTCACAATCCCGTGACGTCAATTAGTCCGGGATTTATTTATTTTCATACAGTTTTTAATTTAATTTATTTTTTATTACGCCACAGCCTAAGTAAAATTTTATTTCAAGGTTATTGCGCAAGTTGAAGGTCAAAAGTTGATTTATTTGTAATTTGATCGTTTTAAACGAACTCGTGCGTGAAAACTTCATTCAATCAGGATTTAACAAAAATAAATTATCTCAAAACATTTCAAATCTTTTGTTCGTTTGTTTAAAATTGACGTCATAAGGTTGCAATAAAGGTTTATTGTGACAACCATATCGTTGCTTTACAATTACGATAGCAACACCATTTATACACTTACCATAGCAACTATATTTATATTATTACCATAGCAACCATATTTGTACAATTACCATAGCAACCCTATTCGTAAAGATCACCATGGCAACCTACCGTGCTTGCGTCTACATATGACGTCACCGCGTTGATTTGTTCCCGACTCGATAGAACGTTGAAAAGTGATGACGTATCTCCTGATCCACAAACCGCGGCGGAGCGGAAGAACGGAAGACATCTCGTTTCCTCCGAGATCTTTGAGTCACCGTCGGGAAGCTACACATTATGACGTCATTATTAAAAATCATGTGACGTCATAAACAAGAAATATTACTTCGTAACAAAAGTTTTTTTTAAATATTTCTCGATTTATTTGGTTTTAGTTATACGCCATATTGACGTCATATCCTACTTATCACGTCACAAAATGACGTCATACCTGAATGGGGAAGCATGGAGGTTCGTTCATGCAAGTTTGAGCGCAATCTGTGAGACCTTGAAAGGTCGAGGTACTTAAACTTTGGGGGGTGAAGTCAAGGTCATGGTCGATGTATTGACCCCATACAACTATCATGTGCGAGAATTCGTCGTCATCTACGTCACAATAATTGAAGTTTTGATTAAAATTAAATGTTGGATTATTATGTCATAACTTACCTGTGACGTCAGTATTTGTCGTGCTGATGATCTCATTTGACACGTGACGTACAAGGGGTAAGGGGTGCCCGTTATATTCCCGTCCTCTTGTCCAACCCAGGGGGGTGCTAAAGTCGTTTTCATAGATGGGGCTTACCCATCGAGCTAGGGGGTTGTTCGAGGCCCCCCAGTAAACATGCTCAAGATTGTTGCACTCTCCAGTAATCGTCCTGTGGGTAAAAAGTGGGTAAGGGTAATTAATGATATTAAAGTGGGGCCGGTAATGTGGTATATTGGTCACAACATGACGAGCCAAAGAGTTTCGGGTTCGATCCACACCAATGCCACATTATTTGTTCTTAAACCTGGCGTTTACAGATAGCATAAACACGTCACAACAAATACGTCACAAGCTTAACTTAAACACATCACAACTTTTTTAAATAAAATATAAAACCTATTTCTTTAAAGTAATACTAAAAAAATTAGAATTGGAAAAATATAAAACAAATCATGAGAATATAAATTATTTAAACGAGGAATACCACGTGTTAGTTATATATATCATGATTAAAATATTAATAAGATTAAACTCTGTCATAAGCTTTAAGGATTTAAAATGGAAATTATTCGATGGTTCACCTGTATTTGTTAGCGATACAACCATCGGGGCATACCGGGATTCTCCGCTCGGCTAAACAACCCGAAAATCCCGCCAAAGCTTTCAAAGTTTCCGGGCTCAAGACATCGGTCACATTCGTTCGTCGCTTCAGCCTTAATTAAAAAAAACTTAAAAATTCGCCAAAAAAATGACAAAATTTATTTAAAAAAATATTTATTATATTTTTTTTAATTTGTATTTAAATTTAACTATATACTGTGTTAGGAAACTAAAGTTTATTTTTAAGACGTATGATTTTGATGCCTGTAATTTTCGACCAAACGTTTATCTGAACAAAGAGTTTATAAGCACAAAGTGTTAACACTTGTTCTCATTTGACTTCCTTTCAAAAAAGTAGACAAATATTCAAATTATGGGTTGTTGGGTTCGGTTCCATCTGCTAAGGGTTTTGAATTGATGAATTCTCATAGAATGTCGTAACCCACCCTCGAACACCTTAATTTTAACCCCCCAAAACCCCCCTTTTACCCTCTTACCCACCTGGGGTGTTTTTTTGCGTATTTATCCTTCACCCTTATTTTAACCCCCCAAGCCCCCCTTTTACCCTTCAACCCACCTGGGATGTTTTTCGCGTATTTATCTTCTACCCTTATTTTGACCCTCCAAAACCCCCTTTTTACCCTCCCACCCACCTGGGGTGTTTCTTTGCGTATTTATCCTGCACCAGATTGAGTGAAAGTTCGAACAAATCCCCCGCTCTCGCCATTCTAGAACTCTCCTCACTCGGAGGTCGTTTAAAGAACTGGAACAATTGCATCGGGTGATCCCACACGTCCTACGTCATAATCACAAGATGTTTAAATCTTTGTTACGTCATATTAACAAGATTGTGAGGTTTAAGCATTTGTGATGTCATAATGACAAGTTTGTGACGTCATTTACTTTACAAATATGCGATAAACATAAATAGTGGTGACGTCATTAAAGTTAAAATCACGTGATGAACATAAATAGTTGTGACGTAATGCTTTTAACAGTGTTTCCAAATCAACTTACATCGCAACCCCATCTCTTCTCAGTTTTCTTAATCGCTCGATTCACTTTCTTCAGTGCTTCCTGCATTGAACTTTGCACAAATTCCTCGCCATTTTCTACAAAACGCAACCATTTAGTTTTTGTGACCTCATTAAAGTTAAAGTGACTTTATTTAATGACGTCATTACTTACCTAGTTGGAGAAATTCTTCGAGAGTTTGGGTTTGAAATTCTGGCAAAAACAAAAAAATCAAAAACAAACAAAAAACTTTTTTCATTTTCTAATTTTTTCTGACTAAACTAAAAACAGAATCTAAAAATAATTCGGTTCAGTTTTGTATCTGTTTATATGTTTAGTTAATTTTGATAAATTTTATTACTGATAATTTATTGGATAGCAGATGAGGTCTGGGCAACATCAATAAAAATTAATTTCATCGTTTTTTTTCGATTTAAATTTAAATTTACTTTGTTCTTCGACTTTAACTTTTTTTCGTCTATATTTTAAAACTATTTTTAACCCATGTTTAAGTATTTATTTTTCACTTTTTCGTTATTCTATTTTTACCTAATATTTAAATTTGTTAAGCTGCGTTAGAATTTAAATTTGTAGATGACACAGTCTTAGTTTAATTCCTTTTATCTTTTGTTAAAAAAGGGAACTTCTTGTAATTTTATATCTCGACGGTTCTTTTTACTAAAATCTTTTTTAACTTTTAACCAAATTTGAAGTTTTTGTTTCTAAACAACTTTTTGTTTTATATTTGTTCGACAAAACCAACAAATTATCGATCAAAAATAAAAACTCCTTACCCTAAACCAACAACTTAAAAGTGCTATTTCCGTAAATATTTCGCGTGTTATACCTTTTGACATCATAAATAACGATTATGACGTCATATTTAATATATTTAGCGGCCAAGGTTGGGCCGCGGTTGACTGATTTTAATTAGCCACGTGAAAAGTTATTGGAAATTTGAGTTAAAAATAATCTTTAAATTGTGATATTCTCAACTAATATGATCTAGTTAAAATCGCCAACTGTGAAATTAGGCTCTGCTTTTTATAATGGCACTCCCCTATTCTCCTTGTTTTTCCCTTTCCCCCTTAACTGGGGTTTTACGCACAAAACAACCCTTATAAGGTCATGTTTACGGTCCAGGGGCAAAACTTATTTTTCGAGTATGTAAATTTTGAACTTGATTTTGGGTTTGACTCTGTTATTTTCAAATAAGCTTTTTAAGCTGTTTTTGTGCGAACTGCAAAATAATATTTTCTTAAAAAGTGGCAACGTTTTTATTTTTTGTTTTTTCGCGACACAAAATTTAAAAAATGCGAATTTAAGAAACTTTTGCAATTTATCGAATTATTTACGTTTTAGGCAGACGCACAACAATATTTTTTATGACGTCATAAAGTTAACCTTATTATTTAAACAATGCCGATACCGATTTAATTTGCGCAAATTTTTTAGGTTAACAAAAGATTATTTTTCTCATTCTAATTCAGATTTAACTTTAAGACTATTTTTCGTAAAATTAAATTTTAAAATTTAGATTCCTCTTTTTATATTTTCTGTCCAAAAAAATTAGAAAAAGGTTCGCGTCACGTGATCATAGGCGAATTAAAAGCTAACAATGGCTTCGATATAAAATTGTTGTTAACTAGGAAGTTCTTGAATAAAATCAAATTATGTATAAATCTAATTTACTTTTCAACTTTGTTATATTAAAATTAAGTTTAAAAATAATTTTTAGAAAATAAATTTCCTTTTTAATAATTTTTTAATATTAATAATTTTTTTTTTACTGTTCTTTAACGCCCACTAGCGACTGTTCCACTAAGTTTTGGGTCTTCAAAAAATATTTAAATTGAAAAAAATTACAAACTATATTTTTATGTCAATAAATAGCGCAGAAACGTTTATTAAAGCGACAATTTTTGTGACAATTTAAAATAGTCGGATATCGGAAAAAAAATAACCCAAAAATCACTGATTGTGGTGCGCAATATGTTGTGACCATATTACGATAAGCATTTTTTAATTAGTAACCTTTTAAATGCGTTAGTTCTAGTAATTTAATCTGCTTTTGGTAAAGTTTATTTTATATTAAAAAAACGTCGTAATGGAAAAAAGTTTTTTTTTTAATTTTTGAATGAGCCCTGTGATGGTATTGACCATTTTAATGTTTGTTGAATCTAAAACTGGTGGCCCAATATTTAAGGGCATTCGTCTTTAAAAGCAATGGGAATCGAACCCAGGACCTTTTATATAGCAGTCTAGTGTTATATTCACGAGAATATGCTTCTGTTTTTTAGTTTTTAAATCATTTTTAAATGGACAATAAAAGTATACAAATGTTCTATTTTAGAATAACGTTTTTTTAAATTGTATTAGATTAAGTTTTTTTAGTGTATGTTATTTTTAGAAATATCCTTTTTTAAAAGTCCTCGATTTTTATTACGGAAAATTACCACAGAGTGTTTTTGTTTAAGTTTATACGCTCGGCTGCACAGAGAAATGGTAAACAAGTCAGCTGGTCGAACAAAGTTTTCAACAAAAAAAATAATTAAAATACTTTGCGTCCGGTGCGAATTGCTGCAATCGGTGAGCTACCTTGAAGTTCGTTTTAGGGAATTATTTGAGTTCAATTAGTTGATATTTGTTAGTTAGAGTTAGTTGTTAGTTGTTAGGACAACGTTTTTAGTTAAACAGTTATTCTAAAGTCAAAAAACTCAAAAAAATTGGATTTTTCACTGACTGGATTGGATTTAAAACAACTAAAAACAGGTATTTTTAACTATTTTTATACATTAGTGTTTATATTTTATTAAGTTCTTAAGATTAAAGTACAAAATTAGGTTTTTATTTATAGTTTAAATTATTGTTTAATATTTTTAATTATAAAAACTAATCAGCAGCTCAACTATCGAGCAATTATAATCTATAATATTTTAAACTGTTAAAGTCAACTTGAGACTTGGTCAGGATAACAAATGTTACTCTATGTTTAAGACATAAAGTCAGTTTTTAACAACTATACATCAAGTTTAATTAATAGATAAAATTATACAATATTTATACAAAATAAAATAACTTACAATATTTGTTTAACATTTACTTATATCTGTTAATTCAGTTACATAAAGAAATTTAAATTTGATTGTTGTTTAAAAAATATATTTTCAATGTTTTTATGTTTGTTTTTATATGATTTGTCGTCCCTGTTCTACATTATTTTGTTTAACATCATTTAAAATAATTGGCCCAACACCAACCAGACTATTGCTCTTAAGTCAACATCAACGTTTATTTATTCAACAATTTTGTCTTAAATATTGTTTTGTTTGTAGAGCGAACATTTAATGTGAAGGTTTTTCAAGACTTCTTTATAATGGTAAGAAATAAAATAAAGTTTTTTTATTTTATCTAATAACAAATTTGTACTGTTACATTTATATTACTTAGTATTTCATCCCAAATGTCAATAAAACTATTATCGGTTAATTATTGACACACCACAAATGGCATGTTTATTTTCAGGAGTCAGACAACAAGAACCCTGGTGATCAAAACATGGATGTTCCGTTCAAAATGGCCTTACCCATGGTTGCCGTGGGGACGTTTATTCTTGCTCTTAGTTTTGCCTTTTGTTGTTATTTAGCCAGGTGAGTGGAAAAGTTGTTTTTTTATTTTTTTGACATTATTTTTGTTTTTAAAGAATAATTTGAATTATTTTTAGTTAGTTTTGTTTGTTACCAATTTAAATGAAAGTTTAAATGAAAGTTAAATAAAACAGCAAAAAATTGTTTTTAAACAAATTGCAAATACTTAAAATTTTATGTTTTTTATAACTTTGAACAGTAAACAAGTTTATCATTGCTCTTTTATTACTCATAAGTATATTGAAATATTAATAAACAAAATTAATATCAAACCAAAAACTTAATTTAAACCAAGAATCAAAATTGCCCTCAGGCTTCATTTAAAGTCAAACAGTTTGTTTTGTTATCAGGTTTCAACTATGTTGAACTAATATAATGAAGCCCTAAATTTAGTTTAAATGGATTCTTTTTAACAATTAACAATACGAGTTATTTCGAACTCTATTTTTAGACAAATAGTTTATATAAGTTACATTTAAAGACACAACTTTTTACATGTAACACAGCTAACATATATTGTTAAATAATATTACGTTTAAAAACAGGTTTATTTATAACTAATGTTTTGAAAACCATGTTTAAAAGTAAAACTTGTTTCAAAATAACAGTTTCTAAATATAATATTCATGTAAGGTTTCATGTTTCTGGTGCTTTCCATTCTTTGAAACCTTTTCCAATATTTGAAATTAGGTTTTATTGAAAATTGGAATTCACCTAAATTCTTATCCCACTCTCCCTCAAGACAATGTTCATTGAACTTAGAATCAGAGTTTTTGTTTGTTTTGGTCCTACTTTTATTGTTATGTGTATGTTAAATGTTATTTATCGTGTTCCGGTATATTTAAAACAATGGAAGTTTGTGTGTTCCTATTATGACATCACTTTTATATTCTTTTCTCTTGTTTAGATTAAGAAAGAATCGAACCAAAGCGAGTGGTTTTAAAAAGGTGACAAATTGTTGACATATCCTCCTAATTAATTTCCTTAATTAGTTTTTAATTAATTGTTTATATTTAGGTGAAATTGAACAAAAACAAGGAAAATCCGCTACAAGACACCAAAAATGAGGTTAAATTAAATTAAATATTTTGATTTAAATAATATAAGTTTAAAAACTTGTTTTTATTTGAATCCTAATTAAGCTCATTAAAATTGATTTTTAAAAATTTTTGTGATTATACAATAGCTGTAAGAAACGTTTAATAATTTGATTGGCATTTTATTACTATCTATTAGTTTTAATTTATCCTCAATGTGGGAAAGTAGACAACCTAAACACAAAGTGACATTTGTTACCCTGACCCTGTCTGTAGTTGACTTTAGGATATTATTAGTTATATTTGCTTGATAATTTTTGTGCTGATTAAGTGTCAACTCAGCAGGAGTTATACTGTTTAAAGTGCACCTACTGGAGTAAAAGCGTTGCTACTACCACCAGCGTGGTGTAGTGGTAAGAACACTGGCTACACCACACATGAGGTCGTGGGTTCAATTCCAACTTCTCTCATGCTGGAGAGCCCTTGAGTTAGGCGCTATAATCGGTACAAACTTCTGCTGAGCCAGCACTTATTCAGCAGCTTAATTATCAGGCAATTATAATCTATAATACACCAAACTGCCAAAAGCAACTCGAGACTGGGTCGGGGTAACTGATGTTACTCTATGTTTAGGTCGCGCATTCGACCTTTCCACATCGAGGATAAAGATACTTACAAAAAAAAAACTACTACACCACGCTGCCAGTAATACTTTTATTGACTTTTTTTTTAATAATTTAAATATTTGTTTCAGACTTGTCCGGTGTGTTTGGATGATTTTAAGAACAAGGAAGTTGTTGCAATTTGTCCCTGCAGTCACGTTTTCCATAAAAAGTAAGTTCAAACTTACAACAATTTAAATTTGCAGCATTTTTAATACAAATTTTTTGTAAAAAAGTTAAAAAAAAAAACAATTTTTTTGTGAAAAAAAAGTTAAAAAAAAAATCACAATTTAAAATTGTCTAGTTTAGATTTAAATATAATTATAATAGTTGATGGCAGGAAATGATGAATTAACTTTTTGTCTGGCATTTAACGAACAAAACATTTTAACAAACATGTAATTAATGTAATTACTCATTCGGTTGAATGACAAATTGAAATATTGTTACGAATATTTTTAATATTTAATTTGTTGATTGAGTTTATGAATATTTCATGATAATATTTAAATTGTTTAAATTGTATTGTAATTAACATTTTATTATCAACTAGGCATTGTTAATTTTTAATAAATGTATTTTTATTAAACAGTAAATTAGATAAAAAACTCGTTAAAATTAACAATTTTAATTCTAATTAATTTTTATATTCCAGATGTCTTTGTAAATGGTTGGAACTACGTCCCACCTGTCCCATGTGTATGTCCCTCATTTCTTCCCATTATCATCCCTCAGGTCACCACGGTAACCACAGAAATTATCACCCTGGGACTTCCCGAAGCTTTGCCCCTTCCCCTGCTGCCGGAACCCCCCCAGGGTTATTCCCCGCTCATGTTTAAACCCTTCTAGACAATTCGGGCGTTTACTTCTATGTTTGTGATGTCACAATCAGCCTTTGCTTCCCATTATTTCAACATCGCTGTGTCTCAATTACTCGCTCGTTTTTGACGTCATAAAACAGGTTTAAATGACATGAGATTACTATGACGTCATAATATGTCGTTCGATAAATAATTTCTTGTACTTTAAGTATTCTAGAAATGTTTAATTGTCAAATTCAAAATTCGACTTTGATGCTGCCTAGATAATCATCAAATTATGACGTCATAATCGGTACATTGTTGCACCTTGTTACACACGTTCCATTATACTCCTGTTTGTCACTGTACTTTCTTCTTTTTTTATCTTTTCTGTACCTTTTATTGCGGCAGTATTTACTTTAACGAAGCGGTGAAATACAACTCGTAAAATTTGGGATTTTTATTTAAACTAAAAAGGTTTGAAACCAGTTAAAATTATAGCAAAAATTGGACAGTTTGCGGATATTACTCTCCGCGAGATGGCAGCAAAGAACTGAGTCTAACTTTAAAATTTTTAAAGTAAAACTTGTGTTTTAAAAATAAATCGATAGTTTAGATTTCGTTAATGGTTAAATTTACATTAAAATTTGTTTTTGTAATGTTTTTTTAATAATAATTAAAAAACATATAGATATATCGATAAAAGAAATTCGGCAACACTGTGGTTTATTGGACAACACTGGAATTTTTTGTTTTTAATTTTCTTCCACGTGAAAAGTAAACGCGATGAACTGGTTTAATAAAATACTAGTTTGGAGTAACTTTAACACTATCTTTTTATGACTTAAATACAAACTTATCTCTAGTTTGGATAATTTAAAGCTGGATCTATTATCTGATTATTAACCTGCTGCTGATGGGGTTTTGAACTTCTCTAAAGTTTGAAAGTAAGTACCCCATTGTACCCGTTTACCTATTTTTAGTTCATGGTTACTAACTTATAGCTAATAAAAGTGTTATGTAAAACAGTTAAGAATCAAACTGTGGGCATGTAGTACAACAGAATCATCTAATAATAACATTAGTTTCTAAAACTTATAAAAATTCTTACAAATTACAAACCACTTATATTTGTTTTCTTTCAGGGAGACAATTGTTCTAAAATGTTGACGTCTTAACGGGGTAACTTACTCCCCCCACGTTTTATAGTGACCTTGAAGGTGTTATAATGACTTTAAAAAGGTTATGGTTTCCAAGCACAAAACCTTCTCATTTTCTGAAAAGCCAGAGGGAGCAAAAATAAAGTGAGTTTTTGAAATACTGGGTTTGGTGACCATGCCATAGTATACTATAAAATCTTTATGTAAACATTAATACTTTTGGCATGTTTTAAATCATTAAATTGATTTTGTCATTTTTTTCCGTCGCATTGTTGTAATATTAATTGTATATCGTATTTATTATTTACTTTTATCAATGTGCGAAAAACTAAAATAATAAAAAAAAAAATCATTGACCAACTGTTAGCTTAATGTTTGTTAGTAGAAATTGGAAATTTTTAATTATAATAAATAAACAACAATATTTTTATGTTTTAATACAGATTGGGTACGAATTAGGTAGCCCGTGTTGTTGGATGGACGACAATCGAGTGAAAAAATGTGATTCCCGGGAATTTTGACAACTCTCCGTTATTCAGGTTAGGTTAACTTTTATAAGATATCAATTTTTAAATTGTAAGAAAAGCTAAAACTGGCTTTAAATTAATTTTTGGTATTTCCATATTAAATTTTTGGATATTTTTAAGAAAACGCGCTTTTAAAAACTGCCCTTAAAATAAAATTCACAATTTTTATTTTTTTGATTTTTATTTCAAAATCATTTCGTTCGGTTTTATGTTTAATAAATGAACTAATAGAAAAACATAAGTTAAAGGCACGATTGTTTATAAATAAATAGTGATTATGACGTGAACAATTAAAGAGAGTTCACGAAACGATTACTGCTTTAGAGGTAGCATTCTAAACTCGGAATGAAACTTTGTTTGAAACTTTGCTTGAGAAAAAATCCGTGTTAAATTAAATTTTGTTTAAAAGAAACTTCGTCGCGCCGATTATATACAAACCTTTGTGACGTCATAAATAATGTTCGTGACATCACAAATATAAATTACCTTACAAAGAATTTAAAGTTTTTGTCATCTTGTTCACCCAGCTACCCCATGCTCGCCGGGGAAGGGTGAAGTGATGACGAAAGCATGACGTGCATCGTTAGTGACGTCATCGGCACTCCATTGACCGTAAGGTGGCGCAAAATCGAAAAATTGGTCGGTCGAATCCGGGCTTCCTTGCGTCGAGTAACTATGCTGTTGATACGGCGAATAATCGATGACTTCACTACCACCATGTGACGTCATACCATACGTCATCATTTGATCTTGTTGTTGCTGGGGTGGAGTTGCATAAGTGACGTCATCTTTCCTCCAAGCTTCCATTCTTTGGATCCTGGACCTGAGATCTCGGTTCTCTGCTTCCACCATGCGGTTGCGATCCAGGAGTTCGGAGATCTGACGTTCGAGTCCCAACATCTTCGCCTTCTTCCGATCACGTGCCGCTTGTGCTGACTCCCTGTTCTTCAACTTCTTCCTCAATTCTTTGTCTGTCACATTCTCGAAGCTTTTCCGCGGGGTTGGTTGTTGTGGGATTATGACGTCACTATTAGTCGAGAGACCGTCGATGAGGTTGCGTCGCACCATTGTGACGTCATCAAACGATGGCGTAGGTGGTTGGTAAATAAAATTGTCTTCGTAATTGGGAAATCCCCCCGGACTTTGAACGTTTGTTCCCGTTTGTGACGTCACATCGAGGTTAAATTGTTGTGAATAATCGGGCGTTGATGACGTAGAAGGGGCTGGTGATGACGTATACGATGACGTCATTGACTTAACTGGTGAATGAACTGATGATGATGACGTACGTTCAAGTTTAATGACGTCACTGTAGTCACGTGATGTAGTTGCGAGCATTATTTAATTTTGTTTTTAATTTTGTCTCTGGTAATTAACAAAATTTGAATTAATTAAATTAATTAAACTTTCTTATTTCTCTGATTAGTTTTAAAACTATTTTAAAAAATTAATATTTAAAGTTTTAATGTCCTGCAATTTGTTTGGAAGATAATTGTTTTAATTGAACGTTCACGCAACTTCTAAAACAACTTCTAAACAACAACGCCCGAGGCTCCCGGTTCGAATCCCGCATTGTATATTCCCTGCAAATTAATTTTACGGCAATAAAAAATTTATAAGTTTATATATTTCTTGATTTAAATAATATTAAAGTTTTATTTTCGATATTTAACTTTTTCTAAACTTGATTTTTTTCCATAAACTTGAAGTCAAATTTAAAAATATATATTTTGTTTTTTCCGTTTATTCTTTTTTTTTAAAACGCGTTATTATTAAATCTTTTTATTCTAAATGATCTTTTTTAGCAATAATTGTTTTTATTTAACTCACTAAAAACTTGAAAGAAAAAATTGAAAACTGCAAGGACCCGAATGCTTTTTTTAATTTTAATATTTTATAGAAAACATTTTATTTTATTTTTACTCATTTTTTAACTAGATTTAATCTGTAAAAAATTTATTTCTTTATAGACCTTGTTTCTAAATAAAAAATTGTCTAATTTTTTAAAAACATTTTTTTTAATATTCTGAATTGAACATTCTTGCTTCTACTTTAAACATACACCTTCTATGACATCATAAACTACTATGACATCACAATCAAACTAATCGTTTATAGGGTTGTAACGCAAGAAAAAAGAAGAAATGAAATCCGCTGCATGTGCTGCTATCTAGCGGAACTAAATTACAACGATTTTCGAAATAAATTTTAAACGATTTTATTAATTTAATTTATTGGCTACTTGCAAAGTTATATTTAAACCCATTAATTGAAACATTATAAAAAATTAGTTTTAGCCTAATTTTGTTAAATTTAAACAAATATTTCAATATTTAATAATTGTTTTATTTTTGCAGAAGTTTTCAACCTTAGAACATGGAAGAATTTCTGTAAAGATAAAACAATTTTTGGTAAGTTTTTATAATCAATATTATTTAATTTAAATTGAAGTTTGTGATATTTTTGTTTTAAAATTTAAAAAAATATGTATTGTGATGTCATTGTTACGTCATAAACTTTAAACGCCGCCGTTTTTTTTAACTTTAACACCACTTCTCAGTTCATAAACTTTTACACCACCTTGTAGCTGGGTTGAAAACGTGACAATTTTGGATTTATTTTAAGTTTGGTAAGAACAATTAAAAGATAAAAATCACAAAGTTGGCAGAAGATAAAACGATTTTAAACCTAAAAAGGGAATGTTTATGTTAGGCTAACTATCCAAAACATTGTTCAACAAATTTTTACACGAGTTTAAGAAACTTTTTCCGACATTTTTATTAAAATTTTGACATTTTACAAACAGGAGAAAATTATTTTTCGTAATTTAATATTCTTGAACGTGATACTATAACAACTGTGACATCACAAATTAGTTTATTAACGACTCAGTTACAATAGTGACGTAATAAAAAAATTTCACAAATGCGGGGAAAATTTAAATTTTATTATCAAGTTTTGATTTAAAATGATTATAAATAAAAAAACTGGTCTATATGTGACGTAAGCATCTAAAACTGGTAAAAGAATTTACCAAACACCATGTTTAAGTAATGGTTACCATTTTAATTTATAAATGGCAAAAAATATGATTAATTTGAAATAAAAATTTTTGTTGATAAAAATCTCAGAATTTGATCAAAATTTTGATTTTATCACCCTCTCTCGTTTTGCCTTTTTCTATAGTGAGAGAGGCAATAAAATAATTGTGACGTGGGACAATAAAACGTTTGTTACGTTTGTAGATTTGCAAGTTATTTAACTTTTTAGTTTTAAGGTGTTGGGGCAGAAAAGAAAAAAAAAATTTAAAAGTTTTAATTTTTTTTTTTTAATAAATATTGGGATAAAGATTGTAAAAAAACGTAAAGTAATAAATTAAAATATTCTTAGAAGGTTAATTGAACGATTTAATTAATTTACAATCGTTTTATTTTTATTATTTTATTGCTCTTAATTCTCCCAGATTTATACAGCCAAGAAAAGGAAAATCAGTTCTTTAAAATAAGTTAGGGTCTGATCGTTTTTTACAAATAACTTTTTTTAAACGAAACAGTTAAACACAGATTCTTTCTAAAATTTGTTAAGAATAAAATAGTCGTCAGGCACAAATTATTTTTTTGTAGGTTTATTTAAACTAAAAGTTTAGGATCATTAGCAAAATTGCAAAAGTTTAAAATAATAAAAAAAATTTATTTAAACCTAATTTGTGTTTTTCAATATTTTGAAATTGTAAAACAATTTTTTATTTTAGATTAAGTTTTGCGGACAAGAATGTTTATTTAAATTTAAAGTTTCAACAAAATTGAAGTTCAACAAAACAATGGGATTCGACCTTGAACTTTTGACCTCTGAAGCCCCCGAAACTTTAATTTGTGGTTTGTGTGAAGGAATATTAGAAAACCCTCTCACGACACCGTGTGGTCACGTGTTCTGCTCATCTTGCGTCATCCCCTACGTCATCGATTCTGGGGGATGTCCCCGGTTATGTGGGGGTAACATTAGCGTAAAATCACTCAACCACGTCCAACCTCTTTTCGTCATGGTCGGTCAACTCGAGGTCAAATGTAACAACCCCGGATGTGATCACGTGACTTTATTATCCGATCTCGCTTCTCATTGGTCAAAATGCAAACACCAATCTCACGTGACCAATCTTGATCAATCGTGGGCTTGTGACGTCACAATGGAATCAAACGTGGAGGAGTTGAGAAGATTAAACAAGAAACTTCGACACGAAGTGGCGTACTTGAGGGAGCAACTTTCATCTTCCGGAGTTTATATAGCAACAAACGACATGAATCAATGCACAAAAGTAAGTTATCTTTTTATTTCTTACTGAAATTTTTTGCGACGTTTTTTGTGCAATTTTTTTGCAAAATTGCTCTTTGTTAAGTTTGAAATTTTTACTCGTTCTTAAATGCTCTTAATTTGGTAGCTGTAAAGAATTCAATGTGGTATTCACGATTTTCACAAAGACGTGCAAGCGTTGGGAGTTAAACTTGAGGGTATAGGGTCATCTATTTTGTATCTTAATATGTGGTATTAATTGTGAGTGTAACGATATACTAACATCAGGAATCCAACTCAGCACCTTAAGCTTTGTTGAAAGTTATTTGCTTGAGGCAAAGTTGTTATCTGGGTTGTAAACGTCAATCAATTCTCCGAGCTTGTATCTTATACCATCAGCTTTGTTCCTTTCACCGCCACAATGTCATATTTACATTTAAAATGAACGTAGTGAAGTGTTTGCGGCAGTGAAAGGGTTACTTCAAAGATTTTAAATGGAACGAGTTTGTTTGTGGACGAAACAACTCCGACATCGCTCCGTTAAAATCTTATTTTTAGAAAAATTTAAAAAGGTGTAACCTAATTATTTATCAAGTGACGTTATTAAGGATCACGTGACGTTAAAATGAACCACGTGACACTATTGTTTATGACGACACATTAAAACTCAACGACGGGAGATGTTAATTTAATTATTACGTCATTTTATGTTACCTTGTTACGTCACTGGTGTTGATTGTTGTAGTGTACTAGGGTTCACGCGGAGTAATATTTGCTAACTTGTAAGTAGTTCCTTTTGTTTACTTGTAAATATCAAACTGTGTCAACCACAAAACTAAATAATTGTTGTCCGCTAGATGGAGCTACCTGGACGGGCTTAAAGGAAAAAAAATTGTCAAAAAATATAAAATTTTTAAATCAAATTTTGTTAAAAAAATGTTTTTTTTAACAGGATTTAAATCTTTTAAAGTCTTGCGTTTTCGTTATATTTATAAATTATTGATATCTGACCTCAAGATCTTAAGTTTGAATCCCGCACACGTCAACTTTAATTTATCAAATTACCATAAAGTTTGTTGTTTAAACATTGAAGCTGATTGGTTTAGAGATGTCACGTGACCGAGTAATTCAAGCGGTTAATATTTAGCCACCAAACAATACCACCCCTGAGTTTTATACTTTGGGATTAAGTTGTCAAAACCTGGGTTCATATTTTACGCTTGGCCACCTTTTTAAATCGAACTTTGACCTTTTAAATTAGGAAAAATTGGGGTTAAGTTACAAGTTAAACTCGATTGCGATTTTTAACTCTTAAACAGCGGTGTTGGTGTGCTTTAAACGTGTTTGGTCGGCTCTAAGCGTTTGTTTAAGTTAAGGGGTTAAAAGTGTCAAAATTTACGGAATGTTATGAAATCATTCGACCGCAGAGCTGTCAATCATCTCCGCTTGATTGATCGCACATTCTTGGAATAATATTGATGGATTAAAATGGATTAAAAGCTGAAATATACAAAACATCAAAATTCGAATATTAATCGGATTTTTTTCGCAATTTTGTAGCGAGCGAAATCCAATTATGACGCATAATCACGTGACCAAGCGTGTGAAAATGATGACGTCATAAATTAGAAATTGTTGTTTATGTTTTCGTTTAACTTTGTTTTGGTTTTAAAAATTCGTTTTTTCTTTATTCGCTCACTTGTGAACGATAGTGACGTCACAAGTACAAAAGTGTTTGTTTTGTCATAATTGAACTTCCGGGATTTAGAATTAGAAGAACGACTTTTTTTTTCTAAATTTTTTCGAGAATTTCTGATTTATGAAAGGGCGTGAACATAGAATTGCTTTCTGTGATGTCATAAACTAAATTGAAAACTTTATTGTCGTGTAATATTCATCCGCGATGAGCTTTCTAATCAGAAATAAAAAATCTGCGTTGCAATAAAGAAGTCGCGCGACGTTCCTATATTGTGACGTCATAAAGATAATATTTTTTTAAATATGTTTATTTTTCTAATATTTAATATTGTTACATTGATTGTGACGTCACAGAATGGATATTGTGTCGAAACAATATCAGGTAATTAATAAAAGTCGGCGCGCGTCTTTGTTGTTTGTTGACGTAACAATGCTAGATTGAATCTTCAAACGAAGTGTCGACTTGACGATTTTATTGGCGCGACGAACGCGATCTTTCGCGATGTTTCGATCGTGATTAGATTAAAACAAAAACATTTTTATCAACAAGTTTTCTTGATTCTGTTGTAATTAAAACGTTACTGTTCAAAGTTTACATTGGACTTGAACTTCTATATTTGGAAATTTAGGTTTTTACTCTTGGTGGGAATTTAGTTTTTTTAAATGTTTTGTGATTTTAAAACAAGATCTTTAAATTGATTTCCAATTTTTATCTTCGTTCGGTATTTTTATCTAAAAATTGATTTTAATTTTTCGTTTATTTATAATTTTTAATGATTCAGAATCTTTTAAAGTGGGTTTAAGATTGAGATATTAATTGGTTTTATCGTATATTTAAATGTGGGCATATAAGGTTTATTTTAAATCTAACTGATCATTATTTCCACGATTTTTTAAATTAAATTTAAGTTTTTATAAATTAACAAAATTGCAGATTTTTAAATTTTAAATTTTTTTAAATCTCAGAGTTATTAAAGTTAAAATCTTGGGGCAAACAAAAGTTTTAAAAATCCAGAAATGTTACAACGACACTTCTCGCTTGACTGATTTTGTTTATCCAAATTATTTGCTCGTTTTGACATCTTTAAATATTATCCAAGTCAATATTAACTAGAGGTCGATTACCTCTGTGATGTCACATTACTACAATAATGACAATTCTTAATTATTATTACAACATTGTGGGTGTTTTTGTTGAGTTTATAAACGAATAAATTCATAAATTTTCTCATTAAGTTTTTAAATAAACTTCGCGTGCGTTTTACTAGGCTTCGTCTAGGCTTAGATCCACAAAAAATCACTTTTTCAAGCTTTAAACTGGTGCTAAACTCACAACCAGACAACTTTTCAATCTTTTTATTGTTTTGAAAATATTTGGCGCCAATATTTCGTCGCCACCTTCCTAAATTTTCAATTGGAATTTTAACATAAAAATCACCGTCGTATACTTAAGTATCTGTCGTATATTTAAGGATATATTATGAGGTTTATTGTAGCTTAATTTAGTTGGTGGTTAGTGTTCGGGTTTTGGTATTTCGGGCATTTCTTTAAAGTTAATGTTTACATCCTTATATGGGGTTTTATTCAAGTTAAAAATAAGGTTCTCCCGCGTTGTTCTTTTTCCGAGTTTATGTTAAGATCAAAATCAGAAAATTTTCTCTTCAAAGTTTAATTATTTTGGTTTTCAACAAAAATCTTTTTTATCTCGCGAGAATTTAAGGTTATTCAGTTCAAAATTTACATCAAAACAAATCGTTAAAAACAAAACTCTTTAAACACCAAATGTCAACTTTTGTTGCCTTTTTGTTTACAAAATTCCGATTAAATTCGTGAAAGAGTTAAATAAACATCGTTCCTATATTTGTTTTCCATATTATGATCAAACAAACCTCTCTTTGTGACGTCAGCAATTAAACATCAATAATGTCGCTAATAACCTGTCCATCACGTGACGTCACGGTTGTGATGTCACGATTTATAGGGGATTGTGACGTCACATAGGCGACGCCAACTCCTTTATCGCCTAGCTTGTTTATATTCGCATTTCATTCGTCAAGTTAACCCTTTCACCCCCAGGTTGCCACTTTTTGTGTTTGGTTTAAACGTACAAAGTGTTTCTCGTCGTTGAAGGGTGTGTTTGATGTTAGTTGGGTTTGAACGTCGATGATGGATCGAGTTTTATTATTTATTGGAAACTCTAAATTGTTGGAAACCCTGTTTTGCAAACATTTTCAGAAATTTAACTCAAATATTTTGTCGTCAAATTTGTTTTTAACTTGTTGATAAAACGTGACATATTCATCTTGTTATTATTGTTGGCGGAAGGTTAATTCGAGGCGTGGGTCGGGCTTAACTTAATAAGTTGACCTTGGGTTGACTTTCAAATTATCACAAACAAAAAGTTTTTAAAATTTAGGATGTTTTTAATTTTTAATTATCGATTTACTTGTTATAATAATACTTGATATTAATGTCTTTCGTATTGTTCGATCACAATCTTCGAACTAAACAAACATTATGACGTCATAAGCACCCGAATAGTTTACATTGTTTTGTTATAAATAGAAAGTTGAGGGCAAGGATTTAAAATAAATTCCAGGGAATTTTGGGGCAATTTTAAGATCACAATTAAAAGATAATTTCGGGAAAACCTTTCTCAATATTCTAGTTTTTTTATTTCAATATTTTTTCTCTTTCTGGGAAAATCGATCTCAAGATTCTTCAATTTCACGATTTATATTTTTACACCTTCCTATATTTCCTTTATAATGTCATAAAAAGTCGATTATGACGTAATAATGATTCTTATAATGGATATTGCATTAAAGTCTTCGGTTTCCACCAACTCTTTATTTTCCCACGATATTTTGTGGTTTCGTTAGAGCGACTTATCGCGTTTATACATAACGAATTTATTTATGACGTCACAATCATTTTAATGCTAAATCCTGACGTCATAATTAATCGATAATCCGTTCCCCACGTGACGTCTACTTGATCACGTGACTTACCTGGTTCACACGCAGACAATAATAAAGACAATGGAGCGATTATGACATCACAGTCTATGAATAAAAAGAACAAATAGTTAATCGCGTTTGTAAACATTCTAGAAATAGTCTGCTGTGAAAACTTATTAACATACCCCTGCTTCTTTGTGACGTCATACTATTATAATGTCACGTGTTCCAACAATGCGAGTTTATATAAACTCCCTGTTTATTAATTGTTGACTCACGATCGATGTTAAGTGACGTCACAATCACTTTTATATAAACTTCTTTTCAAAATTGACCCCCCAAGTTTATAAATTTATTAACCCATTCATATCTGTTTATGACGTCACTTTATGGTTTATTGTTAACTGTCAAATTGTTTTGATTGTCGGCATTGTTATTCATCCGATAACTTCCTGTTTATAATCACCTTTGTGACGTAATAAGGGTTAATGCAGTTTGCACAAAATAATCGAATTTTGAAACTTGTAATTTAATTCGGAAATGACGGGAATTGAACAAAGAAATTCACCAAACTTTATTATTACTCGTTAATCTGATTAAAACTAATAATTTTTCGGATTATTCGATAATTTAGCCCAAAATTAAAGGAAATCTCGTTTTTGTTTTGATCCCACGAAGTTTTACTATCCATAGTGACGTCACAATCATGTTTATGATGCCTGAATCACCGGTTTAACGAGCTTATTTATCGAAAGTTAAATATTGGATCCAAAATTGTTTTGCTTCGAATTTAAAATTGATTAAAAGTTGTTACTTTCTCACATCATAATACTTATATTGTGACGTCACAATCAACAAGGTTGTTATTATTTAAATTAAGACAAAGCATAATTGCAGGGTTGCCGTGAAAATCTCTTAATTCACATTTTAGTTTAATGCATGAGAACAATTAACCACAAAGCGCTTTAATGTCGACTCTGTGACGTCATAAAGTCAATAATTTAAAACTCAATTAACATTCCAGAACCGAATGAACAATTATTTTGGATTAAAATTGGATTAAAAACCACTTTTGCTGAAATTTCGAGAATTTTTTGAGGTTTTTAAATTTCAACTTTTTGCGCGGTTTTTTAAATCAGATTTTAATTTTATTTACCTTAAAAGAAAGTTAATCTTGTATTATATAACATATTATATAATGTTAAACAATCAGAAATTTAACTCTTAACAAACTTGTTTTATTTTTGAAAATTTTTTCAGTTAATTTTTAGTTTTTTCCGCGTCAGAATATAATTGTGTTTTGCCAACATTTGAGTGAGTTTTTAAGGTGAATTGAAAGTTGTTAAAATAAATCGTAGACAGGTTTTTACCCTTTTTGAGTCAATTATTTAAATTTGTTTGTTTTGGGGTTCTGCGTTTTGTGATTGATTAAAAGTTTTGTAAAAGTATAAACTTAAAAGTAGGTATTTTCAGGATTTCAATGTTTTTAAGTTAATGGAATTATTACTCCATATATTATTAGTTTAAATTTATTTTAAAACTTTAGTTAAAATATGAGTAACTTTATAATTAAAAGTTTTTATTTATTTTTATTAGTTAATATAGAACTGAGATTTAAAATTTTGTAAGTTATGTGACGTCATGGTTAAAACGTTTTTAAGGATTATAACGTCATACGTAACAAGATTTTAATATTCATGACGTCATATGTAAAAAGTTTTTAAGGTTGATGGCGTCATAAGTAAAACTTTTGTAAGGTTTGTGACGTCACAAGTAAAAAGTTTTAAGGTTTGTGACGTCATGAGTAAAAAGATTTTAATATTTGTGACGTCATAAGGTTTAAATTTGTTCAAAAAGGTTTAAATTTTAAGAAATCTGCGCTAATTCTGTAATAAAGTGCGAAGTTGAAAAGCTGAGGTGAAAACGATATCAGCCGTTTTAATTAAAACTTAATTTCAACTTCCTCCAAAGCTTTAAAGGAAACTTAATTGTCTTGATTGACAATGCATGATTGTTACCAACAATGCGACATTGTTATTAATCAAAACTATTTTGACAAATCGTAAGTGCGTGTCTATTTTTTACCGGATTTTAAAATTTTTTAAAGTCTACTTCGATTAAAGTAAGAATGTTTAAAGTAGATCCACTTAAACTCATAATTACACGATTTTCACTTCATAATCTCAGCTAAACGAGGCAATATTTTAACCAGGGGGTGGGTTTGTAATTAGTGTGGATATGAAACATTTAATTAAACCAAGTATTCGATGGGAAAGGAAACGAATTTAAATTTGATTGATTATGACGTAACAAGTGCAAACAATCGGGAAGTTACTTTAATTGTTGACATCTAAACACCACGCGCGGTTGCACAAAAAGGTTAAAATTTGCAAAATTTGAAAATAATTGGATTTCTGACGTTTAGACAAACATTCTCGAAAGCGAAACACTAAAACTTGTTGATTGTGAGGTGTGTTCGCGACACTCCCAAACGATATATCATTATGACGTCACAATGTTGAAACAATCGAACATGAATCTTCCATTAAAGTTCATCGAAAATTCAAAATCGATTTTAAATTCCCCCGAGTCGAAAACAACATTTGTGAAAATGGGATAAAGACTCGAATATGACGTCACAATTCGGTTAATTTAATTCGCAAATTTGCCCCAAAACAGAAAGGTCGAGACCCAGTTTAACAAACATGCATAGTGACGTCACAAACATCGATGCGTGACAAAGATTTAAACCAGAATATTTGCGAACGGAAAACAGACACACTAACATTGACCTCTTTGACATCACAGTTATCTGATTATGACGTCACTTTGTATATATCTGCTGCACAGGAGACAGGGTTGTTTAAAACCAGACCTCAGGTCAGAGTAGAAGTCTGTTTTACAAAACATTTTAAACAGATTTAAGCTTAACTAAGTGTGCGGGTCACTTTATTTAAAGTTGATTGACTTGCCTGAAACTGGAAAGTTTTAATTTTGTTGATAATTAAGAATTAGTAAATAAAAGATTTTAATTTTTCTGAGGTGATTTTCTAAAGTTTAATCTCTGGCAAATGTTAAAGTGAAGAATCTAGTGCGATATAATTAATCCAATCTCTCTCTGCCTTTTTCCCGAGTTAGGTCAATAGTTCAACACAATAAGTCGCTCGTCGCTGTAGCCGCGCCAGTCGAGATTATCGCGCTACGAAGCGGTCGCAGCGACATCGAGATGTTTACTTTAATTCCGCGGGGTTTAAAGGATTTAAAGTCGGCGGATTTGGAGAGGTTTTTACGTGTTGATAGTTTATATAAAACTAGTTTATAGAAAATACAAAACTAGAAACAAGAAATTGAATTTCAAGTGAAAATTTTCAAGTTAAATCAGTTTTAAAAAGCAGAAGTTTTGTAAAATTGAAAAGTTTTCATCAAACTTTTATTCAGATTTATGAAAATAGCAACTTTAGTCAACTACTAGACCATATCAACAAATCAAAATAAGAATTTAGTTGTGAATATTATTAAATCACTCAACTCTTATATCGGAGACAAATTAACTTTGTATTTTTCCACAGATTTTATAAGTTAGATAGTCTGTAAAGATTGCAACTTTTTGTTTTGTTTTAACATGAAATTATAATTTGGATTTACTGAAAAATGAATTTCAAGATTTTAACTGTAAGTTCTCGCTTCATTAAGTTTTGACCCAGTAATTAGATGCCTATTGTTTCCACTACTGGCGTCACAATGCAAAAAATGATCACGTGACCACCTGGCCTACTAAATGTTTACTTCTAAACTTGAGCATTGTTACAAACAATCACGGATCGTGACGTCACAGCGTACACATAACAGCCGAATTTACGCCCGAGTTGAGTTTTGTGTCAAAAGTTTCAAATTCGAGCAGGTGGTCCAGTTGGTCACTGGATGATAATGCCGCATTGTGACGTCATGGGTCAGCGGAAAAGGATTGGGGTTATGATGTCATAGTGCCATCTGGCCGTGACCTTTTCATTTAGCGGTCACGTAATTTCAATTAACCAATTATTTAATCGATTCGATACCAATGCGCCGCGGCGATTGTGACGTCATCGTTGTTTTAATTCGACGAAACCGAAATATAAACGATGGTTTGACACTTAGAAGTGATCAAGTGCCTCTCACTTTCTGTTACGTCACAATGTATTGGTAGTGTGACGTCACAAATATCGTTTGCCGAGTGACACTTGACGGCGCCGATCGATGTAAAAGTTTGGTGTGAAATTTTATGAGTTGAAATATTTTTTATATTTGGCGCCAACTTAAACCGAGCTAAGTTGTTAAAATTTCACCAAAACTTGTTTTTTATCGAGTCTTAAAACTCGTGTAAGCTTGAGTTACAACGTCACAATGGACTTTCTTAATTAGAGCCACTTAGCGCGATGTTGCTGCGCACTTAATGTTCATCCGCGTGAAAGGAACTTATTTGTTCTAGTCACGTGATTCCTTTAATGCCCGGATTGATGCCGAGTTAATGCGTTCGAGAAAACGCGATTTATTCCTAAACCAATCAACAGCTTGGCCTCGAATATGACGTCATAATACCGATAATTCGCGACATTTCGAAGACTGGGCAGTGTGTATTGAAAAAGTGATTTTATTGTCGGTTTTTGTTTAAAGATTTAAGAGTTAATGGTTTCCACATTTGCCACGCGTTCTTCGGGGTCGTAAACTCGACTTTATGACCCCGCGCGTTCAATCTGTTACGTAACAATGCGCAATAATTTACGCGTCGGAGTGTGACGAATTGGAAGCACCTGCGAGTTGGTGTAATAAGATGAGAACGCGAGGGCGGGACCCTTAATTGAAACGAAGATTTCACAAATGTGCTCGGACTCGAGCTAATTACAACCTTCTATCATGTCACAATTTCAAGCAAGTGTCAATCTTTGAAATCTTTCTCCGCAATTTCGAGCGAAAATCTCGCTTATTACCGCAACCACAGCGCTTTAATGTCCTTAATTCGATCCTAATTATGGTTTCGAACGCGTTTATTTTTATGTAAAAGTCGCAATTTGTCGCGGAATTAAAAATCTGAGATCGCTTGCACGAGATGTGCGGTCAATTAATGACTGTGACGTCACAAGAATTTTGATTGTTTTCTAATAATTGAAATTGTTTCAGGTGAATGGGAAAAATCTTTCGAACGCCTCCCACGACAAAGCTTCCCAAGCTTTCCAAACCGCTTCCGAGCCAATCACGGTCGTTCTAAAAAGAACCAACCACAGCGATGTTACGTCACAGCCGGAAACTACGTCACAATCTGACGATACGTCACTTCCGGAAAATTGTTTCTGTCAGTTTTTGATCGAAAGTTGCAGAAACAACAAAAGCCATCTTTCGTCCCTGATAATGAGGTTTGTTTATGACGTCATTGTTTGTGACGTCACAATGTTGTTCTTGTTAGTTCGTCGCGATCTTTTAAGTCAACATTTTTGTTTGTTTTTAGTGAACTGATGAGATTTCAAAACATGAAACGATGTGAGGACAATTCCGATTGTTTCGAGGACGAACTAGAATACGAGGTTAGTGACGTCACAATCATGTTAACAAAATATCGTTTTTTTTTATCCTAAAGTTGAAATTTAAAACAAACAAATGGCGAAACTTTGTGAATCGTTGGTAGAATTTTATTATATTCCACCGAGACTTGGATTTTTATTTTTCCAGTCTATATTTAGAGAGATAAATATTGCTTTAACCTACATTGAATAAAACGTGATTTAAACTTCAGTGTAAACTAAATAAGAAGATGTAACCTTTCTACAATTGAAACTTGAAAGTTAATTTACAATTCCTTAAATGTTGATTTGGCAAACCTTTAAATGTTTGTTTATTGAATAATCCAAAAATAAAGTCACTTAAGGAAACCGCGCGACGCTCTCCTGGGGCCGCTTTGTGACGTCATAAATCACGATGAGACTTTAATTTCGTGTCTCTGGATAAATTAAAAATATTTTCTTTGTTCTTTTCAATAATATCGCGACATTGTGTGACGTAATAATAGGAGATTGAATTTCATATTGTTTCGTGGCACCGACTTGTCGCTCTTCGTGACCGTCTGTTCACACCTATTCATGTTTTATCGCTTTATCCTCATATTTTGATTAAAATGGCGCAATCGTTGACAGATCGGGGTTTCGCTCTTCGGGCGCGGAATGATAACAATTATGACGTCACAATGTGTTTTGATTTGTTCGAGAATTTCAATAAAACTTCGGTGGTCTCAACTTTGATTTTGTTCCACAGGAAGTCGAACTTCGCCGAACTGCAAAGGACAAGAAGTTGGGGATCATGTTGTCAGATCAATACGATTCACTCAACCGCATCCAAGTCGTCGTCAGTCAGGTGAGTGACGTCATCAGTGACGTATTTTATTTTGTTTGATCGCACCAAACAGTCAACTATCGCGCCTTTACCCCGCAACTAAACAACGCCGACTCAACGAAACATAAATGAAGTCTACAGCTTCTAAGTTCGATCCCCGCCACTTGCAGTGATACTATGGCCTTGGGTACAATATAATGACCTTGAACAAGGTGTTAACAGTTGGTATCAAAAAATATCACGATATTCAGACATAAAAACATAAAATTCCACGCTGGTCTACATCCTTGTACTTATAATGTTAACCTTACCACATGCTGGGATGTGACGTATATATGCCAGCATGTTGTCGAATAGTGACGTCATAGGGACAGGTGGTACTGCGCGATGTACGTTAAATAATTCGATATCAAGTGACGGAGGTGTATTGTTACGTCGGTGTTTTTGAAGTTGGGTTTGTTCTAGAATTCGAGTCTCAATGGAGTTTAAAGTAAAATGAGATTTCGATTCAAACAAAAGTTGAATTAAAATGGGAAATTAAATGTTTAAAACTGTATACCGTATAACAAATGAAACAAAAAGCTTTAAGTTTAAAAATGGTCGAAAAAAAATAAGACAAAATATGAAGTAAATAAAAAAGTTAATTTTGTTAAAACGAAAGTTCGTCCTCAGTTGTAAATCAGTGACCATAAATTCAAAATATCCGAGTCACGAATTTGTTTGTTTTTTGTGATTTATCTCGAAGTTTAATGAAGTTTGGACAAATATTTAACAACCTGATTGTTTAATCCGCGATGTTCGTTCGAAGTATTTTGAAATTTTTAAACATTCAGAATTTTTTAAGAAATTTAAACAAAATTTTTAAATTCCAATCACAACTGGTTATGACGTGTCAATCGTGTGTATTACGTCACATACGAAGTTTAACGACTTTAATTATTCTCACAAACATCGATTCAGATCGTAAATGACGTAATAGTTCGCGTGCATTGTCTTATGACGTCATAGTAGTTGATTGCACGGGAGTGATTGTTCAGACAAAACATCGCGCGCGGAAAGTTCCGGGGTTGAAATCGTTGGAAAACACGAAAACTCTTCCGCGACCAACAAGTCGAAATTTATTGCGTTCCCGGCGTCGTATCGCGTCCCATCGTCGGCATGGGGTTCGTGGTTTATAATTCCAGAAATATTTACTCCCGACTCGTTATTCGCGTTTGTTCAACAACTTTCTTTGTTCTTTCTTTGTTACGTCACTAAATTAACCTGATACTGTTAATTGTTACTTGATTGTGACGTCATAGTCGTTAATTGGTTAAGGAATCTTTTCTCAACTGTTTGTTAACAATTAAAATATTTTCATCGCGTTTAATTTTGATTCAGATATCACGTGACTCATTGGCGGACAGATGCGGAAGAATACACGAAGGCGACCAAGTTATAAAGGTATTATGACGTAACAATAGTCGTTGTTCTTTTTGCAGCCAATATTTTTGAATTCGCCGAATTCCATTCTAAATTATCCGAACCATTCGGTCACGTGACCATCACGGGCTGTCAATCAAAGTTGAAATTTTGGGGAGATTTTGACATAAATCGCTTGCTTAAGATTACAACAATAACAGATCGACGCCAAATAATCAGCAATTGTCAACAAACAACCAGCCACTGTGACGTCACAGACATAATTTTCATTTACTTAACTTCGGTTAAAACTTTTAAGCCACGAATAATTAATTTCTTGTTTTAACTTTTGCATAGTGACGTCACAAGGCTTGGTTTGATGACAATCGTGGCATCTTATTTGCTCAACCTTGTTATTTTAATTTTGTTTGTGTTGCACTTAACTAACTGTGACGTCATAATTGTTTTAGATAAACGGATGTGACGTAACAAGTATGAACGACGCCACCAGTTTGTTGAACAAGGAGAATAACCGAGTTACGTTTTTGATGGCACGCCACAGTTTATCGGTAAGTGCCACGAATGCGAGATTTAATTTTAATCCATTTTCCACAATTTGCTAATTTTTCTGTTGTGACGTCATACAGGAAAGACAATGGAACGAGGTCCCCTTCGAGGCCAGCTATCACGACTCTAATCCCGACGCCATACTTTGTGACGTCACAAATCAAAACAAAGACTTGGAGGTAGGTTTGTCGAAAGTTTAATCCATTGTTGTGAAAACTTGGACCGCGATCGACGCTATAATTAACCACCCGACATCAAAGTCGATCCGATCAAACAACTTCATTAATATTTCAACTTTCATTAAATATTTATTTCATTTTTGCAGACGACCAACGAGAAGGTTAAAAGGTCAAACAACAACAACGTTGTCAAGGTAAATTTAATAAAGTCTATGTGACGTCATAATTCACTTTCTGTTTCGCAATAATGAAAGTTTCTAAACCTGAACGATTATTTTAATCCACGATTTAAAAGAGTCCTCTATGACGTAATAATATGTTCGAGTGCATGTTACATTAAGTCTCTTGTGACGTCACAATCCTACTTGTTTTATTGTTTCACCTGTTGTTAATAATTTCCTTTTGACCTCTAAAATTTAAATTCATTTTACTTTGTTAGAATAATGACGTCACAGAGAACAAACGAAACGTCTCGAATGCCGCTCATTCTCTAGCTCGGGAATTCACCTTCATTAAACCATCGGTAAGTGATGACGTCACAATGTCTTTTATGTGTTAAAATACTGGTCTTTCTTATATTGTGACGTAACATATTTTAATGAACATTTGTAAAAACTTTATATTATGACGTAACAGAACTACAACAACGACAAACCAGCTGACTTCGAGCCAAGGAGCGACCTCCAACGGTTGAGTGAAGCGATCGACAACCTTGAACTTTCACCACCAGATGTCTCACCTTGGGTTCGGATCGCGCGCCAAGATTATCACGACAAAGTCCTCGATTCACGCTCCATTCACCCCGCTCTCTCCCCCGACCAAACTACCGATGACGTCATGGCGGCTATGACGTCACACAGCAACACGTCGTCGGCGTACAGCACAGGCGAGAGTTTCCGTAGTTCTAGCTCACGTGACCAAGCTCCCTTTAAGTTCGGATCTACGATGTCTTGTTACGTCAGCAGTGATGCGAACAGTGATGACGAAGGCCCCGCTTGTTACCTCACCCACCACGACAGCCAATCAGAAGGCTTCGAAGACGCGGGGTTGGAATTCACGAGTGCGGGAAACTCCCCTGTTCAACCTCCGATGCCAAAACCTCGAATCTTGTTTCCGAGAACTGACCTTATGACGTCATCACTCACGTCATCGACACAACAACTTTTTAGCGCGGCCGCGGTGGTAGCCAAAAATAGAAGGCAAGTGACGTCACAATGTATACAAGAAGAACCTTCGAACGAGATAGACAATGGTTATGGTAAAACGCGCGATTCTCCACCTTCTATTTCGTCACAAAGAAAGATGAGACGCGCGTCCTCTATTCAACCTGATCACGTGATCGCTTCCAGTCGACCTCCGGTAACACAGAGGTCATTTTCCTACACCGAAGGTCAAGGTGAGGTCACTCCGATGGAATGGAGGGTCAAAATTCGCGCGGACGGAAGTCGTTACGTCACAAAGAGACCGGTGCGCGAAAAGGTTCTAAAAGATCGAGAACAACGAATCTTGAAGGAACGATGCGGGATGACGACGGATGATGACGCAACAGAGATGAAACTCGGACGTCATTGGACACGTGACGAGCGAAAACGTCACCTACGTCACGCACGCGAAAAGAAGAAGAGACGCGACTTCATGCAAAGATCCCGACTGGAGGTGTTGAGCGAGGGCGCCACCAGTGATAACGTGGCCGTCGGATTAGGTCGTAAACAACTCGCTAGTGGGCGCCACCGAAGAATGTTATTGGATGATTTTGTCACGGTTCAAGAATTACTTGCTCACGGTAGTCGTTCAAGCGGGGCTGATGGAAACCCATTGGTCAGCGTCACATACATCTAAGTATGACGTCATCAGTGATTAGGATTGTGACGTCACAGCGCAAAAGTTCAAGGAAAGGGCGGAAGAGACAATCTTGAACGTTTTTGACCACTTTTTTACAAAAGTTCCACTATTTCATTTCTCTAAATGACGTCATAGCTTGTTTTTGTGACGTCATGTTACGATTTTTTACACAACAAACTCGCTATTTCTGGTTTGGATTCGTTTTTGTTTATTTTACTATTTCTTATTTGGCAATATTGTGTTTTAATGTTTGCGATGATTTGTGTCTTTGTTGCCATTACAGCTTTTTGTTACATATTCTGTGGAGTTAATTTTTACGTTTCCAAAGTTTCTTACTGGGAGGATAAACTGGGTAGAAAAAAAATAATATATTTTGAATAAATATTTGGCAACACTGTCATAGCACACCTGCAATTTCACCAAAACAAATATTTACAGCTTTAGAGAATATCGAAATATTTAATAAGTCAGAGGTTAGTGATAATATTTGGATTATAGTTCATTAAGTGTGTTACAGTCGGGCAGTTTTAACCAAAATCGACTCTTTCTGGTTTTTATTTGAATATACTCAAGATTCTAATTCAAGTTTAAGGTCTGAAGGTGTGTCCCTATACTCTATGTTATTAAATTTCTTTTTTAGTTTTCTTTATTGTCTATTTGTTGCTAGTTAGAATTTTAATTTTTTTGTTTGATTTTCTAAAGTTTTTATGTTGAACAACCGAAAAGTTTTACATCTACTAAAATTTATTATGTTTTGCGATTATCTATAAAACACAAATCACACCAAAATTATATACTCAAAACACAAAAGCTTAATTATAATTGAAACTAAAAATCTTAAGCCATGCTTTAGACATAGGCATACTATTTACATACTTAGTTAACATAGGCATTATTAAAATAAACTTTTAGTTTTCACACAAAGTGTTAAGGTCATTTAAAAAGTTAACATGGGAAGAATTAAAACCCAAATTGACGTTACTTGTAACTCATGTGTTATTGTAAAGTTTATTTCTTGGTTAAACCTCGAACTTTAACGAGTTTCTCTTCACATTCTTTAATCATCCAGCTTTTAACTTCATTCATATCTTTAGCATTCTTGTAAGCCTCCAATGCCCTCACAAAATAACCTTCTGCCTTTGATGGTTGAGCTTTGTCGTAATACCATTGACCAAGCAAGTGCAAGTGGAGCCCATAAGTCCCATACTGTTCCACTAAAGATCCCAGAACATCCTCCATCAACTTCACTGCTTGCTGACATGTTTGGGTGGAATCAACATCGGACAAATATTCACACCCAGCTATGTTATATAAACACTTGGCTTCTATATTACATCTCACCTTCGCATCAGATTGTGTGTTGTTGTGGATGAGCTCTGTCATTTCATGCATGAGTGGTGTCACATGATGTTGGATGACACTTTTCATGTTTCCATCTTCTATTTTACGAACACAACCCAACATACCACCCACACAAGAATCTATCCCCTTAACAGATTGGTTGAGCACTTTACTACCAAGACCATACAACCCACAAGCTGCACTGTAGAACAAGATTGACTCCAGATATTTCTCCTTACCTTTAAGATGGTCAGCAAATAACTGGACTTGCTCAGCACTAACTTGGATGTTGCTTTGAATCAGGGAAGAAACCTCGTTCTTAGCTTCCATGGCTTTGTCATATTGGTTGGTCATCAAACAGGCGACATAATATTGGGTCAGCTTTGGAAGATAACACAAACTTGCACCTCCCTTATATCGTGGGGAAAACTCCATCACAAATTTGTCATAACTTTTGTTTTGCCAATGCTTATTACATTTTTCTGAATTAATATTTAAAAATTTAATATATTTACCCTCTATTAATTACCAAGGTCAAAGTAAATTTAAAATTAACTTACCTTCTGATTGAAACAAGTTTTGGAGATCCAAGGATGTTATTTGTGGAGTCAGTTTAATGTCTTGCACCCCTGATTCTAAATGAATGTTAAAGTTATTGTTTGATATATATGTTGTGAAGCTTACTTGTTTAAAACAAACTTAACTAATTGTGCAACTTGCTGGTTGGTTTCGCTTGCCTGCACACTGATCATGCTACCGAGACCACTGGATACGCTCTGTTGGTCATCTTTTTTTGTGTCCGAGAGACTTTCTAGAGAACTCTCTTACCTTAAGCATGAGCTCAATTCTCTTTTGAGCTTCAGATTTCATTTCTTCAAACTCTTCTTCACTTGAAATTTTCTCAAAGTTTTCCAGCTCGATGGAATCAAGTGTCCCGGCATCTTTGGTTGCGAGGAAGTTGTTCATCCTCTTCAGCATCTCACCAGAGGAGTAGTCATACATCAACTTTTTTGACTCCTCCTTGTTCTCAGTGATCACATGAACAGTTAGGGATCCGATTCCCATCCAGCTTACAAAGGCATTCACTATGGGTCCAGTAAGGATGTTCAGGAAATCGAGACAAAATTGGGCTTTATCTTCACTTGAAACAAGTCCCACTATGAATGCAGTTGCTCCAGCTGATAAAACAACTCCAGCTGCCCCCAGTGCAATGTAGCTCACAACTTTTGCTGGCAATCCTTCTAAATTTAACTCAAATGAACCATGTTTTACAGTAATTACATTTGCTGCTGGTTGCGCCATTTTTAATCTCTGTTAATTAAATCAAGTTGTTTTACAAAAAAACTATTGTAAATTTTGTTCTACAATATATTTTGTAATAGATTGTTATGTATGACCTCTGTGCTACTTTAAAACTTTTGTTTGTCTCATCAGGTTCTATGTTCTAATACTAGAGTTTTGACAATTGCTTTATTGTTCAGCCTCTCTCTATATATAATGAGAGATCATGTAACATCTCTGTTGCTTTGCTATTGTTTTAATTTCATTCCCTTTACAAAAAGAATCAAACTTTACAGTTTTAAACAAAGATTTATTTCGCGATTTATTTTAGGAATAGTATTTAACAGTTATTTTTGTATCCAATTAATAATTAATACTCATGTTAACTTATTTTTACTATTTTGATATTTATTTTAAATCAGTCAAACAAAAACATAGGTTTAAAATCTGTCACCACAATACCATATTTTAACATCCTTAAGATGGCAGTAGCAAGCCATATTTAGGAACTTGTGTTCAGATTAAATGGTTTAAGTTTAACTTTCACATTTCTGTGAGGTTTTGTCATTGGAATCTCCACAAATTGACATTTACTCATAAGTTCAATGTTGCTTGTTTTAACAAGTTGAAAAGCAAGACATCTGAGGAATAATAAGCCGTAGTTTTGGCCTGCACACATTCTATTTCCCTTTCCAAATGGGATAAAATTATAAGGGTCTGCTGTGTTGTGGCAAATATGATTTTTTGTTTTATTAATATTTTTAAGAGATTTTTTGGCCTTATGTGTAGGGCATAATATGTCCCCATTTGTAGTAGGACACTTTGTGTCACATGTCACATTGTTGTGGCACATTCTGGCACCGTTTCTTGTGACATGACCTTTACTGTTATCACTTATACAACTTGTTTCATTAGCACCAGGGTCCAACCCTGTGGTCTGGTTACACTTTGCACAGTTGAAGTAAATATCGGGATCAAACTGACACACAGGACCATCCTGGAGGACGTTGCCAGATATTTCTTCATGTGTCATTCTTATACTGTACACTACTTGCCAACCTCTTGGAATTTGGAAACCCTGAAACAGTGGTGGTGGTCGTTATCGATTGTTTATTAAAAAATTAAAGAAATTGCATTTTTGGGTACTTACCCCAAGTTGAAATGTCTTGAGAGCTACCCTAATAGCCCCAGGAATTGTTGGGGTCACCCTTAAAGTTTCCTTGACAACAGCATCGAGTAGGGGCAGGGTTTCAAGCTTGTGGCAATCAATATCATGCAAGGGGATTTCCCATAATCCTTGTTGAATAATTTCTTCTCGTAAACGCTCGACAATCTGAAAAGTTTATTCAAATTTTGATTGTTATATTCAGGCAAATAAGATCCAAATTGTTAGTTTAAACAATACATCTTTCTCCCTAGGGAAAGTAATTTGTATTAAAACAAGTAGAGTAGTCAGTGAAAAATACAAACTTTTTTTTGTGTGGGGATCTTAAAAAATGGTACCATTGTTATTTCTGTTACAATTCTTATTAAAAGTCAAAAAAAAATATTTTATTTGGTGCTTAAACCTTTGGTCTTTGACTTAAGTGAACGATCATCAGAGCACTCGAGCATTGAAGACTTTGAGTTCCGGCAAAAATAAACTCAAGTGACAAGTTTTGGAGGTTTTTGAGCGAAATGTTTGAGTTCGATTCCAGTCTTGAGAGTTTGATGATATTCACGAGGACACTCTCGCTTTCTTCTTTCATCAAATCCTCGTCGTTGCTGCTAAGTTTGCTCCTCAGGTTCGATTCCAGCTGACGGAAGATGAATTCTCTCGCTTGCAAACCCTTAAAAAAACATTTTTGCTAATTTTTTTTTAAGTATTTTGATTTTTAGTTAAAAGTTTTTGTTTATCTTGTATATGTTTAAAAAATCAGCATTTTTTGTTGTAGTTTGTTATTGTTTATTTTTCTGTTGTTGTTATTATTGTAACTAGTTGCAATTTTTATTGTCATAGTCGCAACTCTTAATTCACATTTCTTGCGATAATTCACCTGCGCACCACTTTGTTTTTGTTTTATTTATTTTGTAGGATCAAAAATTGGGCATATATTGCCCACTAAGCTCCATTATATATGGATTGAAATATTTAAAACTGCTTTTTAGGACAATAAAAAATAATATTTTCTTGTTTTCATTTAGATGTTAGGATTTTAATTGTAAAAAGATTGAACAAAGAATTTACTTTTCTGAAAGTTGATCCTGGAAAGTCGAGAGGCAAGGTAAGGATGCTGTTTATAATATTATCAGCTGCGTTGATGTAGAGTTGGAGGTCCGGATCGTTTGATTTGATCCCGAGGAGGACGGTCATCATCGTTTGTGAGACCATTTGTTTGCATGCCTCCAGTACCGACATGGTTTGGCACTTCTGCCATGTCTAAAAGCAGTTACAACCTTTGTTTAGAGAAGCTTTTTAAAGTGTTTAAATCTGGTTTTTAAAATAAGCTCCGAAAATCTTAAAAACTTATTTTTAGAACTTAAATTTGATAAATTAATTTTTTTTCACCCCACTAAATTAACCTTTAAATGTTCAATGACCCCTGCTTTAATCACTGGAGCATAAAGCCCCATATATTTGGGGCTAAAAGCTTTAAGTGCGAGTTTCTTAATGGTCTGGTGAGTTTGTTGGTTGCCGTTGACGATTCCGTCGGTTCCCAATATTCTTCTGGTTGTTGAGGGCCACTGAGTACGCACAAGTTTACCTGGGTTGGAAACTTAGTTAAAATTTATGTTGGTTTAAAATAAGTTTATATTTGTAAGTTGGAATGTAATTCTTATATTGAGTTAACTAGTTAGAGGGTTGCCTGGGGGCTGCGTTTAACATATTTTGTTGACTAAATTTAAACCATCAACTAATATTATTTGCCCTAGGTGGTTTACCTGCGCAAACAGCAGTTTTTTATTTGAATGCTTGAAAATTGGACACACATATATATAAGCTTTATTATGCATGGATTTATGTTTAAACTCAAGTTGTTAATTTTAAAATATTGTTCGAAATGGTGTTTTTTCATTTCCAAAATTTAGATAGATTTCTAAAAATGCTCGGCAGCAAATTTGTTGCCTACTCAATCTATTGCATTTTGTTAACATGGGTCTATAAATATTTGTTTAGTTTATTTGGAGATTGTTTAAAATTTAATAAAAATTGGAATTGTTTAAAAATTTAGTTCAGGTATGGAAGTTAGTTTTTTATTTTTATGAATTGATTTATAGACATTGTATTTAGGGTTGTTAAATAAATGTCTGGGTTTTTTATTTTGTTTACTCGGCAAATTTGTTTAACTTTATGAATTATTTCAACAAATATTAACTTTTATTAATAGGTTGTTTTAGGGTTTCTACGTCAATTTTTGGAAATGTTGTTTCATATTTTAAAACTTTAAAAGAAAATAAAATGAAATGTTAATCTTGCAGCTGCGTTAAAACATTCGAATTCCATGTTCTTCGAATATTATGCAACAAATAAGAACTATGACGTCACTAACCCCAAACAAGATTAAAATCAAGGGAAAAACACGAGTCTCGCGCGTCTTTGTTACGTAACAATGCCAAAATTTCGCGAAATGAACGACTTTGTATTAACTTTATTACGTCACAATAATATTTGTTTAATTAAATTTGACACTTGATTACGTCACACGATATTAGTGACGTCACTCACCTTCTCCGAGTAGAATCTTTCTGACGTTCTCTCCTCCGATGACGACAATAGTGGGACTTCCCCAAATGTGAGTCCGATAAATCTTCCCAAATTCTTTCCTCCGTCGTCGTTGGTAACTCGAACCCTGTTTGTAAAGTATCGGGTTTAATTCCCGGTGCAAGCATGTGGAATTATGAAAAACCACAGAAACGGACTTTTGAGGTTCTAGGTTTGGTTCCCGCTACAAGCAGTGATAAACCGAACATCCAGAGTTAGATTCTCACTGCTGACATGTTTTGTCGGAGCGTCACTTGTATCATAAGTTGTGACCCGAATACGTTAAAGTTTGATTTGTCGTTTGATTCCGAGTTTCGATAATTTAGAATTATTCGGGAATGGAAAAACAAATATTTTGAAAGTTTTGTTAAAAATCAAAACTTTATTTTTATTCAATCGCAAAGTTTCGTTCCCGGTTTGAAATATTTCAGAAATATCGAAACTTTTTTTATTTTTATAAGGTCTGCGGTAACATATTCAGACGATGACGTCACTATTCTATTTTATTAAAAAAATAAGAATTAAAGATTTCTAAAAATGAAGTTTCCCGAATTCAATTTTTTTTTTTAAATGTGACGTCACAATGTCGACGTTCTTTGCGCCCCCACACCGCGTCTAATGTTTGTTCTTCAATACTGGATTTAAACAAACTTACATTGTTACGTCACAGTCTGATAAGAATTCCAGAACGATATTGTGGCGACGGTTTTATATCAAAACTTACGATATGCGAAACTTTTACAACCAGTGACGTCATTTTTCGCGGCGTCTCGCGGGATATCAATTGTTACGTTTATGTTTTAACAAAATATTCAACTACAAACTTTAAATATTTGTTTAAATTATTATCGACCGAATTACACAAAATTCATTGACGACTTTAACAACTTTTGCCAACGATCCACATGCCAGCATTTAAACCGAAAGGTTTCGGGTTCGAGTCGCACCAATACCCCACTGTTCACCCTTTAACCCAGTGTTTACAGGTAGCTCAAACACGTCACAATAGCACACCCCTACCCAATAAATATAAAACCTAAAACCTTAAGGCTGATATAGAAGCTGCGAAGAAGCAGACCACGTTATGACATCACAATAAACAAAACTTACCAGCACTAGGATGTGAAACATTTCTCCGACGAGGGGAAACCCCATCCTGCCCCCCGGAAGAGGAAACTCGGAGGAGAAGTCCTGGAGGAGGAGAATCCGTCTCTCCCATAACCAACAACTCAACCTCAGCAACAAATACGGAACTAGAACGTACGTCATCACCCATGACGTCACTCTGTACGCTATCTCGTGCGTGATGACGTCATATACAAGTGACGTCACGCATTGTATGTTGGTTTTGTTTTTAATCCAAAATCTTAAGTTTTCCTCGACTTCGATTGTCGTGTTACCGAGACTAAAATCCAACTGTGACGTCATATTTACTGTTACGTAACAAACAAAAAAATGAATCGTCGAGCGATTGTGTCGAGTTTTATACTTCCGCCTTCTTCTTTGCCCCCTTCTTTCTACTTTCTCGCGTTCTTCGTTGTGACGTCACAAAGTTATGTATATTACATTTTTTCACCTTTGTTCCAATTATCACGTCATAAGAGATTCCTTTAAAGAATAATTGAAAATATCCAACAGATATTGATCACGTGCTAATTGTGACGTAGTTGGAGATTTTATTGTGACGTCATACCAATAATTAACAAACGATGTTGTGACGTCATACCAATAATTAACAAACGATGTTGTGACGTCATACCAATAATTACCAAACGATGTTGTGACGTCATACCAATAATTAAAAAACGGTTTTATGACGTCATTTTTATTTACGAAATTTTTTTTGCCAAATTTAGTTTAAATTTGCGATAAATAAAAAAAAATTGCAAAAAATTCTCAAAAATCCAAACCGAAAGTGAACGGGATTGAGTAAACAAAAGTTTCGAATATTTGATTGATCACAAACTTCTCATTGTTCCCACAATCGACTCTATGACGTCATCATCGATCCATTATTGGGCGGATACAAATTTGACATTTTTATCAGGTTTTGTCGCCCGATTTCCCTTTGATTTATCCTCGATGTGTAAATACTTCAAATTTTCAATTTTTTTTAAGTTTAACCCAGTTTCAAGTTTAAAATGATTAATCTCACTCTAGACTGTTTGTTTATTAATCTCTTGTTTAGTTTGAGGCTCGAGAAATTACTACAAATAATTTTAATTAGTTTATTTTATAAATAATTAGGTAAAAACACAATTAATTTTGTAAATTAATTATTTAAACACGATTTTCAAGTTAATAGTTGACCACGTGATAAGTGACGTAATAATTGGTACCATTACAAAAAGTCACGTGGTTAAGGCATGCATAATTACGTCATAATTGTTACTATGACACCTTATTAATATGACGTTAACAAAAAAGTTATATGATCCTAAATGACAGTGAATAACAAAAATGTTTATTAAAAACTAAGGTAAGAATGACGTCATAATGTCTTGTGTGTGACGTAGGCATCTCAATATGCGGATCATAATCCTTTGTTGAAATAAATGATTGTGATGTCATCCCCTTTGTTTTTGATTGTTTCTTGAAGTTCGGGTTCAAGTTTCGACACCGACATTGAACTAAACAAAATTTGAATCGTTAGTTTCCGGTTTGAATCCTGGCAAGGGCAAGTGCTTCTTGTACAAGGTTTTAATATACTCTAGGTTTAGACTCCACTGAGATCTTGGGTTTAATTCCCACTGATGTCCTGGGTTTAATTTCCACTAAAGGGGTTGGGTTTAATTCCCACTGTAACCTAGTTCTAGCATGCGGTATTTAGCTTTAAATAATTAAAAAACTTTTACAACAATTTACCTTTGTTGAGGGAACAAAGCACAACATAATGGGGTGGCAAACGACAAACTAAAAACAAGAAAAGTTTGTATTTAAACCTTAGAATTAGTGATTTTAGAATATGTTTAAATAAATATATATTTACCATAGTCCAACCAAACCAATTTGAATTGGGGCGTTCATGTACGGATATTTCTGAAAAAAAAAAGTCATTAGACCATCAAAGAATAATATTTTAACCCCCTTTATTACCATGCAACTAATTTAGTTCGTTGAATTGTTAAATTCTTACTTTTAAGAAAGATCCTTTGACTAATTTGTTCATAATCACTGGAGCTATTGCTATAAATAAAACATTATTGTTTTTAATTAAAACCAGAATAGTATTGGGTTATTTAACAGTACGGTAAATTATGTATTAAAAAATGAAATTCTATTATTTTTTAGGCCATCATGCATTTGACAACATGAGAAAAGGTTGACCTTCAACCAAGGTCAAAACTTACACATAGCAGACAGGGCCATCCCAATCCTTGACATTGTAACTTGAAAGATCGCCTTCCTTGCAGCTTTCTTGGATTCTCCAACTCTCTCCCCAGTGCTGGTTGTAACCGTTATCCCATCTGTTAACTCACTGTAACATAAGCAGAGATTTAGGGTTCGATTTCTACTGAGAGACATTAGTTAAAAAAATATAAACACAATGGTTGTGACATCACAATACCCACCTTGACCTCATAAGAGGAATGTTAACACAGTTAGCAGAAGCCACTGCTGCAAATGGAACAAATCTGCCAACTAGTGACGGAAGTTTCTGTAAAAAAAAAGACTTAGCTAAATAAAATGTTCAGGTAAGTATGTAAAATCAACCGAAGGTTATGGTCAGAATTGGTTTTTCTCATATTGAGGATAAATCTTGTTTGGTTACCTTGGCGATGGAGTTAAGATATATCGCTGTCCCGACTGCTCCTGAAGTGGCACAAATATATGAAGTGAACAATCGACTAAAAAGTAATGTTTATTGTTATTAACGTAATAAATGGTTTCTTAAATTTAATTATTTGTCCTCAATTTACCATAAAATGTAACAGTTTAACATAGTATGGTGTGTATAAAGGTATAAATAGTACTTACATATTTAATACGTGCCTTAAGACTTATTTAATAGTTATGGATTGGTTTAAAAGTTGTTAAATTTTTGTTGTTAGTTGTTAAACTCGAATGTTGACTCACGGTTTTGAAATGTCAGCATCTCCGCTCCTGTTTGTGTAGTTGACTGTTGCGTTAAAAGTTTGGTTCAACCACTGCCATAATATTACTTGGGGGGTGGTTCTGTAACAATTATAAATGACATTTTGTTGGGTTATAGTTTAAAAAATAAATAAAAAACAAATAACAGGGCCAATGGTGATTTTCTTCTACATTTACAAACTTTTAAATTTTTATTGATATAAGAAATAAATAAAAGAATTTATTTTTTATCCATTACTTACTTATAGAAAGTGAGCATACAACCAGTAATTGTCATATTCATCGGAACCTGGGCTGACATTCGGCCTGGGAGCAACATTTTCTCTTTTGTGTCCGGATGGAAAGCACTGTCATATCGATATTTTGCTTTCCATATCTCATCCTCGGTGGTGTTCGGGGGAACAGAGTTGCCATTTCTAAATAATTACAGGGTTGCCATAAGTTAAATCTTATAAAAAACTTCTACTTTTGTAAGTTGTTTTAAAGACACATGTGAATAGTTAATTTTTGCTGACACGTTGAATAGTTGACTCACTTCACAGCCATGACCAAAGCTTTTGCTTCGTCCAATTGTTTGTTGGTCAACAAAACATTTAGTGGATTTGTCACTAAAACAAAAAGTGTTTGAAATTAAAAATTAGGACAAACTATAGTTTAAATCAACAGCTATTTAGTATATGATGTGAGCTACCAACACTTTATTTTAAATGCCAAAACTGGCAGGGTGATATAGTAGTAAGAACACTTGCTACACCACACATGAGGTCGTGAGTTCAATCCCCACTGACTGACTGATCTCATGCTGTAGCGCCCTTGAGTAATACGTTATAAACGGTATAAACCCCTGCTAAGCCAGCACTTAATCAGCAGCATAATTACTGGGCAATTATAATCTATAATATCCCTAACTGCCACAGGCAACTCGAGACTGGGTCGGGGTAACAGTTGTTACTCTATGTTTAGGTCGCGCATTCGACTTTCCCACATCGAAGATAAAGATATATACAATAAAAATATTAAAAGTTTAAACTATTGAAAAATGTTACTCTACAAACCAGTAAAAAAATGTTTCGCCCTCCCAGAGTAAGTTTCCTGGCTCCATCTTGGTTTGCTTAAATCCAGATGCGAAAATAAATTCGTGTTAACTTTGCTTAAATCCATTTTACGTAAACTATTTAAAAAAAGAGTTTTAGATTATTTTAAACCTGTTTAAATGATTAATAACTTTAGTAACAGTTAGGCAGTCATTAAACTTAGTTATAATGTTAACGTTCACCTGTGTATACATTATAAAACTTAACAACAACTTATATTTAAATTAGTTTTATAGAATCTTCCGTTTATTATTGTTTACTTTTTCTTACAATCGGCCAAGCTTGAAAGTCATGAAATTGACCAATTAAAACGATTAAAACGAAGGCGTGGCTGAATATTAATTGCTAATTGAACTATTTATATTAAAATGCTTTCACCAAAAGTTTATATTAAAAATATTCGACATTTTTTTTATTAGAAAATCTTGTTTTAACACTATGTAATATTAAAATCAAAAATTTAATCTTTGGAGTTTATCCTCGATATCCTCTTTTGTATGACGTTAAAGTAAAGTCGCTCATGCGTTTTTTCGACTTTTTCTCAGTATGTGTAGAATGTTTTTAAGGATAAACTTGTTTTTAAATTTGTTGATAGTTTTTTGTGTAATTTATAAATATAACGATTTTAAACTAAATTTAAACAAAAGGACGTTTTCCGTTAAATACGAAGGTTGTATTTAGCGTTTTAATATCAATTAATTGTATAAGTAGCTGCAAAAGTCATTAGTCATTAAACAAGCTAATTACCATTAAAGAAACTAACAAAACATGTAAAAATACTTAAATGTTACATTAAGAAAAAAAATCCTGTGTATTTTCAACCCAATTGCCAATTTGCGAGACATTAAGTTCTTAAATGTTAAGGTTCTGAGTTTAATTGTAAATGGGTTATTGTTGTTGTTTTGTGGTATCCCAATAAAGTGTAAATTGTTCTAAATTCCTTAATCTGCCACATCTTGAGACTTGTACAATTAAGTTTGCTTTGTAATTAGTTTATTAGGTTAACCTTTTTACTTTATGAACATAGTTAAATCAAAATTTATACTAAAATATATTTTTTTAAAGTTAAATAAAGATGTCGATAGTTTGTTCAATTTGGAGACGAGGTTTTCAAACCTCGAAACAATCAAGAAATATTATAAGATCTTTATGTGGAAGCAGTGTAATTAAAACGAACAATTCCGATAATAAATTAAAATATTTGATGATTGGGGCTGGGTTAATTGGGGTCACTGGAGCATATTATTTAAAAAAGAATAACATTTTTTGTCATCACCACGAAGATGAAAGTGAAATAAATGATTATGTGAGTTTTTAATTCTTTGTAAATTTGTATCAGTTGAATCTCATAATGTTCTTGGGTTTATTGAAATGCGAAATCAATGAGAAATTTTTTTACTATGTATATAACAAAAAGTCCTAAACATTTAAACAAACACTTGAATTTACTACATAAGGTCCTGGGTTTGATTCTTACTGCTCTCATGCTGTAACGCCCTTGAGTAGGGAGCTATAAACGGTATGAACTCCTGCTGAGTCAGCACTTAATTAGTAGCTTAATTACTGGGCAATTATAATCTATAATATCCCAAACTGCCACATGCAACTCGAGACTTGGATGGGGTAACTGATGATACTTTTATTTTAGGTCATGAAGTCGACCTTCTAAAATAAAATAAATATAATAAAATGTAAAAAAAAAAAGTTTTTTTTGAAAAATTTTGTACTTAGTAACAAATATCTCATTCTTTTAAATTTTAGAGCAAGATATGGAAAGGATTTAACATAAAGTTATATCAATACCAAACTTGCCCGTTTTGTAGCAAAACTCGATCCTTCCTTCTTGCCCACAACATTCCATTCGAAAACATTGAAGTTCATCCGATATTTAAGAAAGAAATTAAGTTTTCAAAATACAAGAAAGTCCCGATTGTAACAATTGAAAAAGATGGAGTGGAAGAGGTAGGTGCTTAAATAAAAAAATTTATTTATCCTTGATGTGGGAAGGTCGATTGCACAACCTAAACATAGAGTAACAACAGTGTTGCAACCCAGTCTCAAGTTGTCTGTGCCAGTTTGGGATATTATTTAGATTATAATTGCTTTATAATTAAGCTGCTAATTTTGGCACAGTAAGAGTTCATACTGTTTATAACATCTTACTTAAGGGTGTTTTAGCATAAAAGCAGAGGGGATTAAGCTTGGGAACTCATGTAGTAAAACCAAGTGCACTACACCACACTGCCAGTTGTTTTGTCATTTCAATTAATTTTTTAAATAAATTAAATTTGTTTTAAAGTTTTAAATTAGTTTTACCATTTATTTTTCCAGCAATTAAATGATTCCTCTCTTATCATCAGTGTTCTAAAAAGTTACATCTTAAACGAAAGTCAACTTCCAATCAGCGAGATCTTAAAATTCTACCCAATCACGAAACAGTTTGATCCAGTTGAGGATAAATCAAAAAAAGTGATTCTAAATCGCCACTGGGTGGCAGGCAAGATACAAACGGAAGTTGAGGTTGCTTCAGTTGAGGAAGATAGTAGAAGGTAGAAGGTTTTATTTTTGTTGTTTTTAAATTTTTGGTTAAGCATATTTTTGTATTAGACACTGTACCCACATGGTGTAGTTGTTATAATACTTGGCTTTACTACATAAGGTCCTTATTTTAATTCCTATGAACACCCTTAATTAAGAAGCTCTAAATGGTACAACCTTCTGCTGACCCTAAAATTGACAAATTAATTATCGGGCAAATATAATCAATATTATCCCAAACTTCTAAAGTTAATTTAAGACTAGGTTGGAGTAACTAATGTTACTCTTTGTTTGGGTCGTGAAATTTACCTTTCCACATCGAGGATAAATTAATAAGAAAAGAATATTTATCGCCATAATAATATTTTAATTGATTTTCAGTGAGGAGGCAAAGTGGAGAGAATGGACTGATGATCATCTCGTTCATTTAATTTCACCGAATGTTTACAGAACTTTGGGGGAAGCCCTGCAAGCGTTTGACCTCCACGTGAAACAAGGTCGTTTCAACAAAACCTGGGAGGGGGTCGTGGCCAAATATGGGGGAGGAATTATTATGTGGGCTATCAGTAAAAAGCTTAAGAAAAAGTAAGTAAAAAATTATAAAGATTTTAATTGAAAACAAAATTTAATAATTAAAAATAACAATATTCTTATTAAAAAAATGAATTAGTTTTTTTTGTATATATCTTTATCCTTGATGTGGAAAGGTCGAATGCGCGACCTAAACATAGAGTAACATCAGTACCCTGACCCAGTCTCTAGTTGCCTGTGGCAGTTTGAGATATTATAGATTATAATTGCCTGATAATTATGCTGCTGATTAGGTGCTGGCTCAGCAGGAGTTTATACCGTTTATAGTGCCGTACTCAAGGGTGTTACACCATGAAACCAATTATTAATATATTTTTATGTGAATTTATTTATAAAATGTTATAGCCTAATAGATTAACCTAATTTCATAATTAAATTTTATTTACCTGTTTATAAAATTTACACTATTTGGCCTTCGAAACTTTTTGTACACCTTTAAAAAACAGCATTATAAGTTTAATATTAAATATCCACAAATGAAATAGTTTTGTGTATTTGCATAAACTTGTTCTGCATAGCTACAACACATGTACAGTTGTTTCTTGGGTAATTTGTTTATGTGGTTAGAATAAAAAAGCAGTGATTAATTTAATTAAACATTCAGCAAATTATAATTTTAATTAAAACAGATATAAGTTGAACGAAAATGTCCGAGTTGATTTATATCGAGCTTGTAACGCTTGGACGGATGCAATCGGGGATAAACGAAAATTTATGGGAGGGGAGAAACCGAACCTCGCTGATATTGTAAGTATTCATCCCCAGTGTAAGTAGATCCATAAGTACAGGTATTAATAATGTTATAAAATTAATCAATTTAATTGATTTTACATTGAACCCTTGTATGAAGTGATAAAGGTAAACATATAACGAAACAAACAGTATTATGACATCATGCAAGCAGTCATATGACATACAAACAGTATTATAACATCATACAAATAGTATTATGACATCATACAAACAGTATTATGACATAAGGGCCACACTTTAGAACTAGAACTAATATAAGATTAATAGTTTATGATGAAAACCTGTGAATTTTAAATGATTTAAACATAAAACAGGCAGTGGAACATGAACATTAAGCTGCAACATTCTTAAACTAAACTGTTATATTTTTAGTCAGTATTTGGGGTTGTATCGGTTATGGAAGACTTGGATGTTTGGGAAGATTTAATAACACATACAAAGATTAAGAAATGGTATCAACACACCAAGAAAGCAATTAATAATCACGCTCTGATGGATGAAAGTTAATCCAGAAGAAGAAATAGTAACTTTGCTTATTTAAAAAAAAGGGACAGAAGTAGTTACAAATTAAAACAAATTTTACCCTTCTTTAGGATTTAAACATTGTGTGGTAATAATACAAACGTACTGCTAGTTAGATTATGATTGTACCCAATTAAATTTAAACACAGGTTATAAAGTGATGAATGATTGTGAAATCCAATTCTTATCGAACTCTTTTTTTAACCGTTCCATCTTGAAGTCCAAACAGAACGGCTTCAGCCATTTCAACAAATAAACCCGTCTCTATAACTCCTGTAATTAAGAAAGGATTAAAATTCCTTCAACATCATGGTTTGAACAACACTTCGTTGGGGTTTCGGTTACAAAACTTTTAATTACTTGTGTTTAATTTTAGAATAGAAAAACGGACAATTTTTTTTTGCCATTTTTAAATCTTGTGAAAAACCATGAAAATATGGTTTGTTGGTTGATGTTAAAGTTCAATAATTAGAATTATAATGGTTCAGTTTTTGTTAGTGATAAATGAACTCCCTCAATAAAATATTAAATTTTTACCTGGAGTGAGTTTAATAAACTCGTGAACCTGTTTCCAATCATGAACCTGATCAAACTTCCAATCGAGGATAAAGTTGCCGTTGTCTGTGACCACCGGACCCTAAATTAAAATAACAACAATTTTATAAACTATTCTCACAACTGTTGGAAAGTTTTCCTTACAGCTTTGTTTACAGCCATCCTCAACTCAGCTTTGCCGCCAAACTTTTTCTCAATCAGATTCTGAACGGGAACATAACAGAGGGGAAGCACCTCGACGGGAATTCCCTTTTTGTATTGTTCACCCAACTCCAGTGAATCTTTTCTAAGAGTTTGAAAATGTTAATTTTAAAGTACTAACAAATAAGATATTGTTTTGTTATAACATTTGGTCGCCAACTTATGGGATACTTACCTGTAATCTGCGATGACAATGAAAGTTTTGGCAGCAGCTGCCACAATCTTTTCTTGGGTTAAACAACCTCTAAAAAAAATGTATTTTTGGTCAACATTTAAAGTGCGTTTACCAGAAAATAGGGGTTCGGGGTAGAAGAAGGTTAATAAAATTCTGGCCCAATGGTGATGGTTTTTAGTAATTTAAAAATATGACTAAGAAAAAAATAGTAAATAAAAGCACAGCATAAAATTTAATTTCCACCCACCCTCCTCCCTTAATGAGGACAAAGTTTTTATCGACCTCATCAGCTCCATCAATGGCGACATCAAGTGTTGGGTTAACATCGAGGTTGCTTAGCAACAGATTGTGGGCGAGGATAAGTTGTTTGGCTTGAAACGAGGTTGGAATGCAAGCCAACTTTAAGTTTTCCTCTTTTACTCGTTCACCTTTGAAAAATATTGATTTACTTTTGAAACGGGGTAAATTTCTTATATTTTTTGGGTTAATATATTTATGAAAGTTTATTTATTTTTACCGATTCTTTCCACAGCGTATTTAATTGTTGAACCACTTCCAATTCCAACAGCTTGGTTGTCCTGAGAAGTCAAAAGTTGAATTTAATTGGGAGCATGATTTCGTGGTTAAATTAAAAGCTTGGTGTAGTGGTAAGAACACTTGCTGCACTTCATGATGTCGTGGGTTTATTCACCACTGATCTCATGCTGTAGAGCCCTTGAGTAAGGCGCTATAAACGGTACAAACTCCTGCCTAGCCAACACTTAATTAGCAGCATTATTATCGGGCAATTATAATCTATAATATCCCAAACTGCCAAAGGCAACTTGAGACTGGGTCGAAGTAACCGATGTTACTCTATGTTTAAGTCGTGCATTCGACTTTCCCACATCAACGATAAAGATATATACAAAAAAAGATTGGGTTGGTGTAACAAATGTTACTCTATGTTTTAGTGGTAAGATCAAGAAATGGTATCTACGTCATCCTTCCCAAATTGAGGATAAATTAATAAAAAAAAAAAACTTCAACGGCACCCTGTTGTTGAGGATAAAGCTTAAGCCTTACCTTTATTTTACTTTAGAAAAAATTAGAAATAAGAAAAGTTTACCTTTATGTATTGATCCACTGCCGACCTTGCAGCTTGTTTCTTCGCAGATTCCATTAAATTTAAACTTTCTTGTGATGTCATAGTTCGAGATAAAAAAGTTTTGAAACTTCGCGAAAGTTGGACAATCATTAAAAACCTAAATCTAAAAATAAATTAAATTTAAAAGGTTTTGCAGAACCAATAACAGTTGTTGAAATGTTAAACGTACTTAATGCAAATTATAAATAACTTTTATATAAGTTTTACCCAATATGGAATAAACGTAAACAATAACAAAATGATTTTACAGATCACGTGATCCAAGTGTTGCCGATTATAATAAATTATTAGGTAATTGTAATCGTAGTTTAAAAAATTTGAAATTTAATAAATCAACGTTATCTTATATGTTTATTGTTCAAACAAAACGGAAATTGTGATATTATAAAATACTTCTTAAAATGGATAATTGTGGTGCGCAATATTTCGTATTTGGACCTTTTTACGCCAGCAAATTTTTACAGCAATAATTTTAGCAGTAAGAAAACGGTACCTATAAACTATACAGGATCCAATGGATCGAATGGATCGAATGGATCCGATGGATCCGATGGATCGAATGGATCGAATGGATCGAATGGATCGAATGGATCGAATGGATCGAATGGATCGAATGGATCGAATGGATCGAATGGATCGAATGGATCGAATGGATCGAATGGATCGAATGGATCGAATGGATCGAATGGATCGAATGGATCGAATGGATCGAATGGATCGAATGGATCGAATGGATCGCATGCATTATGCTTATTCTGAATGGGTGAGGGTCGGGGTTAGGGTTTAATTTATGCAATATTTTTTTCCATTCTATTCATTCGGTCCATTCGATCCATTTCATCCAATCGGTCCATTCGGTCCTGTATAGTTTATAGGTACCCGTAAGAAAACAGCAGTAGTTTCAGCAGTGAGAAAACAGCAGTAAAAAACAGTAGTAGTTTCAGCAGTAAGAAAACAGCAGTAAAAAACAGTAGTAGTTTCAGCAGTAAGAAAACAGCAGTAGTTTCAGCAGTAAGAAAACAGCAGTAGTTTCAGCAGTAAGAAAACAGCAATTATTTCAGCAGTAAGAAAACAGCAGTAGTTTCAGCAGTAAGAAAACAGTAGTAGTTTCAGCAGTAAGAAAACAGCAGTAGTTTCAGCAGTAAGAAAACAGCAATTATTTCAGCAGTAAGAAAACAGCAATTATTTCAGCAGTAAGAAAACAGCAGTTGTTTTAGCAGTAAGAAAACAGCAGTAGTTTCAGCAGTAAGAAAACAGCAGTTGTTTTAGCAGTAAGAAAACAGCAGTAGTTTCAGCAGTAAGAAAACAGCAATAATTTCAGCAGTAAGAAAACAGCAATTATTTCAGCAGTAAGAAAACAGCAGTTGTTTTAGCAGTAAGAAAACAGCAGTAGTTTCAGCAGTAAGAAAACAGCAATAATTTTAGCAGTAAGAAAACAGCAATTATTTCAGCAGTAAGAAAACAGCAGTTGTTTCAGCAGTAAGAAAACAGCAATAATTTTAGCAATAAGAAAACAGCAGTTGTTTCAGCAGTAAGAAAACAGCAATAATTTCAGCAGTAAGAAAACAGCAATTATTTCAGCAGTAAGAAAACAGCAGTTGTTTTAGCAGTAAGAAAACAGCAGTAGTTTCAGCAGTAAGAAAACAGCAATAATTTTAGCAGTAAGAAAACAGCAATTATTTCAGCAGTAAGAAAACAGCAGTTGTTTCAGCAGTAAGAAAACAGCAATAATTTCAGCAATAAGAAAACAGCAGTTGTTTCAGCAGTAAGAAAACAGCAGTAGTTTCAGCAGTGAGAAAACAGCAGTAAAAAACAGTAGTAGTTTCAGCAGTAAGAAAACAGCAATTATTTCAGCAGTAAGAAAACAGCAATTATTTCAGCAGTAACAAAACAGCAATTATTTCAGCATTAAGAAAACAGCAGTAATTTCAGCAGTAAGAAAACAGCAATTATTTCAGCAGTAAGAAAACAGCAATTATTTCAGCAGTAAGAAAACAGCAATTATTTCAGCAGTAAGAAAACAGCAGTAATTTCAGCAGTAAGAAAACAGCAGTTGTTTCAGCAGTAAGAAAACAGCAGTAATTTCAGCAGTAAGAAAACAGCAATAATTTCAGCAGTAAGAAAACAGCAGTTGTTTCAGCAGTAAGAAAACAGCAATAATTTCAGCAGTAAGAAAACAGCAGTTGTTTTAGCAGTAAGAAAACAGCAGTTGTTTTAGCAGTAAGAAAACAGCAGTTGTTTCAGCAGTAAGAAAACAGCAGTAGTTTCAGCAGTGAGAAAACAGCAATAATTTCAGCAGTAAGAAAACAGCAATTATTTCAGCAGTAAGAAAACAGCAGTAGTTTCAGCAGTGAGAAAACAGCAGTAAAAAACAGTAGTAGTTTCCGCAGTAAGAAAACAGCAATAATTTCAGCAGTAAGAAAACAGCAATTATTTCAGCAGTAAGAAAATAGCAGTTGTTTCAGCAGTAAGAAAACAGCAATAATTTCAGCAGTAAGAAAACAGCAATTATTTCAGCAGTAAGAAAACAGCAGTTGTTTTAGCAGTAAGAAAACAGTAGTAGTTTCAGCAGTAAGAAAACAGCAGTAGTTTCAGCAGTAAGAAAACAGCAGTAGTTTCAGCAGTAAGAAAACAGCAATTATTTCAGCAGTAAGAAAACAGCAGTAGTTTCAGCAGTAAGAAAACAGTAGTAGTTTCAGCAGTAAGAAAACAGCAGTAGTTTCAGCAGTAAGAAAACAGCAATTATTTCAGCAGTAAGAAAACAGCAATTATTTCAGCAGTAAGAAAACAGCAGTTGTTTTAGCAGTAAGAAAACAGCAGTAGTTTCAGCAGTAAGAAAACAGCAGTTGTTTTAGCAGTAAGAAAACAGCAGTAGTTTCAGCAGTAAGAAAACAGCAATAATTTCAGCAGTAAGAAAACAGCAATTATTTCAGCAGTAAGAAAACAGCAGTTGTTTTAGCAGTAAGAAAACAGCAGTAGTTTCAGCAGTAAGAAAACAGCAATAATTTTAGCAGTAAGAAAACAGCAATTATTTCAGCAGTAAGAAAACAGCAGTTGTTTCAGCAGTAAGAAAACAGCAATAATTTTAGCAATAAGAAAACAGCAGTTGTTTCAGCAGTAAGAAAACAGCAATAATTTCAGCAGTAAGAAAACAGCAATTATTTCAGCAGTAAGAAAACAGCAGTTGTTTTAGCAGTAAGAAAACAGCAGTAGTTTCAGCAGTAAGAAAACAGCAATAATTTTAGCAGTAAGAAAACAGCAATTATTTCAGCAGTAAGAAAACAGCAGTTGTTTCAGCAGTAAGAAAACAGCAATAATTTCAGCAATAAGAAAACAGCAGTTGTTTCAGCAGTAAGAAAACAGCAGTAGTTTCAGCAGTGAGAAAACAGCAGTAAAAAACAGTAGTAGTTTCAGCAGTAAGAAAACAGCAATTATTTCAGCAGTAAGAAAACAGCAATTATTTCAGCAGTAACAAAACAGCAATTATTTCAGCATTAAGAAAACAGCAGTAATTTCAGCAGTAAGAAAACAGCAATTATTTCAGCAGTAAGAAAACAGCAATTATTTCAGCAGTAAGAAAACAGCAATTATTTCAGCAGTAAGAAAACAGCAGTAATTTCAGCAGTAAGAAAACAGCAGTTGTTTCAGCAGTAAGAAAACAGCAGTAATTTCAGCAGTAAGAAAACAGCAATAATTTCAGCAGTAAGAAAACAGCAGTTGTTTCAGCAGTAAGAAAACAGCAATAATTTCAGCAGTAAGAAAACAGCAGTTGTTTTAGCAGTAAGAAAACAGCAGTTGTTTTAGCAGTAAGAAAACAGCAGTTGTTTCAGCAGTAAGAAAACAGCAGTAGTTTCAGCAATAAGAAAACAGCAATAATTTCAGCAGTAAGAAAACAGCAGTTATTTCAGCAGTAAGAAAACAGCAGTTGTTTCAGCAGTAAGAAAACAGCAGTTGTTTTAGCAGTAAGAAAACAGCAGTAGTTTCAGCAGTGAGAAAACAGCAGTAAAAAACAGTAGTAGTTTTAGCAATAAGAAAACAGCAGTAATTTCAGCAGTAAGAAAACAGCGGTAGTTTCAGCAGTAAGAAAACAGCAGTAGTTTCAGCAGTGAGAAAACAGCAATAATTTCAGCAGTAAGAAAACAGCAATTATTTCAGCAGTAAGAAAACAGCAGTAGTTTCAGCAGTGAGAAAACAGCAGTAAAAAACAGTAGTAGTTTCCGCAGTAAGAAAACAGCAATAATTTCAGCAGTAAGAAAACAGCAATTATTTCAGCAGTAAGAAAATAGCAGTTGTTTCAGCAGTAAGAAAACAGCAGTTGTTTCAGCAGTAAGAAAACAGCAGTTGTTTCAGCAGTAAGAAAACAGCAGTTGTTTCAGCAGTAAGAAAACAGCAGTTGTTTTAGCAGTAAGAAAACAGCAGTAGTTTCAGCAGTGAGAAAACAGCAGTAAAAAACAGTAGTAGTTTTAGCAGTAAGAAAACAGCAATAATTTCAGCAGTAAGAAAACAGCAGTTATTTCAGCAGTAAGAAAACAGCAGTTGTTTCAGCAGTAAGAAAACAGCAGTTGTTTTAGCAGTAAGAAAACAGCAGTAGTTTCAGCAGTGAGAAAACAGCAGTAAAAAACAGTAGTAGTTTTAGCAGTAAGAAAACAGCAGTAATTTCAGCAGTAAGAAAACAGCAGTAGTTTCAGCAGTAAGAAAACAGCAGTAGTTTCAGCAGTAAGAAAACAGCAGTAGTTTCAGCAGTAAAAAAACAGCAGTAGTTTTAGCAGTAAGAAAACAGCAGTAATTTCAGCAGTAAGAAAACAGCAGTAGTTTCAGCAGTAAGAAAACAGCAGTAATTTCAGCAGTAAGAAAACAGCAGTTGTTTCAGCAGTAAGAAAACAGCAGTAGTTTCAGCAGTGAGAAAACGGCAGTAGTTTCAGCAGTAAGAAAACAGTAGTAATTTCAGCAGTAAGAAAACAGTAGTTGTTTCAGCAGTAAGAAAACAGTAGTAATTTCAGTAGTAAGAAAACAGTAGTTGTTTCAGCAGTAAGAAAACAGCAGTTGTTTCAGCAGTAAGAAAACAGCAGTAATTTCAGCAGTAAGAAAACAGCAGTAGTTTCAGCAGTAAGAAAACAGTAGTTATTTCAGCCGTAAGAAAACAGAAGTTGTTTCAACAGTAAGAAAACAGGAATAAAAAACAGTAGTAGTTTTAGCAGTAAGAAAACAGCAGTAGTTTTAGCAGTAAGAAAACAGCAGTAATTTCAGCAGTAAAATACACCAGTTGATTCAACAGTAAGAAAACAGCAGCTGTTTTAGCAGTAAGAAAACGGTAGTAATTCAGAAGTAAAAAAACAGCAGTTGTTTCAGCAGTAAAAAAACAGCAGTTGATTCACCAGTAAGAAAACAGCAGTAATTTCAGCAGTAAGAAGACAGCAGTAATTTCAGCAGTAAGAAAACAGCAGCTAATTCAGCAGTAAGAAAACAGCAGTAATTTCGGCAGTAAGAAAACAACAGTAAAAAAACAGCAGTTGATTCAGCAGTAAGAAAACAGCAGTAATTTCAGCAGTAAGAAAACAGCAGTTGTTTTAGCAGAAAGAAAACAGCAGTTGTTTCAGCAGTAAGAAAACAGCAGTAATTTCAGCAGTAAGAAAACAGCAGTTGTTTCAGCAGTAAGAAAACGGCAGTAATTTTAGCAGTAAGAAAACAGCAGTAATTTCAGCAGTAAGAAAACGGCAGTAATTTTAGCAGTAAGAAAACGGCAGTAATTTCAGCAGTAAGAAAACAGCAGTTGATTTAGCAGTAAGAAAATCGTCTGCAAAGACAGTAATAACCATGAAATTTAATATTAAAAATACATTCGTTTAAAGTACTTTCATATTACGTCATCCAACGCATTTTCATCATAGATATGTTTTCATGACATTGCGACAGTTTTTTATTATTAATTTATAGGGGGATTTTTTTTTAATTTTTATGCGTTAAAAATTTATGTCTTACGTCTCATTTTTTATCTGTATGTCGTTATATAATATCGATTCTAGAATTGCCAAGCCGCACTGAAAAACAATTATTTTTGGATCTATTTAATCCCCGTTGTATATCTTTAAAGATTTGGTTGTAGTTATTTGAACAATCGATACAAATTAACTATCGACCCTTTTAAGATCGTTGTCTTTAGTCCAAGTATCTCGTTTAGAGTAATAACATTATCTAGGTTAAAAACAAGATATTAAATTACGTTCTAGAATTCACGACGCAGTTTTAACGTTTTGAATAATGTATTAAATAATTGACTTCGACATTTTTTCAAGATTTTATCAGTCATTGTGCAAAATTCAATCTTGGGGTTTATCTATATTTACTTATGGTTTTTTAAGCTATAAATACGCTACTTGAAGAGAGTTTGGTTAAAAGAAACTACTTGATTAGTTTTCGATCATTCGCGTAACTCTGATTTTGTTGTTAGTAACCTTGGTAACGGATCATTAGCAACTTTATCGCGTTACATTTATTATTGCTACTGAATCAATATTGTTTTATCATTTACGTTGACAACCTGCGCTTCTAAAATTTAAATATATATAGAAATGCCATTGATTTTATAATATAAAGGCCAAACCAATATAAATATATTAATCTTAATTAAGTTTAGGCAAATATTGGGAAAATAATAAGCGCTGGTGTATAGAAAGTCAATAGATTGGAAATTCCCTTATTATTTCATATCAGAAATCAATAGAAAGCTTTTAGAGTGAAATTGGTTGTTGCTTTTGTGTAACTCTTCGGCCGCGAGAATAAATCGTACGATCTATTGTGTTGGCCTAAACAGTCAGTGGTGACTTGGCTTTTTATTTTATTGTGTGGGAACCCAGTCAGTTGACGTGGTGTAAGTTACATGTACCGGTACTAAGTGACATGCTGTCATGTAAGTATTATTTATTTTCGTCCAGATATTGTCAGATTGTATTGTGTTTTCTTATTTTAAAGTAAATCTGTCAGTAAAGTTCAAGATATGTTATTGTTAAATTGTAAGTTAGAAAACCTGACATATTCATTTAAGAATGTCAGTTTAAAAATGAAATTAAGTTACTTTTTATCTGTAGTTTATTTTGTAACCTTTCTTAAATAAATATTAAAATATATCCTTTGTGTGTTACAGAGATTAAGGTTGTATTGTGGTTTTATAAAAGGTTTTATAAGATGAAAATTTAATAGAAACTTAAAATTCTAAATGTAAGAATGGATCAAAAAAAGGGATTACCACCAAAATCCAATGTGATGGAGGAAGGTTGGTATAAACAATTGTTTTTTTGTAGTTTTTGTTATTTTTATACTGCTGGCACTTTTCTAATATAATGTTATAAGTAATTACTAATTGCAATGACGACAGCTAATTACTAATTGACAGGTTCTATAAGTTAATTACACTGCTTGTCCTAAGGCACTTACAAACTTTATTGATTTAAGATCCTATTTAGGTTTAATTAGTTTTTACTAAGGCAAAACTTTATATTAATAAACAGTATTTAAACACAGACTTTTTTAAAACTATAAAATAGTTTTTTTAGTTGTTTTACATCACTTTATTGTTTAAATTTGATTGGCAACGAGGTGTAGTTGTAAGAACTCTTGCTACACCACACATGAGGTCGTGGGTTCGATCCCCACTGCTCTTATGCTGTAGTGCCCTTGAATAAGGCGCTATAAACGGTAACTCCTGCTAAGCCAATATTTTATTAGCAGTTCAATTATCGGGCAATTATAATCTTTAATATCCCAAACTGCTACAGGCAACTCGAGCCTGGGTCAGGGTAACAAATGGTACTCTATGTTAAGGTTGTCCCACATCGAGGATAAAAATATATACAAAAAAAAATTGTTGATGTTAATAGTGTTAGAAATAAAGTTTTATATTATTTAGGAATTCCATCGGCGAAGTATACCCGGTTTGGTGAGAAGATTCGACAAGCAATCCCCGGTCCTATGCAATGTTCGGTCGGATGCGGAGGAAGGAATTGTAAGTGGGAGAACCCTGCTCGCTGGAGTGATGAGGATCAAGCCATCAAAGGAGTTTTCTCTTCATGGTAAAAACTAACTTGTAACCATTTCGCAATTTTGATAAAAGTAATTATGCACTTTTGATTAAAATTTTAATTTATTTTTATTTTTTTAGGGTTTTGGATAACGTTGTTGCGATGTCACGACCTTCATCAGAAATAATTAAAAAATATAAAATGATCGACCAATTCAAAAAGTAAGTAGTTAATACACTTCTAAAGACACCAACTCTTTCTTGTTTATAAACATAAGCATAATGTTGTGACGTGTTTAAGTTATTCATAATCCTTACGACAAATGGTATTGGTGAGGTTTGAACCTAAATTCTTAGGCTCGTAATCTGATGCCATGACCAGTATTAACCCTACCATATTAACCATTTAATGTTACCAATTTCACCTTCTTTACCTATTTTCACAGTCACAACATAAACTCAATCATTAATCTTCAACGCCCTGGTGAGCATGCCAGTTGTGGTCCCCCGCTGGATAAGGAAAGTTTGTTCACTTACAAACCCCAGGAATTTATGGATAACGACAGTAAGTTGTCTGTTTTCTATTTTGTGTTAATTTTACTTTGGGATTAATTAAAAAAATTTAATTTTAGTATTTTTCTACAACTTTGGTTGGAAGGATTATGGAGTAACATCTCTTCACACAATATTGGACATGGTTAAGGTCATGAGTTTTGCTCTGGAGGAGGGGAGGGTGGCTGTGCATTGTCATGCGGGGCTGGGGAGAACAGGTGAGGGGGGGGGCGAATTGGGGTTAAATTTGCTAAATTTTTTTGAAGTTTAAAAAAAAATATTTTGTGTGTTTTTAAAAGAAACTTTTGTTTTCTTTGATTGGCTTTTAAAATTAAATTTTGATTGTAGTTTACAAAACTGAAATTTAATGATTCAATAATATTTACTTTCTGTTTAGTTACATACCTTAATATACCCAATCAGAATTAAAATAGAATTAGTAAATTATTAAATAAATCTGAACTTTGTAATTAAATTGAAGCAAACATTCACTTCAGTTAATATTTAAATTATTTCTGGGTATTGTTTGTTCAGAAATTGGTGGGTTTATTAAATTCTATTTAAGTTTTAACCGTATTTTTTTATAAGGGTTAAATTGGGAATTTTCGTAGTGCTATTTTTAGACTTTACTTCATTTGTTTTCAAATATTTTAAAACGTTAAGTTAAGTGATTTTTAGTAATTATTAATCATTTTAAATTGACTTTTACCCTTATAAATATTACTTTAAAATATGTTTAAAATTCTTTGTATATAAATTAAGTTTTTTATTGAATTCTTTTATGATAAAATTAAAATTTAAGATGTTATAGTTTTAACTTTTACTTATTCTTATAAACTTTGATCTGAAATTTATTAAACATTATGTAAATTTGATTTAATTAAATTAAGTGTGATTTAACTAATTCCTAACTTTTAAACAGGAGTTCTGATCGCTTGTTATTTGGTATTCGCCGAGAGATTGAACCCTGCCACGGCGATAACTCGAATTCGAAAAAAGCGAAATAACTCGATCCAAACTCGAGGTCAAATTGCATGCATCACTGAGTTCTGGCAGTTTTTAAGACCTCTAAGGATTGTGTTTCCGCAGGTGGGTAACATGGGTAATAGGGGGGGATTATTTTAAGGGGAGGGGAATTATTTTGAAGTGGGGGGAAATAATTAAATTTTAGTGAAACTTTAAAGTTGTGATAAAAAGTGTATTTATTTAATAGTTTAATGTTTGTCTAACTGGCAGTTTTTTTTACCCATTTGACCCACTACTATATATTAATATTTTTTATAATATGGTCTTAACAATAGTTGTCAATAATATCCACCCGTGCACCACAAATGGCAGTTTTTGTGAACTTTATTAAAACCATTTTTTCGATATTTGTTTCAGGTTGTTCCGCATGCGAAAAGGTTGACGCTTCAGCAGTTCCTACACAGGCAGAAACATGTTTTACACGGGTTGGAATTGAGGGAGTTGAAGAATGTTCCTAAATTAGTTCACATCGTTTGTCGTCGTTTGTCACAGATTTCATCAGGAGAAATCAACCGCGACAATGAGGATAAAACGTCAGACCCTATTAGAAAGTAAGTTTACGAAAAAAAAAAATTTATTTTAAATTTTGTGAAAATGTTTTCTTATTCTTTAGAACTTTAATGAAACATTGTCACAAAATGTTATTCTTAGAATTAAAAAACGAAAGTCCTAATAAATCTTTTATTAATACTAAAAAGCTTTTGATGAAATAAAAGTTTTATTTATTTAACTTTGTAGTTAGAATGTATCCAATACCAACCCTACCAACAATACATCAATAATTGTTAATATAAAGGCTGAACTATTTATTTAAGGGACGTATAAAGTTATAAAACTAAAATAAAATGACAACTGTTTTAATATTATGTTTTATGAAGTTTGGGATACTGGTATTGTTAAATACAATTCCAAATATTTGAATTTTTATATGAATTTAATATCACATTTTTTTTAATAATGGGTTTGTTAAAATATTGAGTCAATCCACTAAAATTTATTGTTAAAAAATAAAGGATTTTGATTTAAAAAACCCCATACCTTATCGTACCTAACAATTAAATCTCATACTGTAATGATTATGGGAATAATACTGACATTATGTTTTATAAAACACTTAAACCCTTTAGTGGTTAACATTGGAATATTTAAAATGTTTTTATTCACAGATGTAACACGGTTGCCGATATCAAGGAAACCGTTCCTGGAGCTTTCGTCAACGAGAGTCCGATTGAGTCACCAACTGAAGTCTGTGATCACAGACTGGTAAGTAGTTGGTGTTTAGGATTTTCATTGGTAACTGGTGTTTTGTTGGTGTTTAGGGTTTTTATTGGTAACTGGTGTTTTGTTGGTGTTTAGGGTTTTTATTGGTAACTGGTGTTTTTGTTGGTGTTTAGCATTTTCATTGGTAACTGGTGTTTTGTTGGTGTTTAGGATTTTTATTGGTAACTGGTGTTTTGTCGGTGTTTAGAATTTTTATTGGCAACTGGTGTTTTGTTGGTGTTCAGGATTTTTATTGGTAACTGGTGTTTTGTTGGTGTTCAGGATTTTTATTGGTAACTGGTGTTTTAGTTGGTGTTTGGGGTGAATTAAGGATTTTTTGGTGGTTAAATACACAAAAATTGTTTTTGTTGATGTTTTTTTTGGTATTTCTTGTTTCTGTTGGTGTTCAAGGTTTTTATTGGTAACTGGTGTTTTGTTGGTGTTCAGGGTTTTTATTGGTAACTGGTGTTTCTGTTGGTGTTCAAGGTTTTTATTGGTAACTGGTGTTTGGTATTTTTGTAAAAAGTTTTTTTTTTGTTTTTTTTTAATTGAATGGTGTATCAATGGTGTGTAGGGAGAAATAAACAAATATTGGTAACTTATTACCAATTGCTCTGCTATTAAAAATATGTAAAATCAAAATTTAATTTTAATTTTTACTTTAGGACTTCCCTGCAAACTCCCCAACTGATGTTGAAGCAGTATTATCCCCCAGAGTCTCCCGTAGAACCCGCAGTGAATCAACCCCTCGACCCCAATCAGCTGGGGAACTTACCTTCTCTCCCCCATCGAGGATAAACTCCTTCAAGGTCAAATATCAATGAAAAAATTGTTATTTAATTTAAAAAAATAAAACTTTTATAATTTTTATCCATTTATTTTTTAACAAATCAAAAATTTATTACAAACAATTTGTTTTAATTTTTTTAAACCATATTTGACCTTTAAATTGGACTTACGTATTTAAATTGTCCACGCAGCTCCACTAAATGTAGATCAACTTTTTTTAACTAAATTTTTTTCTTTTTTTTAGAAGCGAACAAAAAGTGAAATCTCGATCAAAAGTTTGGAAGAGTCGTGCAACAATTTTGTCGCAGTATCTCCACGACGTTGCAACAGTTGGAACGGTCCCCTCAACAGCGCTGTCGACGAACTCAACTCTGTCGTAGACGAGATTTTAAACATCAACAGCAACAACAACAAGAGATACAAAAGAAGAAAACATGTTGCTAGCGTTGAGGTGGGCGGAGTCGACAGTTTGATTGACAGTCAGGTTGAACCAATCGAAAACGAGATGTTTTCACCAGCTAGAAAATTGAGGTTTGTGAATAAAATATTTTAAAACACAAAACTTTGACTTTAACGTCTGGATTGAATGTTATATACTGAAATAGTGGTTGTATTTTGTAACAACGAAATCATAGAATAGAATTTTCATGCTACTTTGGCATAAAATAATTTAATTAATACTTGGGAGTTAATAAGTGCTAAATAATTAATTGAATTTGCCTAGTATTACCGATGCTTAAATATTTTTGGAGAACTTATAACAAACGATAATTATTTTAATTTAAAGATTATCTGCTGTTGGAAGATCGGAAAAAATTCTTCCCACGGGATCGCCGACAAAAAATCCTCAAAGTTCAGCGAAGGGAAAGCGGAATACCCCGACTTCTCCTCATTCTGAACAAGGTAGTTGTTATTCTGTCAGAACTTCTATAAGATTTTTCCTCCCTGAGAATGCCTTTCTTTGCAAACTTAATCTTAATTCTTAAAATTCTTTTCTTTAAAATTTTAATTCAAAATTTAATTCTTTAGCTTGATTGAATTAGTTAAGAAATGTTAATTAAATTGCATGTTTAAGTTAATTAGCTTGATTGTTGTAATTAGCATGATTATGCATGTAGTTGGTAACCTAGACAACACAAATGATGACATCATAGCTGATGACATCACAAAACCTGATGACATCACAGACCTGGATAATAGCACAACCGGTGATGTCACAATCAACGTCGAGAAACCGAAAATGTTGTCGTACTCGGAAATAACTGAAAAATTTGAGACAGAAATTTGTGAAAATTTAATTGAGGAAAAAGTTGAAGTTAAGTTTCAAATTGGGTCAAAGGGTAAGTTAATTAATTCTAATTAAAACAATAATTAAATTGATTTTGGTGATTTTCTGCATCTTATAATTACTTCTATGATCAGTAAATGAAGCATGATTGTGGGCATGAACACTGGTATGAGCATGATCTTTGTTTGTTCTTATTAAAGATTTAAAATTAACAAATATTTAAACTTTTTTAGAAGATGATGTTGAGGAGGTTATTGAGATCAGTGAACAAGAGGAATTTCTCTCAGACAATGAGGTTTGTGATGTCATAAGTTTGTAACAATAAAAAATGGTTCTAAAATTTTTTTTTTCAGGATCCGTACAAACTTTCCAGTTCTGTTGCCTCTAAAGTAAGTTGGAACCAGATGACATCATCAAACAATGATGTCATACCTCAAGATGATGATGGTATCACTCCACAAGCGAATGACATCACAGAGAGTGATGACATCACACCACAGGGGACACAGGAAGAGGAGAAATTCGAGCGAGAGGTTTCAGCATCCTCCGGAAGAAGGACTCCGCTCATGTACAGGTTGGAGGTTTTTATTTGTTAACTTTCAGAGTTTTTTGTAAAAATTTTCATTTTCCTGACTTTTCACAAACATAAAACCAATCTACCCAGCTCACTATAATTCAAATTTCCAAATCTTTCGCTAATAATAACACGAACAATAGGATTGTCTAGTCGATTAAAGCTTGTGTTCCTTGCTGAAGGCGATCCCTAATCAAAACAACCAAGAATTCTAAAATTTTTATAGAATAAACTTCATTAATGTCAAACCAATATTTTTTGGTTCACTTTATTTATGAAATTATCACAACATTTGTGCAAATAGACTTGAAAAATTGTGTAAACTTTAAAGCCTTTTGTACTTATGTGAGGCAGTGCCATTCAAACCTGTTTCCACCTTTAAACCTTACATGTGTGACAACCTATATTCCTAATTCCTTTTAAAGTTGTAAAATAATTAAAATTTAATTAAAATTTAGAGCTGAGAAGAACATCGACCTTCTAGAAAACAACAACAATGATAACGATGACATCATCAATGATGACACAATCTCATCTGATGATGACATCATAATAGACCAAACATTGATGCCACCCCACCCTGTGGTAAGAATTGAAGGAACTCGCAGTTTGTGTGACCTTACGAAGTTGGCTGATGATGTCACCAGTGATGATATCATAGTTGTTGATGATGTCGTAGTAAAAGAAGATGTGGAGGCTGCGAGAGGATTTGCTTACAAATTAATTGATGATGAATTTCTGTGGGAAAAAGTAAATTTAAATAATTTTAATCAAGTTAACAAAATTTTTAAACTTTTATCTCAATTTTTTTTTTGTTCAGGTTTACACTCTTCAGATAAAAATCAACAGCAGAGGTGACGCGTGGCCTCAAGTGGCCGCTGCCACTGATCCTTACGTCCTGGCATCACTCATGTGGTCATGGATCGAACATTTGTCAGAACCTCTGCTCTCTGACAGTGTTTCCCTTAAATTTATTGAAATTGTTGCAGCTGAGGATAATTTAAATATTGTCGAGAGTTTCGAGAAAACTTTGCTTACACTTGATGAGGTAAACAAGATTAAATTTTTAATTTTAAAACTGGTTTTTTAATTTTTTTTTTTTTAGCCTGTTTGCAAGACTGTCCAATCCATAATTGACCTTATTTTGGGGTTTCCCCCTTTACCCCAGGAGTTAGGGGTCATGGTTGTGAACAGGTGTATTGGGGCGATGACTCAGACTTATAACGACCCCGTAGTGGGGACAAACAACCCAAAAAACAAAGTTTTGTTGTCGGATCGTGAAGATTTAACCACAGCTCAAAAACTGGTGAGTTTTGAACAAAAATTTAAAATGTTTTTAAATTATCTTCTCTGTATTTTTTTAATTACTTTAAATTGTGGTTTCAATGTTGTATTCACCTTTGCTCTTTTATATTTTCTATTAACTGGCGGCTTGGTGTAGTGGTAAGAACACTTGGTACACCACTCATGAGGTCGTGGGTTCAATCCTCACTGATCTCATGCTGTAGCGCTCTTAAGTAAGGCACTATAAGCGGTACGAACATCTGCTGAGCCAGCACTTAATCAGCAGCATAATTACCGGGCAATTATAATCTATAATATCCCAAACTGCCACAGGCCACATGCAACTCGAGACTGGGTCAGGGTAACAGATGTTACCCTATGTTTAAGTTGCGCATTCACCTTACCCACATTGAGGATAAAGATATATACAAAAATAAAATATTTAGTTCAGTATATTAATTTCACCTCGATTTGTACAATTTCAAAGGAAGTTTGTTATTTTAGGAGAAAATCTTCCAGGAATATTTGGATTCAAAATTTGATTCTCTAAACAAACCAAGATACAAGACCCTGGTCAAGAAAAGAAAAAGTGAAATTTCAATCAAAAAACCTGAGTTTAATTCCCTCCAAGGTCAGTATTGTTGTTGTTATGACATCATAATCAAGGTCATTGTTTTTATCAAAATTTATTTTACAGAGTTCAAGGTCAAACCTGAAGATCGAAACGAGGATAAAGTCAACATCCGAGAGTTGAGCGCTCGTTCCGGTTCGTCCACCGGGAGCAGTACAGGGAGCGTCACCATCATGCCCAGCATTGTTGTCTCATGATGACGTCATAGAAGATAGTGACGTCACAATAATGACAACGTTATACTTATCAGCTGTATCAACCTTATTATTATTGTTACGTATATTCATATAGATTGTGACGTCATCGGTCGTTTTTAGATATTGTCAATCCACTTAATGACGTCATAATCGAAGCACGACGTCGTCAAACTAAGAAGCACTTACTTTCGTTCCACCGTATTTCTTCACCGAAGCATGAGATGCAATTACGTCAGTTACTGATGACGTCATAAGTTTTTTATTTGAAGCTGTTTTCTTCCATTTTAATTTTTACTGATTTGTCTTCCCCTGTACCTAAATTTCATGCAATTTGTTTTATTTGCACCTTTGTGACGTCATTACACGTCATTTGTAGATTAAAATATTAGTTAACATTTTATTGTGCAAGGTTCGACGAGAAATTGATTATATGACGTCACTAGTACGACCCACTGTTGTTAAAAGTAAGATTTAGCTTAACAATGGTTCATTGTTTAAATTTTCGGTTGAAAATTCTTTTGGTGACGTCAAAAACAAAGCACAATGACGTCATATTATAACATTTAAAAATAATGACATCACAGATGCAGTAATTAATTATCGATTCAGGGGCATTATGACGTCACTAAAGGCATTATATTATAAAAAATCGATTACAAGGCGTTACAGGTAAAGTGACGTCAGCCATCGACATAATGACGTCATTAACTGGAGCAAGGATTCCGACAAAGAGCAAGAGTTAATTCCTCGAGGAAACCAACATCCGGGAGATCTTCCTGGAAGAACATCCGGGATCCTGATCCAGCAATAGTCCTCAGTTGGGCAAGATATTCCTCGTCCAAGTTCTGTGAACTCGCAATAGCGTACGTCTACGATATTATGACGTCATTATTAAGTGATTATAACGTCACCATTGTATGATAAAAAGTGTTTTTGATCTTACCTGGATTTCTGCCCTTCTTAACCTTCTTACTGGCTCTGTTACGTCATCAGCGCTTACGTCATCCGCTTGCACAATGATGACGTTGCGGGCGTCAGGTCGTTGCCCGTTTCCCGGTGCGAACAATTCAAGGGCAAAGTCCAGCGCCTCTCCGGTCATAACCTCGCCCGTGTCTAGTAGTGGCATAAATCGGTTATTCACTCTATTCACCAACTTTTAAAAGTTAAAACTTTACCTCGAGTGAAACTGATGTTGTTCACTGCCGCGATCAGCTGATCACTATCTTCTATGACGTCGTCATTAAACGTGATTCTTTGTGGAAACACCTGGGAGCCGAAGCGAACAATGGCAGCTTTTGCGCTTTCTTCTTGAACATGAAGTTGGCTGAAAGGAGGTAAATGTGAGGAATAATATTTACTTAAAATAAGTTTTATTTTTACCCGAAGAAAGTCGCCATTCGTCGTTGAAACGCGCGCCAAGATCCACGGTTACGTGACTGGGTTAAAAACAAAATGTCGTTCCTTAAATACGGGGGACAGGGTCCTTAAAATAAAAAAAAATAATAATTTTATAGAGAGCAGAGGTGAGCACAAAAAGCGATTTCGTCCAATATAAGCAACAACTCTTACTCGCACAACATGGCTGCGTGTGGCTCCATCTACCGGTCTCCAAACATCTTACTTCCCGGTTCTCCAGGGGCTGCACAAAGTGTCGGGGACTGGTGCACTGGAACCTACATACTGAACCCTGACGGTTCCCGGAACTACACGTCCGGACCCCGTTCTCGAACCGGGGGCGTGCCGGGCACGGGACTACAACACAAAAGGGTGTTATCTACATTTTCATTTTATATAGGACTGAAGATCTTAAGTTTAATTCTTGCTGCTGACATGTTATCTCAAAGTTGATTTTTATACTGCTGACGTGATAATTAAGGGTGAATATTCTAGAACAAAGAACAACCAATCAAAACTCACCTCTGGGTCCCAAACAAGGGTCCGAGTTCAAGTTACATCGGTAACCCTGGCAACAGCAAGTACAAACCGACTTCAGCCCGTCCTTGTTGCACACCGGAAGTCCCTCCCTATATGTCGTCACCTAAAAGTTCTCACGTTATAATTGTGACGTCATAAGCAAAATATTGTTGAGCTTACCTGACTTCTAGCGTTTTCGCGACACGCTCGTGTTTGCTTGCATTTCTTTGTGACGCTTACTTTCCCATTATGACGTCGAACAACTGTTTCACACGATCTCTATTAATATATATTATGACGTCATAATAACTCGGGTTCTGCTTATTATTGTTACTTTATTGTTACCTGATTGCCCTGGCACCGCTGTAGTTCACCATTGAAGGTGCAATCGAACATACTCGGTTCGTTCTGACAAGTAAAACATCGCCGACCTGCGTAATATTACGTCATAACTAATGCTACGTCGTCATAGTTTAAGCTTACGTCACTACTAGTTATAATAACTTAATTACTAAACTGTCAATCAACGCCCAGTGAAAATTTATTAAACCTTTGACCACGCATGACCTATGACGTCACTAAAAACATAAACTACGTCACACACCGTCTAATATTATTCTAATTAATTCAACAATCGATGTATATTAAGTAATTACCATAGCATAGTTGAGCAAAGTAGACAACCACGATCAGCAAGTGACTTACAAGTTTCATATTCTCGAATGAAAGATATTCGCCGATGGCAACTTCTTATAAGTTTGTTGTTGGTAAAAACAAGAAAAACGTGTTTAACCCGGGTTGGTTGCGGTTCTTACTACATTCTAGATTTAATTCCTTTTAAATCGAATTTTCGGTGAAGTTATTGAACTTGGCCGTCGGCATTAATTGACGTTTTTAATGTGTTTCATTTTGGGTTCGATTCCCACTGCTGACCGCATTTAATTTGGCCCAACACAAAAGTTAATAAACATTAGCCTCCAATGTCAATAAATTTAATTTTGTTTAAAGCAGAATTTATAAAAAGTTTTAATCGATCAAACTTATAATTAGCTTCGACATATTCTCATGTTCGACATTTACTTTTAACTTTGCGCGTGTTTATGCTATGACGTCATAAATAAAAGTTGCTAGTAAAGAATGCGGAAACTAATGACGTAATAATAGAAAGTGCAAAGTAGCTGAAATCGCCTTTTTTTCATAACAGCGTCGATGACCGAATATGTTTTATGATCAAACAATTAAATCGCGATTGTTGATTGTTTGCAATTGATTCGACAGTATGCATTGTGACGTCATTAATAGCATTAATAAGTAACAGAGATGGATTGTGACATCACAGAAACATGCAGCGTTAGATCGAATCGTGATTTTGTTGAAACGAATTTAATTTTTTTATTTCCTGTTTAGTCAAACGAATTTAAATCGAAATATTTGAATTTTAATAAATTTTCGCTGAGCTAAAAGTTTTTAGAAATCAGTTTTTAATTTGTAGCGTTATTTATAGTTTGTGTTAATGATTAAACTCTAGTGTTTAATTATGGTGCAACTTCAGTCGTTGAATTTAGTAAAATATGATTGCTTTATGAAATTGTATTTTATATTGAAATAAAGATTTGAATTCTTATTTTTACTGTTCAATTAAATCAGTTTAGAAAGTTTTATTTTTTTAAATTAAAACTTAAGTTGTGGTGCTACAATAATTTATATTTATGGGTAATGGGATTTAAATAGAACAATGGATGAGCATCATGACATCACAAATGGGCCCTTGAAAGGGGATTTACCTCCAAAGACACCGAAACGAAAAAATAAACTAAAAAATGTTGGTAAAAAAATGGTTCGTAGAGCTTCGTCGTCGGCCCTTCTAACACGAGGTGATGATGACAGAAGCAAGGTATTGTGACGTCATATTAACAGTTTTATTGAATCATATTGAAGAAAATGTAATTGAATTAAAATATTTTAATTTTTTTAGCTTTCACTTCCAATTAACAATGAGTTTAAACCCTCAAAGCGACATTCTTTATACGTTAAAAGTGACAAAAATAAGGTAAAAACTAATTTTTAATCAACCGCGAGTTGGCGCTAAACTATTTTCTTTTTTAGCTTGAAGTTGGTGAGAGTGAAAAGGTTAAAGTTTCACCCTCTAGAAGGGCTTCGTTTTTGGGGCTTGGGAAATCCCCGGATAAAAAAAAAAACAAGTTTGTGACGTCACCAATAAAAACTCCCGAAACAATTAAGGAAACGGTCCATGAAGATGGGCTGAACTACGCAGGTAAAAATAATGTTTTTAATTATTTAAACAGTTTTAAAATAATTTTCCTTGGCAGAAACTGCTCAGGAACTGACTGGAACGCCTCAAGTGGAACGAAAACAGGTTCCTATCCAGCAGAAATTAATGGAAATTGAGTATGGAAAAGCTGATCTTGACTCGGTGGAATATGGACACGATATTATTATACAAGAAATTGAAAGTGGACACTTTCTCGGCCCTGCGTTAAGGTAGGTGGTTTAACTTTGGTTTAGTCGGTAATTAAACGTTTAGATTTAGAAGTTTGGTCTTTTTGAGGGGTAAAAAACGTAATTCCGCGCGTATTTTTAATATTGTAGAAAGGCCAGTCAACTCTTTATAATAACATTATGTTTTAATTACAGTTTTTTGTGGAATTTTGACCTTAAAGTTAATGTAAATGACAAAAAAAGGTTTTCTATCCTTTATTTAAAAAATATTAAAAACTACGAGGATAAATGTATTTTTTAATTGTGGCTCAAAAGAGTGCACGCCATTGAGTGATATTCTTTGTTTTTGTGTTTGCATCAGACTCGTAACCGACAAATATTTACGTTCAACGCCCACCCAGAATATTTTAAGTTTTGTTGTTTTAAGTTAAGGGGTTAATTGGTTGTTTAATAAGTTGTTGGTTCTGTAAATGTGCCAACCAGTTTATAATAAAACTTATCCTGTTTGTTGTTAATTAGTTAAGTTAGGTTATGGGTATGGTTTGGCAGTTTGACGTTCTGACGTTTTAGTTTTGAAATTTTGATTACTAATAGCAGAAACTTGAAAATACATTTAAATGTTAATTTTTAGTAAGGTTTAGGCGAACAACAAAAATGGCAAAACTTTTATAAATTAAGTCCCAAAAATAATTAAAATGGCCGACATAGATGAAAATGTTAACGAACAAGAATCTAAAACTGATCGGGAACATGAACGAATTTTAAACGAAATTGAAACAACTGACACAGCTTTTATTGGGGCATCTTTAAGGTTTTAAGAAAGAGTTTTTTAATGTTATTTTGTGTTGTTTTTTGGTGATAGGTTATGTATAAAAAACAGTGTTTACTAATTTTTAAATACTATTGTAAAATAAATTAACTTTTTGTAAAGAAAATTTTTATAATAACTGGCAGCGTGGTGTAGTGGTAAGAACACTTGCTACACCACAAATGAGGTCGTGGGTTCAATCCCCATTGCTCTCATGCTGTAGCGCCCTTGAGTAAGGCACTATAAATGGTATGAACTCCTGCTGAGTCAACACTTAATCAGCAGCTTAATTATCGGGCAATTATAATCTATAATATCCCAAACTGCTACAGGCAACTCGAGACTGGGTCGGAGTAACTGATGTTACTCTATGTTTAGGTCGCGCATTCGACTTTCCCACATCGAGAAAAAAAATATATACAAAAAATTAAAAACATCAAAGCGTTTTGGGCAAAAAAAACAATTTTTTTTAAATTTAGTCATAATATATTCAAAAAATCTTGATAAGTTTAATAGTGGTATTAATTAAAATTAATACTTTTTTTTCACCACTACAGGGCAGTATATGAGGGAAACGACCACGAGAAGTTTCTGCATCGATTGGAAAGTCGGATCAAGCAGCATGATCGAGACATTGAGAGGATGTGCAACTTCCACTACCAGGGATTTATCGAATCCATCACTGAACTCATCAATGTGAGAGGAGATGCAGAGAAATTAAAGGTTTGTTTTTAAACGGTTTATTGACTGTTATTAGATTTTTATTAGGCAGTAACTTGCTTTACAATTTGGCGTTATAACTGTTGTAAAAATGTCACAACCCTTAATCAATAATAATTTACCCATGGACCACAACAGTTTTATTTATCTTGTAGGCCTATAAATTGATTTTACAAATATATATTATATATATTGTCCACTATGCTCTATTGTTTACAACTGTTAATATTCTTAAATAAATATAATTAGCTAAGCAGTTTAATTGGTAAATTTAGGGTTTGTTTTTAGGGTTTGTTGTTTGTTTAATCTTGTTAAATTTTAACTCTCACAATATTTTTTTAAACAAGTTTTAAAACTAACAGGAAACTATATAAAAACATAATCTTTACAAACAAAACATTGTTTTGAATCTAAACCAGCATTATTTATGTAATTATAATGGAGTTTAGTGGACGATATATGTATATGTGTGTGTTTATTTTTTAAGTCCACAAAATAAATACAAAAATTTAAATACCACTTTATTGACCATTCTTAACAAGATTTTACCACTTTAAATTATTAATATTTTATTTATACATTTACTTAGACACAAACACTGGTGATTAACAAAGAACTTCAGGAATCTGGAAAAGAAGTTTCGAGGAAGCGAGACGATTTGATCCAGGCCCAACTCCAGCAATATAACGTTTGCTCGGCCATCGAGAAGTTGACGTTGTGTCTCCCCGTGCTTCAGATGTACACCAAGATGATGGAACAGATGAAAGCTGGGAGGTTGGTGGAAAAGTTTGTGCTTAGATGTGGTTGTAGAGTTTTATTAACTTAAAAAATCATTCTACAATTAGTTTTACCCAATCCTCTTAAACCGGAATTCCTTTTTATGTTATTATTATGCTTTAAGTTATATAGCTGGAAGCAAGGTTTAGTTGTTAGAACACTTGGCATCACTATATGATCTTTTGGGTTTAATCCCCACTATTCGCACGTTGTAGCGTTATTAAGTAAGGCGATATAAATGGTATAAACACCTGCTGACACACTTATCAGCAGTTAATTTTTGGGCAATTATAATTTATAATATTCCAAACTGGCAAAGGCAACTCGAGACTAGGTTGGGGGTAACTGATGTTGCTCTTTTAGTAAAGTCGACCTTTCCCCCCTGAGGATAAATAAATATGAAAAAAGTTTAACATCTAACAACAAATTTATTAAAAGATTTAATTTTTATCTCAAAAGATATTACTCTGCACTAAAGACCTTGGAGCAACTGGAGCACACTTACCTTCCTCGAGTTTACTCTTACCGCTTCTGTGAGATCATGTTGTCCAACATCCCGAAGATCAGGGAGGAGATCAAGGAAGTCTCGATGTCACAACTAAAGGACTTTCTGGAGAATGTGAGGAGGAACTCGGATCGAATCGGGATGGTCGCCATGAAGCAGGTCTGGAAGTTGTTCTGTTTGGATTTTTTTGTTTAATTTATTTTTATTAAGTCCAAATGGTCAAAACTTTAAAAAAAATTTCCAAGAGTTTTTTATCATATATCTGTTTAAAAAATCGTTTCGAATTTTTTTTTTTAATTTTCACATTTTTTGTTTCTTAAAGGTTGAAAAAGAAAGAATTTTTGAGTTATCCGACGAAGTTAAAAGTGAGGATAAATCTTTAAACATTGAGGATAAAGAGGAAAGTCCATCAGAGGCCGATCTAGCTGCGCGAAAAATAGCTGAAAAGAAAATGGCAGAAGAAAGAAAAATGCTGGAACGAAAGATGGCTGAAAAAAGAGACAAAAAAGGTGTTTCCAATAAATTAAAGAAAGTTGAAAACAATGTTTCCCCACAACATCAACCGAGATTAAATCCGTTCGATGTTTCCGACGAAGAAGAACAAGAAACTGAAACTCGGAACCCTTTCGACGATGATTACGAGGATAAAACCAACCCCTTCTTTGAGGACAAACAGGGGTTACCTGTTGAGGATAAAGTCGTCAATGGGGAAAACCCCTTTCTTGAGAATGAATATAATCCATTTTTGGATGTAAATGATAAAGAAAAAGTTGAAACCAACACAAACGACGAGGTTTGTTATTTTATTACATTTATTTATCCTCGATGTGGGTAGGACTTCATGGTTTAAACACATAACCCCATTTGTTACCCCAACCCAGTCTCAAATTTACTTTGCCAGATTGGTATAATATTAATATTAATTGTGCCACTGGTACTGGGGATTAGTTTGTTTAATTTTTTTATTTAGTTGAATATTATTTATGTATTTTATTTTTTCCAAACAACTTTAACTTTTTAAACAAAAAGTTTGTAAATATTTTTCTAAATCTTAAACCAAGGATCTTAACCCTTTTGTGACTGATGCCACATCCCTAAACGATGATGGTAACCCATTTGTGACTGATGTTAATAATGCTCAAAACAAAGAAAATAACCCAAATGTGATTAAAGTCAGTGTTACAGACAACAGTGATAGTAACCCTTTTGTGACTGAAATGAATGTTGCAAACAGTGAAAGTAACCCTTTTGTGGAAGAAGTCGCAGCCACATCCAACAAAAATGCTGACACCAAAACAACAGACAAAGACTCAAATTTATCTCAAAATGAAAATATCGGCGAAGAAATTATTGAAACCCCAATTAAGGCCCCACCCCGTCGCAAAAAGAAAAAGAAAAATTCAGAAAAAGAAGCAACTGATTCCCCACCACAACCCACAACCAATGTTGTGCCTGAAATTAAAATACAAGATGTAAATAATTCAAATATTTCTGCGGAATCAAAATCATCTGAAATGAAGTTAGAAATAAAAACTTTAAATCTTGACCCTGACCCGAATCATCTTTCACCTCCGATAATTCCTGATCTAAGGTCAAAAGATTTGTCCCCTGCGATGACCTTTGACCCAAGGTTGTTTCATACAAAACGTGCCTCATTGGTTGAGGAGATGATATCACCCAAGTGGAAGGCCACGAAAGCATGGCAGATGCCACGGATTTACTATGTATGTGCCACCAATTTTGTGCCACAATTCATCCCAAAATGATGAAAATACGAAGAATAATTTACTTTGATTCTAAAGTGTTTTTTATTTGCAATTATTTATAAAAACTAATTAAATTTTACTTCATGGATATAAAGAAATACTAAGAATTAGATGTTTTGTTGATGATTATTAATTTTTATGTAATTTCAACATGGTTTAAAATATTTAAATTGGAAATTTATCGATTGTTTTTCAATGTTGAGAATTCATTTTTAATGTAATCTTCTTACAAACACTTTATGTATGGATATATCTCAGAAATTTCAATGGGATTTAATAATTGACACATTTTTTTAAAACTAAACATAACTTAAATCACATTTTGATTTTTTCATGTTTTTAATTTTTAATTAATCTTGATTTTACGCCATTACCTGCGATATTCTACAACTTAATTTATTAATTATTTTTTAAATTTATTTCAGGAATTAATTTTTCATATTTTAACCATAAATATACAAATCTAACGAAATCTTTTTGTTTCAGGACCTTTCAGCCTCCGACCTCGTTGATTTCTCCCCCGTTTACAAATGCCTCCACATCTTTAGTCTTGTGAACTCGAGGACCCAGTTTGAGACTTATTATCGGACTCAGAGGAGGAATCAAGCTCGACTCGTCCTCCAACCCCCCTCCAACATGCACACCAAACCTGAGTCTTACTCTCATTATTTTTATCAAATTGTTGGGTGAGTTAACTTCCCTTTTGATTTCACTTTTTGTGAATATTTTAGTTATTCTTTAACATTTTGTATGATTACTGATAAACTTTGCAAAATAATTTTTGCTTTTCTTTGTTCTTTAATTAAGTATTATTTTACTTTTTGTTTAATTATTGCCATATTATAAAAAACATTTTGCCAAACAGACATTTTATTGAAAATCCAAAACCTGAAAACGCCATTCTATCGACAATGACTTTCTATTAGCCCCCTTTTTACCCTCACCATCCTTCAGGAATTCCCATTTATTTCCATTTAAAATTTTGACTTAAATTTTCTAAAATGTAGTTAAGATATTTTGGTTTTCAGGAATATGTTTATTTGGTCAAATGGTTTTCAATAATATGACATCATTTAAAAGTAAAATAGTACTCAATATTCAAGTGTAAACATGAATGGATACCATTTTTTATAATTTAAAATTTAGTAAAAAGTAATTTGTTTTTCTGTCAGATTTTTTGTGGTAGAAGACCACGTTTTACACACGGCCCAAAACCTGACAAGTCGTCAATTTATCGATGATCTTTGGGAGATGGGAGTTTCAAAACTTGTCACCGTTCTAAGAACTGATTCGGTAATTTCATTAACTGTTTACTTTCACTTTTTAACCCCCAACTTTTATCCTAATAGACTGTGTGTTAAGTAAAGTTTTAATGTTTTGTAAAACTTTAATTTTTTTTCCTTTGTATAACAGATTGTTTTTTTTTGATTAAATTTATTTAAATTTTTACTTGATAAATGTTAAAACAAAGATTTTTGTTTTACTTTAGGGTTATAGCGATGATGCAAAATTAATGATGAAAGTTAAAAATTTGGTCGTAACGTTTGCCGATACAATGAAGGTAAAAACTTTATTATTTCATCGGTAAATTAACAAAACAATAACAGTTTTTTCAGTGTTAGATTTTTGATTTTTTATAATAAAATCATTTGTCCAAAAATATTGGTTTCCCTATTTTTGTTTATTGTTAAAAACATGACTTTAACCACTTCCTATATAACTATGATGTCATAATCACTTGAATAGAATTCACTATTTACTTTCGCTTCACATTTTTGTTGCCCTTTTTGGGTATTTTCCTGTTTACTTAAAATCAATAAATCTTTTGTTAAGTTGTTAACATTAAATTTTTTATTAGTATGTTACAATATTTAAAAATACTTTAGGATAAAGATTCTGAATTTGTTTAATAATTATTCAACTTTTAGAATTAGCTTCTACTTGAAATATTTAACGTAATAATGTTAAAAGTCAACTTAATTGTTAATTAATGTTGTTTCTTTACATTAGATCCTTTATATTAACCTTTAGGGGTTAGGATTTTATTTATTTTATTTTTTTTACAAAAATTTAACTTTTTTTAAATTCTAAAAAAAATGAAAATAAAAAATTTTTTAAATTCCAATCTTTAATTATTAAACTTAACCTTTGTATGCAGGCTTATGGGTTCCAGGTGAACAGATTATTTAGTTTATTGATGGAGATGAGAGACCAATATGGGGAGATCTTGCTTAAATATTGGGAGATGAAGTTTGATTTAATATTTAGTGAGGATAACTACACCCCGATCCTCGTTGAAAGTGAAACTCAAGCTCATAATATTTTAACAATGTTTCCTTATCAAGGTGAGGCTTTAAAAATGACTTACGTAATTAAAAACCGACAGCGTGGTGTAGTGGTAAGAACACTTGCTACTCTACACATGGGGTCGTGGGTTCAATCCCCACTGATCTCATGTTGTAGTGCCCTTGAGTAAGGTGCTATAAACGGTATAAACTCCTGCTGAGCCAACACTTAATCAGCAGTATAATTATTGGGCAATTATAATCTTTAATATCCCAAACTGCCACAGGCAACTCGAGACTGGGTTGGAGTAACTGATGTTACTTTATGTTTAGGTCGTGAAGTTGACCTTTCCACATCGAGAATAAAGATATATAAAAAAATTATGTTTATTTAGTAATTTAAAGTTTAAAAAAAAAATTTTGTATTATATTATAATTTATTTTACGTTTTTTCTTAAATTATTTCAATGTTTAAATTTTTGTAATTTTTTTCTTAGATTTGAAATTTGAAGAATCAGGGTTTCCAAAGAAGTTGCCCTTTTCCAAATTTGTCCCCAGAATATTTAATGAAATAAAACAGTTTATCCTCTCTTGTTTAAAATATTGTGAAGATCTCCATCTAAGGTAAGATTATATAATTTAAATCCATCCAGTATAATTATGTTAAAAATAGTACTTTTATTTTACTCTGACCTGGATCTGAGCATTTTATTTCCTATATTTAGTGTTGAATGATATATGCTCACATTAACAAACACTTTTTAAAAGTGGGTTGTTACTGAAATTTCTGTTATAATTTTCATGTAAATTAAAATTAGATTTTCTAGAAAAAAGTTTTGGTTAAAATAAGGTTAGAATTGTCGAAAAAAAAAGTTATTTTTGAAAATTTGTTTTTCACTAAACATCAGTAAACCAACTAAAACGCCCATATCAATTTTAATAATTCTCTTGTTGTGTAATTGTCTCCGTTGTAGATTTATAATTGTTTATGTTGCCTTCCCATAAAAATAAACTCTTACTTTTAGTTCAACAGAAGTTGATGATATGTTGAGGAAATCAACAAATTTACTTTTAACCCGAACCCTTGCCTCAGGTCTGGATAATTTGGTTCAAAAATCATCACTCGGTTTAACTGAGGTAAAATTTCATTTCTTTAAAGTAAATTAATATTATTATAAAATAAAAGTTACTCAAAATTTTAAATCTTTGCTTTAAATTATTGTTAAGTTATTTTGAATAATGTATTTTCACGTTTTTAAATTTCTTACTGAAATTTTTCTAAAATATATTTTTATAGTTGGTTCAAATAATTGTGAACACTACTCATCTCGAGAACTTGTGTCGCCATGTCGAAGATTTTGTTTGTGACATCACAGGGGTGAGAGCTGGGAGCGCTCATGCGGCAAAATTAGTCGGAGTCTCAACTTTTAAAGATGCGAGAAGCCAAACTGAGACGCAGGTACCAGAAGTTTAATTAAATTATTAATTATTGTTTTTACTGATATTTTATATATAATACAGATTTATATTACGTTTCTAATTTTACAATACTAGTTGAAAGCTTGTACTATGGTTGTTATTTTAATTGTTGTAATATGGTTACAACTTTCAACTAATATTTGTCTGCAATAATTTACCCAAGCACCACAAATGGCAGTTTTATTTATTTTGTAGGCCTATAAATTGGACCTACATATATATTTACATATATTGCCCACTAAACTTCAATTGAGATATAGAGATTGTAATTTTATTATACAAAATTGAATTTTCCATTTTAAGAAGTTATCATTATATTCAGATCTACCGCAAGTTGAACAGCAAAATTGATGAATTTTTTGAGCTTGCCGAGTACAGTTGGGACGTGAAAGAACCACAAGGGCGCGCTAGTCGATATTTAACCGACCTCATCGCTTTCCTGCAACATAACTTCGAAGTTTTCACCAATTTACCAGTAAGTTAAACTTAACATTTTTGGTACTTTTGTTAGTTTACAACTTAGTAGTTAGAAAATAAATATAAGTCTAATTACTGACCTTTTGACCTTGTATTCTACTTTTAAAACTGACCTTTTGACCTTGTGTTCAGTCAAGTGTAGCCCAGACTGCATGCATGAGCGCCTGTCAACACATAAGTTCAAGTTTAATGGAGATAATCATGGACCGTGACATCAAGTTGGTTACCATGGCAGCACTTCAACAATTCAACCTCGATGTCATGCAGTGTGAATGTAAGTGATGTCATACCAGGTCACAATGATCATAGGTGATGTCATATTGTGCAGAAATAGTAGTAGTTTTGTTACAAATATTAAAATTTTTAGTCTTACTAGTCATTAGTCCACCCTACAATTTTACATTTTATTTGTCAAAATATGGTTGCAAATCTCAACTAATGTTTGTCTGTGAAATATGGTTGCAAATCTCAACTAATGTTTGTCTGTGATGGTTTACCAATGCACCAAAAACAACAGTTTTATTTATTCTGTAGGCCCATAAATTAGATATACATACTGTTTACTTAGCCCTATTATACATAGACGAACAAAAATGAAAAATTTCTTATATTTTCGAGTTTAAAATATATCAATATTTATAATATTTATTGTAAAACTTACATTTTTGCGAACAAACTTTCAGTATTCAGCGATTCAGAACCAGTTCAAGGATTCGAGGACGGAACTTTGCAGTTAAGTTTTGTTGAATTACGACAACTTTTAAATCTTTTCCTCGCATGGGATTGGTCGTCGTACTTGGCCGATTACGGGAGCGAAAACTCAAAGTATTTAAGAGTATCACCCTCTACTGCCCTTCATCTTCTTGAAAAGTAATTTTTATTAATTTATCCTCAATAAGCTTAATATTTATTTTAATTATCTCAGCTAAGGGGCAAGTTTAGTCAGTAAAGGTTTGTCTATTTTTTTAGTTTTATAACATTTAAACCGGCAGCGTGGTGTAGTGGTAATAACACTTGCTACACCACACATAAGGTCATTGGTTCAATCCCCACTGCTCTTATGCTGTAGCACCCTTGAGTAAGGAGCTGTAAACGGTATAAACTCCTGCTTAACCAACACTTAATCAGCAGCTTAATTACCGGGCAATTATAATCTATAATATCCCGAACAGACATTGGCAACTTAAGACTGGGTCAGGGTAACAAATGTTACTCTATGTTTAAGTCGCACATTCGACCTTCCCACATTGAGGATATAGATATATACAAAAAAAAAATGTTTTTTTTTTGTTCTTACTTTTAATATTTTTTATCGAAATATTTAGAATTAAAGAAGATCGAGGACATCGAAATATTTTCACTTCATTGAGCAAACAAGAACGCGAGAAGAAGAAATTATTGGAGACGGTTGTTAGACAATTAAGGGGCATTGTTAATGGTAAGTGATGTCACAAGTCACAAAACATAATCATTCTTATTTTAAACACAGCTAGAAATTAGTTTTAATTAATTAATTTATTCACAACATTTGCTTCTTAATTTGTTGTTTTATTTTGTCTCGCGATTACTTTTGGTTGTTGTTTGGGGGATTTCCTATTTTTATGTTCATGACATCATAACCATTGTCTTATGACCTCATATTCGCTGTTGTGACATCACTTTAATGTTTATGACATCATAACCATTATAGTTTGAACTTAGTTTTTTTTTTTTTGCATTTTTTTTTAATTTGTTTCTTTTTTAATAAACTTTTTAAATGTAGAATTTATTTTTAAAAGGTGAGTAGATAAAAAGTTTGTAAAAATAACTTAAATTCTTTTTACTAAAAACATTTTATTTTCAAATATTTTTATTTTGGGACGTAGCTGCTTGAATGTTGTCCGCAGATTGATTATGACATCACAGAAAGGTGAATATAGTTATATGATTTTTATGGGTTTGTGGCAAATTTGATAATTTTGATTAATTTCAAGGAAACACTGCAACGGAAAAGAAAATTAAACGAAGATCAAGATTTTTGAGCCACAGATAGTTTGACCTTGGATAACCTTCATTCTGATGACATCATTCTACACCAGTGATGTCATTATTTGTTTTCACCAAAAAAAACAGACTTACAAAACTCTTTAAACAACTTCTATGTCCCATTTCTTTTTTCCATAAATATTTGGACGAATCTTTTACCATTTGATCACCAACTAAAGATGAAGAAATTTATCCAGCTTTCCAGTCGTTTATTGATCTCTTTCTTCATCATTCCAACTTCTCAGATAAATATTATTCCACGATTATTCCCCGAACAAATCTTTTATTTTATTTTTGATTTTAATGTTGCAAATCAGCATTAATTTTACTCAAGTGCTAATTATTGTGCTATTAAAAATATATATTAACTAGCAGTGTTGTCAACTATTTTACCCAGGGTTTCCCCCAAACAACTCCAAATTTTTCCGACCCCCCAAATTAAATTATTTATTTTCCCACAGATTGGAGCTTGCTTTGCGTTCCACATCGAAAGTTATCCAGAAAAAAACAAGAAAAACTTAAAAGAATGTAAAATTTTAACCACCTGAAATTGTACTAGCTTTAAGCCTATCTATATATGGCTGTGTGCTTTTAAAAGGGCTTTAAATGTATAAGCAAAAGGCACGTGCATGTCTACCTGCTTAAAACTTGATCTAGACTTCTTGGTGGCCTAACATTTCTGATTTACCGGCAGCATGATGTAGTGGTCAGAATACCTTTTACACTACATTAAGTCCTGGGTTTGATCCCCAGTGATCTTATGCTGTAGTGCCCTTGAGTAGGGCGTTATAAACGGTATAAACTCCTGCTGAGCCAACCCTTAATCGGCAGAATTATCAGGCAATTTTAATCTATAATATCCCAAACTGCCACAGGAAACTCAAAACTGGGTCGAAGTAACTGATGTTACTCTATGTTTAAGTTGCGCATTCGACCTTCCCATATCGAGGATAAAGATTTATACAAAAAAAAAGTGTTTTTTAAGCATAGCAGTTAGTATGCTAATATACACTGCTTGTGGGTGATGCTTGTAAGTGTAACACAATGCACTTAATAATTACAACATATATTTAAATCTGACACTGTTAAAATACTTAAATATTGCTCCTACTTTGATTTATGAATATTTCTACCAAATGCAATAACTCGTTATCCATATTTATTACACGACAACTTGATTCACAAAGATGTGGCACCAATTGTATGAAGCTAATAATACCAAAGATTTTATATAAAATAGAAAGGTGCAATAAACTGTTTAAAAACTGGAATTGATTGCATATAGAGTCTAGCATTGTCTACCAACAATTAAATATTAAAAAATGGGCGCTGAGTAGTTTAAAATAAAGTGTTGCATAATATTGAAGAAGATAAAATTTGACAACCTAAGATTTGTTGGTGACATGGGGAACCATTCTTCTGGCCAACCCAGGAAAAACTTCACAGATTTTAACAATCCACTGCATGGATGAAGGGAAAAAGGTTTCATGCTCTCTCTTCATTGCTCCTTTAATGATTTCAGCTGCACAATCTGTTTTGCTGTTAAGATGAATGTAGTTGTTGTCCTTTGTGTTCAATTTTGCCATCTCTGTATCTATGGAAAGATGTGGAACATTGGGATTTAAATTATTTTAAAATTTATTCTGCACCTCACAAAAGGCAAGTTTTAGTTATAAAGGTATTTCTGTGTAGAAACAACCACAGCTTAATGCTTACCAACTGCACCTAGGTGGAAAATGGTGACAGAAACTTCACTTTTATTAACTGCAAGTTCATGATCCAATCCTCTGAAATATCCTTTTAAAGCTGATTTAGTTGAACCATAAGCAACTAGAAAAGGAATTCCAAAGAAACCTGAACATATAGTTTAATGTTTTCAATTAACCATGCTTTTAACAAGCGTGGATTATTTATATATCGATATGTTTAATAAAATTCCCTTCAATTTAATTGTACTGACCGCCTACTGAAGAAACTACTGCAATTCTTCCCTTATTTTTATTTAAACTTTCCATGGCAAGTGAACTTAGGTGAGCATAGGAGATTGTATTTGATTGGAACATCTTCTTCATTGCTTCAATGTCGTTGTGAGATGTGAAGTAAACTCCACCAACATGGTTCAACACAAGCATGTCAATACCACCTACAACACAAACTTGTAGTGTTTTTTATTTGAATCAAGTTTAAGGTAGTAAAAAGAAAACTTGCTACACCACATAAGGTTGTGGGTTCAATCCCCACTGCTCTCATGCTGTAGGTAAGGCACTACAACTGGTATGAACTTCTGTTGAGCCAGCACTTAATCAGCAGCATAATAATCCGACAATTATAATTTATAATATCCCAAATACACAAAGTTAACTCGAGACTGGGTCAAAGTAAATGTTGTTACTCTATGTTTAGGTCATGCATTCAACCTTCTCACAAGGATAAAAATACATACAAAAAACAAAAAAAAATTTTAATTATTATAATTAACAAACCTAATTTATCCAAAGCCTCTTTAATGACAATCTCCGGACTTTCAACTTTATTCATATCAGCCGAGATGTGATAAGCTTCAGGAGATCCTAGCTTCTTACATTCTTCCACAACTTTCTGAAGCTTCGACTCAGTTCGAGCCGTGACAAACACTCTGGCTCCCATTTGTGCCAGCTGCCGGGCAACCTCACGACCGATGCCAGCACTGGCACCAGTCACAACAACGCGCAACCCTTGTATTTCATCTGAAAAATAATTTTGGTCATGATTATGTTTAAATACATCTTTTGTCATTGATTTAGGAAATAGTACTTTGATATGAGGTATATTTTTTTTATATTACATCAATCCAGTCCCAAATTGCCTTTGCCAGTTTTTAATTGCTCAATAATTAAGCTGCTAATCTAGTGCTAGCACGTTACTCAAGGTTGCTACAGCAAGAGAGCAGTGAAGATCGAACCAATAACCTCATGTAGTGTAGTAGGTGTTCTGTAACTGCTACACCACGCTGCAAGTTAAATATATAAATATGGTTAACGTGTTTTTATTAGTTACCTGAATTATATTTTTGCTCAGTAAGAATATAATATGCAAACACAGAAACTAATATCACGAATAAAACTTTAAACGTCGACATTTTAACTTTTATATTTTTGTTAAGCTGTGTTTAAGAATAAAGTTACTCAACCGTAGGAATGTAAACAAACTGTAATCCAGATTTAGTTTTGCTGACTCATCAGAAGTCGTCTTTTAAATTAAAAATCTTTTTCTAAAAAAAAACGTTCTAGAACCTAACTTTAAAAATAACGTTTTACCGAAACTTATGTCAAAATTTGTTTTCAAAGGAGGGGTGAATGTTTATGTCGTCTTTCGGTGAAAGGCGTTTTTGGACATAGGTTTTTTGATTAGAATTTTTTGTTATTTGTTTTATTGATGAAGCTTTTATTCTAACTGATATCCATTTAAGCTATTTTGTTTAACCTTACTAGTAGATTAGCTGATTCGTCGACAACTTGTTTTTTTGTTAACAGTCACAATCTTATTAGTATAACGGCGTTAACTTAGCAATACATAGTTACTAGTGCAACCATTGCAAAAAATGTGAAAGTTTAATACATAATTTCTCTGCAACATATGCCGAATACATACGCGATAAAATTATTCAAATTAGGAAATAAGTAACTTGTAACGCGATACAAAATGATAAATGATTGACAGCACATTCCGGAGTTTGCAAAAAACACATTAATTTATGTTCTTGCGAAGCTTAATTCTTTCTTATTCGCCATCGTTGATCCTATGTAGATATTAGATTAAACAAGGACAATTTAGATTAAATTAAATAACTTTCCTGCGAACTTTTTGAAATCTTCAAATAATGGTTGTTTTTTTCGCTTATTGGTTAACGTAACAAAAAATTATAATGTTTTTATATTTATTTGCCCTATACAAAGCAATTAGACTAGTTAATATAAAGATTAACCTGTGCAACTAGATTAAAAACGAGTTTTAATTTTTTTACATTAATATTATAATTGTCATAAAATATTAGGTAAAAGTTGAAAACTTATTTTGCCGTTAAACAATTTTTAAAACGTTTAACCTTTTTAATTTTTAAGCTGTGTTTTTGTAAATGAAGTTCTATAAACGCAAATTTGGTAATTGTACTTTTAAAAAAGTTTTTATATAAATAAAGATCGTAACTTATGCGACACACTTTGTCACAACTTTAATTTTATTTTTCACGCTTCTTCTAAACCTTCTAATTTTAAAAATTGGGTCAAGCTAAAAAAATCGATTTTAAATGTTCATCTGGCTTCTGTATTACTTAAAAGCAGGTTGTAACATCGTGGTTAATGTTGCAAATTAAATTTAATATTAAACTAGTTTTGGGTTAGTGATTTATTTTGTTAATTGCAGACTGAATTATTTTTGCAAGTTTTTTTAAAATGTCGCATTTGTCTGTTTGTAATTTTCTAAAATAAAAATATCAAGACAACTTCCAAACTCATGTAGTGTATATTATTAGATTATAAAGCTAGATAATTAGTAAATATTAACACATTTAATGACATACATTATTTTAAATTATTTACTTTATGTTTTTTAGTTTTATTTTTTAATTTTAAGTTAATAAATTCTTGATTTAAATATGGACGCCAAAGAAGTTGTTGCCGATGTAGCCGATGTTGAACCAAAGAAACGAGGAAGAGGTCGACCCAAGAAAGCTGATCAAAAACCTAAGGTTAATTAGTTTTTTAAATAATTGCAGAATTATAAATTAACAAAGTATAATTATCACATTTTTAATATTATTATTAATGTCAAATAAAAATTGTGAAGTCTAATTTTAAACTTCAATGATATGTATATATTTTTTAAATATTTTTATTATATAATTTTAAATTTTTATTTAAAAAAAGTCAAGAACGGGTTGTATGTATACAAAATGAATATTGGTTGGGGTTAGGGTTTAATTTATGTGAAACATTTAATCTAGTATATTTTATAAAAATGAAATCTTGATTAATTTAATTTAAAATCTGTTGCAAACCGAAAATTTTGTGTTCTGACATAAAAAAAACATTTTTATTATTGTTTTATTTAAACTTAAAATTTTAAAACATAATTTTGATTCATAGGCTCCGAAAGAAATTGTTCCACGAGAACCCAGACTCAAAAGACAAGCTGCCCAGAAGTCCACAAAGGTGAAATATTAAAAATTACAACTAGCTTACTTTGGTGCTGTTGAGTTATATTTTAATTCGTTAAATATCAGTCTATGAAATTTTACAATTTTTTTATTTTAAAAATTTGATTTTTATGATCTTTGTTTTCGAAGGTGATCGACGAAGACAGTGATGGGGAATCCCCAGTTGTGAAGAAACCAAAAGCCAAAAAATCTCCTCAAGTAAAAAAGATTTTAACTTCAAATTATTTATTCCTCAATTTAACTGATTGGTAACCATTTTTTTAAATTTAGAAATCTGTTAATGGAAAGAGAGGACGGGGAAGACCAAAGAAAATAGTTGCCCAGGTTTTTAGTTGTTTTTTTTATTATCTAAAAATTTTTATTCTAAAATTGATGGATAATAAATTTTGCTGCGCTTATAATTAATTTTTAATTTTTATAGTAAAATGCAAAATTTTGCATTTTTAAATTGTTTAAAATGTAGTAAATTAGACTTTTGTGTTTTTTATTTATTCAGTGTAATTTGTTTAAACTCCGGGTTTATTTATTTTGGTTTCTTACTATTAAGGTCAACACTAGATTGTGTTAATCATTCGTTAATGTTTGCTTACTTGTTTAAATCTAATTACAGTTGTAGGTGATTCAGTGTTGAGTAAAAAACAATTTAAACTTGTTTCCTAAATAAACTTAAAGTAGAATAAATAAATTAAGTTTTGTTTTATAATTAGTTTTTTATGTTGGTTGACATTTAAACCTATTTTAACTATGGGTTAAATTCATATTCAAGTCCTTTTAGATTACAATTTTGAAATATTAAAAATATTGATTAAAAAAGAGATTTAAATATTTTTCAGGAGAACGATGAGGTCGACGAAAAGTCAAATGAAGAAGAAAGCTCTTAAAAAACTCAACATCTTTACAACTTTTAAGAACACATTAATAACGAACATTTTAACACAACTCCACTGTCCGATGAATTCTGTATTTTTATATTAAACTCGAGATTTTAATATTTTTATAATGCAGTTCATTTTACAAATTGAAACCTTTTTTCGGTGCTTTTTTGTATGCGATAATTGCCTGTGTTGATTTTACAAGTTTTTTTTGGTTTTTTAGTTAAAAAAAAATCTTCAATTGTAAATAATAACAACGTAGAATAATTAATAAAATGGTTTTTGTATCAAGTTTTTATATTTTTATAAAAATCGAGGATAAATTTATTAAAAATAGGAAATGTTAAGGAAAAAAATTCGCGCCATTTTGAAATAAAAAGCGGAAAGATTGCACAAATTTTTAAATTTTGAAACAATTAAAAGTACATTTAGAACACATATTAGTTTTAAAATATTTGTTAATTTTAACTCAATGAATTTATTTTTTATTAATATTTATATATTTGTTTAGTTTTTATTTATTAAAAGAGCTTTATCCTCAAAGCACGCTTCGACGAATTCAGTCACGTGAACATCGTAATATTTTGTCTGAACGCGTGTTATTTATTTACGTTTTTACAAACCGACAGACTATAAAGTTTGTAATTAGTTTTGATCAATTACTTAATGAACTAAAAACTTTATATTTTTGCTAAAAATTTAGAAAGTATATTTCTTGGTATTAAAAAATAAAGTCAAAAACCTCTCTGGAGGAACTCTAATAGCAGATTAGCGTTAGCGTCGTTCGCCAAGTTTATGAATGCAAAAAGGGCGGAAATTTTTATAACCTTATCCTAATCTTCTTTTGTACATTCCGCCCTTTTTGCATTTATTTTATTACTACTCGTTTAAACCGGCAGACGACGCTGATAGAGCTCCATATTATTTTTTTTCTAATTATATCATGAACTAGGACCGACAGCGTGGTGTAGTGGTAATGGTAAGAACACTTGCTACACCAGACACAGACACATGAGGTCGTGGGTTTACTCCCCACTGCTCTTATTCTGTAGCGCCCTTCAGTAAGGCGCTATAAATGGTATGAACTCCTGCTGAGCCAGCACTTGATCAGCAGTATAATTATCGGGCTTTTATAATCTCTATGATATCTCAAACTTCTAAAAGAAAACTTGAGACTGGGTCGGGGTAATTGATGTTACTCTATGTCGGGAGTCGGGCATTCGACCTTTTCACTTCGAGAATAAAGATATATACAAAAAAAAACTTTTAAACAAATTGTCGATGTTTTTTCTTGCAGGAATTGTTAAAATGTCAAGTGAAAACGGAGTTTCCGATAATTTATTAATTGATGAGGAAAGTGGAAGCGATGATCTGAGAAACAAAATGAGGGGAAACACTGGAAATGGTCAGGTAAAAAATGTTTTTACAAAGTTGGTGTTGAATCATTATTTTCTTTTTGACCTTTTTTTTGAAATAGCAGAACTGAAAACAAAAAACATTTTATTTTAGACAGAGAATGGTGAAACTTTAGTTAAAAGGGGAAGACCTAAAGGAGTTAAAAAGGTAATTTTTACTGTTTAAGAAATGAAATATTTGGCGCTTTGTGTAATTCTAATAATTTTTTTTATATATATATTTATCTCGATGTGGGAAAGTCAAATGCGCAACTTAAACATAGAGTAACATCAGTTACTCCGACCCAGTCTCAAGTTGCTTGTGGCAGTTTGGGATATTATAGATTATAATTGCCCGATAATTATGCTGCTGATTAAGTGCTGGCTCAGCAGGAGTTTATACCGCTTATAGCGCCTTACTCAAGGCCGCTACAGAATAAGAGCAATGGGAATTAAACCCATGATCTCATGTGGTGTAGCAAGTATTCTTACCACTACAATACGGTATCAAAATATTGATAAATTTTTTAATTTTGATAAAGAAAATTTTTATTTTGTTTTAGGCAAAAAGAGGGCGACCCCCATTAAACAAACCCAAACCTGCTCAAAATAATGGAGAAAATCCCCCAAATCGAAAGCAGGGAAGACCGAGGAAAACTTGGCCAGATGAAGAAAGTGAAAAGAGTTCTGATCAAGATTATGTCATCTCGTCACCGACGAAACGAACAAAACCACAAAAGTTTTTGGATAATGAAAACGGAAACGCTGGGAATTCAGACGAGGAATTTCAACCGAGTGTTCCAAGAAAGAGAGGGCGCCCTCGTCTGGATAAATCTAACGGAGATTTTGGTTCAACAAAAAAATACAAAACGATTAAAAATTATTCTGAAGTAAATATTGTTATTTTTTGTAAATTTTTAATGTTTCGGGTCAACTTCTATAATTTAATCAACTTTTTATTTTTATTTTGTTTTATAGTTTGATGAAACAGAAAGTGAATCAAGTTCTTCAAAAACGGTAAAAAATAAAACGATAATTTTAAAATTTTATTTGAAAATCAATTATTTATATTTTTTTTATTTTATTTAAGATTCAACTTCTTAAAAAGCAAGTTAGGCAACTTAAAAAAGAACTTGAAGAAAAAAACAAATCTCAAGTAAGTGAAAATCTCAACATTCAGTTGCGTGTGATTTTTATTCTTAAAATATTCTTTTTACCCCAGGTATTCATGCGTGACATCACAAACCCCCGTGAACTTGTCCCGAGGTTGTGTGCTTGGATGTACGACAATGGGTGGGCATCTGGAACAGGAGGAGGACTCACTATTAGGGAGGAAAGGTAAAACTTGGATGTTGCAAGTTGTTTAGAACTTATTGTTTTAGCTATATATACTAGTTCATAACTGGTCCTTTGGTCAGCAATTTAATTGTTGTAATATGGTCGCAACTTTCAACTAACATTTGTTCGTGATAATTTACCCGACACACCACAAACGGAAGTTTATTTATTTTGCAGGGCTATAAATTTAAATTACATAATACACTAAGTTTTATTGGATGTGGATAGTTGACTGATTTTTATTTGACATAAGGTTTTTGATTACGTTAATGTTTTTATATTATTTATATTTTTTTTGTTACAAATTTTTTATTACATTGATTTTATGACATCACAGTCAGATCTATATGGCTCCCTCCGGTGTTCAAAAAGAGCAGATCAAGCCATCGGAGATATTTGTTTTAAACAACGAGGGAGAAGTGGAAAGTAGTCCAAGTGGCGATCTAAAGTTAACCGAATGTTTTCCTCTTTTCATGAACGCTTACAGCTTCAGAGATGCTGGTAAGACTAACTTATATTAATTTGTGTTAAATAAAACGGGAGAACACTTGCAACACCACCATGAGGTTCTGGGTTCAATCTCCACTGATTTCATGCTAAAGCGCCCCCTTAATATAAGTAAGGTAAGGCGCTATAAACAGTATGAACTCCTGCTGAGCTGATACTTAATCAGTAGCATAATTATCAGGCAATTATAATCTATAATATCCCAAACTGGCACAGTCAACTCGAGACTGGGTTGGAGTAACTAATGTTACTCTATGTTTGGGTCATGAAGTCGACTTTTCCACATCGAGGATAAAAATATATTCAAAAAATATGTTGGTTTTAAAGTGGTAAAAAATATATTATGATGTCATAATTAGGAGCTGTGCTTCACAGTCACAGTAAATTTGCGATCCTCGCCTCACTAGAGGGAGATGAGTTCACGATTCAGGATCAGGAGATGATTAAAGGAATCATGAAAGGATCAAGCTCCGAGGCTCACAAGTAAGTTTAAAGGAACTCTGTTGGTTTTCTCAGCATTTTACTTCTTTATTAGATTTAAGACAATAAGGTTTTGTGAATTTCAGTTAAAATTTATTTTTATTTTGATTATAAACTGTTTTAGAGTGTTGCTAATAGAATGTTTATTTATATTTAGTAATTTTTGTTTACAACAGTAAAAGTTATGTTAAACAGATACATAAATACAAGGATTTTGTTAACTAAAGTTTTTCTTTTTAGAAACACTGAGAAATTAGTTGTTCCAATAATTGAGAACACTCAATACGAACGTGACCTCACCCAGAGAATGAAGAGAGCTTTGTTTAAATATACCGACACTAACGCTGTGTTGGTTCGTAACCATGGGGTTTATATTTGGGGCAAAACATGGCAGAAAGCTAAAGCTCAGTAAGTAGTTGAATAAACTAAACTTGGTCTAGTTTTGATTTTCATATTTTGTATAACCGGCAGCGTGGTGTATTGGTAAGAACACTTACTACACCACATATGAGGTCGTGGGTTCAATACCCACTGCTCTCATGCTGTAGCGCCCTTGAGTAAGGCGCTATAAACAGTATGAACTCCTACTGAGCCAGCACTTAATCAGTGGCTCAATTATCGGGCAATTATAATCTATATTATCCCAAACTGACAAAGGCAACTCGAGACTGGGTCTGAGTAACAAATGTTACTCTATGTTTAGATCGCACATTTGGCTTTCCCACATCGAGGATAAATCCTTTAAAAGACCAAGATTTATTAAAAAACCTAAATATAAACAACTTTAATTTTGGATTATTTATGTTATTTTCAATTAATTAAATTTTTGTTTATTATTTCAGAGCTGAATGTTATCATTACTTGTTTGAAATCTCGGTTGGAATTAAACAAATGAACGTTAAAACATCAACTTAGTTATTAATATAATAAAAAAGGTTTCTCTAAATAGGCAAGGTGGTTGGATGGACTTGTTGGGTACACAATCGTTATCCTGCCTATTTAGTGGAACCAATAAATATTTGTTCTTTCAAAATTAACTTCTGTATCTCAATTATTTTTTTGTAAATCTAGTTATAAGGTGATAATATCTTGTTTTTGTACAAAATTGGTGCAAATTTGTTCGTTTTACTCCTGATATTAATTGTTTCTTTCTAAAAACCTCTTTAAACTGTTTTTTCTTTTTAGGTAAAATTTTGGGAACAAATATTTTGTAAAAATAGGAAAAATAAAGTTTATAAAATTAAGAAGAAATATGAATTAAAATTTAAAAGAAGATTTAAAAATAACCTAAAAACAACAAACTTTACAAAGAAACTCAAGTGACACCAAGTGATTGAAAGTTTTACCCTGAGAAGAAAGCGTAAAGAGGATAAACTAGAAAAATGAGTGACCTTGAGCACAACTCGGAGATCATGAAGGTCGGCGACCTTTTCTCGAGTTTCAAACAGGTCGAAGCGACGATGTTAAAGTTTGAACTTGAGCAAGGTTGTAAATATTGGAAGCGTGATGCTCGAACGATCGTGGGTGCAGCCAAGCGTGTCTCGATGGTCATCCAACCGGAACTTGTATATTACGAGATTAAATACGTATGTCGATATCACCCAAAACCCTCACAACCTAAAGGGTGAGATTTAATTTTTATCTTTTTTTAATAAATATTTAGAATACTGACGTGCAATCAAAACCATTTTACCAAATAGTTATTTTAATGAAAACCTTTTGCTAAAAATTTAGAACTATATTTTAGGCATTTCTTATTCAACTTGAGTTATTTCCAAAACTTAAGTTTTTAGTATGTCTCTATTTAACAAAATGGTTAAGGGTAATATAGGAAAAAACCTTGTCATAGATTTATTTATATTTATTTTGTTATTATAATAATGACCTTATCCATCCAAACCACTAGTTACAAGTTTAATTCTTATTCTAGGTCGTTGATTTGTCCGTCCTTCGTCCAGTTTCGAACCGTAAAAGGAGGATTACATCTTGGGTTGTTAAACTTTAACACAAAACATGTTCATCTGCAGCAAGAAGCTAACAATAAGGTGAACATTAAATTTGTCCTCACACCACAAACAGCAGTTTTAACCTAATGTATTATATATTAAACCTGTTATTAAACTATAGTCTTTAATATATATTGTATGTAAAAATAAATTAATTTTTATTTTGTAAAAGTTAAATTTTTATTTTTTTTTAGATTTTGACAGAGGTTTTATCCCCTGTTGTAAAACTTTCCGAAGATATCTCACCACTAGTGGAGCCAGAGGACATGGAAATTGATGATTTCACTGATGATGTCATAATTGATGATGTTACAGTGGATGTGGAGGATGTAGTTGAAGAGGTCGTCGTGGAAACAAAGAAATCAGTAAGTTTGGGGAAAAATCAGTTTAATTTGTGGAATTTTAATTATTTTATTTTGTCCACGACTTTAATAATTAAACATTTTACTTAATTAAAATATTTAATGTTTGTTAATTAATTAATTTAAGCCGAAACCGAAAAAGAAGAAATTTCAAGTTGGTTTGGATCACAGTTACACCAAACATTGGTCCATGATGAACTTAAACAACAAAACTCGGATTATTTCCTCGCTCAGAATACTTGGAAACCCTGAACAAAAGTAAATATTGTTTGGAAACTCTGAAAATAACAATTTTGATTCCTTTTAAAAATTTTAAAATATTTTTACAGATCACATTTTTTCAATAAAGAATCTCATGAGAAGGTAATTAGTTTTTTAAAATAATTATTAATTAAATTTTTTTTAATTAATATTTTGTAATTAAATTTAAATAAAAAATTAAAATTAAAATTTGATTTTTTTTTAGATAGATGTTGTAACCGTTGAAGCCGAGCCACAATATATCGGGTCACGGTCGTGGCATTGTGCCACGCAGAAGGCCCGGATGCAGATGAACGAGTGTGAGCGGCATGTGATAAGTCACAACAAGGTTACATCCCCTGCTCAGGCTGATCACATGGAAACTTACTGGGAGGAAAATATCAACAAGTTTGTTGGGAATTCAAAATTTAAAAAAATGTTTATTTCTGTTATTTGAGCTAACTGCTAATTATGAAAACCTGTTGTCAGGCCTAAACTATTATCTGTTTATGTCTTTGAAGTTTTTGAGTAACTTTAACTTTTAGGTCAAACTGGAGCTTTCAGGAATTGAAATTATTCAACAAAATTGTGAGAATTTTGCAGGATGAGAAGTTAGCAAGACTGGCTTATAAAGGGGTAGGTATCGTGTTTATCTAAACATTTACAAATATTCTTTTGTGCTCAATTTTTTTATATTTTTGTCTGGCATATTTGATCTTGAAGTTTATTAATAGTGAAGCTTAGTGGACAATATATTTATATAAGTATGTCTTTGAAATAAATAAAACTGTCGTTTGTGAAGTACGTGTAAATTATCGCGGGCAAATATTAGTTAAGGGTCAGGCTATATTACTACAATTAAAACTCGACCATGTGGCATTTTATTAACTCATATTTTCACCTATTATATTTGAATAAAATAGAGCCACAAAGAGTTAGTTTTGAGAAGGTTATCAGTGGACAAATCTTCAGCACGACTTCGTAAAACCCTCGCCACATCGGGGTGGCAACTTAATTTGACGCAGTGGGTCCATGCCATGTTGGTTGACACCCTTCCCCCTTCGTTGTTGTCAGGGTATCTGGGAATGATTCAAACTTTAAGATCAAAGGTAAGAAAGGAAGTTTAAAATTTTATTTGTTTAATAGAGAATTATACTAGGGTACATACAATTAAGTGTTGCTTACGAATTAGTGTTGTTAGTTCGTCCATCAACTTTCTGTTTTAGTTTTTGATTTTAAAAACCTTATTTAATATTTTTAAACATGTTTTAAACTTTACTTTTGTAATTATTTTTACACTAAATTACCTTTATAACATGGCACAAAATAATCAGTTTAGTTGTGGTCCACAATATGTGGAACACTTGCTGCTCTTCATGAGTTTGTGGGTTTGATCCCCACTGCTCTCATGCTGTAGCGCCCTTGAGTAAGATGTTATAAACAGTATGAACTCAGCAGATTAATTATCGAGCAATTATAATTTATAATATCCCAAACTGCTACAGTCAACTTGAGACTGGGTCGGAGTAACTGATGTTACTTTATGTTTAGGTCGCCATTCAACCTTTTTACATCAAGGATTAATTTAACAAAACAAAAAATTTAATATTTCTGACTTTTTTGTTTAAAGGTTCCTTCCCTGATTGAAAGGATGATTATGCCGACTCGTGATTTAGTCGGCTCGTCTCAAGATCGACTTGGGATCTTGTTGAAACGACCTTGGGACCCTGCTGTGACCTCTGTCGTCTCCAACATGAAACCAGTCAGTTATTTTTATTTTAATAAAAATGTAAAAAATTAAATTCAAAAAAATGTAAAATTTTTAATTATTTTATTTTTTTGTTGTTAAACAGAAATTGAATCAGATGTTCCTGTTTGTCCTGGTTCAATGTTGCACCTCAACAAACTTGTCTCTAACCTCCAGAAGGTTGAGGTTCTGGAACTCTCTGCTCAGCCAGCATGGAAAGGTAGGAGCTTTACTGTGTTTTACAAGGGGTTATTGTTTGTAACTTCAGTGCCAGTCATTTTAGGCTGTAGCTTTTGTTTTAAATATATGTTAACTTTTAAATTTACACTGTACAACTTGAAAAAATAATTGAAAATTGAGCAAAAATGGTGCAAATATAGTCTGTGAATGCTCTAAAAATTGTCTGTGAATGCTCTAAAAATTGTTTGCTATTAAAACAAAAAAAAGTTTCAAAAACTTATCTAAAAAAATAACTTTAAACTTATTTTGATTCCGACACTTTTTGTCTGACAGGTTGTTCAAGTTGGACCTCCATTTGATGAGTCTGACGTGTCTGACAACTGGACAGTCGGACAATTATGCGAGAAAACGTTGAGGAAAGTTTGTGCGAGGATAAATGAGTTAAAGAATAGACACCACTCCAGGAAAGTTGTCCTGATTGGTTGGAATTCATCGAGTATAATCAACCTTCATGTAAGTGAGATTATTTATGCAAAAAATTTGGTTTAAACTTTTATTCTTAGTTTTGTTTTACAAAAATTTTAATTAAAACTTTATTTTTTAGGCTTCTTTAATTGAGGATGTGTCAGCAGTTGTGTGTCTGGGGTTTCCCCTATTTAGCATGTTCGAAAAACGAGGGGTAAGTTAGGGTAAAGGGGGGTAAAAAAAAAAAAATTTTTATCAAAAAAAATAATTAAAAAGTTTATAAAATTTTGTAAAAAAATAATTTTGAACTATTTTAGTCGGTTGACGATGTTCTTTGTGATGTCACAACTCCGATATTATTTGTCATCGGCGACGAAGCAAGCTCGGTTACAGTAAGTGAACTAGAGGGAGTAAGAGAGCGAACATTTACTGATACTGTGACATCACAATTGATTGTAACGGGAGCCGATGATTGGTTGAGAGTTTCAGAGAAACACAAACGGGAAAGTTGTTGCACTCAACCCATGGTTGACAGGTTCGTTAATTATTAAAATTTTTAGTTAATTTAAACAAGTAGTCTGTCTGCTCTGCTGTTGGCATTTCTATTGTCATAACATGGTCACAACTCTAATTTATTATTTGCTCGCAATAATTTACCTGTACACCACAAGCTGTAGTTTTATTTTTTATTTATTTTTTTCTTAATATATTTTTCAGGGAAATTCTTGAGAGTATTTGTGATTTTATTGATCTTGTGTTTACTCCGAGTCGTGAGAAAAACAGTGTTTCCAACTATAAAGTAAGTCGAAACAGGGTTGCCAATCAAAACTTAACAATTTTCTTTTAACTATGTTTTTGTGTTTAGAGTTTATTGGGAAAAAGAAAAGTGAAATCACTGGATTATGAGAGTAAGTAAAAACTTTTATTTAAGTGCTCACTTTATAGAGTTGGTTTATCTTTATTTTTAGCAAAACGACAAAAATCTGATTCCAAAACTTACCGAAAAAATTCCACTTCAAACCAACTGAGTCAGATATTGTCCAATCAGAGACAAGCTTCATTAGAAGGTAGGAATATTTATCCTCAATGTCACAACTCAGTAATAACTCTTATATTTTTAATTTTGTGATTTTTTAACTTACAGGTAACGATAACCTTCAAGGTTTATCATTTAACCTTCAAACCGGATCAATCAGTGGTTTGACCTCTGCTCTGGGTTCAAACCCGACATCTAGTGGCCACAAAAAGTCAGATCGAGGAATTACAATCGACCTCTCTAAGGTAACAAATTTAAAGTTATGACATCATAATGGACTAATTATCTTAATTATGACCTCATACAGGATCCAAACGTTCAACTCTCCTCAACTTTATCTCGAAGGAAATCTCAACTTTTGCCACCGACCGAGAGCCAAACTGAGGCAGCAGTTGCAGCTATTATGGGAAGTTCAAGCAGTGAATGTGAACAACATGGTTGGTGTTTAAGGAAGCTTTATTAACTTTTGTTCTAAACTAAATTTGATTAATCTTGTATTAGTCATGCATTGTTCAAGTGTTCATGTTGTTTTTGATAATTTTCAGTCATTTTCCAAAGGTAAAGAAGCTGGGATCAAACCCAGGACCTTGGGTCTTGTGTTGTTAAGATTATCATTTAAAATTTGACATTTTGTTTATATTCAGGTCCAATTGTGACGTCATCAAACAAACCTGTGATGTCATCAACCTCAAAAATAATGAACTTAAGTTCAAAGTCAGCTTTCAAGAAAGGTAATTATCGAATATTAAATCATAATTAGTTGAAACAAAATAAAAATTTCAATTTATTTCAGGACCTCAACCCAGCCTCAGTTCAGTGGGTACGCCAACGCTGACCAGCAGGAGCATGTCACTCAATTTTCAAGGATCAAGTTTTTCAGGTTCAGTGCGAATTAATTTAACTAAGGGGGGAATTATAAAGGTTCTTATTAACAAACTAAAAAGTTAAATTTTTTAATTTTTTTTTAGGTGTTCAACTTGGTGGTTTCAGTGCTCAATCACCCACAACATTTAACCCCTCGAATATCACCCCCTTGACCACAGGCTTTACCCCCCTAACCCCTGGATTTACTCCTCTGACCCCTGGCTTCACCCCACTGACCCCTGGGTTCAGTGGTGACCTCATGGCCTCCCGTAGTCGCAAAGATGATCGGGAAACCCAGCAAGCCACCGCCATCCTGGAACAACTAACCAACATTCTAGATGCTGGGAAGGAAGGAAGTAAATCTCCCGATGACAATACAGGTTTGTGACGTCATACTAGTGAAATGAAGCATTATGACATCATAGTTGTGTTATTAATGACGTCATATTTAGAACCAGCGATGGCCCGACGTCATAGTTTGGACCCGACTTCGATGCGGAAAACTTCGGTTCGTGGAAGACCGAGAAAGAAGTTAAATCAAACGCTTTCTATGACGTCACGTGGTGGCTCTATGACGTCACATGGGGGTGGGATTAAAAGACGTGGAAGTGGTTTGACCTCACAGGAATTCTCGGGTAGTTCACTTACGTCACGAGTCGATTCACTGACGTCACGATTAGGCTCGAATAAACCGATGACGTCACTTGCATCAAACAAATCTTCGGTCGTGAGGTAAATTTGAGTTTTTTTTTAAGTTGAGTTTTGTTTCCGCACTTTTAAGTTTTTGATTGTGACGTAGATATGTTCTGACGTCATCAGGCTTAACGACAGTTCCTCCACAAAAGAGGAAAATTTCGTTGATGCCCGATTCTCCCGCGGCTCGATTTCTTCCTGTGACGTCACAATCACAGTCGAATGTCGTTAAGAAAACTTTCGTTAAAACAAACATGACCAGTGACGTCACAACGTCGACGTTGCAGCAGTCACGTGATCCACCGAAACGTCCAATCACACAAGTTAGACAATTGACGTTGTCATCAAATCAACCAATCACAGCCAAGCAGGTGATTATATTAATTAGATTTTTTAATTATGTAAAAATATTAATTATTAATTAATTTTAAATAATTAAGCTTGGGTCCCCCGGTATTAAAATCACAACCAATCAGAAAGCTTCGATTTCCACCAATCTGCGACCCATGGTAACAGTGACGCGGTCCCTAGCAACAGGGTTAGGTGGGTTGGACGGGGGTAAGTCGGTTGTATACTTGCGGGAGCGAGCGAAGGCGCGGGTCCCTGAGGCCCAAGCAAAGTTGGATCAGTTCTACAAGAAACAGTTACAACACCGGACTTCCCCGTTCGGTGCTTCCCCCAGAGTGATGTCGAAAGTAATTACGGGGAAACACGGGGAAAAGTTGCTCAGCATCACGAGACCTAAAACTCTTGGAATGCAATCGCTCGTGCTCTCCAAGGTTGCTCCTGACGTCACAAAGCCAACCTCTGGTGTCACAAAGCCAGCCTTTGATGTCATCAAAGTGAAACCCGACCAGAAATCGACTGAAAAATAATTGATCCATTGTTTATAATTGTGACGTCATGATTAGCGGATGTTCTTTCGCGTTTATGATGTATTTGAATCTTTGATGTTGTAATAAAGGTTTTGTTCACTTTATTCTTGAACTTGTTTACGATCTATTGTCTTCACAACAATGCAAACTTATGACGTCATTAATGTTAATTATTGGTTCCGCCCTCGGGGCAGTTTTCAGTTCGAAAAATAGATGAACTTGACATTATAGAACACAAAGGAAACAAAATGGAAACAAATTATTGGGAAAGTTTTTTTGTTTAAATATCGGGTTACCAAGATATTTTATCATGTGTGTGGTAGTTGATATAATTAACAAAATCCGAGATAAACCATCACTAAATTAAATACAATAACTTTTAAAAGATTTATAAATTCAATAAAAACAAAAAATAGATTATGATCAGAATTTTAATAACAAGCTACAGATATAAAAAAAAAAATAAATGAACTTATATTAAAACGACAAAAGTTAATAATTTATAGCCATAAACCAAAATTAAAATCCTAATTCGTTTAGAATTAAGTAAATACAAAAACTATCATTTCAAAAGACAAAGAACCAGACTTTAACGCTGACTTGGCGACGCGAACAAATGAAACAAGATAATGTTGTCTTTTATTTTCCAAACTATACAAGCTTAATTTTGTGCCTGTAACTGTAAAGATTAGAGGCGTCGCAAAAGGTTAAAGGTTTGCCAACCAACAAACCTTAAAATATCAATTCACAATATTGCCAATGTATTTTAAACGTAGGTCTGGTATAGTCATTGTCTAGCTGTCTAGGTGAACTTAATACAGAACTAATCGACCATGGAAACACAATATGAAAACCTATTTATAACGTTGTTATAACATTTTAAAGGTTTTTACTATTATTTCGTTGGTAAAGGATTTACATATTCAATATCAATAGTTTTAGTTCGTTATTCAATTTAAATGTCGGTAACTATTTTTAAATAAAACTACATAGATTTAAAAATCATATTAAACTGTTAAGGTTTAAAAATAAGTTCAATTTATATTAATATTTAACTTAAATTAAACATGATTTTGCTTTAGCTTAAAACATCTGAAAATGGCAGACATAGTTGACTTAAAAGTTGCACAAGGTAGTTTCGAATTGAGATTGGAAGGACAACCTGCACGTACAATAGCCAGTGCTGTGGCAGTAGCTGGGGTTGCTTATGTTGCTTTAAGACCTGAACTTCGTCCGTTCTGGAGGGGGGTGTTGGACAAAATTGTGGAGGGTCGAGATGCAATCATCGAGTTAATCAGACCAGGATCATTGGTCGTCAGCGTTTGCACCAAGAACCAGGAAGCTTCTGATCAGTTCATGTTCGATTATAGTTCAAAGTCGATGCTTGAAAGATTAAACAAATATCTTTCCCAGTATCCAGGTGATGACGACATCGGAAAGTTTGAATCCGTTGTCATGACGAAGTACGAAATATTCGAAAGTTTTGCTGACGATTTTGAGGAGATGAAAGAGAATGCTCGGATCACAATTTCTGAGTTGTTTAATGAGAAGGTAAGTGAAAAGTTTTTATTTATATCAAACCATAACACTTTAAGGTAGTTTGTGTTACTTTAAGCTTAACTTTTAACCTGTTTCAGATTGTGTTAAACCTTACTTTTAATACGATTAAAATTAAAGTTTTTCTTTGTTTTAGGTAGAGAAAGAAGTAACAAAGGGTAAGTTATGTATTTGTTATAGAAATGGTTATATATGCCTCAAGTAGTTTTAAGTTAACAATAAACGAGTCAACTTACCACAAATCTATTAAATATTGCATTATATGATATTTAAATAGGACTACTTGTTTAACAACATAGGCCTAAAAACTAGTTTATAATAATACAAAATATCCAGATATTTCGTCCGAGTTTGGACTCTTGGATGTTAAGGATCGATTTTCTGGGTTGCGACGACCTTTTGACCTTGAGAGTGTAATGACCTTGGACAGTGGTCACTCAAGCATGGCCAGTTCTCATCCAAGTGTGACTGCTTCCATGGCAACCAAAACAGTGAAAAGAAGGCAAATTGGTAAGTTAATAAAAGTTAAGTTTTTGTGAAATGTTTTATGAGAACAACTTTAACAACTTTCTTTTAATTATTAGGATTGGAAGTAACATCTAAGGATCTGGAGGAACTGTTTGCTTCAGGAGGTTGTTTAACTTAATTTGGTTATTGTTACGTCACAGTTTGTTGCAAAAAAGGGTCAATGTTTTATTAACTAATTAGCAACACGCGTTAATTAAAATTTAATTAAAATTTTAATTACTAAAACGAACAACACGCCAAAGTTAAAATCAACAATATATAGTTTTTTGGTAACACACTATGACGTAACAGTTACCAATAAATGGTTGTTATGACAACTTTAATATGTTTAACATTAGGAACTGTTTCTAACGTGAGTTAACTTTATTAAAGAATCAATCTGGAACAAGTCAAAGAGTGAAAGTAACAACAAAACCATTCTCCAATATGAGCAAAAATACAAGTTTGGTGTGACCTTTGAACTCCTTCCAAAGCTGACCCCATATTATGTCGCCTGTTTGATGACCAACCAATATGACAAAGCCATGGAAGCCAAGAACGAGGTTTCTTCCCTGATTCAAAGCAACATCCAAGTTAGTGCTAAGTAAGTTAAGTTATTTGCTGACTACCTTGAAGTTAAGGAGAAATATCTGGAGTCAATCTTGTTCTACAGTGCAGCTGGTGGGTTGTATGGTCTTGGTAGTAAAGTGTTCAACCAATCTGTTAAGGGGATAGATTCTTGTGTGGTTGGTATGTATGATTGTGTTGCTAAAATAAAAGAAGATGGAAACATGAAAAGTGTCATCCAACGTCATGTGACACCACTCATGCATGAAATGAAAGAGTTCGTCCACAACGACACACAATCTGATGTTAAGGTGAGATGTGATATGGAAGCCAGGTGTTTATATGGCATAGCTGGGTGTGGATATTGGTCCGATGTGATATGGAAGCCAGGTGTTTATATGGCATAGCTGGGTGTGGATATTGGTCCGATGTTGATCTCACCCAAACAAGTCAGCAAGCAGTGAAGTTGATGGAGGATGTTCTGGGATCTTCAGCAAATGAGTATCAGGTTTATGGGCTCCACTTGTATTTGCTTGGTTTATGGTATCTCGACAAAGCTCAACAACCATTAGAGGCAGAAGGTTATTATGTGAGGGCATTGGAGGCTTGGAAGAATGCTAAAGATTTGAATGATGAAGCTAAAAGCAGTTGGATTAAAAGATGTGAAGAGAAACTTGTGGAAGTTCGAGGTTTAATCAAGAAATAAATTTGTTGTAAAATTAAGTAGATTGCGTTAAAATGTTGTCAATAAATTACTTACCCAACACCTACAAGGTTTTAAATAAACACGGGAGTAGTTAGAAAGATTAATCATTAAACTTAAAAAAATTTTAATATTTGTATTGTCCCAATATAAAATACGAATGGGCGTGGCTACAAACGTCAATCAACCAAAATTGGCCAATCACAGGCCGGCAACATCTTGTATAAAATATAAAATAATTTAATGGAATTTAGTGTCGTTAAAATTGTGCCGTTATTAAGTTGATTTTTTTGGACCTCCATTCGATGTGTCTGACATGTCTGACAACTGGACAGTCGGACAATTATGCGAGAAAACGTTGAGGAAAGTTTGTGCGAGGATAAATGAGTTAAAGAATAGACACCACTCCAGGAAAGTTGTCCTGATTGGTTGGACTTCATCGAGTATAATCAACCGTGGGATTTAAAATTTTTATTTTCCAAGAATGTTTGCTGTTCAGTTAAAAATGTTTTAAGCTACTTTATTACAAGTTGATTGCTTGCCATTTTGTCTGCATTTTAATTGTTGTAATATAGTAGTAATACAATTAAAAGTAATCAACTTATATGTGAGAGTGGAATTATTATTTTTTTAATTATTTGGTGTTGTTTTTTCAGTGTAAAATTTGTTTAAATTTTTGTAAAGTAATTTATCATAAGTTGATTGCCTGCTTTGGTGGGTGCATTTTAATTAAGGTAAGCTTTTAATGGACTTATAACCCTTATAAAATTTGCTTGTGAATTTAAATTATTTTTAATTTTATTTTTTACAAAAATTTAATAAAAAACTTTTACTTTCAGACTTCCTTAATTGAAGATGTTCAAGCGGTTATGTGTCTGGGGTTTCCCCTTTTTAGCATGTTTGATAAACGAGGGGGAAGTTGGGGTAAAGTGGGGTAAAAAAAATTTATTTAAAAATTATTTTAAAACATTTTAGTCGGTTGACGATGTTCTTTGTGATGTCACAACCCCGATATTATTTGTCATCGGTGACGAAGCAAGCTCGATTACAGTGAGTGAACTAGAGGGAGTAAGAGAGCGAACATTTACTGATACTGTGACATCACAATTGATTGAAATGGGAGCTGATGATTGGTTGAGAGTTTCAGAGAAACACAAACGGGAAAGTTGTCGCACCCAACCCATGGTTGACAGGTTCGTTAATTAACTAAAAAACCTGTTAACTAATTAAAAAAAAGCTCGAAAGCTCCATCTATGATCTGCATTACATTTTTTTGTGGGAAAGTCAAAGATGTGGGAAAGTCAAATGCGCAAACTAAACATAGAGTAACATTTGTTACCCCAACCCAGTCTAAAGTTGCTTAAGCCAGTTTGAGATATTATGGATTATAATTGCCCGATAATTAAGCTGCTGATTAAGTGCTGGCTTAGCCGAAGTTCATACCAATTAAAGAGCTGTACTCAAGGGAGCTACAAAATGAGAGCAGTGGGAATCGAACCCACTACCTCATGTAGTGTAGTAAGTGATCTGACTACTACTCCGTGCTGCTATCTAATTGTCGTGATATGGTTGCAACTTTGCACTAATGTTTTTTTTATTGGAGGTTTTTAAATTGAGCAAACATACATATGTTGTTCTCTAAGCTCAATACGTTGTTTATTGATCAAAATTGCAAAAGTAAATTTTGTTTTTTATTATGACAAATAAAAGTTTTGTTTTTAGTTTTTTTTAATTTCTTTTCTTAATATTTTTCTTCCAGGGAAATTCTTGAAAGTATTTGTGATTTCCTTGACCTTGTGTTTACTCCGAGTCGTGAGAAAAACAGTGTTTCCAACTATAAAGTAAGTCGAAACAGGGTTGCCAATCAAAACTTAACAATTTTCTTTTAACTATGTTTTTGTGTTTAGAGTTTATTGGGAAAAAGAAAAGTGAAATCACTGGATTATGAGAGTAAGTAAAAACTTTTATTTAAGTGCTCACTTTATAGAGTTGGTTTATCTTTATTTTTAGCAAAACGACAAAAATCTGATTCCAAAACTTACCGAAAAAATTCCACCTCAAACCAACTGAGTCAGATATTATCCAATCAGAGACAAGCTTCATTAGAAGGTAGGAATATTTATCCTCAATGTCACAACTCAGTAATAACTCTTATATTTTTAATTTTTTGTTTTTTTAACTTACAGGTAACGATAACCTTCAAGGTTTATCATTTAACCTTCAAACCGGATCAATCAGTGGTTTGACCTCTGCTCTGGGTTCAAACCCGACATCTAGTGGCCACAAAAAGTCAGATCGAGGAATTACAATCGACCTCTCTAAGGTAACAAATTTAAAGTTATGACATCATAATGGACTAATTATCTTAATTATGACCTCATACAGGATCCAAACGTTCAACTCTCCTCAACTTTATCTCGAAGGAAATCTCAACTTTTGCCACCGACCGAGAGCCAAACTGAGGCAGCAGTTGCAGCTATTATGGGAAGTTCAAGCAGTGAATGTGAACAACATGGTTGGTGTTTAAGGAAGCTTTATTAACTTTTGTTCTAAACTAAATTTGATTAATCTTGTATTAGTCATGCATTGTTCAAGTGTTCATGTTGTTTTTGATAATTTTCAGTCATTTTCCAAAGGTAAAGAAGCTGGGATCAAACCCAGGACCTTGGGTCTTGTGTTGTTAAGATTATCATTTAAAATTTGACATTTTGTTTATATTCAGGTCCAATTGTGACGTCATCAAACAAACCTGTGATGTCATCAACCTCAAAAATAATGAACTTAAGTTCAAAGTCAGCTTTCAAGAAAGGTAATTATCGAATATTAAATCATAATTAGTTGAAACAAAATAAAAATTTCAATTTATTTCAGGACCTCAACCCAGCCTCAGTTCAGTGGGTACGCCAACGCTGACCAGCAGGAGCATGTCACTCAATTTTCAAGGATCAAGTTTTTCAGGTTCAGTGCGAATTAATTTAACTAAGGGGGGAATTATAAAGGTTCTTATTAACAAACTAAAAAGTTAAATTTTTTAATTTTTTTTTAGGTGTTCAACTTGGTGGTTTCAGTGCTCAATCACCCACAACATTTAACCCCTCGAATATCATCCCCTTGACCACAGGCTTTACCCCCCTAACCCCTGGATTTACTCCTCTGACCCCTGGCTTCACCCCACTGACCCCTGGGTTCAGTGGTGACCTCATGGCCTCCCGTAGTCGCAAAGATGATCGGGAAACCCAGCAAGCCACCGCCATCCTGGAACAACTAACCAACATTCTAGATGCTGGGAAGGAAGGAAGTAAATCTCCCGATGACAATACAGGTTTGTGACGTCATACTAGTGAAATGAAGCATTATGACATCATAGTTGTGTTATTAATGACGTCATATTTAGAACCAGCGATGGCCCGACGTCATAGTTTGGACCCGACTTCGATGCGGAAAACTTCGGTTCGTGGAAGACCGAGAAAGAAGTTAAATCAAACGCTTTCTATGACGTCACGTGGTGGCTCTATGACGTCACATGGGGGTGGGATTAAAAGACGTGGAAGTGGTTTGACCTCACAGGAATTCTCGGGTAGTTCACTTACGTCACGAGTCGATTCACTGACGTCACGATTAGGCTCGAATAAACCGATGACGTCACTTGCATCAAACAAATCTTCGGTCGTGAGGTAAATTTGAGTTTTTTTTTAAGTTGAGTTTTGTTTCCGCACTTTTAAGTTTTTGATTGTGACGTAGATATGTTCTGACGTCATCAGGCTTAACGACAGTTCCTCCACAAAAGAGGAAAATTTCGTTGATGCCCGATTCTCCCGCGGCTCGATTTCTTCCTGTGACGTCACAATCACAGTCGAATGTCGTTAAGAAAACTTTCGTTAAAACAAACATGACCAGTGACGTCACAACGTCGACGTTGCAGCAGTCACGTGATCCACCGAAACGTCCAATCACACAAGTTAGACAATTGACGTTGTCATCAAATCAACCAATCACAGCCAAGCAGGTGATTATATTAATTAGATTTTTTAATTATGTAAAAATATTAATTATTAATTAATTTTAAATAATTAAGCTTGGGTCCCCCGGTATTAAAATCACAACCAATCAGAAAGCTTCGATTTCCACCAATCTGCGACCCATGGTAACAGTGACGCGGTCCCTAGCAACAGGGTTAGGTGGGTTGGACGGGGGTAAGTCGGTTGTATACTTGCGGGAGCGAGCGAAGGCGCGGGTCCCTGAGGCCCAAGCAAAGTTGGATCAGTTCTACAAGAAACAGTTACAACACCGGACTTCCCCGTTCGGTGCTTCCCCCAGAGTGATGTCGAAAGTAATTACGGGGAAACACGGGGAAAAGTTGCTCAGCATCACGAGACCTAAAACTCTTGGAATGCAATCGCTCGTGCTCTCCAAGGTTGCTCCTGACGTCACAAAGCCAACCTCTGGTGTCACAAAGCCAGCCTTTGATGTCATCAAAGTGAAACCCGACCAGAAATCGACTGAAAAATAATTGATCCATTGTTTATAATTGTGACGTCATGATTAGCGGATGTTCTTTCGCGTTTATGATGTATTTGAATCTTTGATGTTGTAATAAAGGTTTTGTTCACTTTATTCTTGAACTTGTTTACGATCTATTGTCTTCACAACAATGCAAACTTATGACGTCATTAATGTTAATTATTGGTTCCGCCCTCGGGGCAGTTTTCAGTTCGAAAAATAGATGAACTTGACATTATAGAACACAAAGGAAACAAAATGGAAACAAATTATTGGGAAAGTTTTTTTGTTTAAATATCGGGTTACCAAGATATTTTATCATGTGTGTGGTAGTTGATATAATTAACAAAATCCGAGATAAACCATCACTAAATTAAATACAATAACTTTTAAAAGATTTATAAATTCAATAAAAACAAAAAATAGATTATGATCAGAATTTTAATAACAAGCTACAGATATAAAAAAAAAAATAAATGAACTTATATTAAAACGACAAAAGTTAATAATTTATAGCCATAAACCAAAATTAAAATCCTAATTCGTTTAGAATTAAGTAAATACAAAAACTATCATTTCAAAAGACAAAGAACCAGACTTTAACGCTGACTTGGCGACGCGAACAAATGAAACAAGATAATGTTGTCTTTTATTTTCCAAACTATACAAGCTTAATTTTGTGCCTGTAACTGTAAAGATTAGAGGCGTCGCAAAAGGTTAAAGGTTTGCCAACCAACAAACCTTAAAATATCAATTCACAATATTGCCAATGTATTTTAAACGTAGGTCTGGTATAGTCATTGTCTAGCTGTCTAGGTGAACTTAATACAGAACTAATCGACCATGGAAACACAATATGAAAACCTATTTATAACGTTGTTATAACATTTTAAAGGTTTTTACTATTATTTCGTTGGTAAAGGATTTACATATTCAATATCAATAGTTTTAGTTCGTTATTCAATTTAAATGTCGGTAACTATTTTTAAATAAAACTACATAGATTTAAAAATCATATTAAACTGTTAAGGTTTAAAAATAAGTTCAATTTATATTAATATTTAACTTAAATTAAACATGATTTTGCTTTAGCTTAAAACATCTGAAAATGGCAGACATAGTTGACTTAAAAGTTGCACAAGGTAGTTTCGAATTGAGATTGGAAGGACAACCTGCACGTACAATAGCCAGTGCTGTGGCAGTAGCTGGGGTTGCTTATGTTGCTTTAAGACCTGAACTTCGTCCGTTCTGGAGGGGGGTGTTGGACAAAATTGTGGAGGGTCGAGATGCAATCATCGAGTTAATCAGACCAGGATCATTGGTCGTCAGCGTTTGCACCAAGAACCAGGAAGCTTCTGATCAGTTCATGTTCGATTATAGTTCAAAGTCGATGCTTGAAAGATTAAACAAATATCTTTCCCAGTATCCAGGTGATGACGACATCGGAAAGTTTGAATCCGTTGTCATGACGAAGTACGAAATATTCGAAAGTTTTGCTGACGATTTTGAGGAGATGAAAGAGAATGCTCGGATCACAATTTCTGAGTTGTTTAATGAGAAGGTAAGTGAAAAGTTTTTATTTATATCAAACCATAACACTTTAAGGTAGTTTGTGTTACTTTAAGCTTAACTTTTAACCTGTTTCAGATTGTGTTAAACCTTACTTTTAATACGATTAAAATTAAAGTTTTTCTTTGTTTTAGGTAGAGAAAGAAGTAACAAAGGGTAAGTTATGTATTTGTTATAGAAATGGTTATATATGCCTCAAGTAGTTTTAAGTTAACAATAAACGAGTCAACTTACCACAAATCTATTAAATATTGCATTATATGATATTTAAATAGGACTACTTGTTTAACAACATAGGCCTAAAAACTAGTTTATAATAATACAAAATATCCAGATATTTCGTCCGAGTTTGGACTCTTGGATGTTAAGGATCGATTTTCTGGGTTGCGACGACCTTTTGACCTTGAGAGTGTAATGACCTTGGACAGTGGTCACTCAAGCATGGCCAGTTCTCATCCAAGTGTGACTGCTTCCATGGCAACCAAAACAGTGAAAAGAAGGCAAATTGGTAAGTTAATAAAAGTTAAGTTTTTGTGAAATGTTTTATGAGAACAACTTTAACAACTTTCTTTTAATTATTAGGATTGGAAGTAACATCTAAGGATCTGGAGGAACTGTTTGCTTCAGGAGGTTGTTTAACTTAATTTGGTTATTGTTACGTCACAGTTTGTTGCAAAAAAGGGTCAATGTTTTATTAACTAATTAGCAACACGCGTTAATTAAAATTTAATTAAAATTTTAATTACTAAAACGAACAACACGCCAAAGTTAAAATCAACAATATATAGTTTTTTGGTAACACACTATGACGTAACAGTTACCAATAAATGGTTGTTATGACAACTTTAATATGTTTAACATTAGGAACTGTTTCTAACGTGAGTTAACTTTATTAAAGAATCAATCTGGAACAAGTCAAAGAGTGAAAGTAACAACAAAACCATTCTCCAATATGAGCAAAAATACAAGTTTGGTGTGACCTTTGAACTCCTTCCAAAGCTGACCCCATATTATGTCGCCTGTTTGATGACCAACCAATATTACAAAGCCATGGAAGCCAAGAACGAGGTTTCTTCCCTGATTCAAAGCAACATCCAAGTTAGTGCTAAGTAAGTTAAGTTATTTGCTGACTACCTTGAAGTTAAGGAGAAATATCTGGAGTCAATCTTGTTCTACAGTGCAGCTGGTGGGTTGTATGGTCTTGGTAGTAAAGTGTTCAACCAATCTGTTAAGGGGATAGATTCTTGTGTGGTTGGTATGTATGATTGTGTTGCTAAAATAAAAGAAGATGGAAACATGAAAAGTGTCATCCAACGTCATGTGACACCACTCATGCATGAAATGAAAGAGTTCGTCCACAACGACACACAATCTGATGTTAAGGTGAGATGTGATATGGAAGCCAGGTGTTTATATGGCATAGCTGGGTGTGGATATTGGTCCGATGTTGATCTCACCCAAACAAGTCAGCAAGCAGTGAAGTTGATGGAGGATGTTCTGGGATCTTCAGCAAATGAGTATCAGGTTTATGGGCTCCACTTGTATTTGCTTGGTTTATGGTATCTCGACAAAGCTCAACAACCATTAGAGGCAGAAGGTTATTATGTGAGGGCATTGGAGGCTTGGAAGAATGCTAAAGATTTGAATGATGAAGCTAAAAGCAGTTGGATTAAAAGATGTGAAGAGAAACTTGTGGAAGTTCGAGGTTTAATCAAGAAATAAATTTGTTGTAAAATTAAGTAGATTGCGTTAAAATGTTGTCAATAAATTACTTACCCAACACCTACAAGGTTTTAAATAAACACGGGAGTAGTTAGAAAGATTAATCATTAAACTTAAAAAAATTTTAATATTTGTATTGTCCCAATATAAAATACGAATGGGCGTGGCTACAAACGTCAATCAACCAAAATTGGCCAATCACAGGCCGGCAACATCTTGTATAAAATATAAAATAATTTAATGGAATTTAGTGTCGTTAAAATTGTGCCGTTATTAAGTTGATTTTTTTGGACCTCCATTCGATGTGTCTGACATGTCTGACAACTGGACAGTCGGACAATTATGCGAGAAAACGTTGAGGAAAGTTTGTGCGAGGATAAATGAGTTAAAGAATAGACACCACTCCAGGAAAGTTGTCCTGATTGGTTGGACTTCATCGAGTATAATCAACCGTGGGATTTAAAATTTTTATTTTCCAAGAATGTTTGCTGTTCAGTTAAAAATGTTTTAAGCTACTTTATTACAAGTTGATTGCTTGCCATTTTGTCTGCATTTTAATTGTTGTAATATAGTAGTAATACAATTAAAAGTAATCAACTTATATGTGAGAGTGGAATTATTATTTTTTTAATTATTTGGTGTTGTTTTTTCAGTGTAAAATTTGTTTAAATTTTTGTAAAGTAATTTATCATAAGTTGATTGCCTGCTTTGGTGGGTGCATTTTAATTAAGGTAAGCTTTTAATGGACTTATAACCCTTATAAAATTTGCTTGTGAATTTAAATTATTTTTAATTTTATTTTTTACAAAAATTTAATAAAAAACTTTTACTTTCAGACTTCCTTAATTGAAGATGTTCAAGCGGTTATGTGTCTGGGGTTTCCCCTTTTTAGCATGTTTGATAAACGAGGGGGAAGTTGGGGTAAAGTGGGGTAAAAAAAATTTATTTAAAAATTATTTTAAAACATTTTAGTCGGTTGACGATGTTCTTTGTGATGTCACAACCCCGATATTATTTGTCATCGGTGACGAAGCAAGCTCGATTACAGTGAGTGAACTAGAGGGAGTAAGAGAGCGAACATTTACTGATACTGTGACATCACAATTGATTGAAATGGGAGCTGATGATTGGTTGAGAGTTTCAGAGAAACACAAACGGGAAAGTTGTCGCACCCAACCCATGGTTGACAGGTTCGTTAATTAACTAAAAAACCTGTTAACTAATTAAAAAAAAGCTCGAAAGCTCCATCTATGATCTGCATTACATTTTTTTGTGGGAAAGTCAAAGATGTGGGAAAGTCAAATGCGCAAACTAAACATAGAGTAACATTTGTTACCCCAACCCAGTCTAAAGTTGCTTAAGCCAGTTTGAGATATTATGGATTATAATTGCCCGATAATTAAGCTGCTGATTAAGTGCTGGCTTAGCCGAAGTTCATACCAATTAAAGAGCTGTACTCAAGGGAGCTACAAAATGAGAGCAGTGGGAATCGAACCCACTACCTCATGTAGTGTAGTAAGTGATCTGACTACTACTCCGTGCTGCTATCTAATTGTCGTGATATGGTTGCAACTTTGCACTAATGTTTTTTTTATTGGAGGTTTTTAAATTGAGCAAACATACATATGTTGTTCTCTAAGCTCAATACGTTGTTTATTGATCAAAATTGCAAAAGTAAATTTTGTTTTTTATTATGACAAATAAAAGTTTTGTTTTTAGTTTTTTTTAATTTCTTTTCTTAATATTTTTCTTCCAGGGAAATTCTTGAAAGTATTTGTGATTTCCTTGACCTTGTGTTTACTCCGAGTCGTGAGAAAAACAGTGTTTCCAACTATAAAGTAAGTCGAAACAGGGTTGCCAATCAAAACTTCACAATTTTCTTTTAACTATGTTTTTGTGTTTAGAGTTTATTGGGAAAAAGAAAAGTGAAATCACTGGATTATGAGAGTAAGTAAAAACTTTTATTTAATATTAGTGCTCACTTTATAGAGTTGGTTTATCTTTATTTTTAGCAAAACGACAAAAATCTGATTCCAAAACTTACCGAAAAAATTCCACCTCAAACCAACTGAGTCAGATATTATCCAATCAGAGACAAGCTTCATTAGAAGGTAGGAATATTTATCCTCAATGTCACAACTCAGTAATAACTCTTATATTTTTAATTTTTTGTTTTTTTAACTTACAGGTAACGATAACCTTCAAGGTTTATCATTTAACCTTCAAACCGGATCAATCAGTGGTTTGACCTCTGCTCTGGGTTCAAACCCGACATCTAGTGGCCACAAAAAGTCAGATCGAGGAATTACAATCGACCTCTCTAAGGTAACAAATTTAAAGTTATGACATCATAATGGACTAATTATCTTAATTATGACCTCATACAGGATCCAAACGTTCAACTCTCCTCAACTTTATCTCGAAGGAAATCTCAACTTTTGCCACCGACCGAGAGCCAAACTGAGGCAGCAGTTGCAGCTATTATGGGAAGTTCAAGCAGTGAATGTGAACAACATGGTTGGTGTTTAAGGAAGCTTTATTAACTTTTGTTCTAAACTAAATTTGATTAATCTTGTATTAGTCATGCATTGTTCAAGTGTTCATGTTGTTTTTGATAATTTTCAGTCATTTTCCAAAGGTAAAGAAGCTGGGATCAAACCCAGGACCTTGGGTCTTGTGTTGTTAAGATTATCATTTAAAATTTGACATTTTGTTTATATTCAGGTCCAATTGTGACGTCATCAAACAAACCTGTGATGTCATCAACCTCAAAAATAATGAACTTAAGTTCAAAGTCAGCTTTCAAGAAAGGTAATTATCGAATATTAAATCATAATTAGTTGAAACAAAATAAAAATTTCAATTTATTTCAGGACCTCAACCCAGCCTCAGTTCAGTGGGTACGCCAACGCTGACCAGCAGGAGCATGTCACTCAATTTTCAAGGATCAAGTTTTTCAGGTTCAGTGCGAATTAATTTAACTAAGGGGGGAATTATAAAGGTTCTTATTAACAAACTAAAAAGTTAAATTTTTTAATTTTTTTTTAGGTGTTCAACTTGGTGGTTTCAGTGCTCAATCACCCACAACATTTAACCCCTCGAATATCATCCCCTTGACCACAGGCTTTACCCCCCTAACCCCTGGATTTACTCCTCTGACCCCTGGCTTCACCCCACTGACCCCTGGGTTCAGTGGTGACCTCATGGCCTCCCGTAGTCGCAAAGATGATCGGGAAACCCAGCAAGCCACCGCCATCCTGGAACAACTAACCAACATTCTAGATGCTGGGAAGGAAGGAAGTAAATCTCCCGATGACAATACAGGTTTGTGACGTCATACTAGTGAAATGAAGCATTATGACATCATAGTTGTGTTATTAATGACGTCATATTTAGAACCAGCGATGGCCCGACGTCATAGTTTGGACCCGACTTCGATGCGGAAAACTTCGGTTCGTGGAAGACCGAGAAAGAAGTTAAATCAAACGCTTTCTATGACGTCACGTGGTGGCTCTATGACGTCACATGGGGGTGGGATTAAAAGACGTGGAAGTGGTTTGACCTCACAGGAATTCTCGGGTAGTTCACTTACGTCACGAGTCGATTCACTGACGTCACGATTAGGCTCGAATAAACCGATGACGTCACTTGCATCAAACAAATCTTCGGTCGTGAGGTAAATTTGAGTTTTTTTTTAAGTTGAGTTTTGTTTCCGCACTTTTAAGTTTTTGATTGTGACGTAGATATGTTCTGACGTCATCAGGCTTAACGACAGTTCCTCCACAAAAGAGGAAAATTTCGTTGATGCCCGATTCTCCCGCGGCTCGATTTCTTCCTGTGACGTCACAATCACAGTCGAATGTCGTTAAGAAAACTTTCGTTAAAACAAACATGACCAGTGACGTCACAACGTCGACGTTGCAGCAGTCACGTGATCCACCGAAACGTCCAATCACACAAGTTAGACAATTGACGTTGTCATCAAATCAACCAATCACAGCCAAGCAGGTGATTATATTAATTAGATTTTTTAATTATGTAAAAATATTAATTATTAATTAATTTTAAATAATTAAGCTTGGGTCCCCCGGTATTAAAATCACAACCAATCAGAAAGCTTCGATTTCCACCAATCTGCGACCCATGGTAACAGTGACGCGGTCCCTAGCAACAGGGTTAGGTGGGTTGGACGGGGGTAAGTCGGTTGTATACTTGCGGGAGCGAGCGAAGGCGCGGGTCCCTGAGGCCCAAGCAAAGTTGGATCAGTTCTACAAGAAACAGTTACAACACCGGACTTCCCCGTTCGGTGCTTCCCCCAGAGTGATGTCGAAAGTAATTACGGGGAAACACGGGGAAAAGTTGCTCAGCATCACGAGACCTAAAACTCTTGGAATGCAATCGCTCGTGCTCTCCAAGGTTGCTCCTGACGTCACAAAGCCAACCTCTGGTGTCACAAAGCCAGCCTTTGATGTCATCAAAGTGAAACCCGACCAGAAATCGACTGAAAAATAATTGATCCATTGTTTATAATTGTGACGTCATGATTAGCGGATGTTCTTTCGCGTTTATGATGTATTTGAATCTTTGATGTTGTAATAAAGGTTTTGTTCACTTTATTCTTGAACTTGTTTACGATCTATTGTCTTCACAACAATGCAAACTTATGACGTCATTAATGTTAATTATTGGTTCCGCCCTCGGGGCAGTTTTCAGTTCGAAAAATAGATGAACTTGACATTATAGAACACAAAGGAAACAAAATGGAAACAAATTATTGGGAAAGTTTTTTTGTTTAAATATCGGGTTACCAAGATATTTTATCATGTGTGTGGTAGTTGATATAATTAACAAAATCCGAGATAAACCATCACTAAATTAAATACAATAACTTTTAAAAGATTTATAAATTCAATAAAAACAAAAAATAGATTATGATCAGAATTTTAATAACAAGCTACAGATATAAAAAAAAAAATAAATGAACTTATATTAAAACGACAAAAGTTAATAATTTATAGCCATAAACCAAAATTAAAATCCTAATTCGTTTAGAATTAAGTAAATACAAAAACTATCATTTCAAAAGACAAAGAACCAGACTTTAACGCTGACTTGGCGACGCGAACAAATGAAACAAGATAATGTTGTCTTTTATTTTCCAAACTATACAAGCTTAATTTTGTGCCTGTAACTGTAAAGATTAGAGGCGTCGCAAAAGGTTAAAGGTTTGCCAACCAACAAACCTTAAAATATCAATTCACAATATTGCCAATGTATTTTAAACGTAGGTCTGGTATAGTCATTGTCTAGCTGTCTAGGTGAACTTAATACAGAACTAATCGACCATGGAAACACAATATGAAAACCTATTTATAACGTTGTTATAACATTTTAAAGGTTTTTACTATTATTTCGTTGGTAAAGGATTTACATATTCAATATCAATAGTTTTAGTTCGTTATTCAATTTAAATGTCGGTAACTATTTTTAAATAAAACTACATAGATTTAAAAATCATATTAAACTGTTAAGGTTTAAAAATAAGTTCAATTTATATTAATATTTAACTTAAATTAAACATGATTTTGCTTTAGCTTAAAACATCTGAAAATGGCAGACATAGTTGACTTAAAAGTTGCACAAGGTAGTTTCGAATTGAGATTGGAAGGACAACCTGCACGTACAATAGCCAGTGCTGTGGCAGTAGCTGGGGTTGCTTATGTTGCTTTAAGACCTGAACTTCGTCCGTTCTGGAGGGGGGTGTTGGACAAAATTGTGGAGGGTCGAGATGCAATCATCGAGTTAATCAGACCAGGATCATTGGTCGTCAGCGTTTGCACCAAGAACCAGGAAGCTTCTGATCAGTTCATGTTCGATTATAGTTCAAAGTCGATGCTTGAAAGATTAAACAAATATCTTTCCCAGTATCCAGGTGATGACGACATCGGAAAGTTTGAATCCGTTGTCATGACGAAGTACGAAATATTCGAAAGTTTTGCTGACGATTTTGAGGAGATGAAAGAGAATGCTCGGATCACAATTTCTGAGTTGTTTAATGAGAAGGTAAGTGAAAAGTTTTTATTTATATCAAACCATAACACTTTAAGGTAGTTTGTGTTACTTTAAGCTTAACTTTTAACCTGTTTCAGATTGTGTTAAACCTTACTTTTAATACGATTAAAATTAAAGTTTTTCTTTGTTTTAGGTAGAGAAAGAAGTAACAAAGGGTAAGTTATGTATTTGTTATAGAAATGGTTATATATGCCTCAAGTAGTTTTAAGTTAACAATAAACGAGTCAACTTACCACAAATCTATTAAATATTGCATTATATGATATTTAAATAGGACTACTTGTTTAACAACATAGGCCTAAAAACTAGTTTATAATAATACAAAATATCCAGATATTTCGTCCGAGTTTGGACTCTTGGATGTTAAGGATCGATTTTCTGGGTTGCGACGACCTTTTGACCTTGAGAGTGTAATGACCTTGGACAGTGGTCACTCAAGCATGGCCAGTTCTCATCCAAGTGTGACTGCTTCCATGGCAACCAAAACAGTGAAAAGAAGGCAAATTGGTAAGTTAATAAAAGTTAAGTTTTTGTGAAATGTTTTATGAGAACAACTTTAACAACTTTCTTTTAATTATTAGGATTGGAAGTAACATCTAAGGATCTGGAGGAACTGTTTGCTTCAGGAGGTTGTTTAACTTAATTTGGTTATTGTTACGTCACAGTTTGTTGCAAAAAAGGGTCAATGTTTTATTAACTAATTAGCAACACGCGTTAATTAAAATTTAATTAAAATTTTAATTACTAAAACGAACAACACGCCAAAGTTAAAATCAACAATATATAGTTTTTTGGTAACACACTATGACGTAACAGTTACCAATAAATGGTTGTTATGGCAACTTTAATATGTTTAACATTAGGAACTGTTTCTAACGTGAGTTAACTTTATTAAAGAATCAATTTGGAACAAGTTAAAGAGTAAAAGTAACAACAAAACCATTCTCCAATATGAGCAAAAATACAAGTTTGGTGTGACCTTTGAACTCCTTCCAAAGCTGACCCCATATTATGTCGCCTGTTTGATGACCAACCAATATGACAAAGCCATGGAAGCCAAGAACGAGGTTTCTTCCCTGATTCAAAGCAACATCCAAGTTAGTGCTAAGTAAGTTAAGTTATTTGCTGACTACCTTGAAGTTAAGGAGAAATATCTGGAGTCAATCTTGTTCTACAGTGCAGCTGGTGGGTTGTATGGTCTTGGTAGTAAAGTGTTCAACCAATCTGTTAAGGGGATAGATTCTTGTGTGGTTGGTATGTATGATTGTGTTGCTAAAATAAAAGAAGATGGAAACATGAAAAGTGTCATCCAACGTCATGTGACACCACTCATGCATGAAATGAAAGAGTTCGTCCACAACGACACACAATCTGATGTTAAGGTGAGATGTGATATGGAAGCCAGGTGTTTATATGGCATAGCTGGGTGTGGATATTGGTCCGATGTTGATCTCACCCAAACAAGTCAGCAAGCAGTGAAGTTGATGGAGGATGTTCTGGGATCTTCAGCAAATGAGTATCAGGTTTATGGGCTCCACTTGTATTTGCTTGGTTTATGGTATCTCGACAAAGCTCAACAACCATTAGAGGCAGAAGGTTATTATGTGAGGGCATTGGAGGCTTGGAAGAATGCTAAAGATTTGAATGATGAAGCTAAAAGCAGTTGGATTAAAAGATGTGAAGAGAAACTTGTGGAAGTTCGAGGTTTAATCAAGAAATAAATTTGTTGTAAAATTAAGTAGATTGCGTTAAAATGTTGTCAATAAATTACTTACCCAACACCTACAAGGTTTTAAATAAACACGGGAGTAGTTAGAAAGATTAATCATTAAACTTAAAAAAATTTTAATATTTGTATTGTCCCAATATAAAATACGAATGGGCGTGGCTACAAACGTCAATCAACCAAAATTGGCCAATCACAGGCCGGCAACATCTTGTATAAAATATAAAATAATTTAATGGAATTTAGTGTCGTTAAAATTGTGCCGTTATTAAGTTGATTTTTTTGGACCTCCATTCGATGTGTCTGACATGTCTGACAACTGGACAGTCGGACAATTATGCGAGAAAACGTTGAGGAAAGTTTGTGCGAGGATAAATGAGTTAAAGAATAGACACCACTCCAGGAAAGTTGTCCTGATTGGTTGGACTTCATCGAGTATAATCAACCGTGGGATTTAAAATTTTTATTTTCCAAGAATGTTTGCTGTTCAGTTAAAAATGTTTTAAGCTACTTTATTACAAGTTGATTGCTTGCCATTTTGTCTGCATTTTAATTGTTGTAATATAGTAGTAATACAATTAAAAGTAATCAACTTATATGTGAGAGTGGAATTATTATTTTTGAAGTATTTTGTGTTGTTTTTTCAGTGTAAAATTTGTTTAAATTTTTGTAAAGTAATTTATCATAAGTTGATTGCCTGCTTTGGTGGGTGCATTTTAATTAAGGTAAGCTTTTAATGGACTTATAACCCTTATAAAATTTGCTTGTGAATTTAAATTATTTTTAATTTTATTTTTTACAAAAATTTAATAAAAAACTTTTACTTTCAGACTTCCTTAATTGAAGATGTTCAAGCGGTTATGTGTCTGGGGTTTCCCCTTTTTAGCATGTTTGATAAACGAGGGGGAAGTTGGGGTAAAGTGGGGTAAAAAAAATTTATTTAAAAATTATTTTAAAACATTTTAGTCGGTTGACGATGTTCTTTGTGATGTCACAACCCCGATATTATTTGTCATCGGTGACGAAGCAAGCTCGATTACAGTGAGTGAACTAGAGGGAGTAAGAGAGCGAACATTTACTGATACTGTGACATCACAATTGATTGAAATGGGAGCTGATGATTGGTTGAGAGTTTCAGAGAAACACAAACGGGAAAGTTGTCGCACCCAACCCATGGTTGACAGGTTCGTTAATTAACTAAAAAACCTGTTAACTAATTAAAAAAAAGCTCGAAAGCTCCATCTATGATCTGCATTACATTTTTTTGTGGGAAAGTCAAAGATGTGGGAAAGTCAAATGCGCAAACTAAACATAGAGTAACATTTGTTACCCCAACCCAGTCTAAAGTTGCTTAAGCCAGTTTGAGATATTATGGATTATAATTGCCCGATAATTAAGCTGCTGATTAAGTGCTGGCTTAGCCGAAGTTCATACCAATTAAAGAGCTGTACTCAAGGGAGCTACAAAATGAGAGCAGTGGGAATCGAACCCACTACCTCATGTAGTGTAGTAAGTGATCTGACTACTACTCCGTGCTGCTATCTAATTGTCGTGATATGGTTGCAACTTTGCACTAATGTTTTTTTTATTGGAGGTTTTTAAATTGAGCAAACATACATATGTTGTTCTCTAAGCTCAATACGTTGTTTATTGATCAAAATTGCAAAAGTAAATTTTGTTTTTTATTATGACAAATAAAAGTTTTGTTTTTAGTTTTTTTTAATTTCTTTTCTTAATATTTTTCTTCCAGGGAAATTCTTGAAAGTATTTGTGATTTCCTTGACCTTGTGTTTACTCCGAGTCGTGAGAAAAACAGTGTTTCCAACTATAAAGTAAGTCGAAACAGGGTTGCCAATCAAAACTTCACAATTTTCTTTTAACTATGTTTTTGTGTTTAGAGTTTATTGGGAAAAAGAAAAGTGAAATCACTGGATTATGAGAGTAAGTAAAAACTTTTATTTAATATTAGTGCTCACTTTATAGAGTTGGTTTATCTTTATTTTTAGCAAAACGACAAAAATCTGATTCCAAAACTTACCGAAAAAATTCCACCTCAAACCAACTGAGTCAGATATTATCCAATCAGAGACAAGCTTCATTAGAAGGTAGGAATATTTATCCTCAATGTCACAACTCAGTAATAACTCTTATATTTTTAATTTTTTGTTTTTTTAACTTACAGGTAACGATAACCTTCAAGGTTTATCATTTAACCTTCAAACCGGATCAATCAGTGGTTTGACCTCTGCTCTGGGTTCAAACCCGACATCTAGTGGCCACAAAAAGTCAGATCGAGGAATTACAATCGACCTCTCTAAGGTAACAAATTTAAAGTTATGACATCATAATGGACTAATTATCTTAATTATGACCTCATACAGGATCCAAACGTTCAACTCTCCTCAACTTTATCTCGAAGGAAATCTCAACTTTTGCCACCGACCGAGAGCCAAACTGAGGCAGCAGTTGCAGCTATTATGGGAAGTTCAAGCAGTGAATGTGAACAACATGGTTGGTGTTTAAGGAAGCTTTATTAACTTTTGTTCTAAACTAAATTTGATTAATCTTGTATTAGTCATGCATTGTTCAAGTGTTCATGTTGTTTTTGATAATTTTCAGTCATTTTCCAAAGGTAAAGAAGCTGGGATCAAACCCAGGACCTTGGGTCTTGTGTTGTTAAGATTATCATTTAAAATTTGACATTTTGTTTATATTCAGGTCCAATTGTGACGTCATCAAACAAACCTGTGATGTCATCAACCTCAAAAATAATGAACTTAAGTTCAAAGTCAGCTTTCAAGAAAGGTAATTATCGAATATTAAATCATAATTAGTTGAAACAAAATAAAAATTTCAATTTATTTCAGGACCTCAACCCAGCCTCAGTTCAGTGGGTACGCCAACGCTGACCAGCAGGAGCATGTCACTCAATTTTCAAGGATCAAGTTTTTCAGGTTCAGTGCGAATTAATTTAACTAAGGGGGGGATTTATAAAGGTTCTTATTAACAAACTGAAAAGTTAAAATTTTTTTAGGTGTTCAACTTGGTGGTTTCAGTGCTCAATCACCCACAACATTTAACCCCTCGAATATCACCCCCCTGACCCCAGGATTTACCCCCCTAACCCCCGGATTTACTCCTCTGACCCCTGGCTTCACCCCACTGCCCCCTGGGTTCAGTGGTGACCTCATGGCCTCCCGTAGTCGCAAAGATGATCGGGAAACCCAGCAAGCCACCGCCATCCTGGAACAACTAACCAACATTCTAGATGCTGGGAAGGAAGGAAGTAAATCTCCCGATGACAATACAGGTTTGTGACGTTATACTAGTGAAATGAAGCATTATGACATCATAGTTGTGTTATTAATGACGTCATATTTAGAACCAGCGATGGCCCGACGTCATAGTTTGGACCCGACTTCGATGCGGAAAACTTCGGTTCGTGGAAGACCGAGAAAGAAGTTAAATCAAACGCTTTCTATGACGTCACGTGGTGGCTCTATGACGTCACATGGAGGTGGGATTAAAAGACGTGGAAGTGGTTTGACCTCACAGGAATTCTCGGGTAGTTCACTTACGTCACGAGTCGATTCACTGACGTCACGATTAGGCTCGAATAAACCGATGACGTCACTTGCATCGAACAAATCTTCGGTCGTGAGGTAAATTTGAGTTTTTTTTTTAAGTTGAGTTTTGTTTCCGCACTTTTAAGTTTTTGATTGTGACGTAGATATGTTCTGACGTCATCAGGCTTAACGACGGTTCCTCCACAGAAGAGGAAAATTTCGTTGATGCCCGATTCTCCCGCGGCTCGATTTCTTCCTGTGACGTCACAATCACAGTCGAATGTCGTTAAGAAAACTTTCGTTAAAACAAACATGACCAGTGACGAAACGTCCAATCACACAAGTTAGACAAGTGACGTTGTCATCAAATCAACCAATCACAGCCAAGCAGGTGATTATATTAATTAGATTTTTTTAATTATGTAAAAATATTAATTATTAATTAATTTTAAATAATTAAGCTTGGGTCCCCCGGTATTAAAATCGCAACCAATCAGAAAGCTTCAATTTCCACCAATCCGCGACCCATGGTAACAGTGACGCGGTCCCTAGCAACAGGGTTAGGTGGGTTGGACGGGGGTAAGTCGGTTGTATACTTGCGGGAGCGAGCGAAGGCGCGGGTCCCTGAGACCCAAGCAAAGTTGGATCAGTTCTACAAGAAACAGTTACAACACCGGACTTCCCCGTTCGGTGCTTCCCCCAGAGTGATGTCGAAAGTAATTACGGGGAAACACGGGGAAAAGTTGCTCAGCATCACGAGACCTAAAACTCTTGGAATGCAATCGCTCGTGCTCTCCAAGGTTGCTTCTGACGTCACAACCTCTGGTGTTACAAAGTCAATTTCTGACGTCACAAAGCCAACCTCTGGTGTCATCAAAGTGAAACCCGACCAGAAATCGACTGAAAAATAATTGATCCATTGTTTATAATTGTGACGTCATGATTAGCGGATGTTCTTTCGCGTTTATGATGTATTTAAATCTTTGATGTTGTAATAAAGGTTTTGTTCACTTTATTCTTGAACTTGTTTACGATCTATTGTCTTTACAACAATGCACACTTATGACGTCATTAATGTTAATTATTGGTTCCGCCCTCGAGGCAGTTTTTAGTTCGAAAAATAGATGAACTTGACATTATAGAACAAAATGGAAACAAATTATTGGGAAAGTTTTTTTGTTTAAATATCGGGTTACCAACATATTTTATCATGTGTGTGGTAGTTGATATAATTAACAAAATCCGAGATAAACCATCACTAAATTAAATAATCACAAATTCAACAAATTTAATTCAAAAAAGCACAAACACAACAATTAACTGTATTAATTTTGAAAAATCTATGGTATTTTAAAAAGAAATTAGCTTTTATCATAAAAATACAACAAGTTTACGAAGTGTAACCAAATTAGTAAAAATTCAAATTTGTCAAATTTTTTTTACTAGATGCGTTTAAATTAGCTGCAGTTAGGGTCTAATAACTAGACCACGACAACTTTGGTTGGTCAAATGGGTCTGCCTAAACTGTAAGTAGACCTTGCTGTGTTGTCTAACTACACGATCGTAGAATGCTTGATTTTTATAGGTTATTGCTGGATTTAAAATTAAAACCGCTTCTTAAACTACTACTTCAACCTTGACTATGATTCACACTTAAGTTGAAAATTATTTTTTAATTTGCAAAATTCACAAAAAAATCTCGCCTAAAAATAAAATAATTTAACCCAGGTTTACTTTAAGCATTAGATAATATTTAAAAAATAACCTAAAACAACGAGACTAGACAATAAAGTAAAGCCTACCCTGGTTTGGAACAAATCAAATTTAAACAAAGATGTTAAACACAAGTACAACCGTGATACTAGTTCGACTACTGAAGAGGTATTCTGTTTGCTGTTATTTAAACTAAACTGATATTCCTTATTAGGTTATTGTAAACGTTTATTAACACAATAGATTTAAGTTTGTTCGTCCAAATTATCCGAAATTTACAATTATTTGTATTTAATTTTTTGAAGATTATTTAGAAAATCGTAGACTATCATTTTTTACTTTGGTGAAATGATCTGTAAAGATTAGAGGCGTCGCAAAAAGTTAAAGGTCTGACAACCATCAAACCTTGAAATATCAATTCACAATATTGCCAATGTATTTTAAACGTAGGTCTGGTATAGTCATGGTCTACCTGTCTAGTTGAACTTAATACCGAACTAGTCGACCATGGAAACACAATATGAAAACCTATTTATAACGTTGTTATAACATTTTTAAGGTTTTTACTATTATTTCGTTGGTAAAGGATTTACATATTCAAAATCAATAGTTTTAGTTCGTTATTCAGTTTAAATGTCGGTAACTATTTTTAAATAAAACTACATAGATTTAAAAATCATATTAAACTGTTAAGGTTTAAAAATAAGTTAAATTTATATTATTATTTGACTTAAATTAAACATGATTTTGCTTTAGCTTAAAACATCTGAAAATGGCAGACATAGTTGACTTAAAAGTTGCACAAGGTAGTTTCGAATTGAGATTAGAAGGGCAACCTGCGCGTACAATAGCCAGTGCTGTGGCAGTAGCTGGGGTTGCTTATGTTGCTTTAAGACCTGAACTTCGACCGTTCTGGAGGGGGGTGTTGGACAAAATTGTGGAGGGTCGAGATGCAATCATCGAGTTAATCAGACCAGGATCATTGGTTGTCAGCGTTTGTACCAAGAACCAGGAAGCTTCTGATCAGTTCATGTTCGATTATAGTTCAAAGTCGATGCTTGAAAGATTAAACAAATATCTTTCCCAGTATCCAGGTGATGACGACATCGGAAAGTTTGAATCCGTTGTCATGACGAAGTACGAACTATTCGAAAATTTTGCTGACGACTTTGAGGAAATGAAAGAGAATGCTCGGATCACAATTTCTGAGTTGTTTAATGAGAAGGTAAGTGGAAAGTTTTTATCAAACTATAACACTTTAAGGTAGTTTGTGTTACTTTAAGCTTAACTTTTAACCTGTTTCAGATTGTGTTAAACCTTACTTTTAATACGATTAAAATTAAAGTTTTTCTTTGTTTTAGGTAGAGAAAGAAGTAACAAAGGGTAAGTTATGTATTTGTTATATAAATGGTTATATATGCCTCAAGTAGTTTTAAATTAACAATAAACGAGTCAACTTACCACAAATCTATTAAATATTGCATTATATGATATTTAAATAGGACTACTTGTTGAACAACATAGGCCTAAAAACTAGTTTATAATAATACAAAATATCCAGATATTTCGTCCGAGTTTGGTCTCTTGGATGTTAAGGATCGATTTTCTGGGCTGCGACGACCTTTTGACCTTGACAGTGTATTGACCTTGGACAGTGGTCACGGAAGCATGGCCAGTTCTCATCCAAGCGTGACTGCTTCCATGGCAACCAAAACAGTGAAAAGAAGGCAAATTGGTAAGTTAATAAAAGTTAAGTTTTTGTAAAATGTTTTATGAGAACAACTTTAACAACTTTCTTTTAATTATTAGGATTGGAAGTAACATCCAAGGATCTGGAGGAACTGTTTGCTTCAGGAGGTTGGTTAAATTTGGTTATTGTTACGTCACAGGTTGTTGCAAAAAGAGTCAATGTTGTATTAACTAATTAACAACACGCGTTAATTTAAATTTATTTAAAATATTAATTACTAAAACGAACATTACAGCAAAGTTAACATCAACAATTTATAACACACTATGACGTAACAGTTATCAATAAATGGTTTTTATGACAACTTTAATATGTTTAACCTTAGGAACTGTTTCTAACATGAGTTAACTTTATTAAAGAATCAATCTGGAACAAGTCAAAGAGTGAAAGTAACAACAAAACCATTCTCCAATATGAGCAAAAATACAAGTTTGGTGTGACCTTTGACCTCCTTCCAAAGCTGACCCCATATTATGTCGCCTGTTTGATGACCAACCAATATTACAAAGCCATGGAAGCCAAGAACGAGGTTTCTTCCCTGATTCAAAGCAACATCCAAGTTAGTGCTGAGCAAGTCAAGTTATTTGCTGACCATCTTGAAGGTAAGAAGAAATATCTGGAGCCAATCTTGTTCTACAGTGCAGCTGGTGGGTTGTATGGTCTTGGTAGTAAAGTGCTCAACCAATCTGTTAAGGGGATAAAGTTTTGTGTGGGTGGTATGTGGGGTTGTGTTTTTAAAATAGAAAAAGATGGAAACATGAAAAGTGTCATCCAACATCATGTGACACCACTCATGCGTGAAATGACAGAGCTCGTCCACAACGACACACAATCTGATGTGAAGGTGAGATGTGAGATGGAAGCCAGGTGTTTATATTACATAGCTGGGTGTGAATATTTGTCCGATGTTGATCCCACCCAAACAAGTCAGCAAGCACTAAAGTTGATGGAGGATGTTCTGGGATCTTTAGCAAATGAGTATCAGGTTTATGGATCCCACTTGCACTTCCTTGGTTTATGGTATCACAACAAAGCTCAACAACCATCAGAGGCAGAAGGTTATTATGTGAGGGCAATGGAGGCTTGGAAGAATGTTAAAGATAGAAGTGATGAAGGTAAAAGCGAGTGGATTAAAAAGTGTGAAGAGGAACTTGTTAAAGTTCGAGGTTTAATCAAGAAATAAATTTGTTGTAGAATTAAGTAGATTGCGTTAAAATGTTGTCAATAAATTACTTAGCCAACACCTACAAGGTTTTAAATAAACACGGGAGTAGTTAGAAAGCTTAATCATTAAACTTAAAAAAATTTAATATTTTAATTTTTGTATTGTCCCAATATAAAATACGAATGGGCGTGGCTTCAAACGTCAATCAACAAAAATTGGCCAATCACAGGCATAAGGGAAGCGACGTTAAAATTGTGACATCATTAAGATGACGTAAGCGGGGGAATTCCCTTGATAGGACGGAAATGATTACACCTTTAAAGTCCGAATAATAATTTGCATAACTTGCTTCTGGTTAATACTCGGATCAAAATACTTTGTTTCAATAATATATGACGTCACTAGTTGAATACGTCATGTGTCGAGGTCACTAATTGATCACGTGAACACTGCTTAGTGATGTCATAAAAGCAAAAATATGGCAAGTTAAAAACGCCATGTTGTTAATATGGCAGTTATGACGTCATATTTAGATCATAGTTTAATGACGCCATAATTAAACTTTGTGTTTTCGTTGCTGTGCAAGTCGACCCCGCATTTTTCTAGAGCCCTCAGGGGGGTGATTAGGGGGGAATTTTTCTCCAGTGTTGCCCCCAAGATTAAAACTATTTAAAGTGAACTTTGTTGTTTTGAAAAATAATGAGCAGGTCAAAGTGACTGGGAGCCCATTATGTAATAAGGACCTTTATTCGATGAGCCTGACATGTCTGACAACTGGACAGTCGGACAATTATGCGAGAAAACGAGGAAAGTTTGTGCGAGGATAAATGAGTTAAAGAATAGACACCACTCCAGGAAAGTTGTCCTGATTGGTTGGATTTCATCGAGTATAATCAACCGTGGGATTTAAAATTTTTATTTTTCAAGAATGTTTGCTGTTCAGTTAAAAATGTTTTAAGCTACTTTATTACAAGTTCATTGCTCGCCATTTTGTCTGCATTTTAATTGTTGTAATATAGTAGTAATACAATTAAAAGTAATCAACTTATATGTGAGAGTGGAATTATTATTTTTGAAGTATTTTGTGTTGTTTTTTCAGTGTAAAATTTGTTTAAATTTTTGTAAAGTAATTTATCACAAGTTGATTGCCTGCTTTGGTGGGTGCATTTTAATTAAGGTAAGCTTTTAATGGACTTATAACCCTTATAAAATTTGCTTGTGAATTTAAATTATTTTTAATTTTATTTTTTACAAAAATTTAATAAAAAACTTTTACTTTCAGGCTTCTTTAATTGAAGATGTTTAAGCGGTTATGTGTCTGGGGTTTTCCCTTTTTAGCATGTTTTAAAACCGAGGGTTAAGTTGGGGTAAAGGGGGGTAAAAAAATTAAAAAAAAACAAACATTTTAGTCGGTTGACGATGTTCTTTGTGATGTCACAACCCCGATATTATTTGTCATCGGTGACGAAGCAAGCTCGGTTACAGTGAGTGAACTAGAGGGAGTAAGAGAGCGAACATTTACTGATACTGTGACATCACAATTGATTGAAATGGGAGCTGATGATTGGTTGAGAGTTTCAGAGAAACACAAACGGGAAAGTTATCGCACTCAACCCATGGTTGACAGGTTCGTTAATTAACTAAAAAACCTGTTAACTAATTAAAAAAAAGCTCGAAAGCTCCATCTATGATCGGCATTACATTTTTTTGTGGGAAAGTCAAAGATGTGGGAAAGTCAAATGCGCAAACTAAACAAAGAGTAACATTTGTTACCCCAACCCAGTCTAAAGTTGCTTAAGCCAGTTTGAGATATTATGGATTATAATTGCCCGATAATTAAGCTGCTGATTAAGTGCTGGCTTAGCCGAAGTTCATACCAATTAAAGAGCTGTACTCAAGGGCGCTACAAAATGAGAGCAGTGGGGATCGAACCCACTACCTATGTAGTGTAGTAAGTGATCTGACTACTACCCCAGGCTGCTGTCTAATTGTCGTGATATGGTTGCAACTTTGAACTAATGTTTTTTTTATTGGAGGTTTTTAAATTGAGCAAACATACATATGTTGTTCTCTAAGCTCAATATGTTGTTTATTGATCAAAATTGCAAAAGTAAATTTTGTTTTTTATTATGACAAATAAAAGTTTTGTTTTTAGTTTTTTTTAATTTCTTTTCTTAATATTTTTCTTTTAGGGAAATTCTTGAGAGTATTTGTGATTTCCTTGACTTTGTGTTTACTCCGAGTCATGAGAGAAACAGTGTTTCCAACTATAAAGTAAGTCGAAACAGGGTTGCCAATCAAAACTTAACAATTTTCTTTTAACTATGTTTTTGTGTTTAGAGTTTATTGGGAAAAAGAAAAGTGAAATCACTGGATTATGAGAGTAAGTAAAAACTTTTATTTAATATTAGTGCTCACTTTATAGAGTTGGTTTATCTTTATTTTTAGCAAAGCGACAAAAATCTGATTCCAAAACTTACCGAAAAAATTCCACCTCAAACCAACTGAGTCAGATATTGTCCAATCAGAGACAAGCTTCATTAGAAGGTAGGAATATTTATCCTCAATGTCACAACTCAGTAATAACTCTTATATTTTTAATTTTGTGATTTTTTAAATTATAGGCAACGATAACCTTCAAGGTTTATCATTTAACCTTCAAACCGGATCAATCAGTGGTTTGACCTCTGCTCTGGGTTCAAACCCGACATCTAGTGGCCACAAAAAGTCAGATCGAGGAATTACAATCGACCTCTCTAAGGTAACAAATTAAAAGTTATGACATCATAATGGACTAACTTTTTTAATTATGACCTCACACAGGATCCAAACGTTCAACTCTCCTCAGCTTTATCTCGAAGGAAATCTCAACTTTTGCCACCGGCCGAGAGCCAAACTGAGGCAGCAGTTGCAGCTATTATGGGAAGTTCAAGCAGTGAATGTGAACAACATGGTTGGTGTTTAAGGAAGCTTTATTAACTTTTGTTCTAAACTAAATTTGATTAATCTTGTATTAGTCATGCATTGTTCAAGTGTTCATGTTGTTTTTGATAATTTTCAGTCATTTTCCAAAGGTAAAGAAGCTGGGATCAAACCCAGGACCTTGGGTCTTGTGTTGTTAAGATTATCATTTAAAATTTGACATTTTGTTTATTTTCAGGTCCAATTGTGACGTCATCAAACAAACCTGTGATGTCATCAACCTCAAAAATAATGAACTTAAGTTCAAAGTCAGCTTTCAAGAAAGGTAATTATCGAATATTAAATCAGAATTAGTTGAAACAAAATGAAAATTTCAATTTATTTCAGGACCTCAACCCAGTCTCAGTTCAGTGGGTACGCCAACGCTGACCAGCAGGAGCATGTCACTCAATTTTCAAGGATCAAGTTTTTCAGGTTCAGTGGAATTAATTTAACTAAGGGGGAATTTATAAAGGTTCTTATTAACAAACTAAAAAGTTAAAATTTTTATTTTTAGGTGTTTGGTGGTTTCAGTGCCCAATCACCCACAACATTTAACCCCTCGAATATCATCCCCCTGACCCCTGGCTTTACCCCCCTAACCCCTGGATTTACTCCTCTGACCCCTGGCTTCACCCCACTGACCCCTGGGTTCAGTGGTGACCTCATGGCCTCCCGTAGTCGCAAAGATGATCGGGAAACCCAGCAAGCCACCGCCATCCTGGAACAACTAACCAACATTCTAGATGCTGGGAAGGAAGGAAGTAAATCTCCCGATGACAATACAGGTTTGTGACGTCATACTAGTGAAATGAAACATTATGACATCATAGTTGTGTTATTAATGACATCATATTTAGAACCAGCGATGGCCTGACGTCATAGTTTGGACCCGACTTCGATGCGAAAAACTTCGGTTCGTGGAAGACCGAGAAAGAAGTTAAATCAAACGCTTTCTATGACGTCACGTGGTGGCTCTATGACGTCACATGGAGGTGGGATTAAAATACGTGGAAGTGGTTTGACCTCACAGGAATTCTCGGGTAGTTCACTTACGTCACAAGGCGATTCGCTGACGTCACGATTAGGCTCAAATAAACCGATGACGTCACTTGCATCGAACAAATCTTCGGTCGTGAGGTAAATTTGAGTTTTTTTTTTAAGTTGAGTTTTGTTTTCGCATTTTTAAGTTTTTGATTGTGACGTAATTATGTTCTGACGTCATCAGGCTTAACGACGGTTGCTCCACAGAAGAGGAAAATTTCGTTGATGCCCGATTCTCCCGCGGCTCGATTTCTTCCTGTGACGTCACAATCACAGTCGAATGTCGTTAAGAAAACTTTCGTTAAAACAAACATGACCAGTGACGTCACAACGTCGACGTTAAAGCAGTCACGTGATCCACCGAAACGTCCAATCACACAAGTTAGACAAGTGACGTTGTCATCAAATCAACCAATCACAGCCAAGCAGGTGATTATATTAATTAGATTTTTTTAATTATGTAAAAATATTAATTATTAATTAATTTTAAATAATTAAGCTTGGGTCCCCCGGTATTAAAATCACAACCAATCAGAAGGCTTCAATTTCCACCAATCCGCGACCCATGGTAACAGTGACGCGGTCCCTAGCAACAGGGTTAGGTGGGTTGGACGGGGGTAAGTCGGTTGTATACTTGCGGGAGCGAGCGAAGGCGCGGGTCCCTGAGGCCCAAGCAAAGTTGGATCAGTTCTACAAGAAACAGTTACAACACCGGACTTCCCCGTTCGGTGCTTCCCCCAGAGTGATGTCGAAAGTAATTACGGGGAAACACGGGGAAAAGTTGCTCAGCATCACGAGACCTAAAACTCTTGGAATGCAATCGCTCGTGCTCTCCAAGGTTGCCTCTGACGTCACAACCTCTGGTGTCACAAAGTCAATTTCTGACGTCACAAAGCCAGCCTCTGATGTCATCAAAGTGAAACCCGACCAGAAATCGACCTAAAAATAATTGATCCATTGTTTATAATTGTGACGTCATGGCGGATGTTCTTTCGCGTTTATGATGTATTTAAATCTTTGATGTTGTAATAAAGGTTTTGTTCACTTTATTCTTGAACTTACGATCTATTGTCTTCACAACAATGCACACTTATGACGTCATTAATGTTAATTATTGGTTCCGCCCTCGAGGCAGTTTTCAGTTCGAAAAATAGATGAACTTGACATTATAGAACACAAAGGAAACAAAATGGAAACAAATTATTGGAAAAGTTTTTTTGTTTAAATATCGGGTTACCAACATATTTTATCATGTGTGTGGTGGTAGTTGATATAATTAACAAAATCCGAAATAAATCATCACTAAATTAAATACAATAACTTTTAAAAGATTTATAAATTCAATAAAAACAAAAAATGGATTATGATCAGAATTTTAATAACAAGCTACAGATATAAATAAAAAATTAAATGAACTCATATTAACACGAAAAAGATTAATAATATATAGCTATAAACCAAAATTAAAATCCTAATTCGTTTAGAATTAAGTAAATACAGAAATATCATTTTAAAAAACAAAGAACTAGACTTTAACGCTGACTTGGCGACGCGAACAAATGAAACGAGATAATGTTGTCTCGTGTTTTTATTTTCCAAACTATACAAGCTTAATTTTGTGCCTGTAATTTTACGAACAGCTACACTCTAACATTAAAACGTAAATACAATGCCTACAACCAACCATAATTATTTAAACAATAATGTTAAAGCCAGTTATTACTTTATTCATAGCGTTTAGTATCCACTACAAGCCAAAAATTTCAAATTTTGTTGAGGAAAAAGTAATTGTTTTTGCATTCGCATATTATATATATTAGTATCTCTATACGTAGTAATACCTTGGCAAGCGATTTTTTATTCTCAATTTTAAGTTTAGACAAAAAACAAATTTGTCCAATAAATTAAGAATCAAATACAAAAACAGGAGTATAAATACAACTTTAATACACCTAAAATATTTAGGTAAAATAAAAGTTAACTTTATTACAACAAAAATGTAAAACTAGATTTATTTGATAAATAAAATATGGTTCGAAATTGTTTGATTCTTTTTAATGAATATAATTTATTTAGTAGGTTTATTAATTAAATTATAAATTTAAATATGAACTTTTTTATATTTAAACCTAATTTTAACAAGCGAACACGCACTCATTGATATTGTAATATAAAAGTAAACTAAATTTAAAAGCAAAATACCGATCTTAATTTTTAGTAATCAAACAAGTATTAAAATATAATAATAACAAAACAATTGAAACAAAAATTTTACACATTTTTTACTTATATTTTAACATTTTACTTAAATTTTCAACCAATATTTTTTACTTTAATGAACAGCGAAAAGGACGATTTTTGACGGCGACCAGAACGCTATTAAATTATTCAAGCGTTAAACTCAGACTGATTCGTTATTTTATAAAAAACTAAAATAATGATTAAACGATATTTAGCTAGAGTTAAATCTTCATTTTAAATAGCAACATACAAAATAATAATACCAACAACATATTTAAATTTCAGCAAATTTAATTTTTAAATTTTAATAATAAAATATATTAATTAGTAATTAGTGACATTTAAATGTCGTTAATAGGAGGTTTGCGATTCGTTGGGATAATAACAAACATACTAAAAATTTAGAACTTTTAGTTTTAAAGAACAAAAGTTATCGTCTTTCAAAATTTGTCAAATAAGAATAAAAACAACTAGATTTATTTGATAAATAAAATATGGTTCGAAATTGTTTGATTCTTTTTTATAAATATAATTGATTTAATAGGTTTATTAATTAAATTGTAAATTTAAATATGAACTTTTTTATATTTAAACCTAATTTTAACAAGCGAACACGCACTCATTGATATTGTGATATAAAAGTAAACTAAATTTAAAAGCAAAATGCCGATCTAAATTTTTTAGTAATCAAACAAGTATTAAAATATAATAATAACAAAACAATTAAAACAAAAATTTTACACATTTTTTACTTATATTTTAACATTTTACTTAAATTTTAAACCAATATTTTTTACTTTAATGGACAGCGAAAAGGACGATTTTTGACGGCGACCAGAACGCTATTAAATTATTCAAGCGTTAAACTCACACTGATTCGTTATTTTATAAAAAAACTAAAATAATGATTAAACGATATTTAGCTAGAGTTAAATCTTCATTTTAAATAGCAACATACAAAATAATAATACCAGCAACATATTAAAATTTCAGAAAATTTAATCTTTTAATTTTAATAATAAAATATATTAATTAGTAATTAGTGATAATTAAAAGTTGTAAATAGGAGGTTTGCGATTCGTTGGGATAATAACAAACATACTAAAAATTTAGAACTTTTAGTTTTAAAGAACAAAAGTTATTCGATTTCAAAATTCGGATTAGTAAGAATAAAAATAAAAATAATAATAAATATACGGACAATAACAATATGTTTCGAAATCTAAGATTTCGAACCATAATAAAATAAAGTTTTACTGGTTAAATATTTGTTAGGTGGCCATGTAATGAAATCTGATCATAAAAATGCAGTTATCTGAAACATTCGTAAATTCTTATTAAATATTTGTTTGACATTCTGTGTGCGCAGGTTGGTAGTTAAACATTTAAGAGAAAAAACTTTGCCCTGTTGTGTAGGAATTAAGTTAACGTTTAAAGTATTTTAAACATATTCTGTAAAGCATGGAATAAAGTTAATAGAAACTGTTGTGTATGTTTCAATGCAGTTAACATAGTTTAAAGATAACTTTGATTGAGAAATATGCTAAATTATTTCTGGTTTAAGTAAAGTTACAATTATTCTCAAATAGTTAAATCCAATTAAAACATAATTTTTGTTTTAGTTTAAAACATCTAAAAATGGCAGACATAGTTGACTTAAAAGTTGCACAAGGTAGTTTCGATTTGAGATTGAAAGGGCAACCTGCACGTACAATAGCCAGTGCTGTGGCAGTAGCTGGGGTTGCTTATGTTGCTTTAAAACCTGAACTTCGGCCGTTCTGGAGGGGGGTGTTGGACAAAATTGTGGAGGGTCGAGATGCAATCATCGAGTTAATCAGACCAGGATCATTGGTTGTCAGCGTTTGCACCAAGAACCAGGAAGCTTCTGATCAGTTCATGTTCGATTATAGTTTAAAGTCGATGCTTGAAAGATTAAACAAATATCTTTCCCAGTATCCAGGTGATGACGACATCGGAAAGTTTGAATCCGTTGTCATGACGAAGTACGAAGTATTCGAAAGTTTCGCTGACGATTTTAAGGAAATGAAAGAAAATGCTCGGATCACAATTTCTGAGTTGTTTAATGAGAAAGTAAGTGAAAAGTTTTTATCTATATCAAACCATAACACTTTAAGGTAGTTTGTGTTACTTTAAGCTTAACTTTTAACCTGTTTCAGATTGTGTTAAACCTTACTTTTAATACGATTAAAATTAAAGTTTTTCTTTGTTTTAGGTAGAGAAAGAAGTAACAAAGGGTAAGTTATGTATTTGTTATATAAATGGTTATATATGCCTCAAGTAGTTTTAAGTTAACAATAAACGAGTCAACTTACCACAAATCTATTAAATATTGCATTATATGATATTTAAATAGGACTACTTGTTGAACAACATAGGCCTAAAAACTAGTTTATAATAATACAAAATATCCAGATATTTCGTCCGAGTTTGGACTCTTGGATGTTAAGGATCGATTTTCTGGGTTGGGACGACCTTTTGACCTTGAAAGTGTATTGACCTTGGACAGTGGTCACGGAAGCATGACCAGATCTCATCCAAGCGTGACTGCTTCCATGGCAACCAAAACAGTGAAAAGAAGGCAAATTGGTTAGTTAATAAAAATTAGGTTTTTGTGAAATGTTTATGAGAACAACTTTAACAACTTTCTTTTAATTATTAGGATTGGAAGTAACATCTAAGGATCTGGAGGAACTGTTTGCTTCAGGAGGTTGGTTGGTTAAATTTGGTTATTGTTACGTCACAGGTTGTTGCAAAAAGGGGTCAATGTTGTATTAACTAATCAGCAACACGCGTTAATTTAAATTTAATTAAAATATTATTTACTAAAACGAACAATACAGCAAAGTTAAAATCAACAATTTATAGTATGTTGGTAACACACTATGACGTAACAGTTACCAATAAATGGTTGTTATGACAACTTTAATATGTTTAACATTAGGAACTGTTTCTAACATGAGTTAACTTTATTAAAGGATCAATCTGGAACAAGTTAAAGAGTGAAAGTAACGACAAAACCATTCTCCAATAAGAGCAAAAATACAAGTTTGGTGTGACCTTTGACCTCCTTCCAAAGCTAACCCAATATTATGTCGCCTGTTTGATGACCAACCAATATGACAAAGCCATGGAAGCCAAGAACGAGGTTTCTTCCCTGATTCAAAGCAACATCCAAGTTAGTGCTGAGCAAGTCAAGTTATTTGCTGACCATCTTGAAGGTAAGGAGAAATATCTGGAGTCAATCTTGTTCTACAGTGCAGCTGGTGGGTTGTATGGTCTTGGTAGTAAAGTGTTCAACCAATCCGTTAAGGGGATAGATTCTTGTGTGGTTGGTATGTTTAATTGTGTTGCTAAAATGAAAGAAGATGGAAACATGGAAAGTGTCATCCAACGTCATGTGACACCACTCATGCATGAAATGACAGAGTTCATCCACAACGACACACAATCTGATAAGAAGGTGAGATGTGAAGTGGAAGCCAGGTGTTTATATTACATAGCTGGGTGTGAAGATTTGTCCGATGTTGATCCCACCCAAACATGTCAGCAAGCAGTGAAGTTGTTGGAGGATGTTCTGGGATCTTCAGCAAATGAGTATCAGGTTTATGGGCACCACTTACGCTTCCTTGGTTTATGGTATCACAACGAAGCTCAACCATCAGTGGCAGAAGGTTACTATGTGAGGGCATTGGAGGCTTACAAGAATGCTAAAGATATGAGTGATGAAGGTAAAAGCAGGTTGATTAAAGACTGTGAAAAGAAGAGAAACTTGTTAAAGTTCGAGGTTTAACCAAGAAATAAATTTGTTGTAAAATTAAGTAGATTGTGTTAAATTGTTGTCAATAAATTACTTACCCAACACCTCCAAGATTTTAAATAAACACGGGAGTAGTTAGAAAGCTTAATCATTAAACTTAAAAAAAATTAATATTTTAATTTCTGTATTGTCCCAATATAAAATACGAATGGGCGTGGCTACAAACGTCAATCAACAAACATTGGCCAATCACAGGCCTAAGGGAATTCGGCGTCGTTAAAATTGTGACATCATTAAGATGACGTAAGCAGGGGAATTCCCCTGATAGAACGGGAATGATTACATCTTTAAAGTCCGAATAATAATTTGCATAACTTGCTTCTGGTTAATACTCGGATCAAAATACTTTGTTACAATAATTTATGACGTCACTAGTTGAATACGTCATGTGTTAAGGTCACCAATTGATCACGTGAACACTGCTTGGTGATGTCATAAAAGCAAAAATACGGCAAGTTAAAAACGCCATGTTGTTAATATGGCAGTTATGACGTCATATTTAAATCATAATTTAATAACGTCATAATTAAACTCTGTGTTTTTGTTGCTGTTCCAGTCGACCCCGCATCCTTCTAGAGCCCTCAGGGGGGTGATTAGGGGGGAATTTTTCTCCGGTGTTGCTCCCAAGATTGAAATTATTGATTGTGAAGTTTATTGTTTTGAAAAATAATGTGCAGGTCAAAGTGACTGGAAGCCCATTATGTAAAAGTTAAAGTAAAGATGATTTTTTTGGACCTTTATTCGATAAGTTCGAAATGTCTGACAACTAGACAGTCGGACAATTATGCGAGAAAACGTTGAGGAAAGTTTGTGCGAGGATAAATGAGTTAAAGAATAGACACCACTCCAGGAAAGTTGTCCTGATTGGTTGGATTTCATCGAGTGTAATCAACCGTGGGATTTAAAATTTTTATTTTTCAAGAATGTTTGCTGTTCAGTTAAAAATGTTTTAAGCTACTTTATTACAAGTTGATTGCTTGCCATTTTGTCTGCATTTTAATTGTTGTAATATAGTAGTAATACAATTAAAAGTAATCAACTTATATGTGAGAGTGGAATTATTATTATTTATATTTTGTGTTGTTTTTTCAGTGTAAAATTTGTTTAAATTTTTGTAAAGTTTTTTTTTTTTTTTTTTTTTTTGTATATATCTTTATCCTCGATGTGGGAAAGTCGAATGCGCGACTTAAACATAGAGTAACATCAGTTACTCCGACCCAGTCTCGAGTTGTCTGTGGCAGTTTGGGATATTATAGATTATAATTGCCTGATAATTAAGCTGCTGATTAAGTTTTGGCTCAGCAGGAGTTCGTACCGTTTAAAGCGCCTTACTCAAGGGCGCTACAGCATGAGATCAGTGGGGATTGAACCCACGACCTCACGTGTGGTGTAGCAAGTGTTCTTACCACTACACCACGCTGCCGGTACAAAAGTAATTTATCACAAGTTGATTGCCTGCATTGGTGGGTGCATTTTAATTAAGTTAAGCTTTTAATGGGCTTATAGCCCTTATAAAATTTGCTTGTGAATTTAAATTATTTTTAAATTTATTTTTTACAAAAATTTAATAAAAAACTTTTACTTTCAGGCTTCTTTAATTGAAGATGTTTAGGCGGTTATGTGTCTGGGGTTTCCCCCTTTTAGCATGTTTGAAAAACAAGGGGTAAATTGAACATTTACTGATACTGTGACATCACAATTGATTGTAACGGGAGCCGATGATTGGTTGAGAGTTTCGGAGAAACACAAACGGGAAAGTTGTTGCACTCAACCCATGGTTGACAGGTTCGTTAATTATTAAAATTTTTAGTTAATTTAAACAAGTAGTCTGTCTGCTCTGCTGTTGGCATTTCTATTGTCATGACATGGTCACAACTCTAATTTATTATTTGCTCGCAATAATTTACCTGTACACCACAAGCTGTAGTTTTATTTTTTATTTATTTTTTTCTTAATATATTTTTCAGGGAAATTCTTGAGAGTATTTGTGATTTTATTGATCTTGTGTTTACTCCGAGTCGTGAGAAAAACAGTGTTTCCAACTATAAGGTAAGTCGAAACAGGGTTGCCAATCAAAACTTCACAATTTTCTTTTAACTATGTTTTTGTGTTTAGAGTTTATTGGGAAAAAGAAAAGTGAAATCACTGGATTATGAGAGTAAGTAAAAACTTTTATTTAAGTGCTCACTTTATAGAGTTGGTTTATCTTTATTTTTAGCAAAACGACAAAAATCTGATTCCAAAACTTACCGAAAAAATTCCACCTCAAACCAACTGAGTCAGATATTATCCAATCAGAGACAAGCTTCATTAGAAGGTAGGAATATTTATCCTCAATGTCACAACTCAGTAATAACTCTTATATTTTAAATTTTGTGTTTTTTAACTTACAGGTAACGATAACCTTCAAGGTTTATCATTTAACCTTCAAACCGGATCAATCAGTGGTTTGACCTCTGCTCTGGGTTCAAACCCGACATCTAGTGGCCACAAAAAGTCAGATCGAGGAATTACAATCGACCTCTCTAAGGTAACAAATTAAAAGTTATGACATCATAATGGACTAACTTTTTTAATTATGACCTCACACAGGATCCAAACGTTCAACTCTCCTCAGCTTTATCTCGAAGGAAATCTCAACTTTTGCCACCGACCGAGAGCCAAACTGAGGCAGCAGTTGCAGCTATTATGGGAAGTTCAAGCAGTGAATGTGAACAACATGGTTGGTGTTTAAGGAAGCTTTATTAACTTTTGTTCTAAACTAAATTTGATTAATCTTGTATTAGTCATGCATTGTTCAAGTGTTCATGTTGTTTTTGATAATTTTCAGTCATTTTCCAAAGGTAAAGAAGCTGGGATCAAACCCAGGACCTTGGGTCTTGTGTTGTTAAGATTATCATTTAAAATTTGACATTTTGTTTATTTTCAGGTCCAATTGTGACGTCATCAAACAAACCTGTGATGTCATCAACCTCAAAAATAATGAACTTAAGTTCAAAGTCAGCTTTCAAGAAAGGTAATTATCGAATATTAAATCAGAATTAGTTGAAACAAAATGAAAATTTCAATTTATTTCAGGACCTCAACCCAGCCTCAGTTCAGTGGGTACGCCAACGCTGACCAGCAGGAGCATGTCACTCAATTTTCAAGGATCAAGTTTTTCAGGTTCAGTGGAATTAATTTAACTAAAGGGGGGAATTATAAAGGTTCTTATTAACAAACTAAAAAGTTAAAATTTTTAATTTTTTTTAAGGTATTCAACTTGGTGGTTTCAGTGCCCAATCACCCACAACATTTAACCCCTCGAATATCATCCCCCTGACCCCTGGCTTTACCCCCCTAACCCCTGGATTTACTCCTCTGACCCCTGGCTTCACCCCACTGACCCCTGGGTTCAGTGGTGACCTCATGGCCTCCCGTAGTCGCAAAGATGATCGAGAAACCCAGCAAGCCACCGCCATCCTGGAACAACTAACCAACATTCTAGATGCTGGGAAGGAAGGAAGTAAATCTCCTGGTGACAATACAGGTTTGTGACGTCATACTAGTGAAATGAATCATTATGACATCATAGTTGTGTTATTAATGACGTCATATTTAGAACCAGCGATGGCCCGACGTCATAGTTTGGACCCGACTTCGATGCGGAAAACTTCGGTTCGTGGAAGACCGAGAAAGAAGTTAAATCAAACGCTTTCTATGACGTCACGTGGTGGCTCTATGACGTCACATGGAGGTGGGATTAAAATACGTGGAAGTGGTTTGACCTCACAGGAATTCTCGGGTAGTTCACTTACGTCACGAGTCGATTCGCTGACGTCACGATTAGGCTCGAATAAACCGATGACGTCACTTGCATCGAACAAATCTTCGGTCGTGAGGTAAATTTGAGTTTTTTTTTTAAGTTGAGTTTTGTTTCCGCACTTTTAAGTTTTTGATTGTGACGTAGATATGTTCTGACGTCATCAGGCTTAACGACGGTTCCTCCACAGAAGAGGAAAATTTCGTTGATGCCCGATTCTCCCGCGGCTCGATTTCTTCCTGTGACGTCACAATCACAGTCGAATGTCGTCAAGAAAACTTTCGTTAAAACAAACATGACCAGTGACGTCACAACGTCGACGTTAAAGCAGTCACGTGATCCACCGAAACGTCCAATCACACAGGTTAGACAAGTGACGTTGTCATCAAATCAACCAATCACAGCCAAGCAGGTGATTATATTAATTAGATTTTTTTAATTATGTAAAAATATTAATTATTAATTAATTTTAAATAATTAAGCTTGGGTCCCCTGGTATTAAAATCACAACCAATCAGAAAGCTTCAATTTCCACCAATCCGCGACCCATGGTAACAGTGACGCGGTCCCTAGCAACAGGGTTAGGTGGGTTGGACGGGGGTAAGTCGGTTGTATACTTGCGGGAGCGAGCGAAGGCGCGGGTCCCTAAGGCCCAAGCAAAGTTGGATCAGTTCTACAAGAAACAGTTACCACCCCGGACTTCCCCGTTCGGTGCTTCCCCCAGAGTGATGTCGAAAGTAATTACGGGGAAACACGGGGAAAAGTTGCTCAGCATCACGAGACCTAAAACTCTTGGAATGCAATCGCTCGTGCTCTCCAAGGTTGCTTCTGACGTCACAAAGCCAATCTCTGGTGTCATCAAAGTGAAACCCGACCAGAAATCGACTGAAAAATAATTGATCCATTGTTTATAATTGTGACGTCATGGCGGATGTTCTTTCGCGTTTATGATGTATTTAAATCTATGATGTTGTAATAAAGGTTTTGTTCACTTTATTCTTGAACTTGTTTACGATCTATTGTCTTTACAACAATGCACAACTATGAACTGCCTTTGGGGCAGTTTTTGATTGACAGGTGAGCGTTTGATTGATTTCAGTTCGAAAAAAGTCGAGTTTGTTTAAAAGCACAATGTGACGTCATAATCCTATTTCAGATTTTTGTTATTACGTCACAATGTGTGGGAATAAATGTTGGAATCTACTTGGGCGTCCACTTTAAGGGATTAACCCGGCGGGGAGGGGGATTGTCGTATATATAAGTGTACAGTCGTATATATAAGCGTACAGTCGTATATATAAGCGTACAGTCGTATATATAGTAGCTCGGTCGTTTATATAACCGTCGGTCGTATACGTAAGCCGTGTATTTAATGATAAGTCGTATACCTAGCCAGGTTAAAATGACCCCGGATTCAACTTAGGGCGAACAGGAATTTGTAAACAGTTTATTTCCGACGTTCTATCGTGATAATGAGATATTTTGACATCATAGTACTTCATTCATAACGACTGAACCTTTCAACTGTAATAATGCGTTATTGTTAGCTTCTAAATTACAGTTTTGCACGAAGTTAAAGTTTTGTTATGGTCACGTGACTGTTAAGTTCGCGGAAAGTTCAGAATTTTTGAGGTTATTTTGAAACGCGGAATTTCTTTTAAAAGGACCCAGAATTTTGGGTCAAAAGTTAAGAAATTGGACGAAAAATAACTTGACTTTTAAATGAACTCAGCAGCGTAAAAAACTTTGGTAAAAATTTAAGATTTTTCAGCAGAAGATTTAAAGTTTCATTGTTTTGCTAAAGTTTACAAAAAGTTCAAAAGTTTTGTTTTTAAAAATAGATTTAAATAAAAATATAGAACGTGACGTTTGACGACTCATAATAGAGCATTGTGACGTAATACTAATGCGATAAAAAATAATTGATTCATTTTTTTTAATTAGATCAAAATTAATTATCATTTTTTAATATTAAATTAAAATTATTAATTGCTTCGACATCGGAAGTAAAGTGACGTCACTTGTAATGACGTCACTGGATTTAATCATCGACGCACAAACTGTAAGTTAGATAATATATTTTGTTTAATTAAAATACAGAAATTGGTTAAAATTTAAGTTTTGTTTAAACTGGGTTGAAATTGGAGCCTTGTGTAATATTATCCTTGTTTTTTGTTTATTATTCGTGCTAGTTTATTGTTTTCACGGATTTCAATTTGTTTCAAATTAAACAAAACATTTCTCAGTAAACTTCCTTATTTCCTTGGTTTTCGCTACGGTCGCGAAATAAGCTTTGTTACGTCACAATTAGGCTCAGGTGTCGCGATGCTAAGTGGGCCACCCATTGACCTCCGTCATGCTTGAGTGCGCACTAGGGTCATGGTAACTTGCACGTGATTGGGACAAACAATTTAGTAAATGTCAATCAAAGTTTAATTATCTCTCTCATCTAATTGCAACAACAAAGAGGTCGCCGGGTCTTGTTAGCAAATTTTGAAACTTTGCAAAATTGCTTTTTTAACTTTTTTTAACCGTTTAAAAACACAAAAATAGTTTAAAAAGGGGGTTAAATAAAGGACAGGCGGAATTTTTGCGAACTGTTTATTTTTTATAATGAAAGAAACTTAATTTAAATATTTGCATGGTAAGAAAATATTTATTTTTAAACTTTTGTTCCAAATTTGCTTCCAAGTTTCGTTAATTGATTTTTAATTGAAGAAAATATTTTAAAAACTGTCAAATATTAATTTTAATTTTGCTGAATTTCAAAAAATAAAACTTTTGTATTTTTTATATGAATTTAATTTAGAAATTTAGAGTCATTGTGATTATTTTTAAACTTAAATTATAAACGCGAAACTAAATTTTTTTTATTGAATTAAAATTTTACAAAATACCCAACTTTCAAATTTTAAATATTTAAAAATAAAAACTTCAAATAAAAATAGAAAGATTATTATTGAATGCGCTATAAACTCGTTGACATATCGTTTCTACTATTGCGTGATTTTACTTAAAACTCGATCATTTTTTGCCCAATATTCAATTCTGTGCAACGAATTTAAAAACTTTAACATTTTGTGCCAATTTTTTTATTCCTAAACTGACATTTTATTGGCAATAATTTCTCGTTTTTAAAAACTGTCGATTTCTCGGATTTAACTCGAAGTATTTTTAACTTTGTCGACATTCATCCTCAAGTAGCCCCGGAAGTCACGTGACCAGCGCTTGGGTGGGCACTTAACAAAAATGCTTTTAAGTAAAAATTAAATTTGAAAATTTCAAATCGAATTAAAACTGAATAATTTAATCCACCGCAACAGTATTGTTGACGTCATAATCTTAATTAAATCACGTGGTAAAAAGAATTACGCGGTCTTAACCCAATTAAGGAAATTTTAATATTTTGTCGTTTTACAAAATTCCGCCATTGTTTTAGCGTCGTTGTTATTTGTGACGTCACAGAGAAAGGTTATAGCGAGAGGCGCGCAAATTTCCGGTATTGAGTTTGATGGTACTCGAGCCTTTGTTGTTCAATCAAGCGTGCACTGATGTCATAATTCTAAGTTGTGAGGTCACAATGTGAACTGTTACTGAACCTGAAGGTTACGGTATTTAAGCTTCACCCGAACACGTGGTTTTAAAATATGTAGTTTGGAGCTAAAAACTAGCAAGTAAGTTGTTTTACTTCTTATGTGACATCATAATGGCCAGCTTAATGGCGTCATTATAAGGAAACTTAATATGGAAATCTAGTTCGTTTTTTTGTCTAGTAATTGTGACGTCACAAGGTTTGTTATGTCGCATCCGAAGTCGCTATTGTCCATCGCGTTAATGGGCACGTGCGCGCTGACCGATCTGTCTTCGTTTGCTTTTAATTATTTGAGGGTTTTGTCAAATAGAAGGGACTTTCCCGTTTATGCGAATAAAAAGCCGAGAATTCTCGGAAAATTTTTATTTTAAAATATTTGTAGTCGTCGTGTCATGACCCTTGCTCGAGAGGTAAGCTGGTGGTTAAAATGTGACAAATATTGTGATAGATTATTAATTCAAATTTGTTGGCTAATTTATCAAATATTCCTTAAAATTATTAAAGTTTAAGTTAAAAGAGCAACTTAATGATGAGTTTAATTCAGAATCGTTTAATAATCAAATGCAGATCAATTTGAAAGTCGTGCAAAAGTTTATTTTATCAACTAGAACAAGGGTTAAAAGTTGTTTTAATAACTCAGTGCAGGTTAAAACCTGTTAAACCGATTCGTTGCAAAATTTAATTCATTTATTTTTTTTTATTTTGGTTTTTCGCACATTGATAAAAGTAAATAATAAATACGATATACAGTTAATATTACAACAATGCGACGGGAAAAAATGACAAAATCAATTTAATGATTTAAAACATGCCAAAAGTATTAATTTGTATCTTAAATATTATTAAAAACTAGATTTTAATATCAACAAATATTCGATCAAAACGTAAACAAACGAGCCATGAAGATAATGTAGCGAGTTACCAAATATTTAGATTACCAGAAATGGTTGTAAATTATAAATAGGATTGGTTGGTTTGTTGCCACTACAACCAATCGAACCTCGAAGTATTTAAATTCTAGAATTGTTATTAATGAGTGTTAGATTAATTATGACGTCATATTAAACGTATTGTTAAAATAGTGTTTATATCTTGAACTTGCTTCATAATGGTTGAAAATAGTTTATTGTCGATCGCACGCCCGCGTTTTGATTGTGACGTCACATGGGAAACAATGGAGGTGAAACATGTGTGAAAATTTCAGTTTGAAAATAAAATCTTACCGCAAAAATATTTTCGGAAATTTTTGTTTTCGGGTTCGAACGAAAGCCTAATTATTACATTCCTCTTAATTATATTATGACGTCATAATTCCTTAATTATGATCGCATCAATTATTTTTTAACTTTAACAAAACTTAAAAATAATCTTTGATAAAGATCAAAGAATCGACGAGCGATTGGTCACGTGACCTCGCTGAACTTTACTTCACCTCATTTATCTAGATTTTAAAATCACCACAAAACCCAATTATGGCGTCATAATAGAGACGATAAATCAATCGACGGTTTATTTTTCTTCCGACTCACTACGCCATGTAGTGGTCAACTTTAGGCGACCTCGAAAAATACAAATATTTAAATAATTAACGTTTAAACTTTTGTAATTAACGTTTTTGTTAATTATAATTTAGTGCGACGACAATTTGTCTGAAAACGTGAAACAATGAGGGGGTTCCCCGGTCGGTGGTTTACGTTTTTAATTAAAACGGATTTTCCTCGAAAGTTGTTTTGCAGACATAACATGTTCATCCGCCGCGTGAAATTGCAGGTTTGCGCGTCTAAGGACAGCGCGGCAAATTAGCCTCGGATCTTGGTCGGGTCAATAGCGGGTGAAAGATATTAAAATGCCGTGATTATGACATCATAAATGCTCAGGTAAACATTCATTGTTGACCTAGTCCGTCCTTTGCAAGGTCAACTGATTTATTGAAATCAAAAATATTTCAACTTTGCCTGAACCCGACGCACTTTTAACCTTTACCTGATTACAATGCATTCTTTGTGACGTCACGTTCACTTGCACAATGCCCTCTCGAGGAGGTCCAGAGCCTGTTATTATTTGCGCAAACATAATCCCCCTATTGTTACGTCACAACTAGTCTTTGTATGACCCTCCAGGTGCACTGGTAACCTAGATCGTTGGATTAATTACTGGTGAAATAATCTGCGCTTATTATAGGTTTGCCGTTGTTATTGTTCGAACTAAACTCTCGGTTTAAAGTGGGCGGGACTTACGAGATGTCAATCAAACTTATGATCGGATTTAAATTTCCGATTTTGGTTTATTTTCGCCTCAAAATTCCGTGAACCGTTTGTGGTCATTTTGTCGCTACAGAGAGGTCAGTTGTCACGTGACCCGACGCTGGGTTCGAAGCGAGGACAATTGGGTAAATAACCTGGTCAAAAAAAGGTCGTGTTTTGCGAAAATTCTCAAATTATAAATTAATTATACGTCATCGTTTAATGACATCACAAGGAGCATATGCGGAGCGCCGAAGTGTGGAGTTCTCCGTAATTTATGGTTTGCGAGAGATCGCGCCTTTTTCGCGCGGGCTCTCTTATAAAGCCGACGAGTTTTAATCACTTCATTATTTTGATGCAAAAATGAGCGAACAACTTATTATAAAACCTGTTTTGTGGCGCGAGCAATTCGCTCATGAAGAGGCGGTAGGTTACAATTAAAAACAAGTTCGAGTTTTAGTTTTATTTCGAGTTTTAGTCAACTTTGTTCTCTGTTTAGACGTTGAACGAAAGCAGCGAGGCTACGTCATCGTTAATGACGTCAGATGGTTCAACGAAGATGTTTTTGTTGTTACTTCCGGTCTTGCCTTTCTTAGTTTGGATTTTACTCAGAAATTGGTGGCAGTGGTTAAATTCAGGGGGTAAAGATGACCTTGACCACCTCCCCCTTCCCCCCGGAAGTTCTGGAATTCCAATCATCGGGGAAACTATCGCGTGGATAACCCAGGTACGTCATAATCGATTGTTACGTCACATTTGCTAAAATGTGTTTTGTTAAAATTTTAATTTTTCTAAGTTTAAATTGTGATGTCACAAAACATTGATTTCGTCATAAATCTATGGAATGCCGAGCGTTTTAAGTCGCGGAATTCGGCGGAATCTGAGAGTCACGATCTTTCCCCGAAGCAGGTTCAGAACAAGGTTGAACAATTCTCATTCCATCTAATTAGTAGATGCTCGAGATATAACAATTAGTGACCTTTCGCTGACTCGTCTGTTTACTCTAACAATAATCGAATATTGTGACGTCACAATCCACCTGCTCGAACTCGCTGCGACTGTTTACATTCTAGAATGTTTACACGATAATAAATTCTAGGCTTGAACTTTGTTCGACCTCGGGATAATCGCTTTAACGAGTTCTCTTTAACTTTTACGATTTGTGACGTCATAATTTACGCTCTTTGATCGCGCGTGTCTGGTTATTATCCAACAATCGACCAGGGGCACTTATGACATCACAATAGTCACACAAAGGTTAATTATATTTTAGGGCGCAAAGTTTAACTCGGATCGGAGAAAGAAGTTCGGGAATGTGTTCAGAACGAACGTGATTTGCCAACCTATGATCAAAGTAACCGGTCAGCAATTCATCAAAGAGGTAGAAATGTTGATTCAATATTATCTTGTGGTTTATATTTTTTGGGGGTTCTGTTGTGACGTGTTTAAGCTATTTGTAAACACTTGGCTTAAAGGTAAATAGTGTGGCATTGGTGCGACTCGAACCCGAAACCTTTCAGCTTGTAATACAAAGTAATGACCAGTACAATATAGTTTTGTTAAACTATTGATCAATATTCAACTTCAATGTTTATTTACTTTTGATTGGAATTAAAAATATTGGTTTTACCGCTGTGTTTACCGACTAAACACTGTGTTAATTGTGACTTTATTGTTGGCATTGTGACGTAGGTCCTGGAGGGCGAACACGAGACGGTAACAACGATCTGGCCTGCCACCGTGCGGAAGTTATTGGGTGAGAATGGGATCGTGAACTCCACGGGTTCGATCCACAAATACAAGCGAAAGGTGACCTTGAAAGCGTTCACCTTGACCGCGTTGAACAATTACATTCCTTTTATTCAACGTGGCACCGAGATAAACGTGAGTGTGACGTCATAAAGATTATCCGCTTGAACGTAAACATTTAGAAATAATTTAAATTTAAGCTTTCGTACAGAGAGGATAAACTGAAACAAAAACGTTTTTAAATCTCGGTAATTTCCCACAGATAAAGGCTCTTTGTGACGTAGAACAACCTCGTATTTATGATCGAATGCTGAGGTTGGGCTTTGACGTCGCGGTCAGCGCGTTGTTGGGTTTCAACATCGACGATCGAACCGAATTGGATCAAATGTTTTCATTATTCAACGATCTGGTCGACAATCTTATTTGTATTCCACTCGATGTACCTGGCTTTGGATACAGAAAGGTTTGTTGTTTAACAATACCACATTATGACGTCATAATCTCTTTTCTAAATACCGCGTTTTAACAGGGCTTACGAGCGAGAGCCGCTATGTTGGATTTACTCGACGTTCACATCCAAAGAAAGAAAAAAAAGATCCAACAGGAGCTGGATTCGAACCAGGGACCTCAGGATGATAAATTTGATGCAGCTCTGGATATTGTTTTGCGCGAGGAAATGAAACAATCTTTAAGGTTTGTGTTATAATTAAAATTTAATTAATTAATAATCTTTATATTTAATTTTATCTTTTAACTTTAGAATGAAGGAACGTGGTGACGTCACAAACAACAACAATGACGACGATTACAGCTTGAGCGATCTCGCGTTGAAGGAAATGGCGATGGAGTTGATGTTCACCGGTTACTTCACAACAGCGAGCGCTGTGACGTCAACAATCCTCGAGCTCGCGCGGAATCGTGACGTGTTCCATAAAGTAGAAGAGGAACTTCTCTCGTTCGGGTTCTTACGTGATGATCGTGACGTCACGAGTGATGACGTACATGAGACGCCGGAGTTAAGTCTGAACTCGATCCACAAGTTGAGATATTTGGATCAGGTGATCAAGGAGTCGATGAGAATACGCCCTCCAGTGTTGGGAGGATACAGAAGAGCGAGGAAGACTTTTCAACTTGGAGTAAGTTTTGAAGATTCGTTGGAATTATTTAATTTTAAATTAAGAACTTAAATTTAAACTTGTTTTATTTCCAGGACTACAGAATACCAAAAGGTTGGACAATAATTTACAACATCCGGGACACTCATGACTTCGAGTACGAGGGTGTGACGTCATTCGACCCGGAACGCTTCGGCATCGACGGTGACAAAAATTCAAAATATCGGTTAGTTGACGAAACTCTTTCTTCTTAAACCTACTCAAATAAACCTAAATCTTAGTGCTAGAGTTAATTATATACCATAAAAATACGTCATAACATTGATATTATTACGTCATAACGTTGGTATTACGTCACAGGTACCTACCGTTCGGAGGCGGACCACGAAAATGCATCGGCCAGGATTACGCGAAAGTTCTCATCAAAATTATTTTGCTCGAAATGTTCAGAAGGTTTCAGAACTGGGAATTAACCTCGGGGGATCTCCCTAAAATGCGAGCGATCCCAACACTTCATCCCGTCGATGGTCTTCCTCTTAATTTATATCCGCGTGACGTCATCGGTGTGCTAAAACACTAAAAACCTCGTGACGTCATAATCTTGTTTCAGGTACCATCACAATTTCTCAAGGATCACGTGATATGCCCCTCTTGCCCACGTGATTAGTGACGTCATTTCTTCTTTAACTTCTTTGTTTAACCAATTTCTTCACTTTTTGTTTGTTTTTTGTTTATGGCGTAATTGTTACAGCATCTTTGTTGAAAGGTGACTTCTGCAATGCACTTTTTCTTATTGTTCCGCAGTGCCGTTTGTACATTCTGACGTAATAATAAATGTGTAAGATGTAAAGTTTTTAAACTTGGTTGAAAATAATAAATTAACAGATCAAAAATTATTTGAGGATAAATATGTTTTGTCACATTAAAGTAACAACTCTTGTTTCAAAATCATGTTATTCTTGCAAAGTTGTTGACAAAAAACAAAATTTAAAGTCATTAAAATGCCGTCGTTGAAACAATTTAAAAACTTAGAAATAATGATCTAAGATGGATAATCATTTGGAACAGTTGGTTACTTGTTCTGTTTGTCTTGACCGCTTTAAAAAACCGAAAATTTTGCCATGTCAGCACACTTTCTGCTTGCAACCTTGTCTTAAAACCTTGCTCATCGGCCAAACGTAAGTTTGTGAGTTATATTATTGTTGGCTTACGTTTTGGTTGAATTAATTTTTGGTTTAATTTGACCTTCCCACATCGAGGATAAAGAAAAAAGAACAATAAATACAACACAACAAAGGATATGATTTATTGTTTTATTTCGGTTCAAACAAGATGTCGGTTTTCACTTTAAATCTCAGTTAATTCAACATTTTTAGTAAGATATTATTTTGTGGGTAGTACTAAAATACGGGATGCGGAAAGTTACGGGGCGCGGGAAATACCGAGGTCGTATGTAAACGTTAACAAAAAAACGCTGAATGCGGAAAAAGACGGACTTTTTATACCCTCCGCTAATCTTCCCTTGTGCTTTATATTCGATTTTGCATCATTTCTTGACCTTTAAAGTCAATCCCGCATCACCCCTAAGCCCTTTCAGCCTTTAGATAAAAACAGCAATCATCCCGCAGAAAAGTACAAAAATTCTGTCCCACATTCCGTGAATTTTTGTTAACGTTTACATACGGTCCCGCACTATCCCGCATCCCGTACTTTGGTAAAATCCTATTTTGTCAATATGTTCAAACAAGTAATTAAGTGTTTTTTTATTGAAACACTTACGTTTACATTTTAGTAATCTATTTAATTTTAACCCAATTAATAAATTTTCAATTAAAGTTCTTTTTATAAGCTCCTGACTTAAACACAGGTCTCCCTAGTTACCCGCCAACTCTTTTATCTCTTTTTCTCATCTTTAACTTTCTAATCTTATTTTTGTTTCTTCTACCCCTAAATAAAAAGAAGTTATTTGACTTTTTAAAGAACTAACAATGTGGGAAGGTATGGGAAGGTCAAATGCGATGTGGGAAGGTCAAATGCGCGACTTAAACATAAAGTAACAGTTACTCCAACCCAGTCTCTAGTTGCCTTTAGCAGTTTTGGATATTATAAATTATAATTGCCCGATAATTATACTGCTGATTAAGTGCTGGCTCAGCAGGAGTTCATACCGTTTATAACACCTTACTTAAGGACGCTACAGCATGAGATTACTGGGGATCGAACCCAGGATCTCATGTAGTGTGAAAAGTGTTTCGACCACTACACCACGCTGCCTTTCTTGGTAAGGTTACTAAAGTTAACAGAAAAGTTTTCTTTAAATTTATTTTTATTTTAGAATAAAATGCCCGCAATGCCGAACTACTCATAAACTCTCACGCCAAGGTCTGGCAGGGTTGCCGAATAATTTGACAATTATTTCAATTTTAGAGTTGCCGTCAAAAAATAATTTTGCCAAAAAAGAAAATAATTGCCAGGTAAGGAAGTTCTTGTTGTTTAAATTTTCAAATGAACTTTCGGATTCGGCCTTGAATTGTTTTTTTGTCATTTTAATTTATTGATCGTTTGATCTTTTCTGTTGCAATAAACCATGTCAGAAACTAATTTAATTTTTTTATAATTATCTTTTGATGTGAAAAGGTTGAATGCGCGACCTAAACACAGAGTAACATCAGTTACCCCGACCCGGTCTCGAGTTGCCTGTGGCAGTTTGGGATATTATTGATTATAATTGCCCGATAATTATGCTGCTGATTAAGTGATGGCTTAGAAGAAGTTTATATCATTTATAGCAATCTACCTAAGGGAAAGCAGTGGGGATTAAACTTGGAGTCTCATTCAGTAAAGCCGAGTTTTCTTCTTATTTTACCACGCTGCTAAAATATAAAATCATGAATAATCAAAACCAAAAATTCTAAAAAAATAATTTTCAAACTTTCGTGCAGGAATGTTTAAAGAAATCTTGTGATCCAGAAATATGTTCTCACTGTGAGTTGAAATTATGTTCGGAATGTTCAAAAATTCACACCCAGCAACTAATTCAAACTTTAACTCAATCTGTTAACCAGGTAAAAATAACATTAACCGGCAGCATGGGGTAGTGGTAAGAACACTTGCTACCCCACACATGAGGTCATGGGTTTAATCCCCACTGATCTCATGCTGTAGCGCCCTTGAGTAAGGCGCTATAAACGCTACGAACTCCTGCTGAGCCAGCACTTAATCAACAGCGTAATTATCGGGTAATTATAATCTATAATATCCTAAACTGCCACAGGCAACTCGAGACTGGGTCGGAGTAACTAATATTACTCTATGTTTAGGTCGGCATTCGACTTTCTCGCATCAAGGATGAAGATTTATACAAAAAAAAACTACTTCAAGTTTTAATTGTTCAACAGTTTTTATATTTTGTTGTTTTTTATATTTTTAGAATCGAAAAATCTTTTCCAAATTTTCTGGAAAATTAACAAAATTGGAAGAAAAAAAAGAAACTTTAAAAAGTGAATCAGAAATTTTAAAATATCAAATCAAAAAGGTAAAAAAACTTCATTAAACTTCTAGAATATAAAATACTTGATTTATTGTTTAATAAATGCAAAGTTTTTTTCTTTTAGAAAATTGATAATTATGTTTGTGAACTAAAAAAAAGACAAGAAGTTTTAATAAATTCGGTCGACCAAATGACTGCCAACCAAATTAGGTAAAGTCATAATTTTAAATTTTTAAAATTAAAAGAATATATTATGATAAACTAGATAAACAAAGCTAGCAATTCCCTTTTGTTTAATCACTGAATGTAAAGATAACAAATAGAAAAAGGCTACACTAAAAGGTTACATAAAGAAAAAGGCAAAACACACTAAATACTAAAAGATATTTTGCGACAATATAGTTTTTACTGTTGCTTCCATACATGAGGTCGTGGGTTCAATCCCCACTGATCTCATGCTGTAGCGCCCTTAAGTAAGGCGCTAAAAACGGTATGAACTCCTGCTTAGCTAGCACCTAATCAGCAGCTTATTTATCGGGCAATTATAATTTATAATATCCCAAACTGCCACAGGCAACTTGAGACTGGGTCGGGATAACTTATGTTACTTCATGTTAAGGCTTTAAAGTCGACCTTCCCACATCGAGGATAAATATGATATAAAAACTTTTTTATTTATTCAGCGAACTTCAAATTGAAAAAGAAAATTTAGAAATGGAGTTGACTTCTATGACATCACAATCCACCCAAACACAATCACTTTGCCGACATTTAACTCAAGTTTTCAGGCAAGTTTTCAAAAACCGAATTTTTAGTTTTTTTCTGAAAATTTTAAATTAAATTTTTATTTTTAGTTCTTCAAATAAAAGCGATAATGTTTTACAAAACAAAGCACTGTCTATGATGTCACAGAACAACGAACATTTAAGAAACTTGAAATTGTTCGAAACTCACATTGAGGACAAACTTAAAACAAAACTTCGGGTAAAAATTTATTTTTTTGAATCCACGGAAAAAGTTTTTTTATTTATTTTAATATTTTTTTTAGTTTTCAAATTGCGACGACCAACTTTTGATGTCACAAATTTCTCATTTTGGGGAAATCACCTGCCATTCAAATGTTTTTGACTTTGATGACATTACAATAGGGGATAATGATCTCACAATCAATAATAATTTTGAACACTTAGATGATATATATAACAGAAGTGGTAAATTTGTAAAATTTTTAATTTTTTGTATTTTTTAAATAAAGTTTTTTACGGAAATTTTTTATTTTTAGAGCAAGTAAGTTCTTACGTTCCTTCATTTTTATCCTCTTTAAATGACTCCTCAGCTCACTCTAGTGGTCATGATATTGAAACACGACTGAACATTCAACCACCAGGTTTGTGACATCATAATTGATTGTTTTTGTTAACATTTTATTCATTTTTAAATTTTTTAGGTTTTTCTCAAAATCTTCCAAGATGGACTCGTCTTAGGCAAACCCCCCAAAGATTAACTTTAAGTGACCCCAGCGACTGGGGTCATGACCTTGGAATAAATCATGACCTTTTAGGGGCTTCCCCAAGCCAGCGAATATTGCTTCAGATTTATAGAAACAAGGGCCTTGTTAAAAGGTAAAATTATTAATTTTTTACATTTTAATCAGCTACATAAACCTCCACTTTAACCTTCCACCACTTTTGAAGGTCATTTGGTCTAAAAGGAAGTGATATTGGATGTTTAAACTGGCCACGTGGTGTCGCTATAACCCCACAACAACGAATTGTAATTGCCGATAGCAGCAACCACAGAGTTCAGGTAAAAGTTTAACAGTCTCTAGAGTAAATGTTAAAGTTATTGTAACATCCGTCTGGATTTAAATAAAAAATAAAGTTGCATTCAATAAAAATTTACTTTAAATAAATGTTCTAGATTTTTACAAGCAGAGGGGAGTCCCCTATTATGTTTGGGGAATATGGGAACTTGGAGGGTCAACTTGATTGCCTTGCTGGGGTTCATGTCACGGGGCAGGTAAGCTTACCTTAACATTCTTGCTAAGTATTTTAACCAGTATATAGTTTTATATTCACCCCACCCTAGTTTGGGATATTATAAATTATAATTGTCCGATAATTATGCTGCTGATTAAATATTGACTCAGCAGGAGTTTATACCAGTTAAAGCACACTTAAGGGGGCTACAGCATGGAAGCAGTGGGGATTGAACCTAAAACTTCATGTAGTAAGGCTAACCACCATGCCACCTGCCAATTTAATAATATGCCTGTTATTTTGTGTTCACTTTTTCTTGTTCATTTATCCTCGATGTTGAAAAGCGACTTCACGACCTAAACATAGAGTAACATCAGTTACCCTGACCCAGTCTCAAGTTGACTTTAGCAGTTTAAGATATTATAAATTATAATTGCTCGATAATTATGCTGCTGATTATTGACTCAGCAGAACTGTTTATAACACTTTAGTTAAGGATTTTCCAGCATCAAAGTAATAAAGATTAAACTCAGAACTTTGTAAATCTAACCATTCTTTTATCAGCTTAAACATATAGTGGTTATAATATCTTATATTTTTCTTGATATTCAAGGGTTGGATAATTGTTTCTGATCGTTACAACCACAGAATCCAGATATTTGATAGTTCAGGGAGGTTCATCAGAATGTTTGGGCAAGAAGGAACAGGTAGCTCTAGCTTCAAATAAAATAATACAGAATTTTTCTTTATTTTATTTCTGTAACTTTTAACTGTGTTTATTCTAATTTATTCAAGGTGAGGGTGATCTCAGTTACCCATGGGGCGTTGCTACGGACAACATGGGGTTTGTTTACGTTTGTGATAAAGACAATCACCGTGTGCAGGTAATAATTGGACAAAAATAAAACTTTTAAAAATTTTTTAACAACATTCAACTTCAGGTATTTGCACTCGATGGTCAGTTTATCAGAAAGTTTGGAAGATTGGGTCAATATGACGGTCAGTTTGATAGCCCCCATTATATTGTTGTTACAAGGGACAATAAGGTATAATGTTAAAAAATTTTTTTAAAAATTATCGTCCTATTTATTATTTTATTATTTGTTTTTTTTATCATCTTAAGGTAATAGGTTTAATATAATATTGGGAATGGTGTGCAGTTGTTTGTGCGGTGTTTGAGCTATTTGTAAACTCCAGGCTTAAGGGTGAATAATGTGGCATTGGTGCGGCTCGAACCCAAAACCTTTCAGCTTTTGCAACTGATGCCTTGACCAGTAAACTACACTACTAAATTTTGACAAAAATTTTCAAAATTTTAGATTATAGTAAGTGACAGTGGGAATCATCGGATGCAAATCTTTGACAAATACGGTCGATTTATTCTTAAATTTGGCCACCAGGGCTCACTAGAGGGTGAGTTCAAGTATCCACGAGGTGTCACTGTTGATAGTCATGGCAACATTATTGTTGTGGACAGCGGAAACAACCGAGTTCAGGTGAAAAACAATTTTTATATTTTGGTTTTTTAAATTTATTTATCCTTAATGTGGAAAAGTCAACTTCACGACTTAAAAATAAAGTAACATCAGTTACCTCAACCCAGTCTTAAGTTGCCTGTAGCAGTTTGGGATATTATTGATTATAATTACATGATAAATTATTGGTAGGAGTTTGTATTTTAATTGTTTTTGATGTAATTTTTTTTGGATTATTATAATTTTGGATTTTTTTTTAGATATTCCAAAATAACGGAACTTTTGTCGCAAGTTTTGGAGAAAGAGGAACGGGACTTTCCCAACTGCGAGACCCGGAAGGAATCGGAATTCTCCAAAATGATGAAATTGTGGTTTCAGATCGGGGGAACCACCGGATTCAAGTTTATTAAATATTTTGTTAAATATTCATTTTCCGTTTTTTTATATCAAAAAGTTGAATTAATTGTATTTATTTTTTTTGATTATTTTTAAATATTTAATTTATTTTTTTTAGTAGAAAATCAACTTCTTACCATTATATTCCAAATCATGAAATTTTTTGCCAAACTTTTACACTTTAAATTAAAGAAATTATTGTTATATATGCTGCCAAAGTTAAAGCAATTATTCCATAAATAATATTAAACTGTGATGCCAAAATTACTGTTTATTACTTAAAGTTTTTCTGGTCTTAGGACTTTAGCTTAATAGCTTAATTGCATGATTAACATTCACTGTTTTTGTACTTTTTTGTTTATAAATCTTTAAAATTTTCTTTTTTGGTGCAATTTTTTAGGTTTGCCCACTGTTATATGGTAATTAAATTCATTAATGTTATTTCTTAAAATACACAATATCTCAACTATTAAGCAATACAATCTAAACTTGTTGAATTATTTTTGTACAGTTTTAAAAATGTGTTGAGGATAAACTTTTTCTAAAAGTAAAAATTGCGATCGAAACTGTGTGATAATAATAGACTTAACGCGTCGACAAAGTGAGGGGAACTCCCCACATGTTTTCCTAAATTTGTTTTTTTTCGAAATTTTGTAGTAAAAGTAAAAATGGTTTCAAGTAAAACGGACAAAAATTCGAAGTCGTTTTTGCTGCCGTTGTCGCCGAAACCTCTCTGTTTTGACAAAAATGTTTTCATGAAGGTAATGTACTACTATTTTACAACCAACAAATAAATCGCTAAATAATTATTAGAAAAGTGTAACTGTAAAATTAAGTTGCTCTTGGCAGCTTGGGCCTAGTCCTTAAAACACATCAATAGCAGGGGTAGTGTGGCATACTGGGTTGTGCAAAACTTGCAGCTATAAGGTCCAGTGTCACATGGCTTGTAGCTTACATATATGTTAATGGATAAGCTTTATAAACCTGCCACTCTGAAAAGTAGGGCAGTGTGTATGCACAACTTTTTTAACTCAAAAAATGCACCCCTGAAATAAGTGTTTTGCACGCCTGGTGTCTGAAGAACTTGCTTAAATACATAAATGTAGACCAATATTTTTATGCTTGCTCACACAATGTCTTGTCAAAACTGCACTACTTTTCAGACTGGTGAAACTGCAAACCAAAAAATTTCATGCATCTAATTATTTTACTTTTTGTTCTGAAGTTCCACTCTTAAGTTTCCAAAAATTTAAAATCAAAATATTTTAAAGGAAAACTTCAGCGTTGATGAATTTGTGGCCGATTGTCGCCGTCGAGTTTCACTCGAGACTTTGAGGCAAGATCTTGAGGTTTACTTCAAGTTACTCAAGAATGCGATGATCGAACTCATAAACAAGGATTATGCCGACTTTGTGAACTTGTCGACTAATTTGGTGAGTTTAAAATATTATTTTAAGTATTTTGGTTTTTGTGTACTTTAAAAATTTGATTTTCTTTAAATTTTAGGTTGGAATGGACAAAGCAATTGGAGTTTTGAGAAAACCTCTTCAGAAAATTAAAGATAATGTCTCGGTATAAAAATATATTTTGTAAAATGTTTAATTAAAAATTAAAGAATATTAAAATAAATACATGAATCTTTTCATCGAATGTCTTTGAAGAAAACCTGTAGAACCTGGGGTTTAATCCCCACTGCCTCCATGTCATAAAGCTTTGGAGTAGGGCGCTATAAACGGTACTCCTGCTGAGCCAGCACCTAATCAACAGCTTAATTATTGGGCAATTATAATCAATAATATCCTAAACTGCCAAAGCCAACTTAAGACTGGGTCGGGGTAACAAATGTTACTCTATGTTTAGGTTGCGCATTCGACTTTCCCACATCGAGAGTACATGAAATTTCGACTTAAAATTTAAAAAAAAAATGTAAATTTTTCAATGTTAATTCCTTGTATCTTATCCCTATTAAAGTTAGTTATCACCTTTTCAGGAAACTCAAAGTTTGATCGAAGCAAAAGTTGATGAAGTTGAGCAAGGTTTGAATGAACAACAAAGGTTAGTTGAAAGAAGAAAGCTGCTAGGTCACATGTACGGCCTCGTTAAATCTGTCGACAAAATTGAACATATTCAAAGATCTGACGACAACAACACTGGACAGGTAAACCTGCAAATTTAAAACGATTTATTTAATCAATTTATTGGACCAGACTTGATGTTTTATAGAAAGCCATAGAGTGCTGGGTTAATTTGAGAATCATAAAAGATATTTAAATTTGTTGTTGTATAATTTAAGAGTAATTAAAATTTGATTGAATATATTTAGGTATATGTTTTAAATTAGGCTTAGTATTAATGATCTTTGTATCTCAAATATTTTGAAACAACTGTTACATCATATTTTAAATTTCATCAGTTTTAGATATCATTGACCTAGTGATATTGTTCACAAATTAGATGATTAATTGATTAGCTTAGTTAAAGTAACTTCTGCTATCAGCTTTAATAGAGATATGTTTTAAAATTACCACTAATATCGCAATGGGACTCTAACTTATGCTACAAGGTCTCATACATTCACTGCAGTCATTACATCACTTATTATATGTTTCACAGATGCTTGAAAGAATAGCAGGTGAATTCAACCAACTTAAACATCACGCTTTGTATTGTAAAGATCTTCCAATACTCACCCAGATAAGACCGGTAATTAGATTACTTTAAAAGAATATTTATTTTAAATATAAGTAATTTTATAACTTTGCAATTAAAATTGTTTATTTTAAAGTTTACTTTTATTAGAAATTCCCTTTCTCACATATTTTAATTGTTTTATTTCCAGAGAATCGCGGATATTACGTTGAACCTTCAAACAAGTCTAGAGCACGAGCTCGTTGATGGAATATTGCAATCGGGGATAAACAATATTCATCGTTGTCTTAATTCCTATGCCTTAATAGGGAAAATCCCTGATGCGGAAGTGTTAGTGAGGAATCATCTTGTACAACCTTACATGAAGCAGGTGAAATCTTGTTTTTATTTTTGTGAGCCTTTCAAAATTCAACAGGGCTCAAAAATATTAAAGTAGTCATCGTTTTATACACCAGCACCGTGGTACAGTTGTTGGAACACTTGGCTTTACTACTTGAGGCCTGAGGTTTGATCCCCACTGCTCTCATTCTGTAGCACCCTTGAGTAAGGCGCAATAAAAAGTATTAAATTCTACTTAGCCAAAATCCAATTTGCAGATCAAATATTGAGCAATTATAATCTATAATTTTTCCTTATTCGTAAATTACCAAAGGCAACTCGAGACTGGGCACTTTTTTATGGTTTGATCTTATTTTTATTTTATTTTCCTATGTTTTGCAATTACTAAAATTAAAAAACTTATTTCACTAGATGATGGATGAACACAAACATAATCTGAGCCTTCAAAATATTAAAGAAATATTCGCTAAAATATTGGAAATTATCCCGAACCACCTAAAAGTTTTGTGTGACATCACATCAGGAAGACAAAGCAGGTACTTGAGGTTCAGAGTTAGATTCCCAGTGAAGGAGATTATTGTTTAAACACAAAAATTTTTATTTTTTCAGTGGCGGCGAAAAGCTGAGGGGAATTCCCGGATATGATTTTGTTGTGAACTCCGCTTGGCCCGAGATTGTGAGTTCTATTGAGGGGGAAATCCCGGGGGTATTTTCTTCAGGGGATCCGGATTTGTTTCATAAAGTTAGTTCAAATTTTTTGCTGTTTGTTATTATAATCCTGATGCAAATTTTAGAATATTGCTCTATAGAGCTTGATGTGGTGGTTAAGACACTTGGCTTCACAACACAAGGTCCTGGGTTTGATACCCACTGCTCTTAAACTGTAGCGCCCTTAAGTAAGGCGCTATAAATAGTATGAACTTCTGCGCTATAAACAATATGAAATCAAGGATAAAAATATATAAAAAAATCATGGAATAACTTTTACACCCAGTTAAAAATGTGAAAAAAACTTTAACATATTTGTACTCCTTGTAGAGATACCAACTTTGCATGGAGTTTGTAGATAAGTTTGAACGTCAATGTGGATCTCAGTCGAGTATTTCAAGACTGAGACAAAGTGATTCGTTCAATGTTTTGCTCACTCACTGGAGTTTGCCGGTTTATTTTCAAATAAGGTATTTCCATTTTTTTTTAAATAAGGTTTCTTTTCTATATGTCCATTTTTCAAACAATATTTTCTTTATTTCCAAATAAGGCATCTTGTTTTGAACATTGTGTTTTTCGGCCATTTTTAGTTCTTGCTACAACTTGCATCAGTTGGAATTAAACTAAGAACCTTAGGTCTTTGATTTTATGTAGATTTGTGTCTAATGGTTTAACTCAGGTTTAAAATTAAATACAATTTTGATCATGGAATTCAAAATAAATCAAAATTTTTACTTTATTTAGGTTTCAAGAGATTGGAAGTGAATTAGAGAAAGTTATAACAAACGGAATGAAGCTTTGTGAAAGAAATCCAAAGTTTAAGTAAGATTTTTAACACTTCTTATTTTTATGTTTTCAATTCATTTATAAATGAACCGACAGCATGGTGTAGTAGTAAGAACACTTGTTACACCACACATGAGGTCGTGGGTTTAATCCCCACTGCTCTCATGCTGTAGCACCCTTGAGTAAGGCGCTATAAACAGTATGAATTCCTGCTGAGCCAGCATTTAATCAGCAGCATAATTATCGGACAGTTATATTTATAATATCTCAAACTGCCACAGGCAACTCGAGACTGGGTCGGAGTAACTGATGTTACTTTATGTTTATGTCGCGCATTCGACTTTCCCACATTGATGATGAAGATATATACAAAAAAAAAAATTTGTATACAGTAGGCCATTTTTTTTATCCATTTAGTTTTATTCTATTTTGAATTTACAATGTTTACAGTTATTAAATAAATTAAAACTTTTAATTAAGATTGGAAATCAGTTTTGTAGTTTGGGAAAGTTTACAAAAATGTTGGGATGGAAATATTTTCCTGTCGGCACTTTTGCATCGGTTTTGGAAACTGAGCCTTCAACTTTTATCCAGGTACAAAACCTGGGTCTTAGCTAAGGTAAGCCTGGATTTTTAATTATTATTAAACTTACCTAGTCCTAAGAGTAGAAGTTATACTGTAAGAAATTAATTAAATTTCCTAAGTTCAGTAAAGTAGCATTCAAAAATTAGTTTATACTAACACATTTTGCCATTTTTATTAATTTTTAGAAGGAAGGGAAAGAAATGTCAAAGTTGAACGAATTAACTTTTATTATTTCCGATATTTCAACTTTATCAAGTTCAGTTTTGGATTTTTATGAATCCAGAATTAAACCAATTGCTGTGAAACAAGGTCTTCACGATACAACCATCTTAAAAAGTAAGTTTAATGTAAAAAAGTTTTGTCAATGTTAACCTAGTTATTAAGTTATTCAGAGTTGCTATTACTTTTAAATTGTTATTTCCAGAATTCTTGCGTGTGTTTTCCATTACTTAATCACATTTATATTGCTGTAGAGAATATGGATTTGTAACAATTCCTACTTAGATTTTATTGACTTTATTTTCACTTTTCAGATGCACTTGGCAACATCTTAAATGAACTAGCTGAAAGCAAAAACAATTTTATTGAGCTGATCATAAATCAATTGGTTTCACAATCTTCTCTTCCCTTAAAACAAGCTCAAGATGTTCCAAGATTGTTCCGCAAAACTAACAGGTTTGAAACTCGGTATTTGGTATACAGTATACAGTACTACATAGACGGAACAAAGTTAAAAATAAGTGAGAAAATTAAACTTATTCAGGAATGCTATTGCTTGCCGTATAAATGACAAGATAGCAGTAAAATAGTTAAAAAATGTGTTAAATTTAACAAAAAATTCTATAGCATGCCAGCAGTATAAGTCAAACCTATGGTCTTACTTATTTTATTTTATATTTTTGTATATATATTTATCCTCGATGTGGGAAAGTCAAATGCGCAACTTAAATATAGAGTAACATTTGTTACTTCGACCCAGTCTCAGTTTGGGATATTATAGATTATAATTGCCCGATAATTATGCTGCTGATTAAAAGCTGGCTCAGCAGGAGTTCATACCGTTTATAGCGCCTTACTCAAGGACGCTACAGCATGAGAGCAGTGGGGATTGAACTCATGACCTCATGTGTAGTGTAGCAAGTGTTCTGACCACTACACCACGCTGCCGAGTTATATTAGCAGTTTTATAAAGTTTTCTTAATTGTAAAGAAGTTTTACTAATTATAAATTAACGTTTTTGTTCCAAACATTCCAGAATTGCTCCCACCGAGCCGTCCCAGTACATGAGTTCTGTATTAACTCCAGTTATAAACTTCTACTCTGAGCAGTCAGCTTATATTGAACCTCAAGTTATTAATGATTGGATGTTTAAAGTGGCTTCAACTTTATCAGAACGGTAAATACTTTATTTATTTTTTTTTTTAATTAATATTAAAGTTTTTTATTACCATTTTTGGTTAGCTTAAAATCTAGGATTTTAAATTCTTATAAAGGTTCAATCCCCACTGCTCTTATGCTGTAGCGTCCTTGAGTAAAGGGCTATAAACGGTATGAACTCCTGCTGAGCCAACACTTAATCAGCAGCTTAATTATCTGGCAGTTATAATCTATAATATTCCAAACTGCCACAAGCAACTCGAGACTGGGTCAGGGTTGTTACTCCATGTTTAGGTCAGAAAGTTGACCTTCCCACATCAAGAATAAATATATATATATTTAAAAAGAGTTTTAGACATTATAACATTTTAAACATAATTGTTGATTAGGTTTCAAAATGTTGTTTTCGACGTCCTGAACTCTGTGAGGAAAATGGAGGAAAGTTTGTCGCGATTAAAGAAAATGCGTTCGTCAAAATCTTCGAACTCTAACTTGGTATCACTAGGGGGGGTTTCTGATGACGACAAGATCCGAATGCAACTTAAGATTGACGTCATTAAGTTTGGTGAACAGGTAATTTAAACAAACTTTTCTTTTACTAATTTACTTTCCATTATTTTTGGCACCCCCCCGAACCATAAACTAACAAATCTGAAAATAAATAACTAAAAATGTGATCCAAATTTTGTATTTAAAACTTTAATCCAGTGCTAAATAATATACTTGATATTGTGGGTTAGCTACCATTGTTTAAAACTAATATAAATAAAACCCTTAATAATTATTTAGTTTGAAAGTTGTGGAGCGCAAATGAATTCGATCGAAACTTTTCAATCTTTAAAGTTGAGAGTTTTTCAGGAACTTGAAAAAAACGAAAATTAAAAATCTGATCTAGTCTTGAAGCGAAATATTTATGATATTATGTTTTATTCAATCGCATGGCTTTATTATTTAACTATTTAACTTGAATTGTATATAAAGAAAAAATTTTGTATATTGGAGGTCGTAAAATACAAAATTACTTACTTTTGAGGATAAATAAAATAATTGCTCAGTAGCGCTGCTCATGGTTTGTTATTTTTAGGTACAAAACGTGCTTTTTTATTTTTGTGTTTTTCGGAAAAATATTGTTTGTAAATTTATTGTTTTTTGTTAATTTTTAATGACGCTCAAATATTAAGTTTATTAATTACTCAATTGTGTGATTAATTCACAGAAATGTGACCAGTTTTGTTACAACTCCTGCCGCGTTTTCCCGCCAATTACATTGTTATTGATTTTTACAAAAAAGCCCCAGCGAAAAAAGAACCCGAAAAGTTTTGACAAAAGATATTAAACATAAAGTTTACAGTCAGATAGTAAATTACAACCAAATAGTTTTAGGCTAATTGTATCTGTGCTCAAGTATTATTTATGTTAAAATGGCATTAATTATTTTTTTGTTACGTTTTAGATTTGTTGTTTGAGACTAAAAAGTCCGGTTAGTTTTAATTATTTATCAGTTCTTAGGCCATTGTTGCCTATCTTTAAAATGGAGGAAAATCATGATTTGCCCTGTTCTCAATCTGAGTTGGAATTACTGGAAGAACCCCGTGAATATTTTCCATTTATTGGATTTAGAAATATGGGGAATACTTGTTATCTGAACAGTGTTCTGCAGGTTCGTGTTTTTCTATAAACTTGGGTTTTTTATCAAAAAATCAAAAATTTATTTTAAAATTTAATATTTTATTTTTGTTCAGATTTTAATTTATTGTCCGGGTTTTATCCCCAAATTATCAGCGACAATTAAACAACTTAAGGATAAACTAGAGAACAACGGTAACCCTGACGACAATGGATTTATTGAGGATAAAAACAAAGAATGTTCGGACAACTTTAAAGTTTTAAAAGGTAAAAAATTTTTTGTAATTTGTTTTTGTTCAATGTTAATTTGTTCAATTTTTATTTAATCTTGTATTTTTAGAGTTAAAGAAATTGTTTTTAATGATGAACGAGAATCGCTCAATATTTCTTTGCAACAAAAATTCTTTAAATGTTGATGAAAAAAATCAAGTTTGTGCGATTCGACCGCAAACCTTTGTTCAAGCTGTGAGGTTAGTTTGGGTTTTGTTACCATATTATTTCTATTTTTGCATTTTGTGATACGGTTTAAGGAAACCTTAGTCATTTAACCGGCAGCATGGCGTAGTGGTAAGAACACTTGCTACTCCACACATGGGGTCGTGGGTTCAATCCCAACTGCTCTCATGCTGTAGCGCCCTTGAGTAAGACACTATAAACGGTATGAACTCCTGCTGAGCCAGCACTTAATCAGCAGCATAATTATCGGGCAATTATAGTCAATAATATTCCAAACTGCAACAGGCTACTCAAGACTGGGTCGGAGTAACTCATGTTACTCTATGTTTAAGTCGTGCATTCGACTTTCCCACATCGAGGATAAAGATATATACAAAAAAAAAAGTTTTTTGTATATACCACTACGCCACGCTGCCGGTTAAATGACTAAGGTTTCCTTATACCTTATCACAAAATGCAAAAATAGAAATAATACGGTAAATATTTAATTTGTAAATTAAAATCTAACACAAAAATTGTGATCACAACCAATTTCCAACTTGAAAATATTTTAATTCAGGCAAATTTATCCAAGTTTTGAACCTTTCACGCAGCAAGATGCGCAAGAGTTTTTACATTGTGTTTTAAACTGTTTTGATTCAACAATTTCACTCGCTAATAATCAGATCGAGAACCTTAATCAAAAGAACAAGACTTGTACTGACACTTATAAAATGATTGGAGGTCACAAACCAGCATCAACTCTTGTTCTTCGACCTTCACAAAACAAAGAAAAGTTATTGTCGACAAACAATAAAGACAAAAATGCGTCATTGTTATCGCAACAAGGTTGTTTCGAGAAAATCAAACGAAAACGGATCAAAAAAATTGATGACAATAAAAACTCAGATTCAAGTGATAAAGAGAATTCAAAAGTTAACCCCAGTGACCTTGAAACTCCCCCAACACCCCCCTCCAAACGACCCCGACTTGTTTCAGTTGAGGTAAAGTCAAACAAACCCTCAATTCTTAAAACTTTCATGGAAATCAAAAACAAAATGACTAAAAAGAAATATTCCATCGCAACTTTAAAAAATAACGTCACTAAGTTCACCAATCATGTGGTCCCTACTAAGTTTCAATTTATTGAGGATAAATCAACAAAATTCTGCCCCCCTGTGGTGAATATTGTCGGTGAAATGTTCCGGGGAGAACTTCTATCGACGACAAAGTGCATGGAATGTGAGGATAAAGTGGAAAAAAGGGAAAATTTCCAGGTAACGAATTTTATTTTAAGTTTTAGTTAAAAATTGATAAAATAACATGGCATGTGTTGATGATTAAATAAAATATTGTGTTTATAAAAAGTTAAATAAAATAATTTTTTAGGATATTAGCTTGCCAGTAAAGGAAGAGAAGGAGCAAAAAACTTCTTCCAATATTGATGAAAATCTCCTGAATCACGACACCAAAAATATTGAAGTTGTAAGTTTTAAACTCTAACCAAAATTAATAAAAAGTTTAAAAATATATTAAAACCTGTTTTTGTTGCAGAAACCTTTATCTTGTTCTTTATCTTGGGCTCTCACAACTTTCATGAAACCTCAAATATTAGATGGAGACAACAAGTATTATTGCAATACGTGCAAGAGGTTGGTGCCTTCATTTTTAATTTTTAACTTATACCAAAATTACCAAATTTAAATTGATTTACATTTCTCAAGGTTATCTGAAGGTGAGCAAAAAATTCAGTTCAGTCTACTGCCTCCAGTGTTGACTTTTCATCTTAAACGGTTTTCTGCTACAACGAGCACGGTCGACGGAATTTGTTCAGCTATTGTAAGTTCATTAAAACTTACAAATTTATTTTATTTAAACATTATTTAATTGGTTAATTTTCACAAATTAAAGTTCTACAAAAATGAACCAGATTTTGTTATTTAAGGTGAAGAAAATCCTGACAAAAATGAAGATTCCAACTTCAATAAAGTTCAGTCAGTGGTGCAACAAGTTATGTGAGGATAAAAATATTGAGTACAAGTTGTTTGGGGTGGTTGTTCATAGTGGGAACTCTATTGGGGCCGGGCATTATCTCTCCTATGTTAAATATCAACACAGAGAAGAAGGTAAGTTGGGTGCATATTTTAGTTATTAGCATTAAGATCTCTGTATTGTGTGCTACCACTCAAGTGACCTAAAAAGTGCACAATCTGAAAATTTCGAGCGCACAAATGTTCTACTTTTTTTAAACCACATAAACAAAGAATAATTCAATTTAGAACTTTTATCAAGAAATAAATAAACAATGAGGTTAAAATTTTCTTTTTATTATTTTATTGAACTCAACCCCCTTTGTAAACTAGTTAGATAACCCTGCCTTTACTCTTAGCAGTAGTCAGTATAGTTAAAGTGGGCGTTAAAGATGTGACGACAACCTTGTTGAGGTTCTGTGTTTTAAACCTTTGTTTTAATTGGTGATATTTTATTATTTAGATGGAATTGAAATGTCGGAATACAACGGGCGCTGGTTGGAGATGGACGACGAGAGAGTTAGTGTAGTTTGTGATGTCACAATGAACGAAATATTACAAGGTCAAGTCGAAGGAACTAGAAGGTCACCTTATTTGCTTTTTTATCACAAAATTGAAAACTAGAAATTAAATAAAGTCAGTTTTGTTTTATATTTTCAACCATTTTAACTTTCTTCATCTCATGAGAATTCTGTAAATTTAAATATAAAAGACAACTTTACATTAAACCTCTTATTGTTAATCATGTTGTGTAGAAATCTTACCTTTTGTCCTCTAAAAACCAAGTCTTAGCAATCTACCAACAATGTTTACCTCATCTTATCTTTGTTTTAACATAAAGTAAACTCAACCAAATATTTTTAGAACATTTTTTATATATTTTATTAACCGACTAATTATAAACTGCCTTTAAACGTGTGTTAAAAGTTAATATTTGTAAGTATTATTAAATGTTGTATTTTGTGGAATTCGTTCTGTTATTGGTCATAAAAACTACCTCAAAAAAAGGCAATTTTGTTGTAATTTACAACTGACAGCATTTTTAAAGTTAACCCAATTAGAAGACTTTCTTTTTTAAAGTATTTTATTCGTTATAAAATGTGTAAACACCAATTGCAAAGCTTAGGAAGTACAAACATGATAAAAAGTATGAAAATATTGTGTACAAATAAGATTGTGTAACATATTGGGTCTGCAATAGAAGGATGTTTAAGGCACGTAGTTGCATGATTAACACTATGAAGATTATTGCACTTTCAAGTTATTGCCAACTTGATTCTCAGTAAATAGTTTTAGAAAATATCATTTTTATTGAGATGCTTTTTAGTTTGCAATATTATGAAGGTTAATATGATTCTACTTTGTCTATGGACCTAACACTATTTTATGTTTTTACATACAATGTTTTTGTAAAACTTTTAAAATTGTTTTCACATCTCGTAATTATTTTGGATCAACGGCAAAAATGGTTCCTCCTTTTTACCACAACAACGCCCACAATTTAAAGCAATCTGATTGGTTAACGGGTTGTCCAGATGTCCAATCACATCTTCAAGTGATTTCCCTTTAGTTTCTGGGACAAAAAAATAAATGAAAAATATTGAAACGAATCCTAAGATTGAACTGACAATGAAAGGCCACGTTAGTCCCCCGGTTGCGTCAGCAAAACTTAGAAAAGTTGTTGAAATAATGAGGTTGATAATCCAGTTCAAACTTGTTACATATGAGAATAATCTTCCTCTTATATTTGCAGGGAAAATTTCACTTAATAAGATCCAAGTTATTGGCCCGAAGCCGATGGAATAAGCTGCAATAAATAACATGAGTAAAACTAAAGCAATCCATTTAAAAGCAGGTTCAACTTGTGATATCATAGAAGTGTTTGTGATGTTTAAAGTCTCGTTAAAATCCTTGCATAAATTGTCTTGTTGTATGTTGCTGTTTATTGTTAAAAGAGCGACGCCTAAGATTGAAATAGTCATAATAATGCAACCTATTAGTAGGAAAGTCTTGCGACCTAATCTGTCCACGTAAACTAAACACAAAATGGTCGCGAAAACTTTGGCAACGCCGAGACCAATTGAACCCAGAGAAGCGACAATATCACTTTGAAACCCCATTCCTCGCAAGATTGTCGACGCATAATACAAAACATTTGGCTCCCCCGTGCTTTGTTGAAACACAACTAACATTGCACCGATGAATATTGCGTTGTAAACTTTACGATCTTTCAGTAAAGTTCGAAAACTTGAGTTTTCTTTAGGTTTTAGATAATGCTCCATGTTGGTAAACTCTTGCTCAACCGAGTTTATTTCGTTTTCATGATTTTGAATTCTCATTCTCAGCAAAGCTTCCTTTGCTTCTTTATTTCTACCTTTCATGAGTAAATATCTTGGACTTTCTGGCAACTGTAGGGTTACAATGAGGATAAATATTGCCCCAACACCAGCAAGACTGAACATAAACCTCCAACCATTGGCGACATTTTTTGCAAACGCAAGATTGATAAAATAAGAAATTAAAATCCCGATCGTGATCCCTAGTTCATTTAAACTTACAAGGGATCCTCTTCGCTTTAAAGGAGAGATCTCGGACACATAAACACACTCGGATGCTGCAGATAATGCCATCCCGAACCCCACAATCAATCGACCCAATATAAGTAACCAATAACTAGGGGAAACACCTAATAAGATAGCCCCGAGAAGATACAATACGCATGAAAATATAATCGAAGTTTTGCGCCCGAATTTATCGATTAAATATCCGCCGATAATTGACCCCGTGAATGCCCCGATCAACATCGATGAAACGATCATTTCTTGCTGGTAGCAAGTAAGTTTAAAATTGTCCCGCAACTGGGTTAACGCCCCCGATACGACCCCCATATCATACCCAAATAAGACCCCACCTCCACTTGCTAGTACCCCAACTTTGAGAAGAACATTGCGGGGCATTTTGACCGACATCGTGCCTGAAAAAAAATTAAAACAAAATTTTTTAAAAGAAATAAAAGATAAATATTTGAAATACTAAAACTAATTATAATTGATAATTAACACTTACTTTTTGCTGGGTATTTGTTATAGGTTTGGCTAATTAATTAAAGTTTTTTTAGTATAACATTAATATAATTTTAGTTGTCCCTTGTTGAGGACAAATTTAATAAAAATCTATAAAAAATTATTCGGATTTTTTTTATTTGAAAATTAGAAAATGGCTTGTGACGTCATTCCATGTTGTTGTTTGGGTAAACACTTTTTAATGTTGTTTTGGTAAACACTTTTTGTATTTTTTTAGGTTAATTAAAATAAATAAATTTAAAATATATCTGATTAAGTTTTTATGAATTAAAAGTTACTTTAATTTATATATTATTTCCAATTTAATTTTAGTTAACTAGTTTTACTTGGGTGGGACACACATTTCGGTTACAACTTTTGTGCGGTTGTTTACATGGAAATTTTTGTTTTCCGTCATCTTGAATGTAATTTTACCACCACCTTTCTGCCAGAGAGTAGCAGAGAATTTTGCTTGGGCGGATAATTTAAAAAAAATAGTGATTCCAAATATTTTATAATCGTACAATACAAAAAATAACGGGGTAAAATAGCCCCTTTAAAGGGAACAAATTAAAACCAAACCTAATATAGAATAAGTTGGCAAGGTTCTTAACACTTTAAAATTAAATTAAACAAAACATTGAAAAATTGTTAAAAGCAGGAGTAAACTTTTGTACTGAACTGAAATACGTGTTATTACTGACGTCACAAATCGGGGGTTTTGACAACTTACCTATCATGTTGTCTAATTTATTTTTGATATTTTGTGGAGGACAACGTACCCAACCACGATATATCTTCAAAAAAGTGAACAAAATATTAGAAAGTGGTTAAATGCAGGTGTAAACTTTGTATTTTCGTAATATACGCTATATAAGTGACGTCACAAATCGGGGGTTTTGACAACTTACCTATCATGTCGCTCCAATTTCTTTTTGATATTTTGTAAAGAACAACGCACTTAACCACGACATATTTTCAAATAAGTTAACAAAATATTAGAAAGTGGTCAAATACAGGTGTAAACTTTGTATTTTCGTAATATACGCTATATAAGTGACGTCACAAATCGGGGGTTTTGACAACTTACCTATCATGTCGCTCCAATTTATTTTTGATATTTTATAAGGAACAACGCACCCAACCACGACAAATCTTCAAAAAAGTGAACAAAATATTAGAAAATGGTCAAATACAGGTGTAAACTTTGTATTTTCGTAAAATACGCCATATAAGTGACGTCGCAAATCGGGGGTGTTGACAACTTTCCTAATATGTCTCTCCAATTTTGATAATTACATTTGTTTAAAGTATGCTGGACTGTTTTTTACAATCGGATTTAACCAACAACCTTACGCAAAGTATAATATAACAAGATTTTAGGGAACTTAAATAAACATATCTTTATTGTAAACGTAGCTCTGGTTTGGACCATTTCGTAAAGCAATATCATAAAGAAATTATTGAAACCGAAAACAGTTTTCAAGCGAATGCAATAATTTAAAAATGGGTAAGAATCTTATTAAGGAAGATAAAACATAAGCAAAAACACAACCTTTAAAGCAAAAAAGAAGTTGCCATTTAAAATGACGCCGTTGGTGGTTAAGGGATTTTACACGAATCAGCGAAAAGGCTAAGATTTGACAATACGTCATCAAATTCACCGCTTTACCATCGGTAGATTAACAAAATTTATTACAAAAACACTCCATAAACCAATTTAAAATAAAACAATTAATATGATAGTTGTCAAAACCCACGATTTGTCAAAAACTTGTCAAAACCCCCGATTTGTGACGTCACTTCTATAGCGTATATTACGAAAATACAAAGCTTACACCTGTATTTGACCACTTTCTAATATTTTGTTCACTATTTTGAAGATATGTCGTGGTTAAGTGCGTTGTTCTTTACAAAATATTAAAAATAAATTGGAGCGACATGATAGGTAAGTTGTCAAAACCCCCGATTTGTGACGTCACTTCTATAGCGTATATTACAAAAATACAAAGTTTACACCTGCATTTGACCACTTTCTAATATTTTGTTCACTTTTTTGAAGATATGTCGTAGTTGGGTACGTTGTCCTCCACAAAATATCAAAAATAAATTGGAGCGACATGATAGGTAAGTTGTCAAAACCCCCGATTTGTGACGTCACTTATATAGCGTATATTACAAAAATACAAAGTTTACACCTGCATTTAACCACTTTCTAATATTTTGTTTACTTTTTTGAAGATATGTCGTGGTTGGGTACGTTGTCCTCCACAAAATATCAAAAATAAATTGGAGCAACATGATAGGTAAGTTGTCAAAACCCCCGATTTGTGACGTCACTTCTATAGCGTATATTACGAAAATACAAAGTTTACACCTGTATTTGACCACTTTCTAATATTTTGTTCACTTTTTTGAAGATATGTCGTGGTTAAGTGCGTTGTTTTTTACAAAATATCAAAAATAAATTGAAGCGACATGATAGGTAAGTTGTCAAACCCCCGATTTGTGACGTCACTTATATAGCGTATATTACAAAAATACAAAGTTTACACCTGCATTTAACCACTTTCTAATATTTTGTTCACTTTTTTGAAGATATGTCGTGGTTGGGTATGTTGTCCTCCACAAAATATCAAAAATAAATTGGAGCGACATGATAGGTAAGTTGTCAAAACCCCCGATTTGTGACGTCACTTCTATAGCGTATATTACAAAAATATAAAGTTTACACCTGCATTTAACCACTTTCTAATATTTTGTTCACTTTTTTGAAGATATGTCGTGGTTGGGTACGTTGTCCTCCACAAAATATCAAAAATTAATTGGAGCGACATGATAGGTAAGTTGTCAAAACCCCCGATTTGTGACGTCACTTATATAGCGTATATTACAAAAATACAAAGTTTACACCTGCATTTAACCACTTTCTAATATTTTGTTCACTTTTTTGAAAATATGTCGTGGTTGGGTATGTTGTCCTCCATAAAATATCAAAAATAAATTGGAGCGACATGATAGGTAAGTTGTCAAAACCTCCGATTTGTGACGTCACTTCTATAGCGTATATTACGAAAATACAAAGTTTACACCTGCATTTGACCACTTTCTAATATTTTGTTCACTTTTTTGAAGATATGTCGTGGTTGGGTACATTGTCCTCCACAAAATATCTAAAATAAATTGGAGCGACATGATAGGTAAGTTGTCAAAACCCCCGATTTGTGACGTCACTTCTATAGCGTATATTACAAAAAAACAAAGTTTACACCTGCATTTGACCACTTTCTAATATTTTGTTCACTTTTTTGAAAATATGTTGTGGTTGGGTACGTTGTCCTCCACAAAATATCAAAAATAAATTGGAACGACATGATAGGTAAGTTGTCAAAACCCCCGATTTGTGACGTCACTTATATAGCGTATATTACAAAAATACAAAGTTTACACCAGCATTTAACCACTTTCTAATATTTTGTTCACTTTTTTGAAGATATATCGTGGTTGGGTATGTTGTCCTCCATAAAATATCAAAAATAAATTGGAGCGACATGATAGGTAAGTTGTCAAAACCTCCGATTTGTGACGTCACTTATATAGCGTATATTACGAAAATACAAAGTTTACACCTGTATTTGACCACTTTCTAATATTTTGTTCACTTTTTTGAAGATATGTCGTGGTTGGGTACATTGTCCTCCACAAAATATCTAAAATAAATTGGAGCGACATGATAGGTAAGTTGTCAAAACCCCCGATTTGTGACGTCACTTCTATAGCGTATATTACAAAAAAACAAAGTTTACACCTGCATTTGACCACTTTCTAATATTTTGTTCACTTTTTTGAAAATATGTTGTGGTTGGGTACGTTGTCCTCCACAAAATATCAAAAATAAATTGGAACGACATGATAGGTAAGTTGTCAAAACCCCCGATTTGTGACGTCACTTATATAGCGTATATTACAAAAATACAAAGTTTACACCAGCATTTAACCACTTTCTAATATTTTGTACACTTTTTTGAAGATATATCGTGGTTGGGTACGTTGTTCTTTACAAAATATCAAAAATAAATTGGAGCGACATGATAGGTAAGTTGTCAAAACCCCCGATTTGTGACGTCAGTAATAACACGTATTTCAGTTCAGTACAAAAGTTTACTCCTGCTTTTAACAATTTTTCAATGTTTTGTTTAATTTAATTTTAAAGTGTTAAGAACCTTGCCAACTTATTCTATATTAGGTTTGGTTTTAATTTGTTCCCTTTAAAGGGGCTATTTTACCCCGTTATTTTTTGTATTGTACGATTATAAAATATTTGGAATCACTATTTTTTATAATTATCCGCCCAAGCAAAATTCTCTGCTACTCTCTGCCAGCCCTCTGGCAGAAAGGTGGTGGTGTAATTTTGTTGAGTCATTTTAGTAAAATTTTTCATGAGATAATTCTAAATAAATACTGAGTTTGGCATGATCATAAATATATATATATTTTTTTTTAAATAAGGCAGAATAACTTTTACTATTTTTTAATTAATTTATTTTGCTTAGAGAGTATATAAAACAGTTAAGTTATTTTCACTTGTTTTACAATAACTTGCAATTAAAATGGGAGCAAGTAATGAGAAGACATACACAGATAAAACTGAGGCTGAAGAATATATCAACCAAACCATAAACTCTGCCGATGTTGTCGTGTTCTCAAAAAGAATGAGTCCGTACTGTATCCGTGCAAAATATATTCTGCGGGGGCTAAAAGTTGAATACACGGATATCATGTTGACAGGGAGGTCAGATTGTCAATTACTCCAAGATATTCTACTGGAGATGACCGGGGAACGAACCGTTCCGAGGGTTTTTATTCACCAGAAATGTATCGGGGGTTGTAACGAGACAGTTAAACTTCGAGATGAGGGGAAGTTGTTGGATTTGGTCAACAAGGTGGAACAAAAGGAATAAATATTTTGAGGAATTTAATTTGCATGGTGAAATTCAACTAATTGTACCAATCGCGATAATTTGTCTTCATGTAAAGAATAATATGAGCTTAAATTTTATCAAATAGTTTTTGTTCCAATTGTTGCAAGTGTATTTTTTTATTAAGTTATTTTTTGTATTGTTAATGTAGCCTATTATATTTAATGTAAGATTCAGTATTTTATTTTTTTTAAGTTAATTGTGCTTTAAACTACCTAAAAATTAAATTTTTGCAAACAAGATTTTTTTATTTTGATTTAAAGGTGAAGTTTTAAGATTTATTTTCATATTTTTTTGTATCAGGTTTTTTATCAACTGTTTATACCTATCTATGTATTGTCTTTGAGATAAAGTTATTAATATTGTTCTACTGTATTTTAAAAATTCATTTATTAATTATCACCATACATTTACTAATTATTAATTTTATGTCACTAAATTTTAGATTTAGGAAAACAAAACTTGTAAAAGTTAGGAATAAGAACAAAAATGGGGGCGAGTAATGAGAAGACATACACAGATAAATCAGAAGCTGAGCAGTTTATAAACGAGACAATTAACTCCGCCGATGTCGTCGTGTTCTCTAAAACAACTTGTCCGTACTGCATCAAAGCAAAACATATTCTATCCAGCAACAATGTAGAATACAAAGTGGTGGGGTTAACAGGGAGGTCAGATTGTCAATTACTCCAAGATATTCTACTGGAGATGACCGGGGAACGAACCGTTCCGAGGGTTTTTATTCACCAGAAATGTATCGGGGGTTGTAACGAGACAGTCAAACTCCGGGATGAGGGGAAGTTGTTGGATTTGGTAAAACAAAAAAACTGAAATTTTGTAAAAAAATTAAAAAAATTACTATTTTGTCGTGGTTTTTAACCGACTTTAAAATTATTTTTTTTGTAATTATTATTAGGCAGTACAACTGTCCCCATGACTTCAGTATTTATTATTGTGTTATATGAAATTGAAAATTTTTCTGTAAATATTGTTATTGTACTACTATGACAACTTTTTTATCGCTTATAAGTTTCAGTGTTTTTCTAATCATATTTTTCCACTAGTGCTGCTGGTCTGCAAGTGACCAGTTAAATAATTTTAACTTGCGAAATGTTTATGCATTCATAAAAAGTGGTTTTGTCATTGCTAATATGTAGAATTTTAATAATTTTCTTGTCATTTTCTCTTTTATTTCTTTATTTACGTTATACTTACAATCTATTAAAAATAGTTTTAACTTAATTTATTTTATTTATTCCAGTTTTAAAACTAGGATGTCAAATAATAACTCGAGTTATGGAAACTCCTCCAAATCCATGGCTGGAGTGGGAAGAGCCGGATTCATCCGCGATCCTTCGGGATTGCTGATGTCAATTATCCGACAACTTGCTGCTAGTGAGGATGTCCACCAGAGGGAGCTAGAGAAGGAGAGGTTGGAGGAAGCATTCAAGGAGAACGATGAAAAATTGGATGAGCTGGTTGCCGATAACTACGAAGAGCTTGCCATCTCAATCAAGCAATTCGGGAGGATTGGAGAGAGGATCTCTGATTCAAGATCCCGCATCCGAAGAGTCCGGGAGGATTTGCAGCAATGTAAATCTCTTCTTTATTGCCGACAAGATGAGTTAAGGAAGTTGTGGGTGGAAGGGGTGGAGTACAAGAATGTTTTGTTTCTTTTGGATCAGATTGAGCGAGTTAAAAGTGCTCCTCAGATGGTGGAGAGTTATCTGAGTAAGAAGTATTACCTCCATGCTACGGAGTTGATCACACAAACTTTAAATGCATTGGACAGTGAACTAATGCAAGTTGAAGCTCTTCATGATATCAGGAACGAGCTGATCGGGAAAAAGTTGACGATGCATGAGAGGTTTATTAGCGAGCTTCATCGACAGATCTACGTCACTTCAATGAATCCTCCGAGTTCAATGAAGACAACAAACCCGTTCAAACTTGAAAGAAAATTATCTGGAGACGAAGAAGTTAAGATCGGAAAATTTGATAAAAAAGTTTTGGATCTCGAAGATTTGGATGTAAATCCGGAGGAGGATCCTTTGAAGTTGATGTCGGTTTTGGTCGAGTCTTTAGCCCGACTTCAGAGGATCCCTGATATCGTCGAGGCAACCAAATCGAGATTAGATCGTCATATTAACATGTTGGTTACACACACAACCGTTGAAGTAACAGATAATGCTTTTCACGATGAGGATAAAACAACCGACGACCCCAAACGACTTCTACAACTTCTAAACTCACTGTTCAGGAAATTTCGATGCGTAACCAAAGCACATTCCCACGTTCTCTCAGTTTTAAGCAAGATTGTGAATGAGAATAACTTGGATGTTCAGTTGTACAGCATTGATGATGTATGGGCCAAAATACAATCAGTTCTTCAGGTTTTGTTGAACGAATATTTAGACGCTGATAACGTTTCATCGCAACAGTTATCGAGTCTCGGGTTCACTGAAGGTGTAAGTTTATCCTCACATTTTTCCCGCAAAAAAAACACGAGGCCCAGGGTTGCCAAATTATTCCGCTTTGATGCTTCGTCACATGCAATCTCAATGAATACTTACCTGAGGGAACAAAGAGCACAACGAAGAACTACATCGGTTGGAAACTCATCTTCAACGATGTTAGATCACGCTATTTCTACACAAAAGGTTTGCAAACCCAACCCAAGGAATATAACTTTAATATTTGGTCCTTTAAAGGAGTTTATCTCCGAGATTGAGCAAGGTTCCAAGAAGAAATGTTCTCTTCATGATTACATCACTGATTATGTCCAAGATGTATTCATCCGCCAGATCCAGTATGAATTGAAGAAAGATTTTGACTCCGCAATGAAGGTCACCGATCCACTCAAGGTCATAGCTGATCCAAATATGCAGAAGAACTTGGAGGGTTTTAAGAATATTCTACAGAGCGCTGTTGTTGCCGACCAATGCATGTGGTTCTTGTATGATTTAACTTGCAGTTTGGATTCCTATCACGACCACTTCCTCACCATGGCTTGCTCTTTGTTGCAGGAATACAAAGAAATGTCGATTCAGTCGTACAGAGGAGTTGTTCAACCGGAGTCTGAAGATCAACGAATTGTGAGCGCATCCTGGGTCCGGGACACAGATGTTAACCAAGTTCTTTGTAACCTTGACAACTGGACAATGCTCGATGATAGAGAACAAAGGAAACTCAACCCAAAAGAAATTGACGAGAATTTTAAGAGGGAGTCTCAGTTTTTTGTTGGCAAATTAGAGGGGGAACCCCTTGGTCGAAACTCTTTGATCGAGAACCCGTCAGATCTGCGGGCGATCGCAAGTTTGCACGAAAGTTTGGAATGGATGACAACTCGTCTTCGATTGTTCATCGATAAAATAAGAAGATACGCTCCGACGGACACCATGGAGATGCTGCAAAGTTTGGCAACAGATTATAAACGAATGTCTGAGATTTGCCTTCTTTGTCTCCACATTGAGCTTCGATTGTTGTGCTTTTATCACCTCACACCCATGTTTAGGAACAACAATTATGACATCAGAGGGTTGGACAGCATGGAGCACGACTTTCAGATCACGAAGTTGAGTTCTGGGATCACAGCAGCTGAGGAGAATTTAAATTCCTCGTTGCAACCTCCAAAATATCGCTACATCTTTGAGGGTCTTGGACACCAGGTGGCAGCAATATTAATTGGAGGTGCTAAACATATTGTGCGTATGTCTCCCTCTGGTGTTAAAAAGATGTGCCGGAATGTGTTCGCTCTTCAGCAACTTTTAACAAACATCACGATGTCGCGAGAGTCTCATCTGGACACAGCTCGTCAGTTTTACGAAATGTTGTATTTAAATCCGGATGATGTCCAAGCTCAGGTTGTGGAGCAGGGAGTCAGATACGGGGAGGATGACTACATCGAGGCTCTTAAGCTCCTCCATCGGAGCAAACCTGGAAGTGGGAATGAGAACACCCAGTGGGCAAGGACACAGAGGTTGCGGGCAATAGTGAGAGAGCAAACTTATAAGAAGGAGCATGCTGAAGCCATGCAGAGGCTCGCGCTCGATTCTTAAAACTTAAAAAATATTTAGAATAAATTTACAAATTATAATCATGCAGAAATTGCTGGGTAATGGATTAAAAAATATTATTTGAAATTGAAATTTTGTCTTGTTTATGTAAATGTGCTTTGGCTAAATTAAGTCATATTTTAATACTTTTCTTTAAATTTTCTTAATGGAATTATATTCAAAAAAATTATTATTAATTATTATAATGCAAGTATTTCTTTTTAACAAAAAACAAAGAATTAACAACTTGCCCATTATTAAATAATTTTGATTTATTGCTGCAATAGATTGTACTCTTGATTGAAAGTGCTGCTTGTATTCCTTTTAATATATTAAGTTATCCTTTAAATATATCATTCTGTTTAAATTTATCTTTGTCTTTATTTAGATTTGTAAAAAAATTGATTAAAAATGTCTGGATCGATTTCTTTACTTGAACGAAGGATTTCGGAGATGGAGAAAAATGTTTTAGGAGAAAAGGGGAAAGAAAATCAAGTTTTGGAAGTTATGAGTGAAGTTAACGAAACTATCGAAAACTTTGCGAAAAATCGTGAGCGTTTCAACCAAATATTTAAGCGTGTTCCGGCAATTGAAACTTATCTTAGCCCGGGGTTTATGGACACAATATCCCACGATAAAGACTGTGAAAAACAGTTTATCCTCGCTGTGGAAGACGATATTAAAACAATGTCGGCCCAACTTGAGGAAATTAACGTTTTAACAAAAGTTTTGGATAATCCGCAAATCCAAGATGTTACTCAACATGAAGAAAAACTTAAAAAACTTGAAATTATTCAAGAAAAACAAATCTCAGATCTTTTAAACTTGGATCAAAATATGGGTGAACTTTTAGCTTCTTACAACCAAACAACCTCCGCTTTGTCGGAAATTTTTACCAAACTTGATTGGAGTTTAAGTCAGATGGAAGAAAAAAAGTCAGCCGAAAAAGACCAATAAAAATTTGATTTAATTTTTGAATTATGTGGTACTTAAATGTGGTAACTTGACAATTAATATGTTTTTGTTCCAGTTGTCTAACGTTGTATTTTGCATGAATATTAACATTTTATATATCATATTAAAATAAAAACGTCGTAATATTTAAATGTTGGCAACTTAGATAAAGTTTTGATGAAAAGTTATGCTTTAGTTTTTTTTAATTAGCTTAAAATATATCATTAAGATTAAAAGTAAACAAAATGGTATTATTAAATTTTTAAAAATTTAGAAGCACATTGCAAAAACCAGGACCAAAATTACTGCCGCAAGGTAGCAGTAAAGAACAGTATTGGCACCGATGACGTCACAGCCCTGCATAAGTTTTAGGTTCAAACCGCACGAATACCGCCTTATATGACCTTGAATTCAGTGTTAACAGATAGCTTAAACACTGTGTTAACATATAACAAAAACACCCAATCAATATAAAACCTATTACTGTGAGATTATATAAAAAAACCTTGCTATACAATGGAATGTTCTTTAAAATCGTCACTTTTAATATATTATATTGTTTTTTTAACAACATTTTTTTTATTTTTTTGGTTTTTCGCGCATTGATAAAAGTAAATAATAAATACGATATACAATTAATATTACAACAATGCGACGAGAAAAAATGACAAAATCAATTTAATGATATAAAACATGCCAAAAGTATTAATGTTTACATAAGGATTTTAAGTATGTTATGGCATGGTCACCAAACCCAACATTACAAGTATGCAATATTAAATGTGCCCAATATTCAAATATATGCTATTTGTTAAAATGTTTCCAATAACTTTTTTAGGTTATTTTAAATAAATCCACAAATATCCAAAGGAAAGTATTTGGTAGAAAGCAAGAAACGAAAAAATTTGCTTCGCCCGAAGCAAGTGAAAAGGTTTAAGCAGCATAAGCGAACTGTAGTTCCACTTAAGCTAATCAGTTGCAGCTTTAGATGAACCACATATTTTAAAGCAGATGCTTTGATTTTAGATTTAAAGATTAAGTAAAAATGTTACTAAAGTTTATATTTGCTTTAAATAATAAATCTAATATATGTAATAACTTTTTATTTTGGATTTTATGTAGACTGGTCTGAAGAGATGAATATGAAATTTTTGGTTGTTTGGTTGGTTTTATTCGGGAATATACAACGCGGAAAAGGTGAAGATGTCGGAATCTCGGTCGAAGTAAAACACGGAAACGATTTAGAATGGAGTCCAATAATTGAGGAAAAGTCGGAATTGTTAAATATTGGTTCCAAGCAAAGATTATTGGATGATTATGCTACTTCAATGTTGGACGTGGGTCGTGTTTTAAAGTTTGTTGAGAAGCTGGAACGGGAACAAAAGTCAAGACACAAAAGGCAAACCATCGGAGCAGGTGAATTTTTATGTCATTTAATAACTTGTTTTGTTAAAAAGGCCTTCTGTTTCAAAAATTGATTATTTTATTTTAAACTTAAGTCAATCTCCCGCCCTACTTCACTGGACCAATCAGCATCAACGCTGACCTACGTCAGACGACCCAGGCTCAAATCTCCGCTCTTGACCCTAACGGTGACCCCCTGACCATTAGTCTCTCGCACAAAACCCCCAGTGCTTCCATCAATTCAAGTTAGTAAAAAAGATTCAATGTTAAATTTAAATTAATTTTAGAAATAATTTTTAATTGTTTTTACATTCTAGCTGGCTACTTTACTTTTGCTCCAGCCACCGACAGATTTTATGATCTTCTTGGCGAGATTATAAGAATAGAATTTGTTGCAAATGATGGGAAAGGTGGAATAGAAACTTTCCGCCCGGAATGGCAATTGTGCGGCTGCCAGAATAACGCAACTTGTCATTTTGAACGATTCTTTGCGGGAACGGGAAATATTTTGGTGAGTTGGGAGGTATATGGATATTAACAAACTGTTTACTGTGCCTTTATGAAGCCCCAATTTCCAGAAAAAAATACGAGTATACGAATTAGGCTTATTGGCCAGTGGTAGGGTTGGTCAGAACACTTGAGGTCCTTGGTTTGATTCTCACTGCTTCTATGCAGTAGCGCCCTTTAGTAGAGCGATATAAACAATACGAACTTCTATCGCACTAAAGTCAACTTATGAGTGCGCCAGAATGTTATTTTATGTTCAGGCCGTGAAGTCGACCTTTCTTTATTCTAAATAAATTCACACAAAATTTACACGTTTTGTCTCAAGTGAATTTTCGCATCTTAAAGCTTGAGTAGACTAATTATTTACGTTTAAATTGAACCCATATTTAGTTAGCTGAGTGCCTTTGTGCTGCTGGTTTTACTGGGGACCAGTGCACCAACGCTAAACAACTGTGCGACAGTAACCCATGTTACCCAGGAGTAAAGTGTGAAGAGACAACCCCACCTGGAAATGGATTCGAATGCGGCGAATGCCCAACTGGGTTTGTGGGCGATGGAATTACCTGTTTGGGTGAAATGAAACTTTCTGTTTATTTAAATAAGGGTAAAATAGTGTTTTAGGTTTTATAACTTCTTGGACTCTCGCTGTATAACTAACCGGCAACGTATTGTGGTGGACAAAAATATCCCCACAAAAAATATCCCAAACTGGCAAATTCAACTTGAAACTGGGTCTGGGTAACTGATGTTACTCTATGTTTAGGACGTGAAGTTGACCTTCCCACATCGAGGATAAAAATATACAAAACAACTTTTAAGACGTTTGCTTTAACACGGCTGTGAATCGTCAACCCTTGGGCACTTTACTGGAATTAAAAATCAACTAAACTTGGTTTGTAAAACATGATATTAAAACTTTTATAATTTCAACTTTCAGTCAATCTTCCCCCTTACTTTACTGGACCAATGAGAATCAATGTTGACCTACGTCAGACGACCAAGGTCAAAATCAATGCACTTGACCCAAACGATGACCCTGTGACCTTTAAACTATTACATAACACCCCTAGCGCTACAATCCACCAAAGTTAGTAAAAAGATAATTTTAGAAATTATTTTTAAATATTTTAACTTTTTTTGTATATTCTAGCTGGCTATTTTACTTTTGCTCCAGCCACCGAGAGTTTTCATGATCTTCTGGTTGAAATTATTCGAATTAGATTTATTGCAAATGATGGGAAGGGAGGAATAACGACTTTTAATCCGAAATGGCAATTGTGCATTTGCCAAAATAATGCAACTTGTCGTTTTCGTCAGTTTTTCGCTGGTACTGGGAAGATTTTTGTAAGTTTAATTTAGTGAGGTATTTCGTCATAGAAGAACGTTTGTTCTATAATAAAGAGGTCTATTTGTTCACTAAGATTATTTTAAAGTAACGTATTGCTGGTTTCGATTTAAAATTTTAATTTTCTGAATTTAAAACTTTTATTTAGTTGGCTGGTTGTATGTGTAAGCCTGGCTATACTGGGGACCAGTGCACCCATGCAAAAAAATGGTGTAAGAGTGACCCATGTTACCCAGGGGTGAAGTGTAAGGAGAAAACCCCACCTAAGAATGGGTACGAATGCGGGGAATGCCCGAGTGGGTTAGTGGGTGATGGGATCACCTGTTTGGGTGAGCTTTAGTTTTATTTAACATTATATTAAGATACTAAATATTTGTGTTTATGTTGTATAACAATTACGAACAATCGCTTAATTGTTACTTGAACCAAATATCTGTGATCGCCTTAAGCCGAAAATAACACTCACGTGAACTTGGTTTGTGACGTAATAATGTTGATTGTAACGATAAACCTAAGTTATTATAAACAAAACAGGGTTTGTAGAAATTCTTTAACTTCTTAATAAACGACCGAGTTTAATAATCTTAGAAATAAGTTCGCGTATTTGTAGTATTGTTGCTTGCATGTGGGGGGAGATTGCGCGGGCATTAACTTTTTGTTTTTAGAAATCCCAGATTGTAGTGTGCAATATTTTATGTGTTGCGACCGCATTACGTTTTCTTATTGCTAAAACAACTGCTGTTTTCTTGCAGCTCAAATTACTGCTGTTTTCTTACTGCTAAAACTACTGCTGTTTTCTTACTGCTAAAACTACTGCCGTTTTCTTACTGCTAAAGTTACTGCTGTTTTCTTACTGCTAAAACTACTGCTGTTTTCTTACTGCTAAAACTACTGCCGTTTTCTTACTGCTGAAATTACTGCTGTTTTCTTACTGCTAAAACTACTGCCGTTTTCTTACTGCTAAAGTTACTGCTGTTTTCTTACTGCTAAAACAACTGCTGTTTTCTTACTGCTTAAATACTGCTGTTTTCTTATTGCTAAAACAACTGCTGTTTTCTTACTACTAAAACTACTGCTGTTTTCTTACTGCTGAAATTACTGCTGCTTTCTTACTGCTAAAACTACTGCTGTTTTCTTACTGCTAAAACTACTGCCGTTTTCTTACTGCTGAAATTACTGCTGTTTTCTTACTGCTAAAACTACTGCCGTTTTCTTACTGCTAAAGTTACTGCTGTTTTCTTACTGCTGTTTTCTTATTGCTAAAACAACTGCTGTTTTCTTACTACTAAAACTACTGCCGTTTTCTTACTGCTGAAACAACTGCTGTTTTCTTACTGCTGAAATTACTGCTGTTTTCTTACTGCTGAAATTACTGCTGTTTTCTTACTGCTGAAATTACTGCTGTTTTCTTACTGCTAAAACTACTGCCGTTTTCTTACTGCTGAAACAACTGCTGTTTTCTTACTGCTGAAATTACTGCTGTTTTCTTACTGCTGAAATTACTGCTGTTTTCTTACTGCTGAAATTACTGCTGTTTTCTTACTGCTGAAACAACTGCTGTTTTCTTACTGCTAAAACTACTGCCGATTTCTTACTGCTGAAATTACTGCTGTTTTCTTACTGCTGAAATTCCTGCTGTTTTCTTACTGCTAAAACTACTGCCGTTTTCTTACTGCTAAAACAACTGCTGTTTTCTTACTGCTGAAATTACTGCTGAAACAACTGCTGTTTTCTTATTGCTGTTTTCTCACTGCTAAAACAACTGCCGTTTTCTTACTGCTGAAATTACTGCTGTTTTCTTACTGCTAAAACTACTGCCGTTTTCTTACTGCTGAAATTACTGCTGTTTTCTTACTGCTGAAACAACTGCTGTTTTTTTACTGCTGTTTTCTCACTGCTAAAACAACTGCCGTTTTCTTACTGCTGAAATTACTGCTGTTTTCTTACTGCTAAAACTACTGCCGTTTTCTTACTGCTAAAACAACTGCTGTTTTCTTACTGCTGAAATTACTGCTAAAACCCTTGCTGTTTTCTTACTGCTAAAACAACTGCCGTTTTCTTACTGCTGAAATTACTGCTGTTTTCTTACTGCTGAAACAACTGCTGTTTCCTTACTCCTAAAACTACTGCTGTTTTCTTACTGCTAAAACTACTGCTGTTTTCTTACTGCTGAAACAACTGCTGTTTTCTTACTGCTAAAACTACTGCTGTTTTCTTACTGCTGAAACAACTGCTGTTTTCTTACTCCTAAAACTACTGCTGTTTTCTTACTGCTAAAATTACTGCTGTTTTCTTACTGCTAAAACTACTGCTGTTTTCTTACTGCTAAAACTACTGCCGTTTTCTTACTGCTGAAATAACTGCTGTTTTCTTACTGCTGAAATTACTGCTGTTTTCATACTGCTAAAACTACTGCCGTTTTCTTACTGCTGAAACAACTGCTGTTTTCTTACTGCTAAAACTACTGCCGTTTTCTTACTGCTGAAACAACTGCTGTTTTCTTACTGCTGAAATTACTGCTGTTTTCTTACTGCTGAAACAACTGCTGTTTTCTTACTGCTGTTTTCTCACTGCTAAAACAACTGCCGTTTTCTTACTGCTGAAATTACTGCTGTTTTCTTACTGCTGAAACAACTGCTGTTTTCTTACTGCTAAAACTACTGCCGTTTTCTTACTGCTGAAATAACTGCTGTTTTCTTACTGCTGAAATTACTGCTGTTTTCTTACTGCTGTTTTCTTACTGCTAAAACTACTGCCGTTTTCTTACTGCTGAAACAACTGCTGTTTTCTTACTGCTGAAATTACTGCTGTTTTCTTACTGCTGAAATTACTGCTGTTTTCTTACTGCTAAAACTACTGCTGTTTTCTTACTGCTAAAACTACTGCCGTTTTCTTACTGCTGAAATAACTGCTGTTTTCTTACTGCTGAAATTACTGCTGTTTTCTTACTGCTGTTTTCATACTGCTAAAACTACTGTCGTTTTCTTACTGCTGAAACAACTGCTGTTTTCTTACTCCTAAAACTACTGCCGTTTTCTTACTGCTGAAACAACTGTTGTTTTCTTACTGCTGAAACAACTGCTGTTTTCTTACTGCTGAAATTACTGCTGTTTTCTTACTGCTAAAACTACTGCCGTTTTCTTACTGCTGAAACAACTGCTGTTTTCTTACTGCTGAAATTACTGCTGTTTTCTTACTGCTAAAACTACTGCCGTTTTCTTACTGCTAAAACAACTGCTGTTTTCTTACTGCTGAAATTACTGCTGAAACAACTGCTGTTTTCTTACTGCTGTTTTCTCACTGCTAAAACAACTGCCGTTTTCTTACTGCTGAAATTACTGCTGTTTTCTTACTGCTAAAACTACTGCCGTTTTCTTACTGCTGAAATTACTGCTGTTTTCTTACTGCTGAAACAACTGCTGTTTTTTTACTGCTGTTTTCTCACTGCTAAAACAACTGCCGTTTTCTTACTGCTGAAATTACTGCTGTTTTCTTACTGCTAAAACTACTGCCGTTTTCTTACTGCTAAAACAACTGCTGTTTTCTTACTGCTGAAATTACTGCTAAAACCCTTGCTGTTTTCTTACTGCTAAAACAACTGCCGTTTTCTTACTGCTGAAATTACTGCTGTTTTCTTACTGCTGAAACAACTGCTGTTTCCTTACTCCTAAAACTACTGCTGTTTTCTTACTGCTAAAACTACTGCTGTTTTCTTACTGCTGAAACAACTGCTGTTTTCTTACTGCTAAAACTACTGCTGTTTTCTTACTGCTGAAACAACTGCTGTTTTCTTACTCCTAAAACTACTGCTGTTTTCTTACTGCTAAAATTACTGCTGTTTTCTTACTGCTAAAACTACTGCTGTTTTCTTACTGCTAAAACTACTGCCGTTTTCTTACTGCTGAAATAACTGCTGTTTTCTTATTGCTGAAATTACTGCTGTTTTCATACTGCTAAAACTACTGCCGTTTTCTTACTGCTGAAACAACTGCTGTTTTCTTACTGCTAAAACTACTGCCGTTTTCTTACTGCTGAAACAACTGCTGTTTTCTTACTGCTGAAATTACTGCTGTTTTCTTACTGCTAAAACTACTGCCGTTTTCTTACTGCTGAAACAACTGCTGTTTTCTTACTGCTGAAATTACTGCTGTTTTCTTACTGCTAAAACTACTGTCGTTTTCTCACTGCTAAAACAACTGCTGTTTTCTTACTGCTGAAATTACTGCTAAAACCCTTGCTGTTTTCTTACTGCTAAAACAACTGCCGTTTTCTTACTGCTGAAATTACTGCTGTTTTCTTACTGCTGAAACAACTGCTGTTTTCTTACTGCTGTTTTCTCACTGCTAAAACAACTGCCGTTTTCTTACTGCTGAAATTACTGCTGTTTTCTTACTGCTAAAACAACTGCTGTTTTCTTACTGCTGAAATTACTGCTAAAACCCTTGCTGTTTTCTTACTGCTAAAACAACTGCCGTTTTCTTACTGCTGAAATTACTGCTGTTTTCTTACTGCTGAAACAACTGCTGTTTTCTTACTGCTGTTTTCTCACTGCTAAAACAACTGCCGTTTTCTTACTGCTGAAATTACTGCTGTTTTCTTACTGCTGAAACAACTGCTGTTTCCTTACTCCTAAAACTACTGCTGTTTTCTTACTGCTAAAACTACTGCTGTTTTCTTACTGCTGAAACAACTGCTGTTTTCTTACTGCTAAAACTACTGCTGTTTTCTTACTGCTGAAACAACTGCTGTTTTCTTACTCCTAAAACTACTGCTGTTTTCTTACTGCTAAAATTACTGCTGTTTTCTTACTCCTAAAACTACTGCTGTTTTCTTACTGCTGAAATTACTGCTGTTTTCTTACTGCTGAAATTACTGCTGTTTTCTTACTGCTAAAACAACTGCTGTTTTCTTACTGCTGAAATTACTGCTAAAACCCTTGCTGTTTTCTTACTGCTAAAACAACTGCCGTTTTCTTACTGCTGAAATTACTGCTGTTTTCTTACTGCTGAAACAACTGCTGTTTTCTTACTGCTGTTTTCTCACTGCTAAAACAACTGCCGTTTTCTTACTGCTGAAATTACTGCTGTTTTCTTACTGCTGAAACAACTGCTGTTTCCTTACTCCTAAAACTACTGCTGTTTTCTTACTGCTAAAACTACTGCTGTTTTCTTACTGCTGAAACAACTGCTGTTTTCTTACTGCTAAAACTACTGCTGTTTTCTTACTGCTGAAACAACTGCTGTTTTCTTACTCCTAAAACTACTGCTGTTTTCTTACTGCTAAAATTACTGCTGTTTTCTTATTCCTAAAACTACTGCTGTTTTCTTACTGCTGAAATTACTGCTGTTTTCTTACTGCTGAAATTACTGCTGTTTTCTTACTGCTAAAACTACTGATGTTTTCTTACTGCTAAAACTACTGCTGTTTTCTTACTGCTGAAACAACTGCTGTTTTCTTACTGCTAAAACTACTGCTGTTTTCTTCCCACTGAAATTACCGTTATTTTCTTACTAGGTTACTATTTTATTAAACAGCATAACTTTAATAGCGTATTACCAATATATAATATACCCATATTTAAACTATCTTTTAACGCATTTAACAAGTTTTTATTAAAAAAATCGCGGGTCGTAATATGTCCGTTTTTTAAAATATTTTTTTTGGTATCAATCTTCTTAACCATAAAATTAAATAGTTATCTACAAAACACTGTATTTCGTATGTTTCTACCACACTACGATCAGACATATTTTAATAGTAGCCTGCCAATCATTATAAAATTAAACAAGCTTTAACTAAAAATACTAAAATTAACTCAGTTTGAAAAATAAAATTTTCATGAACTACTTATTTTATAATACAACCATAGGCTTTTAATTATCTTAATTTATTTATTATAATTTACTAAGCTATATGCTTTTAACTTATAAGATGTAATATCATTGTGCCAATATGCCTTAACTGCATGTTACATTGCTTTAGAGCTTATACCCTAGAATGGAATAGTTTTTGCTGATATCATAGCTGTGGGGGGTTCAGTTTATTTTGAATATGAACTTGTGGGTAGTAGTCAGATGACTTGTTTACAAAATCTTACTTTTGATGCTTTACCCCCTTCATGCAGAGGTTTGCTTTGCTTTTATTTTATGCAGGCTCACGCTTTGTAGTATTTGGTGTCAGCGTTTAAAACTTTTTTAGAATATAAATATACTGTATAAAAAAAACCTTATTTTATTTCACAAAAATTCCGTAAAAATGTTTTTTAAAGTTTACCCGAAACCAAGTTTAACCGTTACCAATTTTTATAAAACCAAAATTAAAAAACATCTTTTTTAAATAATTTTTAAATTTCTACCCCATTTTTTTTATATAGAAGCAAGAAACAAAATGGAAGAAAGAAAATAAAGTTAAACAAATAAAAATTTTAATTTAAATAAAATTTAATAACTTTGTTTTTGTAAAAACTGCTATTTTTACTCTATTGCAAAATGTTTTCTTTTTTTTAAATTTCCTTGCCAAATATTTAATGTTTTTTGTATTATGTTTAGCGTTTATATTGAGTTTACTTCCATATATTGTATTATAATAAAATGGTAATTAGTGATGTTTATATTATTACATTTTTCACAAAATGTTTTTTAGTTTTAAAATCGCACAACTTTTATTTTAATGTTTTTTTCAACACTAACTGGATTAAAATTTTTGTTCTATTTAGATTTATAGGAAATTTTTTAAATTTTAATGGAGTCATGGTCACGTGTACTTGCGTGGGTTGTGACGCAATAAACCACCGGACATGAAATAAGGTAACGAGTTATTTAACGAATTTTAAACCTAATACACAATTACCAAAACTAAATATTTACACAAAGTTATAAACAAACTAAATTAAAAGAAGCCAGTGGCAATATTACTTGTTTACTTACAAGAAAAACCTAAACTTAACAAAATCTACAACGAAGAAAACGCCCGTATTGTTTTCAACATAAAAAAGTAACTCAATCCTGATAATTTGGTTACGACCTTTAATAATATTTTTAGATAGTGACGTCATTAATACGTAATAGTCATTATGAAATCGCACGATTTTCTTGGTTAAGATCGAAAATAAATTCCTAAAAATCGAAACTTCTAAATTTAACTGTTAACCTTAACTGCATAATACCTTAATTGTTTATCAGGGATTTATTAAAGAATTTAAATTACTCTATAATTAAGTCAGTGTCGGTTAAAATAACGGTTATAGCAATAAACAATTATTTTTTTGTTTTTTATAACGCTTTTAATAAAAATTGTTTAAAATTAATCCATAACCAGTGGTTGTAATAACATGAAACTTAAATCTTTTGAATATTTCGATTAAAATCATGTTTTATGTATTAGCACGGCACTAATACCCAACAAAACTTTCTGCGAGAATATTTTGAAACAATTTTACTTTTATAGCTCTCTAAATCGAGAAAAGGTCAAACCATGCCAACGGCATTAAATCATAAGAACCAAAAACTTAAACATTTAAGCCTTTTTCTATAAAATATTCATGGATTTCATAAAAGTTTTATAATTACAACTAAATTTAAAAACAAACCTTTTTTTTTATTTTGACTAATACGGAGGATATTGTTTAATTTATTTTATTTTTACAATTTTCTTCTAAATCAATTATCTAGATAATAATCAAGTTATTGTGACGTCATGTTATATATATCGCGAGTTCTGACTGATGTATACTTACGCCAAGGTATTTCTATTATGACGTCACAGACGGCTTTTTAAAGTTATTGTTACATTGTCGTAACTAACATTTATATTCACCGCAAAATTATGATGATCATGAATTGATTTAATTTGGTTTTATTACTGAGTTATAATGAAAACTTTTTTGGGTAAACAAGAAGTAGATTTATTAAATTTTTATATTGTAAAAAATTTGTTAAAAAATACAAAAAAAAAAAATATTTTACGATAAGTTTTTTTTAAATGGTGTTCTTTTTATATTAAAAGATCACAATATTTTTAAACAGAAGCCATGTTATAATTTAACTAGTTTTGTTGAAACTAAAAATAAAAAGTTATTTTTTTGCAAACAAAAAGTCAGAGTTATGCAATGCACTTCAAGAAAATAAAATGTTTATGTTAAAGTCTCGTACGAGTCGTGAAAACGAAAATATTTGCTTCGCCCGGAGCGAAACACAACTAAAGTAAAAAAGGTTTTTAATACTAAAGCATAAGCGCGTTTAACTTCAGTTTAAGTTATGGCTCTTTAGATGCTAAACTTAAGCTTAAATTTTAAGGGTTTGAATGTTATAGAAAAGTTACAGTTTTTGTTTTAAACAGTTAGTTTAATAAGCTAATATTTATTTTAAATGACAGCCTATTATATTACTAATTATGTGTATACTTTTTAGTTAATTATAATTGAACTGGTTATATTTTTCTAGAGTAAACTTTTTATGGTTCTAATAGTTGTTATATTGGGCCATAAAAAGGTTAAAGGTGTACATAGTAATAGTTTTAATTTATAACCAATCTATTTTGTGTGTCTTACAGCATATAAGTTTATTATTAGAATACTTTTACTTGTAAAAAAGTTAAAAAACATTGTTTAAACTTTTAACGAATTTAAATCAATAAATATCGTTGGAAACTTTGCCCGTTATTTGGGCCAGACCAAATCGGTCAAAATGGAATTATTAGAGACTAAAAAACATGGAATAATATCGTGGAAAATATTGGTAATTTGGTTAATGCTATTCGGGAATTTACAACGCGGAAAAGGTGAAGATGTCGGAATCTCGGTCGAAGTAAAACACGGAAACGATTTAGAATGGAGTCCAATAATTGAGGAAAAGTCGGAATCGTTAAATATTGGTTCCAAGCAAAGATTATTGGATGATTATGCTACTTCAATGTTGGACGTGGGTCGTGTTTTAAAGTTTATTGAGAAGCTGGAACGCGAACAAAAATCAAGGCACAAAAGGCAAACCATCGGAGCAGGTAGATTATTTTTTATATTTTTAGTTTGTTTTATTAAATGGGGTTTGAGCCCCTCCTGGTCTTCTATGAAGGCCTGGGGTTTGAATCCTACCACACCCCCTAACTTGAACACCCCAATTTCAATATGTTTGTATATTTAAGTTGGTTATTCATTCATCTTTTAACATGTTTTTAAATTTTCTCCAGGTAACTCTTCAATCAATCTTCCGCCCGAATTCACTGGACCAATCAGCATTGACGCTGACCTACGTCTGACGACCACCGTCCAGATCACCGCCATTGACCCCAATGGTGACCCCGTGACCTTGAGCCTTTTACCCGACACCCCTAGTGCTTCCGTTAACTCGAGTTAGTAAAAAGTTTAATTTTTTGGGGCTAATTTTTTGCCTTTTTAACCTATCGCAGTTCATTGTTTTTGGACCTAATAGATTTTGAGTTTAATTCTTAGTGCTGGTATGTTGTAATCACCTTTTTTACGCCAATTGTTAATTGTCTGAAAAGATCACCAACAGTTTTTTTTAAATTTTAAGTTAAAAAAAACTTAGAATTTTCTTTCCCGGTTTTCAATCAAAACTTGAATAAGTTGAGTCGTTAACTAACATTTAATTATAGTAATTTAACTTCTATAATGAAGCCCTATTAAACAATACAGCTATTATTACGTAGTTAAGGCTAAAATTTAGAAGGTTCAACTTTTAGAAATTTATTTTTGATCTTAACCAAGAAAAATGTGATATTTCATAATGACTATTACGTATTAATGACGTCACTATCTAAAAATATTATTAAAGGTCGTAACCAATTATCGGAATTAAGTTACTTTTTTATGTTGAATATAATACGGGCGTTTTCTTCGTTGTAGATTTTGTTAAGTTAAGGTTTTTATTGCAAGTAAACAAGTAATATTGCCACTGGCCTTCTTTTAATTTAGTTTGTTTATAACTTTGTGTAAATATTTAGTTTTGTTAATTGTGTATTGGGTTTAAAATCCGTTAAATTCTTTTAGAAAAACACAATATTTATTTTACGATAACTAATAAAACTTAACCCAAAAGGTAATCTTTGAAACAAATTTCATCGATCATTTCGATATTTTAAAACTAGATATTTCGTGATAAATTATGACTCACTTATGATCTCCTTTTATCGCTTACGTTCGTGCCCTTATATGCAACATAATATGCTCGTATTAGTGACAGTGAAACGCTTTGATATTGTTCAAATTTACCCAATTTAAATTGTAATTTTACCACAGATATTTCAGACAATATTTTATATTATTTCTATTTTTTAATATTCGATTTAATAATTGGAATTGTTACGAGATAATGAAGTGACGACGTAACAATAACAATATGGAAGTGAGATTCGCGCCATTTTGCCTCGTGTTAGAAACTAATTTTTAAATTTTAAACTGTTTTTAGACAAACCTAAAAATATATTTACGTTATCATTGATTTATCTAATATGTATAAATAGTTTTAAATCATACTGAAATATATGCTTATTAAAAAGCTGTTGAAAAACAGTTTCCTTCGCTACAAACAATTTGTAGAATTTAAATTCAAAATTTTTTTTGTTTATGATTCAAATCTATTCCTTTTTTTATATTATTTAAAGTAATGTTTACTTAACATAGTTTTAAAATGATATTTTTTACATTTTAGCTGGCTTCTTTACTTTTGCTCCGGTTACGGATCGATTTTATGCTCTTCTGAGTGAAATCATTCAAATCACATTTGTTGCTGACGACAACAATGGAGGAGTAACAACTTTAAAACCCGAGTGGCAATTGTGTGGTTGCCAAAATAATGCGCTCTGCAATTATGATCATTTTTTTGCTCATACTGGACACATTTTTGTGAGTATAATTATATGCATTAAGGGTTTTTGTAAGATTTTTGGTTAATTTTTTGACAGGGTGCAACAATGTTGGGTTAGGCTAGTATGTAACATTTGATTTCCCCTATTTTACATTTTGTAGCTTTTTTATATAAGCTTATAAGGTAAAGATGGTATTGGGTTTAATCTTTAGCCTACTAATGACATAGTATTCTATGTTAGGTCGTTACTCTATTTTGACTATATTTTTATTAAATCATTGGCTGTAGAAAAGCTTAAAAAAGTAATTTAATCTGTTACAACTGTAGACTGGGCAGGCCCCAACTACAGCTTGTTTTTTTAAAAGTGAATCTTAAGATGAATTTTTTTTAGTTGGTCGAGTGTATTTGTGCTGTTGGTTTTACTGGAGACCAGTGCACCAACGCTAAACAATGGTGTGACAGTGACCCATGTTACCCTGGGGTGAAATGTACGGACAAAGCTCCACCTGAAATTGGGTTTGATTGCGGGGAATGCCCAAATGGATTAGTGGGTGATGGAATCACCTGTTTGGGTGAGTTGTTAAGTTTTTGTGTTATTTTATTTCAATCTTATTAAATATATAATTAATAAATTTTTCTAAAACTACTAAATTACTAAAATAAAACAATACTTACTTCTAATCATTAAAATACTAAACTACTGATGGTAACAAATGAAATATTCAAAATGTATTAAATTTTGCCCAAAGTTTAAAATATTTAACGGTTTAAGCTTTTTCAGGCTGTGCATTATTATTTTAAACCAAATTTCACGGCTACTTTATTAAAGTTTTACTAATAACACGAACCTGTTATGTGTCTACCGGTATTTTATCACTTACAAAAATCTAATAATTTAACTTGAACTAAATTTAAACTTAAGAACTACCTGGATTACATAGTGGGCAATAAATTATTTGTTGTTTATTACATGGACCAAGTAGTTGTGATTGCCCTAAGCTAATGTGTAACCATATACTAATTCGAATGTTAAACCAGTTTGTGATTTTATCAATAAACTTGAAGGATTAAAATAATTTTTTGCGAACAGCGGAACATGTTTTTCGTGTGAAAAAATGACTAACAAAAGTTTTTACCGAAAACAAACTAAATATATAATAAAAGAAATATTTGTTTAATTTTAATATGCATGTTACTTGCTTGTACTTCACAAATTCAAACTACTTTTAACATTTCAAACATTTTTTAGTGCATTTTAAAATTAATTTTAAACATTTTTAGAATTAAAAATGATATCTAATGCATGCCATAACAACATCATTAACTTCTTATTTTATTACAAGCCATTTACTTGCATGTTTATTCTACCTTGCCTTGCAGCTTTATGCTTATATCCACGCGAGATTGAGAATGGAAGAGTATTTGCTGATATCATAGCTGTTGGGGGTTCAGTTTATTTTGAATGTAACCCAGGTTATGAACTTGTGGGTAGTAGTCAGATGACTTGTTTACAAAATCTTACTTTTGATGCTTCACCTCCTTCATGCAGAGGTTTGCTTTGCTTTTATTTCATGCTGGTTTTCACGCTTTGTAGTATTTCTGTTAAATTTGGGGTATTTTTTTGGCAGAATTTTTGGGCATCTAATTTCAGATAAATATGATTATCTATGTTATGGCACAGTCTGTTTGCTTAAGGTTTAAATTTGGTGAATCATTGCTTATTGTATATTATCGCAGGTGATTATTTATTGGCATTGTTAAAATTTTATTTAAATATTGGCTGTATAAATAAGGTGACAATTTGCTGGCAGTGGTCATTTTTTAAAGTTTAAAACATTCATCATCTAGGCATGGTGGCTTTTTTATTTTAAGGAATATTTTAATTCTGAAAAGTTGTGTTTTGTGTCATCATTTCTGGGGGGGGGGATAATAAAATGTTTTGATATTTTGTTGTTTTGTTTGGTTTTGTGACTTGAAACAAACAGACTGTGTAGGTCATAGCGATAGTATTTTTATGTTTATCTAGAAGTAGTTGGTATATGAAAAATTTTAAAGTTTTTATTCATTTTCTATTAAACCATATTTCACATTGATTATTATCGAATAATCAAAATTCTCTGCCTGCCAGATAAAAATGAATGTAGTCCTTCACCATGTGACTCTAACGCAACTTGCAATAACACTGAAGGTTCTTTTTATTGCACTTGTAATCCCCACTTCTTTGGCAACGGACTTTTCTGTTATCGTAAGTAGTTCTTTAGATAATCTTACAACAAAATAAGTTCAATTTTGTTGCACTTAGATATTTATATTCTTTAATTAATATCTTTTTTCTTTAATAATTTAAAGTTCAGTATTGATTTTAAACGAAAATATTTTAATATTCAAGGAGTAAAAAAATTCTTAATTTGTAATTTCCACAGACTGTTAAGCAACACATTAACCTTCAATAAACACAATTAATTAAAAACCATTCCTTTCTTATATTATAGTTTGTATAAAAAAATTAAAAACATAAAATAACCGACTATTTCAGCTTTGATTGAGTTTACTTCGTTTGAATGCAATGTTGCTGGAAATGACTCTATCGCCCTCCAGTGGGATGTGACGAGCACATGGAGGAACTCCTCAGTCATCAGTCAGGTGTTTATACCTCATATTATTACTGTAATGAAATTTTTGCATGAACAAAAATGGTGACATGTTGTTTTTTATTTCAGTTCATATTAAGTTGGTACAACAGCGATGACTCTTCAGCTCAACTGGATCAAGAAATTCAATCTTATTATCAGGAGTTTGATTCCTACTCACTTAAACTTGATGACATCATTGCTGGGGTATATATTAATTTTTATGAACTAAGTGTAATGTGCAGGGGTATTTATTAACTAGGTGTAGGGGTTGAATGAGTTGACTAAAAACTGTTAGGTTAAATTTAATTTTTCTTTTTTGATAATTCCTTGTTTTTTTTCAGTCTGACATTCCCTCCCTCCAATATGAAGCTGTCTCCCCCTCCACTTTTACCTTTAACATCACCAACCTCACTCCAGCCACCAACTATGTTGTTTCACTTCGGATCATCCACAACTCGGGGGAGGTTTACAATCCTGTCAAGAAGTGTCAACCTACTACTCAGGATGGTTGTAAGTTATATTGTTTTATTACAAGGCTTGTAAAGGTTTTTTTTATGATATAAGGTTATATGTATGAAATTCTGCTAACAAATACCCAATTGACAGATTAATTATCGAGCAATTATAATCAATAATAATTTAAACTGACAAAGCTGGAACTCGAGACTGGGCAGGGGTAACAAATGTTACTCTAGCTTTAAATTGTGTTGTGGGCCTTCAGATATGCAAAAAAGTTTATTTATATTCTATACAATTTGGGTTGGGCTTAAATTTATAAAAGTTGCTTTGTAATTTGGTTTAATTTAAATTATTTGCACATCTGGTTTTGTGCTTAAACTATTTTTTATATAATACACACAATAAACAATTGTTTCATTTTATTAAAATATGTTCGATATGAATCATATTTTGATGTTTGGTGAATTAAAATTTTTGTTAAAAGTGATTCATAGTTTTGGCGTTAATTCAAGAATATGTTAAAAGTTTAACAAGTTGTTGTTTTAATATTTACACGTTTCTTTGTTCGATTTTAATGTTAGATCCTATCAGCTGGTGATAATCTTGTCCAGTGTTCAATAACTTTATTTGTGTTTTAAAGAGTTGTATTATTTTAATTTTAAAGATAATCAATAATCTTTAGTTGTTACAAGCAGGGTGGAAAGCACCATTACGCAAAAACTTCTAAAAAAATAATTTTAAATTTTTTTCTGTTATTTTTTAAATAAATTTACATAATATTCTTTTTTAATTAATAATTTGTTTTTACTTTAAATTGTTGTTATCATATATGTTTTAGTTTAAATTGATTTTAAATTTATATTTTAGTGTCTTCTCCTCCACTTGACTTGCAAGTTCTTTCTGCGACATCAAATTCTTTAACTTTGTTCTGGAACTTTCCACGAGATGTGCAAGGAATTATAAGAAGTTATATTTTGAGGTTTCATGAAACTGTGGAGAGTTGTAACAACAGAAATGCTTCTCCTGGTTGTTCAGAGATTAACTATTTAAGGGTAAGTTAGATAAAAATAGGATTTATATTTTCAGTAATGTATGTCTTTACCATTAATATTGTACAAGTATCAAGCTTATCAGTTAACACTTGAGGATAAAGGGCGAGGATAAGGGTTTTAGGAAAAAGTTAGGGTTAGGGTTAAATGGTTAAACTCTTAAATGATTAAACCCTTCGTATTATAGGGTAGGTATAAAAAAAACAATCAAAATTTTATTAATATATTTTAATTAGCCTTTTTATAAAGATTCTATTAAACAAAATTTATTTAGCAATAGTATTAAAGTACAAGTATTATTCTAACTGTTTAAAACTTAAACTGTTGTTGTTGTTGTTGTTGTAGGTCTCTGGAAACACATTCCGCACCACTATCCACAACCTCCATTTTTCATCAACTTTCATGGTTCAAGTTGCAGCCACAACTGGGTCGGGACTTGGAGATTTTTCAACTTTTATTCCTGGGACAACAACTGGTACAAATTTTAATGATATTTTGTGATAATATTCTAAAATTTGTTTAAATTTTAATAGCTGTAACAAAAATGTTATTTTAAAGTGTACTTATTTTCGTAACCATGACTTTGTAATTTTATTACTATTTTTTTTGTGTAAGAACTTTAATAATATATTTTTATTGATTTAATGTTTAGCGAATGGAACGGAAGCATTGCCAGTTCCTCAGCTTCCAGAACCAGGTTAGTTGAAACCTTCTTACCTACTTTGTGTAGTTTGTGTTAATTCAACCAATTTTATTGCAATTTGACATTTTATATTTTTAAACTTTAGCTTAGTTATTTTCTAACATTTTTTTGTTTAAATTTAGTTGGTTTATGTCATGAGGGAAGTTTTAGGTTGAACATGGATTGGCCAACTTCATCTTTTGATCAGTTCCTCCTAACTTCTGATCTTAACAGAACTGTGAGTTGACATTAAACACTGATTGTAAAGTATGACCTAATCAGTGTACCTAGAGTTTATGAAACATATGGTTAAAATTGGTAAAAAAAGAAAAAATATTAATTGGAAATTGTAGACTATGTTAATGATGTTGTTGCTTTTAATGTTGCAATATTTAAAATAATTTTCTTATTTCAGCTCTCCAACATATTCATCCACTTCTTCTTTCCTGGAGTTTCATTTGAAGCTCGGGACACTCAAATATCTGAAGTTGGGGACCAAATTATGGTGGAATTTAAAGTTTATATTCACAACCTATTTCCTGACGCAGGTAAAAAAATTTGTTTAAAAATTGTTTATTAAGAGAATATGAAAAGGTATAGGTTGTCAAAACTTATTTGTCTTTAATTTAAAATTTTAAAATTATATTTTCTATGGTACTTAAGCTTTTATTTTTTACTGTAATAACAGAAAAAGTGATTGATTTGTTTTAACAACAATATATAGATTATTGGTTTGACTTTTGAACATGTTTTTATACTTGGAATAAGTAATAATGTCTTGTTAACATCCATGAAATCTTAACCAAACTGTTGTGGTTTTAAACTTAGTTTGTTTTTAGTTTAAACATAAATTTATTTATGTTTATGTTGTGATTAAAATACTTGAAGATGATCTTTGTATTTGTATTAGAGATTTAAATTTAAAGCTTTTTATTTGGCATTGTAGCAATATATATGAATTAATTGCTTTTGTTATAAGTTTTATTTTATTGACGATTTTGTCGGTCTTAATTGTAATCTTTTGCATTAATCTTAAATTAAGATATGATTTTAATATTTTATACTTATTAAACAAATTTAAATGCTTTTTTTTTAAAAGTTAAATGTAAGTTTAAATACTGTTTAACTTATATTTTGAATTACAAAAAGAATTATTTTTAACAGAAGGAGCTTCATGGCCAGTCATCTTAGGTCAAGAAATATTAGGAGTTTCAGCTGGGGATGTTACATTGAAGGATATTGTGGCTGACTCTATTGTATTGACTGGTTAGTAGTTTTATATACATGCTTTTAAGCATATCAAATTCAAATTTTTTTTTGATTTTTACTATATTTATATTAAATATTCAGGAATTTATAAAGTTGAGTTAATTTTTGGTTTATGTATATATAGCTTAAATACTAAATTTCAAATAACATTTCTTTTATGTACTTCTAGAATGTGATGAATGTAATATGAACAAGTTTGGTTCAAAATGTTCGATCTATGCTTCATGTTTAAACCTGCCTGAAGGTTATACTTGTTACTGTGATGGGGGGTACAACGAAGTAGAAGGAACAACGGGGAGAAATGTGCAATGTGAACCTGATGAAAACCAACAACCTACACCACCTGAGGTCACTAATATTAACTTTTATTTTCATTTTTTTTGTATAACGTTCTTTTTATATAGAAAAGTTGACTTTATAGCTTAAACATAGAGTAACATTTGTTACCCTAAACTAGGCTCAAGTAAACTTTGGCAGTTTGTTATATTAAAGATTATAATTACCTGGTAATCTGTCAAATGGCTTTTAACTCAGTGGAAGTTTATACGGTTTATTGCGCCTTACCCCAAGGTGGTACAACAAAAACCTAGGAATACATGTAGTGGAACCAGATTTTTTAACCACTCATCATGCTACTAGTTATATTATTTCAATGTTTAAATAGTGTTTGATTTAAGAAATGTATTGAAGTCAAAATGTTGATCTTATATATTTAGCCTTTTCCCCTTCCTATCACAACTGAGTGCAGACTTGCTGACATGGATTTGTTCATCTTAATTGAAAGTAGTGCGAGCATGAGTTTGGAAAACTTTGACAAAATAAAATCTGCCATCAACACTTTCATTGATATTCTTACCATTGGACCAGATAATGTCCAGGTTAAAATATATTTTGTTATTTAATATTTTGTTTAGTTTAATGTAGTCTATATATAGTTAAAGGTTTTTAACAATTTGTATTTAAGGTGTAGCTATCTCTTCAGGTTTGTATTTGTTCAAAATTTTGGGAACACTTTTTTACTATTTATAAAAATTAAAAATGTTCTAAAAAATATTTTCATACAGGTTGGAGTAGCGAGATATGCAGAGGATGTTGACTTTATCTTTAATTTGAACACATTTTCCACCAAAACTCAAATAATTGAAGCGATCACGAATATTGAGCATGTTGGACGGGGTAGCAGAGCTGGACACGGTAAACTTACAATTATTTTATTTTCTAAATGTTAACTTTAATTACAGATCTAACTTATAGTAAGTTTTTATGAATTTCAAAAATTTATGATATTTTTTGTTAAGCCATCAATCAAGTAATTAGTCACGGTCTGTTGCCTGCTCAAGGTCGTCGTAGTGACCGTGAACTTTACTTCATCATGGTCACGGATGGATCGAGTTCTGATGATGTCACAGAGGCTTCATTGTTACTTCATGATGTAAGTGTTTCTGAAATTATCAATTTTCTAATAATTCTAGTTTTTAGTTAAAATAAATGGAGTAAAATCATTTGTGTAAAATTATTTCAATGAATTTTTCAAAACATGTAAAAAATAAATAATATTTATCTGTTAATATTAGAGAATTAATGATACTGTAAAACTATATTTTAGGTTGCAAATCGAGTTGAAGTAGTCGGAATAACAACAAACGTAAACCAAGTCGAACTTAAAACAATTGCTGGGCCATTAGGTGATGTCATCTACTTTGAAAACTTCGATGGACTTCAGCTTTTAAGTCATGAACTATCTCAAGATTTATGTCCGGGTAATAAAACTTATTTAAATAATTGAATTATGTTAGTAGAGTAATTATTTTTTTAAATTTTTTTAAATTTTTTCAGTTACCCAATCCCCAGTTGAGTTGAAGGTTACACAAGTTGGTCAAAACTTTGCAATAATAAAGTGGAATTCAGTTGTAAATGTTATTACTTATACCATTGAGGTAAGATTTGTTTTATTACTAACGATTAGCTTAAAAAGTATTTTTATTTATTCGTTTAGGATTAAACAGTTATTAATAATAAAACCGTATTTTATGTTAATGATTTTTAGTTTTACATCGTGGATACCAATAACACCAATGCTCCTGTTGCTACGGTAACCAGCAGTGTTTCCCACACAAATCTCACCAATTTACAAGCGGGGACAAAGTATAATGTTTTAATGAAAGTTGGAGACGAAACTTTTTCTGATACGATCACTTTCTGGACAAGTTAGTGTTCTTGATTTATTGTTGTAAAAAAAAATATTTTATTAGTTTAATTTTTTTTATATTCAATAGTGGTTTAAGTAACACAATATGTTTTAAATTAAGCAGTAAATAATTTTGTAATCATAAATATTAGAAGAACTTGGTTAAAATATTTAAACACACCTTTTGATTTTAGTTCCAGCGAAGGTGGATGACATCACAGCAGCACCAACCAACAACACTTTCACTTTCATGTTTGATCGACCGAAGGGTGAGACTTCCTCGTACACTCTCATCTTGTTCGATAAAGATTGGAATGAGGTGGGAAGACACACGGTGGCAAGCAGGCACCAAGTTGATTCTTATTCTTCCGTGTTCCATGATGTTAACGTGGTCGATGAGTAAGTTGTGATTGTTTTAATAGAAATAGCAATGTACAGTTGTTAGTGGAATATAAATTGTTTATTGTTTTAATAAAAAGTTTCTTATTCATATTGTTTATGTAGGAGATAACCTTGTGTTTTATAATTGATTGTTTTATTTATTACTGTCTACCTCAAGTTATTGCCTGTCCTATAGCCTGCATTTAAGTATTTTTATATTTTATGTAACTTACAACTAATACATGTCTGGTATAGATAACTCGTGCAAAATAAATTGGACATATGCATATAGATATCTATATACAAATATTTTTAACATCTAAGTTTTACTATGTGAAGCTTAAAATTTTTTGATCATAAACTTTAAATTAACAACACTTTATTATCTACAGATACACATTATTAATTGTAAGCCAAAGTGGTGAGAAATCTTCTCTTCCAGCAAGTTACGTGGTCGAGTTTCAAGTCCCCAGCACCCCAACAGGAGTTGTTGCTTTTAATGGCGTTCATCAACAAAACATATCTGTGCAGTGGAACATTGTACAGGGTGCTACCGTGAGTTTGGGATTTGTTTCTATTTGTTGTGTGTTTAGTTAAATAGTGGTAACTATTAAGAAGTTATATACAATGTAAGAAGAAAGGGCCAAATATTAAGCCTGCATTAATTTTAACTATTGGAAAATAGCTTAGGACTCTTAAATTTCAGGGCTACTTGGTGAATGTGACCGGTTTATTTGATGGAGATTCTAAGACATTGTTATACACCCATCCTCATAATAACTTACTTATAAGCAACCTTGAACCGGGACAGTCTTATTGGTTCAGTGTTGCTGCTTATGCTGACAATACTTTTATTAGAAGCCCATTTTCTGACCCTGTGCTGGTTACAACTCGTAAGTTTGTTCAATAAATTAATTTTTAGGGTAATTTCAAGTAAATTGTACAATTTTAGTAATTTATGCAACTTATTTGACAGTGTGGTGTAGTGGTAAGAACACTTGTTACACCACATGAGGTCATAAGTTCAATACCCACTGATCTTAAGTAAAGCACTATAAACGGTATGAACTCTAACTTAGCACTTAATCAGCAGCATAATTAACGGCAATTATAATCTCTAATATCCCAAACTGGCACAGGCAACTTGAGACTGGGTCAGGGTAACAAATGTTACTCTATGTTTAGGTCGCGCATTTGACTTTCTTACATTTAGGACAAAGAATTATACATAAAAAAATGTGTTGCAAACAATGGGAAGTCAAAGTTTGAAATTATTATTAACTCTGTTAAAATAAAATCTAGGTCCAAACCAGGTACAAGATGCTCGTCTGTTTATCCCTGAAGGAAATTTGGTTCTCGAGCTTTTCTTTGACCAGGCACAAGGTCCAGTTGATTACTACGCCGTCAATGTTTACGATAAATCTGATCCTGAAGTTTTGATTAATGATCTGGAGGTAAGTGGTTGTAATTTTAGGTTATTATCCAAAGTTAGCAATATCAATAAGGATTATTTAATTAACAATATATTGTTGATATCATAAGAAAAACTACTGATTAATTTTTCCCCTAAAAGCTGAATAAAGTGATTTTATGGTAATATAATTCTATTTTTACAACATGATTTAATATTTACTTTCGTATTGAACTATTTTATATCTTTACTTACAACATTTAAGTGGTCTAGTTGCTTGTAAAAATTAGATGCATATTATTTAAGTAATAACCAAGTTATTTAAAAAAATTTAATTTGATTTGTAGGTTGACCCAGCAGTGCAGGTATCTAGGGTTGTTGTTGATAACTTGGTGACTGGGACAACTTATGTTGTTAAGATTTGGACGCATGTTGGTGTGGCTACAAGTTTGCCTGTTGTTAAAGAATTTTTCTTCAGTAAGTTGAATTTTTGTTTGAATTTCTATATTTTTTACTCATATTTATTTATGTTGTGTATAAGTTTTATCTTTAAAGGTTTTAGAAGTTTTTTTGTTTTGATTTTTTAAATTTGATTAAGCTACTAAGTTTATGTAAAATATTGTTTTTCTTATTGTTTTTAAAATATTTTATATATATATTCTTTATTTATTTAAGGCAACTTCTCCATTCCATTAAATGCATTTATAAGTGGAAGAACATCAACTTCAATCCAGGTTTAAATATTTATATAAAAAATTAAATTTAATTATAAAAAATATTACTTTAAGCTCGTGCTATTTTTTAAATTAAAACCATAATGTAGTAGTATTGTAGTTCACAAGTTTAACATTATGATGATATTTGTAGCTCACTTGGACCCTGATACCAGATGCTACATCTTATTTGATTCAATATATCGATGAAACATCAGTCAGCAGAAATGTAAATACTCAAATATTTAAAAAAATGTAATGGTTTAAATTGAAAATAAAACACAGTAAACGTTGTAATAATGCTTACCATATGTGGCCACCTACTGCAAATGTAAATAAGTGAAATATGTTCAACTTAAAAAAATTATTTTTCCTTAACTATTCAATTTTTTACCCAGCTTGCTGAAGTAACATCTTCCCCTTACACAATAACCTCCCTCACACCAGGGCAGTGGTATGTATTCAGGGTTGTGGCGAGATATAGAGGTATGGAGGAAGCTCACAGCAGTCTAATCACTGGGTTCACTTGTAAGTTTTATTGTGTTTCAAGCTTTTTATTGTAGAAAGTTGAACTTGCAGTCTCAACACTGAGTAACTTGTGATACTAATGTTCTTTAGCTGAGGCTTGTTAGAATTTTTTGATTTCTGACTGAGAAAGTGTATAACTGTGTGGTTAAGTTTGCAAACTTGTCATAAGAATTTACTTAAAATCAGTGTCTCCTATCTAAAGCACACTGCCTGTTTAAGCATTTCAAAATATGACATTTCTTCTATAATTTTGTTTTAGTGCCAAATCCTCCTCTTAACAGTCGAGTGATCTCTCCAAGTCCTTCTGTAGCTTCTCTTATATTTAATGGAGCTCCAGGAATGGTGGATTATTATTCAATCAACTTGACTTTCACTGCACAACCTCACATGTAAGATTTTGTGTTAGTTTTATAATAAGATAAACTAGTTTATAGCATGCTCTAATATCAGGATTTTAATTGTCATATATAGTTGCAACTCTGAATTAATATTAGCAGCAAAATTTACTTGTACAGTTTTATTTATTTTGTAGGATTATAATTTGGACATACATATATATATATTTTATTTATTTAAATATAAATATCCCGTACTAAGCTTCATTAGATATAGATTTTATTTAAAAGAATTACTTAAATAAATGAAAGAAATATTTTTTGTGTTTTCTAGATTACTTGGTTCCAAGATTTTAAATGACACGACAGTCACCGAGTTTCGATTGAACTTTACTGATTTGAAAGCAGCTTACGAATACACAATTAACCTCCTCACAGTTGCTACTAATATTGAATCTGTTGCTGCCAGTAACAATGTTGTGATCAATTTTACTCAACGTAAGTTATTTAACATTTTTTAGAAATTTTTACTGCCATAACAAAAAAAAAAAAGTGTTGTATAAGAACATTGATCATTATTAAAGAATGTAAATATTTAAACCGGCACTGTTGTTACACCACAGGGGGTCATGGGTTCAATTCCCACTGTTCTCATCCTGTAGCGCCCTTGAGTAATGTAAACGGTATAAACTCCTGCTGAGCCAACACTTTATCAGCAGCTTAATTATCCAGCAATTATAATCTATAATATCCCAAACTGGCACAGGCAATTCGAGACTGGTTTAGGGTAACTGATGATACTCTATGTATGGAAGGTTGCGCATTTGACCTTCCCACATCGAGGATAAAGATATGTGCAAAAAAAAATTAGGCTGTCAATAAATAAAATATTTACTTATATTAGTCCTTTTCTTAATGGTTAATTATTTTTTTTTAAACTTTTAACATTTTTAAATTTTATTTTTTTATAGCTCCTCCTTCTCCACCACAAAATTTAAGTTCTCGATATATCACACATGAACTTGTTCAAATTATGTGGGATCCTGTGATTGAGGCTGAAAGGTAAGATAAAAGAGAATCAGTTAATGTGTCTAACTTTACAGCCAAATAATAAAGTCATTTTTACTAATTATTCTATGCTTAAGATGCATTTACAGGTGTAATTAAATAATATTTGTTTATTAATTGTTTTTATATATCTTATAGCTATCGAATAACAACGTCATATGAAGGAGGACCGGTTGAAACCACAGAAATTAAAACAACGGTATTCAATGTCAGTATTTCACTTCCCGATGTTCTATATACTATTCAGATAGCATCAGTCAGCAACAACGTGGAAAGTTTCCCCTCAACAATGACTTTATTTAGAGGTAAATTTTTTACAACTGTTTATTTGCTAAGGGTTTGTCAACATATTTTTATTAAAACCGAATGTGAAAATAGAATTTTAAACTTAAAACTTTTAATATGCTGCTATAAAGTTCTTTTTTATTGAATTATTTTTTTAAATATTGCACAAGTATTAGTTAGGCTTATTATGAACCAATTGCATTGTTAAATACAGGTTGTGATATCATATTGAACATTAGCATTCAGTTGTCATTTTCAACGATTGGTTTTGATATTCTTCAAACTGGGAGAGATCCAGTCGACAGAATTGATGTTGCATTACTGCATGCGAGTGATTTGAACGCTGTGCTTGATTCAAGGACTTTACTGTCCTCCCAACCCTTTCAAGTAAGGCTTTTTTGTATATATCTTTATCCTCGATGTGGGAAGGTCAAATGCGCGACTTAAACATAGAGTAACAAAAGTTACTCCGACCCAGCCTTGAGTTGCCTGTTGAAGTTTGGGATATTAATGATTATAATTAATGAATAATAATAAGCTGCTAATTAAGTGTTGGCTAAGCAGGAGTTCATACCGTTTATAGCGCCTTACTCAAGGGCCTTAGAGCATGAGAGCAGTAGGGATTGAACCCACAACCTCTTGGGTAGTGTAGCAAGTGTTCTTACCACTATGCTGTCGTTTTATGCTTGTTATTCTCATGTAAGATTTATTATTTTAAACTTGTTTTAAATTTGGTTAACTTTATAAATTTAGTCGACATTCAGCGGAAGTGAAATCCAACCCGGTGAAACTTATCAAATGAATGTTACTTCGTACTGTAGTGGAAACTCTTTTCTACAACCTCGAATATTTCAACTTCGTAAGTTTAAAATTAGTTTTATAAGTAAAATACTTTGTTTAATTTAAAAATTAAAATACAAAATTTTATTTACTTTTACATCTAGCTCAATTATTTACTGTTTTAATATAAATTTACCAAGTATATTCATTTAAATAGGAAATAAAAAGTTGTTCTACAATGTCAATAATAATAAAATTTTTATTCTTAGCCTCCCTCCCCAAACCACCTCCACCAACTGTTGGAAATGTTCAAGCTACAAGTTTTGCTATTGCTCCAACAATGTTAAACGGGGTTGTCACAAATGTCGAGGTTGTTATTAAAATTTAAGGAAATAGAGTTTATTTTTATCTTTATTTGTTCTCTAAGATGTAGTGGCAAGAACACTTGCTACATCACCATGAGGTTGTGGGTTTAATTCCTACTGCTCTCATGCTGTAGCGTCTTTAGTAAGGCACTATAAACAATAGAAAATTCTGCTGACTCAATATTGAATCAGCAGAAAAATTAGCAGGCAATTATTATTAATGATATCCCAAACTGTCACAGGCAACTTAAGATTGGTTTGGGGGTAACTGATGTTACTCTATGTTTAGGTTGTGCATATGACCATCTCACCTCGAGAATAAAGATATATATATAAAAAATAAGTGTTTAAAGTTTTTATTTGAAATGTGAAAAAATTAAATGCATTAGACAATACGTTTTTAATTACAATACCGAAATAATTTGATTGTTACTATATTTAAAATATGTTTTGTTTTACTACAAACCAGGTCATATACTTCTTTTTGTGAATAATTTTTTTATAATTATTAAACTTAACAGATAACAAGCCCTGCAACAGGAAAAACTATTCCCTTTAACAACGTGGTTGGAACTCCATTAATCACGAAACTTCAACCAAATCAAGTTTACTTGATTGTAAGTTACTGGGTTGTGAACGGCGTTTCTGGTCCCAAAAGTGATCCAACATCGGTTACTACTTTAATAGCAAGTAAGTTTTTTACCAAAATTAAAAACTAATTAACAGTTTTTATATAAATTTGCAATTCAACCTCGGCTGTTGATGTCCAAAATTGACATAAACATAAACATTTGTAGCTACTGCAAGTCCGATACAAAAACCTCCACCACCGATTATTGGAAACATTTTGGAGACAAGTTTTTTTGCGGCAGGATTTATCAGATCTGATGCTACCACAGTAATCAAGGTTCAACTTATTTAAATATTTATTTATTTATATTTTTTTGTAAATAAATTCATCCTTGATGTGGGAAAGTCGAAAGCGCGACTTAAACATAAAGTAATATTGGTTACACCAACCCAGTCTTGAGTTGCCTGTGGCAGTTTGGGATATTATAGATTATAATTGCCCAATAATTAAGCTGCTGATTAAGTGCTGGCTCAGCAGGAGTTCATACCGTTTATAGCGCCTTACTTAAGGGTGCTACAACATGAGATTAGTGGGGATTGAACCTATGACCTCCTGTGTGGTGTAGCAAGTGTTCTTACCACTACACGTAATATAATTATGTCAAATAAAAATTAAGTTTTAAAAAAAGGGGGGAAAATGTGCAAAAAGTTGAACCTAAATTTTTATAGGTAACTGATGTGGTGACAGGAATTGAAACCTTCTATCCACAAGGAGAGCAAGCTATTCAAGTGACCGACCTAATACCTGGTAGGTTGTACACTGTGGCTTATAACTGGGTGGTTGATGGGAAGGATGGACCATTCAGCGACCATGTTGATGTACAATTAAGTAAGTTAATATTAAATTCTTGTACTTAGAAAAAATATTGACTTATGTAAAGTTGTAGGAAAAGTATTAAAACCATAAAATTATGTTTTTTTTACAACTCGTTTTGTTTTTTTCAATTAATAATTTTAATTATATTATGATAAATGTGGTAATTTTGATTTTATAGCATTTTTCAATATTTTTAATTTATTTACTCCCATTATTTTAATCCATTTTCTTTAAGCTGGTTTAAATTTATTTTTGATTTTTTTAAGCTGTCCCAGGCAAACCAGCTCCTGTAGGTATAAGTGGGGTTGGGTTCACAAGTTTCTTTGTCAGCTCACAATCTAGACAAGGAGTTACGATCAGATTATGGGTAAGTTGTTGCTTCTAAAACATTTGTTAAATACATTTTTGTACCAGATTGATAATCTAAATACAATTGAGCTTTGTGGACAATATATGTTCAATATATAAGCTGAAAATATAAATAAACTTGTTGTTTGTAAGTCATAGGTAAATTATTGTAGGCAAGCATAAGTTAAAAGTAGCAACCATTCGCAGTAATTTAAATTCCAACCGTAGGGTGGGCTATTGGTATGTAACTAGCACTGACAACTTAGAACTGGGCTAGTGTTGTGAAAGTATAGTTAATTAAATTTAATTAAACTTGTTTTTAATTATTTTTTATTATTGTTATAAGATCTTGGATTCGATGCTACTAAAAAACTTTATACAATAATATTTTAAATTCTGACTAGGTTCTGGACACTGTAGCAAACACAATCAATCAGATTGAAAATGCCAATCAGAGTCAATTCATCAACAAATTGGTACCTGGTAGATTGTACAGCGTACAAATAAGTTGGGTGGTCAATAATGTTTCAGGACCAGCAAGCGATCCAACAACGCAGCGAACTAGTAAGTTTCTTTAATTTTATAGATTCTATGTTTAAATAAGTACATCATTTTTGGAAATCATTTTTTATTTTTTTAGGACTACCGCAGCAGCCCATTCAAGTGCAAGTTGCAAATATTGAGGAAACTTCTTTTATAGCCTATTCATCTACCTTGGAAGGGTCAACTCTGGTGTTAAGGGTAAAGACTTCTACAAATATTTTTAAAAATGCGAAAGCTTAAAATCTATTTTAATCATAAAAATTTGACAATATACTTTCACAAAACCCTTTTTTCTTTGACAATTATTTTAAATTGCTGTTAAAATTAACTCTTTTTATTGCAGATCACAGATACAGTAACAGGGCAAAGTTATTTAATCAACAACGCAAGTGCAATCCAACTTGTTCCAAACCTGGTTTCAGGAAGGTTATATCTAGTGGCTGTTGCTTGGTTTATTCAAGGTGTTGGTGGACCTTACAGTGCTGATACTCCTGTTACTACAGGTTTGTTGTTTTATTATTATTTAATTTTGGAGTGTTGGTGGTAAGTTTAGATGCATTGCTGTATAAGGTTTAAGTGAGGGTCTTTAGATCATCACATAAACCATACTTTGGTTTACAAATTTGCTTACAATTTGCTAAATTGCTAATTTTTGCCTGTTTTAGCTACTCCAAGTCGACCTGTAAACATTGTCATCTCAAATGTTCGTGAAACAAGTTTTATAGTTGAAACTCAAGTTTTGTCTGGAGCCCAAACTAACATCTTTGTAAGTTTGTAATGGTTAACTACTGTTTATAAGTTCTAAAAACAAAAACAAACATTCTGAAAACTTAATCAGATTTATCTCTGAAAAACAAAAGGAATAACGTTAAATAAAATAACTTATTTTCAGTTGCTTGATACTGTGACATTACAAACAACTGTCATCAGAAATGCGACCCCCATCCAGTTTGTTGAAAATCTTGTTCCAGGTCGATTATATTTGGTTTCATTTGAGTGGGTGATTAACGGGGTTTCTACTTCAAGTGATCAATTTCCAGTCAGGACAGGTATTTGTTGCTTATGAAAGTAGTTGTAAATTACTAAAGTAATTTGTTTTTAACTTTTGTCATTAATATAAAAAGTCAACTTCACTGCCTGAACATAAAGTTAAATTTGTTACCACGATCCAGTCTCAAGTTAACTTTAACAATGTAATTGCTTGATAATTAGTCTGTTTAATGTTTTTTGCCCAAGTATGAGTTAAAATCGTTTTTAGTGCTAAACTTAGGGTGCTAAAGCATAGAAGCAGTGGGGATTGTACTCAGAACCTCATGAATACAATTTAAGAAAAAAAATACACTTCAGGACAAATTAATTTATTTACATTTTGTTGTTTAGTTCCCAACCAAGTTCCAGTTGTGACAATTGTTCCATATTCAACTTACATAAGAATAACATTGGAGCCTCCTGTGGGAGATGTTTCTAGATATGTTGTAAGTGTTGTATATTTGTATACAAGCATCTACTAACAACTTTATTTCATGCAATTTTAAGATGGTATGATAACCTAAAAATATAATTGCAAACAAGAGAACAACTTTGGTAAAACTAAACATTTTACATATTTTGGATTTAATATTTTTAAGCAAATTTTTTATGTTTAGATATCGGTCCAACCAACTCACACCCAATCTAACCCTGAAATGTTTGTCCTAATGCCTTCAGTGACCCATGTACAAGTTGTTGAAGGACTTCTACCAAGAACTGAGTATGAGATTTCAGTTGTTACTGTGAGTGGGCAACCAAGTAATAACGAACAGATCAGCGATCCAGTTATTCGTTATATCACAACAGACCGTAAGTTATATTAAACTTAATTAAAAAATTATGAAATTGTAATTAAGGTTAAATCAAGTTTAGATTTTGGAACTAATACTTTTTTGATTGTTTTTATAAATCGTTATTTAAAATTTTGTTATTGCAATTTTAAACACTTTTAATTTTTTTTAGAACTTGAGCAAATAACAACAACTACTTTACCTTCGACATCAACTCCAGCAACAATGTGAGTTGGTATTTTTGTAAAAATATATTTAAAAAAAAGGTTTTCAGAAAATTATTCTAATAGTTGTTTTAAAAAAATTTAGTTTAAATTAATCTAAATACAAATATCTGATCCTATTTTCCATTTATGGAAAAACTAAAATAAAACTTGATATTGTTTTTTTACAGAGATGGTTGTGTTCGAAGACATAATAAAGTTGATCTAAGTTTTTTGTTGGCCAACAGTGAATCTGTGACTTTCATTGACTTCCAGCAACAAATTGAATTTATTAAAAATATTGTTGAGAAATTAACAATCGGTTTGGACGATACTCTAGTAAGTTATTTGTATTAAAAAAATAAAATTATTTACTCATCTATTTCTTATTTACACAAAAGTTGTTAATTGATAGAAGGTTGAATGTTGTGTAATAATTAAATTCGAAGCTTGGTACAGTCATAGAAACACTTGCTACACCAGATATGATCCTGGGTTCAATCCCCACCACTCTCATGATGTAGCCCCCTTGGATAAAGTGCCATAAACGGTATAAACTCCTGCTGAGTCAGCACTTAATCAGCAGCATAATTATTAGGAAATTATAATCTATAATATTCCAAACTGCCACAGGCAACTTGAGACTGGGTTGGAGTAACTGATGTTACTCTATGTTTAGAATGTTAAAATCCTTCCCACATCAAGGATAAAGATATATACAAAAAAATTAACAATTTTTTTTTAATTTAAGATATATTATTTACATTGGTTCAATAGTTAATTTTAATTCTTGTGTTGTAGATCAATGTATTTTCCTACAGTGGATTTGTTAACATCCTCATCAGACCTCGGGACTTTATCACAAAGTCAAGTTTATTGCAAGGATTGGATTCATTGATTTATGGGGTTGGAAACCAGGACAACTTGCTTGGAAGAGGTTTTAACTTTAATGTTTAATAAATATGGTATTATTGTTTTTGAAGACTAAATTACTAAATTTTTTATGTTATTTTATTTGCATCACAAATTTAAAAAGGCATCTTAAACTTGTTCTTACCCATAATACAGCTGTGCTGATAAAACTTCTATTTAGATATAAATTATTAAGATTATGATAACATCTTTGCAACTTTATTTACAATCCACTTTAAATAAGTTATATTTTTTTTTAGTTTTACGAACTTATAATCGTCAGATCCTGTCAAGAACTGATTCAAAAGGAAGAAGAACCGACGCTGATCAATTTATTATTTTAACAACAAATGGAAAAAGTGGAGACGCTGTGCGACGTGCAGCAAGGTTACAAATGTTTTAATAAAGTTAAACAATTTACAATATTGTTTTAAAAGATAAAATGTTTAGGTGTATATTGAGGTTACATTTGTTGTAGATAAAAAATGCTAAATTCTTCAGAAAAACTTTTATATAAGTTAAGCAAATTTGCTTTTCTAATATACTTAGAGTGATCTTATGGTATTAACTTTGTAGTGATGTGAAAAAACTTGGCGGAGTGATAAATGTGTTTGGGATAGGACCAAATATTGATCGCAAGGAATTGCAAGATCAGACTTCTTATTCTCCTAGTACTTATAAAGCAGTGCCAACATTTTTCCATCTAAATGATGAAGTTGATTCAATATTAAACAACATAACTTGTCAATCTACTCCAGGTCGGTTGTTTTTTGGTGAAAAAATTTACAAAAATGCTGTTAAAAAACTGTTGAAAGTAGCCTAAAGTAAAAATAAAAAAATTTTAAATTATGTTGTTTTAGTGTTGCTGAAAATAGTTTTTTTATTGTGTGTATGTCATGTTAAAAATCTTAATGTGCATTGCAGTTTAATAATTAAAATATTAATTAACATAGAGTGTTAAATTATTCTGGATTTTTTTTCAGATGATACAACTGATGGTAAGTTTTAGATTACATTTTATTTATAAATATTCATTAATTATAGTTCGTAGTTAGATGAACAACAAATTCTTTTTCATATCTTATACTTAAAATTAACAAAAAAATTCATTTTAAAATAATTTAAATATTTAGTTGAAAAATTAAAAGATATGTAGAGAAACTTGTTGGTCATTAGTTTAATTATTAAAACAAGCCAAGCTTGTTCTATGGCACAGTAGTAGTGATTTATGCATGTGTGATGTATTGCATGTTTTAGTTGAATATTGCATTATACAGAATCAACAATTTCTGGACAATCGACAACTTTATTGAGTGAAACGACACAGAGTGTTACAAATGCTGACATCATTTCTGCAACAACCGAATCAGATGTTACCATGACACCCACCACAGTTGCCGACGTCACTACACAAACTACCTCAAAGGCTGACGTCACTTCTGCAACGACAGAATTAGATGTTACTATGGTACCCACCACAGTGGCTGACGTCACTACAGAGTTTATTACGAATCCTGACGTCACTTCTGCAACAACAGAATCAGATGTTACTATGGTACCCACCACAGTGGCTGACGTCACTACACAAACTACCCCGAAGGCTGACGTCACTTCTGCAACGACAGAATCAGATGTTACTATGGCACCCACCACAGTGGCTGACGTCACTAAAGAAACTACCCCGAAGGCTGACGTCACTTCTGCAACGACAGAATCAGATGTTACTATGGCACCCACCACAGTGGCTGACGTCACTAAAGAAACTACCCCGAAGGCTGACGTCACTTCTGCAACGACAGAATCAGATGTTACTATGGCACCCACCACAGTGGCTGACGTTACTAAAGAAACTACTCCGAAGGCTAACTTCACTTCTGCAACGACAGAATTAGATGTTACTATGGCACCCACCACAGTGGCTGACGTCACTATACAAACTACCCCGAAGGCTGACGTCACTTCTGCAACGACAGAATTAGATGTTACTATGGTACCCACCACAGTGGCTGACGTCACTACACAAACTACCCCGAAGGCTGACTTCACTTCTGCAACGACAGAATTAGATGTTACTATGGCACCCACCACAGTGGCTGACGTCACTAAAGAAACTACCCCGAAGGCTGACTTCACTTCTGCAACGACAGAATCAGATGTTACTATGGCACCCACCACAGTGGCTGACGTCACTATAGCAACTACCCCGAAGGCTGACGTCACTTCTGCAACGACGGAATTAGATGTTACTATGGCACCCACCACAGTGGCTGACGTTACTAAAGAAACTACCCCGAAGGCTGACGTCACTTCTGCAACGACAGAATCAGATGTTACTATGGCACCCACCACAGTGGCTGACGTCACTAAAGAAACTACTCCGAAGACTGACGTCACTTCTGCAACGACAAAATCAGATGTTACTATGGCACCCACCACAGTGGCTGACGTTACTAAAGAAACTACCCCGAAGGCTGATGTCACTTCTGCAACGACAGAATCAGATGTTACTATGGCACCCACCACAGTGGCTGACGTCACTAAAGAAACTACCACGAAGGCTGACGTCATTTCTGCAACAACAGAATCAGATGTTACTATGGCACCCACCACAGTGGCTGACGTCACTAAAGAAACTACCCCGAAGGCTGACGTCACTTCTGCAACGACAGAATCAGATGTTACTATGGTACCCACCACAGTGGCTGACGTCACTAAAGAAACTACTCCGAAGGCTGACTTCACTTCTGCAACGACAGAATTAGATGTTACTATGGCACCCACCACAGTGGCTGACGTCACTAAAGCAACTACCCCGAAGGCTGACGTCACTTCTGCAACGACGGAATTAGATGTTACTATGGCACCCACCACAGTGGCTGACGTTACTAAAGAAACTACCCCGAAGGCTGACGTCACTTCTGCAACGACAGAATCAGATGTTACTATGGCACCCACCACAGTGGCTGACGTCACTAAAGAAACTACTCCGAAGACTGACGTCACTTCTGCAACGACAGAATCAGATGTTACTATGGCACCCACCACAGTGGCTGACATTACTAAAGAAACTACCCCGAAGGCTGACGTCACTTCTGCAACGACAGAATCAGATGTTACTATGGTACCCACCACAGTGGCTGACGTTACTAAAGAAACTACCCCGAAGGCTGACGTCACTTCTGCAACGACAGAATCAGATGTTACTATGGCACCCACCACAGTGGCTGACGTTACTAAAGAAACTACCCCGAAGGCTGACGTCACTTCTGCAACGACAGAATCAGATGTTACTATGGCACCCACCACAGTGGCTGACGTTACTAAAGAAACTACCCCGAAGGCTGACGTCACTTCTGCAACGACAGAATCAGATGTTACTATGGCACCCACCACAGTGGCTGACGTTACTAAAGAAACTACCCCGAAGGCTGACGTCACTAAAGAAACTACTCCAAAGGCTGACTTCACTTCTGCAACGACGGAATTAGATGTTACTATGGCACCCACCACAGTGGCTGACGTTACTAAAGAAACTACCCCGAAGGCTGACGTCACTTCTGCAACGACAGAATCAGATGTTACTATGGCACCCACCACAGTGGCTGACGTCACTAAAGAAACTACTCCGAAGACTGACGTCACTTCTGCAACGACAGAATCAGATGTTACTATGGCACCCACCACAGTGGCTGACGTTACTAAAGAAACTACTCCGAAGGCTGACGTCACTTTTGCAACGACAGAATCAGATGTTACCATGGCATCCACCACAGTGGCTGACGTTACTAAAGAAACTACCCCGAAGGCTGACGTCACTTCTGCAACGACAGAATCAGATGTTACTACGGCACCCACCACAGTGGCTGACGTCACTAAAGAAACTACCCCGAAGGCTGACGTCACTTCTGCAACGACAGAATCAGATGTTACTATGGCACCCACCACAGTGGCTGACGTCACTAAAGAAACTACCCCAAAGGCTGACGTCACTTCTGCAATGACAGAATCAGATGTTACTATGGTACCTACCACAGTGGCTGACGTCACTACACAAACTACCCCGAAGGCTGACGTCACTTCTGCAACGACAAAATCAGATGTTACTATGGCACCCACCACAGTGGCTGACGTCACTAAAGAAACTACCCCGAAGGCTGACGTCACTTCTGCAACGACAGAATCAGATGTTACCATGGCATCTACCACAGTGGCTGACGTCACTAAAGAAACTACCCCGAAGGCTGACGTCACTTCTGCAACGACAGAATTAGATGTTACTATGGTACCCACCACAGTGGCTGACGTTACTACACAAACTACCCTGAAGGCTGACGTCACTTCTGCAACGACAGAATTAGATGTTACTATGGTACCCACCACAGTGGCTGACGTCACTACACAAACTACCCCGAAGGCTGACGTCACTTCTGCAACGACAGAATTAGATGTTACTATGGTACCCACCACAGTGGCTGACGTTACTACACAAACTACCCCGAAGGCTGACGTCACTTCTGCAACGACAGAATCAGATGTTACTATGGCACCCACCACAGTGGCTGACGTCACTAAAGAAACTACCCCGAAGGCTGACGTCACTTCTGCAACGACAGAATCAGATGTTACTATGGCACCCACCACAGTGGCTGACGTCACTAAAGAAACTACCCCGAAGGCTGACGTCACTTCTGCAACGACAGAATCAGATGTTACCATGGCACCAACCACAGTGACTGACGTCACTAAAGCAACTACCCCGAAGGCTGACGTCACTTCTGCAACGACGGAATTAGATGTTACTATGGCACCCACCACAGTGGCTGACGTTACTAAAGAAACTACCCCGAAGGCTGACGTCACTTCTGCAACGACAGAATCAGATGTTACCATGGCACCCACCACAGTGGCTGACGTCACTAAAGAAACTACTCCGAAGACTGACGTCACTTCTGCAACGACAGAATCAGATGTTACTATGGCACCCACCACAGTGGCTGACGTTACTAAAGAAACTACCCCGAAGGCTGATGTCACTTCTGCAACGACAGAATCAGATGTTACTATGGCACCCACCACAGTGGCTGACGTCACTAAAGAAACTACCCCGAAGGCTGACGTCACTTCTGCAACGACAGAATCAGATGTTACTATGGCACCCACCACAGTGGCTGACGTCACTAAAGAAACTACCCCGAAGGCTGACGTCACTTCTGCAACGACAGAATCAGATGTTACTATAGTACCCACCACAGTGGCTGACGTCACTAAAGAAACTACTTCGAAGGCTGACTTCACTTCTGCAACGACAGAATTAGATGTTACTATGGCACCCACCACAGTGGCTGACGTCACCAAAGCAACTACCCCGAAGGCTGACGTCACTTCTGCAACGACGGAATTAGATGTTACTATGGCACCCACCACAGTGGCTGACGTTACTAAAGAAACTACCCCGAAGGCTGACGTCACTTCTGCAACGACAGAATCAGATGTTACTATGGCACCCACCACAGTGGCTGACGTCACTAAAGAAACTACTCCGAAGACTGACGTCACTTCTGCAACGACAGAATCAGATGTTACTATGGCACCCACCACAGTGGCTGACATTACTAAAGAAACTACCCCGAAGGCTGACGTCACTTCTGCAACGACAGAATCAGATGTTACTATGGCACCCACCACAGTGGCTGACGTTACTAAAGAAACTACCCCGAAGGCTGACGTCACTTCTGCAACGACAGAATCAGATGTTACTATGGCACCCACCACAGTGGCTGACGTTACTAAAGAAACTACCCCGAAGGCTGACGTCACTAAAGAAACTACTCCGAAGGCTGACTTCACTTCTGCAACGACAGAATTAGATGTTACTATGGCACCCACAACAGTGGCTGACGTCACTAAAGCAACTACCCCGAAGGCTGACGTCACTTCTGCAACGACGGAATTAGATGTTACTATGGCACCCACCACAGTGGCTGACGTTACTAAAGAAACTACCCCGAAGGCTGACGTCACTTCTGCAACGACAGAATCAGATGTTACTATGGCACCCACCACAGTGGCTGACGTCACTAAAAAAACTACTCCGAAGACTGAGGTCACTTCTGCAACGACAGAATCAGATGTTACTATGGCACCCACCACAGTGGCTGACGTTACTAAAGAAACTACCCCGAAGGCTGACGTCACTTCTGCAACGACAGAATCAGATGTTACTACGGCACCCACCACAGTGGCTGACGTCACTAAAGAAACTACCCCGAAGGCTGACATCACTTCTGCAACGACAGAATCAGATGTTACTATGGCACCCACCACAGTGGCTGACGTCACTAAGGAAACTACCCCGAAGGCTGACGTCACTTCTGCAACGACAGAATCAGATGTTACTATGGTACCCACCACAGTGGCTGACGTCACTAAAGAAACTACTCCGAAGGCTGACTTCACTTCTGCAACGACAGAATTAGATGTTACTATGGTACCCACCACAGTGGCTGACGTCACTAAAGCAACTACCCCGAAGGCTGACGTCACTTCTGCAACGACGGAATTAGATGTTACTATGGCACCCACCACAGTGGCTGACGTTACTAAAGAAACTACCCCGAAGGCTGACGTCACTTCTGCAACGACAGAATCAGATGTTACTATGGCACCCACCACAGTGGCTGACGTCACTAAAGAAACTACTCCGAAGACTGACGTCACTTCTGCAACGACAGAATCAGATGTTACTATGGCACCCACCACAGTGGCTGACGTTACTAAAGAAACTACCCCGAAGGCTGACGTCACTTCTGCAACGACAGAATCAGATGTTACTATGGCACCCACCACAGTGGCTGACGTTACTAAAGAAACTACCCCGAAGGCTGACGTCACTTCTGCAACGACAGAATCAGATGTTACTATGGTACCCACCACAGTGGCTGACGTCACTAAAGAAACTACCCCGAAGGATGACGTCACTTTTGCAACGACAGAATCAGATGTTACTATGGCACCCACCACAGTGGCTGACGTTACTAAAGAAACTACCCCGAAGGCTGACGTCACTTCTGCAACGATAGAATCAGATGTTACTATGGCACCCACCACAGTGGCTGACGTCACTAAAGAAACTACCCCGAAAGCTGACGTCACTTCTGCAACGACGGAATTAGATGTTACTATGGCACCCACCACAGTGGCTGACGTTACTAAAGAAACTACCCCGAAGGCTGACGTCACTTCTGCAACGACAGAATCAGATTTTACTATGGCACCCACCACAGTGGCTGACGTCACTAAAGAATCTACTCCGAAGGCTGACGTCACTTCTGCAACGACAGAATCAGATGTTACTATGGCACCCACCACAATGGCTGACGTCACTAAAGAAACTACTCCGAAGGCTGACGTCACTTTTGCAACGACAGAATCAGATGTTACTATGGCACCCACCACAGTGGCTGACGTCACTACACAAACTACCCCGAAGGCTGACGTCACTTCTGCAACGACAGAATTAGATGTTACTATGGCACCTACCTCAGTGGCTGACGTCACTAAAGAAACTTCCCCGAAGGCTGGCGTCAATTCTGCAACGACAGAATCAGATGTTACTATGGCACATACCACAGTGGCTGACGTCACTAAAGAAACTACCCCGAAGGCTGACATCACTTCTGCAACGACAGAATCAGATGTTACTATGGCACCCACCACAGTGGCTGACGTCACTACAGAGTTTATTACGAATCCTGATGTCACTTCTGCAACGACAGAATCAGTAACAATGGCATTTACCTCTACAAATCAATATTCGAATATTACAAGTTTGACTCCTACTTCGGAACAAACAACAACTTCATCAAGCTTTTTACCAGAAAACATAACTTTATCCGCTACAACTGAGGCCAAATCAACTTTAACAACCTTACCTCATACTACTACCATTCAGGGTCTGGCTAGTGAAACAATTAAACCGGAAATAATAAGTACTATCAGTGACAAAAGTTTGATTAATTCTGCATCAACCACAGAGGCTGACGTCACTAAAGAAACTACCCCTAAGGCTGACGTCACTTCTGCAACGACGGAATTAGATGTTACTATGGCACCCACCACAGTGGCTGACGTCACTAAAGAAACTACCCCGAAGGCTGACGTCACTTCTGCAACGACAGAATTAGATGTTACTATGGCACCCACCACAGTGGCTGACGTGACTAAAGAAACTACTCCGAAGGCTGACGTTACTTCTGCAACGACAGAATCAGATGTTACTATGGCACCCACCACAGTGGCTTACGTCACTAAAGAAACTACTCCGAAGGCTGACGTCACTTCTGCAACGACAGAATTAGATGTTACTATGGTACCCACCACAGTGGCTGACGTCACTACACAAACTACCCCGAAGGCTGACGTTACTTCTGCAACGACAGAATCAGATGTTACTATGGCACCCACCACAGTGGCTTACGTCACTAAAGAAACTACTCCGAAGGCTGACGTCACTTCTGCAACGACAGAATTAGATGTTACTATGGTACCCACCACAGTGGCTGACGTCACTACACAAACTACCCCGAAGGCTGACGTTACTTCTGCAACGACAGAATTAGATGTTACTATGGTACCCACCACAGTGGCTTACGTCACTAAAGAAACTACTCCGAAGGCTGACGTCACTTCTGCAACGACAGAATTAGATGTTACTATGGTACCCACCACAGTGGCTGACGTCACTAAAGAAACTACCCCGAAGGCTGACGTCACTTCTGCAACGACGGAATTAGATGTTACTATGACACCCACCACAGTGGCTGACGTCACTACACAAACTACCCCGAAGGCTGATGTCACTTCTGCAACGACAGAATCAGATGTTACTATGGTACCCACCACAGTGGCTGACGTCACTAAAGAAACTACCCCGAAGGCTGACGTCACTTCTGCAACGACAGAATTAGATGTTACTATGGCACCCACCACAGTGGCTGACGTTACTAAAGAAACTACTCCGAAGGCTGACGTCACTTTTGCAACGACAGAATCAGATGTTACTATGGCACCCACCACAGTGGCTGACGTCACTACAGAAACTACTCCGAAGGCTGACGTCACTTCTGCAACGACAGAATTAGATGTTACTATGGCACCCACCACAGTGGCTGACGTCACTACACAAACTACCCCGAAGGCTGATGTCACTTCTGCAACGACAGAATCAGATGTTACTATGGCACCCACCACAGTGGCTGACGTCACTAAAGAAACTACTCCGAAGGCTGATGTCACTTCTGCAACGACAGAATTAGATGTTACTATGGCACCCACCACAGTGGCTGACGTGACTAAAGAAACTACTCCGAAGGCTGACGTTACTTCTGCAACGACAGAATCAGATGTTACTATGGCACCCACCACAGTGGCTTACGTCACTAAAAAAACTACTCCGAAGGCTGACGTCACTTCTGCAACGACAGAATTAGATGTTACTATGGTACCCACCACAGTGGCTGTCGTCACTACACAAACTACCCCGAAGGCTGACGTTACTTCTGCAACGACAGAATCAGATGTTACTATAGCACCCACCACAGTGGCTTACGTCACTAAAGAAACTACTCCGAAGGCTGACGTCACTTCTGCAACGACAGAATTAGATGTTACTATGGTACCCACCACAGTGGCTGACGTGACTAAAGAAACTACTCCGAAGGCTGACGTTACTTCTGCAACGACAGAATCAGATGTTACTATGGCACCCACCACAGTGGCTTACGTCACTAAAGAAACTACTCCGAAGGCTGACGTCACTTCTGCAACGACAGAATTAGATGTTACTATGGTACCCACCACAGTGGCTGACGTCACTACACAAACTACCCCGAAGGCTGACGTTACTTCTGCAACGACAGAATCAGATGTTACTATGGCACCCACCACAGTGGCTTACGTCACTAAAGAAACTACTCCGAAGGCTGACGTCACTTCTGCAACGACAGAATTAGATGTTACTATGGTACCCACCACAGTGGCTGACGTCACTACACAAACTACCCCGAAGGCTGACGTTACTTCTGCAACGACAGAATTAGATGTTACTATGGTACCCACCACAGTGGCTGACGTCACTACACAAACTACCCCGAAGGCTGACGTTACTTCTGCAACGACAGAATTAGATGTTACTATGGTACCCACCACAGTGGCTTACGTCACTAAAGAAACTACTCCGAAGGCTGACGTCACTTCTGCAACGACAGAATTAGATGTTACTATGGTACCCACCACAGTGGCTGACGTCACTAAAGAAACTACCCCGAAGGCTGACGTCACTTCTGCAACGACGGAATTAGATGTTACTATGACACCCACCACAGTGGCTGACGTCACTACACAAACTACCCCGAAGGCTGACGTTACTTCTGCAACGACAGAATCAGATGTTACTATGGCACCCACCACAGTGGCTTACGTCACTAAAGAAACTACTCCGAAGGCTGACGTCACTTCTGCAACGACAGAATTAGATGTTACTATGGTACCCACCACAGTGGCTGACGTCACTACACAAACTACCCCGAAGGCTGACATCACTTCTGCAACGATGAAATCAGATGTTACTATGACACCCACCACAGTGGCTGACGTCACTAAAGAAACTACCCCGAAGGCTGACGTCACTTCTGCAACGACAGAATTAGATGTTACTATGGTACCCACCACAGTGGCTGACGTCACTAAAGAAACTACCCCGAAGGCTGACGTCACTTCTGCAACGACGGAATTAGATGTTACTATGGCACCCACCACAGTGGCTGACGTTACTAAAGAAACTACTCCGAAGGCTGATGTCACTTTTGCAACGACAGAATCAGATGTTACTATGGCACCCACCACAGTGGCTGACGTCACTAAAGAAACTACCCCGAAGGCTGACGTCACTTCTGCAACGACAGAATTAGATGTTACTATGGCACCCACCACAGTGGCTGACGTCACTAAAGAAACTACCCCGAAGGCTGACGTCACTTCTGCAACGACAGAATTAGATGTTACTATGGTACCCACCACAGTGGCTGACGTCACTAAAGAAACTACCCCGAAGGCTGACGTCACTTCTGCAACGACAGAATCAGATGTTACTATGGCACCCACCACAGTGGCTGACGTCACTAAAGAAACTACTCCGAAGGCTGACGTCACTTTTGCAACGACAGAATCAGATGTTACTATGTCACCCACCACAGTGGCTGACGTTACTAAAGAAAATACTCCGAAGGCAGACGTCACTTTTGCAACGACAGAATCAGATGTTACTATGGCACCCACCACAGTGGCTGACGTCACTAAAGAAACTACTCCAAAGGCTGACGTCACTTCTGCAACGTCAGAATTAGATGTTACCATGGTACCCACCACAGTGGCTGACGTCACTACACAAACTACCCCGAAGGCTGACGTCACTTCTGCAACGACAGAATCAGATGTTACTATGGCAGCCACCACAGTGGCTGACGTCACTAAAGAAACTACTCCGAAGGCTGACGTCACTTCTGCAACGACAGAATCAGATGTTACTATGGCAGCCACCACAGTGGCTGACGTTACTAAAGAAACTACCCCGAAGGCTGACGTCACTTCTGCAACGACAGAATTAGATGTTACTATGGCACCCACCACAGTGGCTGACGTTACTAAAGAAACTACCCCGAAGGCTGACGTCACTTCTGCAACAACGGAATCAGATGTTACTATGGCACCCACCACAGTGGCTGACGTCACTAAAGAAACTACTCCGAAGGCTGACGTCACTTCTGCAACGACAGAATCAGATGTTACTATGGCACCCACCACAGTGGCTGACGTGACTAAAGAAACTACTCCGAAGGCTGACGTCACTTCTGCAACGACAGAATCAGATGTTACTATAGCACCCACCACAGTGGCTTACGTCACTAAAGAAACTACTCCGAAGGCTGACGTCACTTCTGCAACGACAGAATTAGATGTTACTATGGTACCCACCACAGTGGCTGACGTGACTAAAGAAACTACTCCGAAGGCTGACGTTACTTCTGCAACGACAGAATCAGATGTTACTATGGCACCCACCACAGTGGCTTACGTCACTAAAGAAACTACTCCGAAGGCTGACGTCACTTCTGCAACGACAGAATTAGATGTTACTATGGTACCCACCACAGTGGCTGACGTCACTACACAAACTACCCCGAAGGCTGACGTTACTTCTGCAACGACAGAATCAGATGTTACTATGGCACCCACCACAGTGGCTTACGTCACTAAAGAAACTACTCCGAAGGCTGACGTCACTTCTGCAACGACAGAATTAGATGTTACTATGGTACCCACCACAGTGGCTGACGTCACTACACAAACTACCCCGAAGGCTGACGTTACTTCTGCAACGACAGAATTAGATGTTACTATGGTACCCACCACAGTGGCTTACGTCACTAAAGAAACTACTCCGAAGGCTGACGTCACTTCTGCAACGACAGAATTAGATGTTACTATGGTACCCACCACAGTGGCTGACGTCACTAAAGAAACTACCCCGAAGGCTGACGTCACTTCTGCAACGACGGAATTAGATGTTACTATGACACCCACCACAGTGGCTGACGTCACTACACAAACTACCCCGAAGGCTGACGTCACTTCTGCAACGACAGAATCAGATGTTACTATGGTACCCACCACAGTGGCTGACGTCACTAAAGAAACTACCCCGAAGGCTGACGTGACTTCTGCAACGACAGAATTAGATGTTACTATGGCACCCACCACAGTGGCTGACGTTACTAAAGAAACTACTCCGAAGGCTGACGTCACTTTTGCAACGACAGAATCAGATGTTACTATGGCACCCACCACAGTGGCTGACGTCACTACAGAAACTACTCCGAAGGCTGACGTCACTTCTGCAACGACAGAATTAGATGTTACTATGGCACCCACCACAGTGGCTGACGTCACTACACAAACTACCCCGAAGGCTGATGTCACTTCTGCAACGACAGAATCAGATGTTACTATGGCACCCACCACAGTGGCTGACGTCACTAAAGAAACTACTCCGAAGGCTGATGTCACTTCTGCAACGACAGAATTAGATGTTACTATGGCACCCACCACAGTGGCTGACGTGACTAAAGAAACTACTCCGAAGGCTGACGTTACTTCTGCAACGACAGAATCAGATGTTACTATGGCACCCACCACAGTGGCTTACGTCACTAAAGAAACTACTCCGAAGGCTGACGTCACTTCTGCAACGACAGAATTAGATGTTACTATGGTACCCACCACAGTGGCTGTCGTCACTACACAAACTACCCCGAAGGCTGACGTTACTTCTGCAACGACAGAATCAGATGTTACTATGGCACCCACCACAGTGGCTTACGTCACTAAAGAAACTACTCCGAAGGCTGACGTCACTTCTGCAACGACAGAATTAGATGTTACTATGGTACCCACCACAGTGGCTGACGTCACTACACAAACTACCCCGAAGGCTGACATCACTTCTGCAACGATGAAATCAGATGTTACTATGACACCCACCACAGTGGCTGACGTCACTAAAGAAACTACCCCGAAGGCTGACGTCACTTCTGCAACGACAGAATTAGATGTTACTATGGTACCCACCACAGTGGCTGACGTCACTAAAGAAACTACCCCGAAGGCTGACGTCACTTCTGCAACGACGGAATTAGATGTTACTATGGCACCCACCACAGTGGCTGACGTTACTAAAGAAACTACTCCGAAGGCTGACGTCACTTTTGCAACGACAGAATCAGATGTTACTATGGCACCCACCACAGTGGCTGACGTCACTAAAGAAACTACCCCGAAGGCTGACGTCACTTCTGCAACGACAGAATTAGATGTTACTATGGCACCCACCACAGTGGCTGACGTCACTAAAGAAACTACCCCGAAGGCTGACGTCACTTCTGCAACGACAGAATTAGATGTTACTATGGTACCCACCACAGTGGCTGACGTCACTAAAGAAACTACCCCGAAGGCTGACGTCACTTCTGCAACGACAGAATCAGATGTTACTATGGCACCCACCACAGTGGCTGACGTCACTAAAGAAACTACTCCGAAGGCTGACGTCACTTTTGCAACGACAGAATCAGATGTTACTATGTCACCCACCACAGTGGCTGACGTTACTAAAGAAAATACTCCGAAGGCAGACGTCACTTTTGCAACGACAGAATCAGATGTTACTATGGCACCCACCACAGTGGCTGACGTCACTAAAGAAACTACTCCAAAGGCTGACGTCACTTCTGCAACGTCAGAATTAGATGTTACCATGGTACCCACCACAGTGGCTGACGTCACTACACAAACTACCCCGAAGGCTGACGTCACTTCTGCAACGACAGAATCAGATGTTACTATGGCAGCCACCACAGTGGCTGACGTCACTAAAGAAACTACTCCGAAGGCTGACGTCACTTCTGCAACGACAGAATCAGATGTTACTATGGCAGCCACCACAGTGGCTGACGTTACTAAAGAAACTACCCCGAAGGCTGACGTCACTTCTGCAACGACAGAATTAGATGTTACTATGGCACCCACCACAGTGGCTGACGTTACTAAAGAAACTACCCCGAAGGCTGACGTCACTTCTGCAACAACGGAATCAGATGTTACTATGGCACCCACCACAGTGGCTGACGTCACTAAAGAAACTACTCCGAAGGCTGACGTCACTTCTGCAACGACAGAATCAGATGTTACTATGGCACCCACCACAGTGGCTGACGTGACTAAAGAAACTACTCCGAAGGCTGACGTCACTTCTGCAACGACAGAATCAGATGTTACTATGGCACCCACCACAGTGGCTTACGTCACTAAAGAAACTACCCCGAAGGCTGACGTCACTTCTGCAACGACAGAATCAGATGTTACTATGGTACCCACCACAGTGGCTGACGTCACTAAAGAAACTACTCCGAAGGCTGACGTCACTTCTGCAACGACAGAATCAGATGTTACTATGGCACCCACCACAGTGGCTGACGTGACTAAAGAAACTACTCCGAAGGCTGACGTCACTTCTGCAACGACAGAATCAGATGTTACTATGGCACCCACCACAGTGGCTTACGTCACTAAAGAAACTACCCCAAAGGCTGACGTCACTTCTGCAATGACAGAATCAGATGTTACTATGGCACCCACCACAGTTGCTGACGTTACTAAAAAAACTACCCCGAAGGCTGACGTCACTTCTGCAACGACAGAATTAGATGTTACTATGGTACCCACCACAGTGGCTGACGTCACTATACAAACTACCCCGAAGGCTGACGTCACTTCTGCAACGACAGAATTAGATGTTACTATGGCACCCACCACAGTGGCTGACGTCACTAAAGAAACTACTCCGAAGGCTGACGTCACTTCTGCAACGACGGAATTAGATGTTACTATGGCACCCACCTCAGTGGCCGACGTCACTAAAGAAACTACCCCGAAGGCTGACGTCACTTCTGCAACGACAGAATTAGATGTTACTATGGCACCCACCACAGTGGCTGACGTCACTAAAGAAACTACCCCGAAGGCTGACGTCACTTCTGCAACGACAGAATTAGATGTTACTATGGTACCCACCACAGTGGCTGACGTCACTAAAGAAACTACCCCGAAGGCTGACGTCACTTCTGCAACGACAGAATTGGATGTTACTATAGTACCCACCTCAGTGGCTGACTTCACTACACAAACTACCCCGAAGGCTGACGTCACTTCTGCAACGACAGAATTAGATGTTACTATGGTACCCACCACAGTGGCTGACGTCACTACACAAACTACCCCGAAGGCTGACGTCACTTCTGCAACGACAGAATCAGATGTTACTATGGCACCCACCTCAGTGGCTGACGTCACTAAAGAAACTACCCCGAAGGCTGACGTCACTTCTGCAACGACAGAATTAGATGTTACTATGGCACCCACCACAGTGGCTGACGTCACTAAAGAAACTACCCCGAAGGCTGACGTCACTTCTGCAACGACAGAATTAGATGTTACTATGGCACCCACCACAGTGGCTGACGTTACTAAAGAAACTACCCCGAAGGCTGACGTCACTTCTGCAACGACAGAATTAGATGTTACTATGGCACCCACCACAGTGGCTGACGTGACTAACGAAACTACTCTGAAGGCTGACATCACTTTTGCAACGATGGAATCAGATGTTACTATGGGACCCACCACAGTGGCTGACGTGACTAAAGAAACTACTCCGAAGGCTGACATCAATTCTGCAACGACAGAATTAGATGTTACTATGGCACCCACCCCAGTGGCTGACGTCACTAAAGAAACTACCCCGAAGGCTGACGTCACTTCTGCAACGACAGAATTAGATGTTACTATGGCACCCACCACAGTGGCTGACGTTACTAAAGAAACTACTCCGAAGGCTGACGTCGCTTCTGCAACGACAGAATTAGATGTTACTATGGTACCCACCACAGTGGCTGACATCACTAAAGAAACTACTTCGAAGGCTGACGTCACTTCTGCAACGACAGAATCAAATGTTACTATGGTACCCACCACCGTGGCTGACGTCACTAAAAAAACTACCCCGAAGGCTTACGTCAGTACTGCAACGACAGAATTAGATGTTACTATGGCACCCACCACAGTGGCTGACGTCACTAAAGAAACTACTTCAAAGGCTGACGTCACTTCTGTAACGACAGAATCAGATGTTACTATGGCACCCACCACAGTGGCTGACGTCACTAAAGAAACTACTCCGAAGGCTGACGTCACTTCTGCAACGACAGAATTAGATGTTACTATGGTACCCACCACAGTGGCTGATGTCACTAAAGAAACTACTCCGAAGGCTGACGTCACTTCTGCAACGACAGAATTAGATGTTACTATGGTACCCACCACAGTGGCTGACGTCACTACAGAAACTATTTCTAAGGCTGACGTCACTTCGGCAACGACGGAATTAGATGTTACCATGGCACCCACCACAGTGGCTGACGTCACTACAGAAACTACTACGAAGGCTGACGTCACTTCTGCAACGACGGAATCAGATGTTACCATGGCACCCACCACAGTGGCAGACGTCATTACAGAAACTACTACGAAGGCTGACGTCACTTCTGCAACGACAGAATCAGTAACAATTGCATCTACCTCTACAAATCAATATTCGAATATTACAAGTTTGACTCCTACTTCGGAACAAACAACAACTTTATCAAGCTTTTTACCAGAAAACATAACTTTATCAGCTACAACTGAGGCCAGATCAACTTTAACAACCTTACCTCATACTACTAGCGTTCGGGGTCTGGCTAGTGAAACAATTAAACCGGAAGAAATAAGTACTATCAGTGACAAAAGTTTGATTAATTCTGCATCTACCACAGAGGCCGACGTCACTACAGAAAGTACTCCAAATGCTGACGTTACTTCTGCAACGACAGAATCAGATGTTACTATGGCACCCACCACAGTGGCAGACGTCATTACAGAAACTACTACGAAGGCTGACGTCACTTCTGCAACGACAGAATCAGTAACAATTGCATCTACCTCTACAAATCAATATTCGAATATTACAAGTTTGACTCCTACTTCGGAACAAACAACAACTTTATCAAGCTTTTTACCAGAAAACATAACTTTATCCGCTACAACTGAGGCCAAATCTACTTTAACAACCTTACCTCATACTACTACCGTTCAGGGTCTGGCTAGTGAAACAATTAAACCGGAAGAAATAAGTACTATCAGTGACAAAAGTTTGATTAATTCTGCATCTACCACAGAGGCCGACGTCACTACAGAAAGTACTCCAAATGCTGACGTTACTTCTGCAACGACAGAATCAGATGTTACTATGGCACCCTCCACAGTGGCTGACGTCACTAAAGAAACTACCCCGAAGGCTGACGTCAGTTCTGCAACGACAGAATTAGATGTTACTATGGTACCCACCACAGTGGCTGACGTTACTACACAAACTACCCCGAAGGCTGACGTCACTTCTGCAACGACAGAATCAGATGTTACTATGGCACCCACCACAGTGGCTGACGTCACTAAAGAAACTACCCCGAAGGCTGACGTCACTTCTGCAACGACAGAATCAGATGTTACTATGGCACCCACCACAGTGGCTGACGTCACTAAAGAAACTACCCCGAAGGCTGACGTCACTTCTGCAACGACAGAATCAGATGTTACTATGGCACCCACCACAGTGGCTGACGTCACTAAAGAAACTACTCCGAAGGCTGATGTCACTTCTGCAACGACAGAATTAGATGTTACTATGGCACCCACCACAGTGGCTGACGTGACTAAAGAAACTACTCCGAAGGCTGACGTTACTTCTGCAACGACAGAATTAGATGTTACTATGGCACCCACCACAATGGGTGACGTCACTAAAAAAACTACCCCGAAGGCCTACGTCACTTCTGCAACGACAGAATCAGATGTTACTATGGCATCTCCCACAGTAGCTGACGTCACTAAAGAAACTACCCCGAAGGCTGACGTCACTTCTGCAACAACAGAATCAGATGTTACTATGGCACTCACCACAGTGGCTGACGTTACTAAAGAAACTACCCCAAAGGCTGACGTTACTTCTGCAACAACGGAATCAGATGTTACTATTGCACCCACCACAGTGGCTGACGTCACTAAAGAAATTACTCCGAAAGCTGACGTCACTTCTGCAACGACAGAATTAGATGTTACTATGGCACTCACCACAGTGGCTGACGTCACTAAAGAAATTACTCCGAAAGCTGACGTCACTTCTGCAACGACAGAATTAGATGTTACTATGGTACCCACCACAGTGGCTGATGTCACTAAAGAAACTACTCTGAAGGCTGACGTCACTTCTGCAACGACAGAATTAGATGTTACTATGGCACCCACCACAGTGGCTGACGTGACTAAAGAAACTACCCCGAAAGCTGACGTCACTTCTGCAACGACAGAATTAGATGTTACTATGGTACCCACCACAGTGGCTGACGTCTCTAAAGAAACTACTCCGAAGGCTGACGTCACTTCTGCAACGACAGAATTAGATGTTACTATGGTACCCACCACAGTGGCTGACGTCACTAAAGAAACTACTCCGAAGGCTGACGTCACTTCTGCAACGACAGAATCAGTTACCATGGCATCTACTACAGTAGCTGACCTCACCACAGAAACTACCCCAAAAGCTGACGTCACTTCGGCAACGACGGAATCAAATGTTACTATGGCACCCACCACAGTGGCTGACGTTACTAAAGAAACTATCTCTAAGGCTGACATCACTTCTGCAACGACGGAATCAGATGTTACCATGGCATCTCCCACAGTGGCTGACGTCACTACAGAAAGTATTTCTAAGGCTGACGTCACTTCGGCAACGACGGAATCAGATGTTACTATGGCACCCACCACAGTGGCTGACGTCACTAAAGAAACTACTCCAAAAGCTGACGTCACTTCGGCAACGACGGAATCAGATGTTACTATGGCACCCACCACAGTGGCTGACATCACTACGGCAATTAAAGAAACCACAGCTAGTGACAGTAGTGTGTCAGGTTTGGTCACAACACAATTAACATACACAAAATATGCCAGCACTACTGAGGATGTGGTTTCTACCAGTGATCAATTTACAACCCGTGGTTTGTTTAGTTCTGGTGATGGCTTAGACACGTCAACTAAAACCATGTCACAATATACCTCTTCTAATGGTGTTCCTGATAGTCAATCCACAGTAGCAGGTCTTACTATAAATCCAACTGTCGATGGTGATGTGTTTGATATGTCAACTAATCAGTATTCAAATCTTACAAGTTTAACATCTACTTTTGGAAGAACAATTGAGCAGTTATCTACTGAATCTGATGTCTCTACTCTATCTACCACTACTTTAGATCAAGTAGAGGTTACAACTACTTCACAATATACCTCTTCTAATGGTGTTCCTGATAGTCAAACCACAGTAGCAGGTCTTACTATAAATCCAACTGTTGATACTGAAAACATAACTTTACCGATGGTTACAACAGGTATTTTATTTAAATAGGATTTTTGGTGTTTTGTTAATAAATTTTGTTTTTAAATTTCTTCTTTTTTACCAGAGCTCCATTTAAGACTAAGCTGTATTGGATATGTTTAGGTTTAGGTATTTAGCACCTTAATGTAGTGCATGTATTTATTTTAGAATATTTGTTTTTGAGATTTTTAGTTTGATTTTTTTTTGTTTTGAAGCACCAATATTTTTTGTTTTAGAGCACCAGTTCTTTGTAGCATGTAATTTTTAGACAGGTTTTCGCATGGTTTGAAGTGTTTTAATTTTAATAATTTTAAGATTCTTACTAAAATATTACTTATATTTAGGTATCAACCCAACTGCGGGATATCCGAACGGTATGAAAATGAAAATATTAAATAACTGTTATAATTTAATTTTTGTTTAAAATTATTTATTTATTATAAATTTTAAGTTAACATTTATTATTAAGTTAGATTCTAAAAAAATCTGACCTATTATCAATTTGTATTAGGTACTGCAGTTCTTTATGTTGATTCTGGGTCAGATTATAAGTCAGTTTTCCTCAAGTTTGAACCACTTATTCCAGTTGATTCTTACAATGTCACCTTAGCAGAAAGTGAAGATCCAAACACTATTATTGATAATTTGACCATTCCATACAAACCAGATGAACCAGTATGAAATATGAACAAGTGTTAATAATAATAATAAAAATTAAAAATTACCAGTTAAAGAAAAGCTTTTCATGGCATGTGTATTTAAAATATTTATAAATATTTTTTTTCTGTTATAGGATTTCACTGCAACATTTTCTAAAAGGCTACAACCTAAAACAAAGTTTAATGTGACTGTGGTTCCACTGATATTTGACAAATCCTATCCCTCATTGTCACATGAAGTCACCACAGGTTTGTTGTTGTTTTATTAACATATAACAAGAATGTGGCAATGGCAAAAAAAATGAATTTTATGATATTTTTTCTTATAAAACAATTTGGGTTTAAAATATTTGTTTCAGATGCATTAGGCAGGCCTGAGGACATTGTAATTACTCATGTTACTTTGACTTCATTCAGACTCCACTGGAAATCTTTGCCAAATGCTCAGGTATATTTAATTAATAATCATAGATTTCATCATTAACTATTTAGATGCTAATATACTTACGAACAATTATTTTTGCCTAATTTTACATATTAATAATACTCTTTAATACGACATATAAATTGGTATTTTTAGAGCTATATTGTCCAGTTAATTCTCCCCAACCGAGTTGTGAAAAGAGCGATTGATGAAAACAATTTACTTGTTTACGAACTTCCTGATATCCTCTTCAACTCCACTCAAATAACTGGACTTGAACCCGGGACAATTTACACGATTCGTTTGTTGGCGGTTATTAATGGATTTAGAACAGAATACATTGAGATAACCCAAGCAACGCGTAACTTATTTTTTAATTTATCTGTGTAATTTTATAATAACTATAAAATCTTTTTTAAAACTCGCATTATTTGTACACGGTAAATATAAAAATCCTTTGTACGTGTGAATTGGCTCTACTTCATATTATTGCATACTTTTTTAATAACTTGTTAAAATATAATGTGGTTTAAATTTTTTATAATTAAAACCTTTTTGTTTTTAGAACCCAACCCAGTATCCTTTTTACATCTACAGCAGGAAGGAGTTTATGATATTGGTGTTACATTTGGAGAAGCAGAGGGAAATGTTCAGTATTACAAACTAACTATAGCACCACTGACTAACACATCGGACATTGCAGGGACAATTACAGTAGGGTTTATAATACAGCAGTAATTAAACTTAATTTTTTTCACCTTAATTATTGTTTAGTTCTATTAGTTATGCAATTAGATTTTTTCATATTTATATACATTTAACAAAATTATAAAAGGGTTGTATAGGTTACTTTTTATAAATTTTAATACTATAATTCATATAAAAGTTGTAGCTTATATTACATAATACTTGTGTTTTAATCTTAATGTAAAATTTTAGTTAATGGAAGTTTTACACAGGTTCCAAGCGAAAATGTAACTGGAAATGCAACAGTCAAGTTTACCAACCTCACTCCAGATACAATGTACTTTGCTACTGCAACAAGTCATGTTTTAACTGAATCGAGTGTCCCTGTGTCTCTATCTCAAGCTAAAACCGGTAATTTATTTAAAGTTGTCAGCGCATGAGGTTAATTCTTTGAATGCTGTTTTGTAGAAAAAAATATAGTTTTATTTCCTAAAGATTTAAATGAAAAATCTGAATGTTAGTTGTAGATTTGTTGTAGGAAATGAATAATATAGATTCTATATGTTTGTTTCTTAGTAATAATAGTTAATAATGTTAAACTAGTTATGTTACATAAGTAGTTTTTTATAATTTGATTTATGTAAAAAAGCTTGTTAGTAAATGTAAGGCATGATTATGAAAAATTCCAAATAGATTTTTTATTTACAAAAATGTTGTTAAATTAGAAATTATTTTAAAAAGGCATGTTTAATATTTGCATGTTGCATGTCAACTTTCTTGCAGTTCCAGAGCCAAGCAGTGCTATTACCACAACTACTGAAGGTAGTGTGTCAGGTTTGGGCAATTACACAACACAAATAACATACACAAAATATGCCAGCACCACCATAGGTAAACTCACAGAATTAATAACAGGCACAAAAGAATCGTCAACACAAAGCAAAACAACCATATCTGAAAGTGAACAAACAACCAATAAAAATTCTAACCAGTTTCAAACCACTTCAAATTACGTTGACTTGAGTGCAAGGGATGGTTCAACGACAACTTCAACCTTGCGCAAAGATGCCACAACTGATATTTTCCCAGAAGATGATTCCACTATGTATACTTTAGACATTTTCCTAACAACACCAATAATACTATCAACTAGAAGAACACCAACTACAACAGAACATCAATCTACAACTAAGATTAAAGACAATACCACAACGGCAAACATTGTAACACAATTTTTAACTGAACTATCCACAATAAATGAAAAAGTTATAACTGCTTACCAAGATTTAAACAATGAAACAACCTCACTTGATAAACCCATCGTTGAAGTTACAACTGCTTACCAAGATTTAAACAATAAAACAACCTTACATGATGAACCCATAATTGAAGTTACAACTGCTTACCAAGATTTAAACAATGAAACAACCTCACGTTATGAACCCATCGTTGAAGTTACAACTGCTTACCAAGATCTAAATAATGAAACAACCCCACGTGATGAACCCATAATTGAAGTTACTACTCAAGATTTGTTTTTCTCTGGTGACGATTCTACTTCAGATGAAACTAAAGAACAATATTCGAATATTACAAGTTTGACTCCTACTTCGGAACAAACAACAATTTTATCAAGCATTTTTGCTGAACCTACTCAAAGTATTTCAACTATTGCCGATAATTCCAAAACGGAGGTCAATTCTCAAGATTTAACTCCTGTGGATGATCACGCAACTACCCCGCAATATACTGAATCTACAACAAATGATTTCATTACAACTGAAACTTCTGATTCATATACAACAATTTCAGTGACTCCACCAAGTGAAGATACTTCCACTGTTTTGTCAACTTCTTTAAATCAATATTCGAATATTACAAGTTTGACTCCTACTTCGGAACAAACAACAACTTCATCAAGATTTTTACCAAAAAACATAACTTTATCAGCTACAACTGAGGCCAGATCAACTTTAACAACCTTACCTCATACTACTACCGTTCAGGGTCTGGATAGTGAAACAATTAAACCGGAAGAAATAAGTACTATCAGTGACAAAAGTTTGAATAATTCTGCATCTACCACAGAGCCTGACGTCACTTCTACATTGACAAAATCGGTTACCATAGCATCTACTACAGAAGCCGACGTCACCACAGAAACTATTACGAAGGCTGACATCACATCTGGAATGACAAAATCTGTAACAATGGCATCTATCTCAGAGGCCGACGTCACTACAGAAACTACTACAAAGGCTGACGTTAATTCTACAACAACAGAATCGGTAACAATGGCAACAACCTCACGTGATGAACCCATAATTGAAGTTACAACTACTTACCAAGATTTAAACAAAGAAACAACCTCACGTGATGAACCCATAATTAAAGTTACAACTGCTTACCAAGATTTAAACAATGAAACAACCTTACTTGATGAACCCATCGTTGAAGTTACAACTGCTTACCAAGATTTAAACAAAGAAACAGCCTCACGTGATGAACCCATCGTTGAAGTTACAACTCAAGATTTGTTTTTTTCTGGTGACGATTCTACTTCAGATGAAACTACAAATCAATATCCGAATATTACAAGTTTGACTCCTACTGCGGAACAAACAACAACTTCATCAAGCTTTTTAACAGAAAACATAACTTTAACAGGTACAACTAAGGCCAGATCAACTTCAACAACCTTACCTCATACTACGAGCGTTCGGGGTCTGGCTAGTGTAACAATTAAACCTGAAAAAATAAGTACTACCAGTGACGAAGGTTTAGTTGGTTCTGCATCTACCACAGAGGCCGACGTCACTACAGAAAGTACTCCGAATGCTGACGTCACTTCTGCAACAACCAAATCAGATGTTACTATGGCACCCACCACATTGGCCGATGTCACTACAGAAACTACGTCACAGAATGACATCGTCACAGAAACTACGTCACAGGCCGACAACGTTACAGAAATTATGTCACAGGCTGACGCCACTTCTGCAACAACAGAATTCAACGTTACCATGGCATCCCTCACAATGGCTGACGTCACTACAAAAACTATTCCTAAGGCTGACGTTACTTCTGCAACAACGGAATCAGATGTTACCATGGCATCCCCCACAGTGGCTGACGTCACTACAGAAATTATTACAAAGGCTGACGTCACTTCTGCAACGACAGAAACAGATGTTACCATGGCATCTACCACAGTGGCTGACGTCACTACACAAACTATTCCTAAGGCTGACGTAACTTCTGCAACGATGGTATCAGATGTTACCATGGCATCTACCACAAAGGTTGACGTCACTACAGAAACTACTACAAAAGCTGACGTCACTTCAGCAACGACAGAATTAGTAACAATGGCATCTACCTCTACAAATCAATATTCGAATATTACAAGTTTGACCCCTACTGCGGAACAAACAACAACTTCATCAAGCTTTTTACCAAAAAACATAACTTTATCAGCTACAACTGAGGCCAGATCAACTTTAACAACCTTACCTCATACTACTAGCATTCGGTCTCTGGCTAGTGAAACAATTAAACCGGAAGAAGTTAGTACTATCAATGACAAAGGTTTAGTTGATTCTGCACTTACCACAGAGCCTGACGTCACTTCTACATTGACAAAATCGGTTACCATGGCATCTACTACAGAAGCCGACGTCACCACAGAAACTATTACGAAGGCTGAAATCACATCTGCAATGACAAAATCTGTAACAATGGCATCTATCTCAGAGTCCGACGTCACTACAGAAACTACTACAAGGGCTGACGTTAATTCTACAACAACAGAATCGGTAACAATGGCAACAACCTCACGTGATGAACCCATAATTGAAGTTACAACTACTTACCAAGATTTAAACAATGAAACAACCTCACTTGATGAATCCATCGTTGAAGTTACAACTGCTTACCAAGATTTAAACAAAGAAACAGCCTCACGTGATGAATCCATCGTTGAAGTTACAACTGCTTACCAAGATTTAAACAATGAAACAACCCCACGTGATGAACCCATTGTTGAAGTTACAACTGCTTACCAAGATTTAAACAAAGAAACAGCCTCACTTGATGAACCTATCGTTGAAGTTACAACTCAAGATTTGTTTTTCTCTGGTGACGATTCTACTTTAGATGAAACTACAAATCAACATTCGAATATTACAAGTTTGACTCCTACTTCGGAACAAACAACAACTTCATCAAGCTTTTTACCAGAAAACATAACTTTATCAGCTACAACTAAGGCCAGATCAACTTTAACAACCTTACCTCATACTACTAGCGTTCGGTCTCTGGCTAGTGAAACAATTAAACCGGAAGAAATAAGTACTATCAGTGACAAAGGTTTAGTTGGTTCTGCATCTACCACAGAGTTCGACGTCACTACAGAAAGTACTCCGAATGCTGACGTCACTTCTGCAATGACAGAATCAGTTACCATGGCATCTACTACAGAAGCCGACGTCACCACATACACTACCCCGAATGCTGGCGTCTCTTCTGCAACAACAGAATCAGACGTAACTATGGCATCACTCACAACGGCCGATGTCACTACAAAAACTATGGTTGCTGACAGCGTCACAGTAACTACATCACAGGCTGACATCACTTCGGCAACAACAGAGTCCAACGTTACTAAGGCATCTACCACAGTGGTCGGCAATGTCACAGAAACTACGTCACAGGCTGACATCACTTCGGCAACGACAGAGTCCAACGTTACTAAGGCATCTACCACAGTGGTAGGCAATGTCACAGAAACTACGTCACAGGCTGACAAAACTTCGGCAACGACAGAGTCCAACGTTACTAAGGCATCTACCACAGTGGTCGGCATTGTCACAGAAACTACGTCACAGGCTGACATAACTTCGGCAACGACAGGGTCCAACGTTACTAAGGCATCTACCACAGCGGTCGGCAATGTTACAGAAACTACGTCACAGGCTGACATAACTTCGGCAATGACAGAGTCCAACGTTACTAAGGCATCTACCACAGTGGTCGGCATTGTCACAGAAACTACGTCACAGGCTGACATCACTTCGGCAACGACAGAGTCCAACGTTACTAAGGCATCTACCACAGTGGTCGGCAATGTTACAGAAACTACGTCACAGGCTAAAGACAATACCACAACTGCAAAAATTGTGACACAATTTTTAACTGAACTATCCACAATAAATAAGAAAGTAACAACTGCTTATCAAGATTTAAACAATAAAACAACCTCACTTGATGAACCCATTGTTGAAGTTACAACTGCTTACCAAGATTTAAACAATAAACCAATCTCACATGATAAACCCATTGTTGAAGTTACAACTGCTTACCAAGATTTAAACAATAAAACAACCTCACTTGATGAACCCGTCGTTGAAGTTACAACCGCTTACCAATATTTAAACAAGGAAACAACCTCACGTGATGAGCCCATCGTTGAAGTTACAACTGCTTACCAAGATTTAAACAAAGAAACAACCCCCCGTGATAAACCCATAATTGAAGTTACAACTGCTTACCAAGATTTAAACAATGAAACAACCCCCCATGATAAACCCATAATTGACGTTACAACTGCTTACCAAGATTTAAACAATAAAACAACTACACTTGTTGAGCCCATCGTTGAAGTTACAACTGCTTACCAAGATCTAAATAATGAAACAACCCCACGTGATGAACCCATAATTGAAGTTACTACTCAAGATTTGTTTTTCTCTGGTGACGATTCTACTTTAGATGAAACTACAAATCAATATTCAAATATTACAAGTTTGACTCCTACTTCGGAACAAACAGCAACTTCATCAAGCTTTTTACCAGAAAATATAACTTTATCAGCTACAACTGAGGCCAGGTCAACTTTAACCACATTACCTCATACTACGAGTGTTCGAGGTCTGGCTAGTGGAACAATTAAACCGGAACAAATAAGTACTATCAGTGACGAAGGTTTAATTTATTCTGCATCTACCACAGAGGCCGACGTCACTACAGAAAGTACTCTGAATGCTGACGTCATTTCTGCAACAACCGAATCAGATGTTACTATGGCACCCACCACATTGACTGACGTCACTACAGAAACTATTTCTAAGGCTGACGTCACTTCTGCAACAAAGGAATCAGATGTTACCATGGCATCTACCGCAGTGGCTGACGTCACTACAGAAGCTATTTCTAAGTCTGACGTCACTTCTGCAACAAAGGAATCGGATGTTACCATGGCATCTCTCACAGTGGCTGATGTCGTTACAGAAACTATTTCTAAGGCTGACATCACTTCTGCAACGACGGAATCAAATGTTACCATGGCACCCACCACAGTGGCTGACGTTACTACAGAAACTATTTCTAAGGCTGACGTCACTTCTTCAACAAAAGAATTAGATGTTACCATGGCATCTTCCACAGTGTCTGACGTCACTACAGGAACTATCCTTAAGGCTGATGACACTTCTGTAACAACAGAATCAGATGTTACCATGGCACCCACCACAGTGGCTGACGTCACTACAGATACTATCCCTAAGGCTGACGTCACTTCTGCAACGACAGAATCAGATGTTACTATGGCATCTCCCACAGTGGCTGACGTCACTACAGAAACTATTTCTAAGGCTGACGCCACTTCTGCAACGACAGAATCAGATGTTACTATGGCATCTCCCACAGTGGCTGACGTCACTACAGAAACTATTTCTAAGGCTGACGTCACTTCTGCAACAACAGAATCAGATGTTACCATGGCATCTCCCACAGTGACTGACGTCACTACAGGAACTATTTCTAAGGCTGACATCACTTCTGCAACGACGGAATCAAATGTTACCATGGCATCTCCCACAGTGGCTGACGTCACTACAGAAACTATTTCTAAAGCTGACGTCCCTTCTGCAACAACAGAATCAGATGTTACCATAGCATCCACCGCAGTGACTGACGTTACTACAGAAACTATTTCTAAGGCTGACGTCACTTCTTCAACAACAGAATCAGATGTTACCATGGCATCTCCCACAGTGGCTGACGTCACTACAGAAACTATTTCTAAAGCTGACGTCCCTTCTGCAACAACAGAATCAGATGTTACCATGGCATCTCCCACAGTGGCTGACGTCACTACAGAAACTATTTCTAAAGCTGACGTCCCTTCTGCAACAACAGAATCAGATGTTACCATGGCATCTCCCACAGTGGCTGACGTCACTACAGAAACTATTTCTAAAGCTGACGTCCCTTCTGCAACAACAGAATCAGATGTTACCATGGCATCCCCCACAGTGGCTGACGTCACTACAGAAACTATTTCTAAAGCTGACGTCCCTTCTGCAACAACAGAATCAGATGTTACCATGGCACCCACCACAGTGGCTGACGTCACTACAGAAACTATTTCTAAGGCTGACATCACTTCTGCAACGACGGAATCAAATGTTACCATGGCACCCACCACAGTGGCTGACGTTACTACAGAAACTATTTCTAAGGCTGACGTCACTTCTTCAACAAAAGAATTAGATGTTACCATGGCATCTCCCACAGTGTCTGACGTCACTACAGGAACTATCCTTAAGGCTGATGACACTTCTGTAACAACAGAATCAGATGTTACCATGGCACCCACCACAGTGGCTGACGTCACTACAGAAACTATTTCTAAGGCTGACATCACTTCTGCAACGACAGAATTAGATGTTACTATGGTACCCACCACAGTGGCTGACGTCACTACAGAAACTATTTCTAAGGCTGACATCACTTCGGCAACGACTGAATCAGATGTTACCATAGCACCCACCACAGTGGCTGACGTCACTACAGAAACTATCTCTAAGATTGATGTCACTTCGGCAACGACAGAATCAGATGTTACTATGGCACCCACCACAGTGGCTGACGTCACTACAGAAACTATTTCTAAGGCTGACGTCACTTCTGCAACGACAGAATTAGATGTTACTATGGTACCCACCACAGTGGCTGACGTCACTACAGAAACTATTTCTAAGGCTGACGTCACTTCTGCAACGACTGAATCAGATGTTACCATAGCACCCACCACAGTGGCTGACGTCACTACAGGAACTATTTCTAAGGCTGCTGTCACTTCTGCAACAAAGGAATCGGATGTTACTATGGCACCCACCACAGTGGCTGACGTCATTACAGAAACTATTTCTAAGGCTGACATCACTTCTGCAACGACTGAATCAGATGTTACCATGGCATCTCCCACAGTGGCTGACGTCACTACAGAAACTATTTCAAAGGCTGACATCACTTCTGCAACGACTGAATCAGATGTTACTATGGCACCCACCACAGTGGCTGACGTCATTACAGAAACTATTTCTAAGGCTGACGTCACTTCTGCAACGACTGAATCAGATGTTACCATGGCATCTCCCACAGTGGCTGACGTCACTACAGAAACTATTTCAAAGGCTGACATCACTTCTGCAACGACTGAATCAGATGTTACTATGGCACCCACCACAGTGGCTGACGTCATTACAGAAACTATTTCTAAGGCTGACGTCACTTCTGCAACGACTGAATCAGATGTTACCATGGCATCTCCCACAGTGGCTGACGTCACTACAGAAACTATTTCAAAGGCTGACATCACTTCTGCAACGACTGAATCAGATGTTACTATGGCACCCACCACAGTGGCTGACGTCATTACAGAAACTATTTCTAAGGCTGACGTCACTTCTGCAACAACTGAATCAGATGTTACCATGGCATCTCCCACAGTGGCTGACGTCACTACAGAAACTATTTCAAAGGCTGACATCACTTCTGCAACGACTGAATCAGATGTTACTATGGCATCCACCACAGTGGCTGACGTCACTACAGAAACTATTTCAAAGGCTGACGTCACTTCTGCCACAACAGAATCAGATGTTACCCAAGCATCTACCACAGTGGCTGACGTCACTACAGAAACTATTTCTAAGGCTGACGTCACTTCTGCAACAACAGAATCAGATGTTACCATGACACCCACCACAGTGGCTGACGTCACTACAGAAACTATTTCTAAGGCTGACGTCACTTCTGCAACAACAGAATCAGATGTTACCATGGCATCTCCCACAGTGGCTGACGTCACTACAGAAACTATTTCTAAGGCTGACGTCACTTCTGCAACAACAGAATCAGATGTTACCATGGCATCTACCACAGTGGCTGACGTCACTACAGAAACTATTTCTAAGGCTGACGTCACTTCTGCAACAACAGAATCAGATGTTACCATGGCATCTCCCACAGTGGCTGATGTCACTTCAGAAACTACCCCGAAGGCTGACGTCACTTCTGCAACGACAGAATTAGATGTTACTATGGTACCCACCACAGTGGCTGACGTCACTACACAAACTACCCCGAAGGCTGACGTCACTTCTGCAACGATGGAATCAGATGTTACCATAGCACCCACCACAGTGGCTGACGTTACTACAGAAACTATTTCTAAAGCTGACGTCACTTCTGCAGCGACGGAATTAGATGTTACTATGGCACCCACCACAGTGGCTGACGTCACTACAGCAACTACTACGCATTCTGTCGTCACTTCTGCAACGACAGAATCTGTAACAATGGCATCTATCTCTACAAATCGATATTCGAATATTACAAGTTTGACTCCTACTTCGGAACAAACAACAACTATATCAAGCTTTTTACCAGAAAACATAACTTTAACAGCTACAACTGAGGCCAAATCAACTTTAACAACCTTACCTCATACCACTAGCGATCGGGGTCTGGCTAGTGCAACAATTAAACCGGAACAAATAAGTACTATCAGTGACAAAGGTTTAGTTGATTCTGCATCTACCACAGAGCCTGCTGTCACTTCTACAATGACAAAATCGGTTACCATGGCATCTACTACAGAAGCCGACATCACCACAAGAACTATTACGAAGGCTGACATCACTTCTGCAATGACAGAGTCTGTAACATTGGCATCTACCTTAGAGGCCGACGTCACTACAGAAACTACTACAAAGGCTGGCGTTAATTCTACAACAACAGAATCGGTAACAACGGCAACAACCTCACTTGATGAACCTATCGTTGAAGTTACAACTCAAGATTTGTTTTTCTCTGGTGACGATTCTACTTTACATGAAACTACAAATCAACATTCGAATATTACAAGTTTGACTCCTACTTCGGAACAAACAACAACTTCATCAAGCTTTTTACCAGAAAACATAACTTTATCAGCTACAACTAAGGCCAGATCAAATTTAACAACCTTACCTCATACTACTAGCATTCGGTCTCTGGCTAGTGAAACAATTAAACCGGAAGAAATGAGTACTATCAGTGACAAAGGTTTAGTTGGTTCTGCATCTACCACAGAGTCCGACGTTACTACAGAAAGTACTCCGAATGCTGACGTCACTTCTGCAATGACAGAATCAGTTACCATGGCATCTACTACAGAAGCCGACGTCACCACAGACACTACCCCGAATGCTGGCGTCTCTTCTGCAACAACAGAATCAGACGTTACTATGGCATCACTCACAACGGCCGATGTCACTACAAAAACTATGGTTGCTGACAGCGTCACAGTAACTACATCACAGGCTGACATCACTTCGGCAACGACAGAGTCCAACGTTACTAAGGCATCTACCACAGTGGTCGGCATTGTCACAGAAACTACGTCACAGGCTGACATCACTTCGGCAACGACAGAGTCCAACGTTACTAAGGCATCTACCACAGTGGTCGGCAATGTCACAGAAACTACGTCACAGGCTGAAGACAATACCACAACTGCAAAAATTGTGACACAATTTTTAACTGAACTATCCACAATAAATAAGAAAGTAACAACTGCTTATCAAGATTTAAACAATAAAACAACCTCACTTGATGAACCCGTCGTTGAAGTTACAACTGCTTACCAAGATTTAAACAATAAAACAACCTCACTTGATGAACCCATCGTTGAAGTTACAACTGCTTACCAAGATTTAAACAATAAAACAACCTCACTTGATGAACCCATCGTTGAAGTTACAACTGCTTACCAAGATTTAAACAAAGAAACAACCCCCCGTGATAAACCCATAATTGAAGTAACAACTGCTTACCAAGATTTAAACAATAAAACAACCTCACTTGATGAGCCCATTGTTGAAGTTACAACTGCTTACCAAGATTTAAACAAAGAAACAACTCCCCGTGATAAACTCATAATTGAAGTTACAACTGCTTACCAAAATTTAAACAATGAAACAACCTCACGTGATAAACCCATCGTTGAAGTTACAACTGCTTACCAAGATCTAAACAATGAAACAACCCCACGTGGAGAACCCATAATTGAAGTTACTACTCAAGATTTGTTTTTCTCTGGTGACTATTCTACTTTAGATGAAACTACAAATCAATATTCAAATATTACAAGTTTGACTCCTACTTCGGAACAAACAGCAACTTCATCAAGCTTTTTACCAGAAAATATAACTTTATCAGCTACAACTGAGGCCAGGTCAACTTTAACCACCTTACCTCATACTACGAGTGTTCGAGGTCTGGCTAGTGGAACAATTAAACCGGAACAAATAAGTACTATCAGTGACGAAGGTTTAGTTTATTCTGCATCTACCACAGAGGCCGACGTCACTACAGAAAGTACTCTGAATGCTGACGTCATTTCTGCAACAACCGAATCAGATGTTACTATGGCACCCACCACAGTGGCTGACGTCACTACAGAAACTATTTCTAAGGCTGAAGTCACTTCTGCAACAAAGGAATCAGATGTTACCATGGCATCTACCGCAGTGGCTGACGTCACTACAGAAACTATTTCTAAGTCTGACGTCACTTCTGCAACAAAGGAATCGGATGTTACCATGGCATCTCTCACAGTGGCGGATGTCGTTACAGAAACTATTTCTAAGGCTGGCATCACTTCTGCAACGACGGAATCAAATGTTACCATGGCACCCACCACAATGGCTGACGTCACTACAGAAACTATTTCTAAGGCTGACGTCACTTCTTCAACAAAAGAATTAGATGTTACCATGGCATCTCCCACAGTGTCTGACGTCACTACAGGAACTATCCTTAAGGCTGATGACACTTCTGCAACAACAAAATCAGATGTTACCATGGCACCCACCACAGTGACTGACGTCACTACAGGAACTATCTCTAAGATTGATGTCACTTCGGCAACGACAGAATCAGATGTTACCATGGCATCTACCACAGTGGCTGACGTCACTACAGATACTATTTCTAAGGCTGACGTCACTTCTGCAACAACAGAATCAGATGTTACCATGGCACCCACCACAGTGACTGACGTTACTACAGAAACTATTTCTAAGGCTGACGTAACTTCTGCCACGACGGAATTAGATGTTACCATGGCACCCACCACAGTGACTGACGTCACTACAGGAACTATCTCTAAGATTGATGTCACTTCGGCAACGACAGAATCAGATGTTACCATGGCATCTACCACAGTGGCTGACGTCACTACAGAAACTATTTCTAAGGCTGACGTCACTTCTGCAACAACAGAATCGGATGTTACCATGGCATCTCCCACAGTGACTGACGTCACTACAGATACTATCCCTAAGGCTGACATCACTTCTGCAACGATGGAATCAGATGTTACCATAGCACCCACCACAGTTGCTGACGTTACTACAGAAACTATTTCTAAGGCTGACGTAACTTCTGCCACGACGGAATTAGATGTTACCATGGCACCCACCACAGTGGCTGACTTCACTACAAAAACTATTTCTAAGGCTGACGTCACTTCTGCCACGACGGAATTAGATGTTACTATGGCACCCACCACAGTGGCTGACGTCACTACAGCAACTACTACGCATTCTGTCGTCACTTCTGCAACGACAGAATCTGTAACAATGGCATCTATCTCTACAAATCGATATTCGAATTTTACAAGTTTGACTCCTACTTCGGAACAAACAACAACTATATCAAGCTTTTTACCAGAAAACATAACTTTAACAGGTACAACTGAGGCCAAATCAACTTTAACAACCTTACCTCATACTACTAGCGATCGGGGTCTGGCTAGTGCAACAATTAAACCGGAACAAATAAGTACTATCAGTGACGAAGGTTTAGTTGATTCTGCATCTACCACAGAGCCTGCTGTCATTTCTACAATGACAAAATCGGTTACCATGGCATCTACTACAGAAGCCGACATCACCACAAGAACTATTACGAAGGCTTACATCACTTCTGCAATGACAGAGTCTGTAACAATGGCATCTACCTTGGAGGCCGACGTCACTACAGAAACTACTACAAAGGCTGGCGTTAATTCTACAACAACAGAATCGGTAACAACGGCAACAACCTCACTTGATGAACCTATCGTTGAAGTTACAACTCAAGATTTGTTTTTCTCTGGTGACGATTCTACTTTAGATGAAACTACAAATCAACATTCGAATATTACAAGTTTGACTCCTACTTCGGAACAAACAACAACTTTATCAAGCTTTTTACCAGAAAACATAACTTTATCAGCTACAACTAAGGCCAGATCAACTTTAACAACCTTACCTCATACTACTAGCATTCGGTCTCTGGCTAGTGAAACAATTAAACCGGAAGAAATAAGTACTATCAGTGACAAAGGTTTAGTTGGTTCTGCATCTACCACAGAGTCCGACGTTACTACAGAAAGTACTCCGAATGCTGACGTCACTTCTGCAATGACAGAATCAGTTACCATGGCACCTACTACAGAAGCCGACGTCACCACAGACACTTCCCCGAATGCTGGCGTCTCTTCTGCAACAACAGAATCAGACGTTACTATGGCATCACTCACAACGGCCGATGTCACTACAAAAACTATGGTTGCTGACAGCGTCACAGTAACTACATCACAGGCTGACATCACTTCGGCAATGACAGAGTCCAACGTTACTAAGGCATCTACCACAGTGGTCGGCATTGTCACAGAAACTACGTCACAGGCTGACATCACTTCGGCAACGACAGAGTCCAACGTTACTAAGGCATCTACCACAGTGGTCGGCAATGTCACAGAAACTACGTCACAGGCTGAAGACAATACCACAACTGCAAAAATTGTGACACAAATTTTAACTGAACTATCCACAATAAATAAGAAAGTAACAACTGCTTATCAAGATTTAAACAATAAAACAACCTCACTTGATGAACCCGTCGTTGAAGTTACAACTGCTTACCAAGATTTAAACAAAGAAACAACCCCCCGTGATAAACCCATCGTTGAAGTTACAACTGCTTACCAAGATTTAAACAATGAAACAACCTCACTTGATGAGCCCATCTTTGAAATTACAACTGCTTACCAAGATTTAAACAAAGAAACAACCCCCCGTGATAAACCCATAATTGAAGTAACAACTGCTTACCAAGATTTAAACAATAAAACAACCTCACTTGATGAGCCCATTGTTGAAGTTACAACTGCTTACCAAGATTTAAACAAAGAAACAACTCCCCGTGATAAACCCATAATTGAAGTTACAACTGCTTACCAAAATTTAAACAATAAAACAACCTCACGTGATAAACCCATCGTTGAAGTTACAACTGCTTACCAAGATCTAAACAAGGAAACAACCCCACGTGATGAACCCATAATTGAAGTTACAACTCAAGATTTGTTTTTCTCTGGTGACGATTCTACTTTAGATGAAACTACAAATCAATATTCAAATATTACAAGTTTGACTCCTACTTCGGAACAAACAACAACTTCATCAAGTTTTTTACCAGAAAATATAACTTTATCAGCTACAACTGAGGCCAGGTCAACTTTAACCACCTTACCTCATACTACGAGTGTTCGGGGTCTGGCTAGTGAAACAATTAAACCGGAACAAATAAGTACTATCAGTGACGAAGGTTTAGTTTATTCTGCATCTACCACAGAGGCCGACGTCACTACAGAAAGTACTCTGAATGCTGACGTCATTTCTGCAACAACCGAATCAGATGTTACTATGGCACCCACCACATTGACTGACGTCACTAAAGAAACTATTTCGAAGGCTGACGTCACTTCTGCAACAAAGGAATCAGATGTTACCATGGCATCTACCGCAGTGGCTGACGTCACTACAGATACTATTTCTAAGTCTGACGTCACTTCTGTAACAAAGGAATCGGATGTTACTATGGCACCCACCACAGTGGCTGATGTCACTACAAAAACTATTTCTAAGGCTGACGTCACTTCTGCAACAACAGAATCAGATGTTACCATGGTACCCACCACAGTGGCTGACGTCACTACAGGAACTATTTCTAAGGCTGACGTCACTTCTGCAACGACGGAATCAGATGTTACTATGGCACCCACCACAGTGGCTGACGTCACTACAGAAACTATTTCTAAGGCTGACGTCACTTCTGCAACGACGGAATCAGATGTTACCATGGCACCCACCACAGTGGCTGACGTTACTACAGATACTATTTCTAAGTCTGACGTCACTTCTGTAACAAAGGAATCAGATGTTACTATGGCACCCACCACAGTGGCTGACGTCACTACAGAAACTATTTCTAAGGCTGACGTCACTTCTGTAACGACGGAATCAGATGTTACCATGGCACCCACCACAGTGGCTGACGTCACTACAAAAACTATTTCTAAAGCTGACGTCACTTCTGCAACGACGGAATCAGATGTTACCATGGCACCCACCACAGTGGCTGACGTCACTACAAAAACTATTTCTAAGGCTGACGTCACTTCTGCAACAACAGAATCAGATGTTACCATGGCACCCACCACAGTGGCTGACGTCACTACAAAAACTATTTCTAAGGCTGACGTCACTTCTGCAACAACAGAATCAGATGTTACCATGACACCCACCACAGTGGCTGACGTCACTACAGAAACTATTTCTAAATCTGACGTCACTTCTGCAACAAAGGAATCAGATGTTACCATGGCACCCACCACAGTGGCTGACGTCACTACAGAAACTATTTCTAAATCTGACGTCACTTCTGCAACAAAGGAATCAGATGTTACCATGACACCCACCACAGTGGCTGACGTCACTACAGAAACTATTTCTAAATCTGACGTCACTTCTGCAACAAAGGAATCAGATGTTACCATGACACCCACCACAGTGGCTGACGTCACTACAGAAACTATTTCTAAATCTGACGTCACTTCTGCAACAAAGGAATCAGATGTTACCATGACACCCACCACAGTGGCTGACGTCACTACAGAAACTATTTCTAAATCTGACGTCACTTCTGCAACAAAGGAATCAGATGTTACCATGGCACCTCTCACAGTGACTGACGTCACTACAGAAACTATCTCTAAATCTGACGTCACTTCTGCAACAACAGAATCAGATGTTACCATGGCACCCACCACAGTGACTGACTTCAATACAGAAACTATTTCTAAGGCTGACGTCACTTCTGCAACAAAGGAATCAGATGTTACCATGGCACCCACCACAGTGGCTGACGTCACTACAGCAACTACTTCGCATTCTGTCGTCACTTCTGGAACGACAGAATCAGTAACAATGGCATCTATCTCTACAAATCGATATTCGAATATTACAAGTTTGAATCCTACTTCGGAACAAACAACAACTTTATCAAGCTTTTTACCAGAAAACATAACTTTATCAGCTACAACTGAGGCCAGATCAACTTTAACAACCTTACCTCATACTATGATTATTCGGGGTCTGGCTAGTGTAACAATTAAACCGGAAGAAATCAGTACTATCAGTGACGAAGGTTTAGTTGATTCTGCATCTACCGCAGAGGCTGACATGACTTCGGCAACGACAGAGTCCAACGTTACTAAGGCATCTACCACAGTGGTCGGCAATGTAACAGAAACTACGTCACAGGCTGAAGACAATACCACAACTGCAAAAATTGTGACACAATTTTTAACTGAAATATCCACAATAAATAAGAAAGTTACAACTGCTTACCAAGATTTAAACAAGGGAACAACCTCAGTTGATGAACCCATCGTTGAAGTTACAACTGCTTACCAAGATTTAAGCAAAGAAACAACTTCACGTGATGAATCCATCGTTGAAGTTACAACTGCTTACCAAGATTTAAACAATGAAACAACCTCACTTGATGAATCCATCGTTGAAGTTACAACTGCTTACCAAGATTTAAACAAGGAAACAACGTCACTTGATGAACCCATCGTTGAAGTTACAACTACTTACCAAGATTTAAACAATGAAACAACCCCCCGTGATAAACCCATAATTAAAGTTACAACTGCTTACCAAGATTTAAACATTGAAACAACCTCACATGATGAATCCATCATTGAAGTTACAACTGCTTACCAAGATTTAAACAAGGAAACAACGTCACTTGATGAACCCATCGTTGAAGTTACAACTACTTACCAAGATTTAAACAATGAAACAATCTCACTTGATGAGCCCATCTTTGAAATTACAACTGCTTACCAAGATTTAAACAAAGAAACAACCCCCCGTGATGAACCCATAATTGAAGTTACAACTGCTTACCAAGATTTAAACAATGAAACAACCTCACATGATAAACCCATCGTTAAAGTTACAACTGCTTACCAAGATTTAAACAATGAAACAACCTTACATGATGAACCCATATTTGAAGTTACAACTGCTTACCAAGATTTAAACAATGAAACAACCCCACGTGATGAACCCATAATTGAAGTTACAACTCAAGATTTGTTTTTCTCTGGTGACGATTCTACTTTAGATGAAACTACAAATCAATATTCAAATATTACAAGTTTGACTCCTACTTCGGAACAAACAGCAACTTCATCAAGCTTTTTACCAGAAAACATAACTTTATCGGTTACAACTGAGGCCAGGTCAACTTTAACCACCTTATCTCATACTACGAGTGTTCGAGGTCTGGCTAGTGAAACAATTAAACCGGAACAAATAAGTACTATCAGTGATGAAGGTTTAGTTGATTCTGCATCTACCACAGAGGCCCACGTCACTACAGAAAGTACTCTGAATGCTGACGTCATTTCTGCAACAACCAAATCAGATGTTACTATGGCACCCACCACATTGACTGACGTCACTACAGAAACTATTTCTAAGGCTGACGTCACTTCTGCAACAAAGGAATCAGATGTTACCATGGCATCTACCGCAGTGGCTGACGTCACTACAGATACTATTTCTAAGGCTGACGTCACTTCTGCAACAAAAGAATCAGATGTTACCATGGCATCTCCCACAGTGGCTGACGTCACTACAGAAACTATCTCTAAGGCTGACATCACTTCTGCAACGACGGAATCAGATGTTACTATGGCACCCACTACAGTGGATGACGTCACTACAGATACTATTTCTAAGGCTGACGTCACTTCTGCAACGACGGAATCAGATGTTACTATGGCACCCACTACAGTGGATGACGTCACTACAGATACTATTTCTAAGGCTGACGTCACTTCTGCAACAACAGAATCAGATGTTACCATATCACCCACCACAGTGGCTGACGTCACTACAAAAACTATTTCTAAGGCTGACGTCACTTCTGCAACAAAGGAATCAGATGTTACCATGGCATCTACCACAGTGGCTGACGTCACTACAGGAACTATTTCTAAGGCTGACGTCACTTCTGCAACGACGGAATCAGATGTTACTATGGCATCTACCACAGTGGCTGACGTCACTACAGGAACTATCCCTAAGGCTGATGACACTTCTGTAACAACAGAATCAGATGTTACCATGACACCCACCACAGTGGCTGACGTCACTACAAAAACTATTTCTAAGGCTGACGTCACTTCTGCAACAAAGGAATCAGATGTTACCATGGCATCTACCGCAGTGGATGACGTCACTACAGAAACTATTTCTAAGGCTAACGTCACTTCTGCAACGACGGAATCAGATGTTACCATGGCACCCACCACAGTGGCTGACGTCACTACAAAAACTATTTCTAAGGCTGATGTCACTTCTGCAACAAAGGAATCAGATGTTACTATGGCACTCACCACAGTGGCTGACGTCACTACAACAACTATTTCTAAGGCTGACGTCACTTCTGCAACGACGGAATCAGATGTTACTATGGCACCCACCTCAGTGGCTGACGTCACTAAAGAAACTACCCCGAAGGCTGTCGTCACTTCTGCAACGACGGAATCAGATGTTACTATGGCACCCACTACAGTGGATGACGTCACTACAGATACTATTTCTAAGGCTGACGTCACTTCTGCAACGACGGAATCAGATGTTACTATGGCACCCACCACAGTGGCTGACGTCACTACAGAAACTATTTCTAAGGCTGATGTCACTTCTGCAACGACGGAATCAGATGTTACTATGGCACCCACCACAGTGGCTGACGTCACTACAGAAACTATTTCTAAAGCTGACGTCACTTCTGCAACGACGAAATCAGATGTTACCATGACACCCACCACAGTGGCTGACGTCACTACAAAAACCATTTCTAAGGCTGACATCACTTCTACAACCACAGAATCAGATGTTACCATGGCACCAACCACAGTGACTGACGTCAATACAGAAACTATTTCTAAGGCTGATGTCACTTCGGCAACGACGGAATCAGATGTTACCATGGCACCCACCACAGTGACTGACGTGAATACAGAAACTATTTCTAAGGCTGACGTCACTTCTACAACGACGGAATCAGATGTTACCATGGCACCCACCACATTGGCTGACGTTACTACAGAAACTACCCCGAAGGCTGACGTCACTTCTGCAATGACGGAATCAGATATTACCATGGCACCCACTACAGTAACTGACGTCAATACAGAAACTATTTTTAAGGCTGACGTCACTTCTGCAACGACGGAATCAGATGTTACCATGGCACCCACCACATTGGCTGACGTTACTACAGAAACTATTTCTAAGGCTGACATCACTTCGGCAATGACGGAATCAGATGTTACCATGGCACCCACTACAGTGACTGACGTCAATACTGAAACTATTTCTGAGGCTGACGTCACTCATGCAACAACAGAATCAGATGTTACCATGGCACCCACCACAGTGGCTGACGTCACTACAGAAATCATCCTTAAAACTGATGTCACTTCTGCAACGACAGAATCAGATGTTACTATGGCATCCACCACAGTGGCTGACGTCACTTTAGAAACCATCCTTAAGGCTGATGTCACTTCTGCAACAACAGAATCAGATGTTACTATAGCACCCACCACAGTGACTGACGTCACTACAAAAACTATTTCTAAAGCTGACGTCACTTCTGCAACGACGAAATCGGATGTTACCTTGGCACCCACCACAGTGGCTGACGTCACTACAAAAACTATTTCTAAGGCTGACGTCACTTCTGCAACGACGGAATCAGATGTTACCATGGCACCCACCACAGTGGCTGACGTCACTACAAAAACTATTTCTAAGGCTGACGTCACTTCTGTAACAACAGAATCAGATGTTACCATGGCACCCACCACAGTGGCTGACGTCACTACAAAAACTATTTCTAAGGCTGACGTCACTTCTGCAACGACGAAATCGGATGTTACCTTGGCACCCACCACAGTAACTGACGTCAATACAGAAACTATTTTTAAGGCTGACGTCACTTCTGCAACGACGGAATCAGATGTTACCATGGCACCCACCACATTGGCTGACGTTACTACAAAAACTATTTCTAAGGCTGACGTCACTTCTGCAATGACGGAATCAGATATTACCATGGCACCCACTACAGTAACTGACGTCAATACAGAAACTATTTTTAAGGCTGACGTCACTTCTGCAACGACGGAATCAGATGTTACCATGGCACCCACCACATTGGCTGACGTTACTACAGAAACTATTTCTAAGGCTGACATCACTTCGGCAATGACGGAATCAGATGTTACCATGGCACCCACTACAGTGACTGACGTCAATACTGAAACTATTTCTGAGGCTGACGTCACTCATGCAACAACAGAATCAGATGTTACCATGGCACCCACCACAGTGGCTGATGTCACTACAGAAATCATCCTTAAAACTGATGTCACTTCTGCAACGACAGAATCAGATGTTACTATGGCATCCACCACAGTGGCTGACGTCACTTTAGAAACCATCCTTAAGGCTGATGTCACTTCTGCAACAACAGAATCAGATGTTACCATGGCACCCACCACAGTGACTGACGTCACTACAAAAACTATTTCTAAAGCTGACGTCACTTCTGCAACGACGAACTCGGATGTTACCTTGGCACCCACCACAGTGGCTGACGTCACTACAAAAACTATTTCTAAGGCTGACGTCACTTCTGCAACAACGGAATCAGATGTTACCATGGCACCCACCACAGTGGCTGACGTCACTACAGAAACTATTTCTAAGGCTGATGTCACTTCTGCAACGACGGAATCAGATGTTACTATTGCACTCACCACAGTGGCTGACGTCACTACAGCAACTATTTCTAAAGCTGACGTCACTTTTGCAACGACGAAATCGGATGTTACCTTGGCACCCACCACAGTTGCTGACGTCACTACAAAAACTATTTCTAAGGCTGACGTCACTTCTGCAACGACGGAATCAGATGTTACCATGGCATCCCCCACAGTAACTGACGTCACTACAGAAACTATTTCTAAGATTGATGTCACTTCGGCAACGACAGAATCAGATGTTACCCATGCATCTCCCACAGTGACTGACGTCACTACAGATACTATCCCTAAGGCTGACGTCACTTCTGCAACGACGAAATCAGATGTAACCATAGCACCCACCACATTGGCTGACGTCACTACAGAAACTATTTCTAAAGCTGACGTCCCTTCTGCAACAACAAAATCAGATGTTACCATGACACCCACCACAGTGGCTGACGTCACTACAGAAACTATTTCTAAGGCTGACGTCACTTCTGCCACAACAGAATCAGATGTTACCCAAGCATCCCCCACAGTAACTGACGTCACTACAGAAACTATTTCTAAGATTGATGTCACTTCGGCAACGACAGAATCAGATGTTACCCATGCATCTCCCACAGTGACTGATGTCACTACAGATACTATCCCTAAGGCTGACGTCACTTCTGCAACGACGAAATCAGATGTAACCATAGCACCCACCACATTGGCTGACGTCACTACAGAAACTATTTCTAAAGCTGACGTCCCTTCTGCAACAACAAAATCAGATGTTACCATGACACCCACCACAGTGGCTGACGTCACTACAGAAACTATTTCTAAGGCTGACGTCACTTCTGCAACGACGGAATCAGATGTTACTATGGCAACCACCACAGTGGCTGACGTCACTACAGAAACTATTTCTAAGGCTGACGTCACTTCTGCAACGACGGAATCAGATGTTACTATGGCAACCACCACAGTGGCTGACGTCACTACAGAAACTATTTCTAAAGCTGACGTCACTTCTGCAACGACGGAATCAGATGTTACTATGGCAACCACCACAGTGGCTGACGTCACTACAGAAACTATTTCTAAAGCTGACGTCACTTCTGCAACGACGAAATCGGATGTTACCATGGCACCCACCACAGTGGCTGACGTCACTACAGAAACTATTTCTAAGGCTGACGTCACTTCTGCAACGACGGAATCAGATGTTACTATGGCAACCACCACAGTGGCTGACGTCACTACAGAAACTATTTCTAAAGCTGACGTCACTTCTGCAACGACGGAATCAGATGTTACTATGGCACCCACCACAGTGGCTGACGTCACTAAAGAAACTATTTCTAAGGCTGACGTCACTTCTGCAACAACAGAATCAGATGTTACCATGGCACCCACCACCGTGGCTGACGTCACTACAAAAACTATTTCTAAGGCTGACGTCACTTCTGCAACAAAGGAATCAGATGTTACCATGGCATCTCCCACAGTGGCTGACGTTACTACAAAAACTATTTCTAAGTCTGATGTCACTTCTGCAACGACGGAATCAGATGTTACCATGGCACCCACCACATTGGCTGACGTTACTACAGAAACTATTTCTAAGGCTGACGTCACTTCTGCAACGACGGAATCAGATGTTACTATGGCATCCACCACATTGGCTGAAGTCACTACAGAAACTATTTCTAAGGCTGACGTCACTTCGGTAACGACGGAATCAGATGTTACTATGGCAACCACCACATTGGCTGACGTCAATACAGAAACTATTTCTAAGGATGACGTCAGTTTTGCAACAAAGGAATCAGATGTTACCATGGCATCCCCCACAATGGCTGAAATCACTACAGAAACTATTTCTGAGGCTGACGTCACTTCTGCAACAACAGAATCAGATGTTACCATGGCACCCACCACAGTGGCTGACGTCACTACAGAAACTATTTCTAAGGCTGACATCACTTCGGCAATGACGGAATCAGATGTTACCATGGCACCCACCACAGTGACTGACATCAATACAGAAACTATTTCTGAGGCTGACGTCACTTCTGCAACGACAGAATCAGATGTTACTATGGCACCCACCACAGTGGCTGACGTCACTAAAGAAACTATTTCTAAGGCTGACGTCACTTCTGCAACGACGGAATCAAATGTTACCATGACATCTCCCACAGTGGCTGACGTTATTACAGCAACTACTACGCATTTTGAAGTCACTTCTCAAACTGCAACGACAGAATCAGTAACAATGGCATCTGTCTCTACTAGCGTTCGGGGTCTGGCTAGTGCAACAATTAAACCGGAAGAAATAAGTACTATCAGTGACGGAGGTTTAGTTGATTCTGCATCTACCATAGAGGGCGACTCCACTACAGAGACTATTTCTAAGGCTGACGTCACTTCTGCAATGACGGAATCAGATGTTACTATGGCACCCACCACAGTGGCTGACGTTACTACAGAAACTATTTCTAAGGCTGACGTCACTTCTGCAACGACGGAATCAGATGTTACTATGGCACCCACCACAGTGGCTGACGTTACTACAGAAACTATTTCTAAGGCTGACGTCACTTCTGCAACAAAGGAATCAGATGTTACTATGGCAACCACCACATTGGCTGACGTCACTACAGAAACTATTTCTAAGGCTAATGTCACTTCTGCAACAACAGAATCAGATGTTACCATGGCATCTACCGCAGTGGCTGACGTCACTACAGAAACTATTTCTAAGTCTGACGTCACTTCTGCAACAACAAAATCAGATGTTACCATGGCATCTTCCACCGTGACTGACGTCACTTCAGAAACTATTTCTAAGGCTGACGCCACTTCGGTAACGACGGAATCAGATGTTACTATGGCAACCACCACATTGGCTGACGTCACTACAGAAACTATTTCTAAGGCTGACGTCACTTCTGCAACGACGGAATCAGATGTTACCATGGCATCCCCCACAGTGGCTGACGTCACTACAGAAACTATTTCTAAGGCTGACGTCACTTCTGCAACAACAGAATCAGATGTTACCATGGCATCTCCCACAGTGGCTGACCTCACTACAGGAACTATTTCTAAGGCTGACGTCACTTCTGCAACGACGGAATCAGATGTTACTATGGCACCCACCACAGTGGCTGACGTCACTAAAGAAACTATTTCTAAGGCTGACGTCACTTCTGCAACAACAGAATCAGATGTTACCATGGCACCCACCACCGTGGCTGACGTCACTACAAAAACTATTTCTAAGGCTGACGTCACTTCTGCAACAAAGGAATCAGATGTTACCATGGCATCTCCCACAGTGGCTGACGTTACTACAAAAACTATTTCTAAGTCTGATGTCACTTCTGCAACGACGGAATCAGATGTTACCATGGCACCCACCACATTGGCTGACGTTACTACAGAAACTATTTCTAAGGCTGACGTCACTTCTGCAACGACGGAATCAGATGTTACTATGGCATCCACCACATTGGCTGAAGTCACTACAGAAACTATTTCTAAGGCTGACGTCACTTCGGTAACGACGGAATCAGATGTTACTATGGCAACCACCACATTGGCTGACGTCAATACAGAAACTATTTCTAAGGATGACGTCAGTTTTGCAACAAAGGAATCAGATGTTACCATGGCATCCCCCACAATGGCTGAAATCACTACAGAAACTATTTCTGAGGCTGACGTCACTTCTGCAACAACAGAATCAGATGTTACCATGGCACCCACCACAGTGGCTGACGTCACTACAGAAACTATTTCTAAGGCTGACATCACTTCGGCAATGACGGAATCAGATGTTACCATGGCACCCACCACAGTGACTGACATCAATACAGAAACTATTTCTGAGGCTGACGTCACTTCTGCAACGACAGAATCAGATGTTACTATGGCACCCACCACAGTGGCTGACGTCACTAAAGAAACTATTTCTAAGGCTGACGTCACTTCTGCAACGACGGAATCAAATGTTACCATGACATCTCCCACAGTGGCTGACGTTATTACAGCAACTACTACGCATTTTGAAGTCACTTCTCAAACTGCAACGACAGAATCAGTAACAATGGCATCTGTCTCTACTAGCGTTCGGGGTCTGGCTAGTGCAACAATTAAACCGGAAGAAATAAGTACTATCAGTGACGGAGGTTTAGTTGATTCTGCATCTACCATAGAGGGCGACTCCACTACAGAGACTATTTCTAAGGCTGACGTCACTTCTGCAATGACGGAATCAGATGTTACTATGGCACCCACCACAGTGGCTGACGTTACTACAGAAACTATTTCTAAGGCTGACGTCACTTCTGCAACGACGGAATCAGATGTTACTATGGCACCCACCACAGTGGCTGACGTTACTACAGAAACTATTTCTAAGGCTGACGTCACTTCTGCAACAAAGGAATCAGATGTTACTATGGCAACCACCACATTGGCTGACGTCACTACAGAAACTATTTCTAAGGCTAATGTCACTTCTGCAACAACAGAATCAGATGTTACCATGGCATCTACCGCAGTGGCTGACGTCACTACAGAAACTATTTCTAAGTCTGACGTCACTTCTGCAACAACAAAATCAGATGTTACCATGGCATCTTCCACCGTGACTGACGTCACTTCAGAAACTATTTCTAAGGCTGACGCCACTTCGGTAACGACGGAATCAGATGTTACTATGGCAACCACCACATTGGCTGACGTCACTACAGAAACTATTTCTAAGGCTGACGTCACTTCTGCAACGACGGAATCAGATGTTACCATGGCATCCCCCACAGTGGCTGACGTCACTACAGAAACTATTTCTAAGGCTGACGTCACTTCTGCAACAACAGAATCAGATGTTACCATGGCATCTCCCACAGTGGCTGACCTCACTACAGGAACTATTTCTAAGGCTGACGTCACTTCTGCAACAACAGAATCAGATGTTACCATGGCATCTCCCACAGTGGCTGACGTCACTAAAGAAACTATTTCGAAGGCTGACGCCACTTCTGCAACGACGGAATCAGATGTTTCCATGGCATTCCCCACAGTGGCTGATGTCACTTCAGAAACTATTTCTAAGGCTGACGTCACTTCTGCAACGACGGAATCAGATGTTACCGTGGCACCCACCACAGTGGCTGACGTCACTAAAGAAACTATTTCGAAGGCTGACGTCACTTCTGCAACAACGGAATCAGATGTTTCTATGGCATCTCCCACAGTGGCAGACGTCATTACAGAAACTATTTCTAAGGCTGACTTCACTTCAGCAACGACGGAATCAGGTGTTTCCATGGCATCTCCCACAGTGGCTGACGTCACTTCAGAAACTATTTCTAAAGCTGACGTCACTTCTGCAACGACGGAATCAGGTGTTTCCATGGCATCTCCCACAGTGGCTGACGTCACTACAGGAACTATTTCTAAGGCTGACGTCACTTCTGCAACGACGGAATCAGATGTTACCCAAGCATCTACCACAGTGGCTGACGTCACTACAGGAACTATTTCTAAGGCTGACGTCACCTCTGCAACAAAGGAATCAGATGTTACCATGGCATCCACCACAGTGGCTGACGTCACTACAGAAACTATTTCTAAAGCTGACGTCACTTCAGCAACGACGGAATCAGATGTTACCATGGCATCCACCACAGTGGCTGATGTCACTTCAGAAATTTTTTCTAAGGCTGACGTCACTTCGGCAATTAAAGAAACCCCAACTAGTGACAGTAGTGTTTCAGGTTTGGGCACAACACAAATAACATACACAAAATATGCCAGCATTACTGAGGATGTGGTTTCTACCAGTGATCAATTTACAACCCGTGGTTTGTTTATTTCTGGTGATGGCTTAGATACGTCAACTAAAACCATGTCACAATATACCTCTTCTAATGGTGTTCCTGATAGTCAAACCACAGTAGCAAGTCTCACTATGAATCCAACTGTCGATGGTGATGGGTTAGATATGTCTACTAATCAGTATTTAAATCTTACAAGTTTAACATCCGCTTTTGGAAGTACAATTGAGCAGTTATCTACTGAATCAATCGTTGAAGTTACAACTGCTTACCAAGATTTAAACAATGAAACAGCCTCACTTGATGAACCCATCGTTGAAGTTACAACTGCTTACCAAGATTTAAACAAAGAAACAACTTCACTTGATAAACCCATCGTTGAAGTTACAACTGCTTACCAAGATTTAAACAATAAAACAACCTCACTTGATGAACCCATCGTTGAAGTTACAACTGCTTACCAAGATTTAAACAATAAAACAACCTCACTTGATGAACCCATCGTTGAAGTTACAACTGCTTACCAAGATTTAAACAATAAAACAACCTCACATGATGAACCCATAATTGAAGTTACAACTGCTTACCAAGATTTAAACAATAAAACAACTTCACTTGATGAACCCATCGTTGAAGTTACAACTGCTTACCAAGATTTAAACAATGAAACAACTACACTTGATGAACCCATCGTTGAAGTTACAACTCAAGATTTGTTTTTTTCTGGTGACGATTCTACTTCTGATGAAACTACAAATCAATATTCGAATATTACAAGTTTGACTCTTACTTCGGAACAAACAACAACTTCATCAAGCTTTTTACCAGAAAACATAACTTTATCAGCTACAACTGAGGCCAAATCAACTTTAACAACCTTACCTCATACTACTAGCGTTCGAAGTCTGGCTAATGAAACAATTAAACTGGAAGATATAGGTACTACCAGTGATCTGCGTCTGGTTTCTGCCACAATCAAAGTGGAAGACAAAAATACTACCAGTGATCAGCGTCTAGATGGTCAAACAACGAAAACTGATGATAGAATTACTACCAATGAACAAGGTTTAGTTGAAATCGCACAATATTCAACTGGTCGAACTAGTGAAGTTAATACAACTACACCTATTATTGAAGCAACAACAAGTTCCCCATTTGATGTTTTACCTCCTCCCACTCCACCACCACCGCCTCCTTTTCTAAGAAACTTTACTACAATTAAACCAAATGTAACAACCACTGCTTTGTATGCCACATCTGATGTTGGCACCTATAACTCTACCATTTCTGCTAAACCCACTCAAAGTTTTTCAACTATTGCGGATAGTTCTAAAGCGGAGGTCATTTCTCAAGATTTAACTCTTGTGGATGATCACGCAACTACGCCGCAATATACTGAATCTACAACAAATAATTTCATTACAACTGAAACTTCTGGTTCATATACAACATTTCCAGGGATTTCACCAAGTGAAGATACTTCCATTGTTTTGTCAACTTCTTTAGATGAAATTACCAATTTAATTGTTACCTTACCGCAAGGTACAACAACCAATGACTTAGATTTTAATGTAACAACTGCTGAAATGAAAAGAACTGAAGTTTTTACTCAGAATAAGAGTTTATTGGATGACACCACAATGTTGGTTGATACAACATTGTCAGATTCATTTTCAGGAGACGATTCAACATTACTCCCAACATCAACTATATACATGACACGGCCTATAACACAAACACAAACATTGCCAAAACCTATAAGCACTACCTTCACATCAGCTGTGAGGGACACCACGTACACACAATCCACACCACTCAATATTTCAGTAACATTGCTCAATGGTATGATTCTTTATTTATTTAAGCATGGTTTATAGGTTGTTTTAGTTGGCATGGCATTTAGATAAGTTGTGTGCATTTGATGTGTTGTTATTTTCTTTTTTTTTAACGTTTAAGTTACAATTTAAATTTTGTTCTATTTGGTTTAGATGTTCTAGTAACAACTACTCCTTTTGTCTCCAACACAACTCGTGAGTATTTTATCTCTTATTATATTGTTACCAATCACAATTAAATCTAAATAGTATTACTTTTTAACAAAATTTTATTTAAAGAACCCGCGACTTTTCCTACCAATACAACAAGTGGTAATAACTATTTGGTTCAAACTAATAAATTCTTGTTGTTATTTATTAAATCTTTATTAACTGGGATTATTTGAACTAGTTTGTTAATACCTTCTTTTAAAATCTTATCTTTTGTTTACCATATATCTTATTTTCTGCTTGTTGGAATTCTAACTTGGTTTAAATCTTTATTTTTTTTTAATTGCATGGTTGAGTTTACATCTGGTACTAACATGTTTAATAATTTAAGGTTATAATATTAACAATGTGAATTTAAATTGTTATTGGTATATTTATATATTTTAATACAACAATTTATTTGATATATATATATATATAGACATTAACCACACCATAAGAAGGATTAAAATTATATTTTTTTTATTTTAATTTAGCTTCACAAGAAATTGTGGTTGAAATTGTAAGTTTGGACGCCACAACTGCTCATTTGAGGTGGAATAAATGGCCAGGTAAGACAAAACTTTTTTTCAAAAGTCTTAGTTTAAACTGGTTTTATTCTATTTTTATGTTGTTTTACACTAAATATTAGGGGCTGTGCTTTATGTTACCCCACTCACTGGGGATGGAGTGACCAAGGTATTTAATGAAACCTCTCCCTATGTTTTCCTAAACGACCTTGAACCTGAAACCAATTATTCCCTTCAAGTTTTTGCTTCTTCCCCAGAGAATAAAATCCTCGCAGAATCAGCTCCACTTGCTTTTACAACTTGTAATTTTAAATTAGAATATTATTTTAAAAATGTTTTAAAATCAACAGACAATAGTTAAAGATATATGTATTTATTGCTTGTAATATTTATTAATTGTTTTAAATAATAAGAAGCATAGAAAACAAAATCCGTTTTATTTTAGTGCCAGAATATGGAGTTAGACCCATCGCAACTTGGTCCAATCCAGTTTCAGCTTATGTTATATTTCAACCAATTGATGACAACATTGAGAATTATTTGATTGACATCGCACCATTTGCCAACCTTACAAATATTACTGATACTGTCATGCTTAACTACACTGGACCGAACTCGGTAAATTATTTAATAAAAGTTTAATTTGAATATATTTTTTAAAGCATTTTACAGTATCCTAGGTTTAGCTACAGCTTAAAGTTTATTTTAAATGGTGTAAATTTTTATTTTTTGTTTTAGACGTACAACGCATCTTTTATTGACAACTTGGTTCCATTAACTCACTACCAATTCATTATTTCCACAATTATTGGCCATGTTCAAGGAAATCCTGTTCATGTGGATGTTACTACAAGTAAGTTTCTACTGAGTGTTATCATTTTAGTTTTAAATTTGCTAATTTTGGTTAACTATGTCAAATGTTTCAGAGTATTCACTTAAAGTCAAGTAATTTTATAGCATTGTAATAAAGATTAACTATTATTTTTTTGGTTTAATTGCAAAAAATATTTTTTATTCATCAAATTTTTATGTTATTTCAGAATCATTTGGAATGCCTTCAAACATAAAAGTAACTGATGTTACTCCTACTGGGTTTACCTTGGATTGGAATCCTGTAAAATTTGCTGATGTAAGCATTTTTTATCCTAAGGATTAATTTTTGTGGATAAAGAATTTGTCTTTACATTTTGTATCAGTTAAAATCCAATTTATTTGGTTCCAAGACTTACATTTCTTGAATTAAAATTCAAATCAATTTTAGGGATACATTGTAAGAGTGTTTCTGCATGACAACTCAATGCTGCGAACATATAACGGAAATCAATCTTTAACTTTTGTCCAAGAGGAAATATTGCCCGACCCTCATGCAGTTATAACGGATCTCAGCTCAGGGACTGTTTATCTTTTGCATGTACATGCTCATGTTAATGGATATATATCTGATCATGTGGAATTACAACAAGCTACAAGTATTATATCTAAGTTTTGAAAATTAGAAAACTAGGAATCTATAAATGTGTGATATTTTTAGTTTTTTTACTTACTGACCTAAAAGTCAAGCTAATAGTCTGTTAAATGTCCTAAAAATGCTTACGATTTTATGTCCATATAGTGCCCGTTTCAGTTAATAACCTTGAAGTAACGAAGTACGGACTTACTAACCTGACAGTTCAGTTCACCGGGGTGGCCAGTGGAGTTTCTTTTTACACTCTCACTATATCTCCCTCTGATGATCCTAATAACGTGATCCAAACAATAGAAGTCAGTACATTTTTATTTAATATTAAGTATTTATTGCAAAAAAAAACAAAATTAAAAACTATAATATATTTGAGTTTGGTAACCATGCCATAACATTCTTAAAATCTTTTTTTGAACATTATTAGTGATGGCATGTTTTAAATTATTAAATTGATTTTGTCATTTTTTTCTGTCACACTAACGTATATTTTTTTATTTATTTTTAATAAAGGCGCGTAAAACCAAAATAAAAAAACTGGCATGACATTTTTAAAGGCCGTATTTTAGTAGAGCTTCAGCTTTTTAATTTACTTTAACATTTTAGGTGGACCCCCTTGATGCGAGCCCGAATGCGACCGAGGTTTTTACTGATTTGGATCCTGGCACTGAATATTTAATTTCGGTTACAACTGTTCTACAAAATGTTCAGAGTGATCCTGCTACTGTGTTGGCTACCACATGTAAGTACATTAGTTTTTGTTAATTTAAAATAAAAGTTGTGACTTAGTTTTTTTAAATTATCATGAAATTATTTTTTGAAATTTATTTTGTAGAGTTTCCAATTATTTTTGAAAATTTATTTCAGTGCTTCCCCCACTTCCACCACCATCTGGCATCGTAGTACCAAGCGGGGACAACTCAATCATGGTGACCCTTGACCCTTCCCCTTCAACAGGGGTCACAACCTACAATGTTCAACTTTTTACCTCTGATGACCTTGACACAGTAGTGGACAGCAGAAATGTTGTTAATATTTCACCCCTCCCAGTTACCAGGTTTACTTCACTAACAAGTGGTCAAGAATATGTCGTATTTGCTTCTTCTTTGATTGACACGACTGAGGGCCCATCTAATAACCTGGGATCTGCTGCTTTGCGTAAGTTGATTTGCTTTTTTGTTTTTAATTTATTGTTAGCAACAAAAATTTTTCTTCTGTCATTTAATTTTTTTTACATAAGAAACTTTTTTTCAATCTAATTGGTGTTATTATAAAAAAAAACTTTTATGTTTAGCGCCATCGCCTGTTGAGGAAGTTACAACCTCTCTTGAGGGTTCGAGGGTCATTGTTAGATTCTCTAGTGCCCCTGGTGTTGCTGAAAGTTACTTCATTGCTCTACGAGATGCTGCCGACCACAACCCAATTATCATCAATGCTACAGTTAACGCTAACCCCAACTTTTCCCCTCAAACTTTCACTGTAACTTTTACCGGGTTAAGACCTGGGACAAACTACAACGGTGAAGTGATCTCTTTAAGTAATGGACTGGAGAGCATACCTAAGACCTTTGATTTCGAGACAAGTATGTTTTATATTTTTTGGTAATAAATAAGAATAGCGTACTGTGGTTAAAACACTTCACTTTACTACATGACATTGTTGGTTGGATACCTGATGTTATAAAAAATGTTTTTTTAGGTGTAGCAAGTTTACCAGAAGTTTTACATTTTGGATTTGGATTTGTTTATGTCAGGATTCCATCTTCAATATTTCTTCCCATCACCAACATTATATCCCTCGTTATGACCTCTGATCCCACCCAATCCCTTCAAACCCAGATGGTTCCATCTGGTCAAGTCTCTAGCACAATTGAGTTTAGTGGGGTCACCGCTGGAGGGCAGTACAGGGTCGTGGGGTCACGATCTGGAGCTATCAACGATCAATTTGAACTTGATTCTTTTGTCATGCGTGAGTTTTGTTTCCTTGTTTATAAAATCTGAAAAAGTTCTAAAATTTATTTAAAATTTTTATACATTTCAGCCCCAAATCAACCCCGATTTGGCCGAAGTTATATTGGTTCAACTCGTGCTGATGTTGATTTCACTCAAGCTACTGGATTTGTGGATGATTACAAGTAACTTTTAATTAATTTTTTATTTATGGAAAAAATTCTAAACCTTGATTAGAAAAAAATTTAAAAATTACTTGCATATGTAAAAGTTAATTTATAAAACAATAAATACGTTATTTTAAAATAGTATATTTATTGCTGAAATATGAATACTGTTAAAACAATATTTTAAATTGTAAGTTTTGTCGTTAATTAACGGTTTTGTTTTAATTGTTAAAAAACCTTAATAATTGTGTTTCATATATTTTGTTATAGAGTTGAACTTATGACCATGGATGGGAAGGTCGTTTCCACCCAAACAGTCAAACATATTCAAGGTCAAACTGAAAATACTTTGACCTTCAATGATCTGACCTCTGATACAAAATACCGAATCTCGATGTCGAGCGAAAGTTTTGGGGTTCTGGGCTTCCCTGTTACTTACACTTTTACTACTTCTGCCAGTGTGTTAATATAGTTTTTAAATTCAGTATTAATTGCTTTTTTTTATTTAGTTTATGTAATAATAAACCTAGGTAACTTTAAATAAATGATGTCTAAAAACTGTCACTTTTTTATCTAATATTTTGCATTATCTCACAATATGTTAATTTTTTTTAATACACATAGATGAATGTTACAAATATGATTTAACTATTTAAAAATATTTTTATACGCACAGTATTCAAAGAATTTAATCCCCCAACTGCAAGCAGTTCCTTCCAACAATTATTACTGCAAGCCTCTCAAGTAAGTGATCCAAGTAAAACTTACATTGCTCGAGCTTTCTCTGAGGCTTCGCTTTCCAACCTGGAAAGTTTGTTTTTTAACCTTGTTCCTGGTGAGCGGTATATAGTGCATAAGGTGGAGTTTGTTGGTGGAAGATTTGAAGCCGGAGATTTTGTTGGTTACATTGTTACAGGTAAATGTGGCTCAAAATGAATCAAAGATAGGTTAAAATTTATATTGGTTCATAAAATTTACTGTTTTTTATATTATATTTTTAGCTCCACGAGCTATATCACAGGCCCGTGTTATAAAGTCAAGTTCTTCTTCCTTGGAATTCCAAATTACCCCAAGTTCTGTTGGAAGGACTGAACAGTATCGGTAAATAATATTTATTACAGGTTTTTGTTACATTATTTTTAATTTTCACCATTAACAACAATACCAGTATGAACTTCTGCTTAGCCAGCACTTAATCAGCAGCTTAATTACGGGCAATTGTAATTTATATAATATTCCAAACTGCCACAGGCAACTCGAGACTGGGTCAGGGTAACTGATGTTACTCTGTTGAGGTCGTGTGTTGGACTTTTTCACATTGAGGATAAAGAAATATACAAAAAAAAATCTTTTTAAAAAAGTTTGCAAAAATTATTATTTTAAAGATATGAATTCTTAATATTTGCTTAATAAAAATGTTAAAATTTAATTTTTTGTTTAGGTATGAACTAATGACCGGAGGTGTTGTCGTTAGACAAGGAATATTAAATGAAACAAGTCAACCAGCAAGTGGCGCTATTGTATCATTTGATGGTTTATCCCCAAACACAAATTATGTGTTTAATGTTTGGAGTGTTAGTTATGGCAAAGAAGGACCAGTTTATATTTTAAGAAATGTTGTAACTCGTAAGTTTACAATTGTTGCACAAAATTGTTGTTTTTTATATTTTGGATGATAATTCTAAAAATACATGCTTACATTTTTTTAATTTAAATTTCCATTAACACAAAGACATTTTCACTGGTTAACACAAAGACATTTTCAATAGTTGTACTAAAAAAATGTTGTTTTTTTTATTTTGGTTTTTCTCACATCGATAAAAGTAAATAAAAAATACGATATACAATTAATATTACAACAATACTACGGGAAAAAATGACAAAATCAATTTAATGATTTAAAACATGCCAAAAGTATCAATGTTTACATAAAGATTTAATTTTTCCTTTAGCAAACCTTCCGGTTCCTCGTCTCGTCTTCTTCTCCAAGTCTGGAACCGACCTCGATGTTACCGTTTGGCCAGGATTATCTGAATGGGCTCAATACCGGATCGCTCTGACACCAGAGGGTGGCACAGAGCAGTTATCAGCGATTATTAACGTGAGATGTTGTATTGTTTTTTTAGCAAGGTCAACAAAAGCAGCTTAATAATAATGTGGCATTAATGATCTCTGTATTGTAGGCAACTGATGATCTAAACCAGGAAATCACGGCGAAATTTGTTGATTTGTTGCCAGGACAACGGTATAGTGGAACAGTTACTTCTTTGGTTGGAGGGCTGACTGGGCAACCTTATTCATTTGGACCAATCACTATTAGTAAGATTTGTTTATTTTTTCAACCATCTAACAAATCTTTAAAAAGTAAATTAACTGTGTGTTGAACTAATTTATTTATACAACATATGTTGATACAACCATAATTTAAAGCCAGTTTAAACTCATTACAGACCCAGCAAGAGTTACAACTGGCCGTTTAACTTCAACCACGTCCTCAATTCAACTTGATTTTAACCCAGTACGCGGCAGAGTTGATTATTATAGAATGTATGTGGTGAGGACTGACTCTTCTTGGAACTTGTTACAGGTTTGTCTTGTGTTTTAAATTTTTGTACTAACTATTTTAGGATGAATTATTTTTTGTGGTAAATTTTTACATTGTACAATGGCAAATCATGTTTAAAATTTATGTTTATATTTTTTCTTGCAGACTTTTAATTACCCATTTGAGGCAGGAAGAACGGAATATTCTTACAACTTTGATAGCTTAACATATAACAACAGTTACTCTGTTTATGTTATAACATCCAGTTATGGCTTGGACAGTGAACCCACTATTCTAAGAGCATCAACAGGTCAGTTAAACGATTGAAATTTTTACTGTTTAGTATCTTAAAAACCAACCTTCTTCTTGATTTATTTTGAGTTTTGTTTTAAATTGGTTACATTTCTTGTTTTTTTTGCAGTTATTCCCCCTCCTCCCACTGGAAACTCAACCGTAAACATGAACAACACTCTGACCACGATATTGATCCCAGTCACCCATCTTCCCGTCACCAGCTACGTTGTAAGCGTTGCTCTTTCCACCTCGCCTTTCAGCTACATCCAGAGCAAATCAGTGGATCAGGGTGATGCCCCTACTGTGGAATTCTTCCATTTGATCTCGGGTCAAACTTACACAACGACCGCCATCTCGAAAGTGGGGTCAGATGAAAGTATTCCAGGGATTATAGATGTCGATACTTTATGTAAGTTGGAATAGCTGTAAATTTTTGCTATAATAAAAGTTTTTATTTTTCTTTTGTGAATAAAAATTTATTTGTTTTAAATTTAATATTTGATGTTTTAAAATTTATAGACCCCGGTCCTGTGCAACCAACCGTGGTGATGACCCCAACGACCTCTGACATGAGTTTTGCTGAACCCGAAGGTGTTTCTGATAAATATCAGATTTCGTTGTTTGACAAAGATCAACCAACCGTGGAGATTCGACGAGCAGAGTTTGATAGAGTACTAAGGGGTAGGTTGAGTTTTTTTGTATTAAACTATCCTCGATGCGGGAACGGTTGACTTTGACGACCTAAACATAGAGTAACATTTGTTACCCTGACCCAGTCTTAAGTTGACTTTACCAGTTTGGAATTTTATAGATTATAATTGCTCAATAATTAAGCTGCTGATTGATTTTTGGCTCAGCAGGAGTTTATACTGTTTTTGTTCAAGGGCGTAACAGCATGAAAGCAACAGAGGGCCTCATGTGGTAAAGCCAAGTCTCAAATTGTTTTTCCTATATTCAAAAGCCAACCATTTTAAACAATATTTTAACTCTTTTTAGGTTTGGTTCCTTTACATCACACGGTGTTCAGGAACTTGACACCTGATCATGGTTACCTAGCAACTGCATTTGCCTTTAGTAAAGGTTTGCAAGGAATGGTCACAACATTGGATCTAAGGACTTGTGAGTTTTGTTTCAAAATAATTTTTATTGAAAAAATCCTGTTTTTAATGAAGGTTATAAAATTATTTTCTTAAAGTAGTTTATTATTTTATTCAATGCATCAAAACCAAAAATTTAAAATCAATTTTCAGTGAAACCAGCTCTGGCTAGCGGCATACTGAGTGAGGTTACTGACCGTGGTTTTAGTGTGACTGTTGTGCCACCATCAGATCAAGAGTCTGCCTCACTAGTGTCACACTACAATGTTCTTATAGCTTCTGAGCCTAATAACGATATTTTTATCCGGAATGTAACAGTTTATTCAAACGATTTATCACCAATTAGGTTTGTTTTTTATTTATTTTGTTACCAGTAGTTTTTACAAGTGTTAACAATTTTGTCATAACATATTTGCTACTTTAACTTTATATATATTATAGCAATGTTTGTTAACTTTTTTATGATTCAAATTAAGATTAAGATGCTACATAATTTGCTTGTTGATTTTTAATAAAAAATTAAATCATTTTTGAACAGATTTTCGGACCTGGAAGCTGGGCAGAGATACACGGTTTATATTGTTAACACTGTTTCTGGTGTGGAGAGTGAACTTGCTAATGTTGGGAGAGTTGTTATTGGTAAGTTCTATTTCGAGCTTTTAATTTTATAAAATAAAGTTTTAAATTCTGTCGTATATTCTTCAGCTAAGTAAGTTTTTTTAAATAAAATAAGTATTTTAAATATAATCACCCATATTAAGGTAATGTTAGGTGCTTTATAAGGATATAAACAACAGTAGAATATTTAAGCTAATGTTTTTTACAGTTTTTTGCTTATAAAGTTTATTTTTATTTCAACTAATATAGTAAAACTTTAATCTTGAATTTAGACCCGAACCCAGTGTCGGAAGGAAATGTTGAAATTGATTTCACGGACATGGATTGGACGTTTCAAACTCCTGAAGGAAAACATGATTTTTATTATTCCTATCTGTTCAAAGCAAGCGACCCCGACATTATTATAAGATCTCAGAAGGTAATTGAAAATAAATAAACTTTCAATAAATAAAGTTTGTGTGTATAAAATGAACAAATATAAACTGCTTCATGAACAAATATCAAAATATTGATTATGTGTTTTAAGTTGTAATATTTTTGTTTCAGATCACACCTGAAGCAAATGCAAGTAGTTTTGTTGCTAGTTTTAATGAACTGGAGCCTTCAACTGAATATTTGGTTGGAATTGTCACCGATAGTTTCTTTGTTAGAAGTCCGATCACTTTGTTTGATGCAACAACGGGTAAGTTTAGAAACTAAATAATTTGTGCTTTTTAACATTTTTGTAAGCTTGAAAAATTTTTTTAGAAAACAACCAATAACAGAATTTATTTTGATAATGGTTCAACTTGTGAATATACTTAATTTAATCTGTTTTTTTTAGATACTCCACCAATAGTTAATGGAGAAGTAAGGGTAACAAATGAGAACACAATATTAGTGACCATGCTTCAGCCAGCAACCCCGTTTCAATCTTTCCTAATTAAACTTTTGTTGAATGGAGTTGAGGTGGACAGCAAAGTTATTCAAAGCTCGGATGACCCACTGCAGGTAATAAAATTGTTTACATTTAATTTAGGATGGTCAGCATTTCACGTTCTTTATTATTGTTAAACTTGCGATAAGTTTACTCAGCACATACTACCTTAACTATTTACTTAGAATAGAAGTGGTAGCAGTGCGAGCTTAAACTTTAAGCCTAAGACTCTAGCATGTTAATAAATTTGTTTATTTTAAGACTGAATTTACTGAAGGATTGATTCCTGGAGAGAAATATGAAGTAGAGTTTATGATGAGGGTAATCAACGGTGAATTTACACCCCCTGAATCTTTAGGGGAGGCGGTTTTAAGTAAGATATTTCTATTTTAAATAAATTTAAGTAGTCTTGGTGTACTTATATATAGGTAATCTGCAAAAGTGCAAAAAACTAAATTGAAATTAATTTTCATTTTCAGAACCAGCCACTGTGTTGGATGGAGTAGCAACTGCAGATTACGAGCATTTGTTCCTTACATTTTCACCAGCAGAGGGCGTATATTCAGGTTACAGAGTCCTTGTAGTTGAGCGGGATTCCCCTCTTTTAATACAAGACCAATTTGTTGTCACACCCGATCAACTGGAGGCTGGAAAAGTAAAAGTTATTTCAAAGTTTTTATTAGATTTTATTTTAAACTACAAGTTGTGGTGTTTCACAAACAATTTTATTATTCTCAGTTCAACACCAGGGCTGAGGTGAAGCCAAACACAGACTACACTGCTTATATTTTTACTCAATCCAATGGAAAGGAAAGTGTACCAGCTATCTTTAACGTTACATCAGGTTTGAACTTTAAATTTTACTTGACAGAAAAATATGATTGGTATTTTTAATTTATTTATCTCTAAAAACCATATTGCAACCTGCTATAAACTTAAACAATATCAAAAATTTTAGATCCCCTTCCAGCCAATGGAATAGGAAATGTAACAGTAACGGGACCAACCGAAGTCTTTATTCAATTTACAAAACCTGAAGATTTTGACACTTTTGTCGAGTACACCGTCCACCTTGCCACATTAAACAACCCCTCCTCCCCTGTTGCCACATGGGTGTCACCCAATAACTTGAGCATGTCTTTTAATCACACCTTTGATGGCCTCACACCTGGTGAGGGTTATGTTGCCACGGTAACGATTGTCCACGAGGGGGAAGCAGGCGCTAATCCGATCAATCTTGGGAGTGTTCATTTGTGTAAGTCTGTAAACAATTTTTTTTGTTAATTCAAATTAAGAGCATTGTTAATAGAAAAGTCTCTTGTAGATTTCCATTTACTTTCTTTAACCAAGTATATGTTAAATATAAACTAAAATATATTGATGCTGTTGCACCAAAGTTAATTTAATACCGTTTTTTTTTAGCACCAGCTCAGGTAGTATATGGAGAAGTAGAAAGGGATTATGTTAATGCAACTTTAACTTTTACTGAGGGGGTCGGAAAAGTGGAAAATTATTTCATTACCTTAACTCCAGCTGATGATAATGATTTAGTAAGTTTGTTTTGGTGGTAGTTTTTGTATGTCTATCTTTTTATGGTTATCTAGTTTGTTAGTTGTTATATTTCAGGTACTTCACTGAACTATTTTTTTCTTTGTTTTAACATTATTTTATTAATTTTAGATTTTGAACCAATTTACTCGGACCCCAATTTCTTCAACTGAAGAACATGAAAACTTTGTGGCTCAATCTGGATCCAATTTAACTCCAGGAGCTAGTTATACTTTTCATATCTTACCTGTGGATGTCGTGAATGGATCAGTTGCAACGATTGAATTCCAAACTTGTAAGTTTTAATGTTATAATGTTTTTATATTAGTTCTATTTTACTACTGGCATTATTTTGTAAGATTAACCTTTAAAGGTGCTTAGTTTGATTCTTAATGTCAATGGAATTCTAGTAGGATTTATTAGTTGTTATTTTCAGTCAATGCAATATAACTTGATTATTCTAATAAAGAACTATATATTTTTAGTAATTCCTCCAACGGCAGAAGTTGATAGAATAAATTCAACTTTAAATTCACTTTCTGTTCAGTTACTGAAGAATTCTCTTCCCCATGCTCACCAGTATATTGTAACAATAAATGGGTGAGTTGAAATATTACCTGTGAAATGTTAATAAACTGGCACGTGGTGTGGTGGTTAAAACACTTGGCTTTACTACATGAGGTCTTAGGTTTGATTCCCACTGCTGCCAAGCTGTACTGGCCTCAAGTTAGGTGCTATAAACAATATGAACTCCTGCTGAGCAAATATTTAATTAGCAGCTAAAATATCGGGCAAATATAATCTATATTATATGCCAGACTCCTAAAGTTAACTCGGAACTGGGTTCGAGTCGACCTTCTTACATTAAGGATAAATAAAAATAAAAACAAATATTGGTGGTATGAAAAAAACATTTTGTTTTAAATTAAGTGGAAACACTGCTGAGAACCAGACTTTATCGTCAAACTCGAATGACGTCATCGCCGATTTCACCAACGTTGAACCAGGGTTGACGTATAAGGTTCAAGCTTTCATTCAAATTGATGGAGTTGTAGGAGAACCTGCTGTGTTGTATCACACTATTGGTATGCTTTTACTTATTTATTTAGTTCTCTACAATATAAGTCAACTCAACACCGGCAGCATGGTTAAAACACATGACTTTACTACCTAAGGGCTAAGGCTTAATCTTCATTGCTCTCGCCTCTCATGCTGTAGTGTCCTTGAGTAAGGCACTATAAACGGTTTAAACTTGGCCTTCTCAGACATTAAAGATACAAAAACTTTAAAAACGCAGAAAAACACGTTGGTTAAAATTAAAGGTTACTTTACTATTTTGTATCACAATCCTGGTTTGTTTTTCACTATGTCATTTAACTCTTTTCAATATAAGTCAAATAAACACGTGATTTAAATACTTATTATTCATTATTCAGCTCCCCTAAATGTCTCCATAACTGAGGTGGATCCAGGTACTACAGATGTTGCGGTTACCTTTGTTCCTCCCAAAGAAGGAAATGTCGACTATTTTAGGTGAGGTTTAAGTTTCTGATTTTCTCGAATATTAATTCATTAAATATAAAAACGGCGGCGTGGTGTAGCCGTAAGAACACTTTCCACACCACATGAGGTCGTGGGTTTAATCCTCACTGCTCCCATGCTGTAGTGCCTTTGAGTAAGGCGCTATAAACGGTATGAACTCCTGCTGAGCCAGCACTTAATCAGCAGCATAATTATCGGACAATTATAATCTATAATATTCCAAACTGCCACAGGCAACTTAAGGCTGGGTCGGAGTAACTGATGTTACTCTATGTTTAAGTTGTGCATTCGACCTTTCCACATCAAGGTTGAAGACATACACAAAAAACTAGATTCGTTTAAAATTTGAAGACTTTTTTTCCAAGAGATAATTAATAATATACTTTTTATTTTAGAATAACTTTGTTTTCCTCGGTTAACGACGTTGATGCTATTGTCGCGCAACAAACTATATTATCAACAAACAGTTCGTCTTATGAAGTCACTCTTGATGAGAATATCGCACCATCACGTGACTATGTTCTATCTGTCGTTTCTATTAGCAACACAACGGAAAGTGTGCCCACTAGTGTTCCACTTCGAACCGGTAAAAATTAATTTTAAGACACAAGATCAAATAAGAACTAGATATAAACAATTCGGCATTTAAACTTGATTTTAAACTTTTAAAATCATCTTTAAACTTAATTTGTCTTCCATAGATGACTCACCGACCCCCAGTGGCCAAGTTACGAGCACCAATTCATCCGTGACGATTATCTTGAACTCTCCTCCAGTTCCTGTAAACAAAACAACGTAAGTTTCATCTTTGAGTAAAACTTAAATTTTCTTTATTCAAAATCGACTTTGAACTCAGGTTTAAAATCGAGCGTCTTGCTGCACCATTTGACGTCATCACCAACATAAACATCACCGATGACGTAACAATGTACACATTCAACGATGGGACAATACCTGGTGAACTGTACCGAGTTAGTGTTCAATATTTTATCAAAAATGTTGGCGGCCAGATGGCGCACTTTGAAGTTAATGCAGGTTTGTTAATTACGGGTTTACTAATTGAACTTTTAACAAATGGGGATTTAAATATTAGGCACAAGCCTTGACTTTTCAAAATCATGTTTGTTTTTTATATAAAAACCTTTTTTTCAATTTTTTTTTTATTTATTGGTTGACGATTTATAAGTCGCTCGTGAATTCTTTTACTTTTAGTTAAAATGACGTCATAAATATTTATTTTACGTCACAATAACAAATAACGATGTTTATTAAAAACGTTTCTGTTTCAGCGACGTAATTTCGGATTTAAAGTTTAATTATTAATTAATTTAATAAGGAAATAATTACAATCGCGTCGAATTCCTTTTAAATTGTAGATTTTTTGTTCGTTATTTTTTGTCATTGCAAATACATTTAAATATAACTGCAGACTTAATTATTGCATGCAATAAAAGAATCGCAAGAATGTTAATTACACGTTGCACAATACTCATAAAAACTTTTAATTCTTTTAGTTCCCGCACGGATCGAATCTGCTGCAATTACGCCAACAAATTCGCAATTCCAAATCACATTTCCCCCCGCACTAGGTGTGGTTGATTTTTACAACATCACCATCTCACCAAGTTGTAGTAATTGCTCAACTAAGTTTATTGGCTTCACCGTGGCGAGCTCACCAGGTATAATTATCCTTTAAAACCGCCCTAGGCATCTAGGTATACGTTAGTTAATTTAGTTAAGGGAAGATCTTTGTTTTAATGTTGATAGTCAACAGATAAGCATCTCAATGAAAGTTTTAATTTTTTTATTTATTTTGGTGAGATTAGGTGAAGTTACGTCAGGTAAGTTATTTAAATAGTAAAGAAATTTGAGTTTATTTAACTTATTACTAAAGTTAATTACAATAAAGTAAATAATTTAAGCTTTTAGTCGGTTTTATACTCTTGGTAATAATCGTAATATTTAGTTATTGACGTAACAAGTGTTTATATTTGTGACGTAACAAGTGTCTATATTTGTGACGTAACAAGCGTCTATATTTGTGACGTAACAAGTGTCTATATATGTGACGTAACAAGTGTCGTGTTTTATAGTGGACGGTGAAAATGTTACTGTGACATTGAAAGGTGACCTTCAACCCACGACCCCCTACGTCATAGAGGTCACGTCGGTTAGTGGGGTCAAGCAGAGTTCACCTGCTTCATTTGACGCCGAATTACGTAAGTTTTAAGTTGAATTTATTTAAGTAAGTTTTAAGTTTGTTTTGTTAAATTTTATTCTAGTATTAAACAACGTTATTTGTTTCCGAATTCACATTTAATTTGAAATAATTTGATTATTTTGTGAGTTCTAAGCACGAAATTGGTTTCCATTAAACATTTCTCCCCCAACATTTCAACTTTTTATTTTTAGTTCCATTACCTCAAATTATTTCAATCTCGGCCGTCCCACAACAAAACGGGAGTGTCCTCGTTACTGTGGTTACGCCTTCCTCATATGATGGGGATTATGACGTCAGTATCTATTCTAACGCGACGGGAAATATAACGGCACAGGTAAAATAAACAAAAATTATAAAAAAATTTTAAAAAATTAAAATTTTAAAAATAATTGTTTTTATTTATTTACTTTAAGGTCCTAAGTTTAATTCCCAGCGAAGGATATTTATTTTTAAATTTATTTTTTTTAAAGAAGTACCAACTAATGACAAACAATTATTTTTAGTTTACCAACCCATCTAGCGAGCCAACATTTTTGGTCCCGGTCACCCATCTTAGTAACGGGGATAAATTCAATGTAGAAGCAAACACCAGGGTCGGGAATCAAACCGGTGACCCCATCACCACTTTTGTTTGTACCTGTAAGTTGTTTTAGTGCTTTATTTTAATGAAAAAATGAAAAAAATTAATTTTAGAAAAGTTATTTACTTTTAGGAATAATTGTTAAAAAATAATTTTTTTTTAAATATTGGATCTTCTGTTATTAAACCTTTTGGAGTTGGTTTTGATATAAAAATAAAAATTTTTGTTTTTTCAGATCCAGCCCAAGTGAGCAACATCAGCGTTTCCGCTAATGACGACTTTCGACCGATCCTCTCTTTCAACGGAGCTCCTGGTTCCTCATCTTCCTATTTTGTGTCCTTTAGTGGGGGAATCCCCCATGACATCAGAGTTGAAAACGTTACGATTGGTTCGATTGTTGACCTATCACATTACAGTAGGTTGTTCGGGATTGTACTCCACCCGCTGGCTGATTATATGATTTTTATTGTGACGATAAGTTGCGACAAGGAAAGTGAACCAGCAACTTTCTCATACACCGCTCGTGAGTTTGTCCTCAATTCAAATTTTAATTTAAGTTATAAATCTAATTATGTTTTAATATTAATTAATTTTTTTTAACTTCTGTATTTTTTCTACAGCTCGAACATATCCTCCAACTAATCTTCAGGTTGTGGATTTAGTACAAAATTTATTGGTTTATTTCACACCATCTCAAAAAATCACAGATGGTTATCTGGTCACTGCAACACCAGTAAACACCAACAACACCATTTCAATTAACTTGGGACCCAGTGAAACCTCAACCATTATACCAAATATTGTGCAAGGATCAAAATATGATATTAATGTTTACGCCCAGTTCTTGGGAGTTAATAGTTTGCCTTTAAACCAAGAATACACTTTACGTAAGTTGCTTTATTCCTTTTGTTGTATTTTTGATTGTTTTTTTGTGATAATTGTAAATTTTAATTTACATACGTAATTTTTTCTATGTAGCTCCTGTTCCAATTATAAACGGAGTAGTTACGGTTACCCCAACCCAAGCCACTTTAACTTTTGACCCCCCTAATGGATATTACGATGGGTTTATTGCCTTTATTACCCCCCCTGACAACTCGGTTACAATTCAACAATGGACAATCGAAGCTGACCAAATCACAGCAGACAACAACTTTGTTGTAACTTTTAATGAAAGTAGTTTGCTACCTGGATCAAGTTATGTGATTAATGTTTTAACAAGAACTGGAGCTTTAAGAAGTAGTTCAGCCAAGTTTTACCCAGTTCTAGGTAAGTTTTGACAAGGGTACTTTATGTATTATCTTAAAATTATTTAACATTCTGATAATTTTTTTAGTTTAAAACAAGTTATACGTTAAGATATAGAATTGTCAATATTTAATTTTTTAATTTTTATTTAGTTTAAATTAATTAATTTTAATTATTCATTAAGCTCTTCCACCACCAATCACACAAGGAAATGTAAATGAAGATGGTGACACAATTGTGTTCACTTTTATGCCAGCAAATGCAAGTCACATAAGTGGTTACAACATCTCAATCATCAATGGAAGTGGCACAGTGGTGAACGTGACACATGTCACACCCGATATGCCACTTATGGCACGTGTGAGTGGAGGTTTAATGTCAGGTCAAGGATATTATGTCAATGTAACAACTTTGATCAGGGATGTTGAAGGAATTCCGGCCCAATTTTCTGCATCGTTAGGTTTGTTAAATAATTGTTTTTGTTAATTTAAGTTTGTGGGGTTTAATACTTAGTAAAATGGCATCCTCATTGTTTTTCTTTTTTTATTACCAACAATTTACTATTTTACCAGAATTATTTAACTTTTTTTACTTTCAGCTCCTGAAATGATTCCTTACGGTGAGGTTTCCACAACTTTAAGAAATGTGACAATTTTCTTTGATCCAGCACCTGGCTATGTTCAACAGTATAGGTGTGTTTATTAATTTGAAAAGTAGCACTCATTAAGTTAGCAAGTGGCTAAATATGAAACTGGATTAAACAATGTTCATTTTTACAGAGTTTCGTTATTCCTACCAACAAATCGAAGCGACCCAGTTTCAGTCAAAACTGTCGATGCAACAGATTTAACTGACACTAAAACATTCACAACAACCTTCACACAAGGGGTTGTCCCTAAACAGGAATATGTTGTTGAAGTTGTATCTCAGAGTTTTGGCAAAAACAGTCCACCTTATATTTTTATAAAATCAACTCGTAAGTTTTATGTTGTTATCTAGTTTTAAAATGTTAAAACAGAAGCTTGTTGTAAAGACATTATTTTAATACAAAACTCTAAATTAACTTGTTTAAGTTTGTTTCTAATAAATTATATTTTACTTCTTTTAGCTACTCCACCTGCTCCTGATACATTGGATCTAACCAGGGCTTCCAACCAAACTTTAACTGCAAAGATTACTCCTGCAAGTGTCCCAGTGGATCAATATTACTTCACAATTCAACCGGCAACACTGGAAAGTGGACAACCTTTGATAAGTGCAACAATAAATGCAGACTCGCCAAACTTGGAATATAGTTTTAAAGGCTTGGTTCCTGGTCAGATGTATGTTGTTAATGTTACATCAGTGGTGAACAACGTGACTGGATTGATACTCAGTGGAATTGAAACTGTCGGTAAGTTCAAGTTATATAAAAATTAGTTTATTAGTTTAACTAAATTTTTTTGTAAAAACTAATATGAGATTTATTCTCTTCTATAGTTTTGTATTTTAATACTAAATGTATAAGGTACCATTCTGAAGTAAACAAAACAAGTTTAAATATTTCAATATACTTACTAGCACCAATGATGGTAGTAAATGGGAGCATTGAGACAACTTGGATTACAGCAAACTTTAGTTTTATGACACCAGGAGGTAGAGTTGAGGAATATAGAGTCAACTTTGTTAACCCGCTGAAACCTTTCCAGACTTTCCAAACCCAGGTAATTTAATTTATTACAGAAATATTTCTATGTTTAAGCTAGTTGTTTTTTCAAACGTTTTTGGTAACTTTTAAAAACTTTTAACATTGTTTTAAATATGTTACAGACTGTCTCAGCACAACCAGAAGGAGCTGTTAACCAAATTTTGTTTAACGATCCAGAATTGATTCCAAATGGTGATTACATTGCTCAAGTTGTAACACTCAGTAATGAAGTGGCAAGCCCAACTTACAGACTCAACTTTACAATGAGTAAGATTAAAAACTTAACACTCTATATAACCAAAAGATGTGCATTTGATTTTGTTAAAATATAAATAGCAAAATGTTATAAAATATTTAATTTTTCTTAACAGAACCCACCCCATTGGTTAATGATCCTCTAATTTCTACAACCCCAACAAACATCACTCTGTTTTTTGATGCTAATGACAAATTGTTTTACTCGTATAACATTAAAGTTTACACCACCAGTAATGGAACTGATTTGAAAACGGTAAAAAATTCAAGAAACTTCTAACATTTAAATTTAAAAGTGAAAGCTAATTTATTAATTAACGAAATCTTTTTAATTAGATGACAGCTAACACCTTAACTCCTGGTGGGACAGCTTTGGAAACCTTCAACGAGTTGATCCCGGGTCAAACTTACACATTTGGGATCTCAGGGGTGGTAAGAGGGGTGCAAGGTCCCTTATCCAACTTTAATATCACAACTGGTAAGTTAATTCAAATTGTTTTGTTGGATTTTGTAATAAAATAATTGTCATTACATTCATTGGACTTTTCTGCAATTTTAAATGTTGATTCTGTATTGTTATTGGTTGCTCTTTCTAATATGACTTTAATTCTTATATTTAAAGTTTGAGTAAGTGTTTAATAATATTTATTTACTTCAGATACCCTTCCTGTAACAAATGTTAATTTATCTGCAACTTTGGATGAAATAAATGTTGTTTTTGAACCAGTGCCAGGAGTGGTTTCTTCTTACAGAGTCTACTTAGTTGAGGTAAGTTGTAAAAAAAAATAATTTTATAAATTTGCTTGTACAAAATTTAAAAATCTGTAAAAATAATTTTAGGAGGAAAACCCTCTAGTGGCCATTGATGACATGACAGTTATACCGACTCCTGGTGGTGAAAATTTACAGACTTCGTTTACAAGAAGACTGGTGTCAGGACGGCGCTACCTAGTGTCTATTGATACTCAAAGTAAAGGTCGAAGTGCAAGGTCACCAGAGTTCAACATAACTCTGCGTAAGTTTGTTTGTATCTGGCAAATTTGTTTAACTTTTTGTGATTACATTTTTGTACGATTCAAAATTTAATAAAATTTTATCTTTATTAGCGTTTCCCCCTACAATAAGAGGATGGGAAATAGTAACCACCCCTACGACCCTCCTTCTTAATTTTACTGAACCAGACCTGATTGTGGGTGACATTAATGTTTGGTTGGCACCTAAAGATGATCCAGAAAATGTGATCAGGTTTGGATCAACATTTAAAATAGGTGGGTCCTTTCATTTACCATTAAATAATTTTTTGTATTTATGTTTAGACGAAGGGTGATCCAACCTCCTAAGGTTTCATCCTTGATGGAGAATTTGATCCCGAACACGGATTATTTATTGATGGTCACCTCCATGGTTGGAAACATTCCTGGAGAGTTATCCAACTTGACTGCTCATACTGGTTTGTTCTTTGTGGATGGTTTAAAAATTTGATTTCAGAAATGTGCCAATTTTTCAGTTAAAATATTCAAAACTTTTTATATTTTAGACCTTCCTCCAGCTCCGATCAACTTAACAACAATTCCTTATTCTACTTCAGCTATTCTTAGCTTTCAGCATGGAAATAGCAAATGGGTCGATCAAATCGAATATTACAATGTAAGAAACTTGGCATCTTTAAGTTTAAATAGAGTTAAAGTTATGATTAACAACATTTACTTGTGCATAAAAGCTATTCTAGTAAAATATTCTTTATATTTTAGGTCCAAGTATTCAATTTAGCGAATGATTTAATATTTTCCACAAATGTGAGTTCCCAACAAGGTGTTATGGAAGTTGAAATTGATTCATTATCTCCTATAACTTCCTATAATGCAGTTGTTCAATCTGTTATCAGTGAAGTTAGCAGCAACCCAAGTCAACATGATTTTGCTACAGGTTTAAAGCATTTTATTGACAATTATCGTTTTAACATTATGCTATATTAAGTGTTATGCTTAACTAGTAAGTATTATCCTGGCAGTGTAGTGTAGTGGTCAGAACACTTCCTAAACTACATAAGGTTCTGGGTTCGATCCCTAGTGATCTCATGCTGTAGCACACTTAAGTAAGGCACTATAAACGGTATAAACTCATGCTGAGCCAGCACTTAATCAGCAGCTTAATTATTGGGCAATTATAATTAATAATATCCAAACTGCCAAAGTTAACTCAAGACTGGGTCGGAATAACTGATGTTACCCTATGTTTAGGTCATGCATTCGGCCTTCCCACATCAAGAATAAAAGATACATACAAAAAAAATAAATAAAATCTAACTTTAATTTTTTTTTAGTGCTTCCACCTCCAGTATATTTTACATTAACTTCTGGTTTAACAAACATTGAAGTTTTTGTCGATACTTTGAATTTATCGAACTCTGATGCAGTTGATGGATACAATGTTCAAATTAGTTCTCAAAACTTCACTTCTCAAACTCAAGTAAAATAGATTTTTATAAACTTTTAACATCTGTTATAGTTTAATTGGCTTTTAACTAAACTATTTATTAAATATTTTTTTTAATAGAGAATAGTTTTTGTATCAGTTGTGTTAGTAAAAGTTTAATTATGTTTCAGTATATTTCACTCTCATCTGGTGAAAATGTTGTCACTTTTAATAACTTGCAACCAAATAAAACTTTTGCTATTTCAACTTTTTCAATGGTTCAAAATGTCAGTGGTCCAACACTCACCCAGAATATAAATACAGGTAAGATGTTACAATAAGAGTTGTAAGAGGTAAAAATACTTGTCTTCTAACACCGTTTAATTGTTGTAGACTTCCCTCCAAATGTGATTGATTTTAATGTTACAACAACAATGGTGACAGCAACTTTAAATGTTGAAAGAATTCCTGGTTTTAATGGACTTTATTTTGTTCAAGTTAAACCTGTTGGAACAATTCAAGGTAAATAAACATAAAATATTTTAACCAAAGTTATACAAAAATGTTATTTTTGGCGTTTATTTAAAATGTTTTACTGAAATTTAGATCCGCCAATAGAAAATGTGACAATCCCGGCAAACAATGATCCATTAACAATCACAATCCCTCTATTGTTACCCTCACAATTATATCAATTTCAAGTTTCAACCTTGAAATCAGATGTTTTGGGAAATCCATTAATCAAAAACCAAACAACTCGTAAGTTAAAACAAAAAGTATTTTTATTTCATTTGCTTTCTGTGTCATTTTTTAACAGTAGCTAAATATTAAAACTTATATTATTTTCAGTGAATCCACCTTTGATTGAGAACTGGTCGGCGATCCCAGGTTTGAAACGGGTGACCGTAGTCTTACCCCCTCCCAACTCTTACCCTGAGGTTGACAGCTACTTTATTGGCATCACCGGGAATCAAACCATGAAGAACATGAGTGTGGATGTTGGAAGTAGAATCCCACTTGCCAACTTTGTTGATTTGTTGCCGTTTACTGAGTATGTGTTGGATGTTAAGGCATTTGTGGCTGGGGCTTATGGGGAAAGTTCATTAATGAATACAACCACTTGTAAGTCATAATTGTTGTTGTATTATCTTAAAATCATATTGCTATTAATTAATATTAAACACTATTAAACTTGGTAATATTGGATTTTAACAAAGCAAACTGATATTAAGTACCATGCTTAACAACACTTTGTAACTTGATTAATTCTTAATATTTTAGTGGATACTCCCCCTGTTGAGACCTGGGTTATAACCACAACTCCATCAACCATCAAAGTGTCGTTAACCCCCGTTAACTTACCAGTGGGTGGATATGTAATCAGTTTAAGCGATCCACTAAGTGTGGGAGAAGTTCTGCAAACCATTCAACTTAATTGTAATTTACAGTTTTTTAGATATTAAGCCTATTTAAGCCTATGTTTATTTTGCATTTTTAAAGAATTGTATTTATTTTTTTTATGTTTAAATAATATGTAAAGTTAGGTAATAAATGTTGGACTTGCAATTAAGTTTTATATATTTAAATCAATAAACTTGATCTTTTAGCAACTGACATCCAGAGTTTAATGGGCACGTTCATTGACCTTATACCAGAGAAGGAATATGTCATTTCTGCTGTAACTGTAACTGACCACAGGACAAGTTTAGCAAAGACTGGACTAGCAACAACCAGTAAGTTAACCAAATAATTAATCTGAATAATTTAGACATTTTAAGAATTAAATTATCAATTAAAATTATTAACAAATTACTAAAAATATTATTTAATTTTTTGAAGAATCTCCTCCTCCAGTATTGAACATGGAAGTCGATGTTTTGGACGATATCAATGCCGTAGTTGAAATAACACCACCAGAGGGCAATATAGACATGTACAAAGTGTTTATTACATCACAGAACGATCCAACCCAACTAATTGTTGCAGAGAAAACAATTAATGCTTCAGATATCAACAATAATATTGAGTTCAACAATTTGAATGCACTCCATCCTTATACTGCTACTGCTTTGGTTGTTATTAATGGAGTTGAGGGCCCTACAACCACTGTCAACTTTACAACAGGTTTGGAACACGACAAATATTTAAATTGTGGTTGTTAAAACAACTTTAGCCTTTGCCTTAACATTTTCTAAGCCTACTTCTAAGCAAACTTTTGGACCTGCACCTACTTAGACAAAAATTTTGTTTATGTAAAATACTTTTGTATATAAGATTAATTTACATATTAATATTCTTTAGGTTTACCAGCAACTGCTTGGGCTAACTGGACCCTGATCCCAACGCCATCAAGTGTTGAAGTAAACATAACTTTAATTCCTGAACCTTTTGATTTTACTGATTATGTTGTTTCTATTGCAACCTCTGACCAACCCAATAATGACATTAATGTAAGTCAGGTTTTTAATTAAGTATATTAATTTGTTATGTAAATGTTAGACTTTGTTACAGGTTTCTGTTTGTATGAACCAATATATTTATAATTCAACTTTAAGTTTATGTTTAATGAAACTAATATTTGATTTGTTATTAGGAGACAACGTTGCCAGCAAATACGAGCAATCTGACTTTAATTTTCCCCAACTTGAAAGCTGGACAGAAATACAATGTTAAGTTGGCCCTGCTAAGGAATGGAACACTTGGTCCTGCTGTTGTTAAGGATACTCAGACTTGTAAGATTATAACTTGTTGTTTATATTTTTTTTATTGAAATTACATTTTAGTATTTTTAATTATGTTGGTTATAAACGATTTTTTTGTTTCAGAATTTTAATAAATTTTGTTGTTTTTTAGTGGCTCCAGTGCTTCCAATAAACTTTGTCGCTGTTAACACGACCGAAACGAGGATAAACTTAAGTTGGAACGGAGACGATTCAGTTTCTAGTTACAACGTTACAGCCACCAACTTGGATGACCCAAGCCTAACTCCAACAACTATTTCTATTGCTTCAAATATTTCTGAGTAAGTTTAAATGTTGGTTGTTGCATTTTTTATTAAGATTTAATAACTAGAATTCTTTTAAAATAGATTTACATGAAATTAAACTATTATAAGTTTGTATAAAGTAGAGATATGTAGTTTAGGATTTTATTTAAAATATTAAACTTAAACTTTCAGTGGTCCAGTTGAAGCTACACTCACAGATCTGAAACCAGATTCAAATTATGAAATTAAACTCACACCTGTTGGTGTTCTAAGTGACAGCTTTGGACCAAGTGCTAATGTTACTGCCAGAACTTGTAAGTTTATTTCAATTGTGGTTGTTTATTAAATTGTGGTTAGTAAAAGTTAAAAAAAACTTTGTGATAAAAAAGTATTAAATTTATATTGAACATTATTGAACAGGTTGCAATGCCAACCATAACTAAGTTTGCACAACTAAAATACATTTAAGCTATTTTTTTCTTATTTTTTAAAATGATTAAAGTTTAATCGAAAATTATTTTAATTAGTGAAACCATCTCCTGCTTTGAACATCACTGTTTTGAGCACCAACCTAACTTCAGCTAAAGTAATGGTTGTACCTTCTCTTGGACCAGTTGACAACTATCTTGTAACCATTAAGCTGGCTGATGATGACCAAGTGATTGGAAGTACAAGCTTGAATGACACGACAGATTTGATCAATTTCATGGACTTGGATTCAAATGTGACTTACACTGTGACTGCTGTGGCGAGACTGCAAGGGGTTCAAAGTGACCCAATCTCTGTTAATTTCACAACTAAAGGTTTGTTGTGATTCTTATTCGGGGCTCTTTGTAAAAATAATGGTTCATAAATTAGTGATAAACCATTATTAATAAATATTTTAGTGATTTTATTCTTTTTTTAATCAGTTATAAATGTTTTTTGTCAAAGTTTCATTTGTATTTCTTGATTTAAAACAGTGATACCACCAACAGTATTGGAGTGGGATGCTGTAGCTGTCAATCAAAGCATTAATGTGACTTGGTCGCCGGTCTATCCTGCTGATAATTATATTATTTCCATCAGTGACAGGTCAGAGTTTAAATTTTACATTACTTAAAAAAAAACATAATTTTTCGGGGAAAAACTTAATCTGGGCCTAAATCTTTACATTTATAAATATTTTAGATCTAGAATTAATAAATGTTTTTATTTATTAAAATGTTTTTTATGTTGCAGTGAAACTCCTGATGAGATCTTACAAACTAAACAAGTGCCAGCAACTGAACCAAACCAATCTGTTGGTTTTGACAACCTTACCAGTGATGCAAAATATAATGTTAAGATTAAGGCTCAATATCAAGGAACTAATGGACCAACCTCACAACGCAATGTTACCCTCGGTTTGTTGAATTCAACTTTTAATTTCAATATGTGTGGGTTAACTGTTTAATTTCTCGTAAATTGATTATATAGATTATTTAAGGGATAATATAAAGAAAATATATTCAAACAGAAACATGCAAAAATTCTGTAAAATAAGTTGGATTACATTTTAAAGTAAGATAATAATGTTTGAAATAATTCTCATTTAACACAACATCTTATTTTAGTTGGTATGCTTGCACTCGATTGGACAACAACTCCTACTCATTCTGCAGTTGGGGTTGAAATAATTTCACCAATTTCTGAACCAATTAACATTTCTATTTCAACCGAAAGTGATCCTCGCGAAATATTACAAGTACGTTAAATGTTGATATTTTTAAACTTATCAGACTTCTATTAATCATTTAGGTTTGTCATTAGAAACTGTGCTTTACAAAACATTAAACCCTTAAATTATTGAATTTAGATGAGCACTTTAACTCCTGGAATAAACAACACAATTTTCAGCAACCTTAAATCTGGTCAAAACTACCGAGTCACTCTTGTGGATGATGCAGGACTTTCTTCAACTAAAATTGTCACGACTCGTAAGTTTATTATAGATTGTAAAGTTGTTGTTTTTGTACTAAATACCTAAATTAATCGATTTTTAGTAAATGCAATAATTAATGTTTAAACCAGAAACTTTTTGAAACTTAGTAATTTGTGTTTTCAGTTGCTCCATTGAAACCTGAATCTCTGCTGATCCATGAAGTGACGGAGACGAGCATGCAGCTGATGTGGATTAACGACCAATCTGTTACTTCCTACCAGATTAAAATGTTCAACCAAGATTTCCCTGATTTGCCTTCAGTCAATTTAACTGTTCTTGCACAAGATTTTACTGGGTAAAGTTTTATTTTCATTGAACAAGCTTGTAAATTAAGTTTAAATGAAGGGCCTTGTATATTTATTGAATCAATAATTAATGTTATTTGTTCAATATTGTGACAGACTTGATGTAACGGCTAATGTCATCAACTTGGTGCCGGGATCTTTGTACTCTGGAGAACTAACGCCACACGGGGTGCTAGAGAACTCTGTCGGAAGAACTTTTAACTTTGAGGACCGAACTTGTAAGTTTTGTTTGGTTCTGAAGAGTTACAATTATTTTTAATTTATGATTAATTTGTTTGGGCAATATAATAACATGTAAACTAATAATAATGTTGACTTATTTTGTCTAGTGCCCAATGCTGTCAGTCAAGTTAAGTTTTCAGTTGATGAGGCAATATTAAAGATCACATTTGATCCATCAATTGGATTTAAAGATGGTTATCAAGTTAATTTGTCTCTAACCAGTGATCCAACAAATATATTGCAATCTGGTGAAGTTAGACCAGGGTAAGAACTGGTTTTCAGAATTTTAGGCAACAATTATATTTTAAATATGAAAACTAATCATTTAACGAATTTATGTAAATATTTTAGTTATGAAGAAGTTGGATTAAATTTTACTGAAAATGTTTTTGTTGACGTGAACTACACGATCACCATTACAACTCAAGCTGGTGACCTGGAAGCTGTTTCAACTTTCACATACCCCACAAGTAAAATTATTAAAATTATTCTGTAAATTTCCCCCCTGAAAGTTGGTTGGATTCTTTATTAGGGTTTGTTGTAAAATTGGGGTTTGTTGTTTCATTTGTATTTTTTAATTTAAAACAGTGATACCACCAACAATATTGGAGTGGGATGCTGTAGCTGTCAATCAAAGCATTAATGTGACTTGGTCGCCGGTCTATCCTGCTGATAATTATATTATTTCCATCAGTGACAGGTCAGAGTTTAAATTTTACATAACTTAAAAAAACATAGTTTTTTTGGAAAAACTTGATCTAGGCCTAAAACCTTTACATTTATAAGTGTTTGAGATCTAGAAATAATTAATGTTTTTATTTATTAAAATGTTTTCCATGTTGCAGTGAAACTCCTGATGAGATCTTACAAACTAAACAAGTGCCAGCAACTGAACCAAACCAATCTGTTGGTTTTGACAACCTTACCAGTGATGCAAAATATAATGTTAAGATTAAGGCTCAATATCAAGGAACTAATGGACCAACCTCACAACGCAATGTTACCCTCGGTTTGTTTAATTTCAATATGTGTGGGTTCAGTGTTTAATTTCTAGTAGTTTGTTCATGTTGATTATTTAAGGGATGATATAAAGAAAACATATTCAAACAGAAACGTGCAAAAAAGTCTGTAAAATAAGTTGGATTACATTTTAAAGTAAGATAATAATGTTTGAAATGATTCACATTTTACACAACATCTTATTTTAGTTGGTATGCTTGCACTTGATTGGACAACAACTCCTACTCATTCTGCAGTTGGGGTTGAAATAATTTCACAAATTTCTGAACCAATTAACATTTCTATTTCAACCGAAAGTGATCCTCGCGAAATATTACAAGTACGTTAAATGTTAATATTTTTAAACTTATCAGACTTCTATTAATCATTTAGGTTTGTCATTAAAAACTGTGCTTTACAAAACATTAAACCCTTAAATTATTGAATTTAGATGACAACTTTAACTCCTGGAATAAACAACACAATTTTGAGCAACCTTAAATCTGGTCAAAACTACCGAGTCACTCTTGTGGATGATGTAGGACTTTCTTCAACTAAAATTGTCACGACTCGTGAGTTTATTATAGATTGTAAAGTTGTTGTTTTTGTACTAATAGCCTAAATTTAATCCAGTTTTAGTAAAAATGCAATAATCAATGTTTAAACCAGAAACTTTTTGAAACTTGGTAATTTGTGTTTTCAGTTGCTCCATTGAAACCTGAATCTCTGCTGATCCATGATGTGACGGAGACGAGCATGCAGCTGATGTGGATTAACGACCAATCTGTTACCTCCTACCAGATTAACATGTTCAACCAAGATTTCCCTGATTTGCCTTCAGTCAATTTAACTGTTCTTGCACAAGATTTTACTGGGTAAAGTTTTATTTTCATTGAACAAGCTTGTAAATTAAGTTTAAATGAAGGGTCTTGTATATTTATTGAATCTATAATTAATATTATTTGTTCAATATTGCGACAGACTTGATGTAACGGCTGATGTCATCAATTTGGTTCCGGGATCTCTGTACTCCGGAGAACTAACACCACACGGGGTGCTAGAGAACTCTGTCGGAAGAACTTTTAACTTTGAGAATCGAACTTGTAAGTTTTGTTTGGTTCTGAAGAGTTACAATTATTTTTAATTTATGAGTAATTTGTTTGGGCAATATAATAACATGTAAACTAATAATAATGTTGACTTATTTTGTCTAGTGCCCAATGCTGTCAGTCAAGTTAAGTTTTCAGTTGATGAGGCAATATTTAAGATTACATTTGATCCATCAATTGGATTTAAAGATGGTTATCAAGTTAATTTGTCTCTAACCAGTGATCCAACAAATATATTGCAATCTGGTGAAGTTAGACCAGGGTAAGAACTAGTTTTCAGAATTCTTGCAACAATTATATTTTAAATATGAAAACTAATCATTTAACGAGTTTATGTAAATATTTTAGTTATGAAGAAATTGGATTAAATTTTACTGAAAATGTTTTTGTTGACGTGAACTACACGATCACCATTACAACTCAAGCTGGTGACCTGGAAGCTGTTTCAACTTTCACATACCCCACAAGTAAAATTATTAAAATTATTCTGTAAATTTCCCCACTGAAAGTTGGTTGGATTCTTTATTAGGGTTTGTTGTAAAATTGGGGTTTGTTGTTTCATTTGTATTCCTTGATTTAAAACAGTGATACCACCAACAATATTGGAGTGGGATGCTGTAGCTGTCAATCAAAGCATTAATGTGACTTGGTCGCCGGTCTATCCTGCTGATAATTATATTATTTCCATCAGTGACAGGTCAGAGTTTAAATTTTACATAACTTGAAAAAACATAGTTTTTTTGGAAAAACTTGATCTAGGCCTAAAACCTTTACATTTATAAGTGTTTTAGATCTAGAATTAATAAATGTTTTTATTTATTAAAATGTTTTCTATGTTGCAGTGAAACTCCTGATGAGATCTTACAAACTAAACAAGTGCCAGCAACTGAACCAAACCAATCTGTTGGTTTTGACAACCTTACCAGTGATGCAAAATATAATGTTAAGATTAAGGCTCAATATCAAGGAACTAATGGACCAACCTCACAACGCAATGTTACCCTCGGTTTGTTGAATTCAACTTTTAATTTCAATATGTGTGGGTTAACTGTTTAATTTCTAGTAAATTGATTATATATATATTATTTAAGGAATAATATAAAGAAAGTATATTGAAACAGAAACATGCAAAAAATTCTGTAAAATAAGTTGGATTACATTTTAAAGTACGATAATAATGTTTAAAATAATTCTCATTTAACACAACATCTTATTTTAGTTGGTATGCTTGCACTTGATTGGACAACAACTCCTACTCATTCTGCAGTTGGGGTTGAAATAATTTCACCAATTTCTGAACCAATTAACATTTCTATTTCAACCGAAAGTGATCCTCGCGAAATATTACAAGTACGTTAAATGTTGATATTTTTAAACTTATCAGACTTCTATTAATCATTTAGGTTTATTATCAGAAACTGTGCTTTACAAAACAATAAACCCTTAAATTATTGAATATAGATGACAACTTTAACTCCTGGAATAAACAACACAATTTTGAGCAATCTTAAATCTGGTCAAAACTACCGAGTCACTCTTGTGGATGATACGGACCTTTCTTCAACTAAAATTGTCACGACTCGTAAGTTTATTATAGATTGTAAAGTTGTTGTTTTTGTACTAATTGCCAAAAAATTATCGATTTTTTAGTGAAATGCATTAATTAATGTTTAAACCAGAAACTTTTTAAAACTTAGTAATTTGTGTTTTCAGTTGCTCCATTGAAACCTGAATCTTTGCTGATCCATGAAGTGACGGAGACGAGCATGCAGCTGATGTGGATTAACGACCAATCTGTTACTTCTTATCAGATTAAAATGTTCAACCAAGATTTCCCTGATTTGCCTTCAGTTAATTTAACTGTTCTTGCACAAGATTTTACTGGGTAAAGTTTTATTTTCATTAAACAAGCATGTAAATAACTTTTAAATGAAGGGTCTTGTATATTTATTGAATCTATAATTAATGATATTTGTTCAATATTGCGACAGGCTCGATGTAACAGCAGATGTCATCAATTTGGTTCCGGGATCTTTGTACTCCGGAGAACTAACACCACATGGGGTGCTAGAGAGCTCTGTCGGAAGGACTTTAAACTTTGAGAATCGAACTTGTAAGTTTTGTTTGGTTCTGAAGAGTTACAATTATTTTTAATTCATGATTAGTTTGTTTGGCGATATAATAACATGTAAACTAATAATAATGTTGACTTATTCTGTCTAGTGCCCAATGCTGTCAGTCAAGTTAAGTTTTCAGTTGATGAGGCAATATTAAAGATTACATTTGATCCATCAACTGGGTTTAAAGATGGTTATCAAGTTAATTTGTCTCTAACCAGTGATCCAACAAATATATTGCAATCTGGTGAAGTTAGACCAGGGTAAGAACTGGTTTTAAGAATTTTAGGCAACAATTATATTTTAAATATAAAAACTAATCATTTAACGAATTTATGTAAATATTTTAGTTATGAAGATGTTGGATTAAATTTTACTGAAAATGTTTTTGTTGACATGAACTACACGATCACCATTACAACTCAAGCTGGTGACCTGGAAGCTGTTTCAACTTTCACATACCCCACAAGTAAAATTATTAAAAATTATTCTGTAAATTTCCCACCGAAAGTTGGTTGGATTCTTAATTGGGGTTTGTTGTAAAATTGGGGTTTGTTGTTTCATTTATATTCCTTGATTTAAAACAGTGATACCACCAACAATATTGGAGTGGGATGCTGCAGCTGTCAATCAAAGCATTAATGTGACTTGGTCGCCGGTCTATCCTGCTGATAATTATATTATTTCCATAAGTGACAGGTAAGAGTTTAAATTTTACATAACTTAAAAAAACATAGTTTTTTTGGAAAAACTTAATCTGGGCCTAAATCTTTACATTTATAAATATTTTAGATCTAGAATTAATTAATGTTTTTATTTATTAAAATGTTTTCCATGTTGCAGTGAAACTCCTGATGAGATCTTACAAACTAAACAAGTGCCAGCAACTGAACCAAACCAATCTGTTGGTTTTGACAACCTTACCAGTGATGCAAAATATAATGTTAAGATTAAGGCTCAATATCAAGGAACTAATGGACCAACCTCACAACGCAATGTTACCCTCGGTTTGTTTAATTTCAATATGTGTGGGTTTACTGTTTAATTTCTAGTAGTTTGATTAAATAGATTATTTAAGGGATAATATATAGAAAATATATTGAAACAGAAACATGCAAAAAATTCTGTAAAATAAGTTGGATTACATTTTAAAGTAAGATAATAATGTTTGAAATGATTTACATTTTACACAACATCTTATTTTAGTTGGTATGCTTGCACTTGATTGGACAACAACTCCTACTCATTCTGCAGTTGGGGTTGAAATAATTTCACTAATTTCTGAACCAATTAACATTTCTATTTCAACCGAAAGTGATCCTCGCGAAATATTACAAGTACGTTAAATGTTGATATTTTTAAACTTATCAGACTTCTATTAATCATTTAGGTTTGTCATTAAAAACTGTGCTTTACAAAACAATAAACCCTTAAATTATTGAATTTAGATGACAACTTTAACTCCTGGAATAAACAACACAATTTTGAGCAATCTTAAATCTGGTCAAAACTACCGAGTCACTCTTGTGGATGATGCGGGCCTTTCTTCAACTAAAATTGTCACGACTCGTAAGTTTATTATGGATTGTAAAGTTGTTGTTTTTGTACTAATAGCCTAAATTTAATCCAGTTTTAGTAAAAATGCAATAATCAATGTTTAAACCAGAAACTTTTTGAAACTTAGTAATTTGTGTTTTCAGTTGCTCCATTGAAACCTGAATCTCTGCTGATCCATGAAGTAACGGAGACGAGCATGCAGCTGATGTGGATTAACGACCAATCTGTTACCTCCTACCAGATTAAAATGTTCAACCAAGATTTCCCTGATTTGCCTTCAGTTAATTTAACTGTTCTTGAACAAGATTTTACTGGGTAAAGTTTTATTTTTATTAAACAAACTTGTAAATAATGTTTAAATGAAGGGTCTTGTATATTTATTGAATCTATAATTAATATTATTTGTTCAATATTGCGACAGGCTCGATGTAACAGCAGATGTCATCAATTTGGTTCCGGGATCTTTGTACTCCGGAGAACTAACACCACACGGGGTGCTAGAGAGCTCTATCGGAAGAACTTTAAACTTTGAGAATCGAACTTGTAAGTTTTGTTTGGTTCTGAAGAGTTACAATTATTTTTAATTCATGATTAGTTTGTTTGGCGATATAATAACATGTAAACTAATAATAATGTTGACTTATTCTGTCTAGTGCCCAATGCTGTCAGTCAAGTTAAGTTTTCAGTTGATGAGGCAATATTTAAGATCACATTTGATCCATCAATTGGATTTAAAGATGGTTATCAAGTTAATTTGTCTCTAACCAGTGATCCAACAAATATATTGCAATCTGGTGAAGTTAGACCAGGGTAAGAACTGGTTTTCAGAATTCTTGCAACAATTATATTTTAAATATAAAAACTAATCATTTAACGAGTTTATGTAAATATTTTAGTTATGAAGATGTTGGATTAAATTTTACTGAAAATGTTTTTGTTGACGTGAACTACACGATCACCATTACAACTCAAGCTGGTGACCTGGAAGCTGTTTCAACTTTCACATACCCCACAAGTAAAATTATTAAAATTATTCTGTAAATTTCCCACTAAATGTTGCTTGTAATTCTTAATTAGGGTTTATTGTAAAATAATGATCTATAAATTAGTGGTGAACCATTATTAACAAATACTCTTCATTTTTTTAATCAGTTATAGATTAAAATGTTTTTGGTCAAAGTTTCATTTGTATTTCTTGATTTAAAACAGTGATACCACCAACAGTATTGGAGTGGGATGCTGTAGCTGTCAATCAAAGCATTAATGTGACTTGGTCGCCAGTCTATCCTGCTGATAATTATATTATTTCCATCAGTGACAGGTCAGAGTTTAAGTTTTACATAACTTGAAAATAAACCTATTTTTTTCGGGGAAAAACTTAATCTGGGCCTAAATCTTTACATTTATAAATATTTTAGATCTAGAATTAATAAATGTTTTTATTTATTAAAATGTTTTTTATGTTGCAGTGAAACTCCTGATGAGATCTTACAAACTAAACAAGTGCCAGCAACTGAACCAAACCAATCTGTTGGTTTTGACAACCTTACCAGTGATGCAAAATATAATGTTAAGATTAAGGCTCAATATCAAGGAACTAATGGACCAACCTCACAACGCAATGTTACCCTCGGTTTGTTGAATTCAACTTTTAATTTCAATATGTGTGGGTTAACTGTTTAATTTCTCGTAAATTGATTATATAGATTATTTAAGGGATAATATAAAGAAAATATATTCAAACAGAAACATGCAAAAAATTCTGTAAAATAAGTTGGATTACATTTTAAGATAATAATATTTGAAATAATTCACATTTTACACAACATCTTATTTTAGTTGGTATGCTTGCACTTGATTGGACAACAACTCCTACTCATTCTGCAGTTGGGGTTGAAATAATTTCACCAATTTCTGAACCAATTAACATTTCTATTTCAACCGAAAGTGATCCTCGCGAAATATTACAAGTACGTTAAATGTTAATATTTTTAAACTTATCAGACTTCTATTAATCATTTAGGTTTGTCATTGAAAATTGTGCTTTACAAAACATTAAACCCTTAAATTATTGAATTTAGTCGATCACTTTAACTCCTGGAATAAACAACACAATTTTCAGCAACCTTAAATCTGGTCAAAACTACCGAGTCACTCTTGTGGATGATGCGGGCCTTTCTTCAACTAAAATTGTCACAACTCGTAAGTTTATTATAGATTGTAAAGTTGTTGTTTTTGTACTAATTGCCTAAAATTAATCCAGTTTCGTTGAAATGCATAATTCAATGTTTAAAACTAAAACTTTTTGAAACTTAGTAATTTGTGTTTTCAGTTGCTCCATTGAAACCTGAATCTCTGCTGATCCATGAAGTGACGGAGACAAGCATGCAGCTGATGTGGATTAACGACCAATCTGTTACTTCTTATCAGATTAAAATGTTTAACCAAGATTTCCCTGATTTGCCTTCAGTTAATTTAACTGTTCTTGCACAAGATTTTACTGGGTAAAGTTTTATTTTCATTGAACAAGCTTGTAAATTAAGTTTAAATGAAGGGTCTTGTATATTTATTGAATCTATAATTAATATTATTTGTTCAATATTGCGACAGGCTTGATGTAACAGCAGATGTCATCAATTTGGTTCCGGGATCTTTGTACTCCGGAGAACTAACACCACACGGGGTGCTAGAGAGCTCTATCGGAAGAACTTTAAACTTTGAGAACCGAACTTGTAAGTTTTGTTTGGTTCTGAAGAGTTACAATTATTTTTAATTTATGATTAGTTTGTTTGGCGATATAATAACATGTAAACTAATAATAATGTTGACTTATTTTGTCTAGTGCCCAATGCTGTCAGTCAAGTTAAGTTTTCAGTTGATGAGGCAATATTAAAGATCACATTTGATCCATCAATTGGATTTAAAGATGGTTATCAAGTTAATTTGTTTCTAACCAGTGATCCAACAAATATATTGCAATCTGGTGAAGTTAGACCAGGGTAAGAACTGGTTTTCAGAATTTTTGCAATAATTATATTTTAAATATGAAAACTAATCATTCAACGAGTTTATGTAAATATTTTAGTTATGAAGATGTTGGATTAAATTTTACTGAAAATGTTTTTGTTGACGTGAACTACACGATCACCATTACAACTCAAGCTGGTGACCTGGAAGCTGTTTCAACTTTTACAACTCTTACAAGTAAAATTTACTTGCTGCACTTAGAATGCTTTATAAGGCACTAGCTAGTTGTATTGATTAAACTTTTGTCACTTTATTATAATCTACAACCAATTAACTATTCAGTAAAATTTTAATGCACAAGTTAGATCTTAATTTAAATGTTTAGTTTAAATAAATCACTGTAGTATTTTGATATTAATGTTTGACATTAATATTTTAGATGCAACCACTTTATTACCCCCTCCACCACCTCCCCCAACTCCCCCTCCCTTCCCCCCTTTAGTAAATGTTAACCTGTCAACCACATTACTCCCTCCACCCCCTCTTATCACCCTTCCACCCACTCCACCACCTCTTGTCACCATCACAGGTTAGTGGAAAATATGAAGTTTTGTAAACTATTAGATAAAAATTTTTAACTTTGCTTTAAACTGAATAAAAAATTGAACTTATTATTAGGTAAGTTGTTTATGTATACTTTTTAGAAAATCGTATCTTAAGTTTCTTGATTTTATTAGGTAGTATTTTCACTTAAAGTTAGCAAAATTTTCACTGTAGAAATGCACTTTAACACCTTAACTATATAAGTTGGATGAAATATTTACTTTTATGTTTTAAGGCACAACTGCATCTGTTAATATTACTGGGACAGATTTTACAACCGAACCTATGGTTACAACCATGCCAGCTCTACCTGTCCTTACTACTATGTGAGTAAATTTCGATAATTTAAGTAATAATACAAGTCTTTGAGTTGAAACTCAAATTGCTTATGAATAAAACAAATAATATTTTATTTAATATTTTTGCAGTGGATCTACAACTGGGCCAGATACAACTACAATTGGTAAGTCTCCTAGTAAACATTTCAGATTTTATTTAATTTTTCACTTATTTTATTAATAATTTACCAACAGCTTTTGTTGATACCACCAAAGACCAGACAACAACTGAAGACACCAGTGCACCAGTAGAACCAACCACAACTGGAACCATAACAACTGGTCAAACAACCACTTCTATGGTTGATGAAACAACCAGTTTAGAAGGTAGTACAGCTGTTAAAACAACCAGTATGGAAGAAACAACAATTATGCTAACCACCTCTCCAGAAACAACCATTCAAGACATCACAACTACTGAAAGTACCATTATTGAGACAACCAGTGTATTAATTTCTGATACAACCAGTTTGGATGAAACAACCAGAACACAAAACACCACCTTTGATCAAACAACCATTTTAATAACCACTCCAATACCAACTGTACCTGGTCGTTCTTATGTTGGTGTTGTTACCATTAATTCTATGAACCAGCAGACATATGGTGAAATTGTAAATGGAACCAGTCAGTCTCCTGGTTTGGACCAGATTGAATCTTCTTTGAAAAATTTTGTAAGTTTTATAAGAACTTTGAATAGTGATTTAAACAGTTAAAACCTTTACTTTTAGTTTTGTTAAATTACATTCTAGAATAATTAATTAAATTAATTTTATTTTTAGGTAATGGATACATTCAACAACTTTGAAACAAACAAAACGAATCAAATTCATGACGTTGAGATTCAATATTATCAAGTTTTGCCAGATGAGAAAGTTAATGCTCATTTTATGATAACTTTTGATGGTAATTAATTTTATCCTGTTCACAACTTCACTATTATTCAAATTCCATTTACATTATTAATGCAAAAAACAATTCTTTAAAACACAATTTTACTTTCAGCTTCCAGCAATGTTCAACCTTGCCTTCTTGAATATATTATTGTTGGAACTTTGAACAATTCTGTTCAACCTCATGATTTAGAACTTGATCCTTTATCGTTCAGGGTTTCAGGTGAGTTTACACAACAGTTATAACCAATTGTTTTATCGACATAACAAAAATAAATTTTTGTTTAATTTATTCTCAGGCAAAAGATTGTTTGGGGTTAGTGCTGTGATAGATAAAATCAATGAAGGTTTTATTGACCTTACTTTGGGGGTCACTCAAGATTTCTTCAGGATATCGGTCGATGCAGCTGTAAGTATTTATTATAAACAAAAAAAAGTTTGTTTAATGAAACATTTTTATTGCTTTCTAACTTTACATTATCAGATAACATTAAAGTTAAAACACAAAAACAACTCAATTTATTTAAGTGTATAAACTTACCTGGTTTATATATACTCAGATTGACCAAACTATTAGTCCAAGTTCATTGACCAACTACGACATAGCTCCTGGGGTAAGGAAGCAATATGAGGGGATCACACGAAGTACAATCCCACTCGGGCTAAAGTTTTTCTATTCTCTCACATCCGCTTCTAATGATGTCACTGCAATACCTTCCAGGTTTCAAGCTCTGATGAGAGATGGACTTGAAGTTAACTTCATTAATGTGAACAGATCCTTCGTGTTTGTGGAACGTAAGTTTTGTTGTAGTTTTAAAAAATGTAAAAAATAATAAAAGTAAATCAGTTTTTTTAGATGAATTGCTTTTAGGTTATTGATTTTGCATGATTAATATTAACTAAAGTTTAACTTACAAGTCTATATATTTTTAGCAACTGGATTTATTTCGTCGCGACCTGAAAACCGAAGATTTTGCCCACCAGGAATTATCCCCGACCCCACAGTTGTTCATTCGATGTCATTTGTGATATTTGTGTCTCCTCCTGATGTCTACAATGTTATATATCGACCAAACACAACCGATTATCAAGTTATTAAAGCACAAACTGACGAGTTTTTGTTAGATTTAAAAACTCATCCTGGTTTAAATGAAACAATTTTTGATCTTGAGGTTCAATATTACCAACCTTCCACACCTCCTGCTTATTAGTAAGTCATTTCTTTTTATAAAACATTTTTTATGTAACTTTATTTTCAATGTGGGAAGGTCTACTTAACGACCTAACCATAAAGTAACATCAGTTACTCTAACCTAGTCTCGAGTTGACTTTGACAGTTTGGGATATTTTAGATTATAATTGCTCGATAATTATATTGCTGATTAGGTGCTGGCTTAGCAGGAGTTTATTTTGTTTATAGCGCCTTAGTTAAAGGCGCTACAGCATGAGAGCAGTGGGAATTAAACCCCCGACTTCATCTGGTGTAACAGGTGTTCTTACAAACACAACACACTGCCAGAAATTATTTTCTACAAGTAAACTTTTATTAAAACTGTTGAATTTATAAACTAACTTTATATAAAATAATTTTATTTCTTGTTTTAGTGTAACTGTCCACACAGCTTTGTCCACCTTACCAAGTAACAACAACTCAAAATTGTTGGTTGAAGAAATGAATAAAATAATTTATAATTCTTCAATTGCTGACAACATTCGTCTTGAATCAAACCTTACAGTACCAGGTGAGTTATTACAATACCAAGTTAAATTAAAAAAAAAAATTTCATTTTAATTTATGTTTATAAGTTGCAAAAGCAAAACTTTATATTTTAAATTTTTTGTTAAGGTTTAAGAGACATGAGTGGTGAGATGAAAATCTCGAATTTAAGCTCAGTCAGTTTATCCTCAATTGAGGCGGTAAACTCGTTTGACTCAAGTGACTCTGAGGATGTTGCTTACACTCAACTTCTAAGTTCGATCTTCCCAACTTTGCTCAACAACCTTGCTAACGATGCTAACCTTAATGTCACATTTCTTGTTTTCAATGTAAGTTTTTGTTTAAAAACTTTTCAGTTGTTGGTTATCGAGCTTTTATTGGGGTAAAAAAATATTTAATTGCTTAAATATTAAATTATTTTTCAGGCTACCATTGACAAAACCTCACCTGACCTTGCCCTCGTACAATTTGAAATTTATCCTCGATATCCGACTCCCATAACACCACTAGAGGTTGCTAGTAAGCTAAATAAGGCTCAAGATCGAAGAAACGAGCAAAATTTCACGAATATTGGAAGCAAAGTTTTAGCAAATTCGATTATTGTTCATCCACTTGGGGTGGTTTATGGAATGGCAATTCCTGGTGAGTTATTTAAAAACTTTTAATTTTTGATTTTGTGAAAAGTTTCTTCATGTTGAAACAATATTAACTAGGTTTGATCCCCACTGCTGCCAAGCTGTTCTGGCTTCAAGTTAGGCACTATGACGATATGAACTCCTGCTGAACCATCAGCAGCTTAATTATCAGGCAGTATAATTATTAACATCCCAAACTGCCAAAGTTAACTCAAGACTGGGTCGGCGTAACTGATGTTACTCTATGTTGAGGTTGAAAATTCAGCCATACTGCATCGAAGATAAATAATTATATAAAAAAGGTTTTAATTGTTTTAAATTTTTTTTAAGGTTTGGTAAATGTGAGTGGCTTAACAGTGGAAAGAATTTATGATATAATGTTGGACCCATTCTCCTCTGAAGCTTTGTTGTTGAGGACTGAACTTGTTGCGATGGTGGTCGACACTTTAACCAACTCCTCGCTTGCTTATTTAATTGATTTTGGTAAACACTTTTCAAAATTTATTTTTTAACCTGGCAGCGTGGTGTAATGGTAAGAACACTTGCTACTTTACATGAGGTCATGTGTTCGATTCCCAGTGATCTCCTGCTGTAGCCCTCTTGGGTAAGGCGATATAAACTTTTTCAAAGCCAGCACTTGATCAGCAGCATAAAAATCGGGCAATTATAATCTATAATATACCAAACTGCCACAAGCAACTCGAGACTGGGTTGGAGTAACTGATGCTACTCTGTGTTTAGAGTTGTTTTTCCACATAGAGGATAAAAATAATATTAATTAATAGTAACACAAATTTAATTCTTTGGTTATAAAATATTCTTTGCTGAAACAAAACTTTTTCACCAACTACCAGACATTTTAACTTGAATAAAACCTTTTTGTTGTAGACATGACAAAAGTTCAATATTTTGAGTCTAATGAGAACTGGACCGAGTCAGTGATCCTCCATTTTATCATACAAATGAAGAACAACACCTCTCCAGATGATTTTGATGATGATATTGCCCAACAACTTCTTGTCTCTTCTTTATTAGGTAAGTCAAGTAAAAAGAAAGTGGTTGTTATAAGGTACTCCAGCATTATTGAAGGTTAATTATTTTTATCCATTATTTTACATTTTCAGCTCCTCCCTTTAACAGTGAATCCGTTGTTATTGGCCGACCCCATAAATATAATGGAAAAGGAATTGTGAGAATACCACCAACTGGGGATTTCCCTGATACATTACTTTCCATTCAGGTTAGTACAAAAATAAAAATTTTAAAGCTTTCAAAAATTATTTTATGTTTTATGTTTATTTTTTTGATTAATTGATTATTTTTAGTTGAAGCTGATGGCTGGATATTTAAACAATAATGTTTACCCGAGTGAGATCAGCAATATTCGAACTGAACCAAATGACAATACCACATTAATGTTTTACTTTGACATCACAATGGACAAGTATGACATCACAACTCCACTTATGCTTCAGAATGAGCTGAATCAAATTGAAATTGAGTTTGCACCGAGCTCGATTGTGAACAACTCAATTCGAATTTTCTGTAAGTTTTTGTTAAATGAAATTTTAAAAACTTTAAAATTAATAAATTTGACTATTTTAGTAAATTACTGTAAAAATTTAAATTGATTTTTTATTAAATTTTAGTCACATTGCCTCCACTACCAACCACAACACCTGAGCCCCCTGTTTTGCTGGGTAAGTTTATTAATAACTTTATATAAAATTACAGGTTTATATTCTACATAATTTAATTAATAGAGTAATTATTTTTGTCGTTACATTTAATTTAAAATTTTGACTTATAGAAACTTACAATGGAGCGATAAGTTTTACTCAAGTTGTCCCCTCAGTTGATTTACTCAATGCCATGAAAAATCCTCAAAGTGTCTCGTTTCAACTTCAACAAACTAAAACCCAACTACTGGTAATTTTGTGGATCTAACTTTAAGCTTACCATTTTAAATAAATCTATTTTGATTAAGTGTTTTAATCAAGGAAATTTGTTTTTAGTTGGATCAAGCTTTAGAGGGGATGGCTGTTGATATTACAGTTCAATACTTTTCACCTTACAATGATGACAACAACAATGACATTGGGTTCAATGTCGACGGACTAACTGCCAACTTTAAAGTTAAAACAAACGCTAACGACAGCGCCATCTTGCAGCAGATGTTGATCGCTTTCTCAGAACAACAATCTTTGCTTGATCCTTCGGTGTAAGTTGGGATAAAAGTTTATTTTATTATTCTTAGTTTTAAAAAAGTAAAAAGTGTTGTTTGTAGTTTTTTGTTGTATTAATTTTAAACTTTATGATACTTTATATATTTAAAATCATTTTACTTTTGCAGTTATTTGGAATCTAGCGTTCAGGTCCCAACTGAGCGGGAATTAGTTGGCGAGGGATTTGTTGTTAACATTCCATCAGATGAGCAGGAGAGATGGACTCAACTTCCTCTTAACGATGTTGACCTTCTCACTTTTGCTCAGAGGTTGAAGAATATTTACAACAGAGAGATGGACACAGGGGTGGAGATTATAACAGATCTTTCAGTCACTGAGTAAGTTTAAATAAATAAACACCTTCTTAGTTTGCACAAAAGCTTTGTCACAAAGCTTGTCAGTTTTATAATTTTGCCAACTTTCTTATAGTTTGTTTCTGACGCGAGACGGTCGCCTAAAAGTTTATTTTAAACTGACCCTCGCCTACAATGACGTGTCCGACCCATTTACCATGACAACTGATGTCAGAAGGATCTTGGGTGCTGTTCCTGATCGTTTTTCAACAAGTAATTTATTAATTTACCACAATTTTTGTTTAAACATTTGAAACCTATAACAATTTATATTAACCATGAAACTTTTATTTTTGTAGTCCCACTTTTACTTGAAGCACAAACAGTCAACATCTCGGTAATCCTATCTCCACCAATTGGTAAGTTAATGAAACAAGCTCTAACATTTGTTCAGTACTAACTAATTCATTCATAATATCAAAAAATAAAAATATTATTTGTTTACAGAGTTATACACTGCCGAAATAACATTCGCTTTTGTAAACTCAACTGTTGAACAAATTCCAGCCTCCATCTACAACAATAGTTTAAGTTTTGTTAACCAGATTGATTCAACAAATCAACTTGTAAGAACTTAAATTTAAATTGATTAAGGTTTTGAACATAAAATGCCTTTACAGCTTTACTAAAATTCAATTTTTAATGTCAAGGGTCCTAGAACTTTGCTTATTTATTAGTTCCAAACGTTATATATCAATTGCAATAAAATAAGTGTTTTAAATAATATTTCATTAACATTTAACATTGTTTACAGCTCCAAGATTTGCTTTACCTACCAGCAGAATTATCTCAATATAGCATCACAGGACAGGCCCAATACTTCTCTCCTTATGGCTTACAAGGCTTAACCGGCCACTTTATTATAACGACTGATTACATGAACACAGAAGAACTTGAAAATATATTGAAGGATAATGCTGAAAACTTAGCTACTGAATACAAGTACAAAAAAGCTTTAATAAATGTTATATTTTGTATTTGGTTTTGATTCTTTATGTGAAAACTAAACACTAGGCTTCACTACATGAGGTTCTGGGTTCGATCCCACTGCTCTTATACTGTAGCGTTCTTGAGTAAGGTGCTACAAACGGTATAAACTCCTGTTAAGCCAACCTTTAATCAGCAGCTTAATTATCGGGCAATTATAACCAACAATATTCCAAACTGCCACAGGCAACTCGAGGCTGTGTCAAAGTAACTGATGTTACTCTATGTTTAAGTTGACTTTTCCACATTGATGATGAAGATATATACAAATAAATCAGCTGCTAATTTAAAACTTTTTATTTTCAGAATACTTCCTGACACGATAGTTGTTCCAACTGTTCGTGAGTTTTACTTTGAGGCTCAACTTGATGGAGTTAACTCAACAATACAACAACAACTACTTGACAAAACTTCACCAATATATGCTCAAGCTACAACTTCTGTTCCAACACAACTCTTGACTGACTTCCCGATGTTTTCTAATATTGTGGTCGACAGGTTTGTTAACGAGAATCTAAATAAGAAATATTTAAAGCAACCTGATATTTATTTTAATCATACTTATATCTATGCTTGTTTAATTTTATACATTTTTATGTAATCAAATTGTAACATAATTGGTTAAAATTGTTAAAATCTTCAACAGATTTGAGCCATACAAAGCTGGCATAAAGTTGGTTACCGTAGCAACACTGGATACCAAATTGTACAACGATCCCTTCGAATTAACTTCATCTGCGAGAGATATTATTGGTCAATTCGAAGATGGATATTTTGTGTCAGGTATTACACATTATTTATAACTTTTTAGAAAATGGGAACTTTTCAACTAAAGTTGTCAAAAAAATTTTAATTTATATAATATTTTATTTTAAAGTGAATGAAGAATTTGAATTAAACACACCAGCTCCATCTGGCGGTGAGAGTAATATAGAGCCCACTAGTGGTGAAAGTGTGAGAATTTATTTGAACGGAACCAATGCAAATGTAACAACTTATTTCTTCCCAGCTGTAGAACCAGGTAACAATTAAAAATGTGTAATTAAAAATTTTAATTGTAAATTGTTGATTAAAAACAAAAATAAATTGTTTTAATTAATTTTAGAATACGTGACCTACATTGGTCATGTGACTTTTAACGCTCCAATAAACAAGACAGCACGGGACGATCTGATTGGTTCTCCACTTCAGCCGGATACTCCATTCAAGCAGAAAGTTGATGACTTCTTGAACCTTGCCATTAAATCCCAACTGAAGGACAATCCTCCAGTTTCAAGTGAGGTTGAATATTATCAACCTGATTACCTTCCTCAAATGGTTGCTCATTTTAAGGTTAGGCTGTGTTTGTGTCTTATAATTATGTTTTAATTGTGTCTTTACTACTTAGGGTCCTGGGTTTAATCCCTCATGGGTTTTTATATAGCGCCCTTAAGTAAGGCACTATGTATGATATGAGCAACTTAGACTCTATGTTAAGGTCATAAAGTTGACCTTCCCACATTAAGGATAAATAAAAAAAAATTTGACATTTAATTTTTAACTGTTTTGTTTCAGGTAACCTACAAACAAGGAACACCCTACCAACCCATCCTTGATAAATTATTAAATTCAACCTCGTTGCCATGGAAACTACCTGAGATAGAGGTCATCCCGTCGACATTTAAACTTGGTCTCGAAGTCACACGAGAGTTTGTTGGAGAAATTAATTTTAATTCACCACCAGAGGGCAATGCAACCGATGAAACTGTTCAACAAGTTTGTTAAATTTTTTTTTAACTTTATTTAAAGTGAATGTTATCATTTTTTATTTATCTATTCTCGATGTCGAATGCGCGACCTAAACATAGAGTAACATCAGTTACTTCTATCTAGTCTCAAGTTGCCTGTAGCGGTTTGGAGTATTATATTTGCCTGATGATCGAACTGCTGATTAAGTGCTGACTCAGCAGAAGTTCGTGCTGTTTATAGCGCCTTACTCAAGGACACTACAGCATAAGAGCAGTAGGGATTGAACCCACGACCTCATGTGTGGTGTTCTTACCACTACATTACACTGTGCTGGTACCATTGGATCTTTATATATTATCATTTATTTTTGTTTAGTTCTTGGATGCTCTGAACTCAGATGCAGACTTGAATGTTACAGCAACTTTTGGACATTACGTTCCTTTGGACAACAATACAAGAAAGGCTAAGGTAAAGTCAGATGGTTTGGTTTACTTTTAACTTGGATATCAGATATAAGGATATCCAAGCAGGCTAACTTTGATTTGTGCAAATCTCTCTAACGATCATGTTTTTAGGTTTGGATAACAAGTGAGCCAGGATTGGATCTTACTCCAGATATATTGACCAATCGTGCGCGAGCTCGAATTCCTGACTCATTCTTCGACAAATTTAATGCCCAACAACCAAGTGTGATTGTTATAGGTAGGAGATTTAACTATTTTCCTTGTTTATTTTAATTATTTAAGATCACAAAAGCATTAAAAATAAATATTTACAACAAAATTTTTAGCCCGAGGTCCTGAAGATGTGGTTACAACTGCTTCTCCTGGTACACAGCCAGATGACACCACCCCTGCTCCTCCTCCAACGCCGAGGGTGGCATATGCAGTGTTTCCAAATATTTCTCTCGCTGATGTGCTTGCACTTTATCCTCCAGTCGACGAAGATGTTTTCAACAATTATGAGGACAAGGTGAGAATGTTGCTTCAAACTTTAATTTTTTTTATTTAAATTTGTTTTAAAGCAAGTCACAAAAACAAATGAAAACTTCTTGTTTCTAGATTTTGACTCCATTGTTGGAAGGATTAAATGGAAAACAATGGAATCCAGATGTTCAGTATTTTGAACAACTTCCTGATGGCACAGTCTTGGGGCACGTGGCACTGTCACAACCCAGTGATGACCCCTCTTCAGTTCAAGAAGTTGAAGATGATGTAAATTCTGTTTTAAATAATTCTGGAGTTATCAGCAACTTCACCTTCGAAAGTAAGTGAACTTTTCAACCTAAAAATCCAATCTTAAAATTTTATTAAATATTAACTAACTTAAAATTTAATTTTTTTTATTTCAGAACCAAGAACTTTCGAGATATCTTTAACTTACAACACAACTTCGCTCGATGAAATATTTCCAGTCAATTCCGATGTTTCAGATCAAGTTAAAGCAGTGGTAAGATTATATTTAAAATAAAACATAACTGTAGGTCCGTGTAATCTAACTTGTGTAAGTGGGTTCAATTCCTATAAAACAGCAAGTATACTTGCTGAACCAAAAAACAATAAGAAAGTTGATTATTTAGCAATTACAATCAATAATATCCCAAACTGTTAAAGGCAACTCGGGACTGGGTCTGGGTAACTGATGTTTACTCTATGCTAAGGTTGTGCATTCGACCTTCCCACATCAAAGATAATTAAATTTAAAAAAATCAATTCCTAAGTTAAAGTTCAGTTTTGAATATTTTTAGGTTCTTGACATTCTTCCTATTGTGAGCAACATTAAATTAACTGAAATCAGTCCAACTACCTCGGACAGTCAAATTCGATTCAACTTCACCTTCGAGGTTCCCCCAAACCCAAGTTTCCTTGCCTCAGGATTGAACCAAGCTGCACAAACAACTCTTCCCCTTGTTAACACCAACTTAACTAATCCTGCATTGATTCTCACAGAAGGAGGCTTGCATGTCAAAGGTTTAAATTAAAATGTTTATGACATTTATTTTGTGGATATTTTGTGTGTTTTAGTTTTATTTATGTTCATTTCAGTTATGTTTCTATTATTTTGTACAAATTTTTAACATTTGGTTGTTTTTAGTGCCTGGTCCATTCTTACCAGAAGATATTAGATGTAAGTTAAATTTGTTTTATTTTGTTTGTTTATTAAACTTTTGAATAAATATAAAAATGTTGACATTTGTTTTAGATGGAAGAGAATACATCGGTTGGTTTGATATCCATAACGTTACATTTACCGACGTTGTTGAAATGTGGTTGAACAAAAGTTCAAATGCTTCAAAATGGAATTTAATGAAGTTTGAAAAATTGGTTAGTTTTTTTTTTAACTTTAATTTTGTATTTGTTGGTATAACAATTTAGTGCTTTTTAAAAACTCAATTTTATCTTTAGATGGACTATCTGCCCTTAAATTTAACTTTGGACTATTTTGAACCACTCTCGGTTTCAGAAATTCGATTTCATTTCCATGTTAATGGTAAGGATTTATATTTTGTGTTTAGTTTTGTTTATAAGAAACAATAAACTTTGTTATTTTTACTGTTTAAACTAATATTGTCAACTTTGTAGTTTCACTCACAACCACGAGTCGAGCTGTCTACAACTTAATTGATTTGAGTGCTCAACTCACTAACACAACTCTCTTTAACTTGAGTATCGGGGATGAGCGAAGGTTTGCTGGACAAATATTGGTGACCAACAACATCACTGATAACCAAACATTGAACCAGGTAGATTGGTGTCTAACTTTAATTTAAAAATGGGCATAAAGGGATAACTTTGTAATGTTGGCTGTTATCTTAAACTTAACTTAAAAGTAAATTCTGTTTTTAAGTATTTAAATTATTAACCAAAAGTAAAACTGATTTTTTTGTACTTTTATTTTTAACCAAAATAAATAAACTTTCAGCTGCAAGCCATGTTTGGAAACTTGGCCGAGTTGAAACTTTTCAAGGAAGAGGACAAACCAAATTTTGAAGACTGGAGCAAGGAGATCGAGATGTTGACATCCTTGTTCGTGAATGAACCTAAGGATCAGGAGGAAGGTTCAGGTAAATTTGTTATTTGAAATTGAAATATTAATCGGTGAAATTTATTAATATCACATTTTACATTCTCTAAGTTTGTTTATGTAGTTTTGTTTAAATAAATTTAATATTAACATTTTATATGTTTATAAACATATTTTTCCCCAAACCTGTTACTTAAATCACCTAATGTTTAACTTTAACAGCGTCAGTCAACCGCACAAAAAGGGAGGATAAAGAAAGGATGTTCCAGTTTGAGATATTTGGTCTTCCCAACCAACAAGTAATGCCAAATGTCTTGTACGATATTCTCTACAACAAACTTGATGAAGGGGGCCCCATTGCTGCAACATTTGATATTGACAGTCTCAGAGTTTATGGTTTGTTAATTTCTTAATAATGTCACATAAAATAGGTTATAAACCTGCTAAGTTATTAATTTATAAACTTGTAAATTCTACCTAATGCCTTAGTATAGCATTTAAAAAGTAGCATCTTAGTGAAATTTTATATTATAATTTTTTAATGATTCAAATTTAATTTTCAGTGACCCCCCCTCTCTTCCTTTCATCAACCTCAACCCAAGCACCAATCTACCAAAGTTGTAAGTTTTAAAATATATATTTGATAACCATGACCGAACTTAAGTTAAATAATTTAATATTTGGTAAATCTTTTATATGTTCCTAATTTAACACTTTGTTTTTAAACAGATATCATTCCAGCTGTTGTGTACGTGGACTTGGACAATCGAACAGTCTTCAGTGACGGAAAAGATAACATCACAAACGAAGTTTTGAATGCTGTAAGTTTATAACAAAGCATTGTAACTTGTACCTGATAAAAATAAGGCTGACTTTACAAAAACTATTAACTACTTTCTTTGTTCCTAGATTAAGGATGCATTTTCTCGCTACAACCGAACTTTCCGACTTTCTGATGCAATTTCTGAGCTTTACCAAGACCCAGACGATGTTTTCAAGAGAAATATTTTAAAGGTATAAATCTACATTAATGTCACTTACTTATTTATGTATATGTGGCTAGAAGTGCTCGTTTATACAATATATTCAAATATTACAGGTTCAGTTCAACATGTCAACTAACAACGACCCATCTCCAACCTTTGAAAGCACAGTTCAAGCTGAAGTGAGGACCGTGTTTGAAGAATTTCCAAAGATTTTAAGAGTTAGTTCAGGGGAGATTATTCCAGACAAAACCTTTATTGGAAGTAAGTTGTGGGTTTTCGAAATAAGAATCTGTAGGAGATATTTAAATTTGGCGAAATTTTGTGATAGAAACACTTTTCTTAAAACCCAATTATTTTAGAATACAATCCTTGTCTTGATGCATTCCTTCCCGATTGTTCCATCAACGCAATTTGTTTGGGTAACACAACGACGAACACTTTCACTTGTGAGTGTTTGCCTGGATATGAGGACACCAATCCTGCTCTACCTGGAAGAAGATGTATTCCACCCCGTTAGTTCTTCATGGATATTTATAAATATTACTTTGATACTTTCTGTAGGCTATTTTTTAGTGAATAAAATTTTATAAGTAATTTTTGGTTTTAATTAAATGTTTTTTAATTTAGTTGCTGAAGCGAGCACTACTCTTGTTCTAATCCTTATTATTTTGGCCTCATTGATGTTGGTTGTTATCTTGGTCTTGGTCTTCATGGTTTATAAGAAAGTGACTGGGTAGGTTCTTGTGATACAAAGTACAGAAATCTCCAACTAAATTGCGTGTAAATTTTAATTACTTTTAGTAAGTTGATTAAGTTGTAAACCTTTTTGTTTTGTGTTTTAGGCAAGGGACTTACAGCTTCAAATCACCAGGAGTTTAAACATAAAAAACTTTAAAAATTAGAACATCTTAAACACTTTAATGTAGTTTTGAAATATTTAATCAAATTTTGTGAATAATTTTAAATAAATTTACAATACACTTAGTATAACAGTGGTTTTCTTTATGTTTTTTTAAAGTCTTTATACTTTGAACTGAAAAGTTATTTTAGTAAATATGTCTAGACCGAAATAAAATAAATTGGAAACACTGTCCTCCGCATTATCAGCAAATTTAATTTTCCGCTTACTCAGTGGAATTTTGTTACTCGAATATTTTGAGGTTAACAGCGGTTGTGTAAGATTTTAAGTCAGCAAAATTACAAATTATCTAAACTTTAGACTTTGCCAGAGCAACAAAAGTTAATATAGATTAACATAAATTAATACAACAAAAGTTTTAGAACTGCAGTGCTGTCAAAATATTTATATCGATTCAGTTTCACACGTTACGTATGTTGTCAATCAATCGGTTAAGAGTTTAGTTCAGGGAGGAAGTTTAAAAATCTTGGGTTAGTGATTTTAATGTATTTATTGAAAGGTACTGATAGTAATAAATATATGATACATCTGTTATCTCGATATTTTAACTAGCTGACTTATTGCTTTATAAACTTGCAGACCTTTTTTGTATAAAAGTATTTTGAATACAATCTGACAATTGACAATAGTTAAAGTTGTTTGTGGTTTTTAAATGGCTCAAGTTGTTGCACAATCTGGTGATGTGGCGTGGCCGGTCAATAAAGATGATTACGACCTTCAGGAAGTTATTGGTTTGTAACAATTTGTGTTTTAATAAAAGATTAAATTATTGGGTTTGTTAACTGATTATTGGGGGTAACCAGACACTTCGGCCCCCGGACACTTCGACCAAGACACTTCGGCCAAAATTGTTTTTTCAAAATAGCGGGGATTTTGCATTTTAATTACCGCGAGAAATTTTATTTTCGCGTAGTTTTATACAGTTTTTTAGACAGTATTTGAAACAAAATAAGCAGTAAATTAATATTTTTTTTTAATAATAATGTGCAAGAACATGTTATCTTTCTTTTGGCGTGTCAATTTTTTAATTTTACAAACTAAAACCTATAAAAAACTAATTTTGAAAGAGCGCACTTTTAGGTGACGGAGGACAATCCATAATGATATCTCGTATTTTGTCAAATAGTGCCGCCTTTCCAAACAATATTTGAAGAAAATAGAGCGTTAATTTTTCATTTTTTACACTAAGGATTATGCATAAATATGTTATCTTTCTTTTCCCGTGTCAATTTTTTAATTTTACAAACTAAAACCTATAAAAAACTAATTTTAAAAGCGCGCGCTTTTAGGTGACACAAGACGATGCATTATGATATCACGTATTTTGCGAAATAAGGGCCGTCTTTCTAAACGATATTTGAAGAAAATTGATCATTAATTAATCATTTTTTATACTGAGGAATGTGCATAAATATGTTATTAGTTATTGTCCGTGATAATGTATATAAATTTATAAACTAAAACACAAAGAATGAAACGTTTAAAGAGTTGCCAGAAGATTTGTCCTGCAAAAAAACGGCGGGGAGTCGACGATGAAATTCCCGTGTATATAGTCAGCGCAAGACCATATTTTACTGATATTCAAAATAAAATTTTGCATAAAGTACAGTATATATAAAAGTTTTTATTAGTTGTTACCTTAATGACATATGTTAGTTTTTAAAATATTATTTTTTTTTAATTTTTGTTTTTTTTACCAAATTTTATTTAAAATATCGGTAAAATATGTTCTTACGTTAAAGGTATGCGCGGGCTTAACGCTGCAGGCTCCTCGCAGTTTAATGAAAAATTTCGCAGGCCGAAAGCGATTAGTCGTAAAATTTTGAAGGCCAAAAGCACCCGTCTTTAATTCGTTTTAAAAAAAGGTTTTTGAAACAAAAATTAAAAAAAAAAAATAATATTCTAAAAACTAACATATGTCATTAAGGTAACAACTAATAAAAACTTTTATATATACTGTACTTTATGCAAAATTTTATTTTGAATATCGGTAAAATATGGTCTTGCGCTGAATATATACACGGGAATTTCATCGCCGACTCCCCGCCGTTTTTTTTTCGGGACAAATCTTCTGGCAACTCTATAAACATTTTATTCTTTGTGTTTTAGTATATAAATTTATATACATTAACACGAGCAATAACTAATAACATATTTATGCACATTCCTTATTGTAAAAAATGATTAATTCATGATCTATTTTCTTCAAAGATCGTTTAGAAAGATGGCCCCCATTTCGCAAAATACGTGATATCATAATGCATCGTCTTGTGTCACCTAAAAGCGCGCGCTTTCAAAATTAGTTTTTTATAGGTTTTAGTTTGTAAAATTAAAAAATTGACACGGTAAAAGAAAGATAACATATTTATGCATAATACTCAATGGAAAAAATAAAAAATTAACGCTCTATTTTCTTCAAATATTGTTTGGAAAGGCGGCACTATTTGGCAAAATACGAGATAACATTATGCATTGTCCTCCGTCACCTAAAAGCGCGCGCTTTCAAAATTAGTTTTTTATAGATTTTAGTTTGTAAAATTAAAAAATTGACACGCCAAAAGAAAGATAACATGTTCTTGCACATTATTATTAAAAAAAAATATTAATTTACTGCTTATTTTGTTTCAAATACTGTCTAAAAAACTGTATATAACTACGCGAAAATAAAATTTCTCGCGGTAATTAAAATGCAAAATCCCCGCTGTTTTAAAAAAAAAATTTTGGCCGAAGTGTCTTGGCCGAAGTGTCCGGGGGCCGAAGTGTCTGGCATTCATTATTGGGTATCTGTAAAGTATACTGGACTGCAGGGTTCGCATAAATTAAATTATGAATTTAGGGAATAAATTGCATAAAATAAAAGCATCCCATTAATTAGGCTTTAATCCTTAGCAATTCATTCAATCTATAAGATCCAAAAGAACCATTCGATATTGTATATTTAAGTTTTGCTAATTATTACTCATCCAGTCTGGAAAGTAGAGCAGTTCTGATGAGATCTCGGTGTGCAAATGTAAAAATGATGTGGCCGTGCATGCCTGCATGCCAAAGTTTTTAGTTAATACGTACACACATGCGTTTGATAATTTATACAAATTTTTTAGACACCAATCCTGCAAAGCACTAATTTTAGGCGCGCATTTTTTTAAACGAAAAAATCTTGTACAGGCACACTGCCCTGCTTTTCTGAAATGTTGTTTGAATCATCATAATTTTTAAATGTGAAGCAACAAAATTTAAAAATTAAGTTTATTTATTGTTAAGGTCATGGAGCCACTGCAGTTGTGCAAGCAGCTTTCTGCAAGCCAAGGAGAGAAATGTGCGCCATAAAAAGAATCTCGCTAGAATCAACAAATCAAGATGAATTATTGGTTCGTAACTTTGTTAATTTACAGCAAACTGATTAAACTAACCAATGTTCTTTTATAATAGAAAGAGGTTCAAGCTATGAGTCAATGCAATCATCCAAATGTCGTTCATTTTTACAAAGCTTTTGTCGTTAAAACTGAAGTCTGGCTTATCATGAAATTGCTGGGCAGAGGTTTGTAAAACTTAAAGTTTTTGTTGCCCAAATTAATTTTTATTTTTAGTGGGAATTGTTAAAAGTTAAAACTTTTTTTATAGGGTCAGTGTTGGATATTATAAAGTACAGACTTGCCACTAACCAACATAAAAGTGGAGTTCTCGAAGAAACTGTCATAGCAACAATAATGAGAGAGGTTGCCAAGGGTTTGGATTACTTGCACAGAAGTGGACAAATCCACAGGTTGACAGTTTAAGTTTTTGATTCCTAATTTAAATATAAGCATTTTTATAGCGCTTATATATAGTTCAATTAAAACTTATGAGACATAGCATAACTGTAACCAGTGTTGGTTAAGTAATATGTAAATTTTATTTTCAAAATATTTAAACATTTTAATAATTATTTCTTTATTAGAGATGTGAAAGCTGGAAATATTTTATTGGGGGATGATGGGACCGTGATGTTGGCTGACCTTGGGGTGAGTTCGTTCATTGCCCTTGGCAACATGATGTCACGGGATAAAACTCGTCACACTTTTGTTGGGACTCCGTGCTGGATGGCCCCAGAAGTTATGGAACAAGTTAGTTTTGAGTTTTTGTCGCTTTTAATTTTTTATTTTCTCCTTTTAACGTTTTAATTATAAGACAAAATTTTAGTTAACTACCAATGAACCATGATATTAAAAAGTTGTTTGTCAGACAATTTATTCAAGTAGGGGGGAAGATATTACCTTTAAAAAAAGTCTAATAAATATTTACTGTCTAAGATTTAACATATTTATGATTGCAGTTACATCACGGAAATGTTTAATTTACTCTTAAACTTACTATGTTAAATGTTCTAGGCAGCAAACGGTTACGACATCAAAGCCGATATTTGGAGTTTTGGGATCACTGCGATTGAGCTCGCTACAGGGAAAGCCCCTTATCATCAATTCCCTGCAATGAAAGTAATTTTAAACTTTTATTTAATTTGACTTTGTGTACTCTAAGTTATAATTTTTGGTTATTCTGAGGTGAAATGAACAGTTTTGATTTAAAACTAAAGTTAGTTGTATATAACTAGTAGATGCCTTATGTGGTATATTTTAATTGTCATAAAATAGTTGTAACTTTTAACTAATATTTGCCCTTAATAAACAGCATTTCTTAATTTAAGGCCTATAAATTAAACTACAAACATTTATATTTATATCGTTTACTGAAGTCCATTGTATGTTTATGTAAATTATTGTTTTGTTAAGGTCCTTCTTTTAACTTTGCAAAACGAACCTCCTGGGTTGGACACTGGAATTAATGACAAGAATATGACCAAGAAATACACGAAACAATTCAGGAAAATGATTGAAAGTTGCTTGCAGAGAGATCCTGAAAAAAGGTGAAATGGTTAAATATAATTTTCATTTAAAAAGTATTTTAAGTTGTTTGGTTACATATGTTGCAAAGAAAATCAATACATTACAATTATTATCAACTTTAATTGGCAAACATGGGCTCGTTAGTGTAATTATATATACTTTAAAACAACTGATAAAGCTAGTTTGATTAGTGGCTTATTGCAGAAAAAAAACCTTAAGTAGATTTGTGATTTTGATTTATTTTTAACCTTAAATTGATTTAAATATTTTTAAAACTTTCAGACCAACAGCCGCCCAACTTTTAAAAGATCCATTTTTTAAGAAAGGGAAAGGAAAGGAATATTTGGTCGATAATTTACTCTCAACTGCTCCTACTTTAAAGGATAGGGCTAAGAAGGTAAAACTAAAATTTAAATATCGTGTTTAATGTAATTAACACCGGGCGTGGTATTTTAGTAAGAACAGTTGCTACACCACCATGACGCCCTGGGTTCAATTCCTAGTGCTATTATGCAGTAGCACCCTTGAGAAAGGCATTATAAACAGGATGAGAGGTATAATTATCGGGCATTAAAATCAATAATATCCCAAACTGCCACAGACAACTCGAGACTGGGGTGGAGTAACTGATGTTACTCTATATTTAGGCCGTGAAGTTGACTTTCCACATTGAGGATAAAGATATTTACTTTAAAGGTTTTAAAAATAATAAAGATAAAAAATATTTTAAACAAACTTTTCTTGAAGCCAAGACGTGTTCCAGGGTCGAGCGGTCGACTTCACAAGAACGCAGACGGTTGGGAATGGAGCGACGATGAATATGAAGCTCCATCAAGTGGTAGTGGTGCTCCTTTTTCGAATATTACTCCCCCTAGTGGCAAGGGTCCCGGTGATGACCTGGAAGGGGAAGGCATTAGCATACAAGTAAATATTGAGGATAAATTTTGTTTTTTCAAAAAGTAAAAAATATTTTTTTTTTGTAATTTTTAGGTTCCTGATCTTTCAATTGATGTTCAAAAAGGGGAAACCCCTTCTGGAGACACCCCAGTTAGCCCATCGTCGCCCACTCACCCCAGTTTTTATGAACCCCCCAAACCACCCTCCAGAAACAACTCTGTGAAGGAGGGAAAACCCCTTAAAAAAGTCCCCTCAAAAAAGGAGAGGAAAGTTCCATCTCCGACACCCGGAACTCTCAACTTTGTGTTAAGATTAAGGTAAACACTTTTAAGGTAAATACTTTAAAAGTAAACACTTTGGGTAAGCATTTCAAAGGTAAATACCATGGGTAAGCATTTTCAACAAAATTAATCAAGATATTAATATTTTTAGAAATCCCCAGCAAGAACTCCATGATATTAAGTTTGACTTCAAAGCTGGACAGGATACCCCAGATGGGATCTCACAGGAGATGGTCAGTGCTGGGTTGGTCAACGGGAGAGACAAAGTTATTGGTAAGTTCAGTTGTTTATATACAACACTTGGTAGATGGCAGGGTACGAACAAACGTTTAAAAATCAATTTTCCAAGTCATGATCTTTGTTTTTTTTTTATAACACTCGACACCATGTGATGCATATTAAAATTACACTATATTCATGCTTACTGAAGTTTAACTTAATTTCGCAACCACTTAACGAACTGCTAGAGTAAAATTTACGCAAGATCGTAGAAAGTCATTGTTGTTAAATGCCTTATAGTAACCTTCATTTACGCAGGGACATGTTGATGTGATTAAATTAGTACAAAAACGGTTTAAAATTAGCTTTGTCAAAAATACATATATAAATATACACGGGTGTTTTATTATCACTCAAATCGTTTTTGGTTAATTTGCTATTTTTAATATATTTGTGAAAAAGATTTACTTTGAACAGCGACCCTGTTATTTTGTTCCCTGCATGGTATTGTGCACGGGGATACAGAATTCATTTGACAAAATGTTGTAGGTTTATTTTGTTAAACGTCAAGGTTTTTGGTTTGATTCCCTGTGCTGGGATGTTAACTCATCCTGACCTTGAGTAAGTACAGTTAACCTTGTAGTTGAACATTTAAAAGTACAATCAAGGTCATTTGGTCCACTAGTTAATAGCGCCCCCTATAGTTAACTTTAATTGTTGTCAAAGGGCCACAACTTTCAACTAATATTTACCTGTGATAATTTACCCACAAACAGCAGTTTTATTTATTTTGTGGGGTATAATTTGGACGTATATACATTGTCCTTTAGGCTTTGTTATATGTGTGATCTTATAATGCCTCATGTTAAGATTTTTAAATGTAAACTTTGTCAACTCTGTAATTATTCTTCCACAGTTGCTGCGAATTTGTCCAAGTTGGTGAGCGGAGATGGACCACCAACGGTGACCTTTGCTCTCCATAACGACCCCGCTGATGCCCCTGCTGACGAGAAAACATTGCAGGGTTTCGCCCAGCTAACAATTTCTGACAAGTAAATTTATAAAAAGGTTTGCTTGAACATATTTAAGTAAATGTTGCTATTAGCATCCATACTGGTGTATATTTAACCTTGAATAACCTTGGTCAAGTAATGTGCAAATACAAGGTCAGTTATTGAAATACAAGGTCAGTTATTGAACCATAAACATCATAAAACATTTATATTGTGAATGACTTTAAATTATTATTCAATAGTTTGTGCTTAAATTGTTCTCTTAAATATTTACTTTTATTAACTTATTTTATGAGTTTTCTGCTTTAAATTTATTTGTTCCATCCATGTTGTTAGGCAATTATTTACAACCGATATTAATTCTGCAGACAGTTGCAATTTTAACAAAATTTTAATTTTGTATTTACCTAATTTTAACAAAATAATCAAATATTGCAACAATCGCTGCTTCATGTTGTTATTGTGATTTAATGATGTCATGTGTTATGATGTCATAGTGGGGTGGCAATCATAAAAATTTTAAGTTTTAAATGTTCGCTGTTTGTATTAATCAAAAATATTAAATTTTTTGCCTTAAAATATGTTTTGAATTAAAAGCTTACAACTAAGATTTATTTAAACTAAACTTTCAAGAAAAAATATTTTGTGGACAGTTTTATTGGAACTTTTAAACATTATTCAAGCATAAAGTACAATTTGCACAGCATAAAATTAAAACTTCTGTGGGCGACAATAATTTAACATTTTTGCAGGGTTTCCAAATTTATATTTCAGCAGTGATTCCCTTTTTTAATTCTCCAGAAGAGTAAGCTGCAAAAATGGTAAAATTATTTTATTTTAAATTTTCAAAAATAAGTTTAAAATTTTACTAAAATTATTTTTTTACCGATGGCTTGCTGATCTTCCTTCTCATTTTTTTCCTCCTCCTGGTTTCCATAACAACGAGGTGAAGTGATGCAGGTGAAAGGTCGATGCAGGGGGAGGTTCCAAGGGTCGGGGCACATCATTAGGGAGAAGCCCACGACCACTAGGAGCGCTGCAACGAGTCGGAGAGTGCTGAACATGTCGCCTCGAATCAACATATCAACGGCTGCAAAGCAAGTCTTAGTTTATTATATTCCGTATTTAACTTCAAAATTTATTGTTATGTGATGGACTTAACATTAATTAATATGTTTAGGTAAACACCAAGTGGTTAAACCTAGTACGAACCTGCATTAATTGGAATGCCCAACATCATTGCCACTGAGATGAACAGAGGGTAAGTGAAAGCGACTCCGAAGTTGACCAGAAAGTTGAAAACTTAAAATAAAAATGTTTGATTAGAATTTGGTAACTATAGGACTATAGCTTAAATAAACAAAGCAATAATTAAATATTTTACCCAATCCTAGAGCAGCAGAACCGCACAGGTACGACCATGGGATGCTTGCTGCTGTGATTTGCTCCAATCCAGTAAAGTAGAGAATAAGGAAACCAACCCACATAATCATTCCATTTGTGGTGCCAAGTAACGATAAAAATAAGGAGACTTGACCAAGTGAAGCGTTGCCAACAACTTTCTTAAACACAACCTGGTTGGGGGATTAATTGTAATGTGAGTGTGTGAGGATGTAATTATAATGAATTGTGATACTCAGTATTCAGTTTGTGTTTGTATAAGTTATATGCATTGTCATCCTTACACTGCATTGTAAATATTTGAAAATATTAAATAAATAATGAACAGCAAATATTTAAACTAGTTCTTTATAAAGTGAAAGCACATTCATCTTACAAAATACCTTTTTTATTATAGTTTTTTTTGCTTTAAAATATTTTAACAGTTTGTTTGACTTTTATTAAAATAATAAACCTTGTACACAGCCGATCCAATGGCGGACACAAGAGCGAGGATAACTCCGATGGCGATATTTGATCCGCCTCCGAACCCATCCGCATAACCGAACAACACAACCCCCGATATACAGATCAGTGAAGCTATGGCCTGGAAATATTTATTGTTGGTGTTATAATGGATGCTAAAAGGTAACTTTTTATTGTCACTAGCAAAGTTTATTTATTGTTTTAAGTATCGTTTATTTTTTCAGTATTAGTTGTTCTAAAAATTGAAGGTAATAAAACTTTAATGTTGTGTGCACAACACTTTTATTAGTTTTAATAAACTCACTCTGATTAAATAAACTTTTTCATTTAGCAACAGCAAGGAGAGAATGTAACAAAATGCGACATTTGAGGCCATGATTGCCGATGCATCTGTTGCCGCGATGTACTTAAGTGCGAATATGTAAACATAATTCACTGCTATCCATAAAATATTAAATGGGAAAACTATTAAAAAAACTTGACGAATTTTCAACTTTTCTTGGCCAAAAATAAATAAGGAATCTCTGCAAAAAAAGAAATAAATTAACATTCTAAAATCATAAAATTTTAATCAATATTTTTCTTAAATTTTTAATCGTACCTGATGGCTTCTTGACGATCTTCCTTCTCCTTGGTAACGAGGATAAAAAGAGCGTAACCAGGGAAACACAAGGTCATCCAACATGTACTAAACCATGTCACAAAATAGGGGGAATCAAAATCCTTCGAAGTTACGGCACTTTGGGCAAATTGTTGAGCCCCGACCCAGGACACGGCAAGAAATAAAACGATCAGCAAACCTGGGGTTTGTGTGAAAATAAAATGTTTAATAAAACCTGAAGTTGAAGGTTTTTCAGACTTACAGCTATGGATTTAATTTCAAAAACTGCCAAGGGTTTTAAATTAAAAACAAGGTTTAAAAAAGTTACCAATAAAAGTTTTTTTTTGGGTTTCTGAACACCCGCAACATCTTCTTCTTTCTGGTTCGTTCTCGACCAAACGATCTTCTTAACATAAAATTTTAAAACATTATTTGGGACAAAAGTTTGAGTAAAATCTTAAACTCACCGATTTGTTCAGTTTTAAACGAGGTCCCAAGCCTTTCTGTTCTTTCACTTTCTCGAATATCGTCCATTTTGTTAAAAAATATTAAAATTTACTTAGTACGTTTGGTTCTAAACATCAAATTCTTTTAAAAATGTTTTATTCTTCACTTTCTATGCGCAGTCCTATTCACAAATCGTCTAACTTGAAATGAATGAGAAAATTTTACTACAAACGTCGAAGTCGATTAATTTAAGGTGGTTCCCCTGCAAAACAAAGCTCGCAAACGTTTTACGACTTTTTGTTTACGATGTTGGTTCAACTTTATTATTTTTATTAACTTTGATTTTTTTAATACCAATCTTAATATTTTAAAATATTTATTTCACTGTATATAAATTTAAAAATGTTTTTTTTATTTGTTTTGTTGCATTACGTTTGTTAACTTGTGTTTATATTTGCCTTCTCTGCCCATGATATCAAAGTCCAATACAAAAATTTGAACTCATAATCTTTGAAAATGACGAAATATCGAAGTAAATAAAATTTAAGTTAAAGGTAACTAAGTTTCAAGCCAGCATGAAAAGGGTTTTAACTTCTTTTTGCTTGATAAAAGTCAAATCTGCAAGGTCATTATGATTTCTAACAAATGAAATATGAAACTATAAATAAAATAAACCAAAATTTTTTATATTTATTGAAAAAAAATAACTGAAATTTGATTTTAATTTACCAATAGTTTTAAATACTAAAATGACGTTTTTTAGATTTTAAATGAGGACAAACTTTAAAAGACCATAGTGAAGAAAAATTGTTGAATCAGTGAACCAGATCGATCGATCATGAAGAGAAAAAGGCAAGAATTGTAAACACGACGATTTTTGTTCCGAAAATTGGATTTTTTGCGGTTTTTGTATTTTAGATTTAATGGAGCGTATAGCAAAGTTATTAAGCCAACAAGTTATACATTAATGTAGTTTTGTAAACTTTTGTTTATTGTCCAAGGTTGAAACTTAACATGGTTGAACTAGATAAACTTAAAAATAAGTAATAACGATTAACGAACGCACATAAAACAAATTACTGGACGGTCAGACGGTATTTTACAATTAAACGAATTATTTTACTATTATGTGGCAGTTAGCTGTTGTTTTGTTTTGTTGAAAAGATATTAAGCCTTTTTAAATTTAGATAAGTTTAAAAAAGATGTTACACAAATCATCAATAAATTAAACGAAAGTGGAATTATTCTAAAATTGGATTTAAACAAGAATTATGCATCCATCAAATAACGAACCCAAGATGGAGGATAAAGTAAAAAATGTAAAACTTCGATCTTCAGTCCCTGCGGTGGCCAGAGTTCAATCAACTTATTCTCGGCGTCGGAGTTTAAATATTTCTCATTTCAATGCTGTGCAAAACGCGGTTTCAAATTTAGCGAGAATCGATGATTTTCATCTCGAGGAACTTGGTTACGGGTTCTTCTCCGATGTTTTTAAGGTTGGTTTAACTAAAGCATAACTCTTTATTTGGTTGTTTTAAGCAACATCCTTGTCAGCAAGATTTAAACTGGTAACAACATTTTGAGAGTAAGATTAAGTTATGAATTGTGGACGAATTGTTATGTTGAACTTTTTACAAAGAAGGAAAAATTTGTCTGTGAAACGTTTTGTATGTGTGTGTCGATGTGGAAAAGTTACCCCAAGTCTAGAGTTGCCTGTGGCAGTTTGGGATATTCTTGATTATAATTGCTCAATAATTAAACTGCTGATTAAGTGCAGGCTTAGCAGGAGTTCATACCATTTATAGCACCTTACTCAAGGGTGCTACAGCAGGAGTTCACTGGGGATCGAACCCAAAATCTCATGTAGTGTAGGTAGTGTTCTGACCACTACATCACGCTGCCAGGATAACACTTAATATAGCATAATGTTAGAAGGTCTGTGAAACAACCTCTTTAAAACCAAAATGTTAAACTAGTTTGTTTTTCAATGATTTGTTTTTTTTTATAATAGCTCAAATTAATAATTAATTTAAAATATTAATTTACTCAACAAACAAAGTATAAATTTACTATAACATAAGGTGCATAAATATTTGTTTAATTTCGGATGTTATTTGTGAATGTGTAAAATGTTAATTTGTATGGAATTTAAAAAAAAAAAAATTTGTTTAAACTAAACATACCAAAAAACCATTTAAATTGAAAAATAGTGATTTAGTTTGGTTTGTATTTCTAACCAATACAATTGCTAACAAAACGGTCATTTCCTTAACCACCTTCTTCGATACAAATATGAGCACAAAAATGTCTCTGTTTATATTGAATGTGAGTTTGTATTGATAACTTCCCGTGCACTTTACAACGGACGTAATTTTCACTTTTATTTTGTTCCTACTTTCAATATTTAATCTGTCTGGAGCGAAAAACATGAAATATTGTGTGGTTTTGGCAGACGCGGTTTCAATTCATTTTGGTTTTTAAATGTGGCTTTATTTTTCTTCTAATTTTTAGTGAAATATTTTTGTTAAATCAATTTCAAAATCTTTGTATTATGCAAGAAAATATAAACTATATTATTTCACTGTTGGCATGTTTAAAAAATGTGATTTTTTAATAATATAATGTATGTATTATAGTCAATTTGTGAAAATAAATGAATTCATCTTTTACTAAGAGTTGAATAAATTGAAATTAACAATTTGATGACTTTAAAGCACTACAAGCCATTTAGAGATTGATTAAGTAGGTCACATGGCAGATTAATCAAGATATGCTCTAGTTAACATTTCCTTATGTTGTTGTATTACATGTGTACTTGTAGTTTGGCTTGTTTGCTGTTTTACTAAAGTTTAAACTAATTTAATTCCTAGACAATTTCAATAAACAATTTTAAATCATCATAAATTCAAAAATATTAGCGTTAAACAATTGTAGTTTTTTAAAACAGGGACGCATTGAAAAAACTGATTGTTTAAATTATGTTGGTTTGTTATAAAATTGAATTTTTGTTTTGTTTATTAAATTTGTTTTTACTGAACAGGAACAGGATAAGCATGGGCAGAAGTTAAGTTGGGCAACTTTTAACTTAACTTGCATTTAATTCATGACGACATAAAGTTAGATAAGTTTTCGTTGTGTCGTCATAACATAAAAGTTGTTTTGCAAAAAAAAAAATTTTCTCCTAACGTTTATACTCACCTGACCTTGGCGTTAAATCACGTGACCTTCACGGCTAATCACGTGACCCCGACCTTGTGGTCGATCAAATTGCCGAGATTTCTGATTAAATTTCCCGGTTTCAAGTGAAATTAATGCGCGATATTTTTCGCCTTTTTGTTTGTATTTCGTTTTAGTTTTGCTTTGCGGCCATTCGAGTATCGCAAAACAAATTAAAAATGTTTAAATAAATAAAAAATCGTTTTATTTTAACCATACGGCGATAAATTTAACTTTACTTCATGCTTTTCACAAACCTATATAAGCAAATATAAAAGTTATTTCCAGTATCATAAACTTAGTTCAGTAATAAAATATTTAAGTAAAGTTTAAAAGTTGTTTAAAACAAGTTAAACCTTTACCACGTGGTTCGCATTCCTTTCATCTCGTAAATGACGTCATGAATTGCTTTTGTTTGCCCATAAAAACACTTGGCGAAATACTTGGCGTTATTAGATATTTTGTGTTTTGTATCTTAAATGTTTTTACAAATTCTGTTATAACTTTTGTAAACTTTTGAACAAAAAAAAATAATTGGTGAATTATTTTTTGTTTTCTTTTAAAATATTTTTGGCTGTCGTCATTGTTTATTTATAACTTTAAAACAATATTTGCACATAGATTATTAATTTTTAAATAGCTATTAATGTACATTAATGCATTACAACTGATTGGTTTGTTTATATTAAGTTTTATTTACTTCATGGTAATGTGGAAGGCCAATTTAGTTCATGCAATTACCATTTTATTTAACGTTTTAATAAACAAACAGTAGCACGGACATTTATCAATAAACACGCGCTATAAATTGTTTAAATATAACCTTTAAATTAAATAACTTTTAATACCAAGTAATTTATTGTTCCAATAACAAACTCTTTTAACTTTAGGTCACTCATAAACAGACTGGTAAAGTGATGGTTTTAAAAAGGAACAAGAACACGAATTCGAAGATGAATATTTTAAGGGAAGTTCAGCTCATGAACAGACTACGTCATCCAAATATTTTAAAGTATTTTAACTTGTTTTTATTAAAATCTATATTTTAATGTTTTATTGAACACCTAATATAGGTAAATATTGTGAATCAAAATATGATATATCAGTTTAATAATTAATCTATATGACCTCACATGTTAATTAGTTTATTTTTATGATTTATAATTTATAATTAAAATATAAAATCAACAATTTAATATTTATTAAACTTTGGTAAATTCATTTTGTTGTTTTAACGTAATATAATATTTCTTATTTTCACGCAGATTCAAGGGAGTTTGTGTACACGAGGGCCAACTGCACGCACTAACCGAGGTGAGAATAACACTTCCGCACTTTATTACTTGCTTGTATGCAGTTAAGCCTAATTTAGCTCACCTATAATGTTCCTCATACCTTGTGTGTTAAGTGTACATTCACTTATAAAGGAGGTTTGTTGAATAGAAAGCCAGACATTCAATCAAGTTTCTGAATGGAATTTATTTCCTTATTTACTTCTAAGGAATTTCTTTTATGCTTTAAACTTCACTGTTTGAACCATTTAAATCGTTTTAAATTTAATAGTACATAAACGGCGGTGACTTGGACCAGCTAGTAACGAAGGAGAACGTGGATTTGAGTTGGAAGCAGAGGGTTCAGATCGCGTTGGACATCGCTCGTGGTTTGCAATATCTTCACTCCAAAGGAATATTTCATCGCGACCTCACAGCTAAGGTTGACATTTTATTAAAACGAATTTTTAAATATTTTTGTTAATGTTTATAACGCTATTTTTACTTATGACGTCACAGAACTGTTTGATTCGAGAATCACGTGACCAGGAGGGTAACATCGTCGGTTATGGGGCGGTTGTGGCCGATTTGGGGCTAGCTGAGAAGATTCCCACGACCCCGGAAGAAAGTGCGAAGTTGTCGATCGTGGGAACTCCTTACGTCATCGCCCCGGAAGTAATTCACGGGAAACCTTACGACCAAACTGTAAGTTTTACACGAAGTAAAATATTCATGATTTAAACCGGGCAATAAGAGAATGAACCGAACTTATTACGTCATAATTACGACTTAAATACTTCATAATAAGATAATCATTTACAATATCACGCGTATAAGATTTAAAATTAACTCGATTTGTTAAAGTTATCGAGTCACCACATGATATCACGAGTTGTATCACGTGATTTATTACTAATCTCACGACGTGATTATTAAGTGTTAATCCGCGCAATAAACACTCGTCCCATTGTTATAACAATGCCCATTATTGAAACAATAATAACAGAACAATGGGTTCATTGTTATTTCCTTGTTTCTTATTTTTTGTGCTTTTTACTCCATGTTTTCACGTTTTAAAATTGGAAATAAATCAAATAAACAAAATTAATCAAAACAATGACGTAGGCAATCATGTTTGCCCTCGGTCGGTTATTTTTAAATTGCACGAATTTAATTAATTAATTTTCTGTGCTAATTGCAGACAACGCTGCAATGGACAACAAATTATTTTCACGTTTAAATGAACTTTAGTAACCTTTATTGTGACGTCATCAAAATATTTCCTGCAGGCCGACGTGTTCTCGTACGGGATCCTTTTATGTCAGCTGATCGCTCTCGTGTCATGTGACCCGGAGGAGCTACCACGTGCGCAGGACTTCGGGCTAGCACGTGACCTCTTCCATAAAATGATTTCCGGTTCCAAGGGTCCCGGTTCCATGCTCGGGTCCGCACTTCCGCCCCCGTCTCTCTTCCTCAAACTTGCTTACGAGTGTTGTAAGGTGAGTTGTTGTTGGTTGTGACGTCATGAGCTTTTTAAGCTAGGTTTGTGAGGTCATGAGCATTTTAAGCTAGGTTTGTGACGTCATAAGCTTTTTAAGCTAGGTTTGTGACGTCATGAGATTTTAAAACTGGGTTTGTGACCTCATGAGATTTTTAAGCTGGGTTTGTGGCGTCATGAGATTTTTAAGCTGGGTCTGTAATTAGTTAAAATGCAAGTATTGAGGTTTCTACATTTTGTGTGGTTAAATTTTAATATGACGTCATCAGTGTGGTATTGTAACGTCATAATTTAACGGTTTTTAAACCCGCTATTGTTAATTATGACTTTCAAATATTTTGATTTTATTCGATGTCCGGTACATGGGAAAATAATTTTAGTTAGATTTTAAATAACATGTTTTATTGTTCAATGGAATAAGTTATAATTTTTAAATTGAGTTTTTATTGTATTTTGGTTGACATTTTTATGCTTTATACCCAGTTAAAGAATTAATTTTCATTACCTGACCAATTTTGAGGAAAATTAAATAATTAAAGAACCAACCAAAAGTAAACAAACACTGGGTGGGGATAAATGTTATATTTAATTTAAATTAGTCGTTAAAACTTCGGGGTCGTTAAAGTTGTTTACGGGAAAAATCTTTAAAGTTTCGGGGAGAAAAGGAGAAAAGTTTTCGGGGTTTGTTCAAATAATTTTGAGTTGTTGTCGGAATGCGGTGATTGTTTCGTCATAGATACTCCACTTAGTTTTGATTGTTGCTCGTTTATGACGTAACAGCTTTGGCACCTTATTCTAGGTCGTAAAAGTTTTTAATACTCAATTATTTGTTTTATTGTGACATCATCTTATTATTGTTTACAGATTGACCCCAAATCCCGTCCATCATTTGACGTCATAATCGAAAGGTTAGAGTTCATGCTGAGTTCAATAAAGAAAAAACTTTTACCGAAACGATCTTCCTCGTTTAAAGGTTTTTACTTTTGTATTTAACACCACGACAGAATATGTTTGATTTTACACCACGACAGAATATGTTTGATTTAACACCACGACAGAATATGTTTGATTTAACACCACGACAGAATATGGTTAATTTAACATCACGACAAAATATGTTTGATTTAACACCACAACAGAATAAGTTTGATTTAACACCACGACAGAATATGGTTGATTTTACACCACGACAGAATATGTTTGATTTAACACCACAACAGAATATGTTTGATTTAACACCACAACAGAATATGTTTGATTTAACACCACAACAGAATATGTTTGATTTAACACCACAACAGAATATGTTTGATTTAATGCCACGACAGAATATGTTTGATTTAATGCCACGACAGAATATGTTTGATTTAACACCACAACAGAATATGTTTGATTTTACACCACGACAGAATATGTTTGATTTAACACCACGACAGAATATGTTTGATTTAACACCACGACAGAATATGGTTGATTTAACACCACGACAAAATATGTTTGATTTAACACCACAACAGAATAAATTTGATTTAATGCCACGACAGAATATGTTTGATTTAACACCACAACAGAATAAGTTTGATTTAATGCCACGACAGAATATGTTTGATTTAATGCCACGTCAGAATATGGTTGATTTAACACCACGACAGAATATGGTTAACTTTAAGCTGTTTTGTTTGCAACCCTTTCATTTTAGAGACCTAACTATGCCAACACTTTGGGCCACAAAAACACGACCACTGTATTGAAAGGGTTAATGTAACCGTACACTTAATTTAAACAACTTTTTATTTATAAATTTAACGGTTTTCGATCAAATATAAAAAGGTCTCTTTAGGTCAATTTGTTTAAATAGCTCGTCATTTAAAATATAAATCACCAATAATGTTAAATAAAAGTTTAAAATATTAATAATAACATGAAATATCATCTACGTACAAACATTAATATTTTATTTATATTTTCACACACTGGTCTGATTAACTTCACCAAAGTTTGTGCGGTTAGTCAGGCTTATATTCTACGTCATCTCATGTCCTTTTATTTAATATATGAACGTGTAATAACACGATATTGTTTTGTTTACTTTTCTGCAGCTTTTTGTTGCAGTTTGGTTCCTAATCTTAATGTTATTAACATCCTGGGTTAAATATATTTTCAAATTTAATTTGAAACAACTAAATTTTAAACCCAGTTTAAGTCAAAATGATTTTACTTGAATAAATTTTTATTGAAAACTTTTGACAGCGATCTGAGGTACAAGGAAGCGTTGGTGTTTCCTGCAGGTCACGTGACTATCACGTGGTCACACCGGAAGTGTTGACAAATTCAAAATTTATTTTTTTTTAATATTTTTTTTGTCAAGTTATTTTTTAGGATTTTTTATTTTGTTTTTAGGCGATGATGACGTCAAACGCAGATTCTCCGCTCAAGAGCAAGAGGGAGAAAAAGTGGGAAACGAGAGAGTGAAATATGAGAGAAAGGAAAGAAGGGTGATATTAGGAAGAGAGAATAAAAACATAAAACGAATTGTAAGAGCAACTTTGAGTCAATAAAAACAAACATACTACACTTGTGGTATGACGTCATACAACTGTGTTATGACGTCATACTACACTTGTGGTATGACGTCATACAACTGTGTTATGACGTCATAAGTAATAAGTGAATGTTTTGTCATACTAACTAGTTTATTACGTCACAGAAAGCTCGACCTTCCTCGTGTTCTCGACTTTCTCGAAGTTTTTCCGACATATCGCGTGAGCTGCTCACTCATGCGGCAAACATGATTATTGCGTCACAATCAAACACAGATAACAAAGATGACGTCACTGGGTTATATTCGAATCCATTTTCAGCTTTGGAGGTAAAATCTTTTTTATGACGATTTTGAATTAATTTTAGGATTTTGTTTGTCGCAAGTGGGCGCTCATAAACTTAAATATTCCTCAATATTAAAGCATTTAAGTGATGGAAACATGAAGTTGACCGATGAACCTAGTCTCGCTCTGTTGGAGATGACCTTTGACCTTGCTCAGCACGACCAACGTAAGACGAACCACAACGCGAACAAACGACCTCATTCTTCATTCTTTGGTGAGTCATACGAGGCTGTTTGTGACGTCATTTAAACACCTTAACCTATTTTATGTATTTAGCGGACATGGCGTTACATGACCACATCACCCCTACGTCGCCCATTTCACCTCGATCGCCCATTAATGACGTCACACCCATTCCCGTGACCCATTGTGACGGAACAGAGGGTCTTCAACGCGCAGTTCACCGAGCTATGGTTCTCTCTCCTCGGGGAAATAACCTTACGTCATGGTTATGTGCACGTAAGCATGACGTCACAGACAATAGACAATCGATCGTGTCTGTGATGTCAGTTCTATCAAAGAATATGAGAAGCGTTCGACGATGCATCAGTCTTCCCGATCTTTCTAGAATGTCAGCTTTGTTTCAAGCCGATCAGCGATCCAGAGATCGATCCTACTCTGATCGGAACCAGTTTCGGTCACCTGATCATGGTTCCGGGAGGTACCTGTCACCTGATCATGGTTCCAGAAGGTACCGGTCACCTGATCGTGGTTCCGGAGGGTACCGGTCACCTGATCATGGTTCCAGAAAGTACCGGTCACCCGATCGGGGTTCCGGAGGGTACCGGTCACCCGATCGTGGTTCCGGAAGGTACCGGTCCCCGCTTCGGAGCCGAGCCCGGACTCACGATGGGGATGTGTTCGACGAATCTTCGATCCTGGAGGAAAACGAGGAAGAAATTGCTCGAATTGATCCTCCGAGTGATCTTGTGTTGAGTTCGGGTGAGTTGACTCAACGCAGAAGACGCGGTGACGTAGACAATCAACAGAACAATAACTCGTCCGTGGTTCTAGATCGTGATTCTGGTTTTGCTGAATCTTACCACCCAACATTCCAACCTTCTTGGGGGGCAACACCGGAGGAAAATACCCCCCTAATCAACCCCTTGAGAGGTCTAGGAGGATGCGGGGTCGACTGGAACAGCAACGAAAATACAAAGTTTAATTATGACGTCATTAAATTATGATCTAAATATGACGTCATAACTGCCATATTAACAACACGGCGTCTTTAACTTGCCGTATCGTTGCTTTTATGACATCACTAAGCAGTGTTCACGTGATCAATTGGTGACCTCAACACATGACGTATTCAACTAGTGACGTCATAAATTATTGTAACAAAGTATTTTGATCCGAGTATTAACCAGAAGCAAGTTATGCAAATTATTATTCGGACTTTAAAGGTGTAATCATTCCCGTCCTATCAGGGGAATTCCTCTGCTTACGTCATATTAATGACGTCAAAATTTTAACGACGCTTTCCTTATGTTATTTTATATTTTATACAAGATGTTCCCGGCCTGTGATTGGCCAATTTTTGTTGATTGACGTTTGTAGCCACGCCCATTCGTATTTTATATTGGGACAATACAAAAATTAAAATATTAAATTTTTTTTAAGTTTAATGATTAAGCTTTCTAACTACTCCCGTGTTTATTTAAAACCTTGTAGGTGTTGGGTAAGTAATTTATTGACAACATTTTAACGCAATCTACTTAATTCACAACAAATTTATTTCTTGGTTAAACCTCGAACTTTAACAAGTTTCTCTTCACATATTTTAATCCACATGCTTTTATCTTCATCACTCATATCTTTAGCATTTTTCCAAGCCTCCAATGCCCTCACATAATAACCTTCTGCCTCTGATGGTTGAGCTTGGTAGAGATACCATTGAAAAAAAGGAAGTGCAAGTGGGCCGCATAAACCCCATACTCATTTTCTGAAGATCCCAAAACATCCTCCATCAACTTCACTGCTTGCTTATGTGTTTGGGTGGAATCAACATCGGACAAATATTCACACCCAGCTATGTAATATAAACACCTGGCTTCCACTTCACATCTCACCTTCGCATCAGATTGTGTGTCGTTGTGGACGAGCTCTGTCATTTCATGCATGAGTGGTGTCACATGATGTTGGATGACACTTTTCATGTTTCCATCTTCTTCTATTTTACGAACGCAACCCCACATACCACCCACACAAGACTTTATCCCCTTAACAGATTGGTTGAGCACTTTACTACCAAGACCATACAACCCACCAGCTGCACTGTAGAACAAGATTGACTCCAGATATTTCTCCTTAACTTGAAGATGGTCAGCAAATAACTTGACTTGCTCAGCACTAACTTGGATGTTGCTTTGAATCAGGGAAGAAACCTCGTTCTTAGCTTCCATGGCTTTGTCATATTGGTTGGTCATCAAACAGGCGACATAATATTGGGTCAGCTTTGGAAGAAGGTCAAAGGCCACACCAAACTTGTATTTTTGCTCTTATTGGAGAATGGTTTTGTCGTTACTTTTACTCTTTGACTTGTTCCAGATTGATTCTTTAATAAAGTTAACTCATGTTAGAAACAGTTCCTAATGTTAAACATATTAAAGTTGTCATAACAACCATTTATTGGTAACTGTTACGTCATAGTGTGTTACAACATACTATAAATTGTTGATTTTAACTTTGCTGTATTGTTCGTTTTAGTAATTAATATTTTAATTAAATTTAAATTAACACGTGTTGCTAATTGGTTAATACAACATTGACCCCTTTTTGCAACAAACTGTGACGTAACAATAACCAAATTTAACCAACCAACCTCCTAAAGCAAACAGTTCCTCCAGATCCTTGGATGTTACTTCCAATCCTAATAATTAAAATAAAGTTGTTAAAGTTGTTCTCATAAAACATTTCACAAAAACTTAACTTTTATTAACTTACCAATTTGCCTTTTTTTCACTGTTTTGGTTGCCATGGAAGCAGTCACGCTTAGATGAGAACTGGTCATGCTTCCGTGACCACTGTCCAAGGTCATCTCACTCTCAAGGTCAAAAGGTCGTCGCAACCCAGAATATCGATTCTTAACATCCAAGAGACCAAACTCGGACGAAATATCTGAATATTTTGTATTATTATAAACTAGTTTTTGGGCCTATGTTGTTTAAAAAGTAGTCCTATTTAAATATCATATAATGCAATATTTAATAGATTTGTGGTAAGTTGACTTGTTTATTGTTAATTTAAAACTACTTGAGGCATATTTACTATAATCATTTGTATAACAAATACATAACTTACCTTTTGTTACTTCTTTCTCTACCTAAAACAAAGAAAAACTTTAATTTTAATCGTATTAAAAGTATGTTTAACACAATCTGAAACAGGTTAAAAGATAAGCTTAAAGTAACACAAACTACCTTAAAGTATTATGGTTTGATATAGATAAAAAATTTTCACTTACTTTCTCATTAAACAACTCAGAAGTTATGATCCGAGCATTCTCTTTCATCTCCTCAAAATCGTCAGCGAAACTTTCGAATACTTCGTACTTCGTCATGACAACGGATTCAAACTTTCCGATGTCGTCATCATTTGGATACTGGGAAAGATATTTGTTTAATCTTTCAAGCATCGACTTTGAACTATAATCGAACATGAACTGATCAGAAGCTTCCTGGTTCTTGGTGCAAACGCTAACAACCAATGATCCTCCGCCAAGGTAATCGATTTATGCATCCAGTCTACCAACAATTCCGTCTAACACACCCCTCCAGAACGGTCGAAGTTCAGGTCTTAAAGCAACATAAGCAATTCCAGCTACTGCCACAGCACTGGCTATTGTACGTGCAGGTTGCCCTTTCAATCTCAAATCGAAACTACCTTGTGCAACTTTTAAGTCAACTATGTCTGCCATTTTTAGATAATTACAGTTTAATTTTAATTTAAATATTTAAGAATAATTGTAACTTTACTCAAACTAGAAATAATTCAGCATATTTCTCAACCAAAGTTATCTTTAAACTATGTTATCTGCATTGAAATATACACAACAGTTTATATTAACTTTATTTCATGCTTTACAGAATATGTTTAAAATACTTTAAACGTTAACTCAATTCCTACACAACAGGGCAAAGTTTTGTCTCTAAAAAGTTTAACTACCAACCTGCGCACACAGAATGTCAAATATTAAATAAGAATTTACGAATGTTCAGATAACTGCATTTTTATGATCGTGATTTTATTACAAGGCCACCTAACAAAATTTAACCTAATTAAACTTTATTTTATTTTACATTTTTGTTGTAATAAAGTTAAATTTTATTTTACTTAAGTATTTTATGTGTATTAAAGTTGTATTTTAATAAAAATCGAAGTTTTAATGAAAAATAAATTTAAATTGTTTTTAACTAATCTTTTATTTTTACCAATATACACAACTGTGTGCTAAAAATATTAAAACTGACCGAAGAGAGGTTTGTTAAAATATTTTGACGTCATAAATAATAAAATATTAATCTTTAGTGCCGCCTCACGGAAAACGTTGAAAATTCCCCGATTTTTAGAATTTTTTAATTTTCTAATAGCTCAGAATGCGCACGTGCTTTTACCACCACCTTTCTGCCAGAGAGTTGGCAGAAAGTAGCAGAGAATTTTGCTTGGGCGGATAATTATAAAAAATAGTGATTCCAAATATTTTATAATCGTACAATACAAAAAATAACGAGGTAAAATAGCCCCTTTAAAGGGAACAAATTAAAACCAAACCTAATATAGAATAAGTTGGCAAAGTTTTTAACACTTTAAAATTAAAATAAAATTAAACAAAACATTAAAAAACTGTTAAAAACAGGAGTAAACTTTGGTACTGAACTGAAATACGTGTTATTACTAACGTCACAAATCGGGAGTTTTGACAACTTACCTATCATGTCGCTCCAATTTATTTTTGATATTTTGTGGAGGACAACGTACCCAACCACGACATATCTTCAAAAAAGTAAACAAAATATTAGAAAGTGGTCAAATGCAGGTGTAAACTTTGTATTTTCGTAATATACGCTATATAAGTGACGTCACAAATCGGGGGTTTTGACAACTTACCTATCATGTCGCTCCAATTTATTTTTGATATTTTGTAAAGAACAACGCACTTAATTACCACATATCTTCAAAAAAGTGAACAAAATATTAGAAAGTGGTCAAATACAAGTGTTAACTTTGTATTTTCGTAATATACGCTATATAAGTGACGTCACAAATTGGGGGTTTTGACAACTTACCTAGCATGTCGCTCCAATTTATTTTTGATATTTTGTAAAGAACAACGCACTTTATTACCACATATCTTCAAAAAAGTGAACAAAATATTAGAAAGTGGTCAAATGCAGGTGTAAACTTTGTATTTTCGTAATATACGCTATATAAGTGACGTCACAAATCGGGAGTTTTGACAACTTACCTATCATGTCGCTCCAATTTATTTTTAATATTTTGTAAGGAACAACGCACCCAACCACGACATATCTTCAAAAAAGTGAACAAAATATTAGAAAGTTGTCAAATACAGGTGTATACTTTGTATTTTCGTAATATACGCTATATAAGTGACGTCACAAATCGGGGGTTTTGACAACTTACCTAGCATGTCGCTTCAATTTATTTTTGATATTTTGTGAAAAACAACGTACCCAACAATTACATATTTTCAAAAAAGTGAACAAAATATTAGAAAGTGGTCAATTGCAGGTGTAAACTTTGTATTTTCATAATATACGCTATATAAGTGACGTCACAAATCGGGGGTTTTGACAACTTACCTATCATGTCGCTTCAATTTATTTTTGATATTTTGTAAAGAACCACGCACTTAATTACCACATATCTTCAAAAAAGTGAACAAAATATTAGAAAGTGGTCAAATACAGGTGTATACTTTGTATTTTCGTAATATACGCTATATAAGTGACGTCACAAATCGGGAGTTTTGACAACTTACCTAGCATGTCGCTTCAATTTATCTTTGATATTTTGTGAAAAACAACGTACCCAACAACGACATTGTTTCAAAAAAGTGAACAAAATATTAGAAAGTAGTCAAATGCAGGTGTAAACTTTGTATTTTCGTAATATTCGCTATATAAGTGACGTCAAAAATCGGGGGTTTTGACAACTTACCTAGCATGTCGCTTCAATTTATTTTTGATATTTTGTAAAGAACAACGCACTTTATTACCACATATCTTCAAAAAAGTGAACAAAATATTAGAAAGTGGTCAAATACAGGTGTTAACTTTGTATTTTCGTAATATACGCTATATAAGTGACGTCACAAATCGGGGGTTTTGACAACTTACCTATCATGTCGCTCCAATTTATTTTTGATATTTTGTAAGGAACAACGCACCTAACCACGACATACCTTCAAAAAAGTGAACAAAATATTAGAAAGTGGTCAAATACAGGTGTAAACTTTGTATTTTCGTAATATACGCTATATAAGTGACGTCACAAATCGGGGGTTTTGACAACTTACCTATCATGTCGCTTCAATTTATTTTTGATATTTTGTAAAGAACCACGCACTTTATTACCACATATCTTTAAAAAAGTGAACAAAATATTAGAAAGTGGTCAAATGCAGGTGTAAACTTTGTATTTTCATAATATACGCTATATAAGTGACGTCACAAATCAGGGGTTTTGACAACTTACCTATCATGTCGCTCCAATTTATTTTTGATATTTTGTAAGGAACAACGCACCCAACCACGACATACCTTCAAAAAAGTGAACAAAATATTAGAAAGTGGTCAAATACAGGTGTATTCTTTGTATTTTCGTAATATTCGCTATATAAGTGACGTCACAAATCGGGGGTTTTGACAACTTACCTAGCATGTCGCTTCAATTTATTTTTGATATTTTGTAAAGAACAACGCACTTTATTACCACATATCTTCAAAAAAGTGAACAAAATATTAGAAAGTGGTCAAATGCAGGTGTTAACTTTGTATTTTCGTAATATACGCTATATAAGTGACGTCACAAATCGGGGGTTTTGACAACTTACCTATCATGTCGCTCCAATTTATTTTTGATATTTTGTAAGGAACAACGCACCTAACCACGACATACCTTCAAAAAAGTGAACAAAATATTAGAAAGTGGTCAAATACAGGTGTAAACTTTGTATTTTCGTAATATACGCTATATAAGTGACGTCACAAATCGGGGGTTTTGACAACTTACTTATCATGTCGCTTCAATTTATTTTCGATATTTTGTAAAGAACCACGCACTTAATTACCACATATCTTCAAAAAAGTGAACAAAATATTAGAAAGTGGTTAAATACAGGTGTATACTTTGTATTTTCGTAATATACGCTATTTAAGTGACGTCACAAATCGGGGGGGTTTTGACAACTTACCTAGCATGTCGCTTCAATTTATTTTTGATATTTTGTGAAAAACAACGTACCCAACAACGACATCGTTTCAAAAAAGTGAACAAAATATTAGAAAGTGGTCAAATGCAGGTGTAAACTTTGTATTTTCATAATATACGCTATATAAGTGACGTCACAAATCGGGGGTTTTGACAACTTACCTATCATGTCGCTTCAATTTATTTTTGATATTTTGTAAGGAACAACGCACCCAACCACGACATACCTTCAAAAAAGTGAACAAAATATTAGAAAGTGGTCAAATACAGGTGTATACTTTGTATTTTCGTAATATACGCTATATAAGTGACGTCATAAATCGGGGGTTTTGACAACTTACCTAGCATGTCGCTTCAATTTATTTTTGATATTTTATGAAAAACAACGTACCCAACAACTACATATTTTCAAAAAAGTGAACAAAATATTAGAAAGTGGTCAAATGCAGGTGTAAACTTTGTATTTTATAAATATACGCTATATAAGTGACGTCACAAATCGGGGGTTTTGACAACTTACCTATCATGTCGCTTCAATTTATTTTTGATATTTTGTAAAGAACCACGCACTTAATTACCACATATCTTCAAAAAAGTGAACAAAATATTAGAAAGTGGTCAAATACAGGTGTTAACTTTGTATTTTCGTAATATACGCTATTTAAGTGACGTCACAAATCGGGGGTTTTGACAACTTACCTATCATGTCGCTTCAATTTATTTTTAATATTTTGTAAAGAACAACGCACTTAATTACGACATATTTTCAAAAAAGTGAACGAAATATTAGAAAGTGGTCAAATGCAGGTGTAAACTTTGTATTTTCGTAATATACGCTATATAAGTGACGTCACAAATCGGGGGTTTTGACAACTTACCTAGCATGTCGCTCCAATTTATTTTTGATATTTTGTAAGGAACAACGCACCCAACCACGACATACCTTCAAAAAAGTGAACAAAATATTAGAAAGTGGTCAAATACAGGTGTATTCTTTGTATTTTCGTAATATTCGCTATATAAGTGACGTCAAAAATCGGGGGTTTTGACAACTTACCTAGCATGTCGCTTCAATTTATTTTTGATATTTTGTAAAGAACAACGCACTTTATTACCACATATCTTCAAAAAAGTGAACAAAATATTAGAAAGTGGTCAAATGCAGGTGTTAACTTTGTATTTTCGTAATATACGCTATATAAGTGACGTCACAAATCGGGGGTTTTGACAACTTACCTATCATGTCGCTCCAATTTATTTTTGATATTTTGTAAGGAACAACGCACCTAACCACGACATACCTTCAAAAAAGTGAACAAAATATTAGAAAGTGGTCAAATACAGGTGTAAACTTTGTATTTTCGTAATATACGCTATATAAGTGACGTCACTAATCGGGGGTTTTGACAACTTACCTATCATGTCGCTTCAATTTATTTTTGATATTTTGTGAAGGACAACGTACCCAACAAAGACATATTTTCAAAAAAGTGAACAAAATATTAGAAAGTGGTCAAATACAGGTGTAAACTTTGTATTTTCGTAATATACGCTATATAAGTGACGTCACAAATCGGGGGTTTTCATAACTTACCTATCATGTCGCTTCAATTTATTTTTGATATTTTGTAAAGAACAACGCACTTAATTACCACATATCTTCAAAAAAGTGAACAAAATATTAGAAAGTAGTCAAATACAGGTGTTAACTTTGTATTCTCGTAATATACGCTATATAAGTGACGTCACAAATCGGGGGTTTCGACAACTTACCTATCATGTCGCTTCAATTTATTTTTGATATTTTGTAAAGAACAACGCACTTAATTACGACATACCTTCAAAAAAGTGAACAAAATATTAGAAAGTGGTCAAATACAGGTGTAAACTTTGTATTTTCGTAATATACGCTATATAAGTGACGTTACAAATCGGGGGTATTGACAACTTACCTAGCATGTCGCTCCAATTCTTTTTTTATATTTGGTGGAGGACAACCTACCCAACCACGACATATTTTTAAAAAAGTGAACAAAATATTAGAAAGTGGTCAAATGCAGGTGTAAACTTTGTATTTTCGTAATATACGCTATATAAGTGACGTCACAAATCGGGGGTTTTGACAACTTACCTAGCATGTCGCTCCAATTTATTTTTGATATTTTGTGGAGGACAACGTACCCAACTACGACATATCTTTAAAAAAGTGAACAAAATATTAGAAAGTGGTCAAATGCAAGTGTAAACTTTGTATTTTCGTAATATACGCTATATAAGTGACGTCACAAATCGGGGTTTGACAACTTACCTATCATGTCGCTCCAATTTATTTTTGATATTTTGTAAGGAAAAACGTACCCAACCACGGCATACCTTTAAAAAAGTGAACAAAATATTAGAAAGTGGTCAAATACAGGTGTAAACTTTGTGTTTTCGTAATATACGCTATATATGTGACGTCACAAATCGGGTGTTTTAACAACTTACCTATCATGTCGCTCCAATTTATTTTTTATATTTTTGAGGACAACGTACCCAACAACGACATTCCAAAATATATTAACATAAAATGTTCATTCCACAATTTTGGAAAAAATTTGCAATTTTGTAAAGTGTCATCCTAATTAAATATAATTTTTCCAAATTTTAAAGGGTGTTTTAATAATTTAATTCTATTTAAAATAGCTAAGTAAGAAAAATTATCCACATGCACTAAAGAAGTTAAATAGGCATCGACGACGTATTTTAAAAACCAACAGATGTTGTAATTAATGTAATATTGCATTATTTTATTATGCATATCATTGGAGTGATAATAAATTATTGTTGCCAAGTCAAGCCAATGTATATTTTGATTATCAACATTTTTAAAAGCGATATCACAAAAATTGGTAACTTTAAAAAATTATCGTATAGACCAATTAGATTCGTAATATTTTAAATGTCAGCATTTATCATCTCAATTGTTTTAATTTTTAATTGGTTTATGGAGTGTTTTTGTAATAAATTTTGTTAATCTACCGATGGTAAAGGCTGTGAATTTGATGACGTATTTTCAAATTTTAGCCTTTTCGCTGATTCGTGTAAAATCCCTTGTTTCTGCGTTTTTGCTTTTTAAATGAAGAAACACCAACAGCGTCATTTTAAATGGGGACTTCTTTTTTGCTTTAAAGGTTGTGTTTTTGCATATGTTTTATTTTCCTTAATAAGTTTCCTACCCATTTTTAAATTAATGAATTCGCTTGAAAACTGTTTTCGGTTTCAATAATTTCTTTATGATATTGCTTTACGAAATGGTCCAAACCAGAACTACGTTTACAATAAAGATTTGTTTATTTAAGTTCCTTAAAATCTTGTTCTATTAAACTTAGAGTAAGGTTGTTGGTTAAAACCGATTGTAAAGAACAGTCTAGCATACTTTTAACAAGTGTGATTATCAAAATTGGAGCGACATAATAGGTAAGTTGTCAAAACCCCCGATTTGTGACGTCACTTCTATAGCGTATATTACGAAAATACAAAGTTTACACCTGTATTTGACCACTTTCTAATATTTTGTTCCCTTTTTTGAAAATATGTCGTGGTTGGGTGCGTTGTTCCTTACAAAATATCAAAAATAAATTGGAGCGACATGATAGGTAAGTTGTCAAAACCCCCGATTTGTGACGTCACTTATATAGCGTATATTACGAAAATACAAAGTTAACACCTGTATTTGACCATTTTCTAATATGTTGTTCACTTTTTTAAAGATATGTGGTAATTAAGTGCGTTGTTCTTTACAAAATATCAAAAATAAATTGACGCGACATGATAGGTAAGTTGTCAAAACCCCCGATTTGTGACGTCACTTATATAGCGTATATTACGAAAATACAAAGTTTACACCTGCATTTGACCACTTTCTAATATTTTGTTCACGTTTTTAAAAATATTTCGTTGTTAGGTACGTTGTCCTCCACAAAATATCAAAAATAATTTGGAGCGACATGATAGGTAAGTTGTCAAAACCCCCGATTTGTGACGTCACTTATATAGTGTTACAAGATAAGTTTGATAGTCTCGTAATTTAGCCTAACGTTTAGGTGGCGATATAATAAAGGTCCTAATTGTATTAAACCCTCACCCTTAACTGTTTAGTAGGACGAGACGATTTCCCTAATTTAGTAAAGCCTAGGATACCCCGCTTTAACGGTCCACCGTAAAAACCAAGTTGGCTAACTCTGTTATTTATATTAACATGTACGGTAGGTGTGTAAACTTACTTTTAGTATTCGATAAAAACTACTAAAACAATACTTGCAATAAAAACATAAGAGTAATAAAACAGTATAAAAACAATACAACTACACCTAACCGCACCCAAGTCAGCACTAACCTTGTGGTAGGCGCTACATTTCCGTTTAGGGCAAGAAATCCTGATAAGGTTAATTAATTAGATATACTAGGGCATATACAGACTATCAGGTGTCAGGAGCCACTGACGCATGACAAAACATATATGTTACAATAGCGTATATTACGAAAATACAAAGTTTACACCTGTATTTGACCACTTTCTGATATCTTGTTCAATTTTTTGAAAATATGTCGTTGTTGGGTACGTTGTTCCTTACAAAATATCAAAAATAAATTGGAGCGACATGATAGGTAAGTTGTCGAAACCCCCGATTTGTGACGTCACTTATATAGCGTATATTACGAAAACACAAAGTTTACACTTGTATTTGACCACTTTCTAATATTTTGTTCACTTTTTTGAAAATATGTCGTGGTTGGGAGCGTTGTTCCTTACAAAATATCAAAAATAAATTGGAGCGACATGATAGGTAAGTTGTCAAAACCCCCGATTTGTGACGTCTCTTATATAGCGTATATTACGAAAACACAAAGTTTACACTTGTATTTGACCACTTTTTAATAGTTTGTTCCCTTTTTTGAAGATATGTGGTAATTAAGTGCGTTGTTCTTTACAAAATATCAAAAATAAATTGACGCGACATGCTAGGTAAGTTGTCACAACCCCCGATTTGTGACGTCACTTATATAGCGTAAATTACGAAAATACAAAGTTTACACCTGCATTTGACCACTTTCTAATATTTTGTTCACTTTTTTAAAAATATGTCGTTGTTGTGTACGTTGTCCTCCACAAAATATCAAAAATAAATTGGAGCGACATGATAGGTAAGTTGTCAAAACTCCCGATTTGTGACGTCACTTATATAGCGTATATTACGAAAACACAAAGTTTACACCTGTATTTGACCACTTTCTAATATTTTGTTCACTTTTTTGAAGGTATGTCGTGGTTGGGTACGTTGTCCTTCACCAAATATAAAAAAAGAATTGAAGGGACATGATAGGTAAGTTGTCAAAACCCCCGATTTGTGACGTCAGTAATAACACGTATTTCAGTTCAGTACAAAAGTTTACCCCTGCTTTTAACAATTTTTTAATGTTTTGTTTAATTTTATTTTAATTTTAAAGTGTTAATAACCTTGCTAACTTGTTCTATATTAGGTTTGGTTTTAATTTTTTTCCTTTGAAGGGGCTATTTTATACCGTTATTTTTTGTATTGTATGATTATAAAATATTTGGAATCACTGTTTTTTATAATTATCCGCCCAAGCAAAATTCTCTGCTACTCTCTGCCAGCTCTCTGGCAGAAAGGTGGTGGTGTGCTTTTGTATATTTTAACTTTTCATGTCAGATTTAGATTAAGGTTTTAATGGTATTTGTCGGTAAGTTGTAGTTAATATGTTGATATATATTAGATACAAATACGGGCACCGAACAGCAGAACAGAAAGTTTTTTAATTGTAAATTTACAAAGTCAACATCAAGACTTTTGCGTTAAAATTTAACTTTTAAACCAACTCTAAAAGGATCTCTATTAGCTGACTAGTTTTGCAAGCCCGGTTTAATATGTTTTAAAAGGTACAACTTAATCCAACTTACGAGTCAGATGTGTTAATGGATAAACTAAATATGTTAGGGTTAGGGTAAGGGTTTAATTTATGCAACCTCTTTGTTTAATTACATGTGCCGTATTTCGTTACACACCCTGTTTATGTAGGGGTAAATGAACCCAAAAACTTTAGTAACATTACGTTTAATTTACCTTAATAGCTTTAACGATTTTAATGTTATGTGTAACTAATTACCATTTAACGAAATTACTTTTTTGATTGACTGTGCCCACCTATGAATGGTTAAACATTTTAAACAAGATTCTGATAGTTGGCAGAGGGAACTTCCAGTTTAAACCTTATATTTAAAGTTTGTTTAAGCCTTTAAGAACATAATACTAATTAAAAAGTTGTTGTAACTTTTTATAGAAACATTTAAGGTCGATTTAAAAAAAAAAGTTTTCAAAATGGAAGGAGTTTTAAAAAAGATTCGAATTCAAACTGGAGTAGTGAAGAGGATTTCAAAAGAAGAGAAAATGTACAGAGAAGAGGCAAAAGGAATCGAGGAACAACTTGTGAAGATGAAGGCATCCAACGAGGATGAATATGTGATCCGGAAGAGAGAGCAGGTCTTGGAGGAATCAAGGATGATGATTCCTGATTGTCAGAAGAGGTTAAAGTCCGGAGTGGAACAACTGACAACTTTGTTGGAGCAAAATGAGGATTGTAAAAAGGAGGATCTTTACATCTCAGCAAAGAGCATCCTGGAGGAGATTGGTGGACTTTCTTAGGAAGAAGAGTTTGTTGATGTAGATTTTTAGTCAAATTATTAAACATTAATTTAAATTTTTAAACATTTGATTTTATTTACAAACTGATTGTAATTTCTGTAGGTTTAAGTTAAGCTTTAATTTGACAATGTTGAAGCAAATTTACCGGATTATTTTAAACAATTAATGAGTGTTTTTACATGTAAGCTGTGTATCACATGGTAATAATTTAATTTAAAAAATTTTGTAAACTTATTTAAATACAGTTATTTAAAATTTGGAAAACTTATTTAAATACAGTTATTTGTAGTTATTTAAATTCCCTCAAATATTAAAAAAAAATTAGTTTTAATTAGAACTTAATAATCTTCGTGTTATTGTAAAATATTTTTAGTTTGCTTTTTAGTTTTTTGTTGAATTTTTGCTTATTATTAGATTTGTTAATTTTTCATTTATTTTAATTTAGAAAACTTTATGTAAAATAAAAAAACAATGAAAAACTTAAAACTGCTGTGTCATGATGAGTTTTCAATTCCTGAAAGTTCAACGAGTTTCAGTTTTGATTTGGAAACCCTGAGAATATATTTTGCATTAAAAAACAAAATTCAAGGTTTCGAAAGCAAGTCAGAAATTTTTTCGGTTGATTTATCCTTACAAGAGCCACCACTAGAGGGGGATATTGTTGACATCGAGTTTTTGTGCGGTGAAGAACAATTATGTGTGGTCATGCGGAACGGGGAGATCTTATTGGTCAACGTCGTGACAGCAGGTATTGAGTTTGTTGGTGCACTTGATTGTGATGTCATAAAGATGAACTGGAGTCCCGATCAAGAAATTCTTTTGCTTGTTTGTAGTCGTGGCAACCTAGTTGTCATGAACCGAGATTTTCAACCAATCACAGAGCTTGATATTTGCGCCGAATCATTCGGGGAAGGAGAGTTTGTGAATGTCGGTTGGGGAAAAAAAGAAACCCAATTTCAAGGTTCGGCGGGAAAATATAATTCCATTAAACACGAGGAAACCACGAAAGTTGTTGAGGATCAGGGAGGGATCAATGTTGTGTGGAGGGGGGACGGACAATATTTTGCAGTCAGTTCGTTTGAGGATAAACAGAGAAAGTTTCGGGTTTGGAACAGAGATTGCGAGTTGCAGTTCACGAGCGAGAAACTTGCCGGACTGGAAAGCACGTTGACATGGCAACCATCGGGGACATTACTGGCAGCGACTCAGCAAAAACCTCATCGCTACGACGTTGTTTTCTTTGAGTTGAACGGGCTCCAACATGGTGAGTTTACTCTTCCATTTATTGACCGCAAAGTTAAGAAACTCGAGTGGAACTCAAACTCCAAAGTTTTACTCGTCTTGTCTGAGTTTGAAAACAAATCGAGTTTACAACTTTGGACTTGTTCTAATTATCACTGGGCTTTAAAATATGAGGTTTACTTGGATGAGGTGAACTTGGTTGTAGCATGGGACAGCGAGGATCAATATTTGTTGCATGTTTTATTAAAAAGTGGAATTTATAATTCCTTCAAGTTTTCTCCTTGTATTGATTATGATCTTGGTAGAAATTCCAGCGTTGCCGTTATAGATGGAACTAAATTAAAAATGACACCATTTGGTCACATGGTTGTGCCTCCACCAATGAGTGCGTACGACCTTGAGTTTAAATGTCAAGTTCGTTGTGTTGCATTTCCAGAGTTTCCAACCGAAAATGAACAACTCTGTGTTTTGTTAAATACTGGGGAATTATTTTTTTTATCTGACAACGCTGAAGGTTCTAGCGATCAGGTTAAAGTAAACTTGGTTGCTGCTGGAGGAAACGGGTTTAAGGTCAAAACAAAAATTTTAAAATTTAACTTTTCTCACAAAATAAATATCGAGGATTCAAATCTTGTAACTTTAAGGCGTTTGAAGTGGGTCAAACCAAACCAAATTGTGATCGTCGGGTCAGTTTTAAAAGAAGATGAACTTTTTTTGTTTAAAATAAATTCACAACAGCTTGAATTAATAAATTCAATTGAAATTGGAGGAAATGTTGTCGGATTGTGTTGCCAACATTCTGAGGAATTAAATTTAATTATTCAGTTAAATAACGGAAACATTTTGAAAACTGATTTTAATTCCGTCGAAGAATATTTAGATTTTAAGGGAAAAACGATTAAACTTCCTTCTATTGCATCACAAATGGTTGTTTGTAAGATGAACAATACCCCATTGTTACTCACATTGACCCCACAACGACAATTGAGGTTTGGGAGCCAGATTGTCAGCTCCGATTGTTCCTCGTTTGCTCTTCACGATGAGTTTCTGATCTTCACAACTTCCAAACATCAATTGCTGTTTATTCCGAGGGATTATGACATCACAACTTCAATAAATCATGACATCACAGTTGATCTTTCAAGGTCATTGGAGCGAGGGTCAACGATTGTAACAGTGACCCCAAGTGGTACAAAAGTTATTCTACAAATGCCCAGAGGAAATTTGGAGTTAATTCACCCCCGCCCTCTAGTGTTAAGTGTTGTTAAACGAGCATTGAATAATTCCCAGTACAAAACAGCTTTTACTTTAATGAGAAAACACAGAATTAACTTAAACTTAATTTACGATCATGACCCTGTGAAGTTCACTTCAGAGGTCGCGACCTTTGTTCAACAACTCAACTCTGTGACCTTTCTTAACATCTTCCTTTGTGACATCATTAATGAGGACGTTACCATGACAATGTACAGTAAATTTTATTCTCAAGATTTAGAAGTCAAAAAATCTTTGTTTTCTGTAGAAAAAAATAAAATTGACGAAGTTTGTGAGATTTTGCTTCAACAACTTTTAAAAGAAGATCGAAATGTTTTTCTTCTTTCTATTTTGACCGCTCATGTGCGAAAATCAACACCCCAAATCGAGGAAGCATTGAACCATATCCGAGAGGTCAAACAATCGTCAAGCTTGTTAGTTAACGAGGGATTAAAACATTTACATGTTTTGGTGGATGGGAGGGTTTTGTACAATGATTCACTCGCAACTTATGACTTGGAACTAGCTTTAATGGTCGCCCAAGTTTCAAATAACGACCCCAAAGAATATATTCCTTTTCTCAATGAATTGAAAAGCCATGGTGAGAATTATCGGCGGTATAAAATCGATGTTCATTTAAAAAAGTTTTCTCGGGCTCTTGGAAATATTTCAAAGTGTCCAAACCACTTTGAGGAGTGTGTGGAGTTGATTAAAACCCACAATTTATATCGAGAGGCTTTGAGTTTGTTCGATGTTAATTCTGCGAACTATAAAGAAGTTAGTAACTTGTACGGGGAGCATTTAACAGGAAAACACTGCTACGAGGAGGCTGGGGTTATTTTCTACAGAAGTGGGTTTTATAAAAGGGCCTTGAAATGTTTTTCTGCATCTTGTAACTGGCACCATGCTTTGAATTGTGCTCTGGCTTTAAAGTACTCAGACAATGAAGTTAAAACTTTGGCTCAAACCTTATCTGCGGCATTGGAAGCAAAAGGAAGAATAGAAGAAGCTTCACATCTGCTTGAACATGAGGTCAAGGATTACAAAAGTGCAGTGACCTTGTTAATTAAAGGTCAATACTGGGAGCAAGCTTTTAGGGTTATTAAAGTTCATGATCTCACAGATTTGATTGACAGTTGTTTGGTTCCAGCAATGCAAGAAAGAAGCTCGGAGTTGATTTCCTGCATCCAAGGATATTCCTCAAAGTTCGATCAGTTTTATAATCGCTTGGTGATTGTGCGCGAACTTAAAGCCAAACAAAAACTTATGGTAAGACAATTTTAAAACTATTTTCAGTTGTTATTGTAAAAATATTAAATTAATTTAAAACTATATTTTCGGTCAAATTTTAAAGTTTGTTTTTACCTAAAGTAGCTAATTTCTGCTTTAAAAGCTAAAATATTTTAATTTTAGAGTTTAACGGAAGGTGGTGACCTTGACTCTGACATTGCCTCGGACTTTGGCAGCACATACACTGGAGGGAGCCAATCAAGTGTGTCCACTAGGGGGAGTGGCAGGACAGCAAAAAGTCGAAAAAAACAGGAACGGAAAAGATTCTCGTTACGGGAAGGTTCAAGGTACGAGGAGGAGGGGTTGTTGAAGGTTTTGGGCGAACTTTACACGAGTCTTAACACAATTAAATCCACTGTTCACAACTTGGTCATGACTCTTGCTCTGTTTCACATTGACGGAGTCGACCTTCAAACTTTGTACAAATCGACGAGGGACATTTTCACCAAGTTTATTCCATCGATTTGGACAATTCCATCTAGCGGTGATGTCATCAGTGATGATGTCATAGGGTCACAAGCGACAGTGAATAATATTGTTTCATCTTTTAACGCTAGAGGTCGAGAGTTTACCACCCTTAATGACCTTGAAATTTATATTCCACCTAAATTTGAGGATAAAGTTAAATGTGGGATGTATTTGTACGATAAAAAACTTTAAATATTAAAACAAATTTATTTAGTAAATAGTTGGAAATTTGGGATAACTTGTTGCAATATTTCAATCACATTTTTGCCATTTTTTTCCATAACATGTAATGTTCCTACCTTTAGTGCAAAACTAATTAGTTTCCTACCTTTAGATTTTAATTAAAAATGAATGAATTAACAATTAATAAAGAATTTGCCGACAAATATGACAAGTATAGGAAAAAGGAAGAATTCCAAAGATGTAAGAATTTAACAAAATAACAAATTATTGGTAACTTATAAAATGTCCTTTTTTTCCTTCCAGTAAAGGATAAATACGGAAGAGAAGATACAGGAACATCTAGTGACACAACATCCGATGAAGAAGAGGATCCAAAACTGGAGGAAAACTTCTTTAAAGTCCTCACCAAGCTCAAGAACAAGGATCCGAAAATTTATGACAAAAATGAAAATTTTTTCCAAGATTCTTCGACTGGATCTGTGAGTTTAATAAATTTACGTTCATTATCTTTAGCTTTTGATGCTTATTTAAAATATTTTGAATTTAATGGCATATTTAAAGTTATTGAAAATGTTTTGTTGTAGGAGAAAGAGAAAAAGGAAAAACCTTTTTTACTTCGCGATTATGAGAGAAAGGTGATTTTAGAAAAAGGGGGGTAAGAGAAAAATTCAAGATTTTAAAACTTGGACAAAAACATTTTTTAGTCAAAAATTGTGTTTTATAGATGTTAACTTAAAATGTTTTTTTATTTTCAGAGTTTATGAAAATGAGAAACAAAATGAGCATAAAAGTTATTTTGGTGAACTTGAAAAACTTAAAAAAGATTTAATTGAAGCAACAAACGATGAGAAAGCTGACGACGATTTCCTCAAGGTTAAGGAAAAGGTAGAATCTGTTTCTCCACCTTCAAATATGATTTCTGATAAACTTTTATGTAATAGAAATATTTTAAAGTTAAAATCCAAACATAAAAAAAATAATTTAAATTTTCCAGAGTTTGAGTGAAAGAAATTTACTTGAAATTCGAGTTGAGGAATTGGATGAGTATTGGAAGGACCCGGAGTTGAATAAAGATGAAAAATATTTGAGGGATTATTTACTGGGGGAGAAATATAAAGAAGAATTGTGAGTTTAAAATTTTTAATTTTAATCTAAAAAATCTTTTAAGCTGACAGGCAGCATGTTGTATTGGTTAGAAAACCTGGTTTTACTATATAAGGCCTTGGGTTCGATGCCCACTACACTCATGCTGTAGCCCCCTTGAATAAGGTGATATAAACGGTATAAACTCCTGCTGAGCCAGCACTTAATCAGCAGCTTAATAAAAATTATAATCCATATAATATTCCAAACTGATTACTTGAGACTGGGTCGGAGTAACTGATGTTACTTTATGATGAGGTCGCGCGTTTGTTCTGCTTTAAGCTTTAAGTTCTTCCTCAGTTCGTGATGATAAAATAATAAAAAATGTTTAGAGAAGATGAAGATAGCAACAATGGAGATGAAAGTGACAATGAGAACAATGAGAACAATGAGTTGTTTGTGATGAAACAAGAGAAGTTCGAACACAAATTTAATTTCAGATTCCAAGAGCCTGACGCTGAATTTGTAAGAATTTAAAACTTTGTTATTTAAAAAGAATTTAATTAAGTTAACAAAATTTAAGTTGAACTAATTAACTAATTAATAAAATTCAAGGTTAAAAGTTATCCTAGAACAATTGGTAACTCTGTAAGGAGAGAGAGCAAAACAAAAAGAAAAAGGTTGGAACGAAGAGAGAGAAGGGAGCAGGAAAAAAAGAAAAAGGGGGAAGAAATAAAAAGATTAAAACAACTCAAGCGAGAAGTAAATTTAAAAAAAATTTAAATGGCTTAAAATTAATTTAATGTTTTGCCTTTTTTTTTATTAACTGTTTTATTTTAACTTAATAAAATTTGTTGAATTCCCCAAACATTTTGTTGCAGGAAATTTTGAACAAAATGACAAAATTACAAGAAGCAAGCGGAAACCCTGAAATCAAATTTAATGAAAAAGATCTTGAGAAAGATTTTGATTCGAACGAATACGACAAACGAATGAAGGTGAACTTTTTAGATTATTTTGAATCAAATTAGAGTTTAGGGTCTTGTGTTTGATCCTTGCTGTCTGCTTATTAAAGCTTTTAACAATCTTAGAATTATCCACAAAACTAAAAGGTTAAATGTAACCACAACTTTGTTTATCCACAGTAAATTAAGTTAATTTGACTTATTTTTAAACAACTTTTTTAAAACTAAATTATTTTCAGGATTTATTCGATGCAGAATTTTACTCCAAAGAAGAAATCGAAAAACCAGTTTTCTCCGACATTGACAATGACTTTGTGGAGGAATCAGATGATTGGGACCAGTTTAATTGTGGTAATTTTTTTTTTGAATATATCTTTATTCTCGAGGTGAGAAAGTCGAATACGCGACCTAAACATAGAGTAACATAAGTTACCCCGACCCATTCTCAAGTTGCCTGTGGCAGTTTGGGATATTACAGATTATAATTTCCCGGTAATTATGCTGCTGATTAAGTGCTGGCTTAGCAGGAATTTATACTGTTTATAGTGCCTTACTCAAGGCCACTACAGCATGAGAACTGTAGTGTAGAAAGTGTTCTTACCACCACACCACGCTGTTGATATAATTAATTGTTTAATAATGGTTACTTGTTAATTTATTTGTTGTTTTAAATTAAACATTGGTCACAGGATTACTAATTGTTAATTAATAATTAAAATAATTTACTTGATTTAAGGTGATGAAAGTGAGTATTACAATGGGGAAACTCCCGAATGTGAGCAAGATGATTTTAATGTAAGAGATGCAAAATATTTTTATGTAAATTATGAATTAATTAATTTTAATTAAATTAATTTACAGATGGATTGTGATTTTGAACCGAAGGAAAAGAAAAAAACTAAAAATTTTGAGAAAAAAACGAAAAAGAAATCAGCTTTTTATGAGGCAGTTGCAAAGAAGAAACCGATATTTAATCCAGGTAAAAATATATTTTGGAAGATAAATATTCTTTACTTTCAGCTAATTACGTGAATACATTTACAGAGTAAAATATTTTTTAGATGAAAAAAGTTTTGAAGAATTTTTGGACGAATATTACGCACTGGATTATGAAGATCTTGTTGGGGGAATTCCCTGTCGTTTTAAGTACAAAAAAGTTCCGGCTAATGACTTCGGGCTCACAACAGAGGAGGTAACTTTATTTTTTATCCTGTTTTGGGCCAACCTAGCATCCTTAACACTGAGTAACATTTGTTACCCTGACCCAGTCTCGATTGCCTATGGTAGTTTGAAATATTACTTTATGGGCAGCTTGGTGTAGTGGTAAGAACACTTGGCTTCAATACATGGGGTACTGGGTTCGATCCCCACTGATCTCATGCTGTAACGCCTTTAAGTAAGGCGTTGTCACTGGTATAAGTTCCTGCTGAGCCAACACTTAGTTTGCAGCATTAATATTGGGCAATTATTATCTATAATATCCTAAACTTGTAAAGACAACTCGAGGCTGAGTTGGGGTAACTGATGTTTTACTCAGTGTTAGGGTTATAAAGTCGACTTTTCCACATTGAGTAAAAATATAGAAAAATCTGATAACTAAATTTTATTATCTTGTAGAAACATTGGGGAATAATTTTTGTTATTTTAAAATTGTTTTAAAATCTTAAATTAGTTATATAATTAAATAATTAAATAATTTTCAGATCCTGGCTTCGGACAACCAGACCTTAAATTCCTGGTGTTCACTGAAGCATGTCGTTGAACAACGAAGCGAAATCGATGAAAAATATTGGATCCGAAAGTTCAAGAGTAAATCGAGGATAAAGAAAAGAAAACATTTCGCACATCTCAACAAACCAGCCACAAGGTGGGGTTGTATTTATTTTATGCACTTCCACTTTTATTTTATCCACTTTTTATTTCAAATAAATTTTCACCACAAATTTAATTTTAAAGTGAGACGAGCTCAGACCAAAAAGTTGTTAGAAAGAAATTAAATTCTCGACAACGGAGAAGGAAAAAAGAACGCGAAGATCGACTTCGTGCGCTCTCTGATGACATCACAAACAATGTGTCTATGATGTCATCAAATAATAACGAAAAATCGATAAAACTTAAAAGATTGTCGAAATTGAATGAAAGTCGGTTAGAAGCTTATGGAATCAAACCGAAAAAACTTGTGAAAAAAATTAAATACGGATAACTGTAATTTGCGGATGATTTGTTTTTAAGTTATAACTGCAAGTTAAGTTCGTGGGATTTGGAAATAAATTTAATTTGAAATTCAATTTTGTTTTTAATTTTGGTTTCGTTAAAATATTACTCGAGTTGTTTTTTAAATTCCATATTTGGGCACAATAAGAGAAAAATTCTCCTAAAGTTAAACTTTTTGACAAAAGCTTTAGGAATTCCCCTATAGTTAAACTAGCATCCAACTCCTTTTTATGTTTATTTTAAAACAAAAATTTGAGCAATATGAAAAGAAAGTCACAACAGAATTCCTAATATAACCCCTAAAGTTGAACTAGTTTATTGTTTGCTTTCTTTTGTGTCTGGGGTTTTTGTTTGTTGAAACGCTTCGTGTGAATTGTAAGAGTTTAGGCTTTTGTCAAGACCGTGTACTTCGTTTTCTCATTTTTTTAAAATTATAACAGTTTATGGTTCAAAAATTTGATTAAATTTTTATATTAGGATGTAGTATTGGGTTTTAATTTTTACTGTTATTAATTTACTTTAGTTTGCGTTCTTTTTATTTAAAATACTCAGAACTAAGATTAAAAATTTTAAAAAATTAATTCTCAAGTTTGGGAAAAATTAAATTAAAAGTTTTCGAAAATGAGTTCATCTTCAAAAAGATTTACGGAAGAAATAGAGGCGTCACTTAAAGATGTTTATGACGCAATAGATCGGTCAAGTTCATGTGGATTCAGATTGGCTACTAAAACAAATATTATTGAGCATTCCACGATCGTGTTGTTCTTGGATGGCACAGCGAGGTTTACCTTCGATCGTGGTCTTGATAATGTATCGATCCATTGTTTTAACGAACGTTGTTATGGTGCAACAACAGAACTTGAGGCTGTACGTTACACGGACAAAGTTAAAAAAGAAAAACTTAAGGAAGTAGTTCAACAACTGGCCATGATCAAGATGGGGGCTTACAACGTTATAAGCAACAATTGTCGCCATTATGTATTGCGAGCCGAGCGTGTACTTCGTTATAGCTTGGGTTTTTCAGATATTACAGATGACCAGTTTAACAAAGAAATGGATAAATTGCAGAAAAATGACCTCCTTAAAATCGTTGGAGCCGGGGTTGGATGTTTGTTGTTGGTTTTCGGTTTTTCTGTAGCACTGTCAAGCTATAGAGGCAGCAAACAGAATGCACCTGAAAGAAAATAATTAAAAATTGTAACTTTTTAGAATTTTGTAGTAACAATGTTTTATTCATTTATTCGAAATCAAATATTGCCTAATATTGTTTTAACATCTATAGAATGTAGTCGACTTGTGCTATAATTTTACATGAACAACATAATATAAGAACCTTTATTTAGATTAGACACTTTTCTTTTAATATTTCTATCCAGATTTTTAGTTATTTTTGGCTGATTATAATTTGATTTTTTTGTTGTAAATACTGTTTTTATTTTAAATTTTAAAGTAGTTTTATTGCTAAATGGTATTTTAAGTTTTTGATTTTTGTGCTAAAGCTTTTAAAATATTTTGTATTTTTAGATTTTAGGTTTTAAGTAAATTATAAATTAAAACTTAACCACAACTTTTTACAAGAAACAAGGATTAAAAGAACAAGATTACAAGTTTAAACAGGTATGTTTATTATTTATAAAATTTCAGTTTCATTATTTGACGAATCTTTGAACTTATTTTTTTAGAAAAATGTAATTTTAAATCTTTTTTTGGTTGTTATGTAACATACAAAAATGTTTTTTAGGTATAACACAATTGTATTGATTTATAAATTTAAATTTTATGAAGAAATCTCTGGGTGAGGAAAACTTTTTGTATTTAAACTTTTGCGTTTATTATTCAAAGTGTTTAAAACTGTTGTTGTTACCCTTATCGTTAATTTGTAAATAAAGTATTTATTGTTTGGCAGAAGCAATGGAAATGTTGAAAAAGAAAAAGCAACCCCCATGACTCAAGGGCGCCGTAGTGCGACAACTAAAGAGTTACTCAAATCTTGAATTTACGCGACCAAGTCTACCATATTATCCAGGTACTGTTAACCAATTATAAAGCGGTTGTTCTTTTAATTCAGTGTGGTGATGTGTCGTGGTCTGCATGGGATTTACACGCCGCGTACTTTCCTACTTTAAAGGTTCAATGTTCTAGATTTAATTGATGTTACTGATTTCAGGTTTAAATCGTAAAAAACATTCAATTATACGTAATTCAAAAGCATAACATTTATGCATTTTAAAAAGTTAAAAAGCTACATGAAGCATTAAATAAATATTTCTCAATTTAAAATTGTAAGGTCAGAATCTCAAACCAACATGCGAAGGAAAAGGGAAAATAATTGTTGGAAGAAAGAAAGGGTAATTTAAATATTTTTGTTTGTGCCACCAAACAGGCATCATGTTATGAACCCACAACTATGTTCAAGTCGATATTATAGAAAACATTTCCGTTACCACTCGCACGTTTGCACAGCTTAAACCACTCGCACGTTTGCCTAGCTTAAACTACCCGACGTTTGCCTAGCTTAAACTACCCGACGTTTGCCTAGCTTAAACTACCCGACGTTTGCCTAGCTTAAACTACCCGAACGTTAGCGAACTGGTTTACGCTGTGTAAAATGTTACGTAACTCGGTTCATAACCTACAACGTTTAAGTTGAAAGTTTAAAAAAAAAACGCAAAGGAAAATTAAACGTTTGGCCGTTTTTGTTCCTAAATTAATGTCTGTTACTTTGGATATTTTTTTTATATTATTTTTGTTTTATTTTATTATTTAAAACTTAATTTTTTTTTGTTTTTTACTTTTTTTTGTTTTATTCAAAAAGTGGTCAAACTTGAAACCGGTTTAAGTTATAGTAACCTTTTTAACCCTTTAACATAACTTACCGTTTACTTAAACAAACCATCGTCGGTTAAGAGTCAAGATCAAAAGATTATAATTAGAAGTTAAGGCGTGGGCGCGCGAGTAAATTATATTTTTCAACATTTTGTGTTTTTTATTTTGCCCTAAAGCGACCGGCATTGGTTTAAATTAGGGTTGCGGTCGACCAAAAACATTTTAACTAAAAATCTTTTATTGTTGACCTAAATTTAATAAAACTATCATAAAATTGGTCACGTGATGGTTCTATCGTGACGTCATAATTATATTGGGCGTGTATAGAAGTCGGTTTTTAAAGTTTTTTGTTTTTTCAAACTTTCTAAATTTTAACACAATAAAAAAACTTGTTTGATCTTGGCGCAACCCTTTACGCGCGAAGTTAAATAAAATGCGGGTTATAACAATGGGAAAGTTGTTGTAATGTCGTTGAGGAGTTAAAATAAAAAATTAGAAGTCGACGATTTTTCTTTGTTTTTCTTTGTTCGTAAACACTTCTAAATTATGACGTCATAAAGACTAGACCATTCGATTTTCACAAATTTTTATGACTTTTGGAAAGAATATTATTAAAATATTAAAAATATTTCCGCAAAATTTAATTTTTTGAACAAATTCTTGGTATAAAAATATTTAAAAATATTTAAATAAAATCCATTAACTCAAAATATAATTTAAAAAAATAATTAAAAGTTTTTCAAATATTTTCCATTATGGAAATTATTTTTTTTTTTAAAACTTTCCTAAAATTTTAAATTAAATAAATATTATCTGAAAATTTAGAATTTAATTCTAACACGATTTTATAAAAATTAAAATAATTTGAAAATAAAATTGAAGGTTTCAATTTCTAACTCTGTGACGTCATAAACACCACACCTCGCGCGAGAAAAAGGGGATCGCGAAAAAGTTGTCGAATTCGTGAGTTTTTAGTCAGTTTGCGATTGTCGATTTCAAATTCAGTCGCGAATTATTTTGAAGAAGAAGATCTTGAAATTAGAAAGTTAAAATTATTTTTACTTTTAAGATTTTTTTGACGAAGCAAATTTAATAAAAGAATTCCGTTTAAAAGGTAAACTAAGTTAAAACTTTAAAATATTTATTTTCTGAAACAGAAGAATTTATTTTACCTAAATAAAAGAAATAATTTTTTAAGTTAATTTTGTTTTTGTATTTTGCGAATATTTAAAATTTAAATAAAGACATTTTACGTTTAATGCCTGCAGCGCTTAAAAGGAAGATTTTAATTAACAAACCTTAAAGGTCGGTTATTTTCACGCGATTAGAATAAATATAGAACTTAATTGCTAACTAAATAAACAAAATTGCTGTTTGGGTTTAAAGCAGTTAAAGTTTTTTCATCGCATCCGAAATAGGGAAATAAATAAATATCAGGTTTCATAAATTATGAAGCGGTGTTTAAATCGAATGAAAGTTTATTTAAAGTTTGAGGTTAACGTGTTAAACGACGCCTCGAGGCAAAATGTTAGTACCACCCTAGTAAGGATATCAACTACAAGCTGCAATTATAGGCTAAGTGTTAATTCCATTTTCTTTAATTTTGCCGCTTCCTACATCTTCAGCATCACGTTTCCGACCTTAGTGTGTGACTTTGTCGCTTCACGTTTAATATGACGTCACAAACATAGCATTATTGTGTAAATATTCGAAGTATAGGCCGCATTGAAGCGGTGCCACTCGCGAGCCTCGACAGGTCACGTGACCAACAAACAAAACCACGTGACCTTTAAAATGTTGTCGAAATTATTTTAGTTAAAGTTAAATTTAACTTTTCAGCTTCGGGCATTTAAATGGAATTTGCTTGCAACTAAACTTTATATTTTATAGGAAGTGACGTCATAATGGCCTTCAATGGCTTATTGTTTGCTGTATTTGTTGCTGCGTTTTCATTGGTTCGCTGTGAGAAAATAAATTTTGATTCCAACTTTGATATCGAGGAAGGATTTTCTGAAGGAACAATTACGGTTTGTTACGTCATTATGACGTCATTAGTTGTGTTTTAAACATGAAATTTACCCGATTTTAACTCAACTTTAAATATTTTAGCTGAGTAGTTTTGAAAACAAGTTTGGGAGCGAAAGTTTGGTGAGTGCGAGGCTGGAGCAAGTTGATACTTGTCTTATTCACAACGAAGATAAAAGAAACTGCACTGTAGATGGTGAGTTCGAAACCCGGCTCCGACAGTTGTTCTTATCTCACTTAAAGTTGGATGTTTAACCAAATTGTTTTTCTTCTTAGATGTAATTGTGGGCCAGGACAACAGAACGGAATGCATGAAGCAAGGCTGTTGCTTTAATAGACTCGAAGCAGCCGGGTTCAGTGACGTTGTAAGTTGTATCTTTAATACAAAAATCTTTTCTTCTACTTCTTATACTTGTGACGTAAAAAAATAATATCATGACGTTATGTTTTGTAGCCTGTTTGTTTTCACACTGCTCTCGATACGTCATTCCGTCAAGGTGGGGTCACAGGGGGTCAAGTGTTGCCAAATCCTTTTACTGGATTCGGGGTCGGTTTTCCTAACGGGGTGATCCCCGGAAACGTCGTCACCGTCAATGGTCTCACAACAACATTGCCCCCTAACGGTGAGTTTGATCGTAAGATTTAAACAAAACAAAATTTAAGAGAAATTGTTATTTGAAGTTTGTTTTTATATTTGAACCTGACTTTACAGCAAATTATATTGAACAGTTTACAGATACGTTTTCCGCAACTATCAGTTGTTCTACCACACTTTTCGTTCAACTTACGCCGAGGCTCGACAGACTTGTAATGACCGCTACAACGGGAACCTCCTTGTTATACAAAGTGGAGCCATGCAGGCCAATATCATCAGCAACCTGAACGATATCGGTGTTATTGGGACCACCGAAGATTGGGACGGAATTTGGGAAGCTGGGTACTGGGTCGGGGGCACTGATGTCGTTACAGAGGGGCGATGGGTCTGGGTAAATGGTGACGTAGTTCCTTTACCCAACACCGTGGGGTTCCAGGCTTGGTATGGGTTACCACAGTTTGGTTACCAAGAACCTAATGCCCTTACCGCATTGGATGATTGTATGTACGTTAGTGCCACCCCAACTGTGAGGCAGTTCACCAATGTTCTGGCAAGATGGTTTGATGGAATTTGTACAAGAAGAAAATATTTCATCTGCCAAGCTGCACTGCGAGCACCAAGTAAGCTAAACTTATAATATTTCGACTAATAACATGGATTACATAACTAAGGTTAACCTGGTTTTGCTATGATAACGAGCCTATATTTTAAATTTATTTTGAAGGTCCATGTGCAAATAATCCTTGCCAAAACCGAGGACTTTGCATCGAAACTGTAGCGGGAGGATTTAGATGCCAATGTGCTCCAAGATTCCAAGGTCGACTTTGTGGAGTCTTGATTCTTTTACCTCGTAAGTTTATGATGTTTAAATTTAAGGATTAATTTTAAGATTTTAACAAAGGTTTTTATTGACAGAAATATTTTATAAACAGATTTTTATTTCGTATTAATACCGCAATTTATTTAACTTATATTTGTTAAGGTCCGTGCGCTAATAATCCATGTTTGAACGGAGGACTCTGCATCGAGTTGAACAGTAACGAATTCCGGTGCCGGTGCCCACCTCAGTACCAAGGTTCCGTGTGTGGGAACCCTGTTATATTAGGTTGGTTTTCATATAGTTGACTTGACTAAAAATTGCAACCTCGTGTTAGTTATGTTGAATTATGTAATTATTTTTAACTTTTTAGATCCTTGTGCTGCCCGGCCATGCCAAAACAATGGAGTTTGTACCCGAGTTGACAATGTTCGATATTCTTGTAGATGTGCATTAGGATATGTCGGAAGCGATTGCCAGTTCGGTAAGTGACCCTCTTTAAGTTATTTTAATCTACATAACTGTATATTACTTTGCAAACGGTGTGGTATAAACTAGAATGTAAAGCACCTGAATTGTTAACTTGTTTAGTGAATAGTTGTTACTTCATAAATCTTATACAATGTCTTCATTTGTAGCACTATTAAGTTGATATTTTAACAGAACATAAAAGTTTTTAATTAAATATTTTGCAAGAAGTTTAACGTGGCTTATACCTTGCGGCCGTGTCAACACCACGCCCAGCGTTGAGTTGAACATTTTTAACAATTTTTCTTTTTTTTTTAGTTTCAACGACGCAGGTGAGATTTATTTATTGTTTTAATTAAAAACTGTTTAAGTTTAATTAACAATTTATTTGATATTTCTATTTTTTAACAAATATTTTGTTCAGGCCGCGCCCACCGTTCAACCACCACGTGCTCAATGTTGTCAAATTCCTGTTAATCAAAGGTAAATATTTTTAATTAATTTAATTAAGAATTTGTTTAATTAATTTTTGTTTTGTTCCTAGGCAATCATGTGGAGTAGGGATTGTAACACAAACAGTTTGTACGCGCTCTAGTGGCTGTTGTTACGACTTCGATCGATCTCAATGTTACGTTCCGTTGCGTAAGTTCGATTACCATTGTTTAAAGATTATGACGTCACAAATTTGTAACAATAATTTTTGTTTTTAGGAGACGATCTTTGTGACGTATTTACTCCAACCGGTAAGTTTTAAATTTTTTACTAATCTAACAATATAAGTTGTGACGTGATATTAACTTTTAATTATGACGTCACAGCACAACCAAGTTGGTTACAATGGAGCGGATGGAACGATTGTAGCGCCACGTGTGGCCAAGGAATCTGGACCCGACACCGAGGTTGTTTGGGGGCACAAACCGGGTCCCGGTTCTGCCCCGGCGTTGATCGCGAGGTAAGTGACGTCACTGACTTTTGTTATGAAGTCATAAGATATATTAACTTAATGTGACGTCATAATAACGATAATGTTGAAACAGACGATAGCGTGCATGGAACGTGAATGCGATCAACAAGGATGGTCAGAGTGGACGCAGTGGTCATCATGTCCGGTCACTTGTGGGCGCGATTCGTCGCTGAGGTACGTCATCAACTAATTAGTAGGAGTGACAACCTTTTAACAATATTCTCTTACCAGGAGTCGAACCTGCACCGCTGGGGGCGGGGAATGTTCGGGGCGCGGAGCTGAGGTCAGGGATTGTTCCACGAACCCATGCCCCACCTGGAGTGATTGGGGTCAATTCGGCAGTTGTAGCGCCACTTGTGGCGGGGGAAGTCGCTCAAGGGACAGGTACGTCACAATCATTTTATTTGATTTGTCTTTGCATTCGTAGTTACTTCATGGAAGTTCATTGTTAGTACCATTGTTCATTGTCCATTGTTCATTTGTTCATTGTTAGTACCATTGTTCATTGTCCATTGTTCATTTGTCATTGTTAGTACCATTGTTCATTGTTAGTACCATTGTTTATTTTTTCATTGTTTCATTGTTCTTTTGTTGTTAATTGTCATTACTCATCTGTAGTTGATTGTTCATTTTATCTGTAGTTGATTTCACTTTGCATACGTCATTCATACGTAATAAACACTCATTACTTGTATGACGTCACTTATATTTATGATTTTCTCTATGACGTCATCAATAATCAATATTTGCATTGTTGTGTTACCATTGTTTACGTCATTTCATTTGTTTGTTAGCATGAAAGTGTTCATCGTAGTTATGTTTGTTATGTAACAATGGTTGTATTATCAATATATTTGTTCTGTCATTTTCGTCCCGCATACGTCACTACAACTTCATCTTGGTTTTTCGTCATCAAAATCTCATTTATAACAATCAACTATCGTTCGTATTACGACCAAAACAATCCTTGTATTGTTACGTCACAAATTTAGAATTTGTTTATTTGGAACTGGATGTCCCGGTTCCCCGACGGACACCGAAACGTGCCCGGAAGTCAATTTCAGTTGTCCGGCATGGACGCAGTGGAGCATGTCGTCTTTATGTTCTAGAACTTGTGGAGGTGGTCGTTATCTAAGAACAAGGTGATTATGACGTCATCAAGTTTTGCTATTGAATTTAGCGGTTATTATGACGTCAAAATGATGTTTGTAGATCGTGTTTGGATGGAAACAACGCCGAAAGTGACGATTGTTTGGGTAATGACGTCAACAGGGAGGATTGCAATGTGCAGCCATGCCCGACGTTGTCTGATTGGTCGGAATGGACCACGTGCACAGCAACGTGTGGGAACGCGATTAGGACAAGGAGCAGGTCTGTGACGTCAAAAGTTGTCTTTAAACTTTACACAATGACGTCATAATGGAGATTGTTTTGGTATAGAGTTTGCAGCGAAGAAGGAAGTTGTGACGGAACGTTGGCCGAAAGCATTTCCTGCAATTTCCCGCCATGCGTCATAGTCACGTGGTCACCATGGGTTGCCATGGGAACATGTTCAGCCACATGTGGCGGTGGTTCCCAGATCCGGGATAGGTGATTCCAAAAGAATTACGTCATCATATTTATTGTGCTGCGTTTTTAATTACTTTGTTGTGATTGACGTATTATTTTGATGACGTCACGCATTGTTATTCTATTACGTCATACTTTCTATAACTTGTCATCTTAAATATTTCCAGGTTTTGTTTAAACGGTGAGATAGGAGTTTTGGGATGTGACGGTCCCACCCAACAAAACGTTCCATGTGGGTCCTCATCGTGCCCCACTTGGGGTCAGTGGAGCGAGTACGAAGACTGCCCGGTCTCATGCGGGGGCGGTAAGTTCGAATCCCAGTGAAGGACGTTTTAATATTGACCAGAAACTTTTTAAAGTTTATGATTTAATTTAGGAAGCCAATCTCGAACTCGAACTTGTCTTTTTGGAAGCGTCGGTGACGTAGGCTGTGATGACGTAGATGACGCAATCATGTCACGTGACTGTGGAACTGTTGATTGCGATTTCTGGGGAGAATGGAGCAACTTTAGCGATTGTTCGGTTTCCTGCGGCATCGGGATACGGGTACGTCACTTCCTGTTAAATTTTGTTGAATAAATGGACAAAAGAAATTGAAGTTTAGGTTAACAATAAAATTTAATTTAAATCTTACTTAGACCCGTGATCGAACTTGTAACAATGGAATCCCTGGCAGCGGTGGATGTCCGGGTTTGGCCCGTGACGTAGCTAGTTGCAATCGCGGATTGTGCGCGGAATGGACGGAATGGGGAGATTTCGGGGAATGCAATGAGCGATGCGGGGGCGGAACCCAAATAAGGGAAAGGTCAGAACTGTTTGGCATAATAATTGTTGTTTGGCGGTATTATAATCTAATCGTTTATTTATTAACAACTTGTTTTTATCACAAACTTTTTTTGAATATAACTTTAAATTAATTTATTTTATTTAGAACTTGTGCCAACGGACAGGCGACCGTCGATTGTGTTGGACCTACGTCAGAATCAACCACTTGCAACCCAACACCATGCGAGGTATGGTCCGATTGGTCGGTATTTGGTTCCTGCAACGTCACGTGCGGAGGTGGTTACCAATCGAGGTCACGTGGTTGTGTTGGCGGAAACATTGGAGATCCCGGATGTCTTGGCGTTTCGGTTGAGGTAATTCTAGATTTTAAACGACAATTTTAATTGGATTTTTTATTTAACTTTTTTTTAAAATTTGTTTTATTTAAAAAATAAAAATATATTTATTTAAACTTAGAACCAAAATTGCAACACTCAACCCTGTACTTTCTGGAGTCCTTGGACTCCATTCGGGGATTGTGGGGTCTCCTGTGGTAACGGCTTTTCTACCCGAACCCGGATATGTCTCCCAAACAACAACCCGGACGAATGTGCGGGCCCTGGTTCCGAGAACGAGGCTTGTGTAGGGAATGGGATCTGTAATTTCTACGGGGATTGGACGGACTTATCCCCGTGTACACTTACATGTGGGGGCGGGGTTTCGATCAGAACTAGAATATGCATCGGTGAGTTATAACGAAGCAAACCTGGAAATTAGTATCTGAATAAGATTTATCATGTTAACTTATAAATATCTAAAAGGTGGTGAAGCTGGTACTGGAGGCTGCGATGGACCGAGCGAAGAGTTAGAAAACTGCAACGATCAAGTCTGTCCAGGTTGGTCTCAGTGGTCGGTATCAGAATGCAGTGTTACTTGTGGAGATGGAAGATCGACTAGAACCAGGACTTGTATTGGTTCCAGCCCTGGTTTGGATGGTTGTATTGGCGATCCATTTGAAACTTTGGAGGTTGTTGGAATTTGTTCGTTCCCGGTAAGTTTCAACTAAACACTGTTTTTGTATATTTATCTAATTCTGCAATAATTTATTTATTAATTTTAGGATTGCGCGTTTTTGTCTGATTGGACAACTTGGGGCACATGCTCGGTCACCTGCGGGCTAGGAACCTGGGAGCGGACCCGGAAGTGTATCTCAGATGGGGAAACTTGCGAAGGGGAACTAACCCAGGTTGCGGATTGTGTTTTGAGCGAACTTTGTGCCTCATGGGAGCAATGGAGTGAATTCTCAACTTGCTCGTGAGTTGAAGTTATTTTGAATTAATAAATTGAAATATTTTTTGGAATATTTTGTTTAATTTAATTTTTTTTAGTTTATCTTGCAATGGAGGGAACCAAACCCGAACGCGTCAGTGCATTAACGGACGACCTGATGACGTAGGCTGTCCAGGATCGGCGAGTCAGACGATTGGCTGCAATGTTCAAGTTTGTCCTTTGTGGGCGGATTGGTCAGAATACGGCGATTGTGACGCAGTGTGTGGTGGTGGTACCCAAGTAAGTGGTGACGTCATTTTTATGTAGTGCTTTTTTATGACGTCATAATTGTAGTTTGTGGTAATGATTTCTTTCTATTTAGATACGAACTCGAGCTTGCAACAACGGAGTTCCAACACAAGATGGCTGTAGAGGACCACAAAGTGACGTCAGAACCTGTAACTTGATGGATTGTGGGTCATGGACAAACTGGGGCGAGTTTGGGGAGTGTTCAGTAGAGTGTGACGGGGGTGTTCAGTTTAGGGAGCGAACTTGTGTGGCGGTCGTTGGGGCCGAACAAGGTAAACAGTCAAAATATACGTTTAATAAAGTGAATACGTAGGCCAGCATTAACATCACAATTGTTATTCTTTGTTGTAGTGGAGTTTGAATGCGATGGAAGTGCTACTGGGAGCAGGGAATGCAACCTTGAACCTTGCAACCGCGGGTGGGCGCAATGGAGCACAACTTCAGATTGTTCGGTCTCGTGCGGGGTCGGAATCACGACCCGGTCTCGAACCTGCATTAACTCTGAGGTAAGAAATAAGAACAAGCAATATGAGCTGCGTAGAATTTAAAACTTCAAAGTATTGATTAATTAACAAATTACTAATTAATGTAAAGGTTGGAAGCCTTGATTGCCCCGTTCTAGATTCACTTGAAGTTCTGCCTTGCAATACTCAAACCTGCCCCTCGTGGTCAACTTGGGGGGATTATGAAGAGTGTAGCGCCTCTTGTGGTGGAGGCAGTTTTTCCAGGAGCCGGTTCTGTAATAATGGGGAACCGGGAGATGTCGGGTGCACCGGAATGGTGACCGAAACCTCGTCTTGTAACGAACAGGTTTGGATTAATTTCAAATATTGTATGAACAAGAGTTAATGTTGGTTTAAATTCGACTTTTTTAATTTGTTCTGTAGGAATGTCCACGATTCTCAGATTGGACTTTTTGGACGGCTTGCTCTGTCACGTGTGGGGGAACCACCATCACCAGGAACCGAGTTTGTATCGACGGAGAGGTTGGCCAACTCGGCTGCGTCGGCGAAGTTCTTGACATCACAATCTGTAACACTCAAGACTGTCGTAAGTGGTTGTGACGTCATTCTTATGTAAAAAAGAGAAAATTTTATCTATAACGAGTTATTTTGAATAGTTATTATGACGCAATAATATTTACAGCGATCACGGGACCATGGGGGCCATGGGGCACATGTTCATCGAGTTGTAACTCTGGGACCCAGGGTCGAGAAAGAGTTTGTGATGGGGGTGAATTTGGGGTTATTGGGTGCGAGGGACCTTCAAGTGAGAACAGACAATGCATCGGTTTGGTGAGTATTGAGATTTAGTTAAAAAGTTGACTTTTTTATGACAAAATTAATTTTGTTATTTTTTGGTTCCAGCCTCCCTGTGCTTCCTGGTCTCGCTGGGGATTGTTCGGGAGTTGTTCGGCCACGTGCGGGGTCGGAAGATGGTCCCGGTTCCGAATTTGCGTCGGTGGTGACATAGGTGGTCCTGGATGCGGGGGCGATGCCACAGAAGAGGAGGATTGTATTGTGTCTTCATGTCCCACGTGGGCAATGTGGGGAAGTTGGAGCGAGTGCACCTCACGATGCGACGGAGGAGTTTCGGTAAATTTTGTTCCTTTAACTTAAGTTTAAGGTTCACAAACATACCTGAGCTTAATGTTTACTTAAATATTTAAGGAGCGAACCCGAACTTGTTTGAACGGGAACCCGGGAGATGACGGATGTGTGGGAGGAACAATCGATACAGTGGCATGCAACACCGTGTTATGTGGTGAGTACCGTGCTTAGCAGGCACTAAGTTCGAAACGACTACTTTTAATTATAAACGAATTATTTGTTATTTGTTTACGCTCAGACTTGGTTTGTAAAACTTGCTTAAGATTAGGAATAAAATAATTGTTCCTACAGATGATATTACTCCACCTGACGGAATAAGAGATAGTAAGTTTCAATGAAACTAACCTGGCAGTTTACTAACTCACAACTCTAACTAACTAACCTTCCAGTTCAAATATTAATTAATTAATCACAATTTAATTAACTAACTCACAACTCTAACTAACTAACGCTTAATTTAGTCAACTAACTTACAGTTTGAATTAACTAACCCTCCATTTATTTAACTAACTAACTAACTCTCCATTTTAAATATTAATTAACTAACTCACAGTTTTAATTAACGCAATGTTAATTAATGCAAGTACTAACTCAACTTTTATTTTAACAACAAAATGTTTAAATTCTTTGTATTTGTAATAAATTGGATCTAATATATGTTTATTAACATAACTGGCATGCTTTTATAACAAGGTACAAGTATATGCTAACACGTTTAATTAATTGCGTAAGTGCTGTTACAATTTTACCTTTTAAAACTTGGAATTTGTTAAAACTTTACTAAGTTATAAAACAAATTATGTTAACACATTTAGATTGCACTAGGATTGATATCGCTTTAATCATTGACTCAAGTTCGAGCATTGGTGACGACAATTTTGAAATTATCCGAGGATTTTTACGAAGGATTATTGTTCAACTTAACGTTGGGCTCGACTTTACCAGGGTGGGTATATTTTATATGAATAAGTGGCTATGCTGGTATTATTATTCAATGCAAATACTTATTTTAAATGTGTTTTTAAAAATAGCAATTAACAGCTTGTTTTTAAATTAAAAGTTAGAAATAAAGTTTTTGTATATTTTTAGATCGCTGCGTTCCGCTACAACAACCAAGTCTTCCCACTTTGGAACTTTTTTGATTCAACAAGCCAGCAAGCCCTGCTAGATCGAACCGAACAAATTACTTACGATGGAGTGGGAACACGAACTGGTGCTGCGCTTACTTATGCAGCAAACCAGGTTTGTGTTGTAGTTTAAAACAAGCTTGAATTTTATATATTAGTTATGTAAAGCTTAAACTTATTTATTGTTGCAGGTGTTTATTGCAAGCGAGGGAGATCGGGAAGATGCTCCAGATATCGCGATTGTTTTGACCGACGGCCGAGCTCAAGACGACCCCGGATCAACGGTGACTGTAAGTTCATGTTTTAACAGTCTTTAAACATTTACGTTACAAAAGTTTGTTGAGCTTTAATCTTAATTGTTCTTAAACATTGTTTGATGTTTCAGGAACTTAAAGACAACAATGTCTTAGTTGTTGCCATTGCAATAACTAACCGAGTCGACAAGGACGAGATCTTAGCGATCGCATCCGAACCTGACTCAGTTAACGCACTTTTCGTGGACGAGTTTATCAATTTGAGGGAAATTGTGAACGAGGTTGCAGGGTTCGCTTGTGGTGAAGGTAAATTAGTGTTTGCAGATAACAACTCAACTATAGGTATACCGTGCAGTTCATTAAAAGTTTTAATTGTTGTTTTACAGCCTCGTGGAACGATTGGAACGCGTGGACCGGATGCTCGGAAACATGCGGAGCTGGATTCAACATCCGGAATCGGGAATGTGTCGGAGGATTTGGGGAAAACGAGGGAGTCTGTCCCGGAAGCCCGGTTGAAACCGCGGTAAGCTCAGTGGTTCAAGTTCTTTATTCTTCCTAATAAATAAAATGATTTTAAATAAACTTACTTCTCCCGACAAATATTAACCCCAGTTTGTTGTTATAGCAATGTAACTTGGTGGATTGTCCACAATGGACAGAGTGGAGCGAGTACATGGATTGTACTTTAACATGCGGTGGAGGCACTCAAAGAAGATCTAGAGTTTGCAGAAACGGTCCTGGATGTGAAGGAAACGCGGAACAAATCAACGACTGCAACTTGCAGGTAATTATCAAACTTTTATTGGTTGACAGGTACAGGTTTGGAACATCGAGAAACACTTCCAGGTGTTTTTATAGAAGAATTACTGGTAGTTCTGGTATGACATCATGCGGATTGTTTTAGGTGAAGAGCAAAGTTGAAAAGAATAGCACTTTGTACGCCACATTTTGGCTATATCCCATTTTGTATAACTGTACAGAAGGCCTTATACAGAGTGACCTTATACAGGTTGACCTTACACAGGTTAACTTTATACCAGTTGACCTTACACAGGTTGACCTTACACAGGTTGACCTTTTACAGGTTGACCGCAACAGGTTGATCTTATACCGGTTGACCTTACATAGGTTGACCTTACACAGGTTGACTTTGTACAGGTTGACTTTGTACAGGGGGGACTTTTTTTAAGGGTGACCTTACACAGGTTGACCTTTTATAGGGTTAAATAGATTTTAACAGTTTATCTCGCTACACTAGACCTGCCCCTCATGGTCTTTGTGGGTATCTTGGTCAGAATGCTCGGCCGAGTGTGGACGCGGATCAAGAACAAGAACCAGGTTTTGTGTTGGAGGTCCTGAGGGTATTATGGGATGCATGGGAATCTTTAGCATGTTAGACATTTGTAATGAACAGGTAATTAAGGATTTCCATTTGGTTATTCTCATGGATTAGGAACAGGAATGATAATTTTTGTTGTTACAGTTTTGTCCAACGTGGACAGATTGGTCTCCATGGTCGGGTTGTTCATCAACTTGCAACGGGGGAACAAGTCGTAGATCCAGGACTTGTTCGTTCATGACAGATACTTTAACTTGTCCTGGAGACTCGGCACAAAGTCTTCTCTGTGGCACTGAGGTACAAACTAACTCCTCCAAATAACTCTGCTTCAGACAACTTCTAAATTTTCTTTTTCAGCTTTAGATTTCTTATTGAACTAATTTTACCTTAACATCTTAAATTTAATCTTTAAACTAACAAACTTTCTTTTATTAACCAAAACTAGTTTCGCCTTCGAAAACTAACATTCGCATAATAGATTATTATGTGCTGGTGATGATTTAATTATGGCATTGTTACTGGATTGTGACGTCAAAAACACATTGCAGCCTTGTGCGCGTTGGAATGAATGGACGCCGTGGTCACCGTGTCCTGTGACGTGTGGTTCAGGTCAAGTTTCAAGGTCAAGAGTTTGTATTGATGGCGAAGTGGGAGGTCCTGGATGCCGCGGGTTGCCAAGAGAAGACAGAAGTTGTGGCGATTATGTAAGTTTTGAGAAATTAAGTTGTGTTTGCAAATATTTAAACTTTTTGTAAAACATTAGACGTGCGAGACTTGGTCGGATTGGGGAAGCTGGGGATCGTGCAGCGTAACTTGCATGGAAGGTTCTAGAACCAGAACTCGAGTTTGCTTTGTTGGAACTCAAAATGTTCAATGTATTGGACCGAGTGAGGACGTTGAAAGATGCAGTTTAAGGGTAAGTTTGGAAACATCACATTTTATTGAAATTTTTAAAATCATTTTTAAACAACAAACTTTAATTCAGGTATTACAAAATTTATTGAAATTTTTAGACTCTGTGTCCAGTTTGGTCAACATGGGCGAGTCCCGACCCAGACCCAACAAACCCCAGCGATGACCCACCCTGCACTGCAACTTGTAACGGAGGGGTCACTACGGTAAGAAGAAGATGTATCAACGGGGTGATTGGGGTCCCAGGGTGCGAAGGGGAATTTACCAGATTCGATGAATGCAACACCCAGGTAGGATTTGGGCTTTTAACGTTGGTTAATAATAAAACAAACCTTTTTTCTAAATTTAAAAAAGGTTTTAAACCGCTTGTTAAACTATGACTAAAAGTAACTGAAACCAAATCTTCCCAGTTATGTAGCGATTGGGCACAGTGGCAACCTTGGAGTTCGTGCAGTTTCTCCTGCGGACCTGGTATCAGAGAAAGAAGAAGACAATGTTTTAGAGGAGAGGAAGAGGCAAATGATTGTGGACCCGTGTTTAGACAAGAGATCGCATGCAACTTGGGCGTAAGTAAAGTGTTTAACATCAAGATATATTAAAAGAACAAACATGACGTTTATATTTTTTATTAGACCTGCGCGGATTGGTCGCCATGGGGAACCTGGTCGCGTTGTGACGTCACTTGTGGTGGAGGTTTAAGATCACGGGAAAGGCTTTGTTTGAACGGACAAGATAATAATGATTGTGAAGGCGACAGTCAATCAATCGAAGCTTGCGAGACTGACGTAAGTTGTGCTTTGTAGTAAGATAAGAAAATATTGGATATAAACTAAATAGACTAAAATTTGGTGTTTACCGTTAGCGTGTAATAACAATATTTAGCTTTACATTTGTGTGGTAATATTTCTTGAATCTAAATTTGCCGAGATTAAAGTTTATTTTTAACAAATTAAATGTGTTTAGACTTGCCCAATCTGGGACTTGTGGACTGAATGGACTGGTTGCAGTGCATCGTGTGATGGTGGATTAAGAACAAGGTCAAGAGTTTGCATCGGTGGTGAAATCGGACAAGGGGGATGTATTGGTTTCCCTCTACAGGAGGAATTCTGCAATGGAAGGGTAACATATATATTTCGGGAATTACTTAACTAAAGATTTAATGTTAGTGAGTTGTAGAGTTTACAACAAATATTTGTTCAGGCTTGTGCGTTCTGGTCTCCTTGGACACCATGGGGCGGTTGTGGAGCGACTTGTGGCTTGGCTCAGCAGAGCAGACGAAGAATTTGTATCAACGGGATCAGGGGAGTAGATATGTGCGAGGGAGATAGAACAGAACTTCAATCTTGTGACCTTGAGGTAAGTTTTATGATTTGTCCAATGGCTGTTCTGCTTTATTGCAAAAAAATGTTTTTTTTAAATTTTTTTAAATTACAGCTTTGTCCATCCTGGGCAACTTGGACAACTTGGGGAGCTTGTAGCGCCCCATGTGGCCCTGGAATTATGACCCGAAATCGGGTTTGTATCAGAGGACCCAGTGGTTTGGGGATTTGTGTTGGGTTTAATGAACAGAACACAGCTTGTGAGAACGAAGTAAGTTTGTTTTACTTTAATAAAATATTTAAAAATCAATTCCAGGAAACTTTTACAAACTTTTAGTGGTAAATATTGCTATGCAGTTGACTTTAGATAAGGAATTTAGCTGGTTTTAACATCAAAATTGTTTTAAAGGCCTGCCCGTTTTGGTCTCCATGGGGAGAATACAACGATTGTGATGTCACATGTGGAGGAGGAAGAAGATCAAGAGGTAGAACTTGTCTTCCAAACGGACTCGGATGTGAGGAGCTTGGTCCCGTCCAGGAGTTTGTAGATTGTAATGGACATGTGAGTAGCTTAGATGAAAGTTTTTATGAGCTAGCACATTTATACATTTTTAAACTCTTTGTAATAAACATTTACAGAGATGCCCGGAATGGTCGTCATGGACACCATATAGTCCATGTTCAGTCACTTGCGGCGGTGGAGAGCAGTCACAAACACGAGAATGTTTGAACAACTTAGCTTCAGATGACTTCACGGGTTGTGAGGGACCTCGTGTATCGATCAGGGAATGTTATACTCAGGTTCGTCCTAAGTTGTGATCCAAGTTGAATAAACTGGCCACAGAATTATATATACCTTTGCTTTTTTTATTATTTAACTGCTATTTTGTTTAGGAATGCCCTTTCTTTACTCCATGGTCGCCATGGGGAGAATGTAGCGCAACTTGCAACGGTGGCATCCGACAATCTAGAAGAAGATGCTCCGGAGGTTTCATTGGCGTGCCCGGATGCATAGGGAGCACTTTGGGCGAAGAAGCATGCAGAATTCAGGTGTGATGTCATTAAGTTGTGATGTCATTAAGTTGTGATGTCATTAAGTTGCGATGTCATTAAGTCGTGATGTCATCAAGTTGTGATATCATCAAGTTGTGATGTCATCAAGTTATGATGTCATCAAGTTGCGATGTCATAAAGCTGTAATGCCATAAAGTTGTGATGTCATCAAGTTATGATGTCATTAAGTTGTGATGTCATCAAGTTGTGATGTCATCAAGTTGTGATGTCATCAAGTTGTGATATCATAAAGTTGTGATGTCATCAAGTTGTGATGTCATCAAGTTGTGATGTCATTAAGTTGTGATGTCATCAAGTTGTGATGTCATCAAGTTGTGATGTCATCAAGTTGTGATGTCATCAAGTTGTGATGTCATCAAGTTGTGATGTCATCAAGTTGTGATATCATCAAGTTGTGATGTCATTAAGTTGTGATATCATCAAGTTGTGATGTCATCAAGTTGTGATGTCATCAAGTTGTGATGTCATCAAGTTGTGATGTCATCAAGTTGTGATATCATAAAGTTGTGATGTCATCAAGTTGTGATGTCATCAAGTTGTGATGTCATTAAGTTGTGATGTCATCAAGTTGTGATGTCATCAAGTTGTGATGTCATCAAGTTGTGATGTCATCAAGTTGTGATGTCATCAAGTTGTGATGTCATCAAGTTGTGATGTCATCAAGTTGTGATATCATCAAGTTGTGATGTCATTAAGTTGTGATGTCATCAAGTTGTGATATCATCAAGTTGTGATGTCATCAAGTTGTGATGTCATCAAGTTGTGATGTCATCAAGTTGTGATGTCATCAAGTTTTGATGTAATCAAGATGTGATGATGCTTTTGTTACGTACTAGCACCGTCAAGGTAAAATTTTACTTTGAATTTTCAGCCTTGTCCAGTTTGGGATGAGTGGACGACGTGGAGCAGTTGCAGCGAAACTTGTGGTCACTCAACAAGAACACGAAGCAGGAGTTGTAACAATGGTGTGGCGGGTCAAATTGGCTGCGAAGGTTACTCGAGCGAGTCCGATGCTTGCGATGGAAGGGTAAGTGTGATGTCATAATTCGTTTATTTTATTTTATAATAAGTGTTAGTTGATCTTATTTAAGTAAAACATTTCATACAAAGGCATGCCCATTCTGGTCGCCATGGGGATCGTGGAGCGGCTGTAGCGCCTCATGTGACGGAGGAATAAGGTCACGTGATCGGTCATGCATCAATGGCGTCGAGGGATTGGATGAATGCGGGATTGAATCAGTCAACATTATTGCGTGCAACTTGCAGGTATTTTAAGTTTTATAGGTTACACTTTGACTAAGTTTAAAGTTATATAGTTACTATTTATGTTGTATTAGGAAAATTTTAAGTTCAAGTTTTGTTTAGTTATGTCCCGCCTGGAGTGAATGGGGAGATTTTGGGGATTGTTCAGCAAGTTGTGGGGACGGATACAGTAGAAGGGAGAGGGTTTGTAACAACGGTTATGTTGGAGATCTTGGATGTATTGGGTCAGCTGAGGACAGTGTTCTTTGCGTTGGAGAGGTGGGTTTAAATATAAAGTTATTTAAAGTTTAATAATTATCATAAAATAATTTGATTAAAGTTTTAAGGTAATTTTCTTAAATGAACTTGAACCTGGTTAAGGCTTTAATGTTAAAACTTTTTTGAATATTTAAAAAAATTCAAATAATTTTTTTTTATATTTCTTATTTTTTTCGTTATTTTATTATTATGTTATTATTGAATTTATTAAATGACCTTGACATTCAAGGTTAAAATTTTAAGACGACCTTGACCTTAAAATTTAAGGTTAAATTTTTAAGATGACCTTGAACTTGACACTCAAGGTTAAATTTAATGTTAAAATTTTAAGATGACCTTGATCTTAAAATTCAAGGTTAAAATTTTAAGACGACCTTGAACTTGACATTCAAGGGTAAATTTTTAAGATGACCTTGAACTTGACATTTTAAGGTCAAATTAATAAATGATTGCTGTTTTAAAGTTTAATTAGGTTTGTGGCATCAAAACTAATAACCAGGTTTGTACTTGGCTAAACTTTTATTATGCAAGCTTCAAGATTTTCATCTGGTTCCGTTTTCTTAATTGTGAAATAATTTCCAGGACTGTGCAGTTTGGTCGCAATGGACATCATGGGCGGGTTGCTCGGTCACGTGTGGGGTCGGCACCTGGTTCCGGGTCAGATCTTGCTCGCTAGATGGAGAAGAGAGCGAGGAATGCCGAGGACTTGATAACGAACAAGAAGCCTGCTTCGGATCGGTTAGTTTAAAGTTTTAAATTTTGGTGACTTTAAGTTACGTGTTATGTATTATAACAACATTGCTTATTTTAAGTTAAACTCTTTGTATAAAAGCATAAAGAATTAAGTGATGTTTTTATTTTAGGTTTGTTCTTTCTGGTCCTTTTGGTCTTCATGGTCCGGATGCAGCGAGTCGTGTGGAGTCGGGACCTACTCCCGGTCACGTGTTTGCGTCAACGGAGAACCCGGAGAAGATAATTGTGAAGGTTCGGAGCGAGATTTCGGAAGTTGTAATACCCAGGTATAAATATACTTAATTTTGTTTAAATTTAATTTTAAATAAAAAAAAATAAATTAAATTTTAAATTGGTTTTAATTTTTTAAAGAGTTATTGTAGCTATAATTTTCGTTAAATAAAGTTAATAAAATTATTAAAGTTTGTTTATAAACAGTTGTTTATAATTTATTTTAAATTTGTTTTTAGGATTGTCCGTCTTGGAGCATCTGGGCCGAAACTACGCCCTGTACTGCCCCATGTGGTGGCGGGGTCCGGGTATTTACCCGTGTCTGCGTGAACTCAGATGCTGGGTTCAGAGAATGTTCGGGACTAAGAAGGAGGGAAGAGTTTTGCAACGAACAGGTTGGGTTCAAACATATTTTACTAGGAGGGAAATATTTTGCTGTTTTTTACTAAATTGTTTTTTGTTGCAGCCTTGTCCGAACTGGTCACCCTGGGGATCATGGACCTCGTGTTCTTTAACTTGCGGCCAGGGAATCAGGTCACATGAAAGAGTTTGTTTGTACAGCGGCGATCAAGAGGAGGCTTGCTTAGGAGACGACTTGGAAAATTCTCTTTGTAATGTCCAGGTATAAAAATATTTAAATCGTTTGAAGGATGCAAATTTAAATTGTATATTCCTTACATTCACTAAAAAACATTTTTTACAGGACTGTCCATCTTGGAGCGATTGGGGTGAATGGTCAAGCTGTAGCGCCTCATGTGGTAGTGGGCGTACTTCAAGGACAAGAAATTGTTTGAACGGGGAGCAAGGCAATCCAGGCTGCATGGGAGACTACGTTCAACGGTTGCCATGCAACATTCAGGTGGGGATTAAATTATTTTCATTTTTTTAGTAAACCTACTGTTTTTAATTATTAAAATTATAATAAAACTATATTTTCCTCTATTTAAATTTTCAGTCTTGCCCGTATTGGAACAACTGGAGTCAATGGAGTGAGTGTAGCGCCTCGTGTGGCGGTGGGGAGCGAACCCACACTCGATCTTGTAACAATGGAGATGTGGGTGACGTAGGCTGTCGTGGTGACGTCCTACAAACCGATCGCTGCATGATTCAAGTGAGTTCACTTCAAAAGTTATATTAAAAATCATTAGAACTAGTTTTATTCATTTGTCATCTTAAAAAATGGATAGTTATACTGAATTAAATATTTTAACTGAATTAAATATTTTACATAAAAGCTTTCCACATTAAAAATGTAACAAATTGTAATTTAAATTAATATTTTTGGAATTTCATTGTATCCAAATAAGTCAAATTTAAACATGATTTGTTGTTTCAGGATTGCCCAATGTTGTCAAATTGGGGAAGTTGGACCCCATGTTCAGTTTCTTGTGGGTTGGGGTCAAGAACCCACTTTAGGAGATGTGTAAATGGGGCTTACGGGGAGACTGGCTGCGATGTTGGGGGACTTTCAGAAAGGGAAGAATGTGTTAATTCTGTAAGTGTTTAATTATTTTTACGGATAATAAAATAATATAAATAAAAAAATAAAATTTGTTTGTGACGCAGGTGTGCCCCGCATGGTCCGGATGGGGTTCTTGGTCGGATTGCTCACAATCTTGTGGAGGAGGAAGCCAGAATCAAACAAGATTTTGTTTCCAAGGCGACCAGGAGTCGGAAGGTTGTCCAGGTTCCGACTACAACTACAGATCGTGCAATATTCAGGTGAGGTTTTGTGTTAAGTAGGTCGTGTTTAGTTACAACGGGCAACTATCATGTTAGTAACGATCTCATTCTTTTAGGCTTGTGCTTTTTGGAGTGAATGGAATCCCTGGCGACGTTGTAGCGCCACTTGTGGTGGTGGAAACCGGCTTCGATCACGAGTTTGTTTGAACGGAGAAGTTGGCGGGGTTGGTTGTGAAGGCTCAAGTGTCAGTCAGGAAAGTTGCAACGAGCAGGTTTGTGTTAAACTTATATTGGAGTTGGTTATATTCTTGTTAAAGGCTAATGTACACATATTAAAAAGGGAGTCAGTGATTGCAATTAAATGTTGTTTTTTACTCAAAGTTATTTTTCTATTTTAATTAAAATTAATTAATATCTTATGTTATAAATCGTAAAATTAAAACCGGATTTTTCTTAGATTTGCCCCTCGTGGTCTGAGTGGACTCCTTTCTCTGAGTGTACTTCAACTTGTGGAGGGGGTCAGAGTGGAAGAAGCAGGACATGTATAGGGGGTTCCCCAGGCCTTCAGGGGTGTATTGGGGAGTATAGGGAAGTTGTTACCTGCAACCCAGTGGTAAGTTATCCATTTTTTATGTTTATTCAGAAAACACTAAGTTTAAAAATTTACTTAACCATGTTATTGTTGCACATTTAGGAATGTCCGTCGTGGACGCCTTGGTCTCCATCGTCTGATTGTAGCGTCTCATGTGGTCGCGGTATTCGAGTCAGGTCACGTGACTGCCAAGGAGAAGGATGCCCTGTTGAGAGGACGCAGAGAAACGCTTTCTCTTGTATCAGAGGAGTAAGTTTCAGCATTTATTCGTGTTAAAGTTGTTGGCATTAAACTTCGTTTAAAAATTTTCGGCGGATTCTAATCCTTTTTTACCAGCAAAATTTGTTTTAAAGCTTAACTCATTGTTTTACATCAAGGAATGCCCGTTTTGGAGCGATTGGAGCCAGTGGTCGATGTGTAGTTTAAGTTGTGGCCTTCCAGGTAGAAGAACTAGAGCTCGAACTTGCACATTTGGCCAAGCTGGATTGGATGGTTGCCTCGGAGATCAGGACCAATCAGAGCCGTGTGGTGGACAGGTCAGTTGAAGTTTTAAAGTTAATTTTTAAACGATTTATCGTTCGACGATATATGGTTAAAATTAATAATTTTTTAGGAATGTCCAAGCTGGGCTCCTTGGACTCCTTGGAGCGGGTGTTCACTGACTTGTGGAGGAGGAATAAGATCTCGGGAGCGAGAGTGTTTCGGAGGATCACTTGGTCAACGAGGATGCATTGGTCCGACTTCCCAACAAAGTTTCTGCAACGGAGAGGTGGGTCGAAAAAAAATTTAGTAATTTGTTTTTTAAAGTCGTTGAACTTTGTTAAATTTTTACTACTTTGAATTGTCAGGCATGTCCATATTTCTCTCCATGGCAACAGTGGAGTCGCTGTAGCGACGTTTGTGGAGGGGGAGTGAGGACGAGAAGCCGAAGTTGTGTGAACGGAGAAGTTGGAAGTTTGGGATGCAACGATGTTTTGGATGCAGTGGAAGTCTGCAACGCTGGAGTAAGTTTAATTGAATTATTAGACCTTGTTCAAAAAAATGTAAATACTGTTTTTTTGATTAGGATTCCAAAATGACTTTATAAATCTTAATATTTCCATGTTTTATGACATTTTAGGATTGCCCAACGTGGACAGATTGGGAAAGTTGGAACTCATGTTCAAGGTCATGCAACACAGGGGTTAGGTCAAGGTCAAGGTCATGCAATAACCCGGATGGTGTTTATTTTACAACCTGTGTCGGGGAAGATAGGGATTCGGAAAACTGCAACGAACTGGTGAGATTATTGTGGCAATGACTTTGTTTAATTTACTTTTATCAGAGTGAATTTAAATTATTGTTAATTGGATAAATTTAATTTTATTCAGATATGTCCGACTTGGACTTCTTGGACTTCCTGGTCTTCCTGCTCGGTTAGTTGTGGTCGTGGGTTAAGATCGAGGGGAAGAGATTGTGAAGGGGATTCCCCTTGTTTGGAGGGGGAGAATTTCGACACCGAGGATTGTATTAGAGGGGTAAGTGGTTGTGATTTCATAATCAGTATTTTTTAAGTAAATTAAATATTTTTTCGCAATGTAAAAGTAAAATTTGAAAAATTTCTATTTTTGCAATAATTAAAATTTAATTTAGGAATGTTCTTTCTGGTCCGATTGGTCGAACTGGGGAACTTGTAGCGCCGCCTGTGGTGGTGGAGAGCAGGGAAGGAGACGCAGTTGTGTCTATGGGTTGTCCGAACTAGATTGTGAAGGACCGGGTGATAACGCACGAACTTGCAACAATTCGGTAATTTAATAAAATTTTTAAAAGTTAAAATTTATTTTGTTTTTTTAATAAAAGTTAAAAATAAAAAAAACTTTTACGCAGCCGTGTCCGATGTGGTCTCAATGGAATGACTGGAGTGGTTGCAGCGCCACTTGTGGTCTCGGTGTCAGATCGCACTCCAGGATCTGCATCGATGAAGAAGAAGACTCGAGCTGTGTTGGACCAGCATCACAGGAGGAATTTTGTAACGGGGATGTAAGTTAAAGGTTGACATTTGTCAAATAAATAATCTGAAATTTACACTTTGTTTAATTACAACATTTATTTAGGATTGCCCGTTCTGGTCGCCATGGAGTCGATTTGATTCATGTTCGGTCACCTGCGGTGGAGGGTCCAGGTTCCGCGCCAGGAGGTGTGTCAACGGGGACCCGGGTGTTCCGGGATGCGAGGATCAATCTCTGGAAGACTCGTCTTGTAACACTGGGGTAAGGAAACTTTATTTTGTTGCTGCATCAAACTTTATTTTAAATTGTGTCAAATTAATAATGTTTTATTTACTTGATTTATTTTAGCCTTGTCCTCGCTTTGAAGATTGGACGGAATGGTCCGCTTGTAGCGCCTCGTGTGGTACCGGTGAAAGGATTCGAACTCGAGGTTGTTTGTTTGGAGTTTTTGGAGTTCCGGGATGCACCCAAGCACGACAAGATAGAAGTTCTTGCAACTCTCAGGTTTGTTAGTTTAAAAATAAAATTACACAATTTAAATTTAGAGTTGAGATTACAAAATTTAAATTTAGAGTTGCCCAGAGTTTAACCCCTGGGGCCAATGGGGTGCATGCAGTGTAACGTGCGGGCGAGGGGTAAGGTCCCACTTAAGGGTTTGTGTAAACGGAAATGTGGGTGATGCTGGATGTATGGGGCTATTATCGGATTCTGAAGACTGTATCAGAGGGGTAAGTAGATTGGATTAAACCTTACTGTGCTAATGATGTTTAAATAATGCAACTAATCATGGGTCAAAATTATTTATTTAAAAAAGGTTTTTATTTGACCTGATTTCTAAACATAATATAAAAGTTTTTTTTGATGCTGTAAAGCCTTTTTTGAGACAAATATTATCTTAAGCCCAATTTATCAAATCGTTTGTTTAATTTATTTCAGGTTTGTGCATTCTGGGACGATTGGTCAATGTGGTCAGAATGTAGCGCCACCTGTGGTGGAGGTCGTAGAGGTCATGTGCGACGATGCGTTAATGGCGTCGGAGGGGAGGAAGGTTGTCCTGGAGAGGGAGAAGAGGAAGAAGGATGTAATAGACAGGTTTGTGACGTCATATTTGTTTGTTTGATTAATTTAAGAATTATTAAATTAATTTTTTTTTAGAATTGTCCCGCTTGGTCGGATTGGTCAAATTGGGGCGTATGTGGCGCCTCATGTGGTGGTGGGGTTCGCACCCACTCTCGAGTTTGTATTAACGGGGATCCAGGGGATGTTGGATGTTTGGGACCCAACAACGAGGAAGAATATTGTAACGGACAGGTACGAATATTGTAGCTTAATTATAAAGGAATATTTTCACAATATTAAATTAATTTTGATTCAGGTTTGCCCAACTTGGTCGAGATGGAACAGTTGGGGCTCTTGTGCGCTCTCATGTGGCTCAGGATTACGATCGAGGATAAGAATTTGTTTGAACGGAGATGTGGAAAATTGCCCAGGATTCCCAATTAGTGAGGAATCATGTAATACTCAGGTTTGTAAAACTTTATCTACATTAAGACTACACAGTTGTTTTGTTTATTTAATTTTTTTTAAATACCCGTTTTTAGGATTGTTCATCTTGGCTGGAATGGGGTCAATGGTCGAGTTGTAGCGCCTCATGCGGAAGTGGTAGATCCCGTAGAACGAGAGTTTGCAACGAAGTCGGGGGTTATTCCTGTGAGGGGGCTTCAACCGAATATCTCGACTGTAATCTGGAGGTAAGTGGGAAATTATATTAACTTTCACAACTAAAATCAATATTATATTTGAGTTACAATTTGTTTGTTAATCTAGAACTGTCCGACGTGGAGCCAATGGAACGGTTGGACTGAGTGCAGTCAGAGCTGTGGAAGAGGCACCAGAGATCGAGATCGAAGTTGCATCGACGGAGTAATCGGGGAAGACGGTTGCCTAGGCGATGCCCTTTTCACAGAGTCTTGTATTAGAGGGGTAAGTTGTAAAAATGAGCGATAAAAGTTTTGCTGGTTTCATATTACTAGATGAAATTTTTCAGGGTCAACTAATTGCTACTTTTACATATTTAGTTCTGCGCCTTCTGGGTGGAATGGACTTCATGGAGCCAATGTAGTGAGACCTGTGGCGGTGGAATCAGGGAAAGAACGAGGGAATGTGTTAACGATGGATTGTTTGATTGTGTGGGAGAAGCTTCCGCTGTGGAACTTTGTAATTCTCAGGTAAAATATTTTTGTGATTTTCAAAATACTTTTTTTTATTTAAGTGCTTCTTGTCAATAATTTAATATTTATGTTTTTGTTAGGTTTGCCCGTCATGGACAGACTGGGAAACGTGGACGGATTGTTCAACTGAATGCGGTGGAGGACTAAGACAAAGAAGAAGAAATTGTCAGCAAGGATTCCCTGGTCTTCTCGGTTGCACTGGAGGTTCGGTCCAGGACGATTTCTGCAACTCTGGGGTAACTTAAACTCTGTCTATTTAGTGTTTAAAGATAGCAAACATCAACTATAAGATAATTACAATTTTGTATAGGATTGCGGTTACTGGTCGTCATGGCAACAATGGTCTCAGTGCAGTCTTTCGTGTGCTTCGGGTGTCATCACGAGGTCACGAACTTGTGTTGGTGACGTCATCAACTGCGTTGGTCCTAATTTTATGACAAATTTCTGCAACGAACAGGTTGGTCATTTAAACAGTTATTAATTTAAATATTATTTTCTTAAATGTAAAACTAAAAATAAGTTTAAATGACATACAAACTAGTTTCAAAATCAAATCAATTTTAAACTCAGGATTGTCCGTTCTGGAACGACTGGGGTGAGTGGACTCCCTGTGGTGTCCCATGTGGAGGTGGATTAAGAAGAAGAGAAAGATCATGCGAAAATGGTTACCCTGGTGACGATGGTTGCCTTGGTGATACCAGAGATCAACAACCTTGCAATGAGAGAGTGAGTTAGACTTAAAGTTTATTATTAGAAGAACTAAAGTATTAATTAAACTTAAACATTGACAGCTTTGCACGTTCTGGAGCGAGTGGCAATCTTGGTCAAGTTGTAGTTCAAGCTGCGGTCGAGGGTCACGTGGTCGTGTGCGATCATGCGTGAACGGTGAGTCGGAGGAAGATTGCGAGGGACTTTCAGCTTCCGAGGAAGATTGCATCCAAGGAGTAAGTTAACTTATTAACTTTTAAACTAAATCTAACATCCAGAAAACGTAGTGTTAATATTTGTCATAAAATCTATTATTTCGAATTTATTATTGGACTTAAGTAATTCGTTCTAAAATAGCTTTAATTAATAATTTTGATTAGAATTGCCCATTCTGGAACGATTGGTCGCCGTGGAGTCAATGTAGTCGATCGTGCAACATCGGGACCCAAACAATGACCAGAAGATGTGTCAACGGTCAACCAGGAGTTGAGGGATGTGAGGGAGAGAGCACCGACTCAAGAAGATGCGCCCTAGTGGTGAGTGTCAATAAATCTGTTCTTAATTATTAATTAATACTCTAAAAAATAATTTAATTTTTTCAGTTATGTCCTGAATGGGCTACCTGGGGTAACTGGAGTGAGTGTAGCGCCTCTTGTGGTGGTGGGGTAAGGACCCACTCCCGGGTTTGTATTAACGGGGATCCAGGAGATGTTGGGTGCGATGGACCCACGACTGCGCAGGAGTTTTGCAACCCACAGGTAAGTGGGGTTTGAGGTTGATTTTTTGTATAAATGTCTGTTCAATATCCTTACGTGTTTGTTCCTTTTCAGAGCTGTCCATATTGGGGTCCTTGGAACTTCTGGGCTCAATGTTCGGACACATGCGGAGGAGGAGCAAGGATCAGGCAAAGAGTTTGCGTCAACGGCGTTGCCGGGCAACCAGGTTGTCCGGGTCTTGATCAGGATGCACAAGGATGCAACGCACAGGCTTGTCCATCATGGACGTTGTGGGAGCAGTGGTCTGGTTGCTCTTATACTTGCGGAGGAGGATCACAATCAAGGTTGAGAAGTTGTGTGAACGGTCGTCCTGGTTACGGCGGATGTGATGGAGAAGATACGGAGAGAAGAGATTGTAACGATCAGGTAAAAGTTGTTTAATGTTTACGACAGGTATAAAAGTTTAATTTATTAAAATTTAGTTAAATTTTTGTCACATAAATTTTCTGAGTTATATTTTAGTTAAATTTAATTTTATAAGTTATAACTTTAGGTAAATTTGTATTTAAACATTAGCTACAAAATATTACAGGATTGTCCGACATGGGTCGAGTGGGCTCCATGGTCAGCATGCAGCGCCTCATGTGACGGAGGGGTCAGGTCAAGGTCACGGGGATGCAGCATTATGGGATTATGCGTGGGACAGAACAGGATGGAAAGTTCATGTCGCGAAGCTGTATGTTGTCAACAATCTTCAAATATTATAGCTAACTTTATTTCACTATTTTTAAAATTTTTAAAAGTATTAAAACCCTGAAATCTAAATTTTTTTATGTGATCTTATTTTTATTTTGCAGCCATGTGCTCGATGGACTCACTGGGGTCCTTACGGTTCATGTTCGGCCACTTGCGGTGGTGGAGAGCAGAGCAGGGATCGAACTTGTTTGTACGGAGAAGTAGGAGATGAAGGATGCGAAGGAAGCTCCGTGGATGTGATTGGTTGCATGACTCAAGTTAGTATTTGCAACGAGTTTATCTCTTGAATTAAGTTTAATATTAACCAAAGTAGTTCGAAACTAAAGTTTTTTTTTCAACTTATTTTCTTTTAAGCTTTGCCCGTCTTGGATTGGTTGGGCTCCATGGAGTGAATGTTCTCGTTCATGCGGAACTGGAAGAAGGGAGCGAACAAGATTTTGTGTTGGAGGAGTTGAAGGAGCAATTGGATGCAGGGGGTCACGTGATAACTTTGAACCTTGCAATCTCCAGGTAATAACATTAAATTAGGGTGATATTTTTAATTGTTTTTTCGTAAAAAAAATACGTTTTTAAGTTAACATTTCAAATTTTTTTTACTTACAGCCTTGCCCTCAATTCGATCCCTGGCTTGAATGGAGCGGATGTAGTTCAAGTTGTGGAATCGGAACAAGGACAAGGAACAGAGTTTGTTCGACCCAGGACTGCATTGGACCTGAGTCGGAGGAGTCGGAGTGTGTTGAGGGGGTAAGTTAGTTTCAATTAGTGCAAAAATAATTTAAATAAACTTTATTTGTATCTCTTCAGTAATCAAGTATTAAGAAAGTATTAAAATAACTTAACGTTTAGAACTGTCCTTACTTGACCTTCTGGTCGTCATGGAGCCAGTGTTCAGTCAGGTGTGGCGGGGGAACTTACACTCGAACTCGACGATGCGTGAATGGTAACCTTGGAGACGAAGGTTGCCAAGGCGACATAAATGAGGAAAATGTTTGTAACACTGAGGTAAACAGAAGTTAAAAAATTCAATTGGTTAAATTTAGGAATGTTGTAATCTAATTATTTTATGATTTTGTTTTAGTTATGTCCGCTGTTTTCTGATTGGTCAGCTTGGGGTGAGTGTAGCGCCCCATGTGGTGGTGGAACTCGTCGTCAATCCCGATTCTGTTTAACACGAGATTGTTCTGGTTCAACTTCTTACGAACAAACATGCAACCCGGAGGTTTGGCTACAAATAATCACTGTTAATTTAGTTTACTTACCACGCGCTATTTCAATAAATAATTATACCCATCACTAAACATTTAACTGATTCCAATTTTTTAGGCTTGTCCGTCTTGGAGTGTGTGGAATGATTTTGGCCCCTGTAGCGCCTCATGTGGTGGTGGAAACAGAATTCACTTTCGGACTTGTGTGAACGGGGAACCTGGAGATGTTGGTTGCCAGGGCGACGTGTCAGAGATTGGGAGATGTAGTGAACAGGTTGGCTAAAAAAATGTTATTGCAGTTGGTTTAAATTGGCTTTAAGGCTTTCACCATTTCACAGTTGATAAATCTTTAAAATTTTTCACCAGCGATGCCCAACATGGACAGAATGGAGCGAATGGGGAACTTGTAGCGCATCTTGTAATGGAGGGATCCAGGTTCGAACCCGAACTTGCGACGATGAAGATTCTTTATGTCCTGGAAACTCACTCGAACAACGAGCTTGTGGACAACCTGTGAGTTTACATTTTTTAGGCTTTATTAAATGTTAATTACTGCTTATAACAAGGTCTTACATATTTGTTGCAGGCTTGTCCGTTTTGGTCGCCGTGGACGACTTGGTCTTCTTGTAATGTGACGTGTGGCTCCGGGATGCGAACCCATAACAGGATTTGTGTGAACGGGCTTCAAGGTCAAGTTGGTTGCCAAGGAAACGACCTGGAGATTGATTTGTGCGACTATGGGGTAAGTGCTTTAAGTTTTTCGGTTTGGTGAATTTACTTGCGACTTGTTTTGATTGATGTTCGAACTTTATATTGAATATAAAATTTTAGTCTTGTGCATTCTGGGAGTTATGGAGCGAGTGGACTTCCTGTTCCTCTTCTTGCGGAGGAGGACAAAGATCTCGTTCTAGGAGGTGCTCCCAAGGATTCCCTGGTGATGTTGGATGTGAAGGACCTGTCAATCAACAGAGACTCTGTTCACCTGGGGTAAATTATTTATTGGGACATAGATAAACCCTTGTATAAGTTGTACTAACTCTAACCCTTATACAGTTGTGCCCTGCGTGGTCAAATTGGACCCCGTTCTCGGATTGTTCTCGGACTTGCGGTGGAGGTAGCTCTGTAAGAAGGAGGATTTGTGAAAACGGCTTCTCTGGCGACATCGGGTGTCACATCGGTGATCCTACGGAGGATACGACTTGTAACTCGAACGTGAGTTTTGTAACTTAATTTAAGTCAACTTTTTCATTGTTTATGTTTTATTTCAATTTTTTTATATTTTTTGCAGTCTTGTCCTATGTGGTCGGGTTGGAGCAGCTGGAGTAGCTGTAGCGTGACCTGTGGCCGGGGCACAAGAAGTCACAGTCGCGAATGTGTCGGAGGAGAGGTCGATGACAATGGTTGTAACGGTGTGACATCACAATCAACATCTTGTGTACAAGGGGTAAGCTTAACGAAATTTTAATACTGGCAATATTTTAAACAGGGGATTTTATTTTAAATATTAAGTAAATGAAGATAAATGAACCTTGCAACTAATTTTAAATTAAGCAGATATAAATGTTTATATTGCTACCAGGTGAAATATATTTTTGTTATAACCCCTATATTGTTGATATAGTTATGTCCTTACTTTTCTGAATGGAGCCAATGGTCGGGTTGCAGTGAGCCTTGCAACGGGGGAATCACCACCAGGTACCGCAACTGCGTTAATGGAGAAGTTGGGGAAGGTGAATGTGATGGAAATGTGAGAGAGGAACTGACTTGTAATAACCAAGTAAGTTGTTTAACAAATAGAATCAGAGAGTTTTTGTTATTCCAAATTTAAAACAAAACTATTCGCTCCTAGGCATGTCCTGAATGGTCTTCCTGGAGCGAGTGGTCCTCCTGCTCACAATCTTGCAACGGAGGAGTACGAAGTCACTCTCGCATCTGCATCAACGAAGTGGAGGGAGGAGCATCTTGCAGAGGATCTGCTTTAGTGGAGGAATACTGTAATGGACAGGTTTGTACTAAACTATTTGTCCTGCAATCCTTTAGGATAGGATTATTTTCACGCAGTCATTTATGGTCTATTAGCAACTTTATCATTTTTAATTCTGAAAAAAAATTAAGATATCGTTAAATAGAATTGAAAGTTTGGCAAACAACCAACAGATATTGACAACAAAAATAAATATTCACTTTAAAAGTTTTAATAAACAACTTAAATCCGTAACAGCTTTGTCCTACGTGGGCATATTGGACGAACTGGGGTCAATGTAGCGAAAGATGCGACGGAGGGGTCAGATCAAGGTCAAGGTTTTGCGTGAACGGAGAGCTCGGAGTTTCTGGTTGCCAGGACTCATATGTCGATATCTCAAGTTGTAATGAAGTGGTGAGTTATACATTTTTACTTTTCTTGTCTTTTTTTAAAACAAATTCGGTTGTGGTGCGAAATATTTTGTAAATTGCGACTTTGTTACGATTAGTAATTAAAGTAATTTGTAAATATAAAGTTACGGTTTAAGAAATAATATTATTTCACAGTCGTTGGGTAAAAAGTCAGTTAATGTCTCTATCAGTAAAAAAATAATAATAGTAGTAAAAATAATAATAGTAGTAATAATAGGTTATTTAAAAGTCACCACTTTAAGCACTTAACTTGTTCTTTTTAGGTGCTTTATATATATTAAAGACTAATAAATATTGATTGTAATATTAAAACTTATTGACAAATATCCAGCCATAATATTCTGGTACAAATTTAATGTTTTCAGGAATGCCCGGCGTGGACTGGCTGGGGTTCATGGCAGAGTTGTAGCGTTTCATGTGGCGGTGGCATCAGGTCACGGGTACGAGATTGTGAAAATGTGGCACTGACCGGTGTCACATGCCAGGGGGATGCAACTGATTATAGTGATTGTATGGTTCAGGTAAAGTTTTATAAGATAGCAAAGTTTCAACTATTTAACTAAGTTTTAATAAAAATTGACAAATTTTCTGAAATTTATATTTTTAAAATAATTGTCAATACATTTTAAACTTTTTAGGATTGCCCGTCGTTTGATGCTTGGAGTTCTTGGACGCCATGTAGTGTCAGTTGTGGTCGTGGATCAACATCAAGAAGCAGAAGTTGTAACAACGGTGAGGTCGGCGACAGGGGTTGTGACGGTAGAACCGAGGAAGAGGAGTCATGCGTCAGAGGGGTAAGTTTCTGGGGGAAACAATTTATTTTATTAATTGGTAACATTTTTACAAAACCTAATTATTTAGAATTGTGCCTTCTTTGACGATTGGACATCATGGAGTGACTGTAGCGCCTCGTGTGGTGGCGGAACACAACGACAAACGCGGCGATGTTTGAATGGTTTGGCGGGAACACCAGGATGTGAAGGGCAACCAATGGCAAGCAGATTATGCAACGAACAAGTAAGTTTTATTCGATCATTTAAGATAACATGTTTGGAGCAATGTTGTTTAAGTCAAATGTTTCTAGCAATGTCCGCGTTGGAGCATCTGGAGCAACTTCACTGACTGCAGTGTGACGTGCGGTGGTGGCCTCAGGAGCAGAACTCGTGACTGTTTGTTTGGATTAATCGGAAATGTTGGCTGCTTCGGTCGAAGTATCGACAGTGACTCATGCAATGCACATGTAAGTTACAGTAGATTTGACGTTGTAGGTTATATGATATGGGGTTTATATACAGTGTTAAAGTCGTTAATCAGAAGCTTACATTCAAGTTATTTGCCTTAGAATTGTCCTGCGTGGTCGTCATGGACACTCACAAGTGATTGTGATGCAACTTGTGGAGGAGGAGTTAGAATATACAGAAGAAGATGCATCAACGGACTTCCTGGCCAGGTCGGATGCGAGGGCGATAATCAACTCTTTGAGCTCTGTAATAACAACGTAAGTATGACGTCATAGAGCTACTTAGAATGTCCGTGTTATACTTGCTAATATAACGAGGTTAATATAATTACAGCCTTGCCCATCGTGGAACGAATGGGGAGAATGGACTCCTTGTTCAAGATCCTGCAGCGGGGGAAGAAGGGAGCGAGCAAGGATTTGTGTAAACGGTCTTCCAGGTGACCTTGGCTGTAGAGGTCAAGCAATTGAACCTGGCCGTTGTATGACACAGGTTAGTACCACAGTTTGTGATACTTTATGTTAAATTAAATTTTATTTATAAATATGTTTATAAACTTTACAGAGATGTCCGTTCTTTGAACAATGGTCGCCGTGGTCGCCATGTAGCGCCACATGTGGCCGAGGAACCCAGGATCACTTCCGGTCCTGTTTGTTCGGGACCGAAGGGGAACCAGGTTGTGTCGGAGACACCGAGGAATCAAGACAATGCATCGAAGGGGTAAGTTTTAGTTAAGGTTCGGGGATTTTTGCATGGGTCACATGTATTATTAAAAATGTTAAATGTCAGGACTGTCCGTTCTTTGACGATTGGACTCCTTGGTCGGATTGCTCCAACTCGTGCGGAGGAGGAAGAAGAAATCGGGCTCGAACCTGCGTCAATGGACTCCAGGGAGATCTTGGTTGCCAGGACAACTTTGATGAAGGAGAGAACTGCAACATGGCGGTAACTTTGATATTTTTTAAAATGGTTTTTGTAGTTTTAATGACTTATAACGACTAAAACAGTTGAACGTGTAACCTGATGTTTAGCCATGCGTATCATGGGAACAGTGGGGTCCATGGTCGCCATGTTCGGAAGTTTGTGGCTTCGGTGTGGTTACCAGGAACCGTGAATGCACCAACGGGGAACCAGGTCAGTTCGGTTGTCTTGGATCCGATCAACAAACTGCTGGATGCTACGAAGCTGTAAGTTTAACATAATCGCAGCTTATATTAGTTTAAATAAACATATTCCTTCTTAACTTTTTAGTTAGGTGTTAGTTTGATTAAAAATATTTGCAAACAAGTTTTTGTTAATGGATTATTTTAGACCTGCCCGGACTTTTCCTCGTGGTCCGATTTTAGTATGTGCACTTCTACTTGTGGTGGTGGAACTCGTGTTAGAACGAGAAGTTGTATCAACGAGGTAGAGGGAGGACTCGATTGCAACGGACCACTCTCCGAGACCATCTTCTGCAACGAACAGGTGCGTAGTGTTGTGTAAATAATAACGTTAACCGATTGTACCTATCTTTAATGTTTGTGACGTCACAGAATTGCCCCACGTGGTCAGAATGGAGCGAGTTCGGTGATTGCTCGGAATCGTGTAACGGAGGAATCAGCAGAAGAACGAGGACGTGCATTGACGGTCGTCGTGGAGCAATGGGATGCAGGGGAGCAAGCTCTGATTATTCTTCGTGTAATGAAGAGGTTTGTGATTAAAAACCTTTTAATATTTTTTAGTATATTTAATCGACTTGTAAGTACGACCAACAATAATTCATAATATATTGTGATAATTCAGACTTGCCCGTTCTGGAGTTCCTGGGATGCTTGGTCGTCATGTGACGTCACTTGTGGTAGAGGTCAAAGGTTGCACTCCAGAGTTTGTATCGGAGGAGAAAGTTGTCAGGGCGAGGAGATCGAGGCTGGAGACTGTGTTGAAAATGTGAGTTTGAGTAAATACTTTTTAGAGGGAATCAACTTCATATACTTTTGATTAACTCCCGTTTTAAACAATTGTTTAAGTTACTTTTTTAATTGTTTTTTATTGTGATGTCACAGAGTTGTCCGTTTTGGAGCGAATGGGGAAGTTGGTCGATGTGCAGCAGAAGTTGTAACCGCGGTAGTCAGTCACAATCGCGTTTCTGCATCAACTCAGTCGGAGATGAGGGTTGTGAAGGAGCGGCAACTGCCACTAGGGATTGTCAGCCACAGGTTACTAACGTTGTTTAATTTTTGCCCACATACCAACTTATAAATAATTTTTCTTGTAAAAAACTTTTTTAACTTTTTAAAATGTTGTTTTAAGCCTTGTCCAACATGGAGTGAGTTTGGAAACTACACAGCTTGCAGTCGGTCATGCGGTGGTGGGATTCGAACCCACGAACGTCAGTGTTTCAACGGACAACCAGGGGATCGAGGGTGTAGAGGACCAGTGTCTGAACAAGACTTCTGCAATTCTGGGGTAAGTTGAGTAATAATATAAGGGATTTATTATCTTAATTTTGCAAGAAAAAAAACTAATATAACAATGTTAAATGTTTAGCCATGTCCATTCTTTTTACCATGGGGACCGTGGAGACCTTGCTCGCTATCTTGTGGTGGAGGTCAGAGTTCAAGGTCAAGGCTATGCTTAAATGGTTTCCAAGGACAACTTGGTTGCCAGGGGTTACTGGATGAATTTATGGATTGTAATACTCAGGTTTGTTTTAAATTTATAATTTTTTTTTCGGTTACAATAAGGAAATACATTTAGTTTTTATACAGACAAATATTTTAAAGTAAAATTTAAATTTTAAGGAATGTCCAAGTTGGGCAGTCTGGACCACGTGGTCAGCTTGTTCAGCTACTTGTAATGGAGGATATGAAAGAAGAGAAAGAAGTTGCAATAATGGAATTTACGGACAAGTTGGTTGCAATGATGGGACATTAAGAGAAAGAAGGCTTTGTAATGAACAGGTCAAGTTTAAAGTTTTAACAGAATTGTGTTAAAAATAAACAGTTGTTTTAAGAGTTAATTTTTTTGAAATAAGATCTGTAAATTAAAAAAGCAGTTAATTTAAAAAATTAAGGAATCCTAATATAGCATTTCCTATATGTTTGTCGCTATTAAGTATTTTTAGAAGATGTTTATTTTTTCGTAACAGGTTTGTGAGTCGTGGACGTTCTGGTCGAACTGGACCCCATGCAGCGAGGAATGCGGAAGAGGGGAACGTTCTAGAACAAGGGAATGTTTGAACGGGGAGATCGGTTTTGGAGCTTGTATCGGACGTTCGCTGATCACCGAGTCTTGCCAACAAGGAGTAAGTTGTTTTAGGGTGTGGTTTAAAACACTGCTCGTTAACGACTTGAACTTGAGTTTAAACTTGCTTAAACAAAACTTTAGGATTGTGCGTTCTACGGTGATTGGTCAACATGGTCTAGTTGCCAGGTAACATGCGGTGGAGGATCCAGGACCCGGATCCGTCGGTGCTACAATGCTTTACCAGGTGAACCGGGATGTGAGGGACCTGATGTCGAAGTTTCCTTCTGTGCTACACAGGTACTATTAATTTTGATTACGTTTAACTTTTAAAATAAATTTTACTTATTGTTATAATAACCTTTTTATTCCATAGCCCTGCCCGTTCTGGAGCCCGTATGGTAACTACTCAGAGTGCAGTGTAAGTTGTGGAATTGGGACAAGGTCGCACAGTCGAGTTTGTATCAACGGTGAAGCTGGAGATGATGGTTGCATCGGATCACCAGATGAGCAAGAAACCTGTTTCTACAGGGTAAGTATTTGGAGGTTGAATCACTTATACAAGCAAGGTAATAATTTAATTTTTTATTAGATTTGCCCGATTTTCTCGGATTGGGGTCGCTTCAGTCGCTGCACCTCGACCTGCTCAGGGGGAATCACCCGCCGGGTCCGATATTGCATCAATGGAGAAGTGGGTGACCCTGGTTGTCAAGGTAACACCCAGGATCTTGAGGCCTGCAACACCCAGGTAAACATTTTATTTTGATTTTATGATAAAGACTTTTAAAAAAAACGATTTTATTTAAAAGATAAATCTTAAAATTTACTTAAAATTTTTTAGCGGTGTCCATTCTGGTTGCCATGGGGAGAATGGGCTGAGTGTAGCTCCCCTTGTGGCGGAGGTGAAAGAAGAAGGGAGAGGTCATGCATGAACGGTTATCCCGGTGACGATGGTTGCCAAGGTGATGAAAGAGAAGTTGACATCTGTAATACTGAGGTAACAAGTTCATTATAAGCGAGTTTAATTTGTTTTAATTTGCAAAATTGTTAACTTTATATCTAGAGTTTGTGATACTTAACCTTAATTTTAACCAAAATTATTTTGATATTTTTATTTCTTTTATTCCCTTAACTTTTATATTTTGCAGGTTTGCCCCTTGTGGTCGTCGTGGGATCAATGGAGCGACTGTAGCGAGACTTGCGGACGCGGAATTCGATCCCATGCGAGGACTTGCACCATCCCAGGAGGATGTGAGGGGGAAAGCGTGGATGTTGAAACTTGTATCAGAGGAGTGAGTTGAAATGTTTTTGTGATTTATATTTTGTTAATATTTTGCTCTTATTATTAAATGTGGGCACGAAACCTCGCATCTTTAAAATTGTTGTAAAAAAGTTAAATTTTGTGTTAAAAAAACTTTTTAGTTAACTTTTAAAATCATTACCAGACTTATTATCCTTCGTTAAATTGTGCCTTCGTTTAATTAAGTTCGTTAACTTATTTTTTTACGTAAACGATTGCAGTAAACAATTGCAAAATAAGTATACACATTTATAAAACCGCGTGTTTTTCTTTGTCTTAATAAACTTTAACGTTAATATCGACAACTTTAGTTACTTTACTTTAATTTAAATATTCAACGTTGACAAAGTTATTGTATTGTGTAACAAATTTCTATTTACAGGGTAACTTTTTTAATTAACTGTGCCCACCTATGCTAATTATTACAAGCCCTCAACTTTATAATTTCTATATTCACAGAACTGCGAGTTCTGGGCAGACTGGGGCGCTTGGGGTTCATGTTCAAGAAGCTGTGGATTAGGGGTAAGAAGTCATCTGAGAAGATGTGTGAACGGTCAGGAGGGTGACAACGGTTGCCAAGGAGCTGTCCGAGAGGAGGAGGAATGCAACGACGAGGTATGGGTACGTGCTCCACATGGGTGAATGGGAGCTTCGTACTAATTTCTAATGTTGGTTAAATATGTAGTGTAACGGGGTTTAAAAAAGTAGCTGAAAAAGTTGCTGTTTAATATTAAATTTAAAGTAGTTTAGCGTAGATTGGGTGCTTATAGTATTTTAAGTCCTGGTTACCTTCTTAAAATGCTGATACAACTCTTTTTATCAAAAAGCTTGATAAGAAGTAATATATCTAATCCACTCAAAAATAAAAACTATATGGGACAAGCTTTTAACCGATATTTTAACATCAGGGTTGTCCGGTGTGGTCTGATTGGTCGCCGTTCACGCCATGTTCTGCGTCATGCCAGGGTGGCGTTCGACGTCACGACAGAACATGCTTGAATGGACAAGTCGGACAAATTGGCTGCGTTGGACCCACGAGCGAGGAACAATTCTGTGGTGGTTCGGTAAGATTCAAAGATTTAATTTCCGAATATTTTATCATTGTTAAAAGTCTACAAGATTTTATTTATGTTTAGCTTTGCCCCACTTGGTCCCCTTGGGGCGTGTTCAACCCATGCAATGCTTCCTGTGGAGGAGGAGTTAGGGTCCGAGGAAGATCCTGCATTGGGGGAATTCTAGGGGACTTAGGTTGCGATGGAGCGAACACCCAGGCAGATGTTTGCAATGAACAGGTTAGTTTAAATAAAGGAGTTAAAATACTTAAATTAAAAACTTGAAATTAATCATGATAACTTCGCTTACTCAGAATTGCCCGTTGTTTGATGAATGGGTCGGTTGGACTCCTTGTTCAGCTACTTGTGGTTCTGGCAGAAGACGGAGAACAAGAGATTGCTTCTCTGGCAGATTGAGATCTTTCTCTTGCACGGGATTATTTGACAGTGTTGATATTTGTAACAGCCAGGTATTTACGATCCGGTCCATTTTGATAATTTACTTTTAACGCAGATTGCTTAACTAAAACTTTTTGCAGCAATGTCCGTACTGGGATCTGTGGTCCACCTGGTCGAGTTGTAGTGTGAGTTGTGGACGAGGAACAACCTCCAGGACTCGAAGTTGCATCAACGGAGATGTTGGGGAGGAAGGTTGTACCGGGGATGTACTTGAGACGCAAACTTGCATAACTGGGGTAAGTTTTGGACTTAAGTTTTAACAACTTTAAAAAAACTTTAGGAAATCTAAAAAAATAACCAATAATATTTTTAGAATTGTCCGTTCTGGGCCCAATGGGGCGCTTGGAGCGATTGTGATCGTTCATGCGGAACAGGGTTGAGGTACCATGATCGACGATGCATGAACGGGGTCGGGGGTCAAGAAGGATGCTTGGGGGCGACCCGGGAGAGGGGTGAATGTAGCACCCAGGTTAGTTTAGTTTTAAATCTTTCACTGACAAATGATTTTTTGATTACTTACTGGAACAAATTGATTTTTAGGAATGCCCGTTCTGGAGCACGTGGGGCGAATTTGATGAATGTAGCGCTCCTTGTGGTGGTGGTATACAGACAAGGTTGCGGTTCTGCACCAACGGTGAGGTCGGTTCCATAGGTTGTACCGGGGTCACCTCGTTCGAGCAATATTGTAACGGAAGAGTGAGTTTTAAATTTATTTGTTTATGTAAAAACATTTTAACATATTTAATAACTGAAGCAAAATTATTTTGCATAATTAGTATTTTTAAGTTTTAATTAATTAAAATTTTAAAGGCATGCGCTTCCTGGTCGAGATGGGGAGCTTGGGGAAGTTGTAGCGCCCTCTGTGACGGAGGAGTAAGATCCCGAAGAAGAGTTTGTTTGAACGGAGAGATTGGACAACTCGGATGCGAGGGGGAGACAGCGGAAGATGCTCTTTGTAATACTCACGTAAGTGATGTGGTTTTTGTAATACTCACGTAAGTGATGTGGTTTTTGTAATACTCATGTAAGTGATGTGGTTAAAATCAACTTATTATAACAATCATGTAACTCGTCGTAATTTGTTAACAGACCTGCTCGGAGTGGTCGTCCTGGGGTAATTGGGGTACATGCAGTCGAAGTTGTGGGTCAGGAGTTCGAACCCAATCAAGGGTCTGCGTTGGGGCTGTTGGGGCTTGCGACGGGGAATATGAGAACACTGAAGTTTGCTCAACTGGGGTAAAGATTTAAATATAATTTAACTTTTTTAATAAAAACGTTTCTCAATCGATAATAAAAAATATTTTCTTCAGGTTTGCCCTGATTGGTCGATTTGGGGAGAATGGAGCGACTGTAGCGCCACCTGTGGTCTTGGAAAACGAATTCATGAAAGGATTTGTGTAAATGGGGAACCAGGAGATCAAGGTTGTGAAGGAGGAGCCACTGAGGAAGAATCCTGCTTCTACGAGGTCATAACTTGTTTAAAATATTTTATGGTTTGGAAGGATTTATTTAAAAATCTAATTACAAATAGTAAACAAGTTAAATTTGTTACGTCACACAGGCTTGTTCTCGATGGAGCGTGTGGGGCCCATGGACCCAATGTACAGCATCATGTGGGGTCGGGGTTAGAACTCATTCTAGAGAGTGCGTGAATGGGGTTCCAGGGGACTCTGGTTGCCAGGGTAACGTGGATGAAAGTGAATCTTGTGAAGGACCGGACTGTGTGATCGAGTTTGAATGGACTCCCTGGAGTATTTGTACTCAGACCTGTGGTGTCGGGAAAAGATTTAGGTCCCGGGTCTGTTCTGGCGCCCTGACTGAGCTTTGCAGGGACCTACCAGGCCAGGAGGATGTTTGCAATATTAGAGTAGGCTTTACTGATGTTTTTGCTGGAAATATATTTATTTTATAACATTTTGATTACCGATAACACTGTTTTAAATTATTTTAATAACAATAACTTACGATCTTATTTACTACTAACCAGTTTTTTATTTATTAACAGATTCCTATTTCTATTCAATTTTCAACTAAACTTCACTAACAAATTGTTTTTAAGGTTTAACCAAAATATTTAAATTAACCAACTTTTATTTCCTTATTAAAAGTCTGTTTTCTATAAAATTTATAATTTGTTAAAAATATTTTATAAATATTTGTTTTACTTTTAACTTTTAATATTTGCATGCGTACCAATTTTGTTTACTTTTACTTTTATACTTAACTTTAAACTAACTAATTGAACTGTTGTATTTACTTTTACATATAAAGCAACTCTTTAAACTTTGACTTGTTTTAGTTGTGTCCGTACCTGTCTCCATGGGGAGGTTGGAGTGGTTGTTCAGCATCCTGTCAAGGCGGGATTCGAACCCGAGGTCGTCAGTGTGTGAACGGTGACCTGGGTGAAGATGGGTGCCAGGATTCGTCCCAACAAAACCAGACTTGCAATCAACAGGTAAAAATATTATTATTATTGATGTTCAACTATTTAATTTTAATGCAACGCAGTGTATTTTATTTGTAATATAAACGAATTAAAGTTTTATTTTGTTCAAACTTTTTAAATTTCGGTGTTTAGGATTGCCCGACGTGGCAAACTTGGTCGTCCTGGAGTTTGTGCAGCGCGAGTTGTGGACTTGGGGTTCGATCCCACACCAGGGTATGTTTGAACGGCAATGTTGGCTCAATCGGTTGCATTGGCCGCACCAGGGAACAAGAGGAATGCGGAAGTTTGGTATGTTTTAAGTGTTATGTTTAATATCATACTGATACTAATGTTTATATTTAATCTCTATTAGGAAAACTTTTGTCCTTCGTGGTCAGTGTGGGGCACTTGGGGAGGCTGCTCTGTGAGTTGCAACGGCGGTCAAAGAAGCAGAGGAAGGGTTTGTAACAACGGGGAGCGAGGACAACTCGGGTGCTTAGGTTCGAACACCGACGTAGGCATTTGCATGCAACAGGTTTGGAAGATTTTTTATTTTAAAATATCAGTGCCTAATCCAGGTCAAAGTTTTATTGATTTCAAAACACACTTGTTACACATTTTTGCAACGTCACCTGAAAATAAAAAAGTAATTTACTTTTTGTGCCTTAAAATCTCGTGTTTAAACCTTTTTGTTTGTTTAGCAATGTCCACAATTCGACGACTGGGGTGCTTGGTCGTTCTGTTCCCAACCTTGTGGTGGTGGAAGTTATTACAGGAGCAGGGCTTGTACTTATGGAAGTATCGGGAGTGTGGGTTGTGACGGTGATGTGCGAGAGAGTGGAAGTTGTAACCAGCAGGCAAGTTTGTTATCTTTATATCTAATCAATTTATTCACCTTTTAACGCTATATGTTTGGATTAAAACAACTTTTAATTTTACCAGGCTTGTCCCTCGTGGTCTACTTGGGGTCAATGGACGTCCTGTAGCGAGACCTGCGGAACCGGAATCTTCTCTCATACCAGAGTTTGTTTGAACGGCGAAATTGGCGATATTGGTTGTAACGGACCCCTTAGTGAAGAAGCAGTTTGCCAACAACCTGTAAGTTGGGATAAAACGTTTGTCTTAAAGGAATGAGGATTAAATGTTGCATTGTGTTACAGGCATGTGCCTCGTGGTCGGAGTGGAGCTCATTTGAGCGCTGCAGCGTCACCTGTGGCGGGGGAAGCACGGTTCGAACGAGAATTTGTGTAAACGGGGACATTGGGGATGCTGGGTGCGACGGGGACCCATTTGACATCATTGATTGTAACGCACAGGTAACATACAAGTGCTATAATAATGAAACATATTTTATTATTATTATTTGGTTATAACCATTATTTTAGGAATGTCCTTCTTGGAGTTCTTGGTTTTCTTGGTCGATTTGCACCCAAACATGCGGTGGGGGTCGAAGGAACCACGTTCGGGTTTGTAATAATGGGGTAAGAGGGGATTTTGGATGCCATCTTGGGGGTGTTAGGGAGAGTGAGACCTGCAATGCTGTTGTAAGTATCGGAAACCTAAATTCTGGTGTTTTAAGTCGTCTTATGTTTTAAGTCGTCTTATATTTAAAATCAATGTTTAAACTCTTCAGGCTTGTGCATCATGGGCGGCGTGGGGTGATTGGTCATCGTGCAGTGTCACGTGTGCAGGTGGCAGCCAATCACGATCAAGAGTTTGCGGAAACGAAAGTAATGACTGTGAAGGGCCCACAGAATCCACTCGGGAATGCAATTTACAGGTTTTTATTCCTACCTGGAAAATGTAAATTTATTATTTAAAAGAACGCAATTCTAATGTTTTCCAATTTTAGTCTTGTCCGTTCCTCTCCCAATGGGGCGGTTTTGGTCCCTGTACTGCCTCGTGTGGTGGAGGTTTAAGGTTCCACACCCGAAATTGCATCGGGGGCGAAGTGGGACAAGATGGGTGTGATGACATCATAAGAGAAAGTGAACCGTGTAATAATCAGGTTTGTCCCAACTTATTTGTTGTTTAATCTATCTTATACATTTTTAAATTAATTTAATATTCAAGGCATGTCCAACCTGGAGCCAATGGAGTGAGTTCGGGTTCTGCTCCCTGACTTGTGGAAGTGGAAGAAGGGTCAGAGTTCGCTCATGCGTCAACGGAAGTGTCGGATTCGAAGGATGCGAAGGAGCAGTTGAGGAGAGCGACATTTGTAACTCTCAGGTAAAAGTTTTGGCTGTTGATGTGAACCTGGGGTTTAAATTACTGGTTTTAATTGAAAATTTTAAATCTATCAGGTTTGCCCGAGCTGGACTTTGTGGTCTGAGTTTGGTTCTTGTAGCGCCTCGTGTGGTAACGGATTCTTCTCTCGATCCCGACGTTGCGAAAACGGAAACCCTGGTGACCGCGGTTGTTTAGGTCTAGATAATGAAAGTGCTCCTTGCAACGGAGGGGTGAGTTACCTTAATATTTGTTGGTTAATATTTAATGTGATATTTCTAATTTATAAATTTAAACTTTTAATTATTTTTGTTTCAGTTATGTCCATCCTGGGAGTCGTGGGAGTCTTGGAGTGCCTGCACATCAACCTGTGGAGGAGGACGCAGGACACAAAGGAGAATTTGTTTGAACGGAGAAGTTGGAGATGAAGGATGCACAGGTCCAACTTCTGTTAGTCAGGATTGCAACACTGGGGTAAGTTGAGATCTAGTTGGAGGCAAAAACTGTTCATTAATGTTTAAATATGTATTAGAAAATATATATTGTATAAAGGCAGTGTAGCATATGATTTGATTTATGACCCAAAACAATTTTAGGATTGTCCGTTCTGGCTTCCGTGGGGAGAATGGGCTTCTTGTTCAGTTTCATGCGGTGGAAGTGTAAGGACTCGAGAGAGAGTTTGCGCCAACGGATTTGCCGGAGATATCGGATGCTTGGGTCCGGATCAGGAATCTGGAGATTGTAACACTCAGGTTTGTACTTTATTTTGTTCAAACAAAATTGTTGTTTAAAAGTTATCAGTTCATTACTATGTAAAAAGGATACAAAGTTTTTGTAGCATTACTTAACATGCAAATATTAATGTTCAGGACTGCCCGGAGTGGAGTTCTTGGGATACATGGACATCGTGCAGTGAATCGTGCGGAGGCGGGCTTCGAACTCACGAACGCGAGTGTTTGAACGGAGTTGTTGGTTTGGTTGGATGTGAGGGACCTACCAGAGAGAGGCAGGATTGTAACCAACAAGTAAGTTTGAGCATAATTTGCTTTAGTTATATATCATTCAGTGCATAAGTTTGTTTAATCATAAACACTTAAATAATTAAAAAATTGTTTTACAGTTGTGTCCAAGTTGGGGAAGATGGGGATCTTGGGGAGGATGCGGAGTTAGTTGTGGAGGCGGAACGTACACTAGAAGGCGCACCTGTCTTAACATTGAGGACAACTCGGAAGGGTTCTGCATCGGTGAATCCGTCGATCTTGGCTTTTGTAACACCCAGGTAAAATTTTATTGTTAGCATAACTTGCTACTGGACTATTTCTTGTAACATTTTCGTGGAAACATTTTAGAACTGTCCGCGTTGGATGGATTGGAGCACTTGGACAGATTGTGACGTGTCCTGTGGTGGGGGAATAAGGAGCCACACGAGGCAGTGTATCGACGGGGTTCCAGGTGATGAAGGATGTGAGGGACCGCAGCTGGAGACCGAAAATTGCAATGAACAGGTTTGCTAACAAAAAAGATTTGTTTATATTACATCTCTGTTGTAGGTGGAGTTAACACTTTTTTCGACTAATTTTCGCGTTTTACTAAATACTTGTCTTACTCTTAATAGTTGTGCCCGATCTGGGCATCCTGGAGCCAGTGGAGTACTTGTAGTTTAACTTGCGGAGGTGGAAGGACGAGGCGGAGCAGACAATGTTTGAATGGAAGACCTGGTTTGGTTGGATGTAAAGGAGAATTTGAACAAACGCAAGCTTGCAACCAACAGGTCATTACAACGTTATTGTCATGTTAAAAAAAACAAAGTATTACCTAAAAACTGTGTACTTAAATCTTACTAAAGCCAACAGTTATTTTTTTTGTTAAAAAGATTGTGATTAATAACTTTTTATTGGGCAATAAAAAATTAACCTTATTAAAATTTAAAAAACTTTTTTGTAATTACTTAAATTTTCGAAATAGTCTTGTGCTCGTTTCTCCACTTGGGGTCCATTTGGAGTCTGTTCCGCATCATGCAGCGGAGGATTTCAATCCCGATCCCGAGTTTGTCTGGACGGAGAGGTTGGTGATCCTGGATGCACTGATGTCAGTGTGGACGTCCAACCCTGCAACTTCCAAGCCTGCCCAAGTTTGTTTATATTTATCTTTGATTGTTTAAACAAAATATATTTTTGCCCCTAAATTTTTACTGTCATTAAATAATTTATTTGTAAGTTCTACAACTTTAAAGCAATAATAATTTAAATTGAACAACTTTTAGCCTGTTCTCCTAACTACGAGGATGAAGGATTACTGAACGGATTTGTTGTTTGTACGGACGGAACGAACTTAGGATCGCAATGTACTTTCGCATGCCAGCAAGACTTCCAGATCGTCGGAAGATCTTTGTTAACTTGCGTCCAGTTTACTGATGGAAGCGTCGGGTGGACGGAATCAGAGCCTCCAGTTTGCTCAGGTTTACAATTATTTAAATATTTAAACCAACTTGGTGCTAACTTTAAATATTCTTTAATAAAAATCGAGATTTTGCTACTTTTTTTAAAATTCCGTTTTTGGACACAATAAATGCTTTCATTTCCAAATTTTGAGCTAACAAAAATTACTTTATTAAACATTTTTTGACAATTTTTTCAGAGAGATGTAGTGACAGAGTTGATGTAGTGTTTGTGATTGACAGTTCATCGAGTATCGGAGTTTCGAACTTTGAAATCGTTCGAGGATTTTTGACCCAGCTTGTTATGAGACTGAGAATAGGAGAGGACGCTGCGCTGGTAAGCCAATGTTAATAAAAATAAGTGTTTAGTTGCATCACCACGATATTATGCCCATATAACATCACAACTTTTTTTTAGATTGGTGCAGTCAGATACAACAGGCTGATCGACCATCTGTGGAACCTGCGCGACTTTACAACTCGAGATCAGGTCCTTACCGAGATTGCAAACATTCCTTACGACGGGAGTGGAACCAGGACCGGGCTTGCTATTAACTATACAAGAAACTTCATGTTCTTGCCGGAAGTTGGCGCTAGACGCGGTGTTCCAAAGATCGCTGTGGTAGTAACGGACGGTAAGTCGACCACCGCCTCATATTTTAATTGCATTTATTTAATTATTGCTTAATTATAAGGATTAATAAATAAACATTAATTATTTGCTAAAAACAGCGGTGGTAAGACCGTTGGCCTGACGTAGTACTACAGTGGGTCTTGGGTTAGATTCCTGTTGCTCCCGAGTTGTTTTCATGCTATAACTGATCAGCATTACTTATCAGGCAATTATAATTAATAATATATAAAACTGGCAAAAACAATTCAAGACTGGGTTGGGGCAACAAATGTTACCCTGTGTTCAAGTCGTCGGTCTTAGTACTTTGTGGTTAAAAACAAAATATAATCTATTTAAACTTTAACATGATACGTAGTACAATCTAAACTTTTACCCCACAGGAAACTCCAACGATGACGTCAGTATTCCGTCAGAGCTGCTGAAAGAGGATAACACTTTAATCATCGGCATCGGAATTGGAAATGTCGACAAAGCTGAGATATTTGAAATTGCCTCCGACCCGGACAGCGACTTCGCAACGACTGTGACAAGTTTTGATTCTCTTAATTTGATCGTAAATACGATCACAGACCAAATCATGCTTTGTCAGGTAGGAAATATTCATGTATTTGTGTTTAGGCTCGCACGTTTATTTCCTAATAACAACAATGTTTTGCAGGGTCGTGTAAATATCACGGAATGTCCCGAAGAACCGGTGATGGACGTTTTGTTTATTGTGGACAGTTCTTCCAGTATAGGAGACGAGAACTTTGAGCTAATGAGACAGTTTATCCTCAATATGATTCAAAACTTTAGGATTGGCCCTAATTTTGTTCAGGTAACTCATTGACTTAATTTAAAAATAGTAATAACTATAAAATACAGTGCGTGAAACTTAATTTTTTTGTGATCAAGTACTCGATATTATTGGCAATTTTATGAATTAACTTTAGGTCGGATTTATTCGATATAATAATGTGGTGGATGAAAGGTTCCGCTTTGGTGATTTCAGTACATCTGATGACGTCATACAAGGTGACGTAATAATAACATTAAAATAGGAGTTATTATTTGGTTAAAACTGTTTATCTGTATTTAAAATGCCAAGCTTTAATTTTTTTTAACAGCCGTCAACGATGTGGTATACTCGGGCAGTGGAACAAATACCGGTCAAGCTCTTCAGTTTGCCGCTGATAACGCGTTTAGAGCTTCCGCTGGAAGGCGTCCTGGAGTTCCTGCTGTTACAATTGTGATAACTGATGGTAAGTTGTTCAAGTATAATGTTGGATACCAGGATGTAGGATTGATGTCTGGACAATAAGTTTTTATGATCAATATTTAAGGTTTAATGTTAAATAAATGTTAAAGGATTGTCTCAAACCGCGGTCGTGGAGCCAGCAAATGATCTTAAACGATCGAGTCAAGTCGTGGCCATTGGTATCCAGAACGCAAACGTAGACGAACTTTTGGCTATTGCGTCACAAGACGATTATGTGTTCGACGTCACTGACTTCGCCGCTTTGGACACGACGATCGACAGTATTCGTCTTGCTGTCTGTGAGGCTGGTTTTAGTACTTTATCACTTTCTGATGAGCCATAACTTTTGTTCTGAATGTAAATATAGTTGTAAATACGCAGGTGCTTTTTAATAAATGGTGATTATTATTGAAACGTCATTTTTTACTAATACAAATTAAATAACAAGTTCTCTTTTATTTTTTGACTTCGTCTCCAGACATTTTATTTACAAAAAATAATTATTTAACTTTCCGCGGGTTGGCGTCATAGAGTCTGTGACGTCAAGTTTCCATATTAGGTGAAATTCTTTGCAGGCACAAAATACCAAGACGCGAACGCTTGGTAAGAAATTCTAGTTCAATTGGTAACACGTGCTTATAGTTGCTTTCTTAAACTGTAATGTACAGTTTATTTGTGTTACAAAAACGTTAATATTTAAACACTTTTTAGTTCTTAAGGATAACATAAATCTTAAGCAATAAAACAACAGTAAGGAAAGTTGTTTATAGAGGAAGTAAAACTTTGTTAAATGTCTTGCTATAAAACCCAAGTTACAAGTTATAGAATATGTCTTTGTTATAATTTAGTATCAACAACCACAGACATGGAATGTTCTCGTGGGTTGGTTAATCGAAACTGTGTGAAATTTAGTGACGACAACGCAAACTAAAAACTTTAATTGATTGCAGAGAGAGGACGCCATTTTTTTTGGTCAAGATGTTGTCTGATAAAAACTTTTCAGCGCTTAAGTGATTTTAAGGATCAGTTTAATTTTTTGATTGGTTCACGCGTTTTTCGCTTCTTTGTTTTGAGCCAATTAGATACCAAGAATACCAAATTAAAGTTGAGGGACGGTTAGTTTGACTTTGCGGTTGTACAAGTCGACCATCTTGGTTCCATTGGAATTTGGACAAGAACTTTAGCGAAGGATAAGTTTGTTTTATTAGCCGTAAAGCAATACTTACATTGTTTATTTTTTTAACAGATTTTTGTAAGTTAATTTTATTAAATTTTATTTAATCATTTTTTGAAGATTGGTGTTTTGATGAAGCGAACTTCAACAAATCGGGTTAAGTAGATTGATTTTTGTAAAGTTGTATAAATATTTTTTATAAAAACTTGTATAAAGTTTATATGGTGTTGTTGATTTAAATATGCAACGGGTTAGGGGTAGGATCGCGCGCGTGTCGACACTCGTTATTTTAATGTCTGGCGTTTAACAGTCCGCATATTCAGAACACAACACCATTTTTAAAAGTGTTTAAATAACTAGATAATACCTAATTAGACAAAGTTTGTTTTTTTAAGAATTCTAATGACGACCTTGTGAAGCCAAAAGTTCTGATGATGACGATCTGATAAGAAATAAAGAAACGGGGGAGCAAAGAGGCAACATATCGTTCTCCAGCAACGAGGTAAAATGTTAACTATAAAATATTTAATTAAACCCAATTAGACATAGATAACTGCCCCCTGTTTTTTTTTGAAGTTTTTGATGACGTTTTCGTATGCGACATCACGGGAATTAAAAGAACCGGTTATGACGTCATAAAGATAGAGGACAATGACGTCAGTGGGAACAAGAAAGACGACGTCACAAAGATGGCGGGCAATGACTTCGAAAGATAAAGAAATAGAACGCGTTCATCAGAAATAAGATAAGTGCATTCGTTTCACTATTTAATTGCTAATGTAAACTTATATTATCAATTTATAAATAGTAATTGCTAACTATTTTAAAATTGGCTTATCTATTAGTATTAAAAATACTGATGAGTATCTGATTTAGATTGAGCGGCTGATCATGGGAAAGAAAGTAAAAAATAAAGAAAAGGGAAGGAGGAAAGGTAAATTGTTTATTAATTGACAAAAAAAATTCAAGACGACAATTTAATCTACCACAATTACTAGATCGCTTTATAGTTTTGTCATTAATCATGGTCTACAGTTAATGTGTAATAAAATAAACTCCTTGTGTTTATTTTAAAACAAAATATTTTATATGTTTTGTTAACTTAACTAACTTAAAGTTTTACTGTTAGTGTACCAATTATTACGTTGTTTTTTAATTTAATTGGCTATTTAGGAGGAACTAATCGGGCGATTCTACGGTGATTTGAAGAGGAGATGAAGATTTGGATGTGGCCCTAAGGTAGTTGTTAGTTTAGGTACTGATGAGCTGTGAGGAAAAGACCAAGAAAGGTGATTCCTTTAACATACAGGTGAGATACTTGTTTTTCTTTTTTATTGTTTTAATTTGTTAAATAATTAAGATTTATACCTTTTGTCTATTGTACACCTTTCTTAATTTTTTTGTTTTGTTTAAATTAATATAAGTTTGATTTAGCTAAATTTTCAAATGTAAATTTTGTCGATTGTGTAATAAATGTTATTTTATTAACATATTGAAGTTTTAAAATAATTGTAAATAACATTTTATCAAAATATAAATAAAATGATGTCATTGTAACTTAACCATTTATAGCCACTAATATTAATATCTTATTTCATAACTTAAAATCATTTTTGCCACAACTAAAAATACCTTTTTGCCATAATTTAAATTAACTTTTTGTCAAAAATATAAAATACTTTTTTGTCATAATTTAAGATACTTTTTTGCTATAATTTAAATTACCCTTTTGTCAAAATTTAAAATACTTTTTTTTCATAATTTAAATTAACTTTTTACTCTAATTTAAAATACCTTTTTAATTAAAAAACTTTTATTTTTAATTAAAACATTTTGACCATAATTAAAGCTAATATTTTGTCATTTACCATATATAACATGTAATAATTTAAATAATGCCTATCTAGTATTTAATATAAATACTAGGATCAGCCTAGTTAGATTAAACGAGTCGTAAGTCTTACGTTAACTTTAATTCGTGCGCGTGTTGCAACACATCGCCCCCTTTGTCGGTTTAGTTACATCAGTAGTAATTACGTCATTAGTTTGCGTCGTTTTAGTCATTACGTCAGTTTGCCTCGGTTTGTTATTACGTCAGAGTGCGTTAGGCAGTTTTTACGTTATTTTTCGTCAGATAGTTATGACGTCAGTATTACAGACTACTTTTTACATAATTAAACTAAACAGTATCTGGGTATTTAGTATTACCGCTAGTTGGGGTTACTGCGTACCATTTAATCGACCGCTAGTTGAGGTTGCTGCGTACAATTTGATCGACCGCTAGATGGGGTTGCTGAGTGATTGATGCAACCTTTTTAAACCGTCACGCGGTATTTTGAATGGCTGCCAGCAACTGGATGTTTGGCCAGTTTTGTAATATTACTAGTTAATAATAATTTGTTTTAATATAAACTATTGTTTATTAGTATTAATAAGTGTTAAGCTGTTGGTAATGTAGTTAATGTTTGGTTTGTTTTATAGTTAGGTGTACAAATGCAATTGGTATATATAAATTAATTTAGACTAATTTTAAACTAAATAATATATTGATTTATAAATTATAAAAAATCTTTTTAACTCTGATCCTTTTTGAGGTAATCCTAAAAACGCAATGTTGCAATCCGATCTTCTCGTTTCTTCTGGTGACGTGGCCATCTCATGACGTTGCCCTCTGATGACGTTGCCCTCTGATGGCTTGGCCCCATGATGACTCGGACCTCTGATGACGCGGCCCTCTGATGACAAGGCCCTTTGATGACAAAACCTGTCGTTTTAATGCGGCAAACCCAATATGGTTGTCCACATGAACGTTGTTGTTTTGCCACGTTTCGATGATGTCACTGTCCGATGATGTCACTGTCCGATGATGTCACTGTCCGATGATGTCACTGTCCGATGATGTCACTCTCCGATGATGTCACTCTCCGATGATGTCACTCTCCGATGATGTCACTCTCCGATGATGTCACTCTCCGTTGATGTCACTATTCCATCATGTCACTAACTAATGACTGTTAATGTTCCAATCTTGCAAACCAAATATGTTGCCCACATAAACGTTTTCTGTCGCTTTCCGAAATGTCATTTTTCTATGATGTCACTGTCCGATGATGTCACTGTCCGATGATGTCACTGTCCAATGATGTCACTGTCCGATGATGTCACTGTCCGATGATGATGATGTCACTGTCCGATGATGTCACTGTTTGATGATGTCACTGTCCGATGATGTCACTCTTCAATGATGCCACTCTTCAATGATGTCACTCTTCAATGATGTCACTCTTCAATGATGCCACTCTTCAATGATGCCACTCTTCAATGATGCCACTCTTCAATGATGCCACTCTTCAATGATGCCGCTCACCAATGATAGCCCTCTTCAATGATGCCGCTCTCCAATGATGCCACTCTTTAATTCCGATGATGTCACTGTCCGATGATGTCACTCTCCGATGATGTCACTCTCCGATGATGTCACTCTCCGTTGATGTCACTCTCCGTTGATGTCACTATTCCATCATGTCACTAACTAATGACTGTTAATGTTCCAATCTTGCAAACCAAATATGTTGCCCACATAAACGTTTTCTGTCGCTTTCCGAAATGTCATTTTTCTATGATGTCACTGTCCGATGATGTCACTGTCCGATGATGTCACTGTCCAATGATGTCACTGTCCGATGATGTCACTGTCCGATAATGATGATGTCACTGTCCGATGATGTCACTGTCTGATGATGTCACTGTCCGATGATGTCACTCTTCAATGATGCCACTCTTCAATGATGTCACTCTTCAATGATGTCACTCTTCAATGATGCCACTCTTCAATGATGCCACTCTTCAATGATGCCACTCTTCAATGATGCCACTCTTCAATGATGCCACTCTTCAATGATGCCGCTCACCAATGATAGCCCTCTTCAATGATGCCGCTCTCCAATGATGCCACTCTTTAATGATGCCACTCTTCAATTATGCCACTCTTCAATGATGTCACTCTTCAATGATGCCACTCTTCAATGATGCCACTCTTCAATGATGCCACTCTTCAATGATGTCACTCTTCAATGATGCCACTCTTCAATGATGTCACTCTTCAATGATGCCACTCTTCAATGATGCCGCTCTTCAATGATGCCACTCTTCAATGATGCCACTCTTCAATGATGCCGCTCTCCAATGATGCCAATCTATGATGTTGCTACTTTACGATGATGTCACTCCTGTATGATGTTACTGTCCGATGATGTCACTGTTCGATAATGTCACTTTTTTCAATTATATTTTCTAATATGGCAAACCCAATATTGTTGCCCACTTAAACGTTGTTGTTTTATCCTCAACAATATATTTGGTTGTAAACTTTAAACTACCATCTTAAATGTTATTCCGCCATGCGTGGCGCGTTTTTTTCCATCTTGGTGTTTAAAATGTGCACAGCCTTATAAAGGTGCCGTACAATCTTTTCTGTTTTCCTTATTAGATATTTTGCATTATTTGGTGTATTTAATTTAAATTAACAGTATATTAGCAACTCAATAATATAAAAGTTGCTTTTTCAATACCATGTATTTGATCATATATTAATGATTTGTTTTTTTACTGATGTGTTTTATTCCCATTCTCTTATGTTGCAACCATTAAATAAACTTTTCGAGAAGGAGTTATTTAAGTTTCATCCTAGATATCTTATTGTAATGTAACATTCATGGTTTTATGTCCATTTTATTTTTGGGGAGGTGATTGACTCTTAACTCAGGATTAAGTGACTTTCCCATTGAGTAATTTTCAAAAAATATGTTAAATACAAAAATAAACGTTAATATTTTTAAATTAAGTTAAAATAAGTTTTAATTATTCCAAAAATGTAATAAAAAAAAAGTTTCAAAAACAGCAAGTAGCTGGTGGCCACAACGTTTTCTCGATATTGAGGATAACCTCGGTCGCATTTGGATCTTTTTGCCCCCATATGAAAACATAACGTTTTGACTTATTCCTATTAAGCTCTAATGTTAAACTTGTTATTAAAAATGAAATAATCGAGTTATTTAATAGTTTAAGTTTGTTTAGGTAATAAGTGAAATAAATTTGAAAACCGTAATGAACAAGCCTCGAAATATAAAGAAATTAATTTTGTATAATCACTTGTCTGCCTAGACTGTTAGTGGTCAGACTGTATGCCAGTTAAATTATTTATAACTGTATAATATATTGCTTTTCACAAAATGATTTTCTGTCAGACTTTAATATTGTTTTATGATTGGACCAACAATTGCATAAATTGGATGTTTGGGTTGACTTAAAAATTTCTGCTATGCTTGATCCTTAATCCTTGATATGCACAATTAATAATCTTTTTTATCGACTTTTATCGTACAACTGCACTGTCTGACTGTCAAACTGTAGGTTTTTAAAGTGACCAGTAAGTTAGTACAGAAATTAAAATAATAAACTTTTAAAGAAACGAATGTTATGCGGATATTAGATATATCATGCATATAGCGAATATATATTTTCTTTGGGATCATCTTAGGCCAGTCTGGAAAGTAGGGCACTGTGCACGCACGAGATTTTTTTCATTAAAAAAAATGCACGCTTGGAATTAGCGTTTTGCACGCCTGGTTTCTTAAAAAAATGTGCACGCGCAATACTGATGCCTAAAACACGGTAACATAAATCACGCGTGCACGCGCGATCACGCATTTTGTTACGTTTGCACGCACGAGATCTTGTCAAAAACTGCCCTACTTTCCAGACTGGATCTTAGGCAATTCAGTCGTAGTAGATGTTGACCATCTGAAAATAATTAAAACTTACAAATAACGTTCTACTAGACTAACTTCACAACGGGTAAACCTAATATTTATCTCTGCTTGCCCCAAACCATTTTTGTAATCGGCTAAGATGCTTAAATACAAAAAAGCGAATTATTTAAAAAAAAACATTTTTATAAAGAACGCTAATTGCCTTTTTATGTATTTCAGAAATTCTAATAAGTGGTATTTGATTTTTTTAAATTCTAGTAAAGCTATAAAATTATACTTTAAAAAGGTTTGTATCGTTAACTAATTGATATTTTAATTAAAATTGTTTTTTTTAACAGAAATTTGCAATTTGAAAATTTTTTAAATTGATATTTTGGATTAAAATGTTCTTTAAATTTAAAGAATGAAAATGGATGTTTTAAGTGGAATAAAGGTATTGTTTTAGCTAAATTATTTTACTTTTATAAATTAAAAAATAACATTTGTTTTATGTTTTTGTTTATAACCAACTGAATATAGAAATTTTGTATTCCTTTAATAGACATAAATGTATTTTTTTTCTTTCCCCAAGATGTCGCTAGAGAGTTACATTTTGCTTGTAGTATGCTTAACTATTCTTTAGTAGTTTAAATATTTTAGTCAAAACTTTTTGACTGCAAGTTGCTTTAGAAAATATAAACGCTAGTTAAAACTTGTAAGCATAGACAGTATTGCATTGTTGGATAAATTGTTTAAAAAACTGAATCGTTCGGTTGTGACGTCACTTAAATAAAGTTAGTGACGATTTTTTTGTTGAGTTTGTTAACAAAACTCGTTACGTAACAGTGCACACATTATCATGAAAATTTTAATTAAATTGAAAATATTTTGATAAGATTTTAATAATAGTTGTGACGTCACAAAGTTCCGAAGCGCAACGTTCCGCTTCACGATCGTTGGTACGGAACGGGTAACACGTAATTTAAGGACATGAGCTTATTATGAGTTTTAACGGGAAATAGTTAAAGCGAAACTGGCTCTTATGATAAAGAAATTGTAAAATGGATTTTAACTTGTGTTGATTTATGTTCGTTTCAAGCTGTTTATATTACCCCTAATTAGTTGGACGTTAAATAATTGTTCGCAAATGTTTAAAACGTCGTTCTTGAGTTTCGGAAATGTTTTAGATGATATTTCCTCTTGTTTTGTAATATTAGAGAAATAGTGACGTCAGCAAGGTTTCCTAGGCGAAATATTTTAATTAAAACAACTTTTAATGAGTTGTTGAGATAACGAAGCAATTATAAAAAAAATTGTTTTTTACTTTTTACCATCTACTTATAAGGAATGCTATTGTGACGTCACAAGGCCAACCCCCTTCGTCACAAATATCGCGTGCACAGCGTCGCTAAATTGATACTTTGTTTCCAGTCACGTGACCCGCCCCCCAACACCCGGGTTTTGATAAGCGTCGGAGCGGAACGATAGCGTTGTTACGTCACAATGATAAGGTTATAATAAGAGGTTATAGATGAAGTTAGATGTAGGAAGGTTGTAATTATCGAGCGCCCGAGGTTAAAGATTCGAATTTGTTTGATTTGCCAGAATATCGACGCCCAAAATTTTAGTTTTTGATTAACGTTGTTTACATGTCACACTAGCAAATATTTGTGTAACAATCGCAACATATGTGCTCCTATGACATCATAAGGATCAATTAAATCACACAGCGATTATTTAGTTTCGTCAGAAGGTTTGAGGTCTATTGAAAGATTTTAGTAAAAAAAAAAATTTTAATTTTAGAAAACTTTTTAAAATGTCGCTCGTATTTTTACCTGTAACAAATTCGGGGGTTGCCCAAATGGTTCCCACTTTAACTCCAACGTTGACCCCTAATCTGACTCCTTACCCCCAACCTATAGTTTTAACCCCCCCAATATCGCAGGCTGTTTATGATCCAGGTTTTTTGTCCCATGCTACGAAGGTAAGTTAAAATTCTTTTGTTAAAATTTGCGTCGTTAATTTTTGCGATTTTGTTTTGCAGAGAAACAACGAAGATTCGTCGCACATTTTAACGGGAAGTATCGACAATGGAGCTAAAAAGGTGACGTCACTAATCTGTTATATTATTCGGTAATAAGTAGCCGCGTAATCTCGTGTAACTATTTGCGCTGGTCTTGTTGTGACGTAGTAATTTGGAATTATGACATGGGTAATTCAAAATTGTGACGTAGTTAACTCGGAATTGTGACTTGTTTATGACGTTTTAGATGCGCACAGAACAATTCGATCCAAAGCAGGTGTCGAAGGTCGTCCACCTACGTAGTCTACCAAGTGACGTCACAGAGGCTGAGGTTATTCAACTTGGAATGAACTTTGGAAAGGTCACCAACTTGCTCATGCTCAAGGTTAGTGACGTAAAAGTTTACGCAGTAGTTATTACGTCACTATTGTTTTCTATTGAGCGCTATTCTTTATGACGTAATAGACTCGTGTTAACCTTATGATAATAACAGGAAGATTTTCCGACTAACGGAATAAATTGTCGTACTAGGCTAGCAACAAATAATAAAACACTTCAAATATAACTTTAGGGCAAAAACCAAGCGTTCATTGAACTTGAAGGCTGTGACGAAGCTGCCCAAATGGTTGCTATGAGCGACCTTAACCCGCCCACTATCAGACAACGAATAATTTACGTCCAATTCTCCAATCACAAGGAACTTAAGACGGACAATTCGCCCAATCAACTGGTGAGGAGTAGTTGTTATTATTGTTGTGTTGGTGTTAATTTTTATGTTTGTCATAGAAAGCCCAGTCCGTATTACAAGCCATGCAACAAACTGAAGGAGGGGCAAACCACGTTCTTAGGATCCTAGTTGAGAATATGTTGTACCCGATAACACTGGATGTACTTCACACAATTTTCTCAAAATTTGGGGTTGTTTTGAAAATAATAACCTTCAACAAAAATGGTAACATCTTTGACCAACTTTAATATTTTGTTAGAATAACTGTTGCAAGTAAATCTAACTTTTATGATGATTTTAGATCAGTTCCAGGCCTTACTGCAGATGGGAGATTCCATTCAAACCAACACAGCTAAACTCGTGAGTTAATCCCAGATCCTGTTACACAGTTGTGAATTATTTAACATGTTTTGCATTTAAACTTTTCATAAAACAAAAGTTGTAACTATTGGCAGACATTGGATGGCCAAAACATCTACAACTCCTGTTGCACATTGAGGATAGAGTACAGTAAACTAACGTCACTCAACGTGAAATATAACAACGAAAAGAGCAGGGACTACATGAGGAATGATCTGCCATCGGGGGAGAACAATTTGTTTAATCCCATCCAGAACGTTCTGTCAGGTTTGTGTTTTGTTATTTGGATCAAATATTGGGTTTTTACCCCTTTTTACTTCTAGGTGGATTGATGCCGTTACCCACAAGTCACGCTCAAGTAACTCAAGCTGTTATCGCTTCGGCTTTACAACAACAAAACTCTTTGGCGCTACCTACTGGACCAAGTTAGTATTTATTTATTATTCTCATTACAAATTCGAAATATTAAATTGATTTATCCTCGTAGATGGGTCATTTACGGGTTACCCCCCAAGAAATATTGCCCAACAGACGAACAGTGTTGCCGCCCATTTAGCAGCTTTTGTCGGCATTCAAAATGCTGTTCTCCACGTTTCCAACCTCAATGAAGAGGTAAAAAGTTTAAAACTTTTTTGTTTCAACTGATTTTAATTTAAATTATTTTTTAATTTAAACTTTGCATGGAAAATTAATTTCACGCAAACTTCTTTTTTCTCGGCAACTTTTATTCTTTGCTCTCCACACTTGTGCCATCTTTTTGTGCCCTTGTGCCACACTTTGGTGACCTGTGCCACTTTTTTATGATCTGTGCCACCTTTTTGTGACCTGTGCCACCTTGATGAATAAAGATGGTGACTCCTCAAGTTCTTTTTATTCTGTTTGGTATGTCACCCTTGTCTTTCTGCTCCAATTTTAATTTTAACTTTTTTGTAGCAACTTTAAACTCAAAATCAATTTTTTTTAATCCTGATTTGTTTTCTTATATTTGTTAAATATTTCAGGAGTCTATGGTGATGTCATCAGGGTGAAAATTTTGTTCCAAAGAAAGAATAATGCGCTCGTTCAAATGCAAGACTTTAACCAAGCCCAAACTGGTAATAGTTTAAGCTTATAAAAGAGTTGTAATTTGTAGGATAATATTTCCTTTTATTTTAAGTGATTCGATTTCTGCATGGAATAAAGTTGTTCGGGAGACCTCTCCAGATCGTGATGTCGAAACACAACCAGGTGCAGATGCCAAGAGAAGGACAGGAGATGGCAAAACTAACCCAGGTATGATCTAACTTGTGTTCTCTCTACTTTCAGATTTGTTTAAACTTTATTTTATTCAGGATTACACAAACTCTCCCCTCCACCGATTTAAAAAACCTGGCTCCAAAAACTTTCAGAATATTTTTCCACCTTCTGAAGTTCTTCATCTTTCCAATATTCCGTATGTTTTTAGATTTCATTAAAATTATATCCACCCAACAACAAATATTATTTCCTGATAATAAATTTCTCTTTACAGGTCTGAAACTACGGAAGAATTAATCCGAGAAACTTTCAACCAGCACGGAGATGTTCAAGGCTTTAAATTCTTTCTGTAAGTATTTCTTTCTGTAAGTAGTTCTGTAAGTAAATTATTGGTAAATTGATTTTTGAAGGCCTGAGTTTAATTCCCACTGCTGCCCTAAGGTCCCATGTTTAATTCCCACTGCTGCCCTAAGGTCCCATGTTTAATTCCCACTGCTGCCCTAAGGTCCTGGGTTTAATTCCCACTGCTGGCCTAAGGTCCTGGGTTTAATTCCCACTGCTGGCCTAAGGTTCCATGTTTAATTCCCACTGCTGCCCTAAGGTCCCATGTTTAATTCCCACTGCTGCCCTAAGGTCCTGGGTTTAATTTCCACTGCTGGCCTAAGGTCCTGGGTTTAATTCCCACTGCTGGCCTAAGGTCCCATGTTTAATTCCCACTGCTGCCCTAAGGTCCTGGGTTTAATTCCCACTGCTGGCCTAAGGTCCCATGTTTAATTCCCACTGCTGGCCTAAGGTCCTGGGTTTAATTCCCACTGCTGCCCTAAGGTCCTGGGTTTAATTCCCACTGCTGGCCTAAGGTCCTGGGTTTAATTCCCACTGCTGGCCTAAGGTCCCATGTTTATTTTCCACTGCTGCCCTAAGGTCTCATGTTTAATTCCCACTGCTGCCCTAAGGTCCTGGGTTTAATTCCAACTGCCGCCCCAAGGTCCCATGTTTAATTCCCACTGCTGGCCTAAGGTCCTGGGTTTAATTCCCACTGCTGGCCTAAGGTCCCATGTTTAATTCCCACTGCTGCCCTAAGGTCCCATGTTTAATTCCCACTGCTGCCCTAAGGTCCTGGGTTTAATTCCCACTGCTGGCCTAAGGTCCCATGTTTAATTCCCACTGCTGGCCTAAGGTCCCATGTTTAATTTCCACTGCTGCCCTAAGGTCTCATGTTTGATTGCCACTGCTGCCCTAAGGTCCAGGGTTTAATTCCCACTGATGGCCTAGGGTCCCATGTTTAATTCCCACTGCTGCCCTAAGGTCCCATGTTTGATTGCCACTGCTGCCCTAAGGTCCAGGGTTTAATTCCCACTGCTGCCCCAAGGTCCCATGTTTATTTCCCACTGCTACCTTAAGGCCCTGGGTTTAATTCCCACTGCTGCCCTAAGGTCCTGGGTTTAATTCCCACTGCTGGCCTAAGGTCCTGGGTTTAATTCCCACTGCTGGCCTAGGGTCCCATGTTCAATTTCCACTGCTGCCCCAAGGTCCCATGTTTATTTCCCACTGCTACCTTAAGGCCCTGGGTTTAATTCCCACTGCTGCCCTAAGGTCCTGGGTTTAATTCCCACTGCTGGCCTAAGGTCCTGGGTTTAATTCCCACTGCTGGCCTAGGGTCCCATGTTCAATTTCCACTGCTGCCCCAAGGTCCCATGTTTATTTCCCACTGCTACCTTAAGGCCCTGTCCCATGTTTATTTTCCACTGCTGCCCTAAGGTCGCATGTTTAATTCCCACTGCTGCCCTAAGGTCCTGGGTTTAATTCCAACTGCCGCCCCAAGGTCCCATGTTTAATTCCCACTGCTGGCCTAAGGTCCTGGGTTTAATTCCCACTGCTGGCCTAAGGTCCCATGTTTAATTCCCACTGCTGCCCTAAGGTCCCATGTTTAATTCCCACTGCTGCCCTAAGGTCCTGGGTTTAATTCCCACTGCTGGCCTAAGGTCCCATGTTTAATTCCCACTGCTGGCCTAAGGTCCCATGTTTAATTTCCACTGCTGCCCTAAGGTCTCATGTTTGATTGCCACTGCTGCCCTAAGGTCCAGGGTTTAATTCCCACTGATGGCCTAGGGTCCCATGTTTAATTCCCACTGCTGCCCTAAGGTCCCATGTTTGATTGCCACTGCTGCCCTAAGGTCCAGGGTTTAATTCCCACTGCTGCCCCAAGGTCCCATGTTTATTTCCCACTGCTACCTTAAGGCCCTGGGTTTAATTCCCACTGCTGCCCTAAGGTCCTGGGTTTAATTCCCACTGCTGGCCTAAGGTCCTGGGTTTAATTCCCACTGCTGGCCTAGGGTCCCATGTTCAATTTCCACTGCTGCCCCAAGGTCCCATGTTTATTTCCCACTGCTACCTTAAGGCCCTGGGTTTAATTCCCACTGCTGCCCTAAGGTCCTGGGTTTAATTCCCACTGCTGGCCTAAGGTCCTGGGTTTAATTCCCACTGCTGGCCTAGGGTCCCATGTTCAATTTCCACTGCTGCCCCAAGGTCCCATGTTTATTTCCCACTGCTACCTTAAGGCCCTGGGTTTAATTCCCACTGCTGGCCTAAGGTCCTGGGTTTAATTCCCACTGCTGGCCTAAGGTCCCATGTTTAATTCCCACTGCTGCCCTAAGGTCCTGGGTTTAATTCCCACTGCTGGCCTAAGGCCCTGGGTTTAATTCCCACTGCTGGCCTAGGGTCCTGGGTTTAATTCCCACTGCTGGCCTAGGGTCCCATGTTCAATTTCCACTGCTGCCCTAAGGTCCTGGGTTTGATTCCCACTGCTGCCCTAAGGTCCTGAGTTTAATTCCCACTGCCGCCATAAGCTTCTATGTTTGATTGCCACTGCTGCCCCAAGGTCCCATGTTTGATTGCCACTGCTGCCCTAAGGTCCAGGGTTTAATTCCCACTGCTGCCCCAAGGTCCCATGTTTATTTCCCACTGCTACCTTAAGGCCCTGGGTTTAATTCCCACTGCTGGCCTAAGGTCCTGGGTTTAATTCCCACTGCTGGCCTAAGGTCCCATGTTTAATTCCCACTGCTGCCCTAAGGTCCTATGTTTAATTCCCACTGCTACCATAAGGCCCTGGGTTTAATTCCCACTGCTGCCCTAAGGTCCTGGGTTTAATTCCCACTGCTGGCCTAAGGTCCCATGTTTAATTCCCACTGCTGGCCTAAGGTCCCATGTTTAATTTCCACTGCTGCCCTAAGGTCTCATGTTTGATTGCCACTGCTGCCCTAAGGTCCAGGGTTTAATTCCCACTGATGGCCTAGGGTCCCATGTTTAATTCCCACTGCTGCCCTAAGGTCCCATGTTTGATTGCCACTGCTGCCCTAAGGTCCAGGGTTTAATTCCCACTGCTGCCCCAAGGTCCCATGTTTATTTCCCACTGCTACCTTAAGGCCCTGGGTTTAATTCCCACTGCTGCCCTAAGGTCCTGGGTTTAATTCCCACTGCTGGCCTAAGGTCCTGGGTTTAATTCCCACTGCTGGCCTAGGGTCCCATGTTCAATTTCCACTGCTGCCCCAAGGTCCCATGTTTATTTCCCACTGCTACCTTAAGGCCCTGGGTTTAATTCCCACTGCTGCCCTAAGGTCCTGGGTTTAATTCCCACTGCTGGCCTAAGGTCCTGGGTTTAATTCCCACTGCTGGCCTAGGGTCCCATGTTCAATTTCCACTGCTGCCCCAAGGTCCCATGTTTATTTCCCACTGCTACCTTAAGGCCCTGGGTTTAATTCCCACTGCTGGCCTAAGGTCCTGGGTTTAATTCCCACTGCTGGCCTAAGGTCCCATGTTTAATTCCCACTGCTGCCCTAAGGTCCTGGGTTTAATTCCCACTGCTGGCCTAAGGCCCTGGGTTTAATTCCCACTGCTGGCCTAGGGTCCTGGGTTTAATTCCCACTGCTGGCCTAGGGTCCCATGTTCAATTTCCACTGCTGCCCTAAGGTCCTGGGTTTGATTCCCACTGCTGCCCTAAGGTCCTGAGTTTAATTCCCACTGCCGCCATAAGCTTCTATGTTTGATTGCCACTGCTGCCCCAAGGTCCCATGTTTGATTGCCACTGCTGCCCTAAGGTCCAGGGTTTAATTCCCACTGCTGCCCCAAGGTCCCATGTTTATTTCCCACTGCTACCTTAAGGCCCTGGGTTTAATTCTCACTGCTGGCCTAAGGTCCTGGGTTTAATTCCCACTGCTGGCCTAAGGTCCCATGTTTAATTCCCACTGCTGCCCTAAGGTCCTATGTTTAATTCCCACTGCTACCATAAGGCCCTGGGTTTAATTCCCACTGCTGCCCTAAGGTTCTGGGTTTAATTCCCACTGCTGCCCTAAGTTCCATGTTTAATTCCCACTTCTATCCTAAGGTCCTGGGTTTAATTCCCACTGCTGGCCTAAGGTCTCATGTTTAATTCCCACTTCTATCCTAAGGCCCTGGGTTTAATTCCCACTGCTGCCCCAAGGTCCCATGTTTAATTCCCACTGCTGCCCTAAGGTCCCATGTTTAATTCCCACTCCTACCTTAAGGCCCTGGGTTTAATTCCCACTGCTGACCTAAGGTCTCATGTTTAATTCCCACTGCTGCCCTAAGGCCCTGGGTTTAATTCCGCTGCTGGCCTAAGGTCTCATGTTTAATTCCCACTGCTGCCCTAAGGTCCTGGGTTTAATTCCCACTGCTGCCCCAAGGTCCTATGTTTAATTCCCACTGCTGCCCTAAGGTCCCATGTTTAATTCCCACTCCTACCTTAAGGCCCTGGGTTTAATTCCCACTGCTGACCTAAGGTCTCATGTTTAATTCCCACTGCTGCCCTAAGGCCCTGGGTTTAATTCCCACTGCTGCCCCAAGGTCCCATGTTTAATTCCCACTGCTGCCCTAAGGTCTCATGTTTAATTCCCACTGCTGCCCTAAGGCCCTGGGTTTAATTCCCACTGCTGACCTAAGGTCTCATGTTTAATTCCCACTGCTGCCCTAAGTTCCATGTTTGATTGCCACTGCTGGCCTAAGGTCCTGGGTTTAATTCCCACTGCTGCCCTAAGGTTCTGGGTTTAATTCCCAGTGCTGCCCTAAGGTCCTGGGTTTAATTCCCACTGCTGCCCTAAGGTCCTGGGTTTAATTCCCACTGCTGCCCTAAGGTTCCATGTTTGATTGCCACTGCTGCCCTAAGGTTCCATGTTTGATTGCCACTGCTGCCCTAAGGTTCTGGGTTTAATTCCCACTGCTGCCTTAAGGTCCTGGGTTTAATTCCCACTGCTGGCCTAAGGTCCCATGTTTAATTCCCACTGCTGGCCTAAGGTCCTGGGTTTAATTCCCACTGCTGCCCTAAGGTCCTGGGTTTAATTCCCACTGCTGCCCTAAGGTCCTGGGTTTAATTCCCACTGCTGCCCTAAGGTCCTGGGTTTAATTCCCACTGCTGCCCTAAGGTCCTGGGTTTAATTCCCACTGCTGCCCTAAGGTCCAATCAACTTTTAAAATCTCAATAAAATATTTTTTCCTTTGTAGGAAGGATAGAAAAATGGCGTTGATCCAAATGTCATCGGTTGAGGAAGCTGTCAACTGTTTGGTGGTATGTTAACCTTGAATAGTAAGCACTTTTACAAGGCACTCTTAATGGTAAACACTTATTTTTTAGACTTTGCACAACTTTAAGTTGAGTGACACAAACCACTTACGAGTTTCCTTTTCCAAGGGTCACATTTAAAGCATTATGATGTCATCACTGGTTGATTGTGACATCATCACTAGTTCATTTAAATCATTTTTATTTTAGTTTTATTCTTTTTTTGCCAAATTATTGAAAGCACTTTGCTTGGTGGACATTGTGAAGGGTTTTACATTTCTGTAAGCTTAGTGTATAAACATGTTGGGTGTTTTTATTTTCTTTGTATTGGTTGCACTACAATGTTGTACATTTTTATAGCCTATACTAGAGTCATATTTTTTGTTCCCGATGAGTTAAATGTACATTCCCTATAAGTTAAATGTACATTCCCTATAAGTTAAATGTACATTCCCTATAAGTTAAATGTACATTCCTTATAAGTTAAATGTATTGTACATTCCTTATAAGTTAAATGTACATTCCCTATAAGTTAAATGTACATTCCCTATAAGTTAAATGTACATTCCCTATAAGTTAAATGTACATTTCTATAAGTTAGGTATAAATAAACACTGGTTGTGGTAAATATATGTTGTGCTAGAAAGTCATCTTGAATTTTTTATTATAATTTAAAGTTTTGAACAATAATTAAGCTATACACACAGATACATTTTGTCAAGAAAGTTTTTTACAGATTAAAGTACTGGGTCAAATTTATTTTAAACACCCAAAATATATTTACAATGGAAAATTTATAATGTGGTTGATACAGAAAAGTGACAATTTTTTACATATTGAAGTATTAAGGCAATTAAAAAATTAGAACTGCATATCACAAAAACAACAACTACAATAAAAAATTAAAAGTTTATGAATATAGACATTTAAGGTGGGCCAATTAGGGTGACGGATCCAGCTCCTTCTGCCAGAATTAAAGGCGAGTTCATATAATACTCGACCATTTCTTCGACTGAGGCAAAGGTGCGCTCATTTTCCTATAAATTTAAATGTAGTTTTCATATTAACAATACTAGAGTCAACATTTTAACCACAATTTCCAAAATTATCATTCATCGGAAAATTTAAATACCTTTTCAGTGCCAATAGCGTATTTTAAATCATCTCGTTTTCTGATTTGAAGGTTGTAAATCTTGTTTGCATATAATGTTATAGAGTAGGGAAGATTTCTGTCCTTGCCCGGCCTCACTATAAAGCTCCCCTCCTGAAAGTAAGTTCAGCTTAAATACATTTATCAAGCCAAGCAAGTTATCCAAAAATATTTACCTGTTTTAAAGCAAGTATCTCAGAACTTGCAAGTTGTCTTGTCACATTCTTGAACCACGGCCGATCTTCAAAACTTGCTAAAAAAAAGGTTAAACATAAGTTTCACAAGTTCCAATGATTCTTACGGAGATTTTAAATTATGTATTAATGAAAATTTAATAAAATCAATTTTAACTTTGGCCAATAATTGCAGCTTCATTGTTAAATCATAATTTACATATCTTAATAAAACATTTAAATTACAGATGCTTCGATTTGCTTGGGCATTGGGCTGATAGTTGGGGATATTTTGGCCCGGGGTCTTGCGGTCACATGGGATTGGGTCAAGGGGTATTTGGGGGGGTTTTTTAAAGGGAAAATGGGGTAGGGAAATAATACTTCCGATTGGTTGAAACTCTGCATAGAACATAAAATAACAAAAAAGACACCACATTAAAAATCAAATTATTACAACACCACAAAGTAAATTAAACCATTAGGACACCACATTAAAAATTAAACTATTCATTACACATTTCAAACATGCAAAAGTAACCTGGTTTCGGCTTTTCGGCAGGTTTTGGGCGAATAGGAGGAAGTTTTTTATTGTTTCTAAACATAAAACAAACTTTTATTAATTTTCCTAAACAGAAGCGTTTTGAAACCAATTTAAACAAATCTTACGTCTGCCAGCTCGAGTTGCCAAATTTTTGTTGGTTAATTTCATCTTTGATGTGAGAGGGCGAGGGTTCAAAATTCTGTCGATTGAATGGAGTTGGTTTCAGATCAAAGTCACCTGAACTTGAACTATCTGAAAACATTAATTTGATATTTATTAAGAAATACTTATAACCAGTTACTGTTAAAACATCACAACGTTTTGTGAACAGTTAATGTGCACAATTACTAAAGAAATATTTTCAAGCAGAGTGAATATTTCTGACGTGCTGATTAATATTAAAGTGGAAAACCACTGAAAATTTTATTTTAATGAACATGCCGTCCTATATTTGTCAAACCTTTGCTACCAGCCCGATATGGAAGGTGATCCTCGTTGCTTTTTCCACTTCCCGACCTCGATGACCTTGTAGAATGAGGGGGAGAGGGATTATGGGGTGAGGAAGGGGTGCTTCCCCTGCGAGAGGGGTTTGACCCTGTGCTTGTCCGATTAGAAAAAGGTAAACTATCTCTTTGGGTTTGTGAGGAAGGGTTATAACCACTGGTACGACTGCCACGTGGTGAGTGTCGTGGCGAGTGACCTGAGATTGTGATGTTATTGCACGCAATTAGCAAAAAGATAATTAACAATTAATTGGCATAGCATGCAATTTCAAATTGAGTAAAATTGTGATTATGACATAATTAATGAATAAGGAAGTACCATTGTCTGCAGGTCGTTGCGGATGATGATGAAATGAAGGCCTGTTAATTTAAAAAAGTTTGCTGACTAAGTGTTTAGTTTACACGCTTAATTTTAATTTGTTTAACCTGGAAGATTGGTCAATAACTGGTTCATAAAACTCCTGGCTTTCCATAACTGGTGGTGGCATGGGAGCATTTCTCGGTGGTAATCCAGTTGGGGGGCTTACTGGTGGCCGATTTGGTGTCTGTCAAAAAAATAAGACTTAATAACTGCTATTTACTACCACTACACATTATGACATCACAAACCTGTGGTTGATCCCATCTGTTCTGAGGAGTTTCAGGGTTGAATTCAATGTAGCAACCTCCATCTGGAACATCTTTATTAAAAACAAATTGTTTGATTTCACGAGCTTAGTTTTAATGGTATACAAGCCTACTTACCATCCCTGTCAGGTAGAGGGGGATTGTCTGGGTTGGGGATCCTGTCATCCCTCCTTGGCAGAGCTGGTCTACTACCTGCAAATTTAAATTTTATTAGAAAATAAACTTAAGAAAACAAGAGGACTCTCTTCTACCTGGTCTTTGGTTAGGGGGGACCCATGGTGTGTAATTTGGTTTCCTGACCTGATTAAACTGGTTAAACTGGTTAAACTGGTTAAAATTGTTTGGTTGTAAGGAATTTCTGTGATTTTGGTTATAACCACTCCCTTCATTCATAGACAAGTAAGTATCATCCATTGTCTAAACTTTGTTAACTTTAACGAGTAAAAAATTTAATTAGTTTCTGGTAAATTTTTTTTTCTTACTTTAATAATTTTTGCTCAATCTATTCTAATTTCACCAAAACACACCCTTATACTAGGAAAGCTCGTAACTACACAATATTAAAAGACTTAACTACCAACTTGCTAACAACACTCTAACAGCTAGCTCATAAACGGCATCTGTTCATTGTGTTTACTTTCACTATAAAATTAAACAAGGAAGTAATGACGTTACTCATTCCCGGGAACCATTTATTTATGGACCTTAAATATTCTCATGTCATGCTGCTTTATACTAAGACTTAATACTTTGGAATTAAAGTTATAAAAACATAGTGTATTGTTGTCTTTATCAGCCCACACGTTTGTTTATTTATATAAACCACAAATTTATTGAATAGATTGAATATAATGTTGAGCTAACATAAATGTTTTTTTTTTAACAAAAGCACTGTTTAACTAATTCTTTGCGTTAAACTTTATTAAAAACATTTTTAACAAATATACAAAATTACCTCTTTGTATAGGTGGTGGTTGCTGTTGTGGTCTTTCTTTTGGTTTATTTGAAAAAGGTGGTGGATTTTGTGGTGGTCTGTTAAACATGGTTGGTTGTTGGATTGGTGTTTTTACTGGTGGCCTGGTGACTTGATGGTTAGTTGGTGAGAAGTTTGAATGAGATCTCTGCAAATTAATATTGGGTTAAAATAAAACCTCAACCATCTTATGGTTGATAACCAGATTATGACCAGATAACCATTAAATTGTAACTAACTTTGCCAACGGGAGGTGGTGCTTCTGTATCAGAATCATCTGACCAATCGTCAAAGTCATCATAATCTTGGGGGTAACCTGCTTGGGGGTGCCCACTTTGAGGGTAACCACCTTGTTGGTAACCACCCTGTGGGTAACCACCTTGTGGGAAAGTACCATGTTGGGGATAACTACCTGTAGGTAAGGGTGGGGGTCCTAAAATAAAATAAATTTTTTTTTTTATTTTGATGTTTTCTTGCACCAGTTAATATTACAAAGAATGCGACGGAAAAAAATGACAAAATCAATTAAAAGATTTAAAACATGCATAAGTATTATTATTTATATAAAGATTTTATGTATGTTATGGTATGGTCGCCAAACTCTGTAAATTATTATCGCCAGGTTTAGATTTTGTTTTACTGCAAGCTTACCCCTTTCCATATTGTTGGATGTCCTTCTATCCATATTGGGTCTTTGATTGTAGTTGGTTCGGGGCATTCCCTTGTTAAACATGGTGTTGCTTAAAATATTGTTTAACGATCAATATAACAATTATCATTTATGACACACACTGCACAATAACTATGACATCACAAACAATATGACAACATTGAACATTATTTATACCCACATAAATATTAAAGGTTTTATTTTACTGAATTATGATAAAAAATGAATAATGCAGTTTAATAATACACCCTTTGTTTATATTAACTTTATTTAAAAATTTTAAGCCACTTAAATAAGAACTAACTTGTTGCTGTTGTTGTTGTTGTTAGATTTGAGTTCTGTTATAAGCTTCCACACTTTACTGGTTTAAATCAAACAAAATTATAAACTTAAACAACTTAATTTATAAACGTAAATACCAACTTTCTTTCATAAGGCTTGCAGTTTAAAATCCCACCCAGTCTAAGTTCTTCTAATTCCTGTAATAATGATTTGACTCATTGTTAGTCATCTTACTTTTGGTACAGGAAGTGATATGAGCCTTTATTAAGTAATTATTCAAGTTTCGGTACAGGGGTTATCGATTTTCGGTTAAAAATTATTATTAGTTTCCTAGTAAAATTATGAATCACTCACCAGTAATTTTTCCCCATTTATTTCATTGGTTATAAATTTGGCTGTGAAATGCCCATAGCCAGCCTAAAATTAATCATTAACTTTAAGTTAACAGTTATAATGAAATAGCGGACATAAAATTGTTAAAGTTTGTTTGTTAACAAAAATGAAATTGTGACGACTACAATGTCTTACTTGTTCTAACCATTCTGCAGTTTTATCTACTGACCATTTCCTAATCTGATTTTGATTCATCTTTCACATTTGCATCCTAAAAATCTACTTTAAAGCAATGCTGTGTATTAAAAAAGCTACAAATGTTAATTTGTATAAAATTTGACAAAACAGCAACAAAAACTGTCGCCTTTCGTAGGTTTGTACATTGCCGTGTGGAAAGCGTCGCTTTTTAGCTAATTATTACCCGGAGATAGCACTTTGTTTGCCAAGCTGTGATTTGTTGTTATTTAAACATTAACTTTTTGGCAAGTGAATAATTAAGAGATTGTTTTCCGTGAAAGCTGTATAATATGTTGTGTTTAATTTAAAGATATATTCACCGAGCATGCAGTAAAGCCGGTGCGTGGAACAACCGAAAAAATGACATACTACACCCTACGTAATCGAGAATATGATTAATTGGTTAACGACTCGTGTGTGTGTGTGTTGTATACTGGTATAGATTTTAATATTACCAAAACAAAAGGTTGATTGTTGTCTTTTTAATTAGCTTGTTTACATTAGTGACGTAATGGGGAAATAACCTTACCTGTATAAACGCTTTTTTGATTACTGAAAAAGTGAACTACTGATAAGATTTAATTTGGGTTAAATTTGACTTAAAAATTTAAAATCATTTTTGCCAGGCGATTACAAATACAAAAAAAAATTAACTTGGCGGAAGTCAGTATTTACATAATTTGTTTTTATAGTTTCATATGTTTGCGAGGATAAACAAATAAAGAACGCAAAATTAGTTTATGTGGATATAGCGCCCACTACCGATTGCAGTATTGAGAATTATTCTTTTATTTAATCTCGATATTTTGTTTTACTTTCAGTTCGTTTTGCACGCGCTGACATTTTATTAATGGATTTGTTAAGTGTTTTTTTATGTTTACGCTTAGCGTTTCAATAAGAGACTGTGATCTGAGTGTCGTTGCCAAGTTAATTTTGTAAAAATGATGGATTCGTTTTACAAAGAGAGTTGCTGTAATCGTGCTTACATGTTTCTACTGCTTAGAATTTAAAAGGTTATGCGACATAACATGTGGAATGTCGGTCTATTTTGTTTTAATATTGTTGCAGGTTCTGCTGTGATGTTTAACTTATTCGTTTAACCTTTTATTGTCTGTATTTTACAGAAAATTTGTTTTTTTTAGTTTATTATTAATTACAATGTAAAAAAGGTAAATTTGCCATGCCAACAAAAACTAATTCCACCACTAAGAAGGATTCAGGTTGGAAATTGTTAAAGACGGGTTTTTAAAAATTTTTAATAATTTGATGAAAACAGGTGAAGAGATGTCTCAATATGATCGACTGATTGAACAAGTCGAAAGCTTAAAGCTCGAAAACTCATCTTTGAAGAAGGAATTATGCAACAACTCAACGCAAATCAGCAAACTGGAATCGGAGGCACTCAGTTTAAAGGTTTAAGAATTTTTTGTTTAAACTGATGGTAAAATATTTCGTAATCAATCTTTTTAATAGAAAATGGTCATGAAGCTGGGCAACAGTATCAACCCTTATGGAAATATGGATTTTACTGGCAACAGTTCCTCATTTAGTCCAGTATTTCAACAATTTAACAACTCAAACAACCAACCTCATTATTCCAGCAACCAACCACAACACCCTAACAATAATTTACATCTTTCGAACAACCAAAATAATCGCCCGGTTAATGGAAACCTTAAGCAAAATGGTTTTTCCAATAATTATCCGCAAACTTTTTTAAATTTTATTCCATCGCCTTCAACAACAATCTCGTTGGAAATTATCAAGCAAATTAACACTCTAAAATTTAAAAGGTTTGTTGTAACACATTTAATTACTTTTTAAAGATGGCAACTTTAATTAAAAATTACTTTTTAAAGATGGCAACTTTAATTAAAAATTACTTTGTAAAGATGGCAACTTTAAGTAACATCTAAACAACTTTGTAGATCATCAATAATGAAGTCGTTGAAACAGGATGAAGTGAGAAAAGATAAATTTATGCGGCAGCTTAAAGACCTTCAAAGTAGACTCGATGACTTTATAGGCAAGGATAAGGTAAGTCCGTTGTCTTTATTTGATGTTTGGTTTAAGTAACAGTTTTTTTTTTAGGTGTGATTTTTTAAATATAAACTATTACCAAATTAAACATTTAAATTGGTTTATTAATAGTTGTTGTGAATGTATTGCATTGCTAGTTTAAACATAGATTGCATAGGTAAGTAAAGTTTGTGTCGCAGAGTGTTAAAGTAGCTGGATAAATAGTTATAGTTGAGTAGCTTTGGATGGCCCAAATTATTTGTTTGGAATGGTTGAAGGAATGTGATAAGGTCGGTGTTGCCTTGCAGTATTGGTCTAAGGGCCTATTCTGAAAAAACAAAATTTCTTGGCAGTAATAAGTTCTTAATTAAGGTAGTAATTACAGATAATTTATTAAAAATGATATTGTTTCAGTGTTTCGACACTAGGTTTGGCAGAGTTTTAAAGGCTAATTGAACAGGGAGGTATTGAAGTTGTGGCACATGTGCAGTTAAGAAAAGATGCAGTTAAAAAAAGATGCAAAAAACTTAAGTGATCAGATTAGCAAAAAAAGGTGTGACTTTAAACTATTACCAAATTAAATTTAAATCAGTTTATTAATAGTTGTTGTGAATAATATTTGTCGGTATTCATAACTTTAAATATTTTTTTTTGAAATATTAAATTTTTCAGCAATTCTCGCCAACATCGGACATGAGCCGCCACCAGGTGGAGCAACATATTTATGACATCACAGAAGCAATGGAAAAAGATCTTGGAACACCGGAAATAATGGAAAGCCGGGTTCAGGTGAGTTATTTTTAGATATTAACAGAGTTGAGGTTTTATGCCCAGTTTTATTTAAAGGAATGGCTGCACCAAATTCAAGTGATTGACTTCCAGATAAAGAAGTTTACTCACCACCTCATTTTACTTGAGCAACCAACATTTAAGTTTAACAATATAGGTGAGTACTTTATAATTTTGAATGATATTGACACAGAAATTATTTTGTAAAATAACTTTGTATTGACAGAGAATGTTGAGCACCCATTTTTAAAGGAGGGCATATATTTTATGAATACTTCAACTCAAACTCAGAACTCAACCTCAAGTCTAACGGAAACAAACAACATAAAAATTTCAATTGATATTCACTCTGGTTTAACTTGCTCAAGGTAACTAGGTTTTAACATTAAAATTAAGATTAGTAAAACATTTTACAAGTTTGGGTTGGTATATAAAAAATAATGAATTATTATTAAATAAGGCTGTAGAGATAAATTAAAACCTACTTTTAACAGAACTAGTCAAACAAATTTCACGTCCATGGCACAAGTTTCAAATAAGAATAACTCTGAGATCCATAGCAACCATTCATCAGATGTCCTTAGCAACAAGGAGATGTGCGGGTCATCGACAAGTTTTTCTTCTCTTCCCACCAAGATCCTAACTCACTCCAGCAAGGTAACTTTCTAGCTCCACAGTTTTAGTAACAAGTTAAGTTGCAATTATTTAACTTTTAGTGTGACGTGCATGAACTTCGCTCGATGTTAGGGTCCAACGATCGTGATGACATGAGCCACATCTTTCTTAATTTATCTTTATCCTATGAATCTTCACTTGCCCTCAAACAAGGAGGGTTCCTCCCTCTCCTCCTGCAACTTCTTCATGATGGGAACATTCTTCCTCCTCATCTTAAACCCAGCCAATCACAATCAAGCCATCAAATCAACCAATCTAAATTGTCGAGCAAAGAAGTCGCCCGGGAGAAGGATCAAATACAAAGCAAAAATGGAATAAAAGAAAGAGCCTCTAAATCTCTAAGAAATATTGGTTAGTTGTTGTATTAGTTGTGTTAAAACTATTTACACACATGCTCATTAAAGCAGGTAATAAGTTATATTTGTTTCAGTTACACACATTCATCCCAATCCTGAAGGAGTAGAGTTAAGAGTTTTATCTCTCCTTGAAGTGATTCGGGGCCACTGTTCGTTGCTCTATGCTTGTTTAAACAAGAGTGGGAAAGGATACGGTGAAGTGAAATCCAACGAAAACTTGATCCAATGTTTGAATGAAATCATGCATTTGTCGTACTACCCTAACGAGAGAGAGTAAGTTACTTTTAATAAGAGGCCATCAGTTTAACTTTAATACTTTTAAAATCATAATGTTATGCTAGAAAGCTTTTCATCCAAAATTTCATTTATGTAGCTTGAGTATTCTTTCATTCTAGTTTAAAAATACCAAGTTAAAAAGGCGATTTTAACTTTAAAGAATTATAATATTACAATAATATTATAAAATGTTTTGTAGTCAATCTTGATAACAAAAGTTAAAGTTTTAGTTAGTTTAAATGTAAAATTATTGTAATTTTAACTTTATTTCTTATTTTAGAGCTATTAATGAACTTGGCGGTTTGTTTTGTGTTGCCGAGTTTTTAATATTGGATGCTTACTGTGCCAGAGAATTTCATGTAGAAGAAGATAATTCGTTGATTCTGTTAAGAAAATTCGCGGGCCTGACCCTCACCAATTTAACGTTCGCCGACTCCATTAATAAGGTAATTTAGTCTTCATTATAATTTATTTTTGCACTTATTAAAAAACCTAATTAAAGAGCTGTGTAAGTTTAAAATCAATGTTTTAGTAATTTACTAAAAATTAGTTTTTTAAATAAAGTTTGTTTATTTTGGTCCACTTTTAATTGTTTAGACATTGTTGATCCACCTAGAAGGACTACTGGACGCAGTTAAAAGTTACCTTAACAGTGTATCAGAAGAAGTCAAACAAGTAAAAATTATTGATTTTAAGCAGACAGAGCTTCAAATAAATTATTAAACGCTGGCCATCTGTCTCTGCATGTTATTACCAACTGATTAGTTCTGCTCAATTTTTAATGAGTTTTAAAGGGGATTTTATTGATTTTTAACAAATTTGGAGAAAGGGCGAATTGTCATTTTTAGTATGTTTAAAATAAATCTAGAAATTTTAAAGTCCCATATTGGCAAAATTTTTTACCTAAAAATTTATAAAGTTGGTGTCACTGAACACAAAAATGATTTTAAATAATTTCACCTATTTTTTAATGGTTACAACTAAAAAAAGTTTAATTAAAAAAAGAAAAGAAAACCCATGTTTGTGATGATGTAGAAAGTACTAGCTTGTATACACTCTATATGTTAACTTAGTACTTTCTACGTCACACGAAAAAATATGGTAACCTGGTCTTTTAAGTTAATTATTTTCCAGTATTTTTGAAAATTAAATTGTAAGTACCACAGACATTTTTTAAAGGTTTTAAAGCTATTTTATGATTCAGTGTCAACCATACTAACGTGCTATATACATCACTTACAAAATTCCAAAACTTTGTAAGATAGCACTTTAAAGTAATAATTATTATTTAAACAACTTTAATTAGTGGTTAAAAGTTTCCCCATTAAAATTAAATCTTAAATGTGGTTTCCTGTGTAAACTTAAACCGACAGAACTGCTTTATTTACTAATCTAAGAGATAAAATCTGCAGCGAGAAAATCTTCAAATTTTTGATGTTTTGAGATTAGGTTAAAATTTTTGTGGTGCAGATTAATTTGGTTTTGCGTTGAGCTTTGTTAAGAAACCAGATTGTTATTAATTTAAACAAATCAGTGCCAGATAATCCTCAGCTTACAAATTGTCTGCAATCTTTCTCCTTATTTTTATTAATTTTTAAAATTTAATGAAATGTGAAATTTTTCGAGCTTTATTAAACCCTTTTTATTGTTTCAGGCAATGGCGAGCATATTACGTAACCTTTCATGGCAAGCTGACAACAAAGGTCGTGAACTTCTAAAACAAACCGGAGTTGTAAGAATATTGACCTTGAGTTTATTAAAGGTCAAGAAAGAGGGGACTTTAAAGAGCATGTTAAGTGCTCTGTGGAATTTATCGGGCCATTGCGTTGAAAACAGAGAAACAATCTGCAATGTGGAGGTAAGTTGTTTAAGACCATCATAGCCACATAATCTTTAACTTTATGTTCTCTTGCAGGGCTCTCTAGCATTTCTAGTGTGCACATTATCCTACAAATCACAATCGAAGTCAAGTCATGTTGTTGAAAGTGGGGGAGGAATTCTCAGAAATCTTTCAAATATTATCGCAAAAAATCAAGAGTATCGAAAGGTGCCAAAAAGTTGTTATTTTATGAAATATGTGTTTGTAAACTTTTATTTATGTTTTAGATTCTGCGAAAACACGACTGTCTCGAGATATTAATCCAACATTTGACATCGGCAAGTTTAACTATAGTTAGTAATGCCTGTGGAACGTTATGGAATCTTTCCAATGGGTAAATTATGTGAACTACTCTAATAAATTATTTATAAAAGGACAATCAACATTTTAAATAATTAATCGCAGAGTATTGATGTGTGTATGAAAAGCTATTTTATTTTCAATATGGAATTTGCCGCTAATTCATAATCTTTTTGTTTAAGGAATGCAGAGGATCAGCAAATGTTGTGGGAACTTGGCGCTGTTGGAAAGTTGCGAAAGTTGATCAACTCTAAACATGAGGTTATAAGTAAAGGAAGCAGTGCAACCCTTAAACATTTAATGGGCAACAGACCAAATAAAATAAATGATATTATTTCCAATCCATCTAACAGTGGCCTGCCAACTCTCCAGGTTTGTGGACGAAACTTAGACTCCCACTAAAATAAAAAGTAAATTAATATTTTGTACCAGGTTCGAAAACAAAAACAATTGGAATCTTCAATAAAGTTTGTGACATCACAAGCCAACGAGGATTTTTCACCACACCAACACGCTTCAGTGATCATCGATCAGCGACAAAGTTCACAGGCAAAAAAATTTTATTTAAATATTTTTTTAAATAAACTTTAATTGATTTTAACAATTTATTTATATTTTTGTAGAATCACAAAAACTACCAACCAGCTGGGTATTCAGGAAGTTTAAGAAATATTACTTCACAAGCCTGGGTAGATCCCCAACTAACCCCCTCAACAACCTTACCCAAAACTACTGGGTTAAAGTTTGTGGATAAAGGGGGAAAAATGACTTTTAGTCCTTGGGTACGTGAGTCTAATAAAGCAACAGATATCGCCAGAAAACTTGAGCAAATCGAGGATTACGCAGATAATGACGAAGTCCCTGTTAACTACTGTCTCCAATATCAAGATGATACCGCTGGAGGGCAGAGTGGGGTAAAAATATTCAACGAACAAAAACCAAACAAATCTGGACTAAAAGTTCGACTTCAAACCCCCAGTGAGGCAGTGCCTGTTGATTCGACGGCTGAACAACGCAAGCAACACGCCGATAATGTTGATTTCAATGCTGTTGAAATGCCAACAAATTTTGGAGCAATTTATCATGAGGAGGAAATATCTGGGGTTGTTACCTCAACATCATTGGGGATGCAACCTTATAATGAAGTGGTCCAGCCTACTATTCAACCCTACTCTAAAGTGGTGCAACCTAATGATGTAGATGTATACAAGAAATACGATGTGGAGAATACACCGATATGTTTTAGTGGAAATTCATCGTTAAGTGATCCATGTGACAACCAAGTGAAAGAAAATGATGAAAATAAGTCGGAACAGGGCGACAAATTCCCCCTAAACTTTCCAGATTATGAATACTGCAAGTCCAACAGGCCAAGCGGTATAGCAACACCCAAGACACCGTACTATGGAGAAACTCCGATGGTTTTCAGCCGACATTCGCCCGTGTCTTCAGTCAACACCGACGATTGTTCATCGGTTTGTAGTGATGTCAGTAGCCAAGGTTCAAGGTTGCAGAGTGGGGTTATAAGCGATGGGGATCTCCCTGAAAGTCCGGGGCAGTCGATGCCTACAAGTCGGGGTTGTTCCCCCAAGAATAGAAAGCCAAGTTTTATTGACAATTGTGTGCGCCGGGATGTGACCAAACCCAAACCTTACAGAGATGTTGCCACTGAACCTGGTGTGAGCACGAAAGTAGAAGTCAGTGAAAGAGCGATCGTACAGGCAGGTTACATTACTTCACTCCCCACTAATGATGAAATTAACCATTATGTTGATGAAGGAACTTTCTCCCCAATGTCTCCCCTTAGTGGAATCAGTTTGATCAAGGAGGGTGATTGCCAGTATGGTGACACAAATGTGCCACGGCGATGTCACAACTCCAATTCTTATGCAAGTCGGTCTTCCGCGACTGGTGAATCTATTCCTGCATCAAAAAGGCTCACTAAAAAGGAAGTGACACCTAGTGTTCAAAAAGCTGATTCACTTAGCGATTCAAGCTCATCGAGTGACGACGACGACCTTCTTGCAGAATGTATTGAATTTGCCGTTAAACTCGGAGAAAAGAAGTAAGTTTATGATTTCTTAATTATTTATCTTAATTAACTGCCTTATTTAATATTGTTTATAATTTTAGATCTTCAAGCAAAAGTTCATCAAAATCCCGTAAACTATTGAAAGATAAAAACAGTTCTAATAAGAATGAGGCTTCACTTCTTAAATATAATCCCAAGGTTGAAGAAAAGTTCAAAGGTTTGGAATCGGAAACAACCACAGATACCTCAATGGTGAAAAGTAATCGCACTCAGGCTTGTAGACAAGTTATTAATGAAGTGGAAACATTAACTGAAAGTTACAGCGTCAAAAAACAAATGAATTTGGTGAAACGAAGTCAATCCGATCAACATTTGCAAGTCACTTCAACTTCTGCAGTTAAAGTCCAAGCTTTTTTGCTGAGTCGTCCCGCCACATTTAACACCGAAGGAACCCCGATTGAAATGTCGCGGTCCACGTCACTTAGCAACATAACAATGGATTCTGGGTCCGACTTTGACTTCTCTGCTTTGCACAAAAGAATTGGAGATAGAAAGTTGCCGAGTAACTTGTTGTTTACAAACAAGGCTGGTGATTGTGATGTGACGCAACAAAGTGGAACCGAGGACAGTAAAAAAATCTTAAACAACATCGAAGAACAACTACAAAATCTGACATTGAATACGGCGAGTGACCTTGCTCTAAAGATTGGATATGTGACATCAATGCCCGATTGTGATGAAATAAGGAAATTCAATAATGAAGGCTCCATTTGCGGGCAAACAACTTTTAGTGCCTTAACAATTGACAGCAAAACTAGAATAGCGCCGTGTTTTCCTAAAACTCACCAAATGATCAAAAAACCTGAAGATAATTTAACATCTTTGTTATCAAATAATCCACGATCTATCAACCAATTTTCTAGTAAAAATAATCCACAATATTCACTGAACAACGAACAATGTTTATCCAATAATGTTCCATACCCTGTACAGCAAAAGTTTTTAGATGAAGTTGTAGTCCAAGAGGAGCCGATAAAAGATGATTCAGAAACCCAAACTCGACATTACGGTGAAGATTTTAAAAATCCAATAAAGGACCACCAAATTAGTTTCAATTTGGTAAGTTTTAAACAGGCCCAATATTTAAGTACAGTTACGTTAATACTTGACACTTTAGGTGGAAGACACTCCAGGTTTCCTCAGTGGAGATTCTCTCAGCTCTCTAGACATTGATTCTGATGGTGATGACGACTTGTTGAAGGACTGCATCTCCTCAGCGATGCCTGTTGCAAGAAGGGATCAAACCGCACCAATTCCTCCCGTACGTTTATCTTTATTCTCTTGTTATTAATTGCGTTACTTTATTGATTGATTTTGCAGATTCAACTTGTGGAAAATTCTGACCTGATTACCCCTAACCATGTGACCCCAGAAGGAATTATTGACTGGGTCAAAATGGGTGAACAAGCTGAAGTTGCCATTTCAAGAATTCCTGATCTCTCTCATTCACTAGGTGGCACTTTATTTTAATATTTGTAGTTGGATATTTTTTGTGACTAAATTGTGTTTATAGGTGGCTCAATGAGTTCCGATATGGGTTCGATGGTGCTTGGAGGTGATGCGAAAACAATTATGAAGCAGCAGAACAAACCGAAGATATTAAAAGAGCCGATCAAAGGAGGAAGAAAAGTTAAAGTTAAAGAGGTATACCGGGGCAAGGAAAGTTGTTCAACTGCTTCTTCAGGTAAAAGTTGTTTTGTTTAACCTGTGAGATTGGTTGTTAAAGCGAGATGTTGTTGCAGGCACGAAGCAAATGCGCAACAAAAGTGGTTCAAGCAAAAGTCCGTGCAGTAAATGTAATTCCCGACTTCCCTTATCATCCTCTATGGGAAAACTTGCAGAAAAGAGAAACAAACAAAATATGGAAGCCCGCAAACCAATTCGATCACAAAGTGCTCATTCAGGGTCAAGTGTCACACAAATATATCCTCCCCTAAAGAGGATAAACTCGATTATTTTTAATGGAGTTGTGCAAATGGCTGAACGTGGAGATCATATTTTCACAGAGGGTCGGATCAAAGAACGGACTTTTATTCAAGACCAGCCGAGCCTCACTTTGCTTCAAAATCCGGTCCATTCATCAGGAAAGAAAAAGGGAAAAATTTCTTGGAAGGGATTCAAGAAGTTACTTTCCCCCAGTGAGGATAATAAAACTTTAACCTCATCACCAGGGAAAACTTTGACGCCTTCTTCTGGAAGAAAGAAAATGCCAAAGAAAACAAAACAAGTAAATGTGGTCGTGCATGACCAACCAAAAGCGAAAAAGTCAACACCAAAAGTGACCACCAAACCTCATGCCATGCCATCAAGACATGCCACAAAATTACATACCACGTCACGACTCAGTAGCAGCCCAGTATCAAGCCTTTCACTCTCGAGTAGTAACGGAAGCGACCGGTCGAGTCCGTCTGTCCGCTCGTCGGTTGGGACGTGGAGAAGAACGCCACCTAGAGGATCAATCTGCTCAGAATCCAAGCGTACATCAGGTCAGAATGCACGGTCGTTAAGCGAGGTATATGTTGTGTTCTCATTATGATGTCATAATGAATTTTGTTGTTTTGTAAATGTTGTTTTTATTAGGTAACAAAACTTAATTTAACTTGTGTTGACTTTATAACAGAAAGAAAACTTCAAGCGACAAAATGTGGTTGAAGTTATAAGTCCAGAGCCACATCGAGTGGCCATAAGTGCTCAAACAACCCACCGAGTAATCCGGGGTGCTCAAACCCACCACCGTGTGGTTCAACAAGTGGCACCATTTAATTACAAACCAAAGAAAAAAATGGAGCCTTCAGATACAGAATCAACTAAGCAAACCACAGTGTAATATTGCACACATTGTGTAAAAGATTTATTTCAGTTGCAAAAGATTTATAGATATTAATAAAGCTATAAAAGCAAATTTAAAGTATTTCTGTAAAACTTATTAATTTTTTTGGTGTGTAACTTGCTGGTGCTTTAAGGACTTTGGTACTTATTATTTAAAAGCATTTTACCTTTGAATATATATTTCATTTTGTCTAGTTTTATGTTAAAGCATGTTTATTTATATCAATGTCATTTGTTAATAAAAATATCCTCATAGTTTATAAGGTTAAACCGAAGTTATTTATATGGAAATCAAAAAGGTTCGAAAGTTTTGAAATGCAACATTTTTATTTACTTAGATTTGTTTTCTAAATCTGGGCATATTTCTACCATTGACAGGTATACAATTTGTAAACAAATATTATTTTTTAGGGTCATTATCGGGCATAGCTTTCTAACTGCCAATATTTTCCTGGAATTCGACTTTGGTATTTTTTGCTGTTTTAAGTATTTTGGCAACACTTATTTTCGCTATTTTAGACATTGTCATTTGTTTATACAGAGATAATAATATTTGTGTGTACTGGTATCGTTAGAGTTACTTTTTACTTAGCAACTAAGTTATGAATAGTGATGCAATACCGCCCGTATCTGATCAAGACGGCGAAAGCTTTGAGGTTCTAGATGTTTCGGACGTGAACAATCGAGCTTTGTTGGAAAGATTAACCGGAATAATGGACCTTGGCAATCCAACTCAACAAGTTGTTATTGGTGGTGCAAGTGGATGGTAAATATTAAGTAATTTAACGTTTGAAAAATGTTGCCATATTAAACATAGGTGGGACAGTAAAAATGTAAATTTATTAGGAAGTAATCCTTTACACAATCAGACAATGCATTAACTTAGTAAATCTTATTAATGTATAGTTAAATATCCTTTTACGATTGATTTAATATGCACTTTTAACTTTAGATGTTATATCTACTTTAAATTTTTTAAAACAACCAAGGTTTAACCGGCAGCATTGTGTAGTGGCCAGAACACTTGTCTTCAATAAATGAGGTCCTGGGTTTGATCCCCACTGCTCTCATCCTTTAGCACTATTGAGTAAGGTGCTATAAACGATATAAACTTCTGCTAAAGTCAACTTTTATTTAGCCAATTAATTATCAGGCAATTATAATCTATAATATCCCAAATTACCAAAAACAACTCGAGACTGGGTTGAGGTAATTGAAGTTACTTTATGTTTAGGTCGCGCATTCGACCTTCCCCACATCGCAGATAAATAAATGTGAAAAAAGTGTTATTGTACCCACTTTTGATCTTAATTGTTACATTTGAATTGAATTTATTAATACAACTCGGGTATTATTGTAGTTTTTTGTTTTTCAGGGTTGTTGGTTTTCTATTTCGCAAATTTGGCCGTGTTATGGCTTCAGCTGTGGGAGGAGGTTTGCTTATTGTTCAAGTTGCAAATCAATCGGGTTACATTAAAGTTAACTGGAGAAAAGTAAACAAAGACACTGAAAAAATGGCTAATAATATTCAAAAAAATCACCCTGAAGTTCAATCTTATTTGTCTAAGATAAAAGAACTTTGCAAAAACAATGTCCCAGTCTCAGTTGGATTTATCGGAGGCTTTTTAGTTGGCATGGCAACTTAAAATGGTTTCTAATATTTTTTAATTTGGTTTGCATTAGCTTTTGTATTATTTTTTTTTAAGTTTTGTTTTGTCATGTATTTAAATTATACTCTAACAATTTTAAATTCCTTGGACATAGTTTGTTGTGATCTTATTAAAGATGTAATTTTAGTAGGAGCTGAAATAAAATTTCTGCTTAATTAAGAAGTCTTTATCGTAATTGTAGGGGTCATAAAGTCTTAAGTGGATTGTTGCAAATGTTTTTTGTTTAAATATATTGATGAGAATACAATCTTATACTCGTATATGGTTGACACTCTAAGTATTGTAATAAAAATTAAAAAAACTAAGAAAAGAAAAGTTGTTTGAAAGATTTATGAATCTCAAATTTGTTCTCTGTTTAGACCAAAATTTTTTTGGAAACACTATAGTGCAAGGTTACTCGACCGTGACTTCGGTAAACACAGTGACGTCATTGTGTTGCAATTTTAAGAATCGCGAAAAATTTGTTAAAAGTAAAATGTCGTGGCAAAACCAAAACGTAAGTTTTAAATTTTTCTTGAATTCACGGCTTTTGCTGTTTGTTTATTTTATTGTTTTTTTGAATGTTATTTATAGGTTGGCAGGTTCCAGGCTGGAAAATAGGGCAGGGGCAGGTTGGCGTCATTATTGAGATACTATTATGTGGTGGCCCCGCATTAAGTTTATGTTGCAATATAAGGACCGATTTCCATACATACTATAGTTGCCAAGTCAAATTTCATATTTTAAGATGATTTTAAGAAAACTAAAATAAAAATACTTCTGTTTTTTTTTTTATTTATCTAAATCTTATCTTAATCAAAAACTTTTATCTTTCCATCAAAAAGCTTGTTATATGATCTTGCAAACCATATAGGTCGACAGCTCTGGCATGTATGGCAAATTGGAGGCAATACTAAAATATGGGATGCGTAATAGTGCTTTACCATTTGTAAACGTTAACATAAATTTGCAAAGTGCGGGATAAAACGGCATTTTTGTACTTATCTGCGGGATAAATGCTGTATTTTCTTAAAGTACCAAAGGATAATGCGGGATTGACTTTAAAGGTCAAGGGATGATGCAAAATCGACTATAAAGTGGAAGGGAAGATTAGGGAAGGGTATAAAAATTCCGTCTTTTTTCGCATTTTCCCGCATCCTGTATTTTAGCACTAACCCAAATTGGTTTGCGACATTCTTAGTGTACAATTGTGTAACAACTTTAACTTTGGTGTGTGTATTAATATTTCTGTGGGTGTCATTGCATTTAGAAAAAAATATTTAACATATATACTTGATATGAGTACTAAAATGCCTTTTTAATAGAGTTCGTATGGTAACCAACAACCTTATGGCCAACCAGTGAACCAATATGGCCAACCATATAACCAACAGTATGGTCAACAACATAACCAACCATATGGTCAACCCTATAGTCAACAAAACAACCAGCAGTGTCCACCTGGAATGGATCCCACAGTTTTCTTCTGGTTTCAGGTTTTTTCTAATATTTATTGCTTTATATAAACATGTTTTACACACCTTGTAAACTTAAGCAACTGTTGTGTGCAAAGTTGGTAAACTGGCCAAATATCGGATCTGAAAAGTAAGCCAGTTTTCGTATACTTTTTGTAACGCCTTATTCAACGGTGTTCCAACATGAGAGCAGTGGGGGTCGACCCAGGACCTCAAATGGGTTATTAATCAAATATTGGGGTGAGTTTAATTTAAAAGTGTTTCGTTTTGTTTTTCTGTCAACCTTTGTCACCCTGTTTTTGTCTTTCTAAAAAATAGGGCAAATTAAAGGCACTTAGTGTCAGACTATAAATTGTAAAATGGAAAATATTTTTAGTCAGTGGATCAGGATGGGTCAGGAAAAATTAGTTCAGCAGAATTGCGAAAGGCTTTAATGAACAATAAAATGAAACAATTTAACCATGAAACCTGCAGACTCATGATAGGAATGTTTGACAAAGATAAGTAAGTTAACTTTTCTGATTTAATATTAAGTTACTTTACATATAAAAAAAAATTCATTGAAAACTGTTTTTGCATAAAAAACAAATTCTTATTTATTTAATAAAGGGATGGTTCAATAAACTTACAAGAATTCGGGTCATTATGGAATTATATTCAGCAGTGGAGGCAGTGTTTTGACTCATTTGACACAGATCATTCTGGAAATATAGACTGTGGGGAACTGCACAGAGCTTTTAACACTTTTGGATACAGATTGTGAGTGACCAAAACTTAATATTTTGTGCTTTTCGTGAGGCTGCCAGCATATTTTATTGCTTCATTGTTAGTAAATTAAATGGTGTATTTTTTGCCTTAATCATGTATATTTATCTAGATCTTTGGATTTCTGTCGTTTAGTTGTCCGAGTTTTTGACAAAACTTCAATAAATTCGATTGATTTTGATGATTTCATTCAAGTTTGTGTGACCTTGCATATTTTGACAGACAAGTTTCGGGAAAAAGATAGCAGTGGAAGCGGAATTGTACACCTTTCCTATGAACAAGTCAGTTAAACTGTTTAATTTTTTGTTAATTAAAAGTTTTATATCCATTTGTATTTTTTAGTTTTTGGACATGGTGTTGGACAACACATTGAATATTGTGTAAGTAGATTTTATTCTGTTTAATTTAAATTCTTTTCTGTTTTGAAGTAGTTCTTTAATTTTAAATTGTCCAAATAATGTTTAATTAATATTTTATGCATTTAGTGTTTTATGAATTTTACTTTATCACTATTATGTTAAACGTAATTTTATTAAAAATTTATTTGTCGTTCCTTTGTACTTTTTACTTGTTTAATTACATCAAGTTGCAATTTTAATCTGCATTGTTTATAAAGTTATTTTATTTACGATAATAAAAATAAAGAGTAATCAATTTTTCACTAAAAACAAAGTCAGGCAATTATTTAAATGAATATTTAACGTGCCTCCCACAATGCATTGGGATGGCCTATAATAAGATTGTGGTCACGAAGAACTTTTCCTTTTCTTTGAATTTGATTGTAAATATTTGTTGGAACGCCTTTAATGGAATGCAGTGATTGGCTGAAAATAAATGACCCAAAATGTTTATTTAAATTTTCAGGTAACATAATGTATTTAAATTTTCTTCAATTTAATTTCTTGTTTTTTATTCTTTTTTTTGAAATTTAAAAGAGGTAATTTACAACAAATTAAAAACAAGTTTCATGGTAATACTCAAAAGCAATTTAACTAATTATTGTTGGCCATTTTAAAAAAAAAAATACCTGTTTGTGACGTCACCCTTGACGTCATTGAGGTGGTTTTGTAGCTCTTGCATCTTTCTATTTTGTCTGTCGATTAAATTTTGTTCGTCTTGTTTCGCTTTTTCGACCAATCTTCGTGCTTGTTCCTCCTTTATTACAACACAAAGGGTTATTATTAGGTCAAAATAGTGACAAGGGGTTATTGTGACGAAAGTGTTCGGTTACAGACCACAGTAAAACGATGTCAATTAAGTAACTCGAGTCGTCCTTGAAGCGCCCTCTCTAATCTTTGGGTGTTTTTAATATGGTTTAAACCTAGGCATTCCTGCGTACCCCTTTTATACTCTCGCGTTCCCCCTTCACAAATTTAAACAGAAAACCCCAATTTTTTACGTCACGTTAATTGCAAAGGTTGGCACAAAACCGTTAATACGTTAAACGTTAATTAACTTAGTTAATGTTTTTGTGATTTAACTTTTAATTTTAAAAATTATAATCGGATCTGTTAAAGGTCGTTAAATTGTACTTTCGTTAAATTAAGTCTGTTAATTCTGGTTTTACAAGTAAATCCATGGTAATATAGGGACTATGTTTGTTTACTGGGGTCCTTCAATTGGTTTAAACGTCGCATTTTTGAACGATGTATGAAACTACTATTTGGCCGCTACTATTTGGGTATTTTGCCAGCTTTGAAAACTTCTTTTAAGCTTACGTTCGTGTAGTAAAAATATCAACTGAGATAACAAAGTTTTAGCGTTAGCGGTTATCGATAACTTCCGTTACATTGCATTTGATTTCATTAATTAAAGTAAACGAAGTTAATGTTTTGAGTAACGAACCACTGTTTAACAAAGTTACTTTTTTGGTTAACTGTGCCCACCTTTGAATGGTTAATTGTTAGTTAGTTCGGGAATAATAAATAAACAAAATGTACTTAAGGGTATTTTATGCGCAGTTTTATAACTTAAAGCCTTATGCGCACCAAAACTTGTAATTTCATTATATGTTTAAAACACTAACCTCTGCTTCTTTTAATCGCTCTTTAGCCGCTCTTTTTTTGTCAATAATTCGCTGTCTTCGTAAACTTTCTTCATGGTAAGCTCCACAACTAGACGCCATATTTGATGTAATGACTAAACAGTAATTTGTTGCTTTATAAATCGTTCTCAGGTGCGCCTTTACCGGTGGAGAATTAAAAAACTTAGGGGTTTTCTTTTATAAGTTAACAACTTACTAAAGTTGTAACTTGTTTTGCGTTTTTACAAATTCTTTAGTTTTAAATAGTTTGTTTTAAAGTGGTGGTTAGTTATTTTAATTGCGTCACTTTTAATCATAGGTCTATTTACCTTATTATGCTTGAGTTATTTACAGAATATATTTACAGAATTTTGTGCTAGATGTTTTTTGTTTATATCCTTATCCTTGATGTGGGAAAGTCAAACGCGCTTACGCTTAAACATAGAGTAACAACTGTTATTCCGACCCAGTCTCGAGTTGCCTTCAGCAGTTTGGGATAATATGGATTATAATTGCCCGATAATTAAGCCGCTGATTAAGTGCTGGCTTAGCAGGAGTTTATACCGTTTATAGTGCCGTACTCAAATGCTTTGCTTAGCAATATAACAAACCGTTTTACTAAAAATTAAAAGGTGAAGAAAAAAAATCTACTCTTTTTCGCCGGAACGATCCGCTTTTTTTCGCTAATTTTTCCGCGTTTTAAAATAACATCTGTGTTTTTTTTGTTTTATTGATTTTGTAAAAATTTTTAAATTGAAAACTTTTTTTGTAGATATTATATTGTTTGTGTAGACATTATGTTTTTTTTACCATTTGGACGATACAAAAAGTTATTATATTAGTTAAGATTGCGGCTAGAAAGAATAAACTACAGAAATGACTTTCACTTTAATTCTTTATAACCAGATAACTGTCAGTCTGAAGTCTACAGTCTGACTGTCAGACTGTACAAGCTGGCGAAAAGTTGTCCAATTCTGTTTGGGGTTTGAGTTAAATTAAACAAAATTGAAATTTTTGTGAGTAGTCTTAAGCTAGCAAAATAAATTTACAATTAATTGAGAATGGGACGGTGAACAAAAATGTCTCTGCTAGGTATACTCTATCAGTCTATGGTCGATACTAACTTCATAGATTAAACCTTTTAGACCACTCTATTAGAAAAATGCTGTTACCAATCATTTAACCAAAGTAATTTTGAGAGATTACGAAATATAATGTGGTTGATCAGTGGATAGTTGAACGAACTTTCCTCCACTTTTGGAGCTATCTTCAGAACCACCACTTAATAGGTGACTTCCTCTCACACCGGAGGAGTCATCGTACCCCGAAACAAGGTCTACACTCCATTCTGGATATCTCTACCCAACTTTTCAGGTTTAATGCATTTTTTTAGCACATAAAGAATAGGATTAAAGGTAAAATGTTTTGACTTAATATGGGGAATTGTGGGACTCAAACACAAGACTTTACAAGCTTATCTACTATTTAATATGATTAAAAAGTGATGCGGTTTTTATTTTTCAGTATAGAAAACCTATGGTTGGACTTGTTGGAAGGTTCAAGTTAGGCAACATTCATGAGTTAGACGACAACTCTCATGTGATCATGTCAGCTTTAAAGATGCAACCAATTGTTGGATATAGTGGTAGAAAAGTTTAAATTATAAAAAAATCACACAGGTGACTTTTTTAGAAAATTTAAGAATTTGGGGTTATAACTTTGATGTGTTTTTCATCCTTACCTGGTAAGCAATTAATTAAATTAAATAATAGATTTTATGACAAGTTAAGTATGTAAGGTTGTATAAAGAGTCTGTAGTAAATAGTCAATAGTCGTATTTTCCAATACCATTTTACCTGCTTACCACAAGCAGTAGTTTTATTAACTTAACAAACCTATAAATAGACTTAAATACACAAATATATAAGCCTATATTTGTATCATCTACCAAGCTCCATAATTTGTAGTAATTTACCAACTATAGAAAGATCAATACGGTTAAATATTTGTTCTTTGATATCACTTTACTGATTATTAATCAAATTTTTTGTCTGGTTTTTTTTAAAATTGTGTTTAATTTGTTTTAAGGAATATGTAGCGGTTGGCACTGCAGAGCGGTTGGCACTGCAGAGCGGTTGGCACTGCAGAGCGGTTGGCACTGCAGAGCGGTTGGCACTGCAGAGCGGTAGGCACTGCATAGCGGTTGGCACTTACTGTTTACTCTGCTAAAAGAAAAACCTAATTTTTACCCTGGTTTTAATGTTATATGGTCAAAATATTCCAGAAAGCATATTAATGTAAGTGAAGATTATTTGTACTGGGTTTGGTAAGCAAAAGTGGGGTCTAAATGCTCTCGTAAAATGAACAAATTAGTTAAATTAAACTTTTTTATTATGTTTTGTATAATGACGATAATTTAAAGCATCCAATAATGTAATTTTGTTTGTCAGTGTCGTATTTATTTATATTTTATGTGGTTGAATCTATTGAAATCTTTGCTTATATTTATTGTTACAATTTTTATTATTTTTTTTGATTTTTCAATACAGATTTTCTAAATTTATCTACTTGCATTTGGTGACTTAGTGTAAGGTTTTACTGAAATACAGTCGGTGTAGTTGCAAAAGGTTTGTTCCAAGCATAAGACTCCAGCAAGTTGGTTGGCTTAGAAATAAAAGACCAGGGGTGCTTCAAAAGGTCCGGGTTATTTAAAAGAGATTTGGTCTTATTAAAGCTGTTCATTATGTGTATATAAGCCTTGGGTGTTTATGAGTGACTGGGTTGTTTAAAGTAAGTATGCTATGTTTGTACTAGGTGTATGGTTTCCATAAAAATAATTAGTAACCCCTGCTTTTTAAAAAAAACTGGGTGTTTAAGAAAACCATGAAGTGTGTAGGCCGAAGTTATTTATCAAGGGCCATAGCATTATTAATGGGCGTATGGTGGTGACAGGGGCCTTTAGTGCTTATAAACTGCTAAAACAATCGAGGATAAATTAATATTGATTTAAATGCGCTGCCCTTATTCTTCATAGCCTGTTTTCAACTGTGATCTTGGCTAAAATAGGAGCAAATAATTAGCCAATTAAAATTCGCGTAGCGTTGATAAGTCAGAAATAGGCGGAGCTTTTATTTAACATTATTAAAGCTCTTTATTATGGCTATATTGCTTGTTTTAACATGAGTAAAATATTTATTCGTAGATCAGGTAAAATAGTTTAAATTAATGCTATATTTCTAAATATATATTATCTGAGGATAAACTAAAACAGATCGTAAATTCGAAAATAGTTTAAGGTGAACACTTTTTCGGTGTTGAAATAGAAAAAGGTGTTTACTGCTAGTAGTAACATTATTAAAGCTCTTTATTTTGGTTATATTGTTTTTTTTTAAAATGAGTAAAGTATTTATTCATAGATCAGGTAAAGTAGTTTAAATTAATGCTATATTTCTAAATATATATTAACTGAGGATAAACTAAAACAGACCGTAAATTTGAAAATAGTTTGAAGGTGAACACTTTTTCGGTGTTGAAATAGAAAAAAGTGTTTACTGCTAGTAGTAACATTATTAAAGCTTCTTAATATGGTTATATTGTTTATTTTAACATGGGTAAAGTATTTATTCATAGATCAGGTAAAGTAGTTTAAATTAATGCTATATTTCTAAATATATATTAACTGAGGATAAACTAAAACAGATCGTAAATTCGAAAATAGTTTGAAGGTGAACACTTTTTCTGTGTTGGAATAGAAAAAGTGTTTACTGCTAGTAGTAACATTATTAAAGCTCTTTATTATGGTTATATTGTTTGTTTTAACATGGGTAAAATATTTATTTATAGATCAGGTAAAGTAGTTTGAATTAGTGCTATATTTTTAATAATTTATTAACTGAGGATAAACTAAAACAGATCGTAAATTCGAAAATAGTTTGAAGGTGAACCCTTTTTCTGTGTTGGAATAGAAAAAGTGTTTACTGCATCTGGTTCGTAATTTGAATTGTTTTGATTAAGAGGCCATGTTTTTTTTACCAAAAAACTTTAAAAAAACGTTTAATCCCATTTTTTACCTATTTCATGTAGCACCGGAGTTTTAGAATTGATTGACTTTTTTTTGATTGTCTAAAGAAGCATTTATTGTAAGAAATAATCAAACTTGAGCAATGAAAAGAAGGTTTTTGTTAGACTTCGTTATATTTATTGACATTGTTCGTTTGTGGTTGGTATTCAAACAGTTAAATTGAAATTTTGGAGCTTTATTAGCGTCGTCCGCCTGTTTAACGAGTAGTACTAGACGAAAGTAAAAAGGGCGAAATGTGCAAAAGAAGATTAAGGTGAGATTATAAAAATTTTGCCTATTCCGCATTTTATAAACTTGGCGACTGACGCTAATAGAGCTCCCAGGATTACATTCTTAAATTAACGATTGTAAAATTTTAGTTAGCTGGCTATGCCTATTAATTAGCAGATTGTGCTTTTTTGTGTTTAACCGACAGTTAGTTGACAGCGGCTTAAACTATTTGTCTTATTTTGTTTGTTATTTCCTTTAGAAACAAAAATATTTTGTCAGATGGTATTATTAGAAAAGCTGTCATTTGTTTCGGCCGAGGATTATTTTTTAAACACTAAGGTTTTCATATTTTAATCACTGCAGAAAAAGTTTTCCTGTATTAACGAACAATTTAAATAAAAGGTAAATTTATCGACTTATTTAAATTCAATTAAAACTTCGATTTTTCAGTTGTTTTTTTATTTTAACGTACTTTAGCAAGAATTAATGAAGTTAATGTTAAGATTTAATTATAATGAAAACTTGTTTTTACCAAAATCTCAAAAATTAGATCAGATAAACCCAGAGGAGGGGAAATCGGCATTTTCAGGCAGTAATAATTTGTTTTATAAAAATTGGAACGATAAAAAGATTGAAAGTTATATACTGTAATTATTTGAAAATATAATTGTATAAAGTTATCTGTAAATCTTTGGGATAATTATTGTATATAGTAAGGAATAATGCACAAACAACTATAAATGTACTTCAGCACTGTGTGGGACAAGTAGCTTACACAATTTTGTATGTTGAGGTAACTTGATCGTCATCTTGTTATCTTTTTCTTATTACAGGTTTACCATTGCTTAGAACATCGTTTAACTTTGGAGTTTTCAGACACTTACCCCTATGAGGCGATAACAGTCAAGTTTTCAACCCCATGTTCTCACACCAATGTTGATGCCTAGGAAAATATTTGTCTTGTAATTCTTAAAGAAAAGTGGCGGCATTGTACAAGGTTTAAACAATAGTCTTTACAATCCATCCGTTCTACCCGGTGAGTTGTGTTTTTCTTAAACCATTTTTATTTATGTTTAAGGCCCAATAATGACAACCTTTTAAACGTACAAGCTACTAATGCATGTTAAGCATTTCTACTTTATCTTAAAACCTTTTTATTTGGGGTTAAGAACCCAATAGTGACAACCCCTAATATAGAATTTATTTATTTATGTTAAACATTTTTACTTTATCTTAAAACTATTATATATCATCTTTAGAACCCAATAATGACAACCAGCTTAAACAAGAAAAAAAAATCTACACACTGGTTTAAAATTCTACTTAATTCTTGTTTGTATTTGTTAATAGCATTCCATTTTAAACAGTTTCCAATTATTTTTAGTGACGAATGTATGCACCTTGTAGAAGCAGGAATAGAACTCAAAAACGTGCTTTCTGACACTAAAAAGCTAATCAAGACTAGGTAATTAAGTTATTTTTTGTTAGGTTTTTGCAACAATTTTAACTAGCCCTTAAAATGTATTAGGCACCACAAATGACATGATAATTATACACAGCCTGTAAGGAAAAAATTGGAATAGTTGTGGGGAAGGTCCACCATTGATCATCATAACTTGTGTGATGTTATGTGACCTTCAAACTGGGCTTCTTTGCCTCAGCCTTATGTCTGGCCTCTGTTGACTTTATAACTATAGTCTCTAAAATCCAGTCTGTTTTACAGAGAACTTAATTTACTGACTTGTGTTAAATATTCCTTATTTCAGTTAAAATCATTTTAATTTATGTTTAGAGTCGCCTTATTCATTTTTCTTCGGTGAATGTTTCCATCGCACCACAAAGAAACAAGAACAAAAAGAATAGCACATTGTCCAACACCAGAAGCAGCAGTGGGTCAAGTAAAATTGTGACATCAGGTGAAATGACCCAATCCCATTTCGTCGAATATGTTGCTAAGCAACCCAGTCACATGGCCATCATGTTAAACAATAAACTTGTGACTCAATTGGATTTCCTACATTAAGGGAGTCTAATGATTGTTAATCTTCCTACTCCATTGAGTCAGAGTGTGGGATTGAAAGGGTCATGGCTTTGATTTAGAGAAAGGTGTGGAAATTAATAATCTCGGGTAATATTTTTAATATTTTGCAATTTTTTTATGTTTTGGTGTCTTTTAATTTCATTGTAGTGGTGTGTAGTACTTCAACTAGCCATCTGTTCAATATTTTGTCCAATTTTAAATTTATTCAAAATTAAAACGTGATTAATTTGCATAAATGCCATCATAAGTAAATATAAAAAATGTTGATGTCATATTAGTGTAACCCACATTGATTAAGCTAAGAGCTGTTTTTTCATGTAATATTTATATTTTGGAGAACTATCGATAAAAAAACTGAAAGTTATATAGTGTAATTATTTGAAATAACAATTGTAAAAAGTTATCTGTAAATTTTTGGGATAATTATTGTATATAGTAAGGAATAATGCTCAAACAACTATAAATGTACTTCAGCACTGTGTGGGACAAGTAGCTTACACAATTTTGTATGTTGAGGTAACATGATCATCATCTTGTTTTCTTTTTCTTATTACAGGTTTGTCATTGCTTAGAACATCTTTTAACTTTGGAGTTTTCAGACACTTACCCCTATGAGGCGATTACAGTCAAGTTTTTAACCCCATGTTCTCACACCAATGTTGATGCCTAGGAAAATATTTGTCTTGTAATTCTTAAAGAAAAGTGGCGGCATTGTATAAGGTTCAAACAATAGTCTTCCATCCTTACTACCCGGTGAGTTGTGTTTTTCTTAAACCAATTTTTTTCATGTTTAAGGGCCAATAATGACAACCTCTTAAATGTACAAGCTACTAATGCATGTTAGGCATTTCTACGTTATGTTAAAACCATTTTACCAATAATGACAATTCCTTAAAGAACCCAGTAACTACAATTCCTTAAACTAGCTACTAATGCATGTTAGGCATTTTTTCCTTATCTTAAACTATTTTATTTGGGGTTAAGAACCCAATAGAGACAACTCCCTTAATATACAATCTACTTATTTATGTTAAACATTTTTACTTTATCTTAAAACTATTATATATCATCTTAAGAACCCAATAATGACAACCAGCTTAAACAAGCTATTCTTGCGTGTTAAACATCACTACTTTATGTTTTCAGAATATAGTTTTTGTGGATGATATCAACAACAGCAACAATTCAGCTCGTCACCTAGTACCGCTGACTCACCAAACTAGACGAGTCGTGACTTTGTTTAAAATTCATTAATTTTTGATTTGCTTGAGTGAACCCGAAGTTGTCAAGTCAACATATTTTTATGGAAACACTGAAGTTGTAGTCAAAAGATATGGTGAGCCTTGTGACATTTGGAGTTTTAAGGGTGATATTGGTAAGTTTGTAAAAATATATTTTTATTCGTAAGTTAGTTTATAATTAAACTTAAATTAATGAAAGGTGTTTTAAATCTACACACTGGTTTAAAATTCTACTTAATTCTTGTTTATATTTGTTATATAAAAGCTTTCCATTTTAAAAACAGTTTCCAATTATCTTCGGTAACGAATGTATGCTCTTTGAAGAACCAGGAATAGAACTCGAAAACACGCTTGGTGTCTGACACTGAAAAGCTAAACAAGACTAGGTAATTAAGTTATTTTTTGTTAGGTTTTTGCAACAATTTTAACTAGCCCTTGAAATGTATTAAGGCACCACAAATGGAATGATAATTATACACAGGCTTTAAGGAAAAAATTGGAATAGTTGTGGGGAAGGTCCACCATTGATCATCATAATTTGTGTGATGTTATGTGACCTTAAAACTGGGCTTCTTTGCCTCAGCCTTATGTCTGGCCTGTGTTGACTTTATTACTATGGTCTCTAAAATCCAGTCCGTTTTACAGAGTAATTAGTTTACTGACTTGTGTTAAACATTCCTTACTTCAGTTAAAATCATTTTAATTTATGTTTAGAGTCGCCTTATTCATTTTTCTTCGGTGAATGTTTCCATTGCACCACAAAGAAACAAGAACAAAAAGAATAGCACATTGTCCAACACCAGAAGCAGCAGTGGGTCAAGTAAGATTGTGACATCATCAGCTGAAATGACCCCATGCCATTTGGTCGAATTTGGTGCTAAGCAACCCATTGACATGGCAATCATGTTAAACAATAAACTTGTGACTCCATCAAGTTTTTGTAAATTAAGTGAGTCTAGTGATTGTCAATCTTCCCTTACTGAGTCAGAGTGCGGGATTGACAGGGTCATGGCTTTGATTTAGAGAAAATTATGGAAATTGATTATCTCAGGTAATTTTTCAAATATTTTTCAATTTCAAACTTTGGTATATACAGTTATCATGATGTATGTTTCATTGATGTGACTGTTATTGTTTTTATGATTGAAATCGGTTGTGATCTTTTTTTCTTAATCAGATCACAACCTTATTGCATAATCAAAAAAATAACTGTACAGCACTATCTCACATCTCTTGAGAAATTTTATTAAAATAAGTCCTAATAAACCAAGTTTCTAAATTACTTTTTGCTAGGTATCTTAACCAATTGTTAAACTAGCCCGTTAAATGTATTAGGCACTACAAATGGCATGATAATTAAACACAGGCTTTAAGGAAAAAATTAGAATAGTTGTGGGAAAGGTCCACCATTGATCATCATCACTTGTGTGATGTAATAAGACCTTAAAACTGGGCTTCTTTGGTTCAGCCTTATGTCTGGCCTGTGTTGACATTTTTACTATAGTCTCTAAAACCCAGTTCGTTTTACAGAGTAATTAATTTACCCACTTGTGTTAAACATTCCTTACTTCAGTTAAAATCATTCTAATTTATGTTTAGAGTCGCCTTATTCATTTTTCTTCGGTGACAAATGTTTTCCTTGCACGACAAAGAAACAAGAACAGAACCAATAAGCATAGCTCATTGTCTAACACCAGAAGCAGCGGTGGATCAAGAAAAATTGTGACATCAGGTGAAATGACCCAATCCCATTTTGTTGAATCTGTTGCTAAGCAACCCAGTGACATGGCCATCATGTTAAACAATAAACTTGTGACTTTATCGGGTTTCCCTACATTAAGGGAATCTAATGATTGTTAATCTTCCTACTCCATTTGGTCAGAGTGTGGGTTTTTAAGGATCAAGGAAAAGTGTGGAAATTAATAATCTTGGGTAATATTTTTAATAATGCCATTATTTATTAATTTTGTCATTTTTTTGTAAAAAAAATTTAAATCATTACAAGAACAATGGATTTTGGGTTTCACATCATGTTGAATATAATAATTTAGTCAAATTGTTTGTTTGTCACATGGAACAATTTTCAATTTAATCTATTACCAAAGGACTTGTGTTTTTTATCCTTATCCTTGGCGTGGAAAAGTCGGAGCCACTATATAAACATAGATTAACAACTGTTAGCCCTATCCGGTCTTGAGGTGCCCTGGGCATTTCGAGATATTATATTTGCCCCATAATAATGATGCCGATTAAGTGTTGACTCAGCAGAAGTTTATTACGCCCTACTCAAGGGCACTACACCATTGGGGCATGAGGACAACCCAGGACCTCATGTAGTTTAACATGTGTTTTGACCCCTGCACCATGCTGGCGGTTTAATTACTAATATTGTTTATTAATTTAGATTCGAAAAATACTTTTTAATGCTTAATGTGCTGATGTAGCAGTTATCCTGAATGTAATGATGCACGAAGTATTATGTATAAGTGATCCTAGCTTCTTACATACCACAAAAGACACAACTACACTTTATTACTTTATTTCATCTGGGCAATATTAAAGGTAACAAAAACTAGATTACTATTTTTTTTAAAATACATCTTTTGACATTATTTTAGGAAATAATATTTTACATGGTTTATTTTTCCTAAGACTAAGGTAAAGCTGCCGATCTTTACCTCAGCCTTTTGTCTGGCCAGAAAAAAAAAAAAAACTAATAAAATTAATTGTTACTAAGCTAAGTTTTTATTTCTAATTCTTTAAAAGATATTTATATTCCACTTAAACAACAATTTTCTTTTTTGTAGATAATCTTTGATATACAATTACAAGGCAAACCTGCCAAGTATGTGGTTCTAATCATCCCAATATGCTCGATTATTGGCTGCAAAACATGCACCTTATGCATTGTGGAATCTGAGACAATATTAACATGGGGCCATGGTGTAACATGGCTTATTTTAACCGAAGTAAGTAAAGTTTATAAAATAGGATTAAAATTGTCGCCCTAAAGTAAAAAGAAATGGTAAAACCAAATTAATTTGTTGAAAGCATTTAGAACTTATTGTCTTAAACCTACAAGCTATTAATCTGTGTTAAACATTTCTAATTTTAGTTAAATCGTTTTAATTCATGTTAAGGTCATTTAATAAAACCTCTTAATCATGTAGGGTACTAATTTTTGTGTCTGATTTTTTCTTTTAGTACGTCATGTTGAATGGACAATCTTCGGACATTGGGTCAGGGTATGAGATTGACAAGAGTCATGGCTTTGATTTAGAAGGACTGAAACAAGTTGCCTGCATGGGTCAGTGGTCTTTAGATTAAGTAAAGAACAAAGTTAAAGACAGGATTTATTCACTAGATATAAGTAAGTTTTACTTTTAATATCACTTTAGAAACCTGTTTATAATAGTTTTAGTTTTAAACAGGAATTGCTATATAAACAACTTTGGTTTTTATTATGCTTTTTGTACCCACTTTAAGAAGTTATAGGTGCCCACTGGGGGTATATTGGCCCCCCTAGGTGTATGTTAGTATAATTTGTGGTTGTTTAATACAGAATTATTACTTGACAATATAATTAACACTTTAAGGGAAATCCCCAAGGTGAATCCCCTTAAATTATTGTCTAACCAAAATTTCTTTCATTCAATATTTGATTAAAATATATTTTTGTTTTGGTATTCTTGTCTGTTGGTTTTTATGTTGTTTTTTACATTGAGGTAAATTATTTAGTGTAAACTTTTTTGAATACTGAGCTTGTTATTATTATTAAAACATGTTTAACTTTTATTTTATATTAGAAATTTTGTTGTCAAATTTACAAAAATTTTTTTGTCATTAAATAACATTTGATTTGTATTTTTCCAGGACAATTTGTTGTTTATGTTTTAGTTTGTACTTAACTTTGGCATTTTAATCTAAGTGGATCTTATTTTTGTTCTACTTTAACCTTGGTTTTGTGTTATTTTGTGGCTAAAGTGTTGTAATTGTTTAATCTTGTTGTTACAGATCCCTGATGAATTTGACCATTCCAAAATACAGAGTCTATTATTGCGGTATGGCTTAACAACCCTGGTTGTAAGTTAAGGCCAAACGATGATCTGTGATGTCAAGATGAGGCGACGACTTAGCCTAATGTCAACTATGACAAGGGGTAGGTCTACCAACCAACTATTTTTAATATTTTGGGTAATTTTTTTAAAGTTTTGCAATTTTTTCATGTTTTGGTGTCTGTTAATTTTATTGTAGTGGTGTGTAGTATTTCAACTAGCCATCTGTTCAATATTTTGTCTAATTTTAAATTTATTTAAATTTAAAACGTGATTAATTTGCATAAATGCCATCATAAATAAATATAAAAAATGTTGATGTCATATTAGTGTAAACACATTGATTAAGCTAAGAGCTGTTTTTTAATGTAATATTTATATTTTGTAGAACTATTTGCAGAAGAACCCTGAAAAATTAAAATCTTTACAAAAACAATGGATTTTGGGTTTCACATTATGTTGAATATAATAATTCAGTCAAATTGTTTGTTTGTCACATGGAACACTTTTCAATTTAATCTATTACCAAAGGTCTTGTGTTTTTTATCTTTATCCTCGGCGTGGAAAAGTCGATGACATTACGTAAACATAGAGTAACAACTGTTAGCCCTATCCGGTATCGAGGTGCCTTGGGCATTTTGAGATATTATATTTGCCCCATAATTATTATGCTGATTAAGTATTGGCTCAGCAGAAGTTTATTACGCCCTACTCAAGGGCACTACAGCATTGGGGGCCTGAGAACGACCCTGAACCTCATGTAGTTTAGCATGTGTTCTGACCTCTGTACCATGCTGGCGGTTTAATTACTAATATTGTTTATTAATTTAGGTTTAAAAAATACTTTTTATTGCTTAATGTGCTGATGTAGCAGTTATCCTGAATGTGATGATGCACAGAGTATTATGTAGAAGTGATCCAAGCTTCTTACATACTACAAAAGACACAACTACACCCTATTACTTTATTTCATCTGGGCAATATTAAAGGTAACAGAAACTAGATTACTAGTTTGTTCAAAATACATCTTTTGTCATTATTTTAAGAAATAATATTTCACATGTTTTATTTTTCTGTAGTCTTTTAAATTATATAGTTATTCTAAAAACTAATACTATAAATGCTTTAGTCGTTGCCATTTTAACTTTTGTTATTCAGTAGTTATTTTTTTTGCTGGCTAGTTACAGTTTACTAATTTGGATTAATATTTGCAATAAAGTGCGAATTTAATTGGCTTAAAATTCATTAAATGCATTACAAAAGTATGGCCATGTCGTATTTGCTGAGTCATCACAGTTTGGTAAATAAATACGTTTACGTTAATCAGGCAAACGGTAAAAGTTTTGGTTATTAAAATTTGCGACGTAGAATAACAAATAAATACCAAGTTCGCGGTATTTCATGGCGCATTATTCATTAGATTTGTTATAGTTTTTGTCTGCTTTTCATAACTCAAATAAGGGTTAAAATCACTTAATTCAATGAGCGTCCACATTTTAATTTCATAACCACGCTTTAATAAGCGATTTGGATAACTGCAAGTAATAATTTCAAGACATTATTGTTCTTTAGTTAGTTTTTGTCCTAATTTAAATAATTTAATGATTAAATTAATACAACTTATAAATAAGCAATGGTTTTATGACATTATTATTTTTTGGTTTGTGTTTGTGCTAATTTCAATCAAAGTTTGGATTACTTTTTGCCTGAAAGTGCGAATTAAATTGATTTACAATCGGGCAGTTCTTGTTAGTTATAATTAAAAACGGCCATTTGCATTTCCCTTTTTTGTATGGCCAAGTTAAACTTCCCTTCTATATAGTGGTCAAAAATAAAGAAGAATTTATGTTTCAGTCAAGTGTACGTCGCAATTTATTGATTAAATCAATACAACTTATAAACAAGCAATGGATTTATGACATTATCATATTTTGGTTTGTGTTTGTGCTAATTTGAATAAAAATTCGGGTTAATTATTGCTTAAAACTGCGAATTTATTTGATTTAAGTCTATATAATGGAGAAGCGCCGTTTTGGATTTGCCTTCGTTCCGCACAAGTTGTTTTCGCTCTCTCGTTTTATACATCTCTCATAATATGCGGACGATTTAAATTGACCTTGTAATCGATTCTCTCTTTCTTTCTCTTTTCGCAGGCGTTATAGGCGGGAGTGAGGTGGCGTGATCGCTCGCTTTGTGTTTCTTTTATTCTCTTTTACGGCACGAACTGTAGGAGGCTTTTATCCAATTAAATTCGGCAGAAAGCTCACGTGAGCTGTTCAATGGCGGTTTTGATCATTTTTTGGACAAGTCCGACAAGAAAGCAACTTTTTTAAGATAAGTTGATTTTTTGGCGTTATTTCAAGTTATTTGAACTTATATTTAGTAAACTTATGCTAATTTTAAGCAGTGATCGCAGTGTTAAATAAATGTAGTGGTTAACTAAAGTGTTTTAGTATATTAAATGTTTAAATATAGTTTAGTGTTTGTTTATTAGTTTTCAAACGTTATTTTGTTAAATTTATTGATTTTTAACTTAAAACTAATGCTTAATTAAATGTTAGCTTCAGCCAATTAATTAGTGTTGTTTTTATTAAGAGTTTATGAGGAAATTTTGTGAAAGAAATTGCGGAAAGCCGTAAAAATATCAAGGTACGTTAAATTTGATTAATATTTATTCTATTAAAGTTTATACTGTTCATGGTAACAGTTTGTGTAAATAAAATGGCTCAAAAATTATAAAAATAGATAGCTATATTGATTCGTAGTTGTTACATTTGTATTTTTGGATTTATGGCTCGACAGTTGATGTTAAAAGTGTCAAAAAAAAAATTTAATATTCTTACGCCTTTTTTATGTTTACGAGGTGTTTATCTGTTGGGAAAGAGGTAAACGGAAGCAGTGATTTGCGGATGAATACTACGATTGAGACGTTGGCGTATTTTTGGCGCGGGTGATGGTCGAGAACGGGTGAAGTAAGAAAAATTGGACGAATTGAGTCATTTCCGCCTAACCAAAGCGGGAGTAGTTTCCTGCGAAACCGGAGTCGGTCGTTTCGCCGCCGGCGCTTGGCTTGCGTGTTTTGTCTATGTGCGACTGGTGTCGTTGCGCCCACGTGCAGGCGCAAAAAATGCGGAATACCGCGAAGCAAATTTATACTTGTTATTGATGTATTTTTTTGTGTTGTGTCGCATATAATATAACATTGTTATCGGTGGGTAGGTGGACTACTCGCCATTGCGTGTTAAGTGAATCAAACTCAACGGGGCCATTGGTATTTGTCCCCAAAGTGGCCTGGCCTTATGCCGTCAATAAACGGGTTAGTTGTCTTCAAAGTGGCCTGGCCTGGCCTGGCCTGGCCTTAAGCCGTCAATCAGGGGGTAACTTGCCTTTAAAGGGGCGTGGCCTTAAGCCGTCAATTAATGGGTTAGTTGTCTTCAAAGTGGCCTGGCCTTAAGCCGTCAATGAGTGGGTAACTTGTATTCAAAATGGCGTGGTCTTAAGCCGTCAGTTAATGGGTTAGTTGTATTTAAAGTGGACTGGCTGTAAGCCAATTAACGGGTTAGTTTTCTTCGAATTGGCCTGGCTTTAAGCCGTCAATCACTAGGTAACTTGTCTTTAAAGTGGCCTGGCCTTAAGCTTAAATTAGTGAGTAACTTGCCTCTAATATGGCGCGGCCTTAATCCGTCAATTAATGAGTTATTTGTCTTTAAAGTGGCCTGGCCTTAAGCCGTTAATCAGTAGGTAACTTGCATTCAAAATGGTCTGGCTTTAAGCCATCAATTAACGGGTTAGTTTTCTTCAATTTGACCTGGCCTTAAGCCGTCATTCACTGGGTAACTTGTCGTTCTTTAAAAGGGCGTCTAGAAAACTTTCCTTTAAAGTAAGGTGGCCTTAAGTCGTGTAAAAGTAGTTAACTTGGTCTTAAAGGAAAGTGTCTTTAAGCTGTCAATCTAGGGTTAGAGTGGGTAACTTGTATTCAAAATGGCGTGGCAATGTTAGGGTTAGTAAATCTAGGGTTAGAGTGGGTAACTTGTGTTCAAAATGGCGTGGCAATGTCAGGGTTAGGGTTAGTAAATCTAGCGTTAGAGTGGGTAACTTGTGTTCAAAATGGCGTGGCAATGTCAGGGTTAGGGTTAGTAAATCTAGGGTTAGAGTGGGTAACTTGCGTTCAAAATGGCGTGGCAATGTTAGGGTTAGGGTTAGTAGGAGGCTTTTATCCAATTAAATTCGGCAGAAAGCTCACGTGAGCTGTTCAATGGCGGTTTTGATCATTTTTTGGACAAGTCCGACAAGAAAGCAACTTTTTTAAGATAAGTTGATTTTTTGGCGTTATTTCAAGTTATTTGAACTTATATTTAGTAAACTTATGCTAATTTTAAGCAGTGATCGCAGTGTTAAATAAATGTAGTGGTTAACTAAAGTGTTTTAGTATATTAAATGTTTAAATATAGTTTAGTGTTTGTTTATTAGTTTTCAAACGTTATTTTGTTAAATTTATTGATTTTTAACTTAAAACTAATGCTTAATTAAATGTTAGCTTCAGCCAATTAATTAGTGTTGTTTTTATTAAGAGTTTATGAGGAAATTTTGTGAAAGAAATTGCGGAAAGCCGTAAAAATATCAAGGTACGTTAAATTTGATTAATATTTATTCTATTAAAGTTTATACTGTTCATGGTAACAGTTTGTGTAAATAAAATGGCTCAAAAATTATAAAAATAGATAGCTATATTGATTCGTAGTTGTTACATTTGTATTTTTGGATTTATGGCTCGACAGTTGATGTTAAAAGTGTCAAAAAAAAAATTTAATATTCTTACGCCTTTTTTATGTTTACGAGGTGTTTATCTGTTGGGAAAGAGGTAAACGGAAGCAGTGATTTGCGGATGAATACTACGATTGAGACGTTGGCGTATTTTTGGCGCGGGTGATGGTCGAGAACGGGTGAAGTAAGAAAAATTGGACGAATTGAGTCATTTCCGCCTAACCAAAGCGGGAGTAGTTTCCTGCGAAACCGGAGTCGGTCGTTTCGCCGCCGGCGCTTGGCTTGCGTGTTTTGTCTATGTGCGACTGGTGTCGTTGCGCCCACGTGCAGGCGCAAAAAATGCGGAATACCGCGAAGCAAATTTATACTTGTTATTGATGTATTTTTTTGTGTTGTGTCGCATATAATATAACATTGTTATCGGTGGGTAGGTGGACTACCCGCCATTGCGTGTTAAGTGAATCAAACTCAACGGGGCCATTGGTATTTGTCCCCAAAGTGGCCTGGCCTTATGCCGTCAATAAACGGGTTAGTTGTCTTCAAAGTGGCCTGGCCTGGCCTGGCCTGGCCTGGCCTTAAGCCGTCAATCAGGGGGTAACTTGCCTTTAAAGGGGCGTGGCCTTAAGCCGTCAATTAATGGGTTAGTTGTCTTCAAAGTGGCCTGGCCTTAAGCCGTCAATGAGTGGGTAACTTGTATTCAAAATGGCGTGGTCTTAAGCCGTCAGTTAATGGGTTAGTTGTATTTAAAGTGGACTGGCTGTAAGCCAATTAACGGGTTAGTTTTCTTCGAATTGGCCTGGCTTTAAGCCGTCAATCACTAGGTAACTTGTCTTTAAAGTGGCCTGGCCTTAAGCTTAAATTAGTGAGTAACTTGCCTCTAATATGGCGCGGCCTTAATCCGTCAATTAATGAGTTATTTGTCTTTAAAGTGGCCTGGCCTTAAGCCGTTAATCAGTAGGTAACTTGCATTCAAAATGGTCTGGCTTTAAGCCATCAATTAACGGGTTAGTTTTCTTCAATTTGACCTGGCCTTAAGCCGTCATTCACTGGGTAACTTGTCGTTCTTTAAAAGGGCGTCTAGAAAACTTTCCTTTAAAGTAAGGTGGCCTTAAGTCGTGTAAAAGTAGTTAACTTGGTCTTAAAGGAAAGTGTCTTTAAGCTGTCAATCTAGGGTTAGAGTGGGTAACTTGTATTCAAAATGGCGTGGCAATGTTAGGGTTAGTAAATCTAGGGTTAGAGTGGGTAACTTGTGTTCAAAATGGCGTGGCAATGTCAGGGTTAGGGTTAGTAAATCTAGCGTTAGAGTGGGTAACTTGTGTTCAAAATGGCGTGGCAATGTCAGGGTTAGGGTTAGTAAATCTAGGGTTAGAGTGGGTAACTTGCGTTCAAAATGGCGTGGCAATGTTAGGGTTAGGGTTAGGGTTAGGGTTAGGGTTAGGGTTAGGGTTAGGGTTAGGGTTAGGGTTAGGGGAGAAAGCGGTTAGGGTTAGGGTTAGGGTTAGGGTTAGGGTTAGGGTTAGGGTTAGGGTTAGGGTTAGGGTTAGGGTTAGGGTTAGGGTTAGGGTTAGGGTTAGGGTTAGGGTTAGGGTTAGGGTTAGGGTTAGGGTTAGGGTTAGGGTTAGGGTTAGGGTTAGGGTTAGGGTTAGGGTTAGGGTTAGGGTTAGGGTTAGGGTTAGGGTTAGGGTTAGGGTTAGGGTTAGGGTTAGGGTTAGGGTTAGGGTTAGGGTTAGGGTTAGGGTTAGGGTTAGGGTTAGGGTTAGGGTTAGGGTTAGGGTTAGGGTTAGGGTTAGGGTTAGGGTTAGGGTTAGGGTTAGGGTTAGGGTTAGGGTTAGGGTTAGGGTTAGGGTTAGGGTTAGGGTTAGGGTTAGGGTTAGGGTTAGGGTTAGGGTTAGGGTTAGGGTTAGGGTTAGGGTTAGGGTTAGGGTTAGGGTTAGGGTTAGGGTTAGGGTTAGGGTTAGGGTTAGGGTTAGGGTTAGGGTTAGGGTTAGGGTTAGGGTTAGGGTTAGGGTTAGGGTTAGGGTTAGGGTTAGGGTTAGGGTTAGGGTTAGGGTTAGGGTTAGGGTTAGGGTTAGGGTTAGGGTTAGGGTTAGGGTTAGGGTTAGGGTTAGGGTTAGGGTTAGGGTTAGGGTTAGGGTTAGGGTTAGGGTTAGGGTTAGGGTTAGGGTTAGGGTTAGGGTTAGGGTTAGGGTTAGGGTTAGGGTTAGGGTTAGGGTTAGGGTTAGGGTTAGGGTTAGGGTTAGGGTTAGGGTTAGGGTTAGGGTTAGGGTTAGGGTTAGGGTTAGGGTTAGGGTTAGGGTTAGGGTTAGGGTTAGGGTTAGGGTTAGGGTTAGGGTTAGGGTTAGGGTTAGGGTTAGGGTTAGGGTTAGGGTTAGGGTTAGGGTTAGGGTTAGGGTTAGGGTTAGGGTTAGGGTTAGGGTTAGGGTTAGGGTTAGGGTTAGGGTTAGGGTTAGGGTTAGGGTTAGGGTTAGGGTTAGGGTTAGGGTTAGGGTTAGGGTTAGGGTTAGGGTTAGGGTTAGGGTTAGGGTTAGGGTTAGGGTTAGGGTTAGGGTTAGGGTTAGGGTTAGGGTTAGGGTTAGGGTTAGGGTTAGGGTTAGGGTTAGGGTTAGGGTTAGGGTTAGGGTTAGGGTTAGGGTTAGGGTTAGGGTTAGGGTTAGGGTTAGGGTTAGGGTTAGGGTTAGGGTTAGGGTTAGGGTTAGGGTTAGGGTTAGGGTTAGGGTTAGGGTTAGGGTTAGGGTTAGGGTTAGGGTTAGGGTTAGGGTTAGGGTTAGGGTTAGGGTTAGGGTTAGGGTTAGGGTTAGGGTTAGGGTTAGGGTTAGGGTTAGGGTTAGGGTTAGGGTTAGGGTTAGGGTTAGGGTTAGGGTTAGGGTTAGGGTTAGGGTTAGGGTTAGGGTTAGGGTTAGGGTTAGGGTTAGGGTTAGGGTTAGGGTTAGGGTTAGGGTTAGGGTTAGGGTTAGGGTTAGGGTTAGGGTTAGGGTTAGGGTTAGGGTTAGGGTTAGGGTTAGGGTTAGGGTTAGGGTTAGGGTTAGGGTTAGGGTTAGGGTTAGGGTTAGGGTTAGGGTTAGGGTTAGGGTTAGGGTTAGGGTTAGGGTTAGGGTTAGGGTTAGGGTTAGGGTTAGGGTTAGGGTTAGGGTTAGGGTTAGGGTTAGGGTTAGGGTTAGGGTTAGGGTTAGGGTTAGGGTTAGGGTTAGGGTTAGGGTTAGGGTTAGGGTTAGGGTTAGGGTTAGGGTTAGGGTTAGGGTTAGGGTTAGGGTTAGGGTTAGGGTTAGGGTTAGGGTTAGGGTTAGGGTTAGGGTTAGGGTTAGGGTTAGGGTTAGGGTTAGGGTTAGGGTTAGGGTTAGGGTTAGGGTTAGGGTTAGGGTTAGGGTTAGGGTTAGGGTTAGGGTTAGGGTTAGGGTTAGGGTTAGGGTTAGGGTTAGGGTTAGGGTTAGGGTTAGGGTTAGGGTTAGGGTTAGGGTTAGGGTTAGGGTTAGGGTTAGGGTTAGGGTTAGGGTTAGGGTTAGGGTTAGGGTTAGGGTTAGGGTTAGGGTTAGGGTTAGGGTTAGGGTTAGGGTTAGGGTTAGGGTTAGGGTTAGGGTTAGGGTTAGGGTTAGGGTTAGGGTTAGGGTTAGGGTTAGGGTTAGGGTTAGGGTTAGGGTTAGGGTTAGGGTTAGGGTTAGGGTTAGGGTTAGGGTTAGGGTTAGGGTTAGGGTTAGGGTTAGGGTTAGGGTTAGGGTTAGGGTTAGGGTTAGGGTTAGGGTTAGGGTTAGGGTTAGGGTTAGGGTTAGGGTTAGGGTTAGGGTTAGGGTTAGGGTTAGGGTTAGGGTTAGGGTTAGGGTTAGGGTTAGGGTTAGGGTTAGGGTTAGGGTTAGGGTTAGGGTTAGGGTTAGGGTTAGGGTTAGGGTTAGGGTTAGGGTTAGGGTTAGGGTTAGGGTTAGGGTTAGGGTTAGGGTTAGGGTTAGGGTTAGGGTTAGGGTTAGGGTTAGGGTTAGGGTTAGGGTTAGGGTTAGGGTTAGGGTTAGGGTTAGGGTTAGGGTTAGGGTTAGGGTTAGGGTTAGGGTTAGGGTTAGGGTTAGGGTTAGGGTTAGGGTTAGGGTTAGGGTTAGGGTTAGGGTTAGGGTTAGGGTTAGGGTTAGGGTTAGGGTTAGGGTTAGGGTTAGGGTTAGGGTTAGGGTTAGGGTTAGGGTTAGGGTTAGGGTTAGGGTTAGGGTTAGGGTTAGGGTTAGGGTTAGGGTTAGGGTTAGGGTTAGGGTTAGGGTTAGGGTTAGGGTTAGGGTTAGGGTTAGGGTTAGGGTTAGGGTTAGGGTTAGGGTTAGGGTTAGGGTTAGGGTTAGGGTTAGGGTTAGGGTTAGGGTTAGGGTTAGGGTTAGGGTTAGGGTTAGGGTTAGGGTTAGGGTTAGGGTTAGGGTTAGGGTTAGGGTTAGGGTTAGGGTTAGGGTTAGGGTTAGGGTTAGGGTTAGGGTTAGGGTTAGGGTTAGGGTTAGGGTTAGGGTTAGGGTTAGGGTTAGGGTTAGGGTTAGGGTTAGGGTTAGGGTTAGGGTTAGGGTTAGGGTTAGGGTTAGGGTTAGGGTTAGGGTTAGGGTTAGGGTTAGGGTTAGGGTTAGGGTTAGGGTTAGGGTTAGGGTTAGGGTTAGGGTTAGGGTTAGGGTTAGGGTTAGGGTTAGGGTTAGGGTTAGGGTTAGGGTTAGGGTTAGGGTTAGGGTTAGGGTTAGGGTTAGGGTTAGGGTTAGGGTTAGGGTTAGGGTTAGGGTTAGGGTTAGGGTTAGGGTTAGGGTTAGGGTTAGGGTTAGGGTTAGGGTTAGGGTTAGGGTTAGGGTTAGGGTTAGGGTTAGGGTTAGGGTTAGGGTTAGGGTTAGGGTTAGGGTTAGGGTTAGGGTTAGGGTTAGGGTTAGGGTTAGGGTTAGGGTTAGGGTTAGGGTTAGGGTTAGGGTTAGGGTTAGGGTTAGGGTTAGGGTTAGGGTTAGGGTTAGGGTTAGGGTTAGGGTTAGGGTTAGGGTTAGGGTTAGGGTTAGGGTTAGGGTTAGGGTTAGGGTTAGGGTTAGGGTTAGGGTTAGGGTTAGGGTTAGGGTTAGGGTTAGGGTTAGGGTTAGGGTTAGGGTTAGGGTTAGGGTTAGGGTTAGGGTTAGGGTTAGGGTTAGGGTTAGGGTTAGGGTTAGGGTTAGGGTTAGGGTTAGGGTTAGGGTTAGGGTTAGGGTTAGGGTTAGGGTTAGGGTTAGGGTTAGGGTTAGGGTTAGGGTTAGGGTTAGGGTTAGGGTTAGGGTTAGGGTTAGGGTTAGGGTTAGGGTTAGGGTTAGGGTTAGGGTTAGGGTTAGGGTTAGGGTTAGGGTTAGGGTTAGGGTTAGGGTTAGGGTTAGGGTTAGGGTTAGGGTTAGGGTTAGGGTTAGGGTTAGGGTTAGGGTTAGGGTTAGGTTAGGGTTAGGGTTAGGGTTAGGGTTAGGGTTAGGGTTAGGGTTAGGGTTAGGGTTAGGGTTAGGGTTAGGGTTAGGGTTAGGGTTAGGGTTAGGGTTAGGGTTAGGGTTAGGGTTAGGGTTAGGGTTAGGGTTAGGGTTAGGGTTAGGGTTAGGGTTAGGGTTAGGGTTAGGGTTAGGGTTAGGGTTAGGGTTAGGGTAGGTTAGGGTTAGGTTAGGGTTAGGGTTAGGGTTAGGGTTAGGGTTAGGGTTAGGGTTAGGGTTAGGGTTAGGGTTAGGGTTAGGGTTAGGGTTAGGGTTAGGGTTAGGGTTAGGGTTAGGGTTAGGGTTAGGGTTAGGGTTAGGGTTAGGTTAGGGTTAGGGTTAGGGTTAGGGTTAGGGTTAGGGTTAGGGTTAGGGTTAGGTTAGGGTTAGGGTTAGGGTTAGGGTTAGGGTTAGGGTTAGGGTTAG